>NW_024545550.1:10000000-11291479 GCF_018152505.1 Drosophila elegans
ACAAATTTTCCACGCCAAATGAAATGCCTATAAAAAATAGTAGTTCAACGAGGGTTTTTTCGCTACTCCATCCATTGAAATATAGCCAAGACTTTGAATTTTTGCTTTTCGGTTAAATTTATTTATTCGGGTTTATTTAAATGTTTTGTAAACATGCATCAAAGCTTAAATGGCTAGTCATAAATTTGTTTCGGCTGGTTTTTCTTTTTCGTTTTCTTTTTCTTATGCATATAAATATATAACTAGGCGTATGATAAAATATGTGGGTGTATTTTACTCAATGCTAAACTTAAAATTTGGCTTAGTTTTTCAATGTTTGAAAGCATTGAAATCGCTCGTTGTTTTTGTGATGCATATGGTCGTGTATTTATACGTACTAGTTTAGCTTAGAAGTCGATTATAAAATGCTGATGATGAAGGTTAAAATGCTTTAATCCTAGAAATGCTTCAACTGGTTTAAATGCAAATTTGTGGCAGTTTTTATGTACATTTTAGCTGCATACTTGTGTGTATGCAGCACCACGCAAATACTATTCTCGAAGATATCCCCAATCCAATACATATATATATAGTGTATATATAGTGTGTTTGTACAGTTACTGTTCAAATTTAGCCATCGGTCTGTGTGTACGCTAAGTACGCATGTTGAACAGGCGTCGAACTTAAGCCTACGTTAGCGGAGACAATACTCGGGCAGATACTAAGGACAATACTACTAATTACTTTTTGGCATACTCTATGCTCCATCAGTCTGACCTCACTTCTCGGCACTCTGCATGGCCTTGCTGAGGGCAGCCCCCAGTTGGCTGAACGAGGGTCGCTCCTTGGGGTTGGTCACCCAGCAGGACAGCTGAAATTGTATAAAAACATGGGGAAATTAGTTGTCATGTCTTGGTAAGGTCAGGGTCTAAAACAGTAATAGCTTATAGGTACTAAATAATATAATAAGATAAGATAAGACAATGTTTAATAAAATATTTCAATCAATGTTGAAAATACTAGGGTTTAATTAGTTATATTTCATTTGAATGCATTTTATTTAATTTAAAAATGGTTTACATATTAATTAAACTTTTAGGTATTTAAATCAGTTCCGAAAAGTGTCAAAAATAGAATGGTTAAAAATCGAAGCGAAAAATGTTTAAATTCAGTACAAAATATTTGGATTTACAAATTTTTTTTCATTAGTGTATTGTAAAGTCCTGTCTAAATGATAATTTTTGCTTTTTATAGTCTTATTAAATCTGTTATTAATTTGATTTAATTGATTACTATATAAGGATGCTTACCAATATTTCCCTGAGGCAGTCAGGGGTCGCATCGGCCACCGACCATTCCAAGGATCCTGCCTGTGATCGCTGCACCACCTGCTCGTTGGTCAGTTCCTCGTGTGGAAGCTTGGTGGCCTGATTAAAGAGCTCCCACACCACCACTCCGTAGGCGAAGATGTCGCTCTTGGTGGTGTACTCATCCTCCTGGATACACTCGGGTGCCAGCCAGCGAATCGGGAGCAGCGTGTTCCGATGCTTGTGGTACTCGCGGCTGTACTTGTCCTTGCAGAGAGCCGGATAGGAGACCTTTACTATAAATTCACTGGAGATCACGCAGTTCCGAGTGGCCAGATCCCTGAAGAGTTAACAAAAATATAAAATAAATAAATAATTTGTAAATATAGAGGTTGGTACAAAAGAAATCATAAGGGTTTTTAAAATCATTTATTAAGGTGCTTAAAAATATGCAATAATATAATTTCAACCCAGAAGTCCTTGCAACTCACCACAGAAAAAGTAGTTTAATATTTCATTGCATACTTTTCGGCAAACGTTTATCCTTTTTTGTACTTTTTCACTATAATAATTTAAGAAATGATCTTACCTATGGGTGAATCGAGCTCTGTAGATGGCGTCCATTCCTCGGGCAATTTGGTAGGCCACGGCCAAAACCTGGCTGGTGGTCAGTGGCGGCGGCGAAGAGCTTCCGGCGGTGGCAGTGTTTACCTTTCCGGCGGTGGCAAGCAGGAACTGCTTGAGATCGCCCCAATCGGTGTACTCCAGCACCATGTAGTGCGGATCTTTTTCGCGACACAGGCCAAATAAGCGTACCACCCCCTTGTGCGAAAGGCCACGCAAGAGATCCAATTGTCGTCGGAACTCCTGGCAGGCCTGCTCGTCCTTCACTTTATTGAGGGCCTTGACCAGGACCAGCTGCTCGAGACCCGTCTGATCCTGCTGCTCCTGCTCCTCCTCCTTGATCTCCTCGATGTCATCCATGGAGGTCTTGGAGCGTCGCTTCTCGTTGAGGGTACTCAGTGTGGTGCTGCCACTTCCGCTTCCGCCACTGCCGTTTTCGCTATTACTGTGCTGTTTTTCCGTGTCCGCATCCTTATCCGTGGGTGAGCCACTGGGCACCAGAGTGGCCTTCAGCTTGCCCACAAACACATCCCCGAACTCGCCGCGTCCAATTTGAATGAGTTCACTGAGTCCGGATCTTGGCAAGGCCAACTGTTCGTAAATGTGGGCGGACTTCTTGGAGGCCCTCGACTGCTGGCTGCAGGCTGTGTCATCGGACTTCTGGGCATCCCCGCTGGATTTGGACCTGGACTTGCTGTGGCCATTGTGCTGCTTGGAGAGGCAGGGCTCCTGCTCCGAGCCCTTGCCATTTATAGCGGCATCCGGCTGATCCGCGCCAGCCTCCTTGGTGCTCAGTTCGTTCAGGCGGGCTTTTCTGGCCTGACGACGATAGCGACACCAGAGCATTAGACCCACCACCAAAACAATGTAGGCGAGGGCCACGGTCATGGTGATAAGAACGGCTCGGGTGACGAGGAAGCCATCACCGCCGGACTCCTCGGGGGCAAAACCGTCGCCAGTTGTCTTCACCACCAACTGGACATCCTCCCGCTTGAGGCCTGCACTGTTGCCAATGGTGCAGCCATAGCTGCCCTCATCCTCCACCTGCACATTCCGAATCTCCAGGGTGCCATTCTCCAGGAACCTGAATCTCTCCCGATCCGTATTGTTCTCGCTCAGATACTTGAGATCCTTATCCCACTGAATCGTCGGTTTGGGGTCACCAATCGCCTGGCAGTGCATCACCACAGTGCCCTGCTCAGAGGTCTCAATCGGACCCACCGGAGGCACACTGAACTTGGGCGTGACCACCACATTTATGGCCACCGTGGCGTTAATCTGACCCTGGGTATTACTGGCATAACAAGTGTAGTTGCCACGATGTTCGGAGTTTACGTTCCTAAATATAAGTGTTCCATTGGCATCTACTTCTACTTGGTCGGGTAACGAAGTGTTTACACCATCCTGCACAGAAAAAATAAAGATTTTAATAAAACCAACATTTAGTTTATATATATATATATATATATATACATATATAAAATCACTGAAGTCTCTAAAAGTTTTTAGTAATATATTTTGAGTCCGAAATTCCGTGCAATTCATTCCGAAAGCCAATTTTTTTTTATGGCATACTTTTATATACCTTTCTAAGTCTTTTTTAAATTGTAGCGTTTTCTGTGGCATCCCCTTTCGTAATAAAAAGATAGTTTAACTTTAAAAGATAATTTCAAATAACTAGAGAACTTTCCGTATTGAATTATCAAAGTTACATATATGCAAATTCAAAATGCAATTTTTTAAATATCCAATTAAAAACCAATACTTTTTGCTTGGTGTCTGTGACGTATAGAAGCAGACAGCTGACCATTACCAACCAATTTGCCAACGTGTGCCATGCGTTTTCATCAAATATTCAGAAAAACAACCAAAACAGGGCACACAACACTTTGAACAGGTTTGAGCCAGGTTTGTTTTTCGCCCAAATGAAAAACTTCTTTTGAAAGGGTTCGATTTCCTTTTTTTTCGGCCCGTTCCCAAATAGACAAACAGTTGCCGAAATTGGTTGGCCATGGCAAACAGCTGGCAAAACAAAACGCTCAATGGCAGGCGAACAGAGTGGGTTTTCATGGAGTGGTGGAGTAGTGGAGTGGTACCGAAGAAGGGTGCTTAGGCCAGATAGACTCAATAGAGTTTTCCATATGAAACGGTTTGTTTGGAAGGAAAAGTTTGCCCAGCGGCGCGTTGCGCGTTTTTCAATTTGTCAGTGACATGTGGCCATCACTGGAATGGAGTGGGCCCAAAGGTGGTAGCAGTGTCTAACATTCCCATTTGAGAGCTGTCAAAATGAAGACCGAAGTGCCTTGGCTACAACTGAATAAACGGATGTCAATCGTTTTTTTTTTCGGCCAACGATGTCGGCAAATTGACAGGTTTTATGATTGCAGCTAAGAGTTATGTTTTCTTAAGAGATAGTATATCTATTATTAATATTTTCTAAAATGAACTTTAAATTGTACTGATTTTTCAGATATAAGGTTACTGAAGTTTACCATTTAAATTCCCAAAATGCCAATAATTACTCACCCTCATCCATTGCACCTGTGGCGTTGGAGTACCCTGAGCCTTGCAGTGCACCTTGGCCACCACTGCATCCAGCTCCAGATTCTTGGATGTGGGCTGTGGCACAAACTTCAGTTGTTCGATGACCTCCAGGACGCCAGGCGACGAGTTAATCGGGGCATGAGCCTCCAGTTGCAGCTGACATTGGTACTGGCCCGCATCGCTGGCTATAATGCTGGCAAAGCTCAGGGTTCCGTTCTGCTTGTGGAGCACTAGACGAGCGTCTTCCCGGAGCAGGGCATCCTTGCCAGAATCGGAGGAGGAGTGCCCGGGTATGGGCACCGAACCACCAAGTTCCACTTGCCGCAGCAGCTTGCCATCCTTTCGCCAGCGAAGTTGAATGCGTTGGTTTTGCAGCTCGTCGGGCAGTTCATAGAGGCAGGTCAGGGCATTGGGTTCACCCTCCTTGATGACCACCTGGCTGCTGGGTCCCTGGACAATGCGCAGATCCTCTGGCGCCGGGGGCAGTGACTCCAAGCCACCAGATCCGCCACGCTTGCCGCGGCACAGGAATGTCTGCTTGTCCCAGGACTCGAGCAGCTTTTGATTCTTTCGCCTGGGAAGTCTGGGCAGGCACTTCACATTCGACTGATAGAGGTAGCCCTGCTTGCTCATCACCCGACCCGCCGCATTGGAGGCGGTACAGCGGTACAGGCCATCGTCGGCGGGTCCCGGCTGACGGACAATGAGGCGGTGCTGATCCAACTGGACATTCTTCCAACTGCTCAACTTGGCGCTGTTGCGGTACCATTCGATTCGAAGCGATTCCGAATCCCCGGAGGCTCCCTCCACGTGGCACTTCAGCAGCAGCTCGTTGCGATTGCTGCCCAGCAGCTGCACACTGGCCGATTCCAGATCTGAAGAGAGAAATGTGAAAGTTTTATTGTAAGTGCATTGTCATAATATACAAAAATTATACTTTGGAGGTTTTTATCACTCGAAGTAGTTTTATTGGCAATATAAAGTCCTCCCATCCCTATTAAAAAATTAAATTGTTATTGCCTAAAATCGCTGTACTAAAAATTACTATATCAGTAATAATATGTTATAAATTTATTATTATTGGTTTATAAGAGTCGACAATAAAATAAAACTTTTAAAGTTATTTTCCAAAAAAAGTAGGCAATATAAATTAAGTAAAGCTAAAATTAATTATATTATCCGAAGCTATGTTAATGATGAATGGTGGTTTGAGTTGATTGACTGATGTTTAAATTTGTTCATAAATTAAATTGCGTTTAGCTTAATTGTTGTTTTGCTACGATTTGCATTGCAAACTAAAAATAGGATATTTATGTTGTTCTGTGTTGAAAGTTAAAGCCCTATTCTTTAAATTCCTTTTGAATTCATAACTGATTTAATTCTTTGCAATTTTAAAGACTAGATATAAGAAAACTAGAATAATAAATATGTAAATCTTATAAATTGAGTCAACATTTAAGGATTCTACTTACACAAAACATGCTTAAGAATTATACATTTATTTTAAACGAATGTAATAATTTTCTTAAGTTTAAATTAAAGTTTTAAAATTATTTAAAAGGAATTTAATATAAATATAAGCTTCAGGCTAAGGAAGTATTTTTTCTCTGTGTTAAAGGCGAAGCAGATGCGAAGATGTGAGTGTGGGCTATAAACTAATTGAATTAATGCAAGACGCGGGCCGAGGGTAGCTGCAGCAGTTCGGTCAGCGGGATTTGGAATGTACTTGCCTGCAAGTTATTGACTAGCCCCAGCCCCAGACCCCGTGAAACCGAATAGGCTGGCATTCCATAAATATGCATAATATATCCGGAAGATACATTTAGCCTTAATGCGTTTTCTTGGCTCTGCGAATTCGTTTCGCCCGTTTCTTCTTTCTGATTTTGTGCTTTTTTGCTTTTCTGTTTTTTCTGCTTTCTGGTTATACATATTTCCCTTTGCAAGTACGGGTATTTCGCGCGGCATTAAGTGCATTTTATCGTCAGTTCAGCGCCGAACACGACGCTGCAATCTTTGTCTTTATCGGCGAAGCCAGGCAGCCCATTTAAGGTGCCGAGGAAGCATAAATTGAACTGTCAGTCAGGGGAAGACCAATACCAATACCAAGACCAGGACCCCAACCCCACTACCACCTTACTGCTGCCCATATGTAAATGCTCACATGCCCCCCGATTTTCCCGGGCCCACGGGCTTTTCCACTTCTTGGCCAAACGGAACGGAATGGAACGGTACTTGCCAACAATTGCCGCATGAGAAAAGAGTTTTTGTGGCGTAAAAGAAAAGCGCATAAAAAAGTGGGAAAATGGCAAAGGAAACTGCAGTGCAAAAGAAGAATGTGCTGCTCTCTAAACTCGGTGCCGTGGCATAGGGTTTAATTTATGTTTTAGTGGCAGCCGGAGGCGCAAGGGGCGTGGCCGGTCATGTTGCAGACACGCTAGCATTCACATTCGCTGCACAGGAAAAAATAAAAATATTTATATCAGAAATACAACAGTACCTCATCAATATAAAATTTGTAAATCTTTTTTTATGACCAAAATAGCAATACTTAATTATCATAATCCACATAAGCAAATTCTTAAATGTTGTTTCTATTTATTGTCAAAAAGGATCTTCTAAATATGCTCTTAGTTTACCTTTTATTATACTACAGTAAAGCAGATGTGTTCTAAAAGCATACCTAATGTGTAAAGAATTAGTAGTTACAATACTTTTTGGAAACTTCCCGAATACGGATATGTTTTTCAGTGTGTGGCTTTTGTAATACCGGACTTCCCTCATATCTTCTAGCTGCAATCGTGTATCTGCAGCCCATTGTGCCGATGTAAATGAGATACTTTTGTATCTCGAGTGATAATTGTCGGATGCCGGGCGATGTTTTGCCTCAAATGTTCTAATTTGAAATCCCCACCAAATAATTTATTCAAATTGTTTTTTGTCAGATTCGCTATTTGCATGGGTATATGTATTTTTGTGTATATACCAGAGTATTCTCCCCAGCCTTCGGAGATGGTGCCATAATTTTCATAAAACATTTTTTATCTGCGGCCCGAAGGAGCCGACTAGGCAAATGGTTGATGTATGTTTTATGGATATTTTCCCTCACTTTGCCTATCTGAATGTTTGCCAGGTCTGTTGGACTGCGGTTTGCTGGCCGCGTTAGAGAAATTTACATATGCACATAAATCTTGTTTGGGCACCGACTTTGTTTGCGTCTCGCGGAGTCAGTGAACAAAAAATGCCTCTAAATATTTGTAGACACTTATTTGGTGGCAGGCAGAGGAAAAACAGAACCGAACAGAACAGCCCAAGACCGACAGCAACAACTCAATAAACAGAGCCGTGTCTTCGTCTCCGTTGGGGAAGTGTCAAAAGTTTGAAATGTGTTGGTATATTTGTGTATTTGTATATTTGCTCTTCTTGGGGCACGTCCACGTCCGTCAGCTAAACGGCGACGATGGATACGATACCTTCGCTTGTTCGGTTGTTCGGTTGGCCTGTGGCACAAACTTTTGGTATATGTTACGACTAAAATGACAGTAGAGTGAACTAATTGGCACTTAGACGGCCTGCGAGCGAAAGTATCTAATGGATGGCCAAACATCTCGGGGGAATTGAGCAGTAGGTAAAGTGTGCAGTCGATTCAACTCGGCTAAATGCGGACACAACTCGCATCTTGAGGGGTAAACACAAAAGTATCTGATGGACTAGCATTCTGAAAGTGTGGAAATTTTGTTTATGGACATTTGAGCTGATCATAAATGGGTTAGGTATTTACTACATATTGCCGAAAGGTAAAGTAAACAAATGCATTTCGTGCTTAGTTATGAAATACTTTACGCAGGCCTACATTTGAAGATAGACTTTTGAAAACATATTGTTAGGCTTAATATTTCTTTAATAAGTAAACTTTTAATTTATTTTTTAGTGAAAAATAAAAAAGTAAATTGCTTTATAAGTGAGTTACATAATATGTTTTACAAGAAAAATATTTTCTTTTGTTTTTTATATATATCTCTTGCTTAGTCAGCAAATAAAAATACGTGCATCAACATCCTAAGTACTTTTAATAATTTATTTTAGTTTATTTAGAAAGACAATTTAAAATGTTTTTTGCTTCCTCTGATAGAAAGATTAAATCTAGATTACCTTGAACATAAAGACACATATAGAGTTTGTTTGAAAAGGTCTTTCGAGCTACCTCCTATAAATCTTAATCTTTTCGACTACTCATTTTGCGATTTCTGTGTGATCTTAGGAACTACAACATTGCAAAGACCATGTTGGCTAACTACCACGCAGAGCCAGGAAAAAGGTTGGAAAAACGTGGCCTAACTGTAACTGAAATTACGAGCCAGCCGCGTCTCGCTAATTAACGAGCGTCTCATTAGACTGATGTATGCATCGTCAGAGGCTGCAGATCTTTTGACACCTCTGGCATAATGGGCTATATACCTGAGGGGGGCGTAGGGCGTGAGAGTGGGAGTGGGAGTGGCACCGACGAATTTTGGAGTCAGGGGCGGGGTCGGAAGGCGGCCATCATTCACACGTTGAACGTGTGCAAGACGAGGTAAACACACTGGGCAACTACAGCTGCTGGGAACGTGAAAAATAAAACGAAGAAGTAAACCAACACGACTCCGAAACAAAATAAATTTGTTAGACTTTTTCGCTGGCTGGAGCATAAACCACAATCGCTGTAAACAATTGAAGGAATGCCGAGCGGTGGTGTGAGTGCAAGTGGGACCGGGACCCATAATAAAAAAGCGTAGAAAAAATAGAGACGCCTTGGGTAAACAAAGTGGAAGTAAATGTCGAAAGGCGGGCAGAATTATAGATATCGGAATTGACAGTTGCCCGGGGAGTTGCAGAGCGGATCGTTGTTATCGGGTCTTGAAAGGAGAACCTCCTGTTTTGGTACCCCCCATTCCAAACTCAAAGCCCCAAAGGCGGAATAAGTGTGCCGACTGCGACTTATTTCGTCAACTGGTGAGCCCGCTTCTCCAAGACCCGCGATAAGATAACTCTTTTTTCCTTTCCTTTTTATGAGCTGCACTGTGCTGCATTCGTTTTTATCGCTTTTATGAAAATATAATTAATTGATAATCAAAAATAGATTATTCGGCTGTGCAGGCAGAGTTGTGAGTGGAAATGTTTTCAGCGCTGTCATAAAGCCAAGTGGCCCATGTCCAATGAAAGATGGAAATGGGAGACCATAGAAGTGGCTGAGTTTCTGAAGTGGCCGGCAGTAATTGTAAACGTTAATGGACTTATGCAGCCCTTCTGTGTTTCCAATTGGACACTGGCCAGCAGCACTCCACTCCATTTCACTTCAATTGGTTCTGGCACAAAGCGGCTTACAAGTTATTGACCCATTTCACAAATTGGCGCACATGCAAGGGGCAGTATAACAAAATAGAGGGGAGATAATCTCACTCAAAAAATGAACTATTTGCCAGATCATTTTGCCTCAGATACAAATCGATGAGTGCTTTTCATCAACGGATGATTTCAGATTTCGGTATCAATGAATTTCAGATTTTCCCATTTCCTTCAGATTTCCAATTTCAGTGGCCATTTGTCCATTCCATTTATGGAAAATTTATGGCAACATTCGTTGGCTTCGCTTCCCCAGTGCGTTATCATGGAATCTTTAATTAAAGTTGGCCAGTCGCTGTCTCAACACCCCCCAAACGATTTTCAAATTAAAACGTTAAACATTCGATTATCGCACATTGTCTGCGTTTGGTTCTCTGGATTTTTGCCTGCCAGTGGCTTTTAGAAAGGGGATATAAGCTACTCTGACCTTTAACCCCTGGCAAGGGCATAAGCCCCCTTTCGTGGTGGGATTCCCTGAACTACGCTCCTGTTGCTGCTGCCATCTAACGCTTTCCCCAAAAGTTGCCAATGATCAACTCGTGTAAGAGCAGAGAAAAGCTAAAAGTAAAATAAATGTCAAAAAAGAAAATAAACGAAAATCCTAGAGTTGGAAAAAGAGTAGTCGCCAGAGATGCACAGAAAAAAATATCTCTAAAGAGATTTCCGAATTACTCTCTATGTTAGTTTACTTGGTTTATTATCATTAAATTTATTAAAAATATATGTTATGGGATCCCTTGTTATAAAATATGTGTGTTATTTTGTGCCTGGTAAGCTGAGTACAGATTAATTAATTTATATTTCAGTACCTACTTTAAAATCGAAAATATTATTTTTTACGCTGTATAAGAGAATATAGAGACACAGAGACAGGTCGCAGGATAGCGCGCCAAAAAGTTGGCTACAGTTTCTGTTTCCCAGCTCGTGTCTGTTTTTCTGTTTTTCGGTCTAACTGTCTGGCTGTCTGTCGTCGTCGTCGTCGTTGTCGTCCCCTTTAATGTGCTCCGAGCTGGGCTCGTAAAATTTTATGCGTTTTTCCGGCATTCACAAAATGAAAATTATCCGGTTTCCCCCCTCGCGGATCCCCGGAAAATCCCTTTCCACCCTCGCATCCGTAAAATAAAAAAAAACCCAACTTGCCAACTGCAGTCAACTTGAACTTGTGTCTAGAGCACAGATACAACAGCGGCTAAAGTCTATATGTGATGGGGGTGCCTGGTGCCTGGTTTGTCGATTTGGGGGTTGCTTTTCGTCCTTCCACCCCCTACGTCCTTCGTCCTTGGTGTGTCTTTGCATTTTGTTTGGTTTTTATGACTTTGCTGGCTGTTGGGTTGCCATTGTTGCTGCTGATGTTGCTGCTGCCATTTCTCATTTTATGTTTATGTTCCGTGTTAATGTTGCATTTCATTTCCCCCCTGTAAAAGTACATTTCAGCATACAAACACTCTGCTTTTAGCCACCAGCTTCGCTCAGCTGTTCAATGGTTAGTCTAGGTATCCCCAGTTCCTCAGTCCTGAGTCCTGAGAGTCCAACAACCCCTTTCGCTGAGCAAATGTTTGGAATGTCCTTCCCCGCGTCTCGTCTCGTCCTTTCAGAAGCCAGTCGTCGTCTGGTTTTCGGTCTGGCACTGCTCCTTTTTTCTACTTGTTTTGGCCCTGACTTGATTCTGGGTCCTGGTTTTATTGCCGTTTCGCTGTCTGTTTAATTTCTTCGCTGTCTGCTTAATTCCTTGTAGTCATCGGTTAGTTTGCAGGCACTGTCAGCATTTGTCTTCCCCTTTTTATGATCCTTTGAAAAGGGGTTTGCTCAACTTGGTCGTTGAGATTGCAGGCGTCTTAAAGACTTGATTTTATGTATATTTCTTGCAAAGTTCTTGTTTTTAATTAACTATTTCAGCTTCATTCAAATCTTGGTTTTCCAAACAACTTTTTAAAATATTTAACTATCCATATTTCTGTGTATGCAATATTAAGCATTGTTTGTATTTATTCTTTTCAATCAAATTAATTTTAATAGGTTGGGCTCTAAACCGATTATTATAATTAATATATTCTTTAACCTTTATATTAATCTTAAACTCCATTAAATTTTCTATTTCTCCTTCCATATTTTAACTGCTCTTAAGGGTACAACAGAAATTCCTTCTTCCATTTCCACTGCCTTTCTGTCATTTATTTTCCATCGTAAATTTGTAAAAACGTTGCCAACAAAAATGTCACTTTTCACGCGCTTAATTGAACACTTATTTGCAAAGGAAAATGAAGACGATAAAATTCCCGGCTGAGACAATGCAGCTGGGAGACAATAGCCTTGGCTCCTGAATAAAAACGTTTACGAAACCCAAACTTCAGACGAACGACACCATCCGCCATCCTTGGCTACATGCATATTTTAATAGTTTTTGTCTGCTGCTCAAGAATTATGAGATTGGTGCAAGCTGGGCAGGGGGTTGTAATCACATAACCCACTTAGCTTCAGCTGGCGCCAAGATGCATACACATACCCACCATCCTCCCTCTCCACGAACTTTCAACAGCAGCTGCTTTTTTTGGAGGGAGCTGCGGCAATTAAAATCAACTCCCCAAACTACAAATTAATTAGTTAATTAATTAGCTAAAAACACTTGAGATGAGGCCGGGTGTATAAATAGCAGACCATTGCTGTTGGGTGGCTTTGATCAGAACTCGGATGCCGTGGAAGCGCTGACAGGCCAGCTACAGATACAAATGCAGATGCAGATGCAGATAGCAGCCACCAGATCAGATATATCTTTTATATAGCAAGAAGTTCCCCAAACACATGCACTCCAGATTGTGCATAAAAACCCGCGTTTTGTTTACATCAAATGGTAGGGGGAGGGGGGAGGAAGGGAAGGCGGGACGGTAGATTGGGGATCTCTGCCGAGCTGTTTGTTAAATTTATGCATTTTTCTGCTTAAAGGCAAATGCAACTAAATGAACATCAATCACGTGACGCCGCTGCCTCAACAAGAGGCCAAGAACTGCAACTGCACTTGCTGCTTGAAGGGAATCACCAATGCACTGGAAAATATATATTTCTATATATTTATCTATAGTTTACTGCAATAATTAACAAATCTGCAGTTGAATAAGAATAAGTATAACAAAATTGCTTAGTGTCCAAAAGCATTTAGGTATTGAAAGTTGCTTGAAGAGTTGATTTTAGAGAAACAAAGTAACATAATATATTACTTTTTGTAATGTAAGAAATAGATTGCTCTTCTACATTTTTTTAATGAAGAATAAATATATTTTGAAGTTCAGTTATATAATATAATAGTATTCCTTGTGTCTTTATAAAGAAAAATGTATTGTTAATAACAAATATATCAGAAGTAGGACAATTATTTTATGCAATTTGATTTAATTTAAATTTAAATTTTAAATTTAATTTAAAAATACTTGAATAAGAAATGTTATATTCTTAATATTCTAAAGATTTATTTTAATTGATCTTTTGATATTAAAAATTGAAGAATATATTTCTTTCTGTGAGCTTTTCTTCAGCTGTGTCTTCTTCTTCACGCTCCGGTGCATGGGACTGCATTCTGTGCACTGCACTGCACTTCCTGTAGTTCTGGGCAGAGGCGGCGGCGGGGTGGAGAGGGAGGGGGGCCTTGGAAAAGGGCGGCACTGAATGGGGTTCGGTTAGCATGGGATCTGACGCATGTACATCAAAACTTTCGGTTTTTATCTTTCATCGGTCGGTTGTGCTGTGTTGCGTCCGCTTCGGTTGTGTTTTTATGCCTCTTTACCTTTTCTTGTTGTCTTGTGGTTTGCCCAGAACTAAAAGGGGGTTTGGCAGTGGGGGGGCGGAAGGCCAAGGGGAGTCGGGGAAGGAATGCCATTAAATGCAGCATTAATCAAATGAATTTGCCCTATGCCTAGCAATTACACGCAGAGAAATCAGAGGTAGCTAAGTGAGTGCATAAATAAGAATCCAAGGCCATGGGTACTTAACAATATTCTAGAGAATAAAGATCATTTTCTTAATTCTAGGTTTAACAAGGGTAAGGGTACAGAAACTTTAAATTATTGAACAGATATTACGCCAATAGGTATTAATATTTTCCGAATATTTTACTTAGATACAAAGACATCATATTTTCATTTATAAAACAGACCTTTTTCCATTATTTCATAATTATTATTATGTGTACCAAAACGTATTTATGTATATCACACATTTTTTTTAAATGCCTATTTTTTTATGCAAGTTATAAGACATTTCTAAAGTTCTCAAAGAGTTTGTATATTGATGCAGTCTTTTATATCTTTTATATGATTTTAAAGTTTTTAAAGGACTAATAGCGAACCCTGCTTATTTCACAAATTGTAAGGAATCAAATATGGAACAATATGGAAATGAAAGTTTTTCCTAGTGTCCTTGGGTATTTTGCATACAATTGAATTGCGCTTTGTTAATTTACCCAAGCAAACTCAGATTTGCTGACGCCTTTAACCATCAGTCAATTTTCTTATTGCGTACAATTGTAGGACTGCGACTGAAAGTGGGATTGGAGATCGGGGATTGGGGATTGGGGATAACTACTCACATATCACGCTCAATTTGGCGGGCGGAGACGCCTCCCTGGCGCCGCTGGCCAAATTTGTCGCGATGCAAACATAGTCGCCAACATCCTCGATTCGCTGCACCGCCTCGATATGCAAATTGGAGCCGATTTGATAGACACGCTTGTCATACACAATCCGATGACCTGGAATATAATGGTTGGCAAGAAACACGAATGCTTAATGCATGTCCATGGTATATGTAAATCAGGGCTCATGCTCATGCTCACCATTATGCAACCAGTCGTACTGCAGTTCGCTGTAGTTATCCGTGGATTCGCACTCGAATTCGATGGATTCATTCTCCACCACCGACTGACTTTGTGGCAATTGCAGGAAACGCGATGAGACGGCCAAAACGGGAGCTGTAAAAATAGGTACAAAAAATTAGCAAAATGTTAACCCCTTAAAGTTAATCATTACACTGATTACAGGGTAAAGTTGCAGCTTTGCAAACTCCACAGCCTAAGCTCATCACAATTATCCCTTTTCGAAACAATTTCGTACAATTAACTACAAAAGTGCATTATACATAATTTCGTTTAATTAAAGTGGTTTTAACAAATTAAATGCGCTTAAGCTGCTTAAATTACAGTGTTTAACGCAAATGTAATTTTGTTGAGCGCTTTGCATGGATACAAGCACAAAAACACCAGAAACAAAATACAAAAAAAGGGGAAGAGAAAAATAAAAGAGGCACTCTGAAATATTAAATACCCTTATTTATTTATAAATAATTAGTTTTCTTTCTTAAAAACAGTTTAAGAGTTAAAATTGCTGAAAGCAATTACTTACAATAAATGTAATTGTTAAAAAATTATTCCTTTTATGATCTATAAATTAAAACTCGTGCCTGAAAAGAGTATTACAAAACCGCTTGGCAAAAATCGCAACATCATTGCCGACCAAAGTTGCGTGTGCTTAAACAAAATTACAATATGTGTATGAAAAATAAAATAAACAAAAACGTTCCCAGAGTTTTGTGCCAACATAATTAAAAGCCCGGAGTGAAGGCGTCCATAAAAAGCGGGCAAAAAATAACCGTATTCAGAGAGAAAATATGTTTTTATTCATTTAATTTGTTCGTTTCTCTTTTTGTTTTTGTGAATGCAATTCGGTTATTATATTAAATCAACAGCCGCAAAACGCAATTTGCGGCATTCAAAATGCAATTCATGGATGCATTTTAATGACGATTACCTAATGAGCTGGCAGAAAATTCAGGTAACCGATTCCAAAAGACTTTATCCTATTAAGGCTGTTTAAATAAGACCACAAGTGGCGCCATTGGGGGCAAAGAAGTCAAGTATCCCAAGATTGTTCCTAACCGCAACTCGAAACGAAAAGCAATTCGAAAGCAATTATTTTTGATTATACGAGTGGGGAACCGGGAACAAGAACTACAAAACGGCCACCATTATATTTGGCCACTAATTGGAGCAATTTGAGACAACACCTCAGATTGTGGGGTTCCTTTGGGCCAGAGACCACGACACGGAATCAATAAGCGGGCCAGCCAGAACAACATCATTACAGGGACTTCGGGGGGAGGGGCTTCAGCTTCACCTTCACATGGCTTTCATATGCCAGTCACATATTCCGCAGACGTGTTATGATACAAGGCAGCGAAACGAAGGCCCCACCAAAAAGGCAGTTGGGCAGGCAATGCGTCTGGTTACTGGATACCCTCCTCCGAACAAGTCCTTTCCCCTTTTTCGATTTCCCCTCACCACCCCTTGAATCGATTTAATTTGCCGTGCGGAAAACGAGTTCGCGATGGGGGAACAAAGTCAGTTACTGGGCGTCGATTAAAGAAATATGCGTCCCGCTCTTCAGTTCGTTGATTGCTCCAAGCCCAGTCGATGCTGATGTGGGCACGAAAATGCGTGAGGGGTGTGCAAAATGATGAGGGGTCAGTGGAGGAGGCAGTGGAGGAGGCAGTGGAGCAGTACTGGCGGAGCAGGAGCAGTAAACTGAAAAAGTGTTGATGCTGCAAACATCAGCGACAGAACCACGGAGCAGCGGGCAGTCCCGGTCTCAACTGCCCATCTCGATCTGTCTGTAAATATACACTGAGCGGCCATAAAAAAAGTCATCACTTAATGACTGAAGGTCTAGGACCTTGGAATTTACATAAAACTTTGATTTTGTTGACTATTTCAATAAAGTGTACTCAAAAGATTTAGTTCTGTTTATAAAATGTTTACTTTATTCCTAAAGTTTTGGAAACAAAGATTGCTACGTTCATATATTAAATATTTTATTAATTTTTTTTAAATAAGACTTAAAGAAGAGACATTTCTTTAAAGACCAATCTTTTTCTTTAACTAAACTTTATAGTTTTATAGACTAACGTCTGTCCCTTCTAATAGAATGAATACTAATGAAAGGAAAACAAGTTATAGTGTTTACAAGCCAAACGGTTTAGGATTCTGGGATTTCAGATCTTACAAAAATATTATTTCGGTTAGATAATTTTATGAATGAAAACAAATTTCTGAGTAACTTCTTGTGGCCCTCAGAAATATAACAAACAGAATATAGTTTTTTAAAAAATGTTCACACAAAATCTTGCTATTTTTAATGAGTAATTTAAAAAAACATTTCCTTCAGTGCAATACCCATTTCTTCCCCTCACCCCTTATCGGCCGTGCGTGTGTGTGTGATAATTAGTTCGTTTGTTTGGCTGGAATAACCGAAATCAGCAAGTCAGCAGCAGGCAGCATTACGAGTACCAACTGCTGCGGCCTCCTGCTCATCAGCATCTTGAGATTCAGATTCAGATTCTGACTGGGAGGCTGATGCCACGCAGATACGAATACGTTTCCAACTTCGACTGCCACAAATTGTGCGGCAACATTTGTCGATTAAGCACAATGAATGCGAAATATTGTTGTAATAATCAGGCAACCCACTGTGGCAGCCACTTGAACTTGCCCCATGGGTGGCGTTTTGATTTGATTCCGTGTGGTTTGTAGGGGGTTGCGGGTGAATGGGAAAAGAAATGCGAAGCTAGAACTGAAATGTCACTCTGGAATGTGCGGCATTTGTCTGGGAAAAGCGTTGCTGGAAAACTGCAAGTCAACTGCCAGACAGGCACTGAATGAAAAGTGGAAATGTGTCTGACAATTACCCGTCAAATGTTTGATCTAGGGTTTTCTCCATGGACGGCAAAGGAGCCCGGAATGGACTGAATTCTTTGATGGAGTTGGAATTCAATTTAAAGGTTACAGCAAGGCTAATCACTCACAGGGATTATTCAGGCATTTTTCCTTTCAACTTCGGTTGAACTTCCCTCGACCATTTGCTTTGTAGTTAAAATCCAATTTAGAGATGAATAATAAGTCTTACACAATTCAAATGTTATTGTTCTTTGAAAGAAATCTCCGTCATTCTTATTTAGACTCAAGAGAATTCTATAAGATTACAATAACGTAAATATAATGCTGATCGATATTGTTACATCTCACTTAGTGTTATCAAATATTTAAGAAATTATATATAGAAATAATATTTTCCTGTAGTTAATTTAAGTTATAGTCATATCTTAATAATTATATTTTAGTTAAATTGTCAAAACGAAATGAACATCAATGTTTAGGAGATAAACATACCAATGATCTTAGGGCATTTAATGATATGTTATTTGAATTCCTTAAACTTGTTTTGATTAACATTTTTAAACTCTTAACTAAAACTGAAATTGATTTAAAGAAAACACTTTTCATATTATATTTATATGAAATAGAAACCACTACACAATCGAACCACTGGAGATTCTAGACTTCTAAACTTCATAAATGAAGAAACCGTAAGTCTGGAGACTTAAACTGCGTTTTTGTTTAGTAGTTGAGTTCCGTCTGTATTTCCATGAGTTCTAGGCAAATGCCAGACTAGTTCATACAATTTGCGGGAGTGCTCTCCGGAGAACTTTCGACTGGAGGTCTTTAAGGTTGCCGAAGGACGCAGACAGGCGGAAGAGGACGATGACGAGGATGAGGATGAGGCAGAGGTGGGTTGGCAATGGTTGGTGAAGGGGAGTTTTGTAGTTGCCACAGCTGCCCTTAATGTGGGATGCGATGTTCTTGCTTTTGCTTTTGCTTTTGCTTTTGCCGCTGGCCTGCCTGGCATGTTGCATGCAGCATTTTGCATGCTTGAATAACAAATTATGACTGCCACACAAAAGGAACTCGCACACACACACACACACTGACAGCCACATTATTTGCCATACAAATAATGAACCTCTGTGTAGCGTTGCACAGATTTTGAAATATGCGAATCCGAATCCGAATCCCAGTCCCAGTCGCAATCCCCCGCTCCTTTGCTGTCTGCCGGCTGGCTTTTGTTATCGGCTGTTTGCCTTTGTGCTACTTAACAGTCAGCAGTTTTCAGCTCATAGTCCTGTCTCACACACACACACACACACACACATGCGTATTTAAGGACCTCCGTTTGCATAATAGTGTGTTCCTCTTGAGACCCGAGATCCCGATCCCCCACTCCCAGGCTCGATCCTTATCCCACTCGTAATCCTGGCTGTAAACTATATTTGATTAGCCGAAATTTCGGCGTCGCATGTCTCACTTCAAGTGGTTATCCTGATCCTTGGCACTCCTTTTATTTCAAGTGTGTGTTTGCTGGCACTGAGAGAAAATGGTTCAATTTGTGGCATAATTAACAAGAGATATCTTTGGTTCTTTATCTCAAATGATTGGCTTGCTCTTTAATTGATAACCCAATTATTTTTTTTAGTATATATTTATAACATCAAAGTAAACTACATATTTAAAACCATTAAATTTTTTTTTTACTTTTATTGGCTATCTTTATAACAAATTTAACAAGCAAGATCTGTAACTTCTTTTTTGTTGCTTTATTTTAGTTATTTTCTATATAATCATAAAAATTTGATTTCTTTTTAAAAAAATTTTAGAACAATTTAAATATAGCTAGCATCTTAAATATATATATTCCATAAGCTATAAGTTACGTTTAGTATTGAACAGCCAGTGTTATCTTACAAACATCTGGTATATATAATGATGTTCTTAGATTCTTAGTTTTTCCCCAGTGTGTGTTCCCCACATTATTTGCTTTTCTTTTCTAGCATTTGATGTTTGCCTAAAGGACTTCATTTTGAACGTGGCCAGTGTGTCCTTACCACTGAGTCTCAAAATTTTCCAAACGGCTTCCTCTCCCGCTGGCTTCGTTCTCCTATTCCAAATTAGTTCTGCCGGCTCGGTGGCTCCTGGCTGACTTCTAATTGAGTCATTTTGCACGCCGCCTGCCTTTCAAATTCAATTGCCAGAGACAAAGGCTCCTCAGGATTATGGTTTTTCTTTCTGGCACACAAAAAGTAGCCCTCAAAGAATAAGGTAATAAGAGTAGTTCCTTTTGACTACGAAAGCCTCGGGGTTAATAGAGTCCACATTATGGGTGGTCTGCCATTCAAGACGGAATGGCAAATATTCAAGGCAATACAAATGTTGTGATTCCTTTGAAGTTGGCAGGCGATCCAGTTGCAAAAGCAATTTCGAAATGCCGACATCAAAACAAGCAAATAAAAGCGAATTGCAAACCATAACCCCTTAAGCAAATTTTTCCATCTAGTCAACTACGAGTTAAAAACGGGGACCCTTCACTTAACCCATATAATCCACTTACCCATCATCAAAGCAATGACCAAGCCGTATATGGAGATCATCCTGGCAGCCATTTACGTATATATCCTGACCACTTCAACACCTTCGCTCTCAATTAGCGACACAAAAATGTGAACGAAAACCGGCACACCCGCGTATCGGATATAGAGTCGTATCGGATTCGAAATCGCAGTTTTATTTGGCTGGCAATCCGTTGAATACACTCGCACATCCACCAGAGAGTCGCTGTAAGTGCCGGCCACTCGAAAATGCACTCAACGCATTTGTAAATATTCAATATTTGGATGCCACAGACGACGTAGACAACGACGACGACTGCCCTTTTTCAGAGGTTTTCCTAGGGGTTTTTAAGGGGGTTAAGCCGGGGGAGCGGGGGCTTAACTGGGGATGGTGGTGGACTGACGTCCAGGGCGGTTTTTTTATGTTTACTCTGGACACTCAAATTAAATTGCTATTTACATAGTTGGGAACGCATGAAATGCATTTATCACCGAACACACAGATACGCCACTTGCTGTTTGTTACTTTTATTTTCCGTCGACGTTGGTTTATGTTTCGTGGTTGTGTTACGTTGCGTTTGCGTTTGCTTTTTTATCAGCGAACAGATTGACAAGCGACGGATACCGACAAAGGTATCTAGATACAGATACACAAAATGCAATGAAACGCTTGAGCTCGAAGACCGCGGCACAAGGAACTTGGGTTCAATTACCCAAGAGAACGCGAGCGCAGCAAATCAACTTAATTTGTATCTTGAAGATGCAAGAGCCATTCTGCATCAGCTGCATCCTTGGCATCATCATCATCATCATCATCATCACCGTAGTCGCAATCGCATCCCGAACCGGCTTTTGGTGGGTGATTTTTTGTAGTCGGGGGAAACTCGGAAAAACTCAGTACGAATACGAATCGAACGGAAGGAACGGAGCGGAATATAATATCTAATCGAATCGAACAGAACCGAACTGCACGCGCTCGAAGTCTGTTTATTACTGAGCGCTGCCGGCTGTTCGAAGTTGTTGGTGGGAACCGGCTTTTCGCGCTCACCATGGAAAAAATACTGGGTGCAGATGGGGCTCTCTCGCTGGAGGATTTTACGCACTTGTGACCAGTATTTTATGCTGCCCGGTATTTTTGGTAGTGTTGCCGAGCTGAAAGCAGCATTTGCTGCGCGGCAATGTTTAAAAAATTATATTGCTAATTTATTTTGTTACGAAATATACTGTGGAAGGAATTTTAAAAGATTGGTTTACGAAGAAGGTCCTAAAAATAATAAAAATTGTTGTGAAGAAGAATATAGTTTTTTTTTTTAAATCATTGGCAGTCAGATGAACGAACTATTCAAGTTTTTCATTAAGAAATTTATTAATATTTGATTTAATTTAATATATTAAAAGTTCACTTAATTTTTTTCAAGGATTTAAAACTACTTAGATAAATAGCGCTTGGATTGTACCATTAACCTGTGTTTACAAATAAAAACCAATACCAAATGTATTCTATTAATTTATTATTTAACTTTAAATTGTCAAATTATTTAAAACACATTTAAAAGGATTTAATACTTTATGAAATAAGAGGAAACACCAACCATAATTGCATATTATTAAGAGATTGCTAAATTGTATTATATTTAATTATTTTCACTGACTGAACCTGAATCTCTTCATTAATTTAATTGATTAAGTCCCCCCTGAAACATAAATTCAGTAATGCAAAATAAAGCTATCAGTTGTCGGCAATCAAACCAGAGTCACTATGCAAACCGCCCGCTGTCTCATCAACTGCCGTTTCCCCCGATTTTAAATCCAAACAATAATGCGTCTTAATGACCAAACCAAGAATCGGCTAAAATATGGGGTGGTCTAGCGGCCTGAGAGGAAATACATTCGTGGCTTGCTGTTTTACGAGCAGAAGTACGCGCGTGGCTTGGAGAACTGCAAGAGGCTTCCACTACCAATTTTGTACACTCAAAAAAATTTACAACTGAATTATATTTTAAAAACCTTTAAAATTAAAGGATAATGCTTTTATTTATTAAGTTTAAAAACGAATAAATTCTAAACATGAGTCCTGGATTTTAATCCATAAAATCTTATGCATAAAAAACAAAAATTTGTTTTGTTTATTGAACTTTAAGAATTAGTTAGTAATTTAATATATGTCTGTGATGCTAGGATGGAAAATTAAAATTAAATTAAATTAAATTAAAATTTAATATAATTTAAGGTCATTTTTTTTCATGTGCATCTAAGACAGTCCACGGCTTCTGTGCGATTATGAGCGAGTGGCTGTGTGTGTGTTTTCGTTTTATAGTTTTCCGCTTGTTTTTTTACGAGGCCTTTCAACCCCGCACAATGGAAAAGCAACCCAGGAGCCACAAAAACAATTGCAGCAGATCCTTGGGCCGGCGTTGACTGACACCCAACAGTCGTAAACTGCCGTTGCCATTTGTATAAACTATGTATCCGAGAGAGGGGTGGTGCCCCCCTCCCCCTTTTTCCCCCTTCAATCGCCGCCCCTGATTAACAGCCCCGGCCCTTTGTGATTATATCTGCGTGGAAATGCGTGTGTGCGGTTATCGAATGTTGGCCATGCCCACAAGGGCAGAAAGTAAGGAAAGGGACCATCCAAAGTTGGGCCTCCATTGCGCTTTTCCATATCCCATATCCCATATCCCATTTCCCATTTTCCATTTCCCAATGCCCGCTGACTCTGGACGAACGACAGTTATTGATGTCATAAAGTTGGAGATTTATGCCATGCCCTGCCTGAATATAGGGCTTATGTTTTGTTATATCTGTTGTTTCATTTTTGGTTCTTTTTTTGTGCCCTCCCAGATTTTTGGGGTGAAAACGATCGGACGAACCAAAGCTGCAAATGGTGTGTTAATAATATTGTGTTCCAGTTGGTATTCCAAGAGGGTTGTGAAAGGGTAATATGTTAATTGGATAAGTAAAAGGTATATTATTTTAGTTGACTTAAGAAGCCACAGCTTAATTAACTATTAAAAACTATATAATTCTGATTAAAGTTCTTGAGAAGTATAGTAAATACATTTCAAAACGATTCTTAGAGAAGCTCTTATTTGGCCCTAAAAAATCGTAACTTTCCAACTAATTTCTTGACAATCTCTTTCATCTTTTAGGTCCCTTCCAGCTAACCATTTAGCTTCCATCCATACTTGTTTAAGTTATTATTTCGAACTGCTTACCGTAACTCAACGCCTCACAATCGTATAATTTTATGGAGCATCTCAAAGTTGCAACGAATTCCGGCTAGAATCGAAATCCGAATGCTCCGCTAGCAAACATCAAACATTTGAAGGCATTAAAATAAATTTTAGTAACGCGGCCTTTGCGTAGACTAAACAAAATAAACATTATATGCAGCGTTTGAAGGTGTTTTTGGGCAGAGCCACAAGTCAGAGGCCCCGTGCGCACTTGCTATAAACAAATAAGGCGAAAAAAGTACCCAAAAATGGAGGGAAAATCGAAGAGGAGGGAAAACATCAGCGGAAGGGCCCCCAACAACAAGTTTTTAATGCATGTCGATGTCGTCGTCGCCGCCGCAGATCAAAGGCAAATCGTATATACACATATATATATATACATATATAGTGTTGCGAGAGAGGTTGGGGTGCTGCATAGGATACCATTCGAATGGGTTGGATTGCTGGATGGGTGGATTGGTGGATAGGTGGATAGGTGGACTGGTGGAAATGCAGGCAGGGGTGGTCGTTTAATTGCACTTGCCGCTTACTTTTTTATCTGCTTGCCTGCCATGGAGTAACCTGCGCATGTGTAGTTGCCTTTGGTTATTACCATTGCCTTTGCATTTGCCTATGCCTTTGATGTGCGCTGTTTATTCGAGCTCTATAAAAGACCATAAAATATGCATAAAACACATAGGCAATTGCGATTGAAGCCCTGAACAGGCATGAATATGGCACATGGAAATGGAAATGGAAATGGAAATGAAGCGATTAAGTGCAGACGCTGGCAATTGGAAAGAAATTGTCGTCGGCAATTGCGTTGAATTCACTTGATGATGGCCAGAGTAGATGACTTATGTTGACACAGGAGGGTGATTCTGGACCTTCAAAGGGGAAACATGACAGTTTTGTGTAATGAAATAATCAGAACACAAAGTGCAAGTTATACTGACATTTCAATACATTTAATATGTCCAATTGATTCAGAATTTAAATGATTTACTATTTCTTTTAAATTGTTTGATATTTCTTTAAATGTGAATTGTCCTTTTACATCAATGATCCATTTTTTCTTTAGACATTTTTAATAATTTTATTTATCAATTTAAGAAACATCTTTTGTTGCTTATATAAAATCTTATCACAGCTATTGGTTCGTAATTAAAACATTTCTATGCATTTTTAATAAAAGTAGTTACTTTAGAAAACTGGAAAGCTAAATTTACTTTAAATGCAATCAATCTCAAACTCAACACTTTTTTTTTAAGATACAGCATATTTAAAGAAATCGTAAACATAAGGTCTTCTTAATTTCATACATTTCTTGCCTTGCTAATAATTAATTAAAAAAATTCTACGAATTGATAATAAATCCAATTTAACACCTTCTTTGAATTTATAATAAAAGAAGTTCATGTTTTAGAATCTTAATTAACATACTTAGGAAACTGGAAAACTAAACAAAATTTATATAAAATCGAACTAAACTCAGCACGGTTTTTTTTAAATAAAATAAAATATATATATCACAATTCCATGAACTTCTTTTCCAGGACCTCAAGTACAAATCTAGATAACTTCATTGTAATATTTAATGAAAAAGCAACCCTCCAACTCCCACCAAAGAAATGCCAGAATGTCGAGCTAGTTTACGACTTTTTATAGGGGGTTGGGTTTTCCTGCTGCAGCAGCGGAGTTTTTCGTCATCCGATGCGTGCTGCTTTCGTCATAAAAAGCGCATAAAAAGCTGTTGAACACTCATCCGGGTTCCATGGGCTTTACGGCCGTGCCAAGTGGGCTACGAATTTACGATGGTGGAGCGGAGGAATTTTACGAGGTCCCCGCAACGCTTGTTCCGCCGCAAAAAAAAAAAAAAAAAAGAAAAACGATTGCGCTATAAAATAGGGCTCTATGAGAGCCATAAAATATTTATTCTACTAAAAAATAACTGTACATGGGATATATATACACACAGACACACACATGCATAAATACATATAGTAAATATAAACTAGATAAATATAAATACAATACAAATAGATTTCTGGCGATTTCACAAGTTCCTTTTTTTGATTCTCAACAACAAAAGGGAGTAACACTTCGAGGAGCATGTGACCGAGATCATGGAAACTGGCTGAGAAGGGGCACTTGCACTCCTCACACAATATCATCGGCCACCTGGGACTCCTGCTCCAGGATCACACTCTCCCTCAGTTTGCTCTTCAGAGTCTTGCTGGAATTGACGTCCGTCAGGCAGGGCTCGTTCTCCGGATGATCCTGGTGATCCTGGCCATCGGTGGGCCCATTGGCGTGGCCGCCATCCTCCAACTGGACCTTGCCCAGGTGACGACGGTAGCGGTACCACACCTTCAGGCCCAGCACCAGCACAAAGTACAGGAAGGCCAGGCAAATGATCACGATGATGATCCTGGTCACAATCGAATTGGAGGCGGATTTGCTGGACCTCACCACCAGCAGGACATCTTCCCGCTTCAGTCCCGCACTGCTGCCAATGGTGCAGCCATAGCGACCCTCATCCTCCGGCCGAACATTCCGTATCTCCAGCGTGCCGTTCTCCATCAGCAGAAAGCGTTCCGCATCCGTGTTGTTCTCGTTCAAATAGGTGAGATCCTTGTCCCACTGAATCGTCGGTTTCGGTTCTCCTACCGCCTGGCAGTGGATCACTGCTGTTCCAGCTTCGGCCACCTCAATGGGTCCCTCGGGTGGAACACTGAACTTGGGCGCCACCACCACATTGATGGACACGGTGGCACTGATCTGACCCTGGCTGTTGGAGGCCATGCAGGTGTACTGACCCCTCTGCTCATTGCTGACCTGGCTAAAGATCAGAGTGCCATTCTGGTCGGTCACATTGGCGGGCAGCGGCAGTTGGGTTTCCTAGAAGGATAAGAAGTAGGAGTTAAATGGGAGGTTCTTATGCAACAGTAAGTTGTGGTTTATACTATTCTAAAAAAAAAACAGAAGTCGATTCAAAATTTAAATGTTTTTAAACCGCAGATTTTTATATTTGAACATGGAAAATATTATTGCTTACAAAATTGAAGGACAAGAAGTAGGGGTTTAATGGAAAGTTCTAATGGCAAAGTACGATGTGTCTTATTATAAGCTTAGAAAAGTACAGAATTCGATTCAGAATTTAATAGTTTCTTAAAATCACACTTGTTTAATTGGTTTGAATATTTAAATTAAATTTTTTTAGAAGTCAAATGCTAAAATAATATTCTCTGTTGCCAGAGATATATACATATATTTGAAGACGGAAAATATTATTATTATTATTCATCTAAAATGTATATTTAGAATTTCTTTTTTCCAGAAACATGTTTATAGCAAAACAAACATTTTGATTTCTTAAGCATTGGCTCTTTTGAAACAAAGTAAATATTTTGTGACTGAAATGTCCTTTTATTCTTATAAATCAAAGTAACGACCTTTTCTTCAGGTAATCAAATATATATTTTAATGACTTTCATTTTAATTCGCAGAAATTTAAAATTTGATTACTTATCTAGTTGGCTATCTAGTGTTTACTCACCCTCATCCATTTGACTTGTGGCGGTGGGGTTCCCTGTGCCTTGCAGTGCACTTTACTGAGAGAACCCAACTCCAAGTTCTTGGAGGTGGGCTGTGGCACGAACTTAAGCTGTTCTATGACCACGAGGACTCCGGCAATGGAACTGGCTGCCGGGGAACCCTCGATGAGCAACTGGCACTGATACTGACCGGCATCGCTGGCCAGAACGCTGTTGAACTGCAGCGCACCACTGTCCCTGTTCAGGGCCACTCGCGAATCCTCGCGCAACATGGTCTCCAGCTGGGGTTCGCTGGTGGTGCTGCTCATCCTGCCCAGCTCCACTTGACGCAGTGTTTTGTTGTCCTTCCGCCAGCGCAGAATGACGCTGCTGCTCTGAAGATAGCCATCCGGCAGTTGATAGTCGCAGGGCAATTGCAAAGGACTCTGTTCCTTGATGGTTATCGAGGGTTGGGGTCCTCTCGCGATGCGCACATCCTCCAAAGACAGGGGCGCGGCTGAGGAAGGGTGAGATATGGGACGAGTTATGGAAACGAAACAAAAAGATGAGTCAGTCAGACGATTCAACTCACCGTAAGAGCACAAGATCAGGCAGCAGAATCCCAGGCCGCAGCTCAACAATCGTCTTCCGTTCAGCCCCATTTCGAGCCGAAGAACGAAGAATTCTTTTGATTTCACTTCGTACTTCCTTCGCTTCTTTCGCACAAAACCGGTGTGTGTGCTCTTCTTTTCTGCTTGTTTATTTTTCCGATTTTTAAAGGAATTCCGTTTGTCTTATGTTTCTCTGCCTTTGCCTTTGCCTTTGCCTTTGCACTACTTAGGTATTTTGTTTGCCTCACTTCATTTCATTTATTCCGGCCGGAGCGGAGAGCATTTGCTTTATGGTTATTTTTATGTTACGCACACGCGTCACGCTTTATTATCCTGCCGCAGACGCACAGCCCGGGGATCTTTCGAGCGATTTGGGTTCGAGTTTGAGGGAAGATGGAATCACTATCGCTGTCTGGAGGGCACAACCTTCCGCGTTCGGTTTCGGAACTCAACTGACGACGCCGCATCGGGCTAATTTAACGCTGCCAGCCGGCGCACGGTTCGCACATGCGCCCTCAATTGTACCCAGTATTACCCGGTATTTCTACACGGGTGCAGGGAGAATCTCTGCTACTACCATAACATCCACTGAGCTACTACCTTTTCGAATAAGTAAGATGGTAAAATAGTAGTGTAAATTATACGTTAATTTGGCAGAGTAAAATTCACCTATCAATCTATAAGTAAATATGACGTACGGTATTATATAAAAAAGTATCTTTCAGATATAGTATATTTCACAAAACTCTGCTGGATTTTACTACCACCACTAAATCCACTGAGCTACTACCTTTTCAAATGAGTAAGATGGTAAAATAGTAATGTAAACTATAAGTCAATTTGGCAGAGTAAAATGCATCTATCAATCCACAAGGTTTATGAGGTAAGGTTTTAATTAAAAAAGTATCTTTCAGATATAGTATTCTTCACTAACATTTGTGTGTCCATAATTGTCAATTCACATTCTTGAGTAAGTCTAAAGCTGCTTCAATATTTGAATTTTAATTATTTATACAATATATTTTTTTCAAACATTCTGTAAATAAAAATAATCCGTAAACAAACAAACAGACAACAAAATAAGACCATTTATACTTGAATTTTAAATTTTAGAAAACTTATTCTCATAATGAGAAATAACATACCCAAAATTAGAGGTATAGTACTATAAAATATACGGATCTGTGACTTAAAATGTTTTAATAATTTTAATTTAAAGCTGAAATTTAAACAAAAGTTATTTGGAGGACATGGATTACATTTATTTTCTAATTCAAAATTAATATTAGCAAATTTTGGACAAGGAAATTTACAATCAATTTCTATAAACAAATACTAATCAATACTATTCGAATACAGCCTACTTATCTAGGAAAAAAATTATATAAATTTTAATCTCGTTCTGAGCAGTATATACGAGCAACTCTTGAGAATCTTAGGCTTATTGTCCGTGAGGAAAGGGGTAATGCAGTCTAAAATTGAGGTATGGTCGAGACACGGTTGTACAGCGTCTGTCTTTTGGCCACGCGGAAAGGACATCGGGTCATCATCTTGAAGACGACGGCACCGCAGACGACGAACAGTCCCCAGAATACGTATGTGAAAAGCAGGATAAAACGATTTGGCTGCCACAGAACCGTGTAGCTTAGGTTGTAGTTTTCTAAAATCAAGATTAGGGTCAAGTTGAGCCTGAAACAGGTTTAAAACCATTGCAAAACTCACCCAACACCGCATAGCCAATGCCAATCTTAGACTTTCCCATGCGATACGAGGATGTGGGCACCATGATCTCCAAATAGCTGTGCTCCTGCTCTTTCAGGGCCTTCAGATCAAAGTGCCTCACGGCATTTTCATAGAAATTGATCACCTTGGTGGAGGGGTAAATAAATATTCTCGATTCGTGCCAGTGACCCGAGAAAATGATATGTGGATCCAAGTCACTGATGATGGCCCTCAGCAAGGGTCCACCGCCAATGAGCAGCGGTGCATGCGAGACGCCAATCCTCAGCCGATCGGCATTGTTATCCCTATCCGGATTGGTAAAGTCCAGCAGCATGCGGTTGATCTTGAAGAAGCGCAAGTGATTGTCATAGTCAAAGAGGTCTTCGCTCATGAATTCGTTCTCGAAGCGCCTCTGGTTCGAGTTGGATATGTAGTCGCCATTCTCGCCGCCAATATCATTGTCACCCGGCACATGGACGCGCTGAAAAAAAGCAGAGATCATCCGAAACTATTAGGTTTTAAGGGGTTATTGTTCATTAACATACTTTTAAAGTACCTATGTTAAACTAAGTGCTAACTATTTTAAATAGATGGAAAATTGTTATATGTAATTATCTCTTAGATTAGATTATTTCAATAGTTTAAGAAGTAATCATAAGGATCCTTACACATAATTATAGGGAACTCTTACCTTTTTGAACTTTTTGTTCTGATAGATTCGCCTGAATCGCTGCACATACTGCTTGTATTCCTGGGCCGTGGCTATATTGCCCTCGTCCAGCAGATCGCCCAGGAAAACGATGATATGGGGCTGCGTGAAGGCCAGAGCTCGCTCGAAGGTCTTGGCTAGATATCTATCCGAATCGTATCTGGCCAAGGGACTGTGCGAGGATCGATCATACGAGTTTCCCAGGATCTGGGGATCGGCGATGAGCAGCAGGCGGGTGCAATTATCTAGTTGGGAGAGCCGGTAAGTGGGTGTTCCTTTTTGGAAACTGGGTTACAACTTACCTAGTTTGCAATCGATTGGCTGCCAACTGGACTGGGCCATGTAGTACACTATGAACTCGTTAAAGAAGACCAGCAGCAACGTCAGAGCCACAAAGCCGCGGCACACTAATCTGTTTCTTTCGGGGATTACAATTGGTTGGATTAATTGCTTGGGCTTATTGGGATGAAGGCTATTTCGACCCACCTATTAACTACGCGCAAGGAAGCCATAATCCCGGCTATGCCACATCGGTTTGGATTGCTTGATTAATACTTTCGGTTGTCTGCTGCCAAATGCAAGTGGCTTACATAGCGTCTATATGCATACGGTCTATATTTAAATCTGCACTGCCCATGCAATATTTACGCAAGTCTGCTCATATTTTGGGGAATGTGGAGCTGCTGCAATGGACGGCGGTCAACTGGCCAGAACCGCCGCATCACCGATTTCAGGGCACACGCTTAATTGGATTAGACACATGGAACATGGAGAGCCGTTACAAACAGCGTGTTGCGCCTTTTACCTTTCTCCTCTGTCGTTTTGGCCATGCGCGCCATCGGCTTTTGAAAGCGGGAAATTCCGTTACAGCTTTTGCCGGCTGCAGGTGCCAGTAATTGTGCAATTATCTTTATCTAATGTTTGCGCTTCCTGCATTAATCGCGGAAGTGTGGCAACGCCACAGCTGTTTGCCAAGCACAACAAACAAATCTAGAGATGGGCGCGTGACAGAATCCTGCGGGACTTAGATAGTTGTTAAATCTTTACTAACTTTATGTGCTATGTACTAAGTATTGTTGATTTAGTACCAAATTTAGTACCGAAATCTTTTAGCTTGTTCACAATCAAAGAATGTTATAAGCAATACAAAATATGTAAAAATTGTAACGAACATATTCCGAGTATAATTCGTAACACGCAAAAACAGCTGAAATGCAATCGAGAAATAATCGCATAACAATCTGGCCACACTCCCGCGCAGCTTCTGGCAACGCTCCGTGCGTGGATTAATGGCGTGCCACTCCACATAAACGCTCCTCGGTTTTACCAATTTTAACAACATACATTTTAACAACATACGCGCCGCAAAACACCGCCAACGGGCGAAAATGTGTAAATAGCTTGTCACCGCGATTCCCTCCATAGAGCAGCAATTTCCAGGAGCCGTGCGTTTGGAGCGCAGATCGAGAGCAGCGGTTCGCAAAATTGCCAAAATTTGTGCCGCCGCCTGCCCGTAGTGAAAAGTAAGATTGCAAATGCCTAAAACTGCGTCGTTCACTTGCCGAAAACATTGAGAAACGGCAGAGCAAACAGTTTTAAATTTGGAGCTTTGTATTTTGTTGTTTGTGAAGCAAAAGAACTGCAATATTCGCCAGTGTGCGGCTGCAAGTGTGTGTGCGTGTGTGTGGGGCTGCGTGCGTGACTGTGTGCGTGATGCCACCCTCCGATTTTCCAATGTTATTTTGAGGGTCGCGTACATTAGTTGTTGTTATTACGCGCATTGATGCACCTGCCACTGAATCCTTGGAATACTAGCTTGCAGGTAGCTTTCTTTGGCTGGTGAGGATGACGGACATAGTGTACCCCACTGGATGTCGGCCGCTGGTCGAGGATTTGGGCACGGATGAGCTGATACGTCGCCTGAAGGTGAGTTATCCCGCTCTTGAAAAACTCCCTTAACTATGGATATATCTCTTGGCCAGACCCTCGCCAATGTACTGCAGACCATGGACCAGGACGACAATCTCTACCAGCAGTACATTCCCTTGGCACTCCACCTACTGGACGACTTCTTTATGCAGCACACTTCCCGCGATGTCCAGCTCTTAATCGCCTGCTGCGTGGCAGATGTGCTGCGCGTTTATGCGCCCGAGGCGCCCTACAAAGAGCAAGATCAAATCAAAACTATATTTAAGTTTTTCATCAAGCAACTGCATGGACTGAAGGATCCCCGTGATCCCTCCTTCAAGCGTTACTTCTATCTGCTGGAGAATCTGGCCTTTGTCAAGTCCTTTAACATGTGCTTCGAGCTGGAGGACTGCCAGGAGATCTTCCAGGAGCTATTTAGCACCATCTTCAAGATTGTCAAGTGAGCTGAGCTTGTCCTGTAGCTTAAATCATCTCTTCTGAAAATAATCAAATGATTGATATCTTTGCAGCGACCAGCACAGCGTCAAGGTTACTAACTTTTTTCTAGACGTGCTGAGTCCGTTAATCACAGAAGCCGATAATCTTTCGGTGGAATTGTTGGACCTCATACTGATCAACATTGTGGAGCCGTACAAATCTAACAACAAGTTTGCCTGCCAACTAACCGAACAACTGCTCACCAAAACAGGCGATGCTCTGGAGTCCACCATCAAAATGGTAATAGTTGGTTTGCCTGTGGTTCCCCAGTTTGCTTAAAACAAATCTCTGATCAATAGTTCTTCAATCGTGCTTTGGTCATGGATAAACCAAACACTAAACTGTCCATTACAAACAAAATCTACGATATCATCTATGAGCTTAACCGCATCAATCCGGACCTGCTGTGCGCAGTGCTGCCCCAACTGGAGAATAAACTGCTGTCCACAGACGATGCTGAAAGACTAAGTGAGCAATTTAGCACCGTTTTGGTTTATTTGAATATTAATAAACACATTTATTACGTTTCCACAGAGGCCACCACTCTTCTGGCCCGCATGTTCTCCGAAAAAGACTCACAGCTGTCGAAGAAGTACCAGAACCTGCTGAAAATCTTCTTCGGACGCTTCTGCGACATCACCGAGCCAGTACGCATCAAGTGCGTCCAGTCGTCCATGCACTTCCTGCTCAACCATCCGATTCTTCAAGCGGACATCACCGAGAAGTTGCGGCTAAGGAACCACGATCTGGACGAGGTTGTTCGCCACGAAGTGGTGATGGCCATTGTGGAGACTGCCAAGCGTGACTTTAGTCTGGTGCTTGAGGCGCCCGAACTCCTGGAGATCGTGCGCGAGCGGACGCTGGACAAGAAGTACAAGATTCGTAGGGACGCGATGAACGGTCTGGCCTACATCTACAAGCGAGCGATCTGCGAACCCAACGACTTGAGTACCGGACTCAAAGTGCGTGTGGACTGGATCAAGAACAAGATACTGCACGGCTACTACAAAGTGGGCTTGGAGGATCGGCTGCTCGTGGAACGCCTGCTCATCACCTGCCTGGTGCCCTACAAACTGGCTCCCGAGGAGCGCATGAAGAAGCTGTACCATCTGCTGGGCGATCTGGATGCGAACGCCACCAAGGCATTCGTGGAGCTGCAGAAGAACCAAATGAAGACCCGCAACACGGTCAGCGATTGGATCAAACTGCACCACTCCAAGGAGTTTACGCCTCGTGTGCTCAGCCAACTGAGCGCCAAACAGGCAAACATAGCCAAGTGCGTTTCGTAGGAGTCGCTGGCTAAGGGAATGGTAACTAATGTCGTGTCTTTGCAGATTGCTGCCGGATCCCCTGAAAGCGTCCGAGTACCTCACCCAGTTTAGCAACAACCTGCGCAAGGATGCCCAGCTACTGCGCTGCATCAACATTGTCCTGAAGCGAGACGTCAGCTGCCGGGAGTGCGCCGACACGATGGGTGTTCTGCTGAAAAAGCTGGGCGCCCACGTCCACTCGAATCTGTACTACAACACCGTCAAGATGCTGATTGAACGCGTGGCCTCGGTGATGGTCGACAAAGAATCCGTTGGCGTGCTTATTGGGTAAGCCGCCTGCAAGTGCTACCCTAATCTCTGGCTAAGTCCTCTTATCTTCCTGTTCAGACTCATTGAGCAGTGCATTGAGGGAGGTCCCATGTGCGAGGAGATTGGCATCTCGCCACAGGAAGCGGGCGAGCGCGGACTCAAGCTGTTGAGCGTGAGTTTTTTGATAAGAAAATGAAAGATAAGGAAATCCATATGCTTAAGTTGGCCCCTTACTTGCAGATGCTTTCCTACGTCTTCTCGGCTCACTTCTTCACCGACACTTCGCTGCGTCATTTGATTTCCCTGCTGAGCTACGAGCAAGACTATGTTGCTCCGCTGGTCCTGAAGACTCTCACTCATCTGGGACGCTATCAGCCACTTATCGACGACACCACTCCAGCCATTCTCGAAGAGTTGGCTCCGGTTTGCAAGGATTTTGCGCTGATCGGCACGCCAAAGCAGGCGAAGCACGCGGTGCGTTGTATTTTTGTGAACAGTCAATCGTCCGCAGCCACTGATGGAGCAGCGGGTGGAGCCGGGAGCGCTTCCACCACTACCCAGACTGTGCATCCTATTTTCAACGAGATCATCGAGACACTGCGCCTGAAACTGACGCCAAACTGCGAGTATCAGCGTACGAAGATCGTAACCCTGGGTCACATTGCGTACAACATGCCGCAGGCCTTTCTCACGCCCATTAAGAACATGATTGCGCGTCGGATTGTCAAGGAGCTGCTCATCCAGGAGGTGCCGGCGCAGCGGGACTACGATCTGCCCGAGGAGAGCGACTGGTGTGCCCAAGAGGATCTTCCGCCCGACACGCTGTGCAAGCTGGACGCCCTGAAGGCCATGGCCCGCTGGTTACTGGGCCTGCGCACCGATGAGCACGCCGCTCAGAAGACATTCCGCATGCTGGCCGCGTTCGTCAACCAGCGGGGCGATCTCCTCGGCCAGAACCGCCTTTGCGGTGCCGAGAAGTCCTGGCTGCGTCTGGGGGCTGCCTGCGCCATGCTCAAGGTCTGCGAGCAGAAGGGCGTGGGCGATCAGTACAGTGCCGAGCAGTATTTGCAGCTCTCCCAGCTGATGGTATGTAGAAACACTTTACATTTGCTTAACGATAAATGCCTACGTGAAATGGGAATTCCCTTAGGTGGATCCGGTTCCCGAGGTTCGGGAAATCTTTGCTCGCAAACTGCACAAGGGATTGGGCAGAAGTCTGCCGAGGAATTGCCTGCCCCTGGACTTTATGGGCTTGTATGTGCTGGCTGGTCTGGAGACTGACAGAAAGTGAGTTTTCTAGTTTGCCAGCGAAGACCCTTGAATAAGTAACGATAAACTATTTCAACAGATTGCAAGACCTTGTCCGTCACTATACGGAAACGGATGTAAACAAGCGTCGGGAATATCTCAAGACTGTGGCCATGACATGTAAGCCATAGCCCACTTATTTTATTTTCTATCCTAACAAACCTACAATGGTATTGCAGCTCCCGACAGCTCAACGGAGTCACAATCACTGCACATTTTACCTGACTATATGCTGGCCTTCGCCATCCCCGTGCTGGTCCACGATCCCCGCTTCACGAATCACGAGGACTACGTCCAGCTGCGCAAAATGGAGAAGTGCCTGCGCTTCGTGCTGGAGCCCCTCATGGCCAAACGGGAATCATTTGTCCACAGCTTCTACAAGCAGTTGCTGCAGCTGATAAAGCTCCGCGAGTTCAGTCAGGGCTCGGACAAGCGCGACAACTATGTATGCCTCTTAATCGTTAGCCTGTTTGGCCCCCTCTAAACGTGTATATATATATATGTATTTTTTCGGTTATCAGAAAATGTGGGCGCTCTGCGATCTCGCCATGTACATTATCGACTCAAAATTCAGCCCATTTGATGCCAACACGAGCACATTCTCCATGCCGCTGGCCCTGCCAGAAATGTATTATAAGCAGCCGGCCGTTGCGAATTTCCAAAACAATGAGATCTATATACCGCTGGACGTGTATACGTTGGGAGTCAAGTCCACGAGTAAACCCGCCACGACGGCCATGACAACGTCGCGAGCGGCAGCAGCTTCAAAGAGACCGGCGGAACCATCGATCCTAGATGATGACAATCCGCAGGTAAGTGATAGATTGAACAAAAATGTTAATAACTGGAAGCTGATTGGTATTAAATCGATTTCAGGAAAACAACCTGTTCGACAATATACGAGCGGCTGACACCACAGAGCCAATGGCCAAAAGAACGCGTGCGGGAGCCTCTTCAGCCAAATCATAAGGGCTGTAGGAGCAGCATGAAGCTGGATCGATCGCATACTTGTTAGTTTAGTTACGGTTAGTCTAGGCGCCTAAGTTAACTAAATATTTAAGACGTAGGGGAACTACAATAGCTGTTAAACCGACACTACCTAATACCTACACCACGCAGATCATACTTAAACCCCCAAAATTCGGATTGTTCAATTTTGCATCCCGGTTGTACCATATTCAATTTGTGAGATAGACCAAAAACGCAAAGCTCAGATAATGTGTCGTATAATCTGTTAAACACTTCAATGTAAAAGTAATTATTTATCAGTTTTTAGATGTTTTAACCTGTTTTTTTTTTAAGGTGTCCTATTCTTTTATTTTTTTAACCTTTAGTTGTAGGCCTCAATGAATATCGAATAATTTAAGGAAAGTATATCGCGCATTAGTTGAAGTACGGAGTGAAGAAATGAAAACGTAAACAGAGCCTTATTAAGAAATTAAAATAAACTTTTCTATGATCGCAGTTAACTTTTAGTTAATATAAAAATACATCATTTATAACACATAAACATACCGCGTTAGAATCGACAGGAATGCATTGAAAATGCATTGAAAAAGAAAACTGATAACGTTGTACGGATTGGATCGAAAACAAAACAAAGATAAAGATAAAATGAATACACACACATTTAACATTAAAAAATGTAAATTTAACTATTATTACTGTTTTTCAATTACAAATAAACATATGATTATTATTTAAATGTTTCAAATTAATTATAAATTTCTATTTCTGGGGAAAAATAAAAATTAAAACCTTTTAAAAGTTATATATTTGTAAATAATGCTTGCAATTATTATTTCTTTAATTGTGTTTTATATTGCTGTTTGATATATGGCGATGAATTCATGTTTCTAGTTAAAACATAGTCTGTATAATAAAATGTAAAAAATGCTTTAAGGAAAATTGGGAAATAAATTAAACAAAACTGATTTTTTCTTAAAAATAGTGATTTGGTTGAATAACAAAAACCTGACCATATGATAAGGTAAGGGCTAAAGAATATTTTAACACATCGTTCTCTAACGAACTATCGATAAGCAACTTCCGATAGTTCATGGTGCATCGAATTTATCTTTTCCCACCACTATTTCCAATTGCATTTTCGGCGTTGTTTTTCTTGTGGGGGTGTGACGTATTATGTTGTTGTTTTTGTAGTTTTGTAAAGTAAATCAACAATTGTTTTGAATAATACAAAGTGAATCGTGCTGCCGGGGGGCCATTTAAACAAAGAAGTCCATTTCAAAACAAAACTTTGGCCGGCAAAACAACAAAATGCAGGTGGAAGCAAACGCTAATGGCTGTGACGTCACGGTTCGAGAGCAGCAGAAAAGCAACAAAACCAATGGGATTTTCTCGACGGCAGTCAGAAGCTCAAAAACCGGAGAACAGAACGCACGGATATATACCTCCACGCCGAAGACCTCCCATCATCCAAAACTTCAGCAGTACGTGGGCGTGCCGAAACCCACGGAAAAGGGGCGAGTGGGTGTGGCAACCGCCTTCGATCCGCTGATCAAAAAAGTGGCTCTTCTCTTTGGCATTCTCATCATTGGCTACAAAAGCGTCATTTTAACCAGTAAGTGGGTTAAGTTGTGGGTCCTATTGGGTTTCTATTTATTTATATACCCCCTGTAATACGCGGGGGTGGGTAATTCAAGGTTGCAATTGTCGGCGATGACGACGTCTTCGCTCGTTTTGTTTATATTTGCTTTTCGTTTATAAATAGTTGAAGTTCGTGTGATCTCATAGCTGTTGGTGTTTATTCTCTGTTCTCCCTGCAATAACCACCCAAATAGCGAATAAGTCTATATAGAGAACGTTAGATTGTTTGTTGCGCATTTAGCCTTCTCATTTGCATACGTTTTATATCTGAAAAATAGAGGCTAAAGAGTGATTAGTTGCTTCATCTTTTGAGCAGAGAGTGATTAGTTAGTTAATTGTTTGCCCTACGGTGATTAAGTATTCCTCTTTGTTGGGCTTAACGGTATTTATCAATAGGGTTTTCGTCACGCGACACATACATAAATACATACAAGTAAGGCGGTACCGCTAGAAAGACCAGGAAAATAACGAATTTTAAAATTCTGACGATTCAGCAATCTAGCCGTGAATTTGCTGCAGGTTATGCATTAGGGTGGCTCAAAAAAAAAACAATTATTCATTTAATAACAAAGTTGGTAATCAACATTTATTTCCAAAACTTTAGAAGGTCAAACATTAAGATTGAACTTTCTCAGGAATAAAAGTTTATACGAGCATTTTTCATTAATTAACTTTTTTTAAGTTTTTATAGTAATTTTTCTAATGTTAATTTTGTTTCAACTTCCAAATATTTGACATTTTTTTTAAATAATTAATTTGTAACTCGTTTTATAAAATTTTCTTTTACGGAGTAGCAAAATTGGTTTAGTTTACGAGCTTATGCACTTCTGTATGTGTCTTTTTTGACACATTCCTAATTCATCGGACAAAATGCTTAGATCTACTCATAGATAACATTTCTAGTTAGTAAATTCGACCCACCCTATTTATAAACCTTATTTTTTTTGACGTGTTTATCGGGCCAAGACTGATAACACGGAAATCAATAAAACGACCCTCAAACTGAGATACTAACGAGTTCTCTGTGCTCTCTTTGCAGTGCCATACATCAGTGGCGACTCCATCCAGGTGCTGAGCCACCAGTTGCAGAGTCGGTGGAATGAGGCCTTGGTGTGGGCCACCAGTCACCAGCTGGGCTCCCGGCTGAGCCCCCTACTGTGTGGCCTCTTGGTGGCCGCATTCGCTTACGGAATTGTGTACTTGGACAGCGCGGTGCCCGGCGTCAATCCGCCCTCGCCCTTCTCGCCGCGTTCCAAGAAGCGGTAAGCTCCCGGGGTCTGACCTTTTATTATTTAATACTCATATTGTCTTTTCTCAATTTGCAGTTTCCGTGAGGAGAAGACCGCCTCGCTGCACTTGGGCTATTTGTGTGCCCTCTTCTGTGGATTTCTGGTCACGATCTTCATGTACTTTGATTTGTACTCGTAAAAACTATTCCTTCCATTTAGACAAATAAGCTCACCAGTATTAGAATTCAGTCGCCTACTTTGGAATTTGTATTTATTGTAGTCCTCGTAACTGTGCAATGCTCCTGAAGAGAATCGTGAAGGGGTATTTTGAAGCTAACTTAGTTCCTAGGTACATTAACTTTAAGTTACTTACTTACACTCTATAAATTATTCAAGTTATCAAAACTATAAAAGTACAAAACGGAACATTTCGCTGTAGATTTTAGGCCAGACCAGAAGAGTTAACATATTTATATATATCGTCTGGCCTAAGAATCACGAGAAAACTGTATATGGAAATACCTTACTAAAATATAAATTACTTATGCACATTGTTTTGCATCAGAATATACGTTGTCACATTTTCTATGCGCATAAATTGTTTCTGCCAGTCGATATCGCTTACCTGGGCGATCTTGAACGTTTGCAAGCGGTTGTCCCCAATAAATTGGCCCACGAGATGAACAAAGCAGCCTGTTAATGGGTCACAGATGAATTTAAGTATTCGATCAACCAATCTTTTTACCTTACCTGGGTTCCATGATTTTAAATCACTTTCAAAGTCATGGTATATGCCCTGCAGAATGGGTCCCGAATTTTCGTTTCGCACAAGCAGAGTGTGCTCTCCTCGTTTTCCTTCAATAATGCGCAGAAGTTTACCTGGAATTTTATAAATTGTAATCGAAATTCTTAAATTTAAAAATCGTAGCTAAATAATTTTATAATAAGAAGTCTAATAGCTTAAATTATATGGTCTGATTTTAAGTATTAAATATTTTAAACATATCCTAAAAACGAAAGGTGAAGCTTGTTTTTTAAATCTTTGTAAATAGTGCTGTTGAAAAAAAGCTATAGATTAACATATTCAAGCCTACCGTAAACATTCCAAATGGCGTTAATATCGGGATAGGTTTTATGGGTTTTAAGACAAAAATCGACCCGACCAACCAAGCTAATTAAATTTCGTCCTGGCTTGGACATCGGACAACTTGGCAACCCTTTGGGTTCTTCCTTTTTGACGTTGAGCTCGAAACTGGACTTTTGCAGGGTTTTTGGAGTTGGAACGTAGACAAATTCCTGCTTTGGCCGCATTTTAGGCATTTCCTCGACAAAGCCCTCGTACTTCAATTTATTGTCCTTCTGGCAGACACTTAATTTGGTTTGTCGCAATTGGCTGTTATTTTTGCGAACAAGTTGAGCGGCCGTTGGAAAGCTAAGATTCAATTGGGAGGCATTGTTGGCCAGTTGATTCTTGAATTTGGCCTGGCTGTTGACCAGAGGGGTTCGAGGCTTGCCTTGAGTGGGAAATACATTTTTTAATTATTTATAAGTATTTTATTTCTTTATATTACCTTTGGCGAACATTTTGGCGCTAACGGTTCTGTTCCAATCAAAGTGACCATTGCCACTCCTTTTAAATAATACCATTAAATACCAACTACTAAATATACTAACCAAATGCAGTGTTGGTCAATGCTGGCTGGCTTTTGCTTCCTTTCGCACACTGTCGCCTGCTGTCCACGCGAGAGTTTTATATTTTTATTTTTACATGCCGATTTGTTGATTTTTTGGGCTTTTAGTGGACCGCGTTTAACTGCCAGCCAGCCATGAGCACAATTTTGGAGAAAATCTCGGCCATCGAGTCGGAGGTGAGTGGGTTCATAGAGCACCAGTCGATTGTATTGAAACTAACCTGTCTTGCATTCACCTTCCCCCGCGGATTCCCCCCCTGGATTCCCCCTGGATTCTTCTTAATTCTCCGGGTTTTTTCTTGGATAAAATCGGATTTCTAGATGGCCCGCACCCAGAAGAACAAGGCCACCTCGGCGCATTTGGGTTTACTGAAGGCGAAGCTGGCCAAGCTGCGACGCGAGCTGATTTCCCCGAAAGGAGGCGGCGGCGGAACCGGCGAAGGTGGGTTCTCTACCCTAATTGCCATCAAATCACTAACAAATCAATTATTCCAGCTGGTTTCGAGGTGGCCAAGACCGGAGATGCCCGAGTGGGTTTCGTGGGCTTTCCCTCCGTGGGTAAATCCACGTTACTCTCCAACTTGGCAGGCGTTTACTCCGAGGTGGCGGCCTATGAGTTCACAACGTTGACCACTGTGCCGGGATGCATCAAGTACAAGGGCGCCAAGATCCAGCTCCTCGATCTGCCCGGAATCATTGAGGGCGCCAAGGATGGCAAGGGTCGTGGTCGTCAGGTGATAGCCGTGGCGCGCACCTGTAACCTCATCTTCATGGTTCTGGATTGCCTGAAACCGCTGGGTCACAAAAAGCTACTCGAGCACGAGTTGGAGGGCTTTGGCATCCGGCTGAACAAGAAGCCACCAAATATCTACTACAAGCGGAAGGACAAGGGCGGCATTAATCTGAACAGCATGGTTGCCCAATCCGAATTGGATTTGGATCTGGTGAAGACCATTCTGTCCGAGTACAAGATACACAATGCGGATATAACGCTGCGATACGATGCCACCAGCGACGATCTGATCGACGTGATCGAGGGCAACCGCATCTACATACCCTGCATCTATCTGCTGAACAAGATCGATCAGATCTCCATCGAGGAGCTGGACGTCATCTACAAAATCCCGCACTGCGTGCCCATTTCGGCGCACCACCACTGGAACTTTGACGATCTGCTGGAGCTGATGTGGGAGTACCTGCGACTGCAGCGCATCTACACCAAGCCCAAGGGCCAGCTGCCCGACTACAATTCACCCGTGGTGCTGCACAATGAGCGCACCAGCATCGAGGACTTTTGCAACAAGCTGCATCGCTCCATCGCCAAGGAGTTTAAATAGTGAGTGCGGTTTGCTATCCACTTAACACGATTTTTCACATTCTTATCACCCTTTTAGTGCGCTGGTTTGGGGCTCATCCGTGAAGCATCAGCCGCAGAAAGTGGGCATTGAACACGTTCTCAACGACGAGGATGTTGTCCAGATTGTGAAAAAGGTCTAGACTCTGTGCAACGATTACAATTTGATAATTTGATGGCATTTTTATTGGAAAATAAAAACGAATGTGCTTTAAATCTGTTCTCTTCTGTATGATTTTAGTTAAAGAAATTATTTAAGCTTAAGGCTTTCAGTTTTGCTATAAAATATTTTAAACACAATATTTTTTAGACGAAAAAAATTAACCAATTCCTTTTAGCAGTTACACCCAGTAAGAGTTTGACTTATTTTGGGAGAACCAATTAACTTATTGATAATAATAGGATATTTTAAAAACTGCAGGTTTTAAAGATACACATTTTAAATATTCCCGCCATTAAGTTCACAAAAAACAGCTAGATTTGGCGGGAATTTAAAGCTACTCTGTTAGCACTGTCAGTCCTGAATTCGCTTACTAACACTGAACTAAAGTGCACGCTGTTTTGTTTGGATTTGGATTCGCTTTAAGTAAATACTAAATAATAGGAATGGTGGAGCTGAAGATGGGCGATCACAATGTGGAGGCCACCGCCTGGGAGCCCGGCGACAGCAAGGACTGGTCGATGCCCATCAAGCCGCTGGCGGAGAAGTGGAAGCTGGTGCCGGCATTCCTGCAGGTAAAGGGTTTGGTGAAGCAGCACATCGACTCCTTCAACCACTTCATCAACGTGGATATCAAGAAGATCGTGAAGGCCAACGAGCTGGTCACGAGTGGAGCGGATCCGCTGTTCTACCTGAAGTACCTGGACGTGCGGGTGGGCAAGCCGGACATCGACGAGGGTTTCAACATCACCAAGGCGACCACGCCGCACGAATGCCGCCTGCGGGACACCACGTACTCAGCCCCCATCACCGTGGACATCGAGTACACGCGGGGCACGCAGCGCATCAAGCGGAACAACCTGCTCATCGGCCGGATGCCCCTCATGTTGCGCTGCTCCAATTGCGCCCTCACCGGGAAATCCGAGTTTGAGCTATCCAAACTGAACGAGTGTCCCCTAGATCCGGGTGGCTACTTTGTGGTCCGCGGCCAGGAGAAGGTCATCCTGATCCAGGAGCAGCTGTCATGGAACAAGATGCTCACCGAGGACTTCAACGGGGTGGTGCAGTGCCAGGTCACCTCCTCCACGCACGAAAAGAAGTCTCGCACTCTGGTGCTGAGCAAGCATGGAAAGTACTACCTGAAGCACAACTCCATGACGGACGACATACCCATTGTGGTGATCTTCAAGGCCCTGGGCGTGGTCTCCGACCAGGAAATCCAGTCGCTTATTGGCATAGACAGCAAGTCGCAGAATAGGTTTGGTGCCTCCCTGCTGGATGCCTTCAATCTCAAGGTCTTTACGCAGCAAAGAGCTTTGGAGTACATGGGTAAGTTTCTCTGCCCCACACCATGAAATCCTCTTCCTAACACCTCCTTCATTTAGGCTCCAAGCTGGTGGTCAAGCGCTTCCAAAGTGCCACCACAAAAACGCCCTCGGAAGAGGCGCGCGAGCTGCTGCTGACCACCATTCTGGCTCATGTGCCTGTGGAGAACTTCAACTTCCAGATGAAGGCCATCTATGTGTCCATGATGGTGCGTCGCGTCATGGCCGCCGAGCTGGACAAAACCCTTTTCGACGATCGCGATTACTATGGCAACAAACGTTTGGAGCTGGCTGGTTCCTTGCTCTCCATGATGTTCGAGGATCTGTTCAAGCGCATGAACTGGGAGCTGAAGACCATTGCCGACAAGAATATACCCAAGGTGAAGGCGGCCCAGTTTGATGTGGTGAAGCACATGAGGGCGGCGCAAATCACTGCGGGACTGGAGTCCGCCATAAGTTCCGGAAACTGGACCATCAAGCGATTTAAGATGGAAAGAGCTGGTGTGACGCAGGTGCTGTCCCGCCTGAGTTATATATCCGCCCTGGGCATGATGACCCGTGTGAACTCGCAGTTTGAGAAGACGCGCAAGGTGTCCGGTCCGCGTTCACTGCAGCCCAGTCAGTGGGGCATGCTGTGTCCCTCGGACACGCCCGAAGGCGAGGCTTGTGGTCTGGTGAAGAATCTGGCCCTAATGACGCACATCACCACCGAGGTGGAGGAGCGACCTGTGATGATTGTGGCCTTTAATGCTGGCGTGGAGGATATACGGGAAGTGAGCGGCAATCCCATCAACAATCCGAATGTCTTTCTGGTCTTCATCAATGGTAATGTCCTGGGACTGACCCTGAATCACAAGCACCTGGTGCGGAACCTTCGCTACATGCGCCGAAAGGGTCGCATGGGCAGCTACGTGTCCGTGCACACATCCTACACCCAGCGATGCATCTACATACACACGGATGGCGGTCGTTTGTGTCGCCCGTATGTAATCGTGGAGAACCGTCGTCCGCTGGTGAAGCAACATCACCTGGACGAACTCAACAGGGGCATTCGCAAGTTTGACGACTTCCTCTTGGACGGACTAATCGAGTATCTGGATGTGAACGAGGAGAACGATTCGTTTATCGCCTGGAACGAAGAGCAAATCGAGGATCGCACTACGCACCTGGAAATCGAACCCTTCACTTTGCTGGGAGTCTGCGCGGGTTTGGTGCCCTATCCGCATCACAACCAGAGTCCCAGGAACACCTACCAGTGTGCTATGGGCAAACAGGCGATGGGAATGATTGGCTACAACCAGAAGAACCGCATCGATTCGCTGATGTACAATCTGGTGTATCCGCACGCTCCTATGGTTAAATCAAAGACCATTGAGCTGACCAACTTTGACAAGTTGCCGGCGGGTCAGAACGCCACGGTGGCCGTGATGAGTTACTCAGGATACGACATTGAAGATGCGCTGATCCTGAACAAGGCATCAATAGATCGTGGCTATGGACGCTGCCTGGTCTACAAGAACTCCAAGTGCACGGTGAAGCGCTATGCCAATCAGACCTTCGACAGGATCATGGGTCCGGTGAAGGATGCCCTCACCAACAAGGTGATCTTCAAGCACGACGTCCTGGACACCGATGGCATTGTGGCTCCTGGCGAGCAGGTCCAGAACAAGCAGATCATGATCAACAAGGAGATGCCGGCGGTGACTTCGATGAATCCGCTGCAGGGTCAATCTCCGCAGGTTCCCTACACCGCTGTGCCGATTAGCTACAAAGGACCAGAGCCAAGCTACATTGAGCGCGTGATGGTATCCGCCAATGCCGAGGAAGACTTCCTAATCAAGATCCTGCTGCGCCAGACGCGTATTCCCGAGATCGGGGACAAGTTCAGCTCGCGGCATGGCCAAAAAGGTGTGACCGGTTTGATTGTTGAGCAGGAGGACATGCCGTTCAATGACTATGGCATCTGCCCGGATATGATTATGAACCCCCATGGTTTCCCCTCCCGCATGACGGTGGGCAAAACCCTGGAGCTGCTCGGCGGCAAGGCTGGTCTGTTGGAGGGCAAGTTCCACTATGGCACAGCCTTTGGGGGCTCCAAGGTGGAGGACATCCAGGCGGAGCTGGAACGGCATGGCTTCAACTACGTGGGCAAGGACTTCTTCTACTCGGGCATCACTGGATCGCCGTTGGAGGCGTACATCTACTCGGGACCCGTGTACTACCAGAAGCTGAAGCACATGGTGCAGGACAAGATGCACGCCCGTGCCCGCGGACCCAAGGCGGTGCTCACCCGTCAGCCAACGCAGGGCAGGAGTCGCGAGGGTGGATTGCGTCTGGGCGAGATGGAGCGGGACTGCCTCATCTCCTACGGCGCCAGCATGCTGATCATGGAGCGTCTGATGATCTCCTCGGATGCCTTTGAAGTGGATGTCTGCCGGACCTGCGGCAGGCTGGCCTACTGCTCCTGGTGCCATTTCTGCCAGTCGTCGGCCCATGTCTCCAAGATATCCATGCCGTATGCCTGCAAGTTGCTCTTCCAGGAGCTGACCAGCATGAATGTGGTGCCCAAGATGATTTTGGAGAACTATTAGTGAGATTGAATTGCCTGAAACCGAATAAAATGTTTGTTATTGTGTAAGTTCTTTGAAAGTTTGTTACCATTCAACTTGGTTCCATCCACAATTTGCTGAAATATTTCTGTTCATCGCATTTAAGTACGATTTTTACATATTTATATGGCTACCGCGACCAAGTTGCAAATGTCAAAGTTAAGAGGTTCAAACGAAGTCAGCGGAAGAAAATCCCTATTAAATTTTAACGAGGTCCTGTTAACGAGGCAGCTTTTATTTTGCAGAGTTCTGTGAGCTTACAGGACTTCTAAGCTGTAACAAAAAAGGACTAAGCTGTATTTTATCGCGCCTGTTATCCCTTTTTAAAGGCGCGCAGGATAATTAGTTGTGTCTGTTGTTGTTTGGCATCAGCTTTGGGCCTAATTTACAAAGTCTGTGCCGGCAAAAAACGATTTATAAGCACAAGCAGGCTGTTGAGCCTGGCATTCGTTTATTGAATTTAACCCTTGCTAACTCTTCTGTTTTATTTTATTTAATTAATTATTAAAGAGAGAGGAAATATGTGACAAATATAACTAGGCAATGGCTATATTTAATCCTATCCAAAAGCCTGATTAAAACCCATTCATTACCAAGTAACACAATTTAAACGACATATTGTGGAACTGCTCCTTGGCGACACATGAGGTTAAGGCGGGCAAACAATATTGCCAGGCGTTGATTTATTGGCTTCCCTCGGAATATTGCCTAGTGAATGATGCCCTGCCCCGTGAGGCAATTACCTGTCCACCTGGCTTCGAGTGAAGCCTCAACCCAGATTCCGGCCGCTGTGTCAACGTCTCCGTGGTCAATGCACTGCGTTGCATGCACGTGACCTGCGAACTGTTGGCCACACAGCCACCCACCCACACGAGCCAATGTCCTTGTGCGTCCTTTCGAGTGACCTGTGCTTAAAATAGCCCCTCCCGTTCCTCCCCCCGCTGCTCCTTTTGTTGGATCCGTATTCACTGTATGCAGTGCAATGACAGCAAACGGGGCAAACTGCCAGCAGCAGAAGGAGCATCTGAGGAACCGATGGCGCGCACAAGGATAACAATTTAAGGTTGCCCCCATCTCCTCCGATCCCCCATGCTTATAAACCCACCTCCTTTACGGACTATTCAGTTCCGTTCTACATAAAGAAAAGTATGGAAAATTTGCATTTTATTCATATTAAATGTTAAAATTCTGTGACAAAAAATAAAGAGGTAAATAATAATATGTAGAAGATAGTCAGATAATCTGGAGGAACTGACTAATCGAAAGGGGTTTTGTAATGATAACAAAGTATATTCAATTGGTGATTCATGTTTTAGCTTAAACTTAGAAAGGTTAAAAACAAAAATATAATTAAAAAATATATTTATTTGTAATAACATGTTTTGGTTACTTCTTAGTATTTCAATAATGTTTATGATATACTCCTAGTTTTTTCCCGTGCATCAACTCAGCTCAACTCAATATGGGGCCACCTTCCGGCTTCGGCTCGCCTTTCATGTATTTTGGCCATTTGTCAAAAGTTTGCTTTTTGCTCTTCTTTATCTGGACGGTTCGTTGATGTGTGCATAGCAATAGATGTATATAGATTTAAATGGGTGTTGGCCACTTGAGCAGAAAGTTAAGCGTTGTCTAACTGCTCTTTTGGGCGGCTTCCAAAAGGGGAAAGGACCCTCACTGGATTGACAACACCGGATATCGTTGTGCTGATAAGACTCCCCCCGGATCCAATGGACCAAATGAAATCCTATGCACCTTCCGATTGAAATGGAGATTAGTGCGAGGCTTAGACCTGCACATTTTCCCATTAAAGGCCAGTAAACTTTGCAGCCAGAATTATTCTAGTAAACTCATTTGTATTTTCTAGAGCCTTGGCTACACGAAAATGTTAACAACATAGTCAGCAGAGAGGAATCTCTTTAAAGTGCTTATAACGCTCTTTTGTAAGCTACCCAATTTTATTTTGAATTTTCTAACTGTCCTTGTAAAGAATAAGTCATTTTCACAGCATAAAAAGAAATTATAATTAAATTATTTATTTTTATTTATTTATTTATATTTATTTAACTCAAAAAAAATTCGTTGAAAATAATTTTGTTTAATATAACCTTTAATATAACCTTTACCTGATTAAAACAATAGATTTACCATTAAAGGTTTTCAAGTATAAATATTAAGAAAGTATTTTAGGCTTCTACTTTTATAAAATACAATAGTAGAAACCTTTTATGTTTACTTATAGATATTTTAGCATTTGTATATGTTGTATTTGCAAATACTTTACTTCCAGTATCATTGCTTAAAAACATTTATAAGAACATAATCCATGAATCTTAATTCATTTAAGCGAATATTTAACCCATAAATAGATTTTGAATATTATCTGATAAGAGAACGTTTTACATTCAACTGTTAGGATAACAGTTGGCTTACAGTAGTGGGGCATGCAATTGGGTAGCATTGGCATTGGGGAGCTTATAAAAGCAAGTGCTCGATGGCAGCACGCTCATTTTAAAACCGGCGCTCTTCGAAAGCTCCACTGCGGAGCCGAGAAAATATATTTAATTCCCATTTCAAGTGCAGGAATTTCAAGTTTGTTTGTTTAAATTCAAAGTGCAAGTGAGACATTTCTAACAAAACACATTCAAAAACGAAGAAAATTACCAAAAACAATGAAATGTTGAGCAATTAAGGCTGGATTCTAAGTGCATAGCTAGAGTGAATTAATAATTTAGTTGAAACAAACAAAGCCATGGAGAGTGCAGCGAATTCAGGCGACTCCAAAAAGCCTTTCAAAGTGAGTTTATGTTCTGTGTAATTAAAAAATCCTAAAGGCCAACATGCAAACAAAGAGGTTTTAAGCATGCATTATTTTCCTGCCATGCCCTTTTTGGGCGTTGTTGTTTTAGCTTTTGTTGTTGCTGGCCGCGTGCTGCGTTCGTTTTTTTTTTTGTTCTTTATGGAAACTGGGTTGAACTTCAAGTTGCTCTGAGTGTAAGCAAAGAGAAATTGTCGAAGAGCGCCAAAAGCTCAGAATAAAGAGAACAGCGAAAGCTCAGTTAAAGACCATTACTGCATACAATTTTACTTTGCAAAATCACTTACTTTCTTTGCATTTACTTTATGTTGTCCTTTTTCTTTGTATTTTTCTGTCTGCTTTTATTTCTATTTGTCTGGCTTTGTTTTTTGATTTTTCATTCGAGTATTGGGAATTGTTTGCTTTTGGCATTTGTTTTACGTGTCTGCTGGGCCTTTGTTCCCCAACTAATTTGTTTATCTGCCGCTTAAACAGCACAAAGCTGTTTAAAGGACTTACAGGATTTTAAAAATACGCTTTAGTTTGCTAGGAACCACAAAAAGTAAAAACATGATGCAGTTGACAACTCAAGACCGAAAAACCACAAACCTATTTAAATTGTCTCTGAAACACGGAAAACCCATTTCTCGGAAACACATTGCTCCACTTAGCTTTGAAAATCATATGGAATTTTCATTATAATGCCTCTGCTTATTAAAATAATTAATTCAAAAACCACCAAACACAAATCGGCTTAAAAGCTGTCAAATGCCTCGACAGCCATGAAAATGCCATTAAAAAAGGAAAACTTTTCATCCCGACATGTCGCTGTAATTAGCCAAAAGCCACGCCCACAACCAAGCTCACGCCCACGTCCACGGCAAGCGTTTTGTTAATAATTTATTAAACAATTTACATAATGCCAGGGCATAGTTGAAAAGCAATTTAAAGTTGTCGCCTAATTTCCCCAGCGACTCGAAAATCAGCGGCCTACGCCCATCAAAAATTTAAGAGTCCTGCGACTTGTGGATCCTGCTCGGTCTAAGATGCAGATGAATAGAGTCCCTGGCACGTATTCTTCGCAGCCTTCGGCTGATTTTGAATGGTGAGTGCTGTCCAGGACCCTGGGGTCCTCATGGCTAAGCAGCTTGAGTGAGCCGTGATTTAAAAGCCATCATTTCGCAGCTGCTTTTCAAATCGTTTTAAACCGGTTTGTCATCCAGTCGGTCGTCCATAAAACAAAATATTAGTAAAAACAGGCACCTATAACAGATTTTACAGGTTAAATTTTTGTTTTTATGTAAAGAAGACAATAATTTTTAAGGAGGAGATATATTAGCTACAAGGGCTAGACATTTTAAAGGACATTTTAACATTCCTAATAAATTACTATTTTTATTATAGTACTTTTTTAAATCGTGTTTTTGTGTTTAGCACAAATTAGTTTCTATTAAAGATTTTTGCGACATGCTAAGAAACACATCTGTTTACGACATTGATAGGGCTAATCAACTGCCAACCGTTTTTATTTGATAGAGGTATAATTGTGGGTAACAAAATAAACTGCTAATTGAATTGCAACCCGCCAACAAAAACGACAGCGCTTCCTGGGAAAATCTACTAATGCGAACAACTAAAACTTCTGACAAGTTTCCGAACAAAAACTATGCTTTTGTTTTTGATGCTACCGCGTCTCCCACTTGTCTAATGCTTCAGTAGTTCGCCAAAGTTTTCATAGTTGCAAAGTTTTTCCGCTTCACCCCCCGTTCCACTAGAATATGATATGATTAATATTTGGCGCTGGCCAAGCACAAAAGTTGTCTGGCTTTAAGCATTCATAAGATAATTTAATGACGACCTCTGGGTTGTCTGGAGAGAATGGTAAGAAAAAGTAAATTTCATGTTCGAAATGCAAACTAGAGTGCAATTTCATTTAGTCACGGCGCTTTAAATTATTTATGGAGGACCTCAAGGAGTTGCACATTGCCAGGCGGCGTTTCGGGGCTATAAATTCCAGGAGCAGTGCATTCGTGCCGGTGACTCCTTTAGCATCCATCTCATGGCTCCTAGATGGCTATCTGCCCCTTTTGGCCAGGTCTAATTTATGTTTCGTTTAACCTTAGTGCTGAGGCATCATTTAACACCGCATGCAAGTTTAATAGACCCTGGCAAAGCCTTCGTCCTTGCACACAGAACACAGCACTCACTTATGCCATTCGCGCAAGACCAACAAGCGAAAAATGCTGACAGGCATAGCTTGTCACATAACAAAAAAAATAGGAAAGTAAAAAGTAGAAAGTAAAGGGAATCGGGGGGAACATACGACAAATATTTGCGCCGCAACAGGACGAGTGCATGTCAAATTGCGTTCGAGCAGGAGATACAATAATGCAAATAGATCTCGCAATTCCCATTTGAAATTTTCACAATGTTGAATTGTGGGTTCTGCTTGAAGGCGACATCTCTCCCGAGGATAAATAAACCAGTCCATAAATCTCAATTAGAGCAAATGGACATTTGACAGCAGGATATGACGTTGGCGCAAATTTTCCGCTCATTTATTCATTGTGTTTTTTCGGGGAATGAAAAACAATCTGGCTCGATTTATTTATTTATTTATTTATTTAGCAAATTGTTTTGTTTTCCTTTTCTTTTTTGTATAATAGAATTTTTAAAGACTGATTAATATTAATTAAAAAACCATAACAATGAAAATGTACTATTGAAAGCTAAAAAAGTATAAGCAATGAAGTGCAATGGAAAGGGTTTTGAGTTTCGTACGTTTCTTTTCGTCATTCAGATCACGTTACTTGTCCAAAAAAAAAGGGTTCATCCCAAAAAAAAAATTTGCAAGTCTTACCATTTCCATTTCAGCATTTTTCTGTTTTTATTTTGGGTGCCGACGATGTGAATATTTTATTAGAGACACAGTTGCTTCGCCTCTGACATTAGTTTATTATTCATTTGATAAGCGGGGCCATGTGTAACAGTTACTGCTGTTACTGTTTCCGTAGTTGTAAACGTGTAATGGTTTATTATTCCCATTCTTCGCCACGATACTCGTTTTTACGGCCAGGTCAAGGACGTAACACGCAACATCAAGAAGGCTGTCTGCGCCTCCAGTCTGGAGGAGATTCGCAGCAAGGTGGCGGAGAAGTTCGAGAAGTGCGACCACCTGCCCACCATCCACCTGGACTCCGATGGCACGGAGATCGACGACGAGGAGTACTTCCGCACCCTTGACGAGAACACGGAACTGGTTGCCGTCTTCCCCGGCGAACACTGGATCGATGTGAGTTGCACTGGCAAAAAAAGATCACTCAAATTGGTGGAGTACTCTCCATTATTCTCCTGTTATACTTTCATATCCTTTCAGTGGCTTGTTGAGTTAATAATATAATTTTTAAAATAATGATAATTTAATAGCTATATACAAAATTAATAACTTAAACTTTAAAATATCAGTATTTATCTTTTTTTTCATTTATGTGATTTTTACATTTTTTGGACAAGAACCTCCACAGTATTCCTACAAAAATAATATTTTTAAAACTCGTTAGCTTTGAATTGTTTGAATTTTAATGCAATATCCGTGTTTATTATTTAACTTATATATTTTATTTGTTTTTTCTTATTTTTTATCTTTGTTCTAATGCTTATTCATTGTGTTACTTTCTTTGTGAATTGTGATACTGTCTTTTCTCCGGGTGAAAGCCACTTAATTGGATAACTCATTTTATTTGTCCCTCCTTTTATCTGTCATAATGACTAATTGCATTATGGGATGCTGCGAAAGAAACGAAGCCGTAGAGAGATTAAATTAAATGCCACTTTGCACTCCGTTTATAGCCCACGCACTACGTGACCATAACCACTCCGCATGGCAGCGATGTGGGAACCGGAAACGGAGATCCTGCCACCGGAGGCGAGGGCGACACCACCGATGCCAACAACTCGGAGTCGGCTCGCATCCGCCAGTTGGTGGGCCAGCTGCAGAACAACCTCTGCAACGTGTCCGTGATGAACGACGCCGACCTGGACTCGCTGTCCAACATGGATCCCAATTCGCTGGTGGACATCACGGGCAAAGAGTTTATGGAGCAGCTCAAGGATGCGGGAAGGTGAGTAAATATTTCAAAGAGCTATAAATAACACGTATATAGGTCATTCAAGTTAGTATTGCTCTATTAACGATGATTCTAAAATAAGCCTGTTTAAGAAGTGAATCTAAATTTGGCTTTATTGCGACAGACTTTTTCCAAATCATTGATTTTTAGCCAGTACTGTATTCATTATTAAAATAAAGGTGTTAAAAATTACGTCTTTAAGTATATTTAAGAAAAATAGACTTCAGTTTATAAGCTATAATTTTAAAAACAAAGTTCTTAGGCTATGAATTTGCGATCAAACTCAATTTTATACAAAACTACAATATTGTTAGTGAATTAATATTATTGAGCCTATCAGATAAATTAAGAAAAACATGACCTTTCAAATTATTTAACATGCCTTAGATAATTGTTAAGGTAATTTTTCTTGAAATATAAATGAAGGAATTTTGTTTTCTGAGCTTAACAACCATTTCCCTTTTGATTTTGGATCACCATAACTTATTAGTTAACCCTTTTAGGCCCGAATTAAATACAGTTTCAAGGAAATGTTGTCTGTAGGCAACGGTGGGCATGAAGGGGTTAACATGCTTATTTCCCTTATATTAATTATGGTTTTTCTTCCATTAGACCGCTGTGTGCCAAGCGTAATGCCGAAGATCGATTGAATCTGCTGAAGCTCCTGAAGGCCGGAGCCATTTTCTGCTCGGAACGCTATCCGGAGGATGCGGAGGCCATCGACCGGGAGATCGGACGCCAGCTGAACGAGGCGGAGAGCGGACAGATGAGCACCACCGCGGCCAGCAACACCCGCACCATCGAGGTGGTGCAGTGCGACAATCAGAACACGACGATAACGATTACGGTGGGCGAGGCCACCTCCACTTGTTCCGCCGCCAATGGCATCGCTAACGGATCCTCAGCAGCCGAGGCGGCGGCCAACGAGGCCAATGCCAATCCGAGTAGGAATCCAAATGCCAACGGAGACATCTGACTGCCCATCTTGGGCAGCCTCAGGTGAAGTCTGCCGGCGGAGGACTAGAGGAGAGAATGAGAGATGAGAGGAGGTGAAAATCAAAAGCGAGATCCAGGAGGATATACCGACGACATCAGTCCTGCAACATGGGGTTAACATACATCGTATTTGTAGCATGTAATTAGGCAATGCGAAATCAGCGAACGAAACGAAGACAAAATCAAGCGAGAACAAAGTCACGGAGAATATGCTTCATAGTATCTAAGAGCAAATGAAAGTTAACGAACAATACACGTACTAGAATTAAACACCAAAGCGAACGAGTTCACACAGATTTGAAGAGTCTTTTAGCAATCACAGTCAGAGCAGAGGAAACGTATTTAACCATATATACACAAGCCACATGAATAATAATCAAAGGTTAGCGAAATAAGTATTATATTGGAGGTAGAAACCCTGGCGTAGGCAAAACCATCAAAAATAAAACCAGAGTGAACTAACCCGAGTAGAGCCAAAAATTGGATGGATATGGAATATAGCAAAACTGTTGACTTGCTTGCCGTGTAAATTGTGTTACGAGTAGTAGATAGAATGGAAACGCACATCAAAAATTGTTTTTAGACCAATGCCATTGTGAATGTCATTCGTTAAAGGCCAATTGAGACTGACTGTATTTATGTGTAATAGGTTTTTTCGTGGCTTGAGGCAGGTTTGGGACAGAACAGATCAGATCAGATCAGATCAGATCAGATGGAAGCTTCCAGCGCTGCCCTGTCCTTTCCCCTCTCTCCCCGCCCCCGAATCTATAGCCAAATGAATTTAAGCAAACAGCAAACATTGTTAGCAAATTAAACAATAAACGAACACAATAACGGAAATTGCAATTACCCAATTAAAGTTGGTAACTGTCTACAATTCGAATAAGCAATAAGGGAAACCGTTAACGAAAACGCAAAAAAACCAAATGCAAACAGAAAACAATTATTAAATCTAGTGAAACGCATACAGCAAATACAAGAAAACCAAACCCCGAGGCAAACTATATACACGAAACCAATTAATAATAAATAAATGAATATTAAAGCAAAGTTGAGTGAAGTAACTTGGCTCGGCGAACGGGGCGTATGCGCAACATACACAGCGTGTGCAACAGGGCGTATGGAATGCACTACTATATACTACTCTTCCGCTGGCAAAAGAGAATCGAGTTCGGTTTCCTTGTTCTGAGAGCAAGAGAGTGGGAGTCCTGCCATCTAATTGCGTTACTCGACACCATTCTCTTCTGCATTCAACTTCCTTCGTGACGTCACGTCGCCATGACGTCTGCAGGTCCTGGCTAACTGATTGCAATGCGATGCGGTGCCCTACTAACACAGTTCAAAGCTCCCGGGTGACCCAAATTCATGACGACAGCATCAACACAGTAGCGCCCTCTTTCTAGTGGGCGTGGCCCTGGCTTTGATGAATTGAATTTGTCCTGTGGCCTTTGCATTTCTTATTCCCCTTATTAACGAAACAAAACCTCTTTTTGGTGCCCATTCTTTTTTGATTTATTCTTTTGGCAAATTTTGCCTTGTTTGGATTTTGTTTACTGGACGAAAAGGAAAAAAGAAAAAGGGAAGAAATCATCGAGCGGAAAGCGCACAAAAATATTAAAAATGTAACCTAAAACCACCGGTTTGTCGTCTGCTTTTGACTGCTTTTGATGTGCGGTGGCATTTTAGGCAGGCGTGGCTGGCTAAGAAATTGTCGCACACACTTGAATTCGCATTTCTTTTGAAGTTTTCTTTGCAGATTAAAAGAAGTGTCGCAGAGATTGTTTGAAACTTAATCGAAACCAATCAAAGTTTAATTTAAACTTTATTTCACAGTGAACAAACAGTTGTATATTGGTTTTCCATATTTCTTTACCAAAGTGACAGCAATTTAATTTTAAGGATTATATTTTGAATGTGTTTTTGATTGGTTATCAAAGCTAAATGAAAATAATTTAGTAGAAATCGTAATAGTCAATTTTTTTTTTTAAACATATTTAAAATTCATTTTCGATTTTTTAGCATATTATAGCAACCATTAAAAAAAAGGTGTTCAAGCATATTTCAAAAAACCTAGCAAGACGGATTAACATTTTTTTTCTTCTTGAACGAATATTTGTATTGCTTAAACTAACAATTTTGAAAACAACTTTTAACATTAAGTACAATTTTTTTTTGATTGCTTAAGTTTTTTTGGTCCAGTTTTTTTCATGTTTTTGATCTTTGTCTTATTCTGCTGCCGCTTGGCAGCAGCGCCCAGTAGCATTTCACATGAGATTTTTCTTACTTTATATAGTTTGCCATTTAACTCGGCACATTGGTAGAATTTAATCCAAGGTAGACTGTCTCCGGGTGCAATTCTTTTAGGTTTCTTCACCTTTCTTGTTTTCTTTTTAACTAACGCCGCACTTAAAGTGGTTTGTTGCTCCTTACGAAGTTTTAACCTGTTTATGATCCTTTGACTTCTGCGCAGTTGACGGGCTGTCGGTGGTGGTAACTTGGGCTTTTCTTCAACCATCCAAGACGTGGAAGAATCAACAAATCTTGCGGACATATGTGGCTCCTCGATTATTTCCTGAATACTGTGACCAGAAGACATATTTGGTGCCACTGTCTGCAGATGATTATCAAAAGCACCCGCAAGTACAGATGATGAAGGCATAGGTGGTTCTTCAGTTTTGTCCAGAGTACCTTCTTCAGAAGACATATTTAATGGGACTCTGCAAATTATATTTAACGGAACAAGTTGTTGGCTCAAACAATGATAATGTTTGAATAATTTTTCTTTTAGAGAACTTATGTATGTTACTTGAAGTAGAGTTTTTTGTATATGAGGAATTATTGGGTTTGAGTTAAGCAACAGATTTTGATGGCTTCCTACGTTTTTAACAAAAATGAAAATTATTTTGTTTGATTGAATTCTGAAATTTCCAATACCTTTTTTAAGTTTTAACATTTCAGTTGACAAAAGTTGTGTGTGAAATTTTTACAACAAATTTTATTCACTTGACTTTCGAGAAACTTTGGATTAAGGAGGAAATTAAAACGTTAAGATCTTCTCTTTAGTTAAAGTCTATATTTATTAAATATTTTAATTAAATGAAGTAGTTAAAATTTTTAATAAACTGCACTCCCACTCGTCAGTGGATTAATTTCTGTGGAAATAAAATCGACTTTTACCACTCTATTTTGCTACCATTCGTTCATCGTTGTTATTTCTTCCGGTATTCGAAGCTTGTTGCATGCGCATACAGACACTATATCCTTAAAGCACAAATGTCAAACGTCTCACAACAAAGAGGCGGCAGCGTAAAGGGGGCGTGGCTGGATAAACAACATATCGAATGAAGTCTTGGTTTGCTCAACTAACGAGTCGCTTCTCTCCTCAACGAGGACAAATTTCTCTAAAATTTTTGCTGCCTTTCCTGCTGCTTTTTGCCTTTTTGCCTTTTTCATTTTTTTTTTATTTTTACACATTTCTCCCAAATAAATGTCAAGGATAGAAAGGCGAGGGGACAGAATGTTCTTAGAAGAGGAGGGGAGGCGGGAGGTAATGGGTGGTAAGCAGTCGCCGCAGGCTGTTGATTTTTCTTCCAAAGCATGTGTGTTTTGCGCTGCACATAAACAAGGCGCTGTGTAATAGATGCCGCAATGGGCATTACTAATGCGCCCCGTGGCACTTTTCGCCCTCGTATGCAAGGGCGGGGAAAATCAGCGAGCTTTGTGGGCGACGAGGGCGGTCCATAATTGTGCAGTTCGAGCCGCTGGCAGCCGCAAACTGGTGCTTAGATTGCCTCATTTGGGTGTTTGCCTTTGCCACCCGGAAGTCATTACGTCTGCGTATATGAGTACGCGTAGCTACACCTAAAAAAATATCAAACACACTCTGTAACCCAAACAAAAAAAAAACCTAAAAAAAATTGGCAATCAATATGAAATTATTAAATAACCTATAAATAAATAGGGTGACACATTAACCTCTGGGGATCTATTGTATAAATATGGATTCTTTTTTTGATTATAGGATGTGAGCCTTTTTTTTGTGAAGAAAAATTGAATATATGTAGATCATTGTATTCTTTTTTCTTACCTATGTTGAACAAAACGACTTCTGAAATTAAGCTCTCCAGAAGGGTCACCAACACCTGCAATGTGAGGCATATTCATTGACTATTATAAAAAAAAAATTACTAATTTAAAATTCTTTTAAGTGAAAGTAACATGTATTCAATTTAAATTTGCTTGCCTGCTATTTACTCAGTAAATATATTTTAAAACTTAAAAATTATTTTACACATATTAAATTTGTATAATTTTACACATATTTTTGTTGGAGTGTAGCCAGCCTGTAGCCAAGGACCCAGCTGTCAGTAATGAAAATTTAAGTAAGTTTGGCAAACGCAGATATGAAATTAACAGTTTTGTTTATCGTGTTGCAGCTGTTTTTCCTGCTGGCCATTCGTGCGAATGACCTTTCACAGGATCAGCAGGATATGGCCGCCAGCATGCAGGCGTTGCAAAGGCATCTGGCGCATCCTTGGAACACCCCATGTATTCGCAACTGCCTGGAGGAGAAAAACATCCTTGGGGATCGACCAAGTGAATGCCAGCAGGTCGAGCAGCAATTCGAATGTACACTGCACTGCATCTTTCAGGTCGAGCCATTAAATTTGAGTGCGAATACGCACAGGTTGGTTAACCATTAAACCAATTATAGCCACCCACACGACGGTACCTATAAAAAACCCGTTCGACACACAAAATAATTAAGTATGCCATTAAGAGGGATTGTAATTGCTTGTTACATACCAGCAAGGCCAATGCGTCGGTGCTTGTTTTCTTTCATTATTTCCCATTTCCCATTTCCCGTTTCACATTTATTTTAATTAAATTAAAATGTTTGCCATATTTTGGTTTTTTCGGCCCGAATTGAAATGCCGTTTTTCTGCCATTTAATTTCATTTAGACTGCTGACAGTATCAGCAAATATTTGCCATTTACCCGCGCCGCTTGTGTTTTTATTGACGAGTTTTTGGCGAAAAATGTGTGCCATGGATGGCTTCGAATACCAAAGGTCCGGCCAGGATCGGGGACCATTAATCATCAGCACATGCGACCAGAGAGTGTGACCTTTGCGACGACATGTGAGTTAATTAATCTAACTGCCCAGACGGCGAAGGTCACATATCGCAATTAAACATGGCAGCTGATGATGAAGGGAATCCGCCTCGCATTCACCTTGCAGCCCAGACGCATAAATTTCAATTTGCAACACCCTCCGTCTTTGCATTTAAATTGATGGCGATGCTGGTTTTCCTGCTTCTGCTGCATATGCGAAAAGTTGTTCGCTCCGCGCTCCAATGCGCAATTAGCGGACCGCGGCCCATAAATTATTTGGCCAACCGCCCGGGGGAAAGCGGACGTTGGGAAATGGAAAATGGCGGGCGGAAATGATTGCCCTGAAGGGCGAATAAACAGATGAATATGATCAAAAATGGCTAACCTTCGGACCAAAAAATATGCATAATTGAAATGCATTTATCAGTCATGACATGACTGGAGTGACAATCATCACGTGCTCATCGTTGGCAGTCGTTGTTGAATAATCTGGATTTCCGCAACCGGCAATCAAATCAACCTTGGCTCACACGGCGTATGCGCAATATTTCTGCTTTGTAAGCCCCGCTCAGTGATAAATATGGTTTTGGTGCGGTTTTTGTTTGTGCCCAAAGCGAATAAATTAGATCAGCATGCAGCAAGGGAATCGCATGAATTTTTATGCATTCCATTTACCAAAAACTATAGCCCATTCCAAATGCAAATGCCAATAAATCTAGGCTTTTGTCTCGCCCTCAAAGGCAAATGCACCTTTGTCTGAAACTTTTCGCCAACAGAATTCGGCATTTTAATTATGCAGCCGTAGTCTCATTATGCCGAAGTGAAATTATTCAGCTGCACGCCTGGAGTTGCTGGCCCAAATTGCCAACTTTATTTTATTGCATTTTTAAACTTTGCCCTTACGCCCAAAAGTTCACACTGAAATATTTTATACTTGCCTAGCATGTCTCTTCCATATATATTTAGTGTTGTTTGTCTTTTGTTTTCCGTGGTCCCTGCTAAGTAGAACTATTTGCAGCTGCTCCAGTAAACTTTTCCCATTTCCACTTTACAGGTCATAGAGTCTGGATTCCAGAACAGGCCAGACCAGACCAGAGTTTTTTCCCCTCGTAGACCCCATATTTTAGAGCCGTCACGCCCAGCTTAGCCATGGCTAACAGCATCTTAACAGAATCCTCTCTTTCTGTGATTTTAGTGTCCTGCTCTCACGGCCAAAGCTCGGCGAAGGTTAGACTTTGGCCAGTGTGTTTGCAGGACCTTCTGACTTTGAAAATTGTGTTTTCGCAACAGCCGAAGCTGTCGGCAAATTCAACGAGTCCTGGCTTGTTTAAATACAGCACGCACAGACGTCTGGCAATTTATTCCAAGTTCGGCCGGCTTTTGTTGCACTTGGCTGTTGTGAAGCGGTGGCGCGCGATCCCCACTTAAATCGCGTACCATAATTATCGGCAACTCAATGGTCGAGCATCGCCGGAAAATGTAAAAAAATCGGTTCATTAAAGTTGAGGTGCAAGGTAATGAGTAATATAATTGTTTTGTTCAAGTTTAGTGAATATAATGATGAGTTGTTGCAATGAAATTCAGCTTGGTGTCATAATTAAAATAAAGTAAGAACATGGAAATAAATATTCAAAAAGTGAACAGAAAAATTACAAGTTTATAAAATAACATTTACATTGTTTGAATAATATAACTTTGTATATCAATCAAAAATATTTTTGCTTTATAAATTAAAGTGAAACAAATAAGTAGCAGTTCAAATAACATAATTTCACAACCCAATAACAAAACAAAACATAAATTATCAAAATTTCTATTATCTGAAAAAGAAATAAAAGAATATTTTTTTTCTTAATTTATTAAATTTGGCAATAATATTAAAGATTTATAAAAAACGGAAACAAATAAATCGCAGTTCAAAGAAATAAATAAAACTATAGCTCATAAGTTTATAAGTTAAATCAAAAACAAAGAGAAAAATACCATTTTTTTAGAAAATATAAAAACATATCTTATATAAACAAAAAATGTTCTACTCAAAATCAATATTAAAACTCTAAACCATTTTTGGGAACCACAATTTAAACCAATATCATTCTGTGACCTTTACATTGAGCAATTTTGGCAATTGAAAAACTTTTTTAAATCAAAGCCGAAACAAATGCCAAACATCGTTTTCGTTATAAATTTTCTGTTCAATGCAAACAACACATCTGAAATAACAATAACACAAAGTCCGTCTGGCTGGCAGTTTTATTATGCTTGCTTCGGCGGCTCTAAAACATTACCGAAAATTCACATACAGAATATTTCAATTATCGTTTAAACTTGTTTTGCTTGTTATAAATTTCTCGACCATGTTTTCCCACTACAGCAGAGAGAAGTTCAAGTTGTCCAGACGACCAGAAGTGCAAGCTTTCGAGACGAGCATAATATATGACCGAAATGAGTGCGGATGAGACAAAGTCGGCTGGAATGCCACAAGGAATTGAGGAGGTAGAAGGAGCAGGATCTGCAGAATCTACAGAATCACCTGGAGAAGGTGATTCCGACTCCAGAATAGTGGCTCCTCCGCCGCCCAGACAACGTACTCTGACCCGCACGGCCGAATTGGATGCGGACTGCGAGGACTTGGAGCTGGACGCCGACGTGGACGATGCGGCGGATAGCATCACCTTGGAGTTGGCCCTGTCGCCGCACAGCAGCACCACGCCCACTCCGTCGCCAACCACCGCCGACGAGGACTTCGCCCAGCTGGACAACAGCAAGCCCTTCAAGGTGGGTATTCCAATCATCCTTTGTGGCATTTGGCCACGCTACCTGCTTCCTGTTAACTGGGCCAGCATTTCGTTAAGTGATTACTGCCGCGTCATTGTTACGCTTGTTGGTTGGTTGTACAAAAAAGAAAAAATCAGGAAACAGAAAAAGAGAAAGGAGAAAAAAGAGTGAAATTGGAGGTGAAAAAAGTTCGTTGGTCAGGTCCGGAACAAAGTGAAGGGTTCGCCGGCGGAGCGGCCACTTCAAAGCCTTCGGCGTTGAGTGGCACCATCGACATCGGCACTGCTGTTGAAGTGCTGCTGCTATTGCCGCTGCTTTATTCGCCCTTTAAGCATTCTCTCAACTTTTCAATCCGCTGCAAAATACGGTGCGGGAAAAAATTCCGGGAAAACAGAGCAGCTTCCTTGCTTTCGTCTCACTTATTTCGAAACGCCAAACGCTATTTGACTATAAAGATTGCGTAGCCGTAGCCAATTTAGTGCACAGGAAAATAAATAGTTTCGCTATGGCAAGATCTCTTTATTTTGGCAATAAAAATTTATAAGTGTCAATATTTGATTTTTAGTTTAGCTGCAATTAAATACAATTTTATTAAAGCTTAAATTTGTATAGGTATTTTAGAATTTAGTAATCTGATAAAAAAATATTTATTTAAACTTATTGATCTTTAAGATCCACTTTTTCAATACAATGTTATCTAGTTAATAAGTTTGTAAAAAGCTAATATAGATTTTTAGACATGGTATCACCGATATTTTACAAAAAAATGCAATAACTTTTACTTTTATCGAAATGAATTAAAATATATTCATAAACAATTCGTTCCATGACATAACATAATATAATGTAATGTAACGCTTTTAAAATTTAATTTAAAATCTTAAAGTGTTAAAGTTATAATATAAAATTCTGTACTTAATATGAACTCTTTCATATCAAAAACATAAATTTGTGTCCCGCTTCTGTCTTTGTAAAATACTACTCCCAAAAATTAATAACCCAGTGACTTACAATCTACTTTGAACATCTTTTTCTCGCTGTGTGGCTGGTAAACAATTGAAATTTAATTAAAATGTTGAAACTGTTCAGCTGGATAAAATAGTGGCATTGGCATGCGGGCGTCGAAGTGTGTCAACCAACAGGCCAATCATCTCGTCATTTGGCCAATCACACCCACTTTTAAGCCAAGTTGCCTGTGCGCGACGATAACGATAAGGAGGCGTCTTGGCCGCCACCCTAATCGATTTATTGTGTGCTAACGACATTAAAGCCACACCGCCGTGGCAATATAAACTGGCCAAAAGATCGCCATCTGGTCATCTGGCCATCCGTCTGAATGGATGATGAGCTCTACGAGCTATTAAGTGGCTGTAAATTTGCCAGGCGAGAGCAATTAATTGGCAGCTTGATGTGGCCGAAACTCGATACCATTTGTCAGTGGCAGCTAACTGATGAAGGCGTTTTGCGGAGGCCCACGTGACGTATGAGTAATTCATGCGAAACTCAGCTAATTAATAAGCCCTCATCTTGACGTGGCTCCCTCTTCTTCGAGTGTTCCAGGCACTGCTAAGCTGCTGATTAAAAACGCTGAAATGCTTGCTGATTTTATCTCTTTGACTAATTGCACAAGAAATGGAAAGCGAGTTTGATTTAACATAAGAGCTGATAATCCTTGAGCTGTTAATAAGTCAAAGCACAAAGTAAATTGCTGGGTTGGATTCTGAGGAGGCCCTTTATGATTTGGCTTAAAACGATTTCGAGTTAATTGATTGATTGGTATTTGCCTGTAAAATCCTTTAAAGGGAACTCTTTTTTTTTTAGATAATCTTGATATTTTTTGTAAGCATCCTTGCCTTAGACATCCCAAAGAGTTCAATGGTTCAGTTTAACTTTGCAGATGGCTTTTCCGAATTGTTTTCATTGCCCCTTGAACCACAAAATCCAAAATAAATAAAGATTTCTCCCATAAAATCTATGCAAGGGACATTTTTTTTTCTCTTCTTTTGTGTTCCCTGCTTGCAGTCTCTGCAATTTTATTTTCTCGGCCAAAAGGATGCTATGGCAGACCACAGGAAATTAAATTCCAGTGAAACAAATTTAATTGGAAGTGGGTGAACGCGCAAATGCGTTTTTCATGTCACACTCGTTCGGCGTCCACCTTTGGGTTCCCAAATGCAAATGGCTCAAAAATAAAGTGTGAGATTCACGGTGAGAGGGGGAAATTAAATTACCAGCAGACACGCCGCACGGAGCAGCACCAGCAAGCAACCAGAGGAACAAACAAAAGCGAAGAGTAAATATTTGGGAGAATTCGCCTTGCTGAGACTGAGACATTGCGTATACGCCACGTTGTGCATTAAGCCAAATAAACGAGCATTATTCATGTCCAGGCAGGCGTGCAACTTAAGTGCGGCATGCGAGGACGAGTTTGAAAGCAGTTGAGAACTCATCATGGCCCATGGACTTCAAATGAATGAACTATGCTAATGATATCCTTAGAACAAAGCAGCACATTTGGGGAGATTTCCACTTAGATTGAAAATAAACTCGAAATTTGTCGCTTATAAATGGGCTCTTATCCTTCGAAAACTATATTTGAAAGAGTTTAGATCGACTGAAATATTTGTAAAGTCTATTCACAATATTGAGGGTAATATTTAAGTTTAAGTTTGGTAAATTTAATATTTGAGTTTTAATAATTATTTCTTCATATATTTTAAGGGTTTTATTTCGTTCGTATATATTATGTATGTTTTAATATTATTAAGGTTCTATTTGTTAGTAGAAAACCCGACTGAAATATCATTAAAATAACTATGTTAAGATTCCCCTAAAAATAATTAGAATTTATTTTCACATCAAAACATTGGAAATGCACAATACATTTAAACATTAATTTTTGAATGAATGTTGAACAAATACTTAAAGATATTTCTCTCAGTGCCCAAAAGTCTGTGTTACTATGGAATTGTGATGACAATCAAGGGAAATTAGTGCGACAATGTCTCCGATAAATGCCATGAAGCGAGAATTGGACAATGGACACCGGAGGCACATCAAAGCAATTTCGTAGGCCGAGACCTTGGGCCATTCCAAATTACTGCGGCTTCCATTACGCAGCCCGAAATCGGGTTTCCTCCATTGAGGGAGTCGAATTCGGACTCAATAATTGCCCACAGCCTTCGCAATTTGCATTTCCTGACCTGGCCCTAAGTGCTATTTGAACAACAGATTCCCGAGCACACACACACTCACCCAGTCACACACATCTCAGATGTCTCATGCCGAATTCATGACTGCACTGCACAGCGTGTCCTGCGCATTGTCCTTGCCACGTTCCTGGCTTGTTTGTCACCTGTTCTAATGATGCCGCTGCTTTGGCTATGCAAACGGGGAATTTACAAATTTACAGGGGCAATATTGACGCTGGACGACACTGGCAAACAAAAATGCGAGCTTCTCTCGAAAGCACAACCGCTCAGATGGTAAATATTGGCATGGCATTGCCTCGGGAAACAGAGACTACAAATCGGCCCGAAAAGTGGAGCCGCAATTCAGGTCGAGATACTAACTGCAACTGGATGAAGCCACTTGAATTCGCCATGCCAGCCAATTGAAGGGATTGACCAACAAAAGTCAAAGTTCAACTGGGGCCACTCCAAAATGTGAGAAAACACATTGTTCGGCGGTGGCAGGCAGTTAAGAAAGCCAAGTTATAATGACTTTCTGGCAGCAGCAACAGGGAGGGCCAACAAAGGCGATGAAGTGGCATAAAGCAAACAAAGCCGCAGGGCATTGGCATTTGGCCCCAGACTTTGTGGCAGTGGGTTGCTGATTGAATAGTTTCGCAAATGCAAACGAAAATATCCTACGCTTTAATGGGCCACGCCCTCTGCCCATTGAAATTGGCATTAACTGCATGATACATTTTCATTGTTCTAATAGCTAGTGGCTGTTGGCTGGTGGCTGGTGGCTGTGCTCCAGACTCCGTCCAGACGTTGGCCATTTGATGGATTCCCTAAGCATCGTATAATTGGTTTAGCAGACTGCCGGGCGGGGGATTGATTGATGGGCCGTAAAACGGAAGGTCGAAATGGGAGTCCTTTGTGGTGATGATTCTGATGATGCCGCAACGAATGCGATGCATTGCGATTAAATGGCCACAAACCACTTGACAGACGACTGTCAACCGGAGACACCTGACGATCTGTCACAACCAGACACGCCCCTTGGCAATTCATCAGGGGAAATACCCACCCGCAGTCGGGGCGTATGCGTAATGCCAAAAAGAAGCACAAAGGAGGCGTTGGCAACTTTTCGACTAAAGTCCCTTCCACTTGCCCATTTTTGCCTTGTTTACTTTTACCTTTCGCTTGACCCACCCATCCATCCATCCAAACCATCCATCCATTCTTGGCCTTGGCAGTTACCTGTTTGCCTGTTTGGAATCGACAGCATTATGCTTTAAATATTTTAGTAGCAATCTTTTAGGCCCAAAAGAGGCGGAAAAAGGTAGAAAAATATAATCGACTTGTGCCTTGACCTTTCCCATTGTTCGTTTGCCTTTATTGTTATGGCAAATGATAAATTGATTAGTTGTTGCTGGTTGCTGGTTGCTGGCTGGTTTTACCTTCCCCAAACTTTTGTTTTATCTCCATCACAATTAACCTGCTTCTTTTCCTATCCTTACTCTTATCTTTCTCGCCGCGCTTCGTTAACTTCATATTATTTTTATTGACAGCTGCGAAGCAGTCTGCCTTACGGGTCTTCTGCAAATTAAAGCAAACAAAAATGTTTCAAACTTGTGTGTCTCGTTGTGTTGCCATAGCCTAATGGGCAAAATGTGTGAGGGCTTAACAATTGACTATCATAAACACATTTGGCTGGATAAACATTTGGGTGTGGGCTTCTGCGTCGCAATTGATAAAATAATTTTACATCACCGATGGGTATACCTATCTTTTTTCTCTTATTTCACAGCTAAAGTGCCATTTAATTTAAATTTACTCTTTAATACGCTTATTCAAATTCCAAATCGAACACCAAATGTTTGTGGGAAAAATGGTTTAACCATTCTATTGCTTGTTTAGAATATTTTGATAAAAGCTGAGGCTAAAATATTTGGTTTGAAAATTTATATACAACCCTATTTATTACAAATTCTTTTGAAAATTCCACTCTTAAGATGGACAATCGCTTCTCGCTTTTCCCAACTCTAACACTGCCATAAATAAACTATTGGAAATTGGTATATTCAACATAACCCATTGTATAAGTTTATGTTTTATAAAATTAATGTCATTTTGAATAAAATAATGATTTTACGAAAATTTAAAAAAAATAGTCGATTGATATTGGGATTAAATTGTAAAAGTCTAAAATTGTTAAGGGTTGTTTAAATAAATAAATAATTATATATATGATAAAATTTGGTTAAATTTTTGCCAGTGTTCTAGTTAAGCCTTCTCTATCACAGCTATGCAATTTCTGGCATGTCAATACAGGGGCTGAATTCGTCTTGAAATTGGTGGTAATCCGTCGGCTCCATTTCAGATCAAGGACATCACGCGGAACATCCGCAAGGCCGTGGTGGCCACAACGCTGTCGGAGTTGCGGGTGAAGGTGTCGGTGAAATTTGAACGGGCTCAGCCGGCGATACACCTGGATTGCGATGGCACCGAGGTCGATGATGAGGAGTACTTCAGCACTCTGGAGCCAAATGCCGAATTGATTGCCGTCTTCCCCGGCGAGCAGTGGCGCGATGTGAGTAGTTTTGCCCATAATCCTCGTATCCTGACTTTGGAAAAACCCTTTCCTATTTCCCATTTCCATTTTACCCTCAGCCCAGCGACTATAATGCCAATCTGCGTCGCACCTCGCTGGATGCTCACGGGTTGCGCAAGTTGGTGAGAAAACTGCAGCCGAACTATATGAACGACGATGATTTGGACAAGCTGTCGAACATGGATCCCAACTCGCTGGTGGACATTACGGGACGTGAGCCTAAGGACAACGAATACTCGGCGAGAAGTGATGCCGTCAGGAGATCCACGGAGTTGTCCTGCTAGGAAAAACGTGGTAGCTTAGGAACTGTGTGAATTGAGAGTGTATTTATAGGGAATTTGTACGAGTTTATATGGCTAGCAGGAGTAGTATTTTTGGAAAACGTTTTGATGACGGCACTTGAAGCGACCGATTTGGATGGTTGTACCGTGGGGTTTTATCTCAATAACCGTAGTAGATCTGAAAGTTGTGTATTTTTCGAGCCCACATTGTCGTAGCACATTGCAACTCACCTTGAATGTCTATTATCAGCCGCTAATTGTTCCTAGACCAATAGCCGACCATATGAGCCAAAATCTGGAGTGCCTCAAAGGTCGATCTCCAGACTTAGATAACCTTACCCTCACCTCACTCAACGGACGATCAACGAATTGCAGAATATAGACCTTATCTGGGCTATTAGATATATACATATATATAGTATATTTTCCATACCGGAATCCTTGTGAATGTCACATCAAAAACAGTTTGGGTTATTAGGGAGCAAACAAAAATGTACTTTAATTGAATCTCAATTAAACCAATTAGCAATTGAATAAACATTCACCCTAGGCACACAAATAAGGGTTTTTACCCATTTTTATGTGTATTTATGATGCATCAATGAACAAGCACAATTTGCTGCACTTCTCAAAGGGTTATAGAAAACCGAATTAAATTCAATTTACATTTAAGTTATGTCCACAGGAATCAATTGAAAATTGTAATTTGTAACTTGAAAAAAAAAAACGAAACGAACTAAAACAAAAACAAAAAAAGAAAATAAATAAATGGATAAATGTGTGAAAATTACTTTTTATCGAAACAATTAAATGCGATTTTATGTGCAGAGTGGGGATGCTTTTCCGGATTTTATGTGGTCGAAAAACCACTTTGCGAATAGTTTTCAAGGATAAGCAACTTTTGCTAAAGTAATCCTTTTTATTTGTGTGCTTCGGACAAAGCCAAAATTCGGTATCAATCGATCAAAACCTAATTACATTAAATATTTTCTGATTCTTTAAGCTGGCTTTCTTGTGCTTTTAATATTAGCACCATTCATCAGTTCCTAGATTATGAGGAGCACTTTTAATAATGCGAAGAGCCTTTGCTTTCCATTCAGAGCTCTGGCTTTTATTAGCTTACCACTACTTCTCTGCAATCTCAGATATTTGAAATTTCACTTTCCATCCACATGCTGCCATTGCAATGGCAGCTTGCTCTTATGGATGGAAACAAATCTAGCAAGCAGGCAGCAAAAAAAAGATTGCACTACTATGTGAAACATGGTAAACTTTTTTTACTTTCTCATTTGCTTGCCGGTCAATAAGAGCTTAAATCCATGCTGAAGTTCCGGATGCGAGCATAAAATATGTTCTGGAATCCCTGCCAGGCGTTGAAGTTTAAATGCAAACGGCATAATGGAAATGAGTCAGAGTGCCATCAGAGTTTCCATATAACAATCGCTCGAATCGGAAGCCTTGACTGAACCTTTGGGCTTCCGCACACAGAATGCCACAAATTTGTAATACGGATAATTTGTGGACTGGCGACAGAAGCGCAGGATGCGTTACACACGGCTGAATACGAAATGTTCCAGTAAAAGCGTATGTATTTAGGGGAGAAAACAACACCGGAAAATCTGACAGATAAAGGTAAATAGGATGCACTCATAGAAAAAGCCAGCCATATGCGGAAAGCATTGGTCAGAGTTGGTTGCCTTTGGCTGCCACATACCTATATATGTTTTTAGCCAACCGACTCATTTCCCTTGAAACTTTTTGTTTCCCGCCATTTGCTTACCCCTAAAAGTTCGAACTTGCCACCTGGGGAGGTGGGCAAATAAGGGTACATCTGCCAGTTGCGGCTTACATTAACAACCATGGCAGATTTATGCGCCAGTTATGCACTTCTCGGTGGCTCTTACACGGCATTCTCAAGCCGAGCTCATTGCGCTGCGGTGGGAATTTGCCACACCTGAGCTCCTGCCGCCAAAAGTCCTTGGCTTCCGACGTGGCGGAAGTGTCATTGTTGTTCTGAATCAAACGCATTAAAAATTTATCGAATTTATTTTTATGAGCGCTCAGTCGTTTTCCTTGGCTGCCATGCCATCCGACTGAGTTGCTCCTGCCACTGCACTTAAGCTTAGTTTTCCAGTGCGAGGAGGTTTAGAGGCCTTGCTTATGCGGGCCAGATGTCTCTTAATTCACACCATGAAATGCAATGACAGGTCTAAGCCCGGCCACTCGGCAAGTGTCAATCAAAAGCAATTAACAGGGTTCTTAAAATCCATTTGAAAAGAAAACAAGAAAAGGATGCACTTACAAAATCAGTGATTCGACATTGATTGTTACGCAAATTTACTTAACTAAATCTCTTTAAAGATAACTATTTTAGAAGTCTTTCAAAATGTTAAATTAAAAAGATTTAGTTTAAGAAAACCATAAAATAAATTAATTCTTAACAAAATTAATAAGCAATTTTCTAACATCTGCAAATTAATTTAAAATTTTATTATAGTGCCAGAAATTCTCGAAGAAATATATTTTAAGGAGTGGGTAAAATGCTTCCATTTATTCAACTTATTTACTAAAAGTTATAATTAAATAATGTGCAGCCATAAATTCTCCTAGTGCAATCTCGAAGAAATACATTTTTAAGAGTGAGTAAAAGCAGAAAATACCATACCATACCGTGTAAACTATTTTAACAATTCATTTACCGAAGTGAAAGAGGAAGATTCAGTTTGCTATTGTTTCCATTTCATTTTATTCGTCGTTATACAATTCGTTCTAGCAACTAAAGAAAATAATATTATGCAGGCATCCACAGAACAGACGCTTCCGTGCAAGGATAATTATGAGAATAATCGAGAGAAGGACGTAAATGCTCATCGACTGGCGAAGCTTAGCGAAGTAGTGCTTTCGGCAACAGTTCCTTTTCGGGATGTCCTTCAAGGAGCAGGGGCATGGATTTCCGTGAAAATCATAAATGAATAACAATTTCCGAATAACAATATCAGGCAGGGACATATCTGGATAGGCTGGGATGGTGTGGGAGTGCTCAGTAGACGAACTTCTTCTGCTCGCCATAGATGGATTCGTAGAGGGAGGGAGCCAGGTGCTCGGCCAGGAAGATCTGCAGCCTCTCGGTGGCCGTCACCGGAGTGTAGCGGGCCATGGGGAAGGTCCTGGTCACGGCATCGATGAGAACGCGCAGCGTGGGCTGGATGTCGGCTGCCTGAAAACGAGAAACCAAGTCCCAGGATTAAACTCTCGTTAGCCACCGGACACACGTTTCTGGGAAGGCTATTGGCGTTACTCATACCTGGCGAGAGTACTTCTCCACCGACGTCATGGCCGCCTCGTAGTAATCCTCGCCGTAGGTCTTCTTCTGCTCCGAGGAAAGCTGGTTCCACATTTGCTTGGCCTGCGGAAAATATGTCAGGGGAAGGGAAAAGGAAGCAGCCAGGTTAATGAGATGCCCGCAAACTGTTTTAGCAGTCCCCACTGCTCGGGAATAGTTATCGTATCGTAAAAAACTAAAAGCACGACAAGGCTAATACACGTGAAGAAAAAACGAGTACTCAGGGGTTATAAGGTGCCATATCCATTGTTGAAAGTATATTTTTCTTTTATTAGCTGACTTTAAAAATATAACTTTAACTACTGAACTACTAATACTACGCAAATAAAAAAATTAGAAAAAGAAATGATGTATTGCCGTTATCCCTAAATCTTTTTAAAGCTATTATTACTAATAGAAGGTATTATAATTTTAAAGAAATTATAAATCTCATTGATAGTTACTTTTCTGTTTTTCAGCAATGGATTACTATTACTACAACCCAAATAGAAACATCACTTTAAAGAAAATGGGAAATCTTAATAATAGAAGGTATTTTCCTGTTTCCAACTAATCGACTACTACTACTAGATTTTTCTAACCAATTGATGGAAAAATAAGGGGAAATTTTCTTAGTGTTAACCATTAAGCAACGCATATTTAGTGCAATGCCGCCATTAGCTTCATTTCTCACCTGGTCACGCAGCTCCGTTTCGTTCAGCCAGCCGTTGCCGGGGGCGAACTCTCCGGCAGCCACCACGGACACGTCCACTCCGCGGGTCCTCATCTCCTGGCGCAGACAGGCGGCAAAGCAGTCGACGGCCGCCTGGGTGGCACACTGGATGCCCCGGACGGGCGATGGCACCCGATTCAGGCCCGAGGTGAGGAAGACCACGCGACCATGGGCACGGCGGACCAGGGGCAGGAAGATTTGGGTGAGGCGAGCTCCACCTGCGACAAATTCAAAAAGGAAGCGATGTTCAAGGATGTTGAAACCCTGGTCCTGCGCACAGTGGCGCCCCCCCACACCTACCCAATAGGTTCAGATCCAAACTCTTGCGCAGCACGGCAAATGGAATCCACTCGAGTTCGCCCAAAGCTATCCAGTGGGCGCAGTGCACCACAGACCACAAGCCCTCGGCGCCATGGGGCAAATGCTGCGACACATAGCGGGCAGCTTCCAAAATCTAAGGACCAAAGGTTTTTAACTTGGCTCTAAAAGCTCAGGACTAAAAGCTCGCCCGTGTAGACTTACGGTTTTCTCCGATGTGACGTCCAGATGCAGCAGCTTCATGCGTCCCGAGGTCTCCTCCTTGAGTATCTTGGCCTCGTCCGAATCCTCGATGGGCGTGTTGAATCCGGCGTAAACGGTGAAGCCCAGGTCGTCCAGTTTCTTGGCCAAATACCAGGCCAGTGGGGCCTCGCAGCCAGTGATTAGCACGCCCTTGCCCGAAGCGGATACCTGTACAATGTACATACAGAGAAAGTCAACAAAAAATTATTTATCAATTGGGTGTTATTTCAATATACCAATATATACATTATCGTTATAATTTAACCTCTTAAAAATATTTAAGTTTTTTATTTAATTATCAAAAAGGATATTTTCTGAAAGCTAAAAGTCTGGAGGTTGATTATTAGAACAAAAAAGTGTCTCAAAGTATAACTGATATGTCATTGTTTCTATTATTATTTTTAATATTTGTTAATTTTCTTTTAAGCTTGAAATATAATTTTATAAAATGCGCTTTTAAACTCCCATAAAAAGGTGTTAGGACACGCATTTTAGTTCTTTATAAACTAAAAATGTATATTTAAATGTTTCTATCTCAGTTTATTGTTTTATTAGTAAACTTAATAATTCGACTTTGATTAAAATAAATTACTAAAAAATGTGTTAAGAATCTAAACATAAATTCTACATTTCTAACACTGCAAATTAATTTTGATTGTTCTTATAAGAAAACTTTATATAAATATAAAATAAATATAAATATAAAATAATAATTAAATTACATTGCTTTAATGTTCTTTTCCACGTGTAAGAGACTTATGTGAACGGGTTGCAGCTAGGTTGTTGACCTCATCAGCTAATTAATGCTCAACAATTATAACGCCAATTAGCCAACAATTGAGCCGCGGCATCTTTGGTTTTTGTGTGAGACAGAGTATCAAGTTTTCTCATCAGAAGTTTGACCTTTGGACCAAAAGAAATGACGTCTGTGAGCCATAAGTCCGGCCACTTAAAAGTCGTGTCACAAACTGGGCTTAGACGGCCGCGCAACTTTGTCAACAGCGATTAAAGTTCGCCAGCTTTCGTTTTCAAAGCGAAAGTCCGGCATAGAACGTCTCCGTTTTGTGTGGATGGATGGCTGGATGGATGGGTGGTTGGATGGGTGTGTGTGGTGTGGTGTGTGTTTGTAGGGCTGTGACAGATATTTGTTTAAGTTCATCGCGGCTTGAGACGCTGATGATGATGGAAAGTTGAAGTGGGCGAGCAGGAAGACGTGTGCTCACTAAGACTTCCGCTTTAGACACGCGCATCGTTGAGTCTCTTTGCTTCTATTGTGGCCTCTGCAGGATTCTGCCAAGGACCAAGGGACCAAAGGACCAAAGGACCTCCTTTTGCGGCGGGGATAGTGTCATATCCATCATGCCATTAACCAATATACATTCTTCGCCGCCGCGTTTGCGTCAATCGGGTTCGAAAAGGGGAGGTAGACGGACGGCTACTCATTGTTCGGGCTATTAAACCGTTATAAAGTGCTCGTAAAATTGTGGAAAATACAACAACAACAAAAAAAAGAGAAAAGAAAGCGGGCCAAAACGGGTGTATTATTATTGGCCGTGCTGTTGACACCCATTAAGACTGGCCGACATTTTATTGTGGCCATAAGTGTTTGGCTTATCGAAATCTGTTGGCCGTTGTTTGGCGTTAATAAAAACACAAACACTCGTCGTTGGTGGTTATTTGGTAGCTCTGGCTTGCCACTTTACCACTCCACCACCCACAGAATCCTGTCTAAGTTTTAGACAAGTTATGTTCCTCCGGTTTTACGCGAACCTACTTAAGATATAGTACGTAGTGCTCTGCAAACTTTGGGTCAACTTTTCCGCTAAAAATGCGCACAGCATTCTGCATCCTTGGCTGCCTTTGCTGCCACCCCAATTTATTGCGGTTGAGCATAAATTACTTTAAACTTTGCTGCAACTAAAAACAGCAACTGACTTAACGGAATTGAGCAATTAAAATCCAGCAAAAAGCTGGAATAAAAGGAAAACAGAAAGAAAAACCAAGAAACTAAATGTTTAGAGTCAATTAAAGTGCATTGGGGGGAAAGCAGAAATTGTGGCAGCTTTTGCACAAGAAAATCCGATAAAACGCCCAGACACTGGCACTGGGCTTCCCAAGAATAATTATTGACGAAAGCAGAGAAGCTGCTGGGTTTCTGAACTTCTAAGTCATCAAAGCAGTTATAACTTTCCAACGCAAATATTTAATTACCGTCAGCTTAATTACTTCCCTTACTTTTGACCTTTAAAATAAGGGGGTGGCTCGTGCGTTTAATTAAGAGTTTCAGTTTTAAGTGCATTGGGTAGAAGTAATTGTAGAGTAAATATAACAAGTTCTTATCGCTTAATTAAAAAAAAATCGATATTTAAATAAGATATCATGCTTCATCAATCAATCAATCAATCAATTAAAATATTTTCAGGTACAAAATATAGGTCTCGGTTTTGCCTTCATCAAAGGATATATTATTTAGCGCAATGTTGTATTTTGAAGAGGAAAATGCAGTTATAGCAATTTGGTATTATTATACCTCTTTTGACTATAATATTAGCCATATTATTATATTAGAGCAATAAAATTGTTTTTTGAGTTTTTGTTTTTAAAAGTTTCTTTAATTCTTACACTACATTGTTTAAGACTAAATTTCTATTTCTGCACACTTTTTAAAAAAGCGTTCAAGGGAATTTGATGTTGTTCCAATTGGACTGATTTTTATACATTTAGTGTGAAAGAGTTAGTTTTTTTTAAACTTAAAAAAATTAAAATCTTCAAATAACGAGAGCGTCTTGCATGACAGAAACACCATTACTTTACTTTAAAACAAATTTGAAGTGCAAATCAGATCTTGTATGTTTAAAGTAAAAGCTGAGACTTGAGAACATTATCGAAATATGCAAAGTAGCGATTTTTTTTGTGTGTGTCAGCCCATTCACCCCACTTTTAACCTTTTTTTCGCCCCTGATGTGTCTTTTTAACACCTTTTCTTGGCCCTGGCGGAAGTGCGAAACAACGAGCCCGAAAAAAAGAGGAAATTTGGACAGTGCAGTGACTACGTGCAAGGCATGAAACAGTCGTCCCCTTGACGCAACCGCCTGGTTCTTGCAACCAGCCACCAGCCACCTGCCACTTTGCACTCTCCACCTGCCACCTGCCATTTCCCAATGCCCGACATCGCACCTCTGGGCGGTCATGTCGGCTCTGTGAGCACACCGATGGCTTGCGGTTTTTATAAAGCGATCCCGAAATAGAAACTAAGTTGCATGCACCCCGAAATAGCGCACGGCAGAAGCTTTGGGGTGGCATTCCATCCAGGGGGAGTGGGGGTGCATGTCAGACATTCCATTTAGCTGAGCACTTGGGTCGGAAATGCATGCCGCGCATTGGAAGCGAGTAAGTCAATAAGGACTGCTTTTAACCCCCCATCCCTTCCTTCCTGGACTTGACTTGACTATAGCCATGCACTTTAGCCATTTAAATGCATCCTTTATTGCATTTTAATTGCAGGCCAGTGGAAGTGGAAGATTTATATGCTGGCCAAGAGCAGCAGGTGCTATCTGCGGTTTTGGGCCCTCCATTTTACGCACACTTTTAGCCACGAAATTGATAAATGAGAGCGGGGCACGCGATTCTGCTTGCCGTGGACTCATTACCTCCGGCTTACGTACACCCTGGCGTATGCGTAATATTTATATAATGCTATAATGCATTATGCTCTGGCTAAGCATGGTTTTCAATGCCGGAGCGGAAGTTAATGTGTAAACTGCAGCAAGTTAGCAGCTTGAAAAAGATATACTCCCTATATTGTGGAGAATTCCCAGGCCCTATCAAATAATGTGTAAGCGGTGAAAGTGTTAGCGAAACAGCTTTCTCCACTCTCTCCACTCTCTTTCTCTGGTTTTCTGGCACGGCACGTGGTTGTGCGTGGGCGAGCTGAAAGTTATGAGTGTAAAATGTAAACAACAATAAGGAGGAGTCCGACTCATGAACCTGCCAACATGGGCCTTCATTTGCGTGAATAAATTTATGACTGTCCAGGGGTGCCATATACTCCGCTTCCTATTTCGAGGATAACAGAATGCGGAAACGTGGGTTGCGGAATGAACTGCGTGAAAGTTGTGAAAATATGTTGACCGGAAGCGAACCTAGCCATGTTAAATCAATACTAGGGTATTTATAACATTGGGATTTAGGGGCTTAGAAATAGTTTGTTGTAGAATCCCTCTTGTTTGTTGATTTCTCTGAAATGTTTATTCAAATTGTGCTCTTTTAGTTGTCTTTCTAGCTTCGTTTATTACATTTATAAATAAAATCTTACTTGTGAAAAAATAAAGACTGGTTATTTGAGTAGGCAAAAGCTTTAAAGGCCTTGTTTAGCCACTACTAAGAATATTGTATTGAAAATTTAATGACATTTAATTTTGATACAAAAATCATTTACTTGACTAGAAATACATGTTTTTTTTACAGTTTATCATTGTAACTTGGCCAAAAAAAAATTAACAGCCATAGCTGAGGACCAAGAACATCAAGGCCTCGATTGAAACAATTCGATTTCAATAAATAACATTGTGAATAACAGCTGCGGATGCCAATCGATTGGTAATATTTTTAAGAGTTGATTGATGAGTGATATACCAAATTCTTCATTTATTGGCATTGTAATTACCAGAATAGTTTTTTTTTCGGACCAACAAAATTAGTTGAAAGAAATAACACTTGACACTCATTTTTTAAACCATTTTTAATTATTCTCTACCAGATAAAGAAACTCTTTTTCAAAACTTTTTTATTAAAAGTCTTTTAAAACAAGTTCTGTGGCACACAAATTTGATTTTCGCTTGGGTGGTATTTCCGCAGCCCAAGGTTTCCTAGTAATTGAGAAACTTTGACTGTCCAGCCATAAACTGAATAAATAACCAGGAAGTGAAATAATAAAGCAGTTTTATTATTGTGCTTCCTGGCTGAAATTAGTGTTCGTAATAAATAAAATGAGTATCGAAGTAAACAGATTTAATTCGATGCTGGGAAACCATTGAACCCGTTCGATTGCTGGACAATGCTCGCTTATCGGTCCCAACCAACTCTGGTTTTATTATATTATTTGTATCCCCCTTCCCCACCAGAGCCTCGTTTGTGCGCTATACCCGGCGATATCCTAACAGACACATAAACCTCTCAAGAAAACGGGACACGCTTGACCGCTCGAGAGGCCCCAAATAAATCTACATAAGCGAAATGGTGCAATATCGCAGTGGGCGGGGAGTAGGAGTCGGAGTTTAAGTGAAAAATGGCAAACAAACCGCATACAAATTGTCCTCGCTGTGTCACCATCCCGAGCAAGATGTGCCCCTCCCCCTTCCCCCCACAAAAGCACCCACCCATTGAGCGGTATCCTTTGTGAACAAGGCGACGAATTGTGGCTAAAAAAGAGAAACCAAGAAATGCGAAACAAAGAGAGGCACGCACACGCATACACGCATATTAAATCAGTGGCTAAAAATAGACATCGAATAAAATAAGGGAAAAGAGAAAGGGGCTGGTGAAAGTCGTGAGGAGGTGCTGGTCCGAACAAAAATATAAATTAACTAAAAAACGACGGTGGGCGGTGGTGGGTAAATATAAATGACAAGCAAGACAAACAGAACGCGGGAAGCGGGCGCCAAAAGTCATTGAACGTATTAAGCTGTAATAAATTAATTAACCGGAAAGTTAAAAACCATTTCTGTGTTTTGCTTTCCTGCACACTTCCCCTTGAACACACACTCACACATGTGCACGCACCTCGTATCCTGATGGCGTGTGGCAGGCAGGACCTCTGCCAACTTCACGCCATCCGCAGACGACAACGGCAGCATTAAAGGCTTTTCGCATTGCGCATACCACGCGTTGTACCAACGCAGACCTAGGCCAATTTGCAGCTTGTTTCTCGTATTCCTATCTCCGTGTGTATGTGCTCGAGTGTGTGAGAGAGAAGGCAAGTATAGGTGTGTGTGTGTGGCAGACAACACGCAAAGCTTTGACTTTGTGCCAAGCCAGCCATAATGGCAGCTCAGCCTGTTAGCCAACATCTCTGGGCGGGTGTTTAAACGAAGGATTAGAGCACACCCCATCCACTTCCTGCGCCACCACATCTTCCGTATGGAAATTTATCTGTGTTTAAATTCCCATTGTATCCAGTCGAAAGATGATGCCCCTGGCAATGACTGTTAATTAAAATATAGTGTAACACAAGGCTGGAGTATAGTGTATAGTGACTAGCTAGCAACAAGGATGGTCAAGGTATTTTACTACCTGGCAATTTTAATACAAAGAAAGCAGAGACAAAAGGGTAAAAAATGTAAACGTAAGTTAAATTAATCTTACAGATTACAGATTATTTTATAGACACATGTATATCTTTTGTAATCATTTCAAAAAGCTTGAGTTGAAATGATGTTAAGTCAAATGTACTTAATAAGGTACATTTACAAATTTCATATTTTATATTTATCAATTCAAATTTTGACAAAAGCGAAGACAAGGCCATTCAAAATGTCCTTTATTTAATTTCCTATTTTTTAAGTATACATTTATAAAATTATCTGTTTAGCGATGAACGTTAATGGTATTATATAACAAAATAAAGGCTGGTAACCTACGTAATAAATCGGTAATAAATAGTCACAACCACCTGAGTCTCTTCTGCATATATCTAGAAATGGCTGCCAATCATGCGGCAACTTTGCTCGTAATTTTCCCACATTGGGCGACCTCTGACCTTTTGGTCTGCGAAGCATGATGCGCACTAGATGCACGGCTGCCTCGTCTGCAATTGGTTTTTAATTTAACTAAAGTGCGCAGCACAGCAAAGAATAAAACGGCCAGGGGGGTCAAAATGGCAATGGAAGCGGTTAAAACGGGGGGAAATCGGGGGAAACGGGAGTTGTCAAGGCGATTTAATGGCGTGCAATTCTAAGAAACGCAATGCGCGTAGTCCCAGCTCGCAGCTCCCATCTGCCGTGTCCTTCATTTCCAGCTATTGTCAGGCCGGGCACGCCACTGCCATTTCTGAATGTCCTCAGTGTGTTTGTGTGTGTGTGTGTGTGTGTGGGAGGGAGAGTTTGGTAGTGTGCGTGTGTGAATCAACAGGCATCGCGCGACACCATAAAACCGAAACAGAAAACGGAGAAGTATATGTATCTGTTAGATACAAAGGACAACGAAGTGTGGGCTGTGGGGGGTCGATGGGTAAAAACAAGCGAACGAAACTTCGCACATAATGAGTTTTTATGGGCTGTGTGCGAGAGAGAGCCTGCCTTTATATAGCCTTCACTGGACCTGTGCATTGTGCTTAGGGACCCTGGTTTCCAGCTTCCAGCTCCAGACCAGGACACAACCACCATCATCCTCATCATCATCATTATCTCCGCCATAATTGGGATTGCAGTCACTCCCGTTGACAAAACAGTTCTGTCCACATTTTTTCTGCGTGCACAACACACAAATCAGCGTAAAATTTGTCTACGGCCAAAGTTTTATGGAGCTGTAACTGCGACAAAGTGTGCTGCATTCGTCGGGAAACTGAGGAAGCTGTCGCTTTGGAGCAAAAACCGAGGGGGCTAAGTACATGGTTTACTGGGTAATAAACAGTGCAAGGCACCACGACAATGTTACAGATGCATGGGAAAACTACTCCGTCTGCCAGCTGCCCTCCACACACTGACAAAAAGTGCTTCAAATTTCCGAGCTGTGGTTCTACAAATCGAAATGGTAATAAAAACTGAGACTGCAGTAAGACATTGAAAACTAAAATTATAATTAATAACATATTTTAAATGTTCTTTCAGTCTAAACGATAATAAAACACTTAAAGTATTATTTGTTTTAAAGCTCAGTGTTTTACATTTATAAAAAATTGCTCATTATTTGTACAATATGATAAATAAGAACCAAAACGTTTCCAAAAATTACTCTACAATTCTTTTAAAAATCTCAGATATCATATATTTTTAAACAATTTTAAAGCAGTACATTTTCCCAAAATAATACAAATTAAGAGAAGTTTTTGGTTTAATCATTAAACCATTAAACCATTTCTGTATTATAGCTAAATTAAAACCTACAATTCAAGTTTGTAAGGCGAAAGTTTTAAGGACTAAGTTTTAATACCTCTGCTGTCTTATCCCTTGATGACTTGCTGAGGAAACCCTTTGAATTTTTTTTTTCTCAGTGGCGTAAATGCTAGGAAAATTTCAGTCATCCTCCGCCCGAGTGGCTGGATCATGACTCCGGTGAAACCGAAAACCGAGTGGATCAACTGCGGATTCACCTGGCTCTGATGTCCGGTTCGTAAGTTCGCCACTGAAGAGTTCAAGATGCCGTACATTGAATTACATTTCAAAATGAGACTGGTGAACTGGGAAATGGGGGCGTGTTGCAGTGGGCGTTGATGATGTTGAGCAACTGCTCATTAGCGTGGCTCACACGAAGCTATTAATTCAATTATTTACACTGTTTCTGGCAGCTGACAAGCCCCGCACCCGCACCCATTTCCATTTCCATCGCCCATCTCGTGTCTTGTTCCGGGAAACTGTTGCTCGTGGCCCGAGGAAATTTCCCAGACCCCCCACTCCTTTGGGGCAAAATGGGTAAAATTGGGGTGCAGATAAGCGGGTTGTGGACCTAATTATGCATATTAATTCGAATGTAATTTGAGTTGCGAAAGGCAGTTGTCTAGTGCCGAAATCGAACCTAAATAGTCTGCAGTCTGCCATGCAGTTGGCCCGAAACAGCTGCAATTTAGTTAAGATCATAATAGGGGATTTATGCAACACAAGAGCAGGGGCGGGAGGCGTGGCTGTAGGAGGTGGGCGACATCGGTGAGCATTTCATTAGCTGCGCATTTACATTTCATTGCACCCAATTTGTGCTGTCGCGTCAACAGTTGCCAATTCCATCGTCCTCGTTCCCTGATTCCCTGAATACCCCCATCTTGCCACCCCGAATGTGTGTGTGCGTGCGTGTAATTTAATTCGACGGTCGTGCCATAAAAATGAAATGCACAACGTGATGTGCAAGGACAAACAGGATGTGTTCATAGATCCACGCATGTTGCAAATTACTTTATCTACTCGGCACATGTAAATGCTAAGGCGAAACGAAAGCAGGCAACAAAAATCGGGTTAATAGTTGAGGCCTGGCCGGGCCGAAAAGCTAATCAAAGACAAGGACATTTCGCGTCGTTGCTTTTTCCTTGTTTTTGGAGGCCCAAAACCGGGAGTGTGACTCGCCTAACTTAAGCCCTGTTGCCGTGGCTAAAAATAGATACCAAAAGGTTTTTCGGCAAGGACATTGAAGTTGTTGTTGTGTAAAGAATCCCTTGAATGTCAGACATCAAAATGATCCGGCATGAAGGGATGAAGCTTATGCTTGGTTCCAATACATGTATTAAATTAGTTTAATGTACATGGATTAAAAATTTAAAATAAAAATTTAATTAATTGCTTGTTTTTCTTCTGCATTTTTTTATGGGTTTCATTTATAGAATTCCATTATTCGTGTATAAACAAACCCTTATCAGGATAAACATAAGAACCCATTTTTTTACCACTCAATGTTACATGCATTTAACTAATATAACCTCCAAAGAATTTAATTAATTGATTGCCCTCATTATGCATTTTTTTATGGATTCCAATTATAGAATTCCATTATCCGTACATACTTAAATTGCCCTTGAATGGGCAAATAATTCTACTGTCATCAAGGGTATTTTAGATTCGTCCAGCTGAGCGGCTTTCCTTGTTTTCATGGAAGTCAAAACGTGTCCTTGACAAATCCTTGGCAAAGTGAGACAGCTGAGTACTGCCACTACCACCTCTGCGCCCCTTTTTTTCCGCCAGTTACTCCGCCAGCATCTGCATCTGCTGCTGTTGCTGTTAATTATCCTGCCGTCGTGCTTATTACCTTAATGCCGGGTTGCGCATCGCGTTGAGTGCGCCACAAGCAGCCTGCAATTGCAATTGCCCGGACAATGCCATCCGGCTATCTGGCCAATACGGATACGGATACGTTGAGGATGAGGACGACGGCTACGTGCCACGGATGGCGGCCACAGGACCCGGCACTCTTATCCGCCTGTAATTGCCAGCCAGCAAATGGCCAATGTCAATTCTGAGGCCCACCACATCTCCACCCACCCCAAGAAAGCTAATTAAAGTGCACGCAAATCTGAATTATCTGCTGACATCGTCGGCGCCACAATCGTTAATGTGCATCCAAGCAAATGGTGCGAAATCGTGAGATAACTCCATTCGATTTCGGGGCATTGCGTATACGCATTGTGGTATTTTAAGCAGTTAATCGTGGAAGATAAAGGCAAATAATCCTATTCGGAAGGCACATAACCTGAGGAGTATTTTGTCTTACAAGTTTAATCGAGTTTGGCGCGAGCAAACAGAATGTTGAAATGTAGCCCTCTGGGCTTCTGATATTGCATATTAAGTCATGGGAGCATAAAAGAATAATTTAGTGTTGGATAAATATATTTTATCCATAAAGAATATTATGCAAAGTTGGCCAGTTTAAAGGAAACACAAACTACAAGTTGCTAGAAGAACAGGAAACTTGTATAAAACGTTAGTAAAATACTTAATAATGTCAGTTAAGGTTATTGAAGTACTACTCGTTTTAGTTGAGTTTTGTCATCACATCAAGGCCAATGGAATTAATGTAATTCATTATCAATTGTAAATAAACTTTTAATTTAAAAACATATAAATCGCATCATAATTTGCCCTTGAAAACAAACAATTTGATTTCTAGATGGTTAAGAAGACTAAATATTCATGTATCTAATAAAGTCTCTTTTAAAGTCATAATTTAAAATGGTTTTGAGCAACCGTAGAAGGGATATTGAAATGAGTTACTATTTACTAGATGGTCCCTTTCCACAGCCTTGGCTTGGCAATTTCTGGTTGGTCTCAAGTGAATCAAGACTATACATTTTTCCTACTTGCGAATTTATATTCATTACCAAACCCTTTTCTTTCAGCAAGTTTTGCTTGGGTTTCCCCCCCACCGCTTTCCCCGGCTGCTTATTTATTTGTTTTCATTTTCATTTTCCCGGCTGGCTGCCAGGCAGTAAGCTCTGAAATACCAAACGCTGGTAAATCCGAAGCCAAATCCACAGTCAAGGGTTTCCTTTTGGTCTGGTTAGGCATAAGCATAAGTTGACGACGTGCCTGCCGCAGGACCCCCTAAACCCAATCCCCCTTGTACATTCTGCCCGGCCCGACTATTTTTAGTGCCACTGATTTGTTTTGCCTAGTATTTGAGACCCTCCGTCGTCACTTGTGGTTTTGGCTTGGCACTTGAAGCGAGCCAAAACGGAAGAGCAAAAGAAAGGCATTTCTTAAAGTAACAACCGCCCGGGGTTCTATACCCGCAACCGAAACCGAAACCGAAACCATATGCGGACAGAGATCCTTTCTGTGCTTTTCTTTTGTCAGGATTAGAGCGTCTGTCTGCAAATGTACACTCTGAACAAACAGCCGGTCTAAATTTTGCGATCGTACTTGATTTTGGATAGTTATTATTTCAGGTACTTAAATAAAGCAAATAACACTGCTTCCAAACCCTTAAACATCTTAGAAAAGACTTAATTCAAGCGCAGAACTCTTAGTTCCAAAAAAGTCCTAATTGTAGTACGTTTTGTACTTAAAACAACAAAAAATCTTCGCATATTTCGATAAAGATTCTGAGCTCGATTGCTCGCCTTTCCATACAAAAAGCTTTCGAACCCAATTGGTTTTCCACAAAAATGTTTCGTACCTACACAAAATTGATATCTAACATATTTAAACATATGCTTAAAAATATAAATATTAAAAAAATGTTTGCCTATTTTGAAAAAAGGGATGTTGCTTTTAATAAGTACCAGGGATCGTAAAAAGTAATAAAATATTTGGTTGAAAAAATATAACAATTCAATGAGTATTCTTTGAGTATTACTAAATCGACATAAAGTAGACATGGTTAAAGATAAATTCCTACTTAGTTTAAATAAATAACATTTTAAAATCATTAAGTATTGTTAAAATTGAAAAGTTATTTTGTTTTTTCCCTAAGTGTAGACAGGACTCACCTTGACGAAGTGGTAGAAGAGCACGGCTCCCACGGTGGCCAGGGCGAACCAGACGAAGACGGCGAAGGTCGAGATGCTGGAGATGTCCAGGACATGGAGCAGCTGGGAGGTGATGATGGCGGCCGCCTGGCAGAACAGGAAGGGCATGAAGAGCCGCTCGAAGATGTCCCAGGGAATCTCGTGCGACTTCTGCGGCAGGGCCGAGATCGAACCGCGGCGCAGAGAGGCCCGACGCGATGCACGGCGCTAATGGACGGAGCAGATAGAAGACACGATTAATCACACACATATCTCCGATTTAATTATTCATTTCATTTCGGCGCATTAACATTTCGGTTTGGCTCTATAAATAGTCAGACCGAATTGCTGTGCGCGGAGATGTTTGTTTTGGGAATTATTTAAACAATTGCGGAACGTTGTTTGTTTGTGTTTTGATCGATAAACAAGGCGTATATATGCAAATTATTGCACACACTTATTGTTTTTATTCACAGGCAGAAAATGCTTGAACCAAAGCAAAGGCACAAAAGTGTAACTTATGTTTGACAGGTGTTTGGAATTCTCCTGACTAAGTGTTCAAAACAATTCCATCTTTAATGAAGCCCACTGTAGTTTTAATGAATTCAATTAAGTGTACTATAATTGCCTGTAATGCATTTGTTTTTTTTCGAACTTGTATTTTCGCCAGAAATTCTTTCTAATGTTCACAGAAAGATTCTTTTGCCTGCCAAAACAACAAGATCTGATGAAAGTCTTTTGGGGAATGGAATTCATTCAATTTATAGAATTTATTGACTCAAGACTTCCGTGTATTTAACATTTTTCAAATCAATAGCATTTCCACATGCGTGCTCTGCTCAATTCAATCCTTCAATGGCCGATGAAATGGACAGGCACTGGCAGTGGCACGTATTTGCCAACAATACATCATCGGCTATTTCATTAAAGCTAACCAAATGCAACCACAGGATCCAGGCACTTACACATGCTTGCATTTATCAGACCCTAACCCACACACACATTGACATTGACGTATAGCAATTACATATGACGTGCACAATACTCTCGAAAAAGAGGGAAAGCCACTGGGAAATGGGCCACAATGGCGAAATGGGGTGGGGAAAGCCCCTTTTGGCCATTGGCCATAAATCAACGACAGTGCGAAATAATCAAATGGTGGCATCTGCATAAATACAGAAGCCAATTGATTTATTCGGCCTGAAAATAAACCAATTCCATTTCGGTTCCTTGGACTATTTTCCTTCTCGACAAAATTGTTAAATTGCCTGATCTATTTATACTACCTAGTGGGTATAAAGGGAAATCAACGATGTCATTTCGTATTGCTTTCGTCATGCGGCGACCTTGCCACCGATTTTTGGATTAAGTTAGCCCATAGAGATGGGTTTTGTGACTAATGTCGCAGTCTGTAAGTGCCGCAATGGTCTTACATATGGCTGAATTCTGCCTGCGACATTTTTTCGAACCGATCTGTATGAATTTGTATTTATGTGAATACGCGTGACGATTTATGTACTTAATGGGGTCGCTCAGCTGCCAAGAAATCAGTATCTGGCGAATACTTATTGGACTGCGTTTGGTTTGTCTCCAAGCTTATTTTTATTATTAATAAAGATATGGATATGTATTTTTAGATGATGCGGACGAATCAAATGGAATGGAAACTTCTGGCATTGCAAATATATTTGCTCTGGCCCAAGATAAAGATGTATTAATTTTGAGGAATCCACTTTTATGGCCAATGTGGCCTCTGGAATGTCCATAATAGATTGCCTCAATACCATGGCTTTTATTGTAGAAATCGGACTATAATTAAGGTGTACTAAAAACATTTAAGTTGCACTTTATGGCCGCCGTCTGACAGTAGAATTTTGACAAGTCTCTTTTGGGCGGGGGGGGAAACACTTTAGTTTTCATTTTGTAAATTGTGTAGTGGCTCGAACGTACGTTGACCCACTTGGATCGTGGCCATTAAGTGAATTTTTTTAATTAATTTGGCGGCCCGTTCAGTACACCGCATGACTTCCTGACTGGCTCGGCGCTACTCTCCACTATTTCTACTTCACAAAGAAGAACGTTTTCTATGGCCAAAATGGGCGTGGCACTGGAATTCGTGTATTTCTGGGTTAAGCTAACTGGGCTAAGTGTGGCCTGGTATACACAACGTGGCGACAATAAATTTGGTCTGGGTAAACACGAGCACAAATGCCTTTTGCTTTTGCTTGTGGCCGGAGGGTAGATTTCACTTACCATATTGTTATCGAAGACCTGCATGACGGATGCTGCCAAGTGCTCCGGAAATAAAAGGTTTATCGATGGATTGGCAGGCTATTCACGGCACTCACTTTCCCGAGCGGGGAGTTCTAGTATTTCTAGTATTACTAGTATTTCAATACCACTGGTTTATCTAGTATACTTCGTTTAGTTTTTTTTTCAGATTCTTCGTTAAGCGGTACGATTTGGGGCCCGTGGCCTGGGCGCTCTGAGACACGACGTGGCACTAAGCGGTACGATCGAGTGCCGCTGCCTGCAGCCGCCGAAAATTTGCGCTCGCCGATCCGATCTCTGCCGACGTCGACGTCGCCGCCGACGTCTGTTGTATTTCAAAATGCTGCAGCGCAAAGGAATATTGTCGTTTTGATTTTTTAAAAATATATCCGAAGTATGTGCGGACATGCGTGTGCGAGATACATATTCCGCTATTCAGATAAATAAATATATTTAAATTTGTTGCTGCTGGCGCTGCCCCACTGATGCCGCCGCATCGATGATTATTTTTCCACAAAACAAGCCCACATTCGAGTGCCTCGAATATAGATACTTTGGTTGAGTTTCTATGGCTGAAATGTATTTGAATATTGGTTTAAAACAGCCCTACACACACGTATTATGCGCATAAATATGTGTGGCAAACGACGCCTTTTTAACCCCGCGACTTGATTTTATATATTCAGCTTTTTTATTTTGTTGTGTCTGTCCCGATGTGACGTCACTGTCGTTGTTTACATACCCGTTATTGTTAATTTGCAAATTGCATTTTTACTTTTTATTAGAATACACCGCTGCATGCTTTCATTTTTGTACGGTTTGTATGCCAATGCAGGAAAAATTGGAAAATTGCATAAATAAACGATGGGCAAAAGAGGGCCGAAGATGAAAATGCGGTGGCATGTGTGTGGGCAGTTGGGCCAGAAAATTATTCAACTTTAGCCGCGAGAAATGATGAAATAAAATGCAATAAATGCCCATACAAAACCCATAAAAATGAGCAAATAAAAAGTGTTGCACTAATGTTTGCATCCAAAAATAAAAATTTAAATGATTCAAATAAAAATACAATATAACGTGCAATTATTTGTTTTTAAAATTGGTTTTAATAAATGTCTTAATGAGAGTTTAACGAATATCTTACGATAGCGTTTTAGATACAAGGTTTCTGTAAAAAAACAACATGTTAGAAGAATTTTGTTATTAACTTTAATATATATTTTATAATTATTTTCCTTTAAAACAACTTATTTATATTAAAACCTTTAAGGGTACAAGAAAATCGAATTAAAACCGTCATTGTGGTATAAAAATATTTGCTTTAAATACTTTATTTTTTTAATGTTTTCATTTTATTGTTTATGCATGTTTGTGTCCAACAATATATTATTGTTATGCATAGAATTTGTTGAGTAGCTGCTCTGCATGAATATAGACAGTGCCATAAATTGACGTCTATATTAAAGCTTTGTGGACATGGGTACATATATATCCGAATCTATATATAGTATATACACTAGAATAAAGAGAAATGTTTACCGCCGGAGCCAATGGAGGCATTTGCTTATGCATCCATTCGATTTGGTTTTTCTTTTTTTGAATTTTTTTTTTTCAAAGGCGGCTGCGTTGTCAGTCAATGTAGCCAAATTAACAACCGAATGGTTGTTGCACGGTTTTTTCGTGTGCGTGTCCTCAAAAGTTGTTGGCTCTTTCAGATTGTCATGCGTTTTAAAAATAGACAAAATAAAAATATTCTGGACAGAGCTGCGCACTTTGAAAATACAAAATAAGATTTATGGTTTACGGTACTTGGCTAGAAAATCATTAAATTCCCAAAAAGCAATCAATCAAAACAATTATGAATTAAGAAATTGTCAGCATGCGAAATTCGGCAGGCTTTGTTTAGTGAATCATTTATTTTTCAGGCAGCCTATTTTGAAATTCTAAAATTCAAAAGAAATGGCTCCCAAGGGACCGGGAAAAAAGAAAAAGGAGGTAGACTGGGCCGACGAGGAGCATTTCAGTAAGGAGCGTTCGATGATCTACATTGAGCATACGTACGAGTGTCCCATTTTCCAGACCAAGGCCGACGAGTTTGGCTCGTTTCTGCAGCAGAAGATTCCGGAGCGCAAGTTCCAGCTGGTGAAGAACCGGTATGGTCACCAGGTGCCCCGCGAAGGAGCCTTCGAGATAGGCTTCTCGCAGAATGCCCGCACCTCCACGCATCTCCTGTGGTCCGGTCTGGAGCGGGGTCCTCCGCGTCGGGATAAGTTTCCCGCGGACTACGAACTGCTGGTGCCCGATGTGAACAGGATACTCAAGAAATTCTATCCCGACAAGGCTGTGGGCGTGCTCGACGAGGATGATGGGGACGGGGAGGCAGAGGACCTGTAAACCTGTATTACAAATATATTTTCGAAATTATTATTAAGTCTTTACCATAACAATGGGCATGATAAGGCGTGAAAAGTAAACAATCAGCCAGGGGGAGACCTGTTGGAGCAACTTTAAGACGTCATCCACCCACGTTAAATGCTCAGCGATTAGTGCGATTCTTGTTTGGCTTTCGGCTTTTGGCTTTTGTGTGGAATATTGCTCTTATTGTTGCTGCCACCCACCCGGGAACTGACGTCCTGACATCACCAGTTGACAGCTCTTTTCAAAAGTTAAATGCTTAAATCGACCAGAATAATTAACCAAACACAATACTCGCACATCAGCAGTCACCCGTAATGTTCGTATATATATGTATATATATATATATACCCCATAGTTAAATATGTATATTCAGCATGGCCCGGGGACATTAGCGACGTCCTATTGTCTGCCAGAGAAATCAAAGCGACAGCATCGGGGATTGTGGTGGGTGACACTATCTCGTTCGCTCGGTGTTGACACAACAAATAACCGAACACACAATTCCAATGCACACAATCGAAAAAGAATAGTCGAAACATTTTAAATTGAAAGCTGAATTTGAAACAATAGATAGAAGGCATGCGATTTGCAAGTTATATCTTGAATACTCTAACAAAAACCCTTTCATCCTTTAAGTCTTATATTAATTTCTGATTTTATTTCGCATTTACATCTTCATTTAAAAGTAAATAAATTCCAAATGCATTGCCCAGTAGTTCTTAAAGTTTGCATAAAGCCCATGTTATACAATACCAAATAAATCGCTGCTCGTTGGGTAAAACCATTTTCCTTACTAAAACCCTTAGATAAGCCCTTTTGCCAGTGTGTTGCCTCAAAAGAAAGAGAACACATCCATTGCGGATGAATTTGAAAATTGCAATGTGGCAGCAGCACAATGGCCAGCAAGCTAGGAAAGTGGCTGGAAATAAATAAATTGGGAAACCAAAATAACATCGACAAAGGGCCACACAATTTTTCCCCATTGCGAACCGTCGAGGGGAAAAGCCAACAAGTCGTGAAAATCCAAAGCAAATTACATTGTTGGCCAACAGCAATGACAATAACAAATACCATGCAGCTGGGGGCTAGCTGACCCTTGGGGCTAATACTATTCCTATTCCTATTACTATTCGTATTCCAACATTAAAACTACGAGAAAATGTTGCAGTGGAAACAAAACAGGACCGGGGTATCCTTTCTGATGATTATGTGTGTGCAAATGCAAAACTATGGCCAGAGTTTTCCTCGCTTCGGATCAACATGCAAATTAGCCTGGGTTGCAGATGGTTTTTTGATTGACCGTTATGGTGGCTGACTTCCAGCCATGTTTTTGACGGAGTGCAGGGGCTAATTTGAATATTACGTATACGTCATGCTCAGCAAGGAATTACAGGGCGCTGTTTTGTTTCATTTTGCCTTGACCACCGGACAAAAGCGATAAAGCCAACTTTTGCACATATTTAGCGCACATCATTAATATTAATATATAAAGGCTGGTAAAAAATGGCGGGCAAGCCAAAAACGCAGCCAAGAATAACAAAAGCTGAACATTTTTCGGGCGGCATTCCGATGATTTCAACAGATTTTATGCGACCGGCACAAAGAGATGTCAGCGGTACATTATTCGTGTCACAATTTATTTGGGGGCAGCCAGCGTCATCTGGGGAAGTGGGTTAATGTCCAGCCCGGCGAATGGCCATGGATATGCAGCCCGATCTCTGGAGGTGGAAGTGGATGTGGATCTTGGGCCCTGCCCGCATGTGTCAGCTGTCACTGGGAAATCGAAGGGAAAACCACACGCCAAGGACAAGCCAGGACGATTGCCAAAAGGGCGAAGTAAAAGGAGCTTTAATGGAAACAGACCGCAACATTTTGCATTAGAGTGCGAGTGCTGGTGCAATTCCCGGCCAAAAGCGGAAGTGGAGCGGGAGTAGGTGTTGTTGGCCCGTTGGCCAAAACCCGTTTGGCAATGCCAGCCAATGCCGTCCTGATGTAAAAATAATCTACGCAGGCAAACCGAAATGTTGTGTTATTTTTGAGTTGCATTCCAGAGGAAGAGGAGCATCTCGTTTCCGTTTCGTGATGCCTCGGGATGGCGTTACATTCGGAGCACGTTCAGTGTGCTATCAATAGCTCTATCTATCCAATATGCCATATCCCATATCGTATATCCCATATGCCATTTCCTTCATACCCATTGCTTATCCATGGGGGTGCAACAAATTGCAGCCGGATTTAAGGGCCATTTATTTAGCAGCGATGCGAAGGCGAATGGCAAATGCCAGATGCTGCCATTTTAGGCTTTGGCATTTGTTTTATCGCGCCTAGTCGAGGTCGTACTATATGTGGGCATGTGAACGGTGAACGGAGAAGGGTGAAGGGTGAAGGGTGAACGGTGTTAACCGGGCCAAATCCCCATTTAATGAGCCAGCTGAATTGGCCTTTGGCTGATTCCACGCTTAACTGGCTTGCAGATTGCATTTGTCACACCTTAATTAACCAGCTGCGGATGCGAGGAAAGGTCAGGCGTCTCCTTTCCTGTTCATTTTTTTCTTCTTTTTTTTGTGGCCTTCTGAACTTTAACCTATTTTCCCTGGGAGCCTCGTTCTATTTACATGCGTGGCGGCCATAAAAGATTCGGTTTTCCTCACTTTGTTGCCCCGTAGATGATGATTTCTTGGTGGCAAAAGCGGAGACTGAGGAATCAACTAATTAAGCGTAAATTGGCAGCCACAAAATAGGGTTCCCATCAAACGGCTCGGTCCAACGCCCACCAGCCAACTGCCAACTGCCTTGGGGCCACCCACATTGTTACTCTTGTTATTAACATGAAATTAGTTTTCGGCTAACGCTAATTAAAATTTACGACACCTGTTCTCTTTACAAAATATTAATGCTAAAACTCCCAAAAGATCCGGGCAGCTTAAAACGCTTAATCACAGGATCAAAATGCTAAGGTAAACAAAAATAATATTTTTCAAATTTTAAGTTTTGACGTTTACTGTTTGGTTGGCTTAAATAAAAATGGCAGGATAAGCTTTATTTAATCAAATGATTTTATTGGCTGGGGCTATTGGCTATATTAATTTAAAACCAATTAAAAAACATTTAAGATTGATTAATGACCAATTATGAAAATTAAAACATAAAAATGTTTTATAAAGACCTATTAAAATACTGAAAAATAAAGAAATTAAATTTCATTGCGGCCCACAAAAGTCTGACCATGAAAACTTACCCTGAGTATACGTATTCCCACTCCCCAGTCTATAAATAATGAAAGGCACAAAATTCGTAATTACTGTAAGAAATGATCTGAAATACACAAAGAAAATTTTACCTGATGCTGCATAGAAAATTGTTTTTCCCATTGCCACAATTGGGACAATGTCTGGGCATTCCAAATGAGCGCAAATAAAACATTGAACTTTTTATACTGACTGAGGCTTCGTTTTTATTTAATTTTACATATACTTCTGTTGCTGTCATATGTATATATATAATCTCATAAATTAGTTTGTTGTGTATATATATAGAGATTTTTGTTGGTAATACATTTTTTTCCTTATGCCGCAAACGCATATAATTAAATTTCAATATTAATAATGGTATCGTTTGTTTTTTTTTTTTTTTTGTCGTTCCTATTTGTTTTGGGGTTGAACTCGAATCCAGTTTGTTTGGTTCACCAGTTGGAAATAAATATATCTGCATGTACCTATATGTATTTAGACTCGTAGGCAAACTGAAGTAGGTTTTTATTTATAACCATACACATGTACACATCTATATTTCTGGTAGTTCTTGCCGGAGCCGCAGTTGTCATACTACACCCACTGTTCTGTATATTCCGCAGCCGACTCCATTTCATTTACATTATACATTTATAACCATAATAATTTACAAGTTAAATGGCTTAGAAATTATTAGTAGGACTTCCTGTGTGGGCTACCATACGTACATAATACATAAAACACTTTCTAATTAAAGTTAAAAACATCTTCCTTTGGTGGCCTCATCATACTTCGTTCCTGCTCTTTTCGTCCTGTTTTTCTCTGTTTGTGTTCGATTTGGTCTATTTACATAGTGACAATTTCTAAATTACTTAGACTTCGTTATAGCCTTCCACTTTGTTCTGTATTTACATTGCATATCGATTGAATAAAATGTTTCGCAGACTTTTCTTGACTTTTGGTTTAAGTTAACATAAGAACGTTAAAGGAAAATCCCTCTCCAGGTTGTTAGGTATATATATTTTGGTATTTAACATTTAAAAACTAATTTAGTTAAAATACTTTTAATTTTAGTTCAAACTGGGCGTTCCATTTGGTGCATTTAAAAATAGTGCAAAAATACATTTGTCAAAAATTTTGGTGCATACTTTGAGGCGGTGCTATATAATCACAACATTTACAATTTAAGTGCATTTGCTTGTCAGTGTGTCTGTTTGGTGTGTGTGTGTGAGTGCGGGGGTGGGTGTGTATGGGGTATGTGCAGATAGTCTAGACCTAATTAAACATCAGAGTCGAACTCATCGGCCTGCTTGAGTGGTGTTTTTGTGGAGATTCCGCTCAAAAGTGTCAATTGAGGACGGATTGCTTTTAAGCCTTGATTGTGTGCATGTTAAAGGGAATGTATGTCCGAGTTTTGGGGCCTATTCTATTCGGAACTCTCCTTGCGGCCTCCTCCACATACATTTCGATTTGCATTAAGGTACTTGTGACTACTTATGTTTATAGCTCGAAAATATTCTTTTGATTCCATTTAAAACGGGCCATACCTGATGATTGGGATTATGACTTCGCCCTGTGCGTCCAAAGCTAAACGAGGGTGTTCGTGTATGTCTGGATGTCTGAAATTCGGGATCTTGGTGCCGTGGAAGACTCTCGAGGGCCAATTCCTCGATTAGTTTGCTTTCCTCATCGCTCGGAATATCTTTTTATTTTTTGTGGTGCTGATTCGTGCAATTACTACAACAACGATGCACATAAAATAGAATCACTAATTAATCAGGATCGAATACGAATTCAGGTGTCCTCGCTATCATCATTATTTTTAGGTAAGTGCAATTGTGGTGCATTTCAATACATATAATTTATGTTTTTCCCTTTTTGATTTGGTATAATTAATTATCACATAAAATGTGCAACAGTGCAAAATTGTTTATGCTAATTGTTTGTCTCATAATTTGTCTCGCTAATTGTTTCAATTGAACATAAATTAATAGAGCTGGCGACAGTGTGTGTGTAGGTTGTTGTGGAATTTTAATGAATTACATGAATACTTAATGGTATCAATTTAGGTTGATAAATAATATTTGTGTGCCACAAATAATTGCAAGTAAATTAGATGATAATTTGAAAAGAGTAATTGAATACATTTTGGAATAACAAATAAAAGAAAAATTAAAACAGTTTTAAAAGCTACTTCTGAAGCTAAGCTACTGAATCCCCTTTAGCTGCACCACTTGTTTTAAACGCTCTTAAATTCTGCAAAATACTCAGAGGCTCTTCACTTTCGAATTGACTTGTGTGTTGATCAAATTGCATTTACGAACAATTTATTTTCGGCAATTTGCATACAAAACCTTGCAACAACGTATTGGAAAATATTTGTATTTTGCATTTCACTTTGGATTGTTTTTAGACAGACAGTTCTAGCGACTTCATTTGGTTTTTGGTGGTGAGCGATAATTGTTTACTTGTGAGCGGAGTAAAAGTGGCATTAAATTGCATCAGTGGCTCTGGTTGTTTAAGCATTAAGTCCGGCTTTTTGTGGCATGTGGTCATAAAAAGCTGGCCCGAATCAATGACTACAACACCTGACGCACATTGAAGGTCACTTTAAGTCGATGTCTGTGGGCTGTGGCTTGTTAATGTTTCTCGTTGTTTCAGCTTTGTATGCAGCCTCCAATGCCTTAATAAATTGCCTGGAGCAAAAGTTTTCGTACACAAACTTTTCAACGTTCTTTCAGGTGCAATCTTAGATCTTACTAAACACGGATCTACATCAAGTACATATATTAATCTGGTTGAATAGTATTTTTTAAGCGATGGCCAACACTTTTGTGCTCAGCAAAAGCAGCAAGTTTATATAATTACCTCTTGCAGGTATACTCCTAATTTTACTAACATTTATACTTAATACGTGGATAATAGTCATTTAAATATATTTTTTCTTAATTTTTTTCCATTCGCTGACGGCTTAGAAGCTTTGTCAATTTCAATTTCAAAATCTCAATACCGAAAATATGCATTTCGCCAAACCTATCCTTGTTTTCTCGCAAACATTTGACATTTACTTTCATTAAAGTTTACGTTTGTGCTGTGACTTATTTTTCTGTATTTTACTTGGGGAACAATATAAAAGTAAAGCTATTTTCTAGACCTTGTTGAAAAGTTTGTCTGACCGCCAAGTGAAGAGCTCTATGTGGCCAAAGGACTAGGGCACCCAAGAGTGCCCGTTGTAACTTACCAAACGGCATGCAACAAGGATCCAAGGATTCCTGGGATAATCTCAAACTTTGCGGCCTCAGGTGTTCTTCAGCAGGGAAATAAAAGCACTTTGGGAAATGTTCTTAGCTTGCCACAACTAAGAGCTGAATTACGAACTCAAAAGGGTAAATATGTGCACTATGTTTTCGAATCCATGAGAAGGTTATAGGATGATATTTGATCGCCTGCATGTGTGTTCAACTTACTTGTTGTGAGTGTTGTTCTGGTGTCGTTGTTGTTGTTTTGGTGTAGAGAAAATTATATGTAGTGTAGCTAAGTATTCTGGAAATTCTTGTGAGAGAGTAACAAAGTGAAAATCAGAAATGCATGTTTGGGTTTCGTTTTCAGTGTATATTAAGTTGTGTATTTGTTTTTCATTTTTTCTTCGTTTTTTTTTTTGTGTATTTTCTTGTTTTTTTCTGCATTATCATATATTCGTATAATATATAATTAATTATTATAAGTAGTTAAGAAACTGTTGTTAAATTAAAAGGGGGAATTATGCTAAAACTAGACCTCGTTCACCAGTGAAATTAGTGTGAGAAAGATAGAGACAGTTACAGCGAGATCAAAAAGAGGCTGGCGAAAATTATTTACAGCAAATAGTAATTAAAGGGAGTTGGGTAAGACGAAATCAATAAAATTGATAGACCGTGTTTTCGTTTTCGTTTCTTTCGATTCGACAATTTGTGCAAATGGCATTCGGATTTTCTGAATGCCATTTGCTGCTCATAGTTAATTATATTCTCCATCTTTCTCTTTGATCTTTTGTTTCTAAGTTTCATTTTTCGTCTGCGAATATACAAATACAAATAAATACAAGTTCAAGGGCTGTCGAGTGTACTATATATTCTTAAATATATGTTTATATTTGTATGTGTGTGTGTATGTACCTATGGTTGTGTGTATATGTGTATGTATTTGTTTAACATTCAACAATTGTTTTTTTTTTTTTGTTTTTAGCTTTATATTTTGTATTTGCCCTTTTTTGGATTTCCCCTCGCTACTTTCTCTTTACGTGGTATTCAAAAAATAAATTTAAAACTAAATACTCTACAATTGTAAAACGTTTTAAAATTAAGAAATAAAGATTTTCCACTAATTTAGACGTAATATGTTTATTTACAAATTCTTGTTTTATACACAATACTGTTTTCTGTGAGAGCGCACAAGACGCAAAAGGCTTAATTAGAAAAATAATCTATTTCTTCAATAGGCTGGAAATTATGGAAATCAAACGAAAATGTATAGAAAAGATAATTGAAACATTATTAAAACGATCTTCGTTAGTACTTCGTTCAGTTGGAACCTAAAATCAATTTAAATTTACTCTTCGCTTTTGTTATTTACAGTCGAACTTGTGTCTTTTCATTTGGGTTTGTCCTTATAGAAGTTGTCGTTTTGCTTTTAAAATTTCGTTCATGTTTTTGTTAGGATTATAGAAAAATAGGCCAAAAATATATGTATTTGTATGTCTGTGTGTGTGTGTTTTCTATACCTTTACCTCAATTTTCGTTCGTTCAAAAAATGTGATTAAAACTTTTGTTCGTCTTTGATTTGTTTTCGGGTTTTGTCCTCTGGTTGTAGTTGTTTAGTGCGCATTTGTTCTTCTTGTTTGGATTTTCAATTTGTGCATAATTTCAAGGATTACAATTAATTGCATATACATACATTATTCGTGTTCGTATTCGTATTCGTTATGGTAGTTAGCTTTTACTTAGAGTTATACACACGTTGTCTTGCGTTAAGTATTTTCGTATGGTATAGAAATTGTTATTATTAATTTACTTTCATTTATATTTAAAGGTGGGTTATTTTGCAGTTATTTATGTAAATGTTTTACTGAATCATTCAATTAAAAGAAAACACCAAGTTTGTCTCCTATTTATACTTTTCGGTTATCGGTTAATAACGAAGATCGTTGATATAGGAGGGCAGGAGGTTGGGGATCGATGTGAAATAAAAACTTATTCGTAAACGTATTCTCAATTAGATTTATATAATTTGTTAGCAATTTTATATACGTACTGTGTATAAGATATGAAATTTTATTGCTCGCAATTTCATATGTTATTCCGTTTTAAATAAGTAAACATGTCTGCGTTTTCGCACAAACACAAAACGATTAAGTAACATGCATACGTTGGACCGAGTAAAATGTACAGAAATAATCGATTGATTGCAACTCCATTAAGTCAAGCGTTGTTAAAATATGCATATTATGTGTCTGGTAAAATTAAAAACGGAAATCGAACTCGAAACTTGGAGGGAAACGCAGGAAATGCAATGCGTGAAAATCGCTTTAGAGGATACTCGATATTATTGTTATTTTGCCATTTATTTTCTCGCGTCCATCTATCCATTGTTATTTGTTTGCGTACACAACCGTTTAAAAATTTTAATTCGTAAATTTCGGCTTAAAAATTTGCTTGATTGTATTTCTTAATTGATTGATTGTGTTGGGAACTCGCCCCCTTTACAGGCATAATAATAATGAATAATTTTCATTGACCAGAACATTATTGGCTTAAGGTTGAATTTTAAGCGTTTCCAATTGGGAGAACAGCGAGAATAGAAACATAGAAAATGATTAGGAATAATAAGAACTGTGATTTGGATAAAAGGACTGGATTAGTTTTAGTAAGCATTTTTACAAGCTTTTCGTTTCGTTTCGTTTATAAGCTTATCGTTTTTATGTATATTTATAAGTCCATTGTTATTTAAATATACTTTAATTATGTAAATAAATTTACTTAACTACAGATAGCTGCCATTTCCGTGAGAACTGTTGTCACCCATGAAAGAAATAAATAAATATCTTTTGTGGAGTTCGGCGTAATCTTTACAGGCAAATAAACATATTAATTGAAAGTATTATTTACACACATGAAGGAAATAAAAACGGAGCGAATCATCTGAAAGGGCGGACGTAGTTTTAATAATGAGATAACTTTAAACCAAAAGACTTAACGTTTTGAAGCCTCAACTATCGAACAAAACTGGGTTTTATATGAAGTCAAGTCTTTTTCTTTATGTAAATGTTTTGCTTCATCTTCTAAGTTGTAAATGTTTTTTTTTGTCGCTAATCTTGCTGTTATTGCATTGTATATAAGTATATTATATTGCACTCATTAGCTTGTTCAGTTATCAGCAATAAAACCTAATGCAATATTTTCCTTCAATTGTATATTTGTTTGTTATTGGTATATGTATACTATTAATATATATTTAATGTCTGTTTTTTCTGTGTATATGTATATATAATTTCATTCTTCTTCTGCTCGCTTGCTTCCTCATGTTTTTATCGCTTTTTTTCTGCTTGCTTCGTTTTGATTTCATTTCTTTTTGTTTATTTAACATTTAAACTTTAATACACGTATAATTAAATAATGTACACGAAATATATTTCATATAGTAAGATATATTTATAATATATTTATTTAATGTATACTAAAAATAGTTAGGCCCAATTTTGTTTTTCCTCATTATCTTCTCTGTTCCTGCGAAACAAATTTCAAATGAACGAAACAAAAAAAAAACAGCTTCGATTTTGTCTTATTTTTGTTGTCCTTTTTTTTTTTTGTTTTGAATTATAATTTAGCTTTAGTATGTATAACTGCGTTTTTTTCTTGGGCTTTCATTAAGTTAATGTTTAATAATAATAGTGTAATAATAATCATACCTTCTCATTAAGCATAATTGCTGCCTCATTTTGTTTTTAATCATAGCTTTCTGTTCTCTTACTTGGCAATCCATTCAGCTTTTTGCAAGCTGCATTTTTATATTCTTTTTGTATAGGTTTCTGTTTTTCTGGGGAATTTCTTGCGAATTTTAAATCTCTCGTCAAAGGACAGGCGGGTGGTTGGCTTGTCTATGTGTGTGTGTGTGTGGGTTTATGTGTTAGTTCTTTTTGAGTAACGTTTAAACTTAATAGGGTTTTTTTTTTGCTTTACTTGGGACACGCTAAAACTAATTTTTTGTCAATAATGTTTAAAGAGAGTTCTCTAGTTGTATTTGTTTGGGGCGTGTGTGTGTGTGTTTAGAGAGAGTGTGTATCAATGTGTGGTTGGTGGGTGGACAGAGCTTAACGCCCTCGCGCCCAGCGCAGTAACGCATCCGCTAACACATCCAAGTGAGCCTTCGTCTGCAAAAATAGTGAAAAGAAAAGGCCATTAAAATGCGATGACATTAAGCATACGCCGCATGGGCTCTCCGTTGAACTTACCGTCTTGTAGAACATGCAGGATCTCCGGTCCTCGTCCTCGCCGTCGGGACAATCGATGAAGCCATCGCACAGCACATGATCGTCTATGCAGCGGTATCGGCCCTGCCGGTCGGGAATCGGGCAGGCAAACCGCTCCATGCCATCCATGGCGGTTGGACACTCTGCAACGAGAACGCAAACAAAAACGGTTGACAGTCAGTCAAAATGGCTTTCGATTGTTCGTTAGCTGGAGGAAAGAAGTTGGAGCAGCAGCAAGAAGAAGCCCAGGTAAGAAGCCCCAAACTTTTCCCATAAATCGTTCAGTGCAAAAACTTTTGCACACGCTAATGTCTGCCATGATTTGCGTCCAAATGTTGCAACTTGCGAACCGGCGCATATAAGTATGCTATGCTTATTTTTTTTCCACCCCAACTGCATTTGTTTGTGTGGCCGCTTAGCAGGTTTTTGCTGTTATAAATAGTTTCACATTCGCTACTTTACTACTTTCTGCGGCTGATTCGCCGGGAGGGGAAATCCAGCGGGGAAAGTCGGGTGGAAAATGGCTGAGTGAAATCCAGGCTTGGCTGGCTTCGCCTGCACCGACGCCGCCGCCACCGCCGGCGAACAACAACAACAACAGCAAACTGAAATACAAACTTTACTTTTTGTGGCATTTCACTTTGTGCGCTCGCCTTTTCTCCATTCTCGTGTGCCATTTTTTTCCGCTGCCTTCTACCAACAAATACATAAAAATAAATCACTTGTAGGACATGTTGGCGCCTCCGGTTTAGTTTTGCTGCCACTGCCACATGTGTATGTGTATGTGTATGTATATGTGAATGCCGGTTGCATGTTTGTGTATTGTCAGTGTAGGTTTTCCCACCCACTTTCCCGCACCCTTTTCCCAAGTTTCCCCAATTGCCATTTCCGCCATTCGCCTTGCTCTTGCAAAACTTTCCTGTGCTATTTTTGGCTGCATCCAAAATTATTCTGTTCTTTTCTAGTCTGCTCTGGTTTTTGCCACGCGACCAGCTTTGCCACTTAATAATTGTGTATTTTATTTCTGCTTTTCCCGGAAATGAAAATCACTTGGCAAGGTGTTTCAAGCTTCACTTTAACATGATAATGATTAAATAAACTATCATCGTGTGGTTGAGAGAACTTATTCTATTTATTAAATTTATCTGCCTCCCGAAAACTTTCTGATTATTTCTAAGCTTTCATATTTCCTATTTTTCTTCTTTCTGGCTTAGATGTCTGCTTTTCTGCTGTTATGGTAAAATAGTTATGAAACAAGTATACTGCTGACTATATGAAATTGTTATGAAATAAATATACTGCTGTCTATATTTAATTGTAATGGAATAAATACATATATTTCTAGTCAGACTTATTTATATTTATTTTTAGTACCTAATATATATGTATAATTAACAAGACTATTAGCATTATGCTGTCTATATGAAGTTGTTAATAAATTCATTTCCATGACAGGCTTATATACAATTTCAATTACCTATACATTTATTTAGCATGATAATGATTTAATAAACTATTAAACTCTGGTTGAGTGAACTTATTCAATTTATTATAATTTTCTGTCCCGCAAAAACTACTTTATTGTTTTTGGACTATCCCGTTCTCTATCATTTTATGTTTTGTGCAAATTGTTATTTCAAACTCTTGTTGAGTTCTATTAAGTAAATTGTTCCGCCTCTCAAAAGCATTCAAATTTATACGATATAAATTTCAAAATTGTTATTATAGGCCAAAGCATATTCTAAATTGGCTGTCTCTATAAATTGTAAAATTGTCGTTCGTGTGAAACTGTGTGTTTTTTGCAACAAAACAATTCAGAAATGTGTATACAATTTGCATAAATGTTTGTTATCATTGTCACAACCTGCCATGCTAATCAAATAGGGTGATTCACTAGCAGCTGCTGTGAGCTCACCTTAAATTAATTTTATTTTCTTTGCACACGCTCCAGTCGTGTCAAGTGCATTCCATTCATTAAGTTGATCCGTCTGCCCGAAACTAACATAAGTGGTGCTAGCTGCCAGCTGCCAGCTGCCTTTCAGCAGTTGTCAGGTTTGTTTTGTTGCAACTGCGAGTGCGATTGCAAATGCAAATGCAAAATCACCTGACAAAGCATAAATGTGAGCAGTGCATCAGTGGCATTGGCAGAAACCCGACACTCGACTGTTTGTGTCTCCCCGTTGGGTATTTTCCATTGGGTGTGGGTACTGCGACTCCCCGTTTCGACGGAATGTTGTTCGGCTGTCAGAAAGGAATCAATTGATGTCTCTTTCTGCCAGCCGCCAGCTGCAAGTTCGCTTCGTTAGGCACCTGACTGCGTCTACCTTGCCGGCTTTTCCTGGCTTTTTCTGGCTTTTCCTGGCTTTCGACTCCAACTGCGTGGCGTGCCAAAGAGCCATTTGCATTTTGAAGAGCGGCCACATCTACTGCGCCACGTTGGCTACGTTTACGGTTACGGCTACGGCTGCGCTTACGATGAAGATGATGATGGCGATGATTCAGTTAATGGTGCCTAGTGAATGGTGAACGGCGATGACAATGTCGACGCACCGCAGGCGCTTCAACCGATTGCCATTTATCAACTTCGTTGGACGCCGCCGCATAATTGCATCAATGGACACTTGGGCACGTTTTAACTTTCGAGGCGTATGGGGGTGGGGGGCTGCTTTATGCAGATTTCTGCATATCTGCATACATTACGCATACGCAGTGTAGTCGCGCAACCAAAAATCCCATTAGTTTTATTGCCAGCGAAGGAGCTGCTGTACTATATCGGGCAATGCTGTTGTTTCTGCAACCCACATTTTGTACTTTGAACTTAATTTCACACACAAATAACTTGCAAATTGTTGCAACGTTGTAAAGTTGAAGGAAATTTCGGTCGCATTTGCTAGCTTGCTCTTTTTTGGGCCAAGTCAGCCAAGTTCCCAACCGCTTGCACCACCCCCCGAAACCAGAGAACCCACTGAACTCACCCACTCAGTCAGTCAGTTAGCTAACTGCTGAGGCTATTGAACTTTAAATTGATTTTTGCGCTTGTTTGCTAGTTCTGTTCGTCTCCTTTCTCCGTTCGGGTGGCTTGAATTGCAGCTAACCGGTGGGTGGCAATGGGTCTGCTTTAGTTCTGGCTCTTCTGCTGCTTCTGGTGGTGCTTCTGACTCGGCTTTTGCCTCCGGTGGTGCTTATCGTTGTTGCAATAAATCGAAACAAGCGACACCACCTATTATTCTGCCTTGGAACAGGGTGAATGGCATACTTTCTGATGGACGGGCCAAATTAATACATATATTTTATTTAGCGATAAACAATCAAACTTCCATAACTGTGTCAGATTGAATATTCGTGCAGAAATAACTTTGAAATAATCGTCTTTTCCTGTACTTATTGAATGCCATCAATAAAAATTCAAGCTACCAAAGAAGGTACTTATTCAAATTAAATGATGCCACAAAACTTTCAATCACACGCCTAAAGGAATGCTTATAAAATAGTTGTCATTGCCCTCTTTTAAAAACATTTTTATGGGGTTTAATCATTAACATCTTAATTATCCAGTAAAAATAGGTATCGACCAATGACAACACTTTATTTCAACTATGTTCTTGATTTCAAACTAAGCACTGCACAAGCTATATTCCTTACTCCATACTTTTATACAATTTTAATTTCAAACGATAAAGGCAGAAAAAGAAATACTCGCACAGTTTTTTTTTACAGAATGCCAAACAACATCGCAGATAGCTATAATCACATGTCAACAAGATACACTTGCAATATCCGATGGAAATTGTGAAACTTCTTTTGACATTCGAGTGCATCTTTCTTGCTATGCAAATCAGCATCGCACGAGGCAACTGTACCCAAAGTTTCAGCATTTCAGCCATTCCAAGCTTAAGAGAATGAACGCATGTTGACACTAAGACACCCGGGAAACAGCAACAACAATGGTGGCCAACAAGCCACAGGAACAACAACACGTCGGGTGTCAAAAAATCAAAAGCATAAAAAGGATTTGGCTGTTGCCAAGCCAAGGAGCAATAGCTAAGGCGATGACTATACACTCGAAGGATGGGGGCCGAAACTCGCTTTTAGCCAAAAAGTGCCAACTGATGCTATTTTTGTCGCACGACAGACGTATCCATCGTATACGTAATGCAGGAGCAGTGAGCTTTCGCGTGGAGTTCGTGGCGAAAAATAAGTCGCAAAAATTTGTAACAAAGTTCGCGTAGTGAGAAAACCTTTTGCTCCCACACATACACATAGAGAAAAAAAAGGAAAGATTGAGAGAAAAGTGGATGGAGGATGGGGGATGGAGAGCTGCAAACGCCTGTTGTCTCGTCACAGTGGCGCCTAAAAGGCTGCCAACAATAATAACAAAACCCACGAAAAGAGAGCAAGCTGCACACAGATGCAGTCTCTGTGTGTGTGCTTAAGTGTGGTTGTATGTGTGTGCGGAAGCGCCAGCCAAAGGAAACAGCGCGCAACGATTTTGCAGCAATAAATTGATAGTTTTATGTGGCGCACATAAACAGGAGCAGGCGGCAAAGAATCGAATAATGGTGGGTGGCAAGTCCTGGGACATTAAACTCGCGTCTTTACACTTACACCCCCCTTCCTTGCCGCCCACTCCACCCCACTCCATAGTTCGACCGTAAATAGCAAAAGGCAATGCATAAAACAAAAGGCTGAGCAAATTTATAAATGACAACTACAAAATTGATGGGCTTTTGCCATTCTGTGCGACCCTTCCATTGATTCCATGCTATTCTTGGCCATTTGTCGTGTTGAAAATTTCACTTTTTGGGCCTGACACATTTTCCTCCACTAACGTTGTCCTTTATCAAAACTGAACTCACTGTTTGTCAAGTTTCAGCACGAAAAGCTGGACGACCAACCAGCAGCAGCAGTAGCAACAAATTGAGGTGTTCCCCGAATAAAATAATAAGACGCTGCCTGTCATAATTTGTTCGTCTTTTTCCCTTTTCCATAGCCGTAATAAGGTTTTGATTAAATTTGTTGCTCAAATGTATTTGCCAGGCGAAAATCTTCCGTTTTGCTGTCTATTATTTTAGGACTTCTTTTGCCGGGGATCGTCTTTCTTCGGCGTTTTTGGGCTTGGCATTTTTTTTTTTTATTTTGGGTAGCAGGTTTTCGGAAAGGTCCCAGCATCTAGTCTCACTTCAATTAATTTAACATATTTTTTTGAGTCCCTCCTACGCACAAAAAATGGCCGCAGGTTAGCTTTCCTTCATTTTGTTTTCCTGCTTTTTGCCGCTTTGTTTTGCTTTGTAGGGCGTAAAAAATTCGCTATATAGAGCGGTAATGTAAACAGCCGCCAGGTGGCGCTTTGGTAGTGTGCGTGAAGTGCGTGTGTGTGTAAGTGAGTTTCCCTCAAGGCACATTTTGTTTTCGGATCGCATTTATTGTAATTTAATAAGCTAGATTCTACGTTTACGCATCCGCAAGCCCACTCAACATCTACATTCTAGAAATGTGATGTGACTACGCTGCCTGCAAGCTAATTGCCAGTTCCGCCCTCTGCATGCTGGGCGAAAAGCATTTTGCCGTCACTTCATATTCATAGCTGATAAATCACACCGGCTCGCCCACTGTCAGGCTCCGTTAACGACATGGGAAACCTTTTAGGTGGCATTCGCCAAGCGCTTCCCACTGAAATGGTTTCCAATGCCCTCGATGGCAGCCGAGAGGAGCTGATGGTCTCGGATGCCCAAACCGCAGGCCCCAGTATCGTGTATCAAAAGGTTAGGCCAAGCATCTAATTATCAGCCACTTTTCAAGGATCTGCCGCAAAATTTCTCTCCTCATAACTAGTTAATGGAGCATTCGAGGCCATATAAACACTTGGGCACACCATTCCACCCAGTACTGGCCATCGTTCCCAGTTTATATGCAAATATTATGTCCTTCCCGTTCCGCCTTTCACTATCCTTCAACTGCCGCAACATTTTGCATATTGTACTGGGAACATTTAAAATTTTCCATAACTTACTCGCACTCTACTGCTGCCATTGAAGGCCTCGGGCATTTCGCTCACAATTTCGCATAGTTTATGGCCCATTCATGTTGTAACTTTTTCTATTTCCAGGCAAGTCAGCACTTCTGGGATGCGTTATGTGGCATACATATTGCTGTTGATGGCAACAGATTCAAACCGTTTTAGGCCTAATCATTGTGAACTATGGCAGCTATTTGCAGAAAAAAAAATTTAATATCACTTCATTTTGACTTTAATTTGTAGACCATTTTGATATCTTAATCAGTTTACAACAAATAAATTATTAAATTGATTTGCATTTAAGGAGATTTTGTTATTCCTGGTATAAATAAGCATAGCAAGGGCTCAATATACATATTGATTATAGATTACATTTGCTTCAATATAAATTGGGTATGTTTAATCAAGCAATACAACTTAAACATTTCATTAATAACAAAAAATGTGAATTCACGTTTGCCGAAAGTTTGTTTTTGCTTGTTTTTAGGGAGAAAAAAAATAAATTTAAATATACACAGATACACAACACTTTGATATGCATATCCACTAAATCGATGAGCGATTTCCCTTTTATCTGTTTTGCAACTTCTCTCCAACTTATTAGACAAATTAAGAAAGACAAACGACAGTCGGTTGATCAAAGCAAAATGTTGTTTGAAACCGAATCAAAACTTACAACTGGCAGATGGAATTAAGATTGCCTAATCTGCCTAAAAGCGTGCCAAATGCCCCTTCAACGGTTGTGCCATTAAAGTTTGGTTTATATATTTTAATTAACTCCCCATCACACACACATCGAGTGGGGAAATAACTTAAGGGGGGTGGGAGAGGGTTAAAAGGGTGCGAGGGTTAAAGGGCACGACTGAGGCTCGTCTGCTGAGAACATAAGAAAAGAATAACAATGGCAAAGGCAAAAGCAAATGGCCAAATATAGCAACAAATAAACGAAGCAACAAACCATCAACAGTTTAATATGCGACGTCTGTTCTCTGTGAAAGAGAATGATAGCGGAGAAAGCGGGGAAAGCAGGGAAAGCGGGGAAAACTTCTGGGAATTGCTGCTTACACATTTGTAATCTTGTCTTGTCTTCGTTGGCTGTCTCTGTTGCCACTGTGTTGCCACTTTTTAGGGAGTGCCGGGGGGCGCATTTCTATTTTTAGCCCCTGTATTTGAGTGTGTATTGGTGCGTGTCTTTGTGAGCCTGTGGATGTGTGCCCGTTTGTGAGTGTAGTGTGTGTGTACATTCGTTTCGTTCTTTTCGCTGTTTTCCTTGGCTCACTTCCTTTCGCATTTCGTCAAGAGTAATAAAAACTCATATTTTTGTTGGCACGGGTGCTACTACCTCTCTCTCTCTCTCTCCCTACATCTCACTCTCCCTCTCTTTTTGGCCAAATTAAATGAATTTGTTAACGCGTGCTGGTTACTTTTTATGCCACCTTTTTGGCTTTTGCTTTCACGCATCAAATTGGCTTCATGTCGTCAAAAACCGATCGATTGGCCGAGGAGAAAACTGAAAAGAACTCCCCCCAAAAGGGCCAATGCAAAAATCGCAAATGAGAAAAAAAAAACTTCCTAATTGGCAATTAAAAAGTGTTAGAGGCACAGAGATCCAAGGCCAAGAAAAATGAAAGTCATTAAAACTTTTTGCCTGCCAAAAATAGCCTACTGAATCGTGAGTATTGGGGGTCGATCCATAAACAGAATTTTGTAGTCCTAAAAGGACTTTCCTCTTCACTCGTCCCTCCAAATGTAATTAGTGCAAAGTGCTTTTATTCGCCTAGATACATTTTAAATGAGCAACGAAGGCAGGTCAGGGCACACTTTTTGTACATAAGTATATATGTAAAAACACCTAAACACTCTCAATATGCGCAAATGTTCATCATCTGTTCGAGGGCATAAATTAATGATGTGTCGGGGGAAGCTTTAAGTGTGCATGCCGAGCCGATTGTAAATTGTAATTGTAATTATTTTAATTGCACCTTCAAAGGTCAAATTTGTGTTTTGCAATACAACAAAGCAACAAAACAACAAAACAACAAAACAGACCGCACAAAAGTCGTCCCATTGGCCACAAAAGTGTTAAGGCAAGAGCAAACAAAAGTGCGAACGGTTATTATTTTGGTTTGACGTCAAAGGCCTAAAACGCCAATTACAAAGCACACACTCACAAACACACACAAAGTACGTGCTTGGCCAACACATACTAACGGACAGGCTAACACAAACACACACACACACACACACACACACACAATTGGCACACTACAATTTTAATACAGCATACTTTCGGAGGTCTCATGCTGCAAATGACAACAAAAGCGAAGCGTTGGGCTTATCTGCCCCTCTCTTTCTGCGAGACTATCGTCCTCTCTTTCTGCGGCAGTCTCACCTTCTCCTTCTCCTCACCCGCCGGGTGACTTTTACTGTCTGTTTTCGCTGTGACCTCACCCACCTGACCCCTTGAGTCGCCTTTGGCACACTGGTCGCAGATCTTTTGAAACCGAACCGTAGTATCTGGGCAAAACCACCCCCTTCGCCCCCTTTTGCTCGTTAACCGCAATACTTTTTTCGTTGTTTTTTTTTTTTGTCGTATTTTTGCGGCCGCAGCAACAAATTTTTATGTGTTTACCTTTTATTTTTGCTCTTTGTTTTGGCTCACGTAGCCGGACGTGTGAGGGGATTCCCGGGCAAGGACGAGGCGAAAAGCTTGACCCCTGGACGCACCTTCAACTTCAGCACCTCCTCCCTTCTCCTCTCTCCTTTCTCCGCCTAAGCCTAAACCAACTGATATTTTAGGCCAAAATGACAAGGGCCAATGGGCCAGAGTACTTTGGCATTGTTAAATTTTATGGAAAATCTTGGACAGGCGGGGGAGACTGCTTCAAGAGACTGCTTCTGCTTGAATCCTGGCTGGCTGCCTGGTAATTCAAACCGCAATAAAAATGACTGCCCCCCCGTTTATGGGCTTAATTATGGGGTTTTGGCGTAATTGAAATGCGAGCTGGCTGCCACTTAACTTGTCAGAGGGGAAATCAAATTGAATTTGAGCCACATAGCCACATCACTCATCATCAATCTCAATAAACGGATCTTGCCTATTTATAGACTCCACATCTATGCATAAAATTTCGACTTAAACTAAAGCAAAAAAAATCCACTTTTATATGGCTTTCTGGAAATTTGCATTTAAATTGCATTGCCAGTGTTTGCACCAAAATCAAAAGACGCTGAAAGCAGCGGTAAAATTAACTTGCCTTTGTTGCAGCCAGCCTTTTATTTTAATTTCAACAATGACTAAACTTAGTTACACACTAACACACACACAGCCGCACTGCCACAATGGCACGCACATACGAACGTATTTATATTGTTTATAATTGGCGGTGTGTTAAAAATAAAACAAAGTCGCGTTATTTTTGTATGTGTCGACGTCGACCGACAAAAAAAAAGAGCCAGCAAAAGGCAGCGATTTGTATGTAAATCGCGCTTAACCAGCAACAATGCCTACCATACAAAAAAATCACTGCACTGAGAGAAAAATGGAAAATGATTAGTTCAGAGATGTGTAAAATAAAAGGAGATAGGATTATCCCAATTTATTATTTAGTTACTTAAATGCATAGTGAAATTACAAACTTTTAAAGTTCATACACTTTGAAATTGAGAACTAACTAACTAACTAATCTTTTTTAATGCTTACATTCGTTTTAGAACTTTTTCGTTGGAGGAAATTCGGTAATATCAAACTATTTGCAGTTTTGACCCCAACTTGTTCCTCTTTTTTCCCAGTGCAGTCACACACACACACCCAATCGGCTGACTGCTGCCGGAATTCTCACATACATTAGGGTCTTAAAGGGGAAGGTAATCGCGTGCTTTGTGCAGATTAAAATGCGACAAAGCAACACGACAAAAAATATTTTAAATAAAAGCGCAGCCAGCGAGTGAAGGGGGCTGAAAAAAAAGGCAAAAACCTCGTCGCACACAGAAAAGTCGAAAAGCGTCAAACGCGCGGATTTGTATAATGCATACGCACACACTAACAAGGAGAAAAGGAGGGAGATATCAAGAGTAAAAGAGAGCGGTCTATCAGGAGTGAAAGAGAGGGGCGAACACCAATTAAGTCACGGCAAAATGCGCGGAAATGTGGAAGAAACAAAGCTGGGGCCCGTTTTTGGCCTTTTTTTTCTGTCTACGTCATGTGGTATTCACTTCGCGGTGACGTTAAGTACAGGCCTACAGTCCGCGACGAAGCTATAAAGTGTATATATAATATATTTAAAATCGCAGTTACTTTTCGACTTCAGATTTTTTGTTTTGTAACATCCCCTAAACTGTATTATAAAATTTTAAATTTTAACTAAACATTTGTTTTATACTTTTCTCCTTAAATAATACATTGCTTTTAACTGTAACTACTTTTACAGTCTCACAACAAATATAAATTTTAAGGTGGTATTGGTACTTTGGTAATACAATAAAATTATAGCGTATGCTTCACTTACTAGAAACTTTGATATCAAAAAACTACAAAAATGAAAACATAAATATATTAACCCAAAAGGAATTAATCTAAGACTTTTGAATGTCATTTATATATTTTGATTTAATTGTTCGAAACATATTATTTTTAAGCAATCAACGAAAACTTAACACTGCTAGAACGCCTTATGCCTATGAACTGCACTGTGGAGCAACAAATTCTGTTGCGGTTGACATCCGCGAAGGCTTGAAGCTCCGCTCGCAACAATGAGAAGGATAAAAGGCCACCTCGCCCCCATTCGCGTCCTCGTCATTTCCGCTTAGCCTGACGCCTTGAATAAATGGGTGAGCTTTGCTGGCATTTTCTTGTTTTTCCTTATATATGTTGTTTTTTTTTCGGTGGTGGAAAGGTTTTTCAATTTTCTCCGGCTTTGCGGCACCTGTTGAGCGAAGGTTGCGGCTTAACCAATTAATATCTAATTAAACCGAAGCCAGACATTTGGGAATTGGGTTATGTGGCACAAATACACGTAAGTCGATGACTTACGTCGATTTAGAGAGAGAAGCATTGAAATCAGCTTTAAGCTTGATGTCCACAATCGCTGAAGGGGGAAAAACCAAGGATGAGAAGGATGTATCACCAAAGAAGCCAGAGAAATTGAAGGTGCACTTGCTGAATCACTTATTCAAGCACTAAGGGAAAACCAGTTGAGACTCAATGGAATTTTGAGCAATGTGTCTCGTTTTCTTTGGAATTCCCTGGGAAAAGGAACAATTTACTAATTGCTAGTCCTGCACAGTCGCCTGTGAAAACGTAGTTGGGCTCGGCCACTATCCACCCCCAAAATCGTTGTTTAACCCATAATTTCACACCCAGGCAATTGCTAATTGACAGCCCACTCGAACCCACAAGCCACAGCCAGCCCGACCACCCAAAACCACCCACTGTTTCTATTCCTCAAGGCCGTCTGCCTATGACGTCAGCCGCAATCCTCGCAGGATTTCCAGTACGGTGTTTTGTGGACTTTGGAGTCCCTAAGAAAACGTTGGCCATCATGGAAATTAACCAAAATAAAAAACGCTGTCTATTCTTTGTGGATTTTCCCGGTGGCAGCTGCAAATTAAATTCAGGACTCGGCGGGATCATGCAATTTCTGGAATGAAAAACACTTGTTCTCCGCCAGTGGCCTTGCTGCAAATCAAAGTAATTACAGGCGAGAGAGTGTGGCAAGTGCCGCGGCCACGCCCCCTTTTGGTATGGGGCGTTTCCTTTTGGGGGAGCGACCCGTCGGTCGACCCGTCGTCGCATTTTATTTATAACCGTAATGGTTATAATTTCGGGCCTGCTGCTTTAATGATGATTATCCCCACCCGGCATTTGCGTCAGTGTATCGACGCTCCCCCTAACCCCCCCCCCACGTTAACCCCTAGTTGACCCAAGGGGGCCAAGTCCTTCGGGGTGGCGGCGGCAATCAATGCCGCTCAATAATTTAAATTGCCTTCTTGACTCCGGGCGCCCCCGTCTCTGGTTATTTATACGAAAGTCTAAATACATTCGTCGTTTATTTCCGGACTTAGTCTGACTTGCTTTCCTTACTACGGCACTTTGCCCTAATTTCCCGGGGCAAGCATTCCTGTTTTGCTACGTGTCCGGCGCATTTGGTAAAACTACTTTTCGCAATTGTTTTCCTGGCAATGCGAGCCATAAAAATTTCATGTCGCTGCTGATGCCCGTTTTCCTTCCATTTTCCCTTGCCAAGAACTTATACGGCAAAACAAGCCAGAGCCCGATGCCCGATGCCCGATGCCCGATGCCCTCCTCCTGCAGGTGCTCCAAACTGGACATAAACATGTGCAAATCAACATAACTCGTGCAAGCCAGGGATCTCCATCTCCATCTCCATCTCCATCTCCGTCTCCGTTTCAGCCAAACTCCCAACTTCACGACTTTCCAACTCCCCGAATGCCTTTTGGCTGGCAGCTGGTGATGTGTTTGTTTGTTTACTTTGAAGTTTTTGCTTTGGCAATTTTTCGCAAATTGCAAACTGGGACAGGAATCTCGAATGGATGGGTATAGTGTAAGGGATAGGGACAGGGACAGGGACAGGAACAGGGACAGGAACAGGGACAGGGATTGGGCTAGGGAATAGGGATCCTGGCGGCCACATGGCTCGGACTTTGCGGTGCACTGACAACATGTTTTGAACATATCACTTTTCTATATGGAAAATTATTTATAACTTTTGACATTTTTAGTGCTGCTGTAAAATCGTTGGAAAACTAAGGGTGGGTAGTTGATGTTGGTGGAAGGAAGGGAGACCCAGAGCCAAGATATCGCACTTTCCATGGACAAAACTTTAGCTTAAGCCAACACGTTTTGAGTGGCACACCTACCCAACATTTTCCACCGCTTTGCGCACATTATTAATATTGCGAGTATTTTTTTTTTTTTTTTTTTGAAGATGCCCATGCCCAGTGCTGCCGGGCACGTAGTCCGCTTAGCTCCTGACTTTTCATTAGCACCAAAACAACGCCTTTGTCTTTTCCATTGCCTTTGCTGGCTGTCAAGAAAAAGGTGAGTGCGGGTGAGTCGGGAAAAGTTTCATTAAAATTGTTGTAGCTGCTCTGCTGTTGGGCTGGTCGAAAAGTTGCACTGTAATTTTCCACACAGCGTTTGCTTTTTTTTTTTTGTCCCGGCGTAAAGTTTCTGCGCAGCTTCCCGACGAGTGGCTAAAAATAGGCACTGAAATATGTGCAGGCTTCTCTTCTCTTCTCCATAAAAGTCGGACGAAGGCCGCTTAAACTTTTAAGGCAAGTTTATGCCTTGTTTGGGCGCTATGACAATAAAAACTTTTGCTTTTTTTTTTGCCCAGACACGCAACTTACCTGTGCGCTTAAGGCTTTTATTTATATTTACGAGGGACTGAGAGTTTTTATTGTGAAATATGTTCTTCGGGAGGGGCGGGAGAGGTTCGCGGTAATGAAAAGTTTTGATTATGCTCCAATCCCCTAAAAAAAAAAAAATAGAAAACGAAATCCCCGGGTCTACTTAGTTACTTAATTTCCGCGCGACATCCCCTAGCACTTGGCCAGGTCGCAGCCTTGGGACAGGACTTCTTCACCCTCTTTGGGGGGGATGGAAAATAAGAAAAACAATGGAAATGGGGGGCAAAGGTGCAGGTGCAGGTGCAGCCAAGACGTCGACTGTCAAATGACACAATGCCAGGGGAGTTCAGCCCCCGTTGACAGTTCCCAGACGGCAGCCACTTAAGTACCAAAGAGTGCGCACCTTTGGCAATATTAATAGCCGGGCCAGGGGAAAGGAAGCGGGCGGGGGGAGGGCAAGTGCAGCAGACAAGTGCAGGCTTCCACCTTCAAAAGGGGGCGGCCTAAACGACGAGGGGCTGTCCTGACAACAGCAGTACAGCAATAAAGCAGTAAAGCAGTAAAGCAGCACAACAGCACGGAGATGAAACTCAGCAACTGAGCAACTGAGCAACTGAGCAACCCCAAGCTCAGTCAGGGCTTTTCATTAGCCTGCCTGGCAGCATTACACCCAAACCCATACCCATACACATACCCTCCTGCCTCCTGCCTTCCCCCATTTAATTTCCTGGCCAAACTCAATTTGAACTCTGACCTTAGCTGGATTTAGACAGCCGCACGCCGCCGCCTGCCTTGGCATATTTTAGAAAACTGTCAAGCGTTGCAAATGGGTAAACAAGATGCTAACCGGCTGATATAGGGCAGCACCAGGCAGCCAGCGAGCCAGTGACGGGAACAGTGACTAAAATCGGTGACTGGAAACGGCCAATGGGCAAAAATAAAAGAAAAAATTGTGGCCGTGAAATCCATGGAAACACTTCAACCAACACAAGAACACTTTGAATGCACAAAAGTGGATTTTTCACTTTGAATACAAATAAAATATTGTCCATAAAGCAAACGAATTCCATACAAAATTGAAAGCACAGAAACAAGTCCAAGTGGAAGTTAACATAGATGTAAAAGAACCGAAGCACCCTTGAAACAAATATCAATCAACAACATTGAGTACAATATAAAACGAAATGAAGTAGTCAGGAATTACATTGCATAAGACGCAAAAATGAAACAAATAAATTTATTTCAATAAAAATGCACACTTGTAACTGCCAAGATATATATTTTTAAAACTTTTTGTACATTTTTTTGTCTTGCCAATATTCAGTCCATTTAAACAGGGACTTTTTGTGAAATCCACAGCGGATGTTGTTTAATAAAATTTCAAATATTAAAATGTAATGAATAAAGAATGTGAAACAATTTGAATCCATTAAGCAATTTAAAAGTGTCTACTTTTAATTTGTATCACTGATAGCAATTAATCACATAAAGCAACATAACTTAATTACCGTCGAATAAAGCTGTCATTGTCATTGTAATGAATCAATTTAATTGCTTCTGTTGCAGCTTATTAATCGAATAGTGTTTTGGTAAGCCTATTATTTGAATTGTTATTATTATAATAGCTTTATAGCCTTCTAAGTTGATTATTTGAAGTGATATTGGCACAATGTCGCACTTTGGAAATCACTGCAATGACTTGGAGATCCCAGGCCAGTGAATGGTTGAGCCAACCCTAGCAGGATTCAAATGTCCCACGCCTCGTTGTGTTCTTAACGGAGACAGGCCTCCCAGACCATCTGACCTCTCCCCTTTGACCCTCCACTCCGCCCCTTCCCCAAGCATTGTCCATTCATGGACATCGTTGCGATCCAAATGGCTTTTGTTTTGCTGGCAGCCCTCGCATTGTGACCACTGTCACAGCCAGGCCAAGTCCCCATTCATGTGGCCAGAACCAGCTCAGCCAGCAGTCCTGCAATCCTACAACCGCCCACTACCACTACCACTACCCCCGCCAAAACCCATTCACATTGTCATTCTGCCGTGTTTGTTTATGGCTTACGCAGTGGCTCAAGTGTTTGGGTCTTGTGTTTGCGTTTTGTTTAGTTTTTGATTGGAAAACAATGGCAGGACGCCCCAATGAGTGGGTGTCCTGTCCGTCGGGCGGGTGATTTTCCAGAACGCCAACGACTTGCTTGGCGATGGCTCTACGGATGCCCAAACTCGATTTGGAATCGTTATCGAATTGGCCACGTCACTGACGCACCTAGAATAAATTATTTAGCTAGTGTCGCGCAAATTGAATTATGTAAGTCTAGGTCCATCGAGCATTGCACAGAAAGTGCGTATCGGCACTTCTGTGACCTCATTACCCCAAAGCACTTAGAGAAAAGATCTGCTTAGTTTTATTACCTTATAATATTTTTTAATTTCTTAAAAAAATCCCTTTAAAGACAGAAAAAGTACCAACAAGGATCTGCATACTACTAACGAACAGAAGATTTGTAAGAAATAAGAAATAATATAGGATTTTACAAATATTTAATGATTAAGTTAACCAACGAAAACAGAATTTAATTTTATAATATAATTATATATATATAAATAAAGGTATACACTACATACTACTAAGAAACGGAAAATTCTAAAGATTTAGACATGTTTTATACCACAAATATTTTGGGATAGTGTTAACCATCAAAAACAAAATAAGATAAATATCTGCATTTAATTTGATAATAGAAATAAAAATATATTTTATATAAAAAATGTTAAATACTTTTCCCACTCTGCATAAAAAACTAAGCTTCTTCAAGCTGCTTGTCCTTCGCATATTTGTTGCCATATAGATAAAGATAGATGCCTCTGAATGCTACAGTTGCTGGTTGGGATGTCGATGTACATAGAGATGGTGTACAGACACATGGCTCCACCTGAAACCAGAGCCAGAAAGAGAACCATGGACCACAAATCCTATGTAGGGTGGAGCAACCTTCAAAAACCTTCCGAACGATTTCTTCTGCTGGTCTTTTGTCAACTCACCTGCTTAATGTAAAGCGACAAGGACAGACAATAAATTAAACATGAGGAATCTCTGGGCGTATTATTTTGGGGCTCGAAATAAATTCAATTTGACATGGTGTGCATCCATTAGCAAAGTTCGTGGCTATATTTGGTCTACGCACACGACCCGAATTGACAGCCCGAGGTCATTTGGTGGAGTCACCTACTGGCATATTAATGCAGAAACTTCCATTCGCAATGGAGACAGTGGAGGCGAGCATTGAGATTGATACAGAGATGTGTGCGGGTTCTGCTTGCTCAGGCTTTCTTCAGGCTTTCTCAGGCTTTCTCAGGTTTTCTCACAACATTTCTGGGAACATATAAATCTTATTTAATTGGAAACCAGCTGTCAATTTCAACTAAAGCCCTGTGCTTGCGGGGGAAATCAGGCGGTGACAGATCCGGACGTTTATTCGCCAGCCTTTAACCGCCGACATTGCGTTCTGGATTAAGCTTGGAGCTGGATTTATTCGAGCCGAAAGATGTGGCCAGCCGTTTGCTTCGTTAGCGAATCATCCTTGCAGCATTTATTATGTCCACACTGTCAAAGGTCAATTTAATTTGGCATCCCCCTGGGCAACAACTGCACTCCCATCTAGTATTCCTCTCCAGTTTTTCCGGCATTCAGCTTTTCCTATCTACCCGAATTTTTCTTGTATTTTCTACTCCCTGACAGGTGTGGCGCGATATTTGCTGTAGGTCTGCGGCGGGCAACAAGTGTTGGCCTGCTATTTCCCAGCTCACGTTTTTCACCTGCCCATTTTCCGCGTTTCCATTTCTAGCCAGCGTTTTCCGACAACTGTTTGCTTTGCTTTTTGCCAGCTACCTGGCTTTCAAATACTCAAATATTATGCACAAGCAAAAATTTCGAACAAGTATGGTTAGAAATATGCAAAACGTTTTCAGACATTTTAATAGAGTTTGGTTCATTTCCTTTAATTTTTAAAAATTAAAATAATGTCAAAAATGAAATTTTAATAATGTTGATGTTAGTTTAATCAAGCTCTTAATAAAATTTTTTAAAATATCTATCTATATCTATATTTCATCCAATTTATATTTTATAAAAATGAATTGTAAACAATTTCGATAGGAAACCAATAAGACTTAATTCTAAGAAATGTTTTTCCAGTGCTTATCTTGATGGGAAAGAATAATGGACCAGCACACATGTTGCGAAAGTAATAGCGGCAGAAGCCAATGATTGATTGAAAAGTGTCTGCAGGTACTGGCCGCGTGGGCGGATGGGTGGCGCTAAAATAACAATAATAATTTCTTCCTTTATGTCTTTCAGCCAAATTGCTTACGAATTAAAATAAACAAAGCCCCGCATAAATATTGCATTATTTCGGACCGGTTCGGAACTCAAACCCAAACCCAAGCCATTTCGCTTATTACACGACAATGACGATGATTATGCGAAAATTGGGGAGCGGCTAGATCGAAGCGATGGAAAAAAAGGTTCGGTTTTGGTTCTGGAAGAAAAGCGCCGTCTTTCTCCGGTTCTTTCTGAGTACTCTGCGAAGGAACTGAGGAGCTCCTGCCCCCCAGGGACACCTCCACACCATCCGGCGTATCTGTTTTTCTAGACCGTCGAGCTGCTGCTAAATTATGCATGCGGCTGTGTGAGAGTGCCAGCCTCATTATGCACGGCTGATGCGATGCGAGTTGCCGGCCCGGAAGCCTTTAAGTAGGCAGCTCTCCCGATCCCCTGGTCCCTCTAACACCAATCCCCCCCATCCCATCCCATCCCAACTTGGCCAAGAGCTCTCCGCTTTCTTTGCTACTTTTCCAGTGCTTTTTCCACTTTTTTAATTTCAGTTTTTAGTTCTGCCATGCATGCGACATGCTGAAGTGTTGCAGTCTTGCAGCCAGCACCTTAAAGTAGGCCCTGATGCTGATGCTGTCGGCTTAAATAAGCCATAATTTGCATTAGCATGACTATGCACTTGCCTACAGTGCCTGCTAGAAGTATAACCACATACACACACACACACTTACACTAGCCACACACAACGACTGCTCCAGTTTTCACTGTTGGTCTATGGATTTTTATTGCGTTTGATTTCCATGACCTGTGACGCACATGAAGCAGCCACTAGCCCCAATCCCTATGGGTGAATTGGAGTCCCCATCCAGTCCCCATCGAAGACTGCCGGCATATGTCATTGTTGTGTGTGTAGACCCTCTTCAGCCAGCCCTCTGCCAGTGTGCCAGTCTGCCAGCCAAATTTGTATCCTCGCAATTGTTATTGGGTCTTTTTTGGGCCCTCCACCCAATTGCCCTTACCATTCGACATTTTCAAGGACACCGACGACTGCGTATCTGCGTAGTTCACAGTCACAGTCCCCGGAGGTCACACTCAACTCTTTTGGGTTCCATGAGGGGTTCGGGGAGGAGTTCTGCTATGTGCCGGGAAAGAGACTCACTCCAAAAGGCTGATAGACAAGGGACAAGGTTCTTTAGAAATGAGTGCTTGACCTAGTGACAATTTCAAAACTAATTTAAATTTAAATTTGGGCAAAAATGGTTTTTATATAACTTTCAAAAGGTGACTTAAGAGTTTTAAAAAATACGGATATGACGTCACAAAGAACATTGATTATATAGCTATCATTACTACTATTTGCAATTTGGACTTTAAATATTGTTTTAAATATACATGCAATCATCCATTTGTAATTTGTGAATATAATCCAATGTCTATTTACCTTTTAACTTTTTTTTAATAATTTTTAAATTCCAGCACGTTCTATACTTTTGCCAATGATTAACTTATTTGCAATACCTTTTTTCAGCCCATGATAAATTCAGTTTCAGGCTCAGTTTCATTTTCAGAAACCGTGGCTGACATGCGTCATTGGCGACTGGCGACGTGACGATGAGCCAATTAAAATGCTCAGGTTTTCAGTACCAATTATGCCAAGCGGATCTCTGTACAAATAAATAGTGTATAATTAAATTGCAATTTGCGTGGACACACCAGATGAACTTTAGTCTTTATCAAAAACCAGAGAAGCATGTAAATTAGTATTCAGGAAATTAAAAAATGCCTAAGGTTACATAATAATTATATTTGTCTTTTTCTATATATAATATTTATACAAAAATTCCGTTTCAGTATAATCAATAAATAACTCATTATTTATATGCAAAGCAGACAAACAACGATACACACAATTGTCTCCCTCCAAAAACACATCTAAGAATACGTCTAAGTATGGCCAATAAATAAAGCATTATTCATAAGCAAAGCAGGCCAATTACGTGAAGCTGCTAACACTTGGTTAATTTTACGCTCACTTGGAGCTGAAACAATGGCAAAGGACGCTGCCTGATGAGCCTTCGTCCTTAGCTCTCTCTTTCTCTCACTGTCTCTCTGTCTCCCTCTTTCTCTCTAAGACTCTATCATATTCCGCAATTCATTCATAAATTCCGCGTCAGCTCACAACTCATTAGGCACGCGAAGGATACAGCCAGGATACCTACTATGGCACTACTTGCCGCACTTTCTTGCCTGCCGCCTCCTCCTGATTGCATTGCATCATCTTCTGTGGCTAAGGACTCGCAGGCTCCCTCGTTTTCGCCCCTCTCGGTAAATATATCATAAGCAAAAAGTCCTTGACGCTTCATTGACTAAAAAATTCTACCACAAACACTCACACCAAAACACACACACTCTCATGCGATTACTCAGCCACATTTATTTGCCGAAGAGTTTTACTGGTTTTTTCTGTTTTTCTGCTTTTCGTTTCGCTCTTCATTACGGATGACTAAGAGCTGACTGGCCAAATAGGATATACTATATACATCATATACTATATGTATGCTTTGGCCCGGTCTCCAGTGTCTTATTATAGATTTTCGGCCAAAAATCTCCGCCTTGGTGTGGTTCATTATTGCCCCATAGTTGATATTTATGCAGTGCTCGCAGCTATTTGGCCATGTTTATTCAGCAGCATGCCACAATCCTTTAGCCACTTTGGCCAGATTCATAGAGTACTATACTATATAGTGTATAGTATATGGTATATGGTGTGTGGGTATAAGTGTGTCAGTCTCTCGACAACCAGACGAATGTTTTGTGACGTAAGAAGAAAGCAAAACTTTGGCTAGCTTTTGGGCTGCTGCTTGTGGTGATGCTGCTGTCGTCAAACTGGCTGAATGAGCCACCATCACGCACACTCTCACCCAGACAATTGGCCTGCTCAATGGCCGCGTCCTTTGGCCCCATCTTTTCAAACCCCTACAGTACATCCCAACTCGTCCTGTGCTTACGCTAATGTAAATATTTTTCGCCAGCTTCGCTGTTGTCGTGTGCCACAATTATATATGCAGTTCAGAGGGTCTAAAGTTTCCCCCCCACCGATTGACAAACTGACAAAGTGTCAAACTGAATGACTGCTGGATGCTGGCGATGATGTCATTGTTTATTGATTCATCTACTTCCAGCACGTTTCTGTTTATTTTTGGCCAGTGCATTAAGTCAAAAGACTAATTTGCCGGGCCGAAACTCAGTGTCCACCTCATTAACAAATTCAGTGTGTGGGCGTGACCGGGGCGTCGTTGCTTCCAGTTCATTTGGCCGAAATGCAAATGGGTCCTTGCCTCCTAATTAGCCATGGGGCCAGTTTGTAGATTTTAGGGCCCAAAATGCAGGATCATTCAACCAGGGGAATGGGCAAAGTGGCAGCGAGAATATTTCAGGCGCCTTCAGAAAATGTCAAAAGTGTATATAGTACAGTACCTCGCCATTGGCATTGATGTCAAATAAATTCTTTTGTAGGTCAAAGGGCAAGCTGCGTACGCAACAAGATGTCCCCAAAATACAGCCCAAAAATAAACACCAAAAACAAAATCCAAAACCCAAAATCCTCAAGTTAAAGTTAGAACTTTGACGTAAAATGTCGATGGATTTGACGTACTACATTGTTACAGATACGTCCCTTCAAAGCCTCCTTTTTTAAAAGCCACAATTACCGTAATTAATTAATTAATTTAATTAGTTTTTAGGTAGACAAAAAAGGTTTTATTTTAAAGGACTTGGTCGTAGTAAAAAATCTGTCATTAAATTAATTAAAATGCAAGGTCTAATAGCCGTTTATATTAAAATGTATCGCCAAACACAAGTGTCTTACACATTTAATAGGTTTTTTATGGGCATTCATAATAATTGAGTTTGAGTTGAAATATCTATCCATAAATAAATCAAAAAAAGAGGAAATTTTATTTAAATAAAACGGAAAGTCCGAAAGGTCCATGGAAAAATGTTTAATAAAATTCCCTCAAACAGCGATGAAATTCTTAGCAAACAAATTAAAGATGGTTAAGGATCTCTAAGGCAACCAATCTGTCTGCGAAGTCTCAATTTGTCTGATCTGTCGCTGGTCGTCGAGTGGCCTGGAAACCGGCCATTTGCATATCCATTCCCGCCTATTACGCTGAGCTACACACACACACACACACACAACAACAACAACAAACTACTGAGTGGAACCCACAAGTTGCGGCAGACAACCTGTCGCTGTAGTAAAATTTTCCACCCGCTCGCCTGCAGCCGCCCACGCTCATTCTTGTGACGCGGAAAATGGGAAAAGGTCGGGGGCTGTGCCTCTGACAGACAGACGGACAGACCGACAGACTGATAGACGCATCTCCAATATCCATTTCCAACTAATTTGCGTAATATTTGACAGGAGCGAGGAGACGTCGATGAGGAAGGTCCACAAATCGATGATCTTTTCGCCGCCAAGTGGCCACTTGAGGACCGAGCGGTACTCAAATTACAAATTAAATCAACCGCCACGGTATGAAAATGTTGGTTTGAGTGTGAAGGAAAAACTAAAGGCGTGCGCATAAACTATACATCTACAAATACATTTACATATACATATACATATACATATACATACAAAATCCCGCAGGAGCACACGCACAGGATATGGGCGTGGGCGTGGTCATGGGAGCCAGGACTTGTCAAACGGAGGCGTCCTGTCCGGTTTGGTCGCCTCAGACCCCCTGGGTGTTGTTACTAAATTAGCTGGAAACCGGACCAGCAGGATCGTAAATTGTGAACGCGTTTTAATGATGTCAAGTTGTAAACGCAGCCGCAGGTTTCCCGGGAAATGTGTTTCGGGTTTATTGAAGTTCTGTTTTTTCGGGAGCGTATTCCCATTTTTGTTTTTTTTTTTTTTTTTTTTTTTGTGGCGCAGGAGCAAACTCTTTTGGTCGTTAGGGACCAGCAACCGAAAACGGAATTTATGGGTACTTAGAAAAACATTTTTCCTAAAAGCAGTATGGTTTTAAATGCAAGAAAATCGATTTACTTTTAAGATGGATTAACGAAATAAGTTCTGTCCTGTTACTTTGAACTTATGTCAGTTTTAGATTTATATTCCATTAAAATGTTTACTCTTTAATTGTTTTGTTTTCTATAAATTAACACAAAAATATATATACCTAACCAAAGTACGTTGTATTAATATTATACTGCTTTTCGATTATACCGAAAATGTAAAAAGTTTTTTATTTATAGTTAAAAGAAATATCAAAAACTACGGTAACTTCCTTTTTATGATGAAATTTGTCAGGGATTTTTAAAAAGTGTAAGTGTTTAAACACCGCAGAACACGAACGCATTATCCCGGGCTACCGTGTTTTGGTTTTTTTTTTTTTTTGACACATGTGTGGACTCTCACGGCGATGTCTTTTTATCCGTATAATCGTTTTCCAGTGTAAACACTTAGGGACAATTGTAATTTTACCAACTACCAGCGAAAGTGTGAAGTGAGGAGCGACGGGTGGCAAAGCGTTGACGTTTTCACAGCTGACACTTGATGACGTTATGCGGAAATAAACACACACACATACGGACGCAGAAATGTGGGAAAAGCGGAGCTGCTGGCAAGGAAAAATTCGAAATAAGAAAATGCGAGAGTGAGAGGGAAAGCAACGACAGCCATAACAATGAGGAAAATTGTGCAAACATGCGCATAAAATGAAAACTCATTGATTGTCTCATATTGAATTTTCGGTACATCTCTCAATCTGCAAAAACCTTGCCAAATCAGTTGTTCAATGATGGAAAGATACAAAAGACGAGAAAGAAAAGTGGAAAACCCGGTAAGGTACAGATAATGAACTAGTTCAATTTAATTTAATTGGCTAATCTGTTTCAAGGGAACTTGCCCACTTTTGTTTTACTTGTGGCTTAGCCCTTTGCCGCACTAAAAAAGTTAATTGATTTAATTTAATTTAATTTAAGTTATCAAGACAAGAAAACTAAGAACTTTTGTAAGGCCACGGAAACAAAGAAGTTTGAACTAAATTATATTAGTTTCTTATGTATTTCTTTCTACAAAAGACAATGCTTAATTTGCTAAGTTTGGGACAAAAAGAAACTTGACCAAAGTGTCAGCAAAATCAATGATTCTGATAAAAAAAAAAGTTAACAAGCTCTAACTTAAATTGCAATTCAATTCATTTACTTCAATTTGGTTTCAATTATAAAAGTGTAGAGCTGGTGTAGATTTGTAGATTAAAGCAAATTGAACAGAATATTTAATTGCCAGCAGAGTAAACTGAATTGTGGATAATTCTAGCGAAAGATTTTGAAACTCAAAACTTGGCATAGAAGTGGCCAGCAACCATCCCCATTTCTGTGCTGGCCAGCAATGAAATCGCATTTAGCTCACGGCCATAACAATGTCGCCATTAAACTTGAAAGTGTTAATTAAAAATTAAAATTGATTGCCCGACAGGACGAGACCAAAGCAGTCGTCTTCCCCCCAATCCGATCCTGACCGTTCTCCGAACTTTCTCTAAGCGCATTCCGTATTCATGGCGACCATCAAAACTTGTTGTAAAGTAATTTAGCCAGCCAAGTGATTAACAACGGCCCGAAATGGAGGAAAGCCAAGGACGAACTTCCATACAGCCTCACTCCATCCGGTATTTCCTTCCTACGACTAATTTGCTAAATGCAATGGCCAAAAATAACGGGCTGAAAAGTTGGCCAAACTGCCGAAAATAGCTGCAAAAACTTTTCCGTGTTTGGCCATTGTTGACAAATGATTTAGTGACAATCTATTAAACGCTCGCTGATAGATGATTGATGACTTAGTCGTACACCGTCCACCGTTCACCGCCCGCCGCCCACCGCACCGCCCACCGCACCGCCCACCGGCCGGCTAAAAGGATTAAATTGCCAGCCGAACTGCACCACCTTGGATCATGAAATATGCAGGAGTTGGCCAACAAAAACTAGAGGATATACACTAGTACACCAAGGTGTACCTACAAATACGCGTTTATAACTGCCGCAAGAAATAAGGACGGAAATAGAGCGATTATGGCTTGTCCTTCGGGACCTGGCCGACTTACTTTTCGGTTTTCGACCCCAAACAAAAGACACAAAGAGAAATATAGCAGGAGGTCAAGCGCGGTGTTTCCCCTCGACTCGATCCGATTCACTTCGAATCGAATAAATTTAACACGACATCAAACACACAGATATTGGAGAGATATTGACCGACTTTCTTTAACCCTCTAACACGCATTTGTGAATAAATCATTTCCTATTATTACCAAACGTTTTTATATAAGGGGGTTTTAAAGGGTTTTTTGCCAACTTTCTAAGCTATCAATTAAATATGAATATAGTCAGTATCAAAACTTAGTCAATCTATTGTTCACTCTATTTTTGGAGGTAAAAGTTCTTACCTTAAAACATTTACCTATAAATATCTGGCTCTATTTTTAGCTTCTAAATAGCAACATTTTTGGTAATATTTCTTAATGTTATTATGAACCCTAGCCCATAAAAATGTCTTATAAATAGTTAGCACTATTTTTAGATTCTATGATTCTGAAAACTGTTTTATAATTTAAAAGTTCCTCAAACCCCAGAACAAAACGCCATGTCTGATTATTTTTAAATTTTGATTCGATGAAAGGTAAAAGTTCTGGGCTAAGGTAGTTAGGGCTTTACATGGGGGAATTGATTGGATCGAATTAATGCCAGACAGTCGGCTAAAGGTCGTAGGTTCGAGCCAGCGACGTTTGATTGGTTCCATCGATTGCCAACTGCCCCATGGCAACCCTGTAGGGTGGCCACCACACCCATAGTTCGATTATATATTTATAGATATAACTAAAAACTCACCGATTTGTGGCACATCGTACTGCCGTTGACCGCGGGCGGTGCGCAGCATCAGCTGGCTGGCTATGCTGTGGGACACAGGTGGCTGCGGTAAGTAGCCGCTTCCTGGCGATCCCACGGATCCAGATCCTGATCTTTTGTGGCCCGGATCCTTTTTGTCTTGTGACTGCTGTTCCGTCTGCTGTTTGGCTAGTCCATCGCCTGTTGTCTGCTTATTTGCGCCAGCGGCGGATGCACTAGCTCCCAGCTCGTTATTGGCCTTTTCGGGGTCCTTCGAGCCGGATCGACTGGAGGTCTTTAGATGCTTGCTGGCCGCGGGCTCCAATAGCTTGCCATTTCGCTGCGGCTTGAAGTGCTGGGCAAAGATCTGGCGCTGCAGCTGCTTCTCCGCCTCGGGATTATGGGCGATTCCTTGGCCATTGTTTCGTTTCCGGGCCCACTTTTGCTGCACCCTTATGTTGTAGTTTCCCGGATTGTGCCCTTTGCCCGTGTGCATGCCCTTCGAGGGGGCATCTCGCTGCTCCTGCTCCTGCTCGAAAAGCTGTTGCAGGGAATCGGGTGCGGCCAGCTCCAGCTGCTCCAGCGTGCGGTAGGGATTCTCCGGCAGCGGCTCCTCCTCCAGCCCGTGATACTGGTAGGCATCCAGCTCCCTGAGCAGCTCGTCCTCGCTGCCCAAGTGCGGCTCCTGCTCCGACTCCTGCTCCAGTTCCGAGAAGTCATCGAAGTCACCGAAGGAGTGCAGTGGCTCGTAGAGCGCCTCCGCCTGTTCCTCCCGCTCCGCTGGCTGCACCACCCGGCCGTAGTACTTGACGGGCCTGTTCTCTAGCTCTCGCAGCTGCTCGTAGTCCTGCTCCAGGCTGATCGGAGTGGGCGGCTGCTTTTGGACATTGCCGAAGATGTAGCCGCGGGCGGCCTGCTGCAGCAGGGCGGGGTAGTCGCCGACGTCCAGCTCCTCGCTGGGCTGCATCTGTATCCGGCCGGCGATGAAGGGGTGACCACGTCCATGGCCATTACCCGCCGGCTGCTCCGCCGTCTGCTTGGCTCGGGCCAGGAGCATCAGCCTTTCCCGCTCCAACTGGGCCATGTCGGCGATCTCCTTGTTCAGCCGCACGGTGGTGGCATCGAAGGCGGCCGCCGCCGCTGACCTGGGATGGCCATGCGAGGAGCCACCGCCCGGCGGAGATCCACCGGGATGCTGTTGGTGCTGCTGCTGCTGCGACGGAGCCGTCTGCCAGGCGGAGGAGGAGGAGGAGGCTCCTCCGACGGAGGGGCCCAACGCCTGGCTGGGCACCGCCTGGATGGCCTTGCCCTCGCCCAGGGACTTGTCCCCGTTGCCGCTCAGGTGGAGGGCATAGAGGCCGCCCTGGATGAGCAGGACGCAGAAGAGCGTCTGGGCCAGCGAGCAGAACATTTTCCGTTTGTTGGTCTGTCGCAGCTTCTCGATTAGACGGCTTATTTTGGCGGTTCTTTGGGGGGGATGGCGGGGGTGTTGACCAAAGGGGAAATTACAGTGGGGGTGGGTTTGCAAGGGGGGGGAGATAGAATGGCAGGTGGTCTTGAGGGGGGTTTTCCTCTAAATTGTTTCTTAGTCACTAAGTTTAGACCGCTCTTTTCGCACTCAGCTTTTGTGGGTCTTCAGGCCCCACTCCGCTGACCAACACTGTGCCGGCCTAAGCCTGGCATTGCACAACACTGGCCTCAACACTGGAGTTTTCCGATCCGAGTTTTCCGGTTTCTCCGTGTGTGTGTGTGTTGGTTTTTTTCCCTCTGGTCTTCTTCTTCGTTGTTTTTCTCGCCTTTCGTCGCCCTTTGTTGCCCTGCTGCCAAGTTTTGTTTTGCGTTAAGCTGTGAAGTTCCTGCTGCCTTAGACAAAATCAATAATCAATTGTCTACGCTGGCCGTGGAGTTTGGGTTTCGGGGCTCGAGAGTTTGGAGTTGGTATAGGTATATGTGGGTATGTGGCCGCTTGAACCTGCTTGGCCTCTGACGACCCGCCCTCGTTAGTTCTGAGGGCTAAACCTGCTAACAACTAGTTGCTGTCTTCCGTCGGCACTATTCGAATTTTGATTTGATTTTTATCGTACTTTTCTACACTGGACAGTTTTTTTTTCGGCTTTGTATTTTCTCGTAGGCTTAAGAGTTATTTTTCCGCGGCACTTTGGTTTTCCCCTTTTTCTCGTTTTGAGCTGTTCACTTTTTGTAACGTTTTTTTAACACTTTTTGTTTAAAATGCAAAGAAAATTGATGTATAATTTGTATATTTTTATAAGTAGTTGTAACAATAATTTGTTTTGCTTTTGTTTTGTTTTTTTTTTTCGTTTTGTTATTTATATTTGTTTAAGGAACTTTTAGCACTTTTTCGTGTTTAGCGCTCTCAGCTTGCGGCACTTAGTTTTCGTTTTGCTTTTTCATATAAACTACGTTTTTTGTTGTATATTAATTAAAATTCACAGTGTTAGCCATCAACTGAGGGAGAACAATTAACTGGAACTGATTTCTTTGCTTTTTTGGGGGAGTTGTGGTTGGATAACTTTTGCACACGAGTCACTGCACTTGGATGAGGATATATATCTTCAACATATTGTTTCGACTTGGTGACTTGGTTATTAAATTTGGTATTTGTTTTTAATTATAATTTTTGAAGTGAAAACTTTCCCTTGTTGTTTTTTTTTATTTTTGGGGGGCAAGTGTGTAGTGGTGTGTGAGTGGTGTTTTGTGGACTAGCTTGGCTTCTAGTGTTCTTGTGTCTTGTTTTTTGGTTCGACTGGCTCCAAGAGTGTTCCGCACGTTTGAACCGACGAGCAAGGACTCGTCGTGTCGTCTCAGCAGGATTTGACTGTTTGTCTGCCTTTTGCTTGGCCGCCTGACGCGGGTCCCTCTGCCGGCGTCGCAGTCGCTGCCGCAGTCGACGTCGCTGCCGCCGCTCAAGGCGTTTCGTATTTCCACTTTATGGCACTCGTACACCCACTCCCTTTGCGCCCCTCCTCGAATTTCACTCCTCTGGCTGCTGGGTCCTCTCGGCTCTCTCTCTCTCTCTCTTTTTCTCCTTTCTCCGCTTTCTCCTGCTCCTACTACTGCTTCTTCCTGGGCTTCAGCTTCAGCTTCAGCCACAGCTCCAGCTCCAGCTTCTTGTTGTTGTGCACTCGGCCAGCGGGAAAAAGTCGAGCTCGAAACGACTGTTCGCTCTATACTGAGCCATATAACCGCTCAACCACTTGTTTTCAACCAGCCGCATGTGTAGAGTTTTTCCCGAAGTCCCAAAGAAAATGAGAGAGCGAGAGAGAGGGAGCGAGAGAGAGAGCGCCTGCTCCTGCGCACTTTCCATCAGTAGCCGGCATCGTCGGACTCCCGTTTTACCCATTTCCCAGCTCCCATATGATTTGCGGTCGCCACTTTGCGTGGGCCGTCGGCATCCTTCGTTCCAAGGAGCATTTCCCCATTTCGAATCGCATTGGGTAATCCCATTTGGCCGTCATCAGCTGTGGCTCCGCTAATCCCAAATAGCCGCCGATTCAATCACTCAGTGCACTTTTCACAGGTAAAACCCGGAAACGTTGAGTTTTCCTGCCTGCATAATCAATGGTGGGAAAATTCAGTGAAGCCGCAAATTGGGTTAGTCCCGAGATAAGGATAAATAGTGATAGTGAGTTGGCAGACAGTTTGCGGGAATTTCACTAGAGTCATTCGTTTTAGCCAACAGAGCCACTTTTAGATAGTTGTACGCTTCTAATAAATATTTAAAATATATGGAATTTCATATTTGTTTTGTTAGGGCATTGTAGCACAATTTCTGATATCCATTTTCTGACGAAAAATTCCAAATCGGACCGCTTCAGCCAGATAATGTAACATAAATGTATTTATTTGCAGCCATCCTTTAATCATAGTTATTTGGTTAGATTGTAAAAATAAAACTTTCTATTATAATATGACTCGATTTGAAAGTCTTTTTATTCTTTTTTATTTTGAAATCGAATTTTTCTCCTATAAATTTTGTAGTTTAATTGTAAGTGTTATTTGAACATATATTCCTAAATAAAAATTTTGCATTGTGCACAAAAAAAGTTTATCTTGTCAAATCTATGTTAACATCAAGGACTTGTTTGTGGGTGAAGTTTAATAACCAATTATGTTAAGCATGTTAAGTTATTTTATGTACGAAGTACTTAAATCATTTTCAGAGACAATCCCATCTTATCTTCTTAAGTTTTTCCAAATCCCCACTTTAATAAAGAAAACCACGCTGATCGTTTAGTTCCAAAGAACTTTTGAGTCGCTTCCCCTACATTTCGAAGTTCGAAAAACGATGACGCCCACATGTTGGTGACAAAAGCCAAGCCAGAAACCAAAACACAACTCATGCAGCAGCACCGAATTTAGAATGTGAATAAAAGTGAACACATACATAGGTTGCAAGCCATTAAGGCCGCCGACCAGAATCCGACCCTATTCGAGAATGTAGGGGAAGTCGAGGAGAAGGAGGAGTAGGAGGGGGAGGAGCAGGTCCTGTCGATTCGGGTGAAAGCCAACATGAATGAAGGAGAATGTCCTGAGAAGAGAGTCGACATCGACATCGTCATCGTTGCTTGCAGCCTGCTTTTCGCTTTTCGTTTTTTCTTCGATTTTTGCCGTTGTTTTTGCTGTTGCACACACGCCCCATGTAGGATTCAACAGCTGGGGGCGGGGGGCGTGGCTGGCGGACCGAGGACCAAGACGAGTCCTGTTTGTCGTCACAATGTCTGTGGCTTTTACGTTTTACGAGCGAGCTATAATATATTCGCCGCACCGAAGCGAGGTGAATTGAATTGAATCGGAAACTCGGTGCATGTGAATGGAATTTTGCCCACCGTGTGGAGAGTTTTGAATGGACGAGAAGGTGAGTATACGCGACAAAGTTTCCATGACTAAGGTGATTGTATGCTTACAAGTCATTCAGAAAATGAGTTTAGCCTATGAAAGCAATTTTTTGAAGACACTTGATTAGCAATAAAACGAGCAGAATTCACTTGTTCAAGACATAATGATGCTATAATATTCTTTTTTGGATAAAATAATAATTAATAAAAATCCAATTTAAGGAAATACCAGTTTGTTATTCATTTTAACAGTACTTTTTTAATATGATAAATTAAGTCTTCTACGGTACACCTGCCAAAGAGGGAACTTTCTATAAATTGTTAAGCATTATGCCAGGTTATAATATTTTCCATGAATACATAAATCGTTTCAACACTAGAATAACATAAATTAATTGTTTATTAAGGAAGTATAAAATGATGAATATTTGAAGACTGTTGTATAACCCATACAAAAATAGTTGGGATTTCCAAGCTCGTAGAAGGTCTCCACGCGAAAAGCCGGCTTGGGCTCACTCAATTTGTTGCATGGCCCAAAAGTCTCCACTTGCGTTGAAAAACTCTACGGCAAAACGGAAAACAGCTGAGTCTGGCCAGGACCTTTGCCCCTCTCCCCATTGTCCGCAACTCGGTCCTACCACAAGCCAAATGCACTTGCTGGGCCCAGAGCGGATTGGGGGTGGCCAGGCAGGGATTTGAACGCCCGGGGGGACGCGAAACAGATGATTCTGCCTGGCGAAGGCGCAGGCGCAGACTCAAGAGACGACTACGTCAACAACAAAAATCGAAGCCACGGATTTTCATTCAGGAGATAGCCCCCCAGCCCCAGAAAGTTGGGGAAACCAGAGCGCGAGCCCTCGAGCAGGGATATGGAAATGGGAAATGGTAATAGGTATGGGGATTTGATGGGGGAGTGAGGCATATGGAGAAAATCACCGCCTGGCTGGCGTCGTTTTTCAACGATGTCGCCTCCCGATGAGCCGAGGAATCAAGGAATCGGGCAACTATATGGCCGAGGAATCAAAGGGGGCGGGACGAGGACGATGGGTGCGCCGCACGACGGTGACGCCTACGCAGCTTTGTGACGTAAGCAGGCTCACAGGACCTCCGAGAACCGAGGACCGAAAAAGCCGAAGCACGAATCTCGAAAAGCGAGTGCAGGCTGGCCCCATTGTCTTGGCCGGTGTACTCCTTGGACCAGCGATTCATTGGCGATTCCACAGTTGGGCTCGTCACAGGCCCTCCTCGTCGTTGTATCCTTTTCGTTCTTTTGGTCCTTTGCACCTTTGCACTTTGAACTGGGGACATCGTAAGGGTTTTGTTGTGTGGGCCCGGCTTAAATGGTATATCGGATCTATGCAAATACAACCAAAGGTTATATGGGAATGTTCTCTTTTTTATTTGCAGTATATTTTATGAGTAAAATAACATGAATTCTACATAAGTATATTTTGTTGTTTAAAAATGATTTAAAAGACTTTTATTAATGGTTGAACTGGAACATTGGCTACATATTAAAATTTTTTTTTGTATTAGTGCATTCACCGAAACAAAACACATATTACAAATAGTACATAATTCAATGACTTTTTCACATTATTTGCCTTTACCGAAAATTTTACGAATAAATTGCTTACATAATGAATTATTTTTACAGCTTAGAACCTCAGTAAGCAAAGTATTGATAAGATGGGGGAATTGTAATTTATGCCTATTAAAAATTGGCTTAAAACTCATAATTGAAACGGTTATTACATATTGGTGTTTTAATTGCTCTTTAAAGTGTTAAGCACTTTATCATAAATTTTAATAGCTTTCAGGCAATGATTTAATTGCAAATGAAAGGTAACATAAAAAGTGATAGTTTCTAAATTGTTTATCAATTTTAAAAGTTTTGTATTACCTTGAAAATGGTATATACAAAATTGCAATTTTCTAGCCTTTGCACTTCTCATAACCATCATCCGACGGACTTAGATTGAATTCAATTAGAGACTTTTCCTCCCATTCCACATCTCCTGCCCCTTGCCGTGATTTATGGTGTGCTTTTAATTACCCGCAGAGAGCAAAGTTCAATTACAACTCCCATAAGTATGCTGCACTTTATCGGCTCTAATCGGTTGACTGATGGTAGATGGTCGATGGTCGATGATGGGAGATCGACTAAGCTGTTTATGCCCAAGCCGCCACTTGCGGATGACAGCTGTGGGCTCTGGCCTCCGACCTCCAATCCTTGGCTCCTGCCGTTCACCTCCCATTTGTACTGGGTTCCCGGCTGTGTTGTTGACATTGAATTCCGTGGGATATGGCCAAAATGCTATAAATAGACAACCAGCCGAGTTGAATTGAGTTTCCTTCGACGCTCGGCGCTTTTCCTTTTTGCGCCGCCTGTCTTTCAGACTTCGTCCGCAGCCAAACAGGAAATTGCATGGATTCTAGGAGGCGCTGCCAAGACGCCATCAAAGCCGTTGATTAAAAATTGAACAGCAGAAGCGACGACGACGCAATAGGAGCAAATAAATAAATATGAACATGGAGATGGATGTGAATGTGGAGTTGCCTCCTGGCCAAAAGGAAAATCTCGTTGCCAACGAATGGCCGCACAGACAAAATCAGACTTCAAGGGTCACTTCCGCTTCAAATGGCAAATCGGGTTTATGCCTGCCCACTGCTCATCTTGATACAGACCCCTTTTACCATAACTCCCTCGATCCCGATTCTCGAATAAAACATGTCTCCCGACTACGAAGAATTTTCCTAAATTAGTTTCCGGACAAAAATGCTTGTCGCTCGGCGATTTTTCAAGCCGCTTGTTTTGCGTCGCTCAACTGGAAACATTGACATTTTAGGGTTCTAAGGAAGAGCCAGCCCGTGGCTGGCATTTTCCAAAAAATCACTAGCACGAGCATTAAGAACTTAATCTCCAAGTGCCAAAAAGGTTGATTTTTAAGCATATCTAATGCATATCAAAGACCCAATGTTCCAAGAACTCAGTTGAAGCATAAAGCACTGCTGCTATGCTTGATAGGTCGCCCTAAGCTGTAGAAAAATTTGGAATCGGACTATATTATATTCATAAAATGCATGTCTTAAAAGTAATATTAAAAAATAAATAAATAAGATTTATATAAGATTTGAAAATGTATAAATAATTTTAAAGCATCACGAATATTTCAATTACATATTTAATTCTACAAATATTTTTGTATTTTATATTTTATTTCACAAAGTAATATCTATATTAAACCTTTTTTTTAACCCTAATTACTATGAATACATTTAGTTTCAATTTGTAGTACAGCTCTAAAAAGATAAATTTTCATTGATTTATTGTAAATTAAATTCTACAAAGCAATTATTTTTATTAAAATATTTTAGCCTCTTTTAATTTTATTGTTGAAGATTTACAGTAATACATTTATAATTTCGATTTCGTCCGTATAAAATCTTCAAACACATAATTGTTTGTTAAGAAAATCTTTTGAAATACTTTATTATTAAGATTTAAACACCGGACTTAAATTCCTTTAAAGCCAATCATTGATGATACCACTATTTCGGGCATATAGCCAAAGACTTACAACGTTTTTTTCTCCGTGCCTCTGAAGTGCTGAGATTATGCGTACACTTCTTCGCCCACCATATGCGCATCTTTAATAGGGCTCTCAACTTTCGTTGCTTATGTGGTAGGGTGCACCCAAAAAGTTGTTGTTTATTGTCTATTTGAGGATGTCTAAAAATAAATGCCAGTTTCAATGTCAACAACTGCGTATTTGGACGGGAATTTGTGACATGAATCGGGAGACAAAATGCAGGCGATTTTCGGGGTAGTGCAAGGCGGTGCTTTGAGCTGTTTTCGTTCCTTTAGTGTGATTCACAATTCGGAATTTGGGAACTGGGATCTGGGGGAAGTGCTTCGATGACAAGGACAATGACAATGAGTCAGCTATGACGACAAGTGGCTGACATTTGAGTTGGGATATTTGCCCTTTCATCACAATAATTATGCGAATCAAAACGCTACCAAAACGCTATAAACGGCCAAAGAAAATGGGAGGGCTAACCAATCGATTTCAATACACGAAGTGCAACAAATCGGATAGGTTATAGATACGTACTTGTAGCTTGTACTCTACGCACAAATAATTGTCGGGAAATCAATAAGCGATGCCCCACCGCCTCTGAATTCGATGGCGCGTGCGAGTAATCAAAATGACATTTCCTTTGCCTATGACGCCGCAATAAAGTAATGCCGTAAAATAATTCATTCAATTCAGTGTCGACCGGTGGTCTATACCCATTGGTGTGGGTACTATATTACAGGTGGGTGGTGACCTTGGGGTGGTGTTGCATTGATTTGTGCAAATCAGCAACCTAATCGCCAGCGAGGCATTAATTGGATCAGGCCACACGCACATAAGGACAACGATAAATGTCAGGATATGGGACATTTGCTCTCCCTTTCGCCCATTCAAATTTAAATAACATCGTAAGGAATAATTAAACGGCTGGCGAGGGGGTTGGGACTAATATCTATGACAACACATCAAGTGCTCGCTTCAAATAATTTATAATTAACCCAAATGGCAGGGGGCGGGGGGCGTGGCTCGGTGTTAAATGTAGCATACATCGAGTTCAAATGCCACACCCCCAGCATATAAATAAATACCCATGCTCCCAGCTGACACGGCATATTCATTAATTTGCAATTAGGATAATTTGGTCTTATTGCGGCCCAAGATTTGTGGCCATATATTGGCTGAGATTAACCGAATGGTTTGGGTAGATAAAGTAGTAGGGGGTTCCCGATAGCAGGTGTATACGGCTGACAAATAACTATTAATTCGGATTAAACAGTTGGTAGTTAAGAGTCTAAGTCTTGCTACATATAGACATACAATTAACAAAAACACAGTACATATAAAATTCTCCTATGCAAATTGAATGTATCTTTAATGAGATTGTTTCAAACAAATTATTTAATTATTTCAGAATCATGAGCGCTTCTTCCTGGACTGTTCTTTTTCTAATTAATTAATTTATAATTCGACAATTAAGCTTTTAATCCACCTTTTCATTATTTCTAAAAAATTTATTTGTAACAAAATTTCAATTCTAACTAAAGTTGAAGAGAAACCAAATCACACAAGAGAATTTCCGACCCCAAAAACTAGTGTTGGCAGTTATTAAAATGCAAGTTCAAGGCAAGACGGCGGGCTTAATCGAATTTCAACTGCAGCTTTGCGCAAATGCCGACAAGGACAATGCTGACTATCTGCCCTTTTATGCAATTTGTCTGTGGCCGATGTGGCTGCCTAAGTTGCTTTTCAAATGAATCCGCCTACCAAGCTGAGCACTGCTTTGCATTTCAATGCAGCCAGTTCATTCTTTTTTTGGGAAGCCTCGGGATGAAACCCTCAAACCTACAAAAATGTTAAGTTTTATTCTGAGTTCTTTTGTTGATAGTTTTTTTAACTACAATATATTCTGAAAATAAATATTTATCTAAAAACAACATAATAATATAAACTATAAATTATTTTTGCTAGTGTGTTTTGCATTAAGAAATGCTCTGATTTGCCCTTTTCTCTAAGAGAAATTCAATAAAATATACCTTTATAACCTTTGGTGTTTCTGAAATGATTAGTACATACTTGGTATTCATTTCTCAAGGCTTAAGACAAAAGCTTTACTTACAAAATAAACCAGTTCTCGGCAAATTTGGTTAAAGAAAACTATACATGACTATAGCTAAATTAATAATTAAAAAAAAAAGGAAACAACAAAATAATTTTGCACTAAAGTTGCATTTTTAAAAATTTTATGAACTATACATTTTTTGTTTTGTAAGAGTGTATTGCATCAACAAATGTTCTGATTTTCTGTTTTCTCAAATAGAAATTTATTAAAATGTAGCTTTTCACCTTTGACTTTTGTGATATGGTTAGTACATACTTGGTCACTCATTGTTCAAAGCGTAATAAAAAAAACATTACACAAGAAAAGAAATACATACATTACATGTTTATGTTGTAAATAAACATGTTCTCGGCATAATTTTGTTAAACAAAACTATACACAATCTAGGCATCTATAAATTTTTTGAGTGAGTGGCTAGGAAAATTTTATATATTTATAATGACAAAACCAGACTGCCACCCCTGACCATCTTTTGCAGTTTTCCTTTGGTTTTCCCACGCGACTTAGCAATGGGCTTTTGTGTGCCACTTAACGATGCGCAATGTAACTGTTACATTTCATTACTGTCATTACGAGGGATTGTCGTTGCTTTTGGTCATGCTTTTGTTGGCCAAGTGTTTGTTGCCATTCTTGTTGCTCAAGTTGTTGTTGCTTTGGAAGCTTGGACGGTCAGCCTGCCGCCATTTTCATGACGTTGATGAGTCTGATATTTATTTGTTTGTGTTGTCATTTGCTTGATTTGTTCTTGATGGCGAAAAGCAAACTTTGTGAAACTTTTGTTTCTGTCTCGGTTTCATTTCGTTGTCGTCTTGTTTGTCAAATTTACCTCTGTTAGATCATAATTGTCCCAGCGTCAAGTTTACGCTTTGTTTTTACGGCCATTCACTTAACTCGGCAAGGACAAACTTGCAAATTACCATAATTTCGCTCGTCATGGTCAGAATGTGAGATGGTGGATTCATAAATTAATAACGCCCACGATCTCCCATCGAAACTTGCCCTTTAACTGGCTTCCTTTCGAATCAATGGCCAAAAACTAAACGGAAAGCAATTACAAGAACAAACATAATAATTCACTTAGCCCGGTTAAATGGCAAGAGACACGCCCACTCGCCATGCCGCCACCATCGAGCTTGTTGCTCACACCACCTATTTATATATCCCAACATCTCTCCAACTAAGAACATAGATCATTAGAAGTAAATGTTTACCATCCGCCACGTGGGTTCCTGTTTGAATTTCACTTTGCGCCGAATTCGAGTTTGAGTTTTGGCCTTTCGAAAAGCCAAGATATCATGTCATTCGAGCCTCAGCTCATTAAAGACATAATGGCTTCTCATTAAAAACAATGTCAACTTGAATATGTATTGCTTGGCATTGACAATTGAAAAAGAAAATATTTGTGAAGGATTTCAGAGAACGTCATCATTAACAATTGATGCGTTAATAAGTAGAATCAATATTCTATAATGTACTGAATTTATTATGGAAAATTGAATATGTCTCTTGAAAAGAAAATAAAGAAAATAAAAATAAAGAGTTTTTGGTTTAATTATATTTTTAACATTTTAAGCTTTAAGTTGAAAAATTCACTACTCTTACTTAAGTAAAAGGCTTTACCAAAATATAATCAAAGATATACAAATATTTATAATAACTTTATTTCACAAAAAATAAGATACGTATTGGATTTTCTAAGAAGGTAAATAAAATTAGGGAGGCACAGCCCCTTCCAGCGGTTTTTAAGCGCCTCATCGAAAATTATCCCCAATTTATCCAGCAGATTATGTCCTATTTGTGAAGATAAAAAGAGTCTTAACGCCTGTCGCTTATTGACATATGTGTGCGTTCGCTTATTTTTAGACCTCTATTTGCTAACCACTTGAGCTGGGTGTCTAAATCCGCCCACTGAATCTACACCCCAAACACGAAACGAATCGAAATGGCCCAATTCCAATCCCATGCCGTTGATCGATTTCAAAGGCAAACATTTACTTATTTGCATTGCATGAACGCCCACAAATGGGCAACAGATAAGGGGCACTTACATATAGTACGTGTATTTTTAGACACTTTTCGAAAATAGACAAAAAACATAATCGTACTTGTACTCGTTGATTTGAAAGCTCTGGCGTAATGCCGGCTAATTGACAAGTTGAGAACGAACTGACAGGGGATTTAATTAAGCCCAAAACTGTGCTCGAGTGCGTCTTGGTCCGTTCTAATCTCGTTAGCTTTAATTAGACTTGTTTATCACACACACGCACACCACACGTTTATCCGCTCTGATTGCAGGCGACACAATTTTGGCATCCATTGTCTGGAGTTCACTGGGCTTGGGACTGCGACTGGGACTGGGAGTGTCCTGCGCCCAGCAGGACGCAGCTTCGAAAGCAGTTACAAGCGATCCCCATAATGACAACTAATTGGGAATGGGCCTGCAATTGCCGGACGCCACATGCTTAACACTCGAATTATCTCAAAATTAACTAATCCCAGGCACAAAGCCGCAAAGCAAGTGGCAAAGCTATGCGGCTCTCGAAATTTTCCACAAGGAGAAACTATCTGTACCTACGAAAGGTTTGGTTACTAAAATTATATATAATTTTCACATGTTTATGACATATGTTTTGATAATTTTAGTAAAGCACTAAGGTTAAAAATATTTTAATATTGAATGGACAAATATCTTTATTGCTATAGCATTATTAACTCTTTATCTTTTGTTAAGTAACAAAATAAATTTTAAGATTAAATCAAATAATGTTAGTGTTCAATGATTACTTAAATCGAATTTGAAAAAAAAAATAAATACAAGTAAAAGCTTGTTATTTAATTAATAATTAACTAAAGTATAATCTTGGAAAAAATCAAGGATTATATTGTTATTACACATATATCTGAACTGTTTAGATATATTCTAGTTACCAAACTCATTAACTTCTATTAATTTAGATAATTAAAAAGATAAAATTGTAAAGAAATCGTAAAGCACATTTATAGAAGACCACAACAATCATGTTGATCCCTTATTTTTTCTAGTGTGCAGATAATGCATCAGTTGGCATTCACACAAGCGAAAAGGGCGAGAAGAGAGATTGAGCCGGCGAAATGAAGAGTAGTCTCTGGCCAGTCCAGTGGGCATAAGCATTAATTATGGGCATGGAGCTGCCAAGAGCGGGACAGCACAGTGCCGTACATCTCGGGAAAATTTCCGTACACTTTGGTACATTTCCGCACGGTGTTCGCACTTTAATCAAGCCAAAGTTTTTCAGTGGTCGTGGCTGTCCATTTTGAAGTGAACTAAACTGGCACGTACACTTCGCTGTTCATTTTATTCTACTTTTTTTTTTGGGTATTCGTTCTCTCTAATTTTTCCACAAAAGTGGGCGGCAGGGGGCGTGAAGGTGAGCACTAAGTGTGTGCTGAAAATGCTTTTTGAAACTTTCACTGCGGTTTGTCATAATTTAGTCCACACGTTTTAAACATAAATTCGCAGATGAGTGGGCCAGAAAATAGATGCACAGTGGAGCAATTTGAGTGTATTTTATTAATATAATACTATTCTTTGAATACAAGTTTAAACACTTTTATGCAAACACAAAAGTATGAACATTTATACAGTCGCTTTTGGACCAAAACGTATATATATAACAAATGTTTGTTAACTGTTACCATACAACCTATATTTCTATAAATGTTTTGTTATATGTATTATGCATTCCCCATCATAAATTTGTCAACCCATTCTTTCACAATTTCGAACGATACCCATATCTGCTACTGATTGACCTTCAAAACCAGTCACCTTCCTAAAACCACAACTCAAGTTCGGGTGAGGTAACATATGTAGCTCGGTTTCCATCCACATTGCAGCCATTTCCTCCCGTGGTGGCCACCCGCCGAAACGTTTTCCACCCAAATGCCTCCTCAGTTTAGCAACTTGCCGAGCAGCTGAAGATGAATCGTACGTGTCCAGGCTGGAAAGGCAGAGTAACGCATTTATGTCCACATCAGGCACTCAGTAAGCTTTTGCGGCCAGGTGGCTGATGCTGATGCAATTTCTCTGACATAAGGATCAGCGGCTGCAACACCTTATGGCATGGAGTGCATTCAATATATAACCGCATCAGCAGCAGAGCTTGGCCCATCTGATTGCATCGCCGAACTGACAACTGCAGATTGGCAAATTGTGTGGAGGCGTATTACATCCTCTGGCGAATTATTATTTACGAGCCAAACTATGAGCACAAATAGCCGGCTAGCGGCTAGTGGCGGCAATAAAGCTTAAATGGGCTTTAAATGAAATTTATTTTATTTATCAGCTGAATCATAAATATGCCAAAGACATACACCCGCGCCATGTGGCTCCAACTCAAATACTGACAAAGGGTTTTTCCTTCTCTGCTTTTCTTTTTTGGCAGAAGTCAAGAAATTTCCATTTGTAATACAAGACTATTCGAGGGCGTTTTGCCAGTCAATGGCATATATGAATGAACCACCCAGTTACTCCCACTCTGTCTTGGTTTTCTTTTTTTGGGCAAACGGGTCGTATGAGCAATATATACACAAGTATAAGACGCAACCTTTGGGCAAGTGAGTGCAATAACTGCAGGCTCAATTGATTGAAAAGCAATTTGTACCGCCCACACACTCGCATTGACATAATATAGTAATGTGTGTGTGGGCCAGGCAGAAAATAGGATGCCAGTAAATATTCATAACTGCGAGCGATTACATAGCGACTTGCTGTCGGGATATTCCGGTTTCGAGCAACCGATATCCCGCTGGCTTCGCATGCAACCGTTTCCTTATTTTTGTGTTGCGAGCTTGATTGGCCTAACTGACAGCTAATGAACATGTAAGAGTTACCGCAGGAAAAACTGCTTAATGCCAATCTGAATTATTACGGAAAGTGTGTGCTGGCGATTTCCGCACGCGCTGCAGTTAATCTAAGTGGGTGATTTGGGTGGTTCGGGTGGTGGTGGCCTTGTCATTGCGCAGAAAAGTAGGCAACGCGTGTGTTTTTCCACTCGCCAAAGCGAGAACTAAGAATAGTTTTGCGTTTTCTATCTGTGCACAAACATAAATTTCACACTCGCATAAATTCCATTAAGAAAAATCAGCAAAGCGCGACAGGCATACACAATAAGGAAAAACCGCAATGGTGGGAGGTTTGGGGGGTTTGCAAACTAGAAGCAGAGGCATCCGACGCCCACGCTCTTTTGGAATTTCCAGCTTTTCTTTTTTTTCTTCTTTTATTTATTTTTTTTTTTTTTTGTTGAAAGTGGAGCTGCTGCGTCAACTGTTTCCAGCCAAAGCCAGCGACACTGTCATAAAACGAAACTTAATGGCGAACAACAGAGAGAGACAGAGAGAGAGAAAGCCAGCTCAATAGTACTTCTGTAAGAATTTTTCCACTACAAATATTTGGAGTATGAAAACAACGAGGCAGCAGCAATAGCAATAGCAATAACACGCAACGCCCACGCGAAAAATCTCTACGACTCTCTACAACTGCCAACTAGCCACTGTGTGTCTGTATGTATGTGTGTGTTAGTGGGTCTCAATGAATGATTTTTCAAGCCCCAATCGAGCAACACTAACGCCAAAGGCCCAAGGACAAATCGAGTGGGGTTGGGGTTGCGACAATGATGCGTAGGCGTTTGCCGCCAAAAATTCTGCCGGCAAATATGCTACCCCACCGAAAATTCCCAATTCTTACCCTTTTAGGGGCGAACTCTATTGTTCCATTGACAGAAGATTGCGGGCCAGTTTTATGGCGTATATACCGCATATACCGCGTATATGCACTAGGGGTATATGATGTCAACTGCTCAGTTAGCCCGAATCACAAAGGTTGCCAGCTCACCGAACAAACTGTTTAAATAACCCACTTTACTACGATTTCCAGGAACTCACAGACACCTTCATTCATTAGGCATTTATACGATTTTGAAGCTATGACACTGACGAACGGGAAAACATGTCAGATGTGGTACAGATATTAATTTTAGTCATATGAATAAAATAATGGAAAAATTTATAAAAATAATTAACTATTGGTTAAAAGAAAAATAAATAACTTATTTAAATTTACTTTTCATAACAGTTTACGAATGGTAAAATATATTCAAATACAGGTGCATATTTAATATTATTTCCCTTAAAGAATAAATAATTAAGTGTGCAAAGAAAAATAAATAACTTATTTCACTTTTAGAATTTACGTTTCATTACAATTTTAAGCATGTTTAACAATTAATTACATATTCTCTTACAATTTGCCCTAAGTAATTGAGTGTCACGTAAGCATAATTTCCGGTTAAACTGATGTCATTTGACAGTGACAGTGGCTTACATAATTATAGTTCACGGAAAGTTGTTGATTGTGGGGACACAGCTAATTGAAGGAATTACACCTGCACAGGGTTGATTGCTTGTGAGTTTTTGTGGCAAGCAAATATTTATAATTACCGCTGACCGCCGCTGCTTTCATTTGGGCATTTGCATATTTAAGCTGAAGAGGCTTTAAATTAGTTTGAAAGGCATCTCTGTCATTTAAGCGATGCATGCCAATTGGTATCCAATTCACTGTCAAAGTAATTTTTTCTCAACGCCTTAATCGATTGAATATAGATGCATTTCAATTAAAACAAGGGCATACTCAGCTTATCCGATTTATATTTAAAAATTTATTTTTTTTTCAAATTTGTATGTACAACGTAATTTTGTACTTAATTTTTAATATCAAAATATATAAATAAATATATAACATAGAAATACAAATATCCATAAATCCACGAATGAAATAGAAATTGGCATTATAATTTCGATCTTTTACCTGATTTAATAAATATACGTTGGAGTGATTTCATATATATTATGTATAATAATATGGTAATTGGAATCGCTATAAGCTACAAAATAGCAATAGGTAAAAATTTCGTTATTTTAAAAAAGTAAAAGGTATATATATATTTATATATATATATATATATATATTTATAAATTAAATGCGATTCAGCTCGCTAATTGCTGAACTTTCAATCCATAAAGGTGTGCCGATGGCGTATGTATGCGTGTGATTTTTGAGTCTGCCATGTTGCCATGCCAAAATGCGCTTTTTGCTGACTGTACTCGAAAAATTTGTGTTCAACTCTTGGATGTCGGCCAAAAGTGATGCATCAGTGTGTTTGAGTGTGTGAGTGTGTGTGTGTGTGTACGTGTGGGCCAAGAATACAAGAGTACAAGAACACAACGTTGACAATGGCAAGTCGCAAGCAAAAGAGCGGAATGTGGCTTCCGTTTGTGCGGAAGTCGTCGCCATCTTCTTGCATTCGGTCATCCTGCGCCCACTCGCTGCCATTTGCTCCTTAAGACCCTCCTCGAATCGTCCCAGAATCCCCCTCGAATCCTCCTCGAATCCAGAGGCAAAGGATCACGGTAGGGAGGCGTTGTGTTTTGGGCAGAAATTATGGCGGCATTTGCCACAAATCGTGCGTGTAAAGTGATGTCATGGCCTGGAGTCGAAGAAGTGCATGCGTCAGCAGTTGGACAATTGCGTGTGATGCAATAGTCGCTTTTTTTTTGGGACGATTTGCATCTCACAGATACAAACTGAACTGATGTCATGCCAGCGGATTTGAGCGCAGTCCCAAAATCACTTTATTTTAGCCGGTGTATATTCGGGCATATTTCATAAAAAGATATGCCATAAAAAGTACAGGCGGGAGTTGGAGGAAAGCAACAGTCGCCGCCGCCGTCGTTTACTTGTTCTCATTGCAATAAACTTGAGCACTTTGTGCCGTCTTGTCATGAATATTTGAACAACGCAAAACGGCGACGCCCCTTCACCCCTCCTCACTTCTTGGCCATGTTGTTTTTTTGTCAACAACCTGAGTTGTGCCGTTGTTTTTCTCGCTTCTTTTGCGTTTTTGTTTATGCGGCTCCCTTGGATATTTATAATTTAGACGAGAAAGCATTTTCGGTAATTAATTTTGTCAATTAAATTCTCCAGAGCGATTTAAATGTCGCGTTTTTTGCTCTGGTTTTTTTCAAGAACAGCTAAGAGTTCATAGGAAAATCCGATCCGAGAGAATTGACACGAAAAACGCCACATGTTGTTCACTCAAAAGTAGAAGAAATATTTAAGTACTCCATAGACAGAATTACAGATGCAATACTTTGAAGTGGCGGAAGGAGGGCGATGTACTTGACTTGGCATACACACATATCCGCCCCCGAAACCTCTCATAATACACACATATCAGAAGTTAAACGTATTGGGTTTTCCATTAGCATGAAAAGCTTTCTCGAAAACAAGGGAAAACACGTGGGAACTGCCGTTTCTGAATTCTTTTTTTCCGCATACTCTACTCGACGTATGCGTATTTTTTCTGTTAAAGGTGTTGGCGTTGCGTATACGCCATGTTATGTTAGGCAAAAATAACAGGCGGTCGAAGCGGTCGCTTGTTTGCCCATCTCCTTTAAACACACGAATATTTAGATGTGTTTATACAAATAAATATTCGCATATATGCTGGCATTCGGTTTATTGAACCAAATAAAAAGGTTGACAAGTCGGGCGGCAATAACACGGGCAAAACGGAATCTTCACCGGTCGGTCCCACATGGCGTATGAAAGTCGGGCAAACTCAATTAGCAAGTGCCAAAGAGGGCCGCTAAAACTTTTATACCCTTGATCCCAAACAGAAAGAATACTGAGAAGTTGTCAAAGTTATTTCATTGCTGGCCGACAAATTAATTTGATATAAGCAGTGGGAGGTTGTTTTTTTTTTGGTGGGGGGGGGATATGGGTTGTTGAGATATGTGAATAACCTGGAAATGATCTACTTGGCCAAAGTTTCAGCGACCTTTTGCTCGATTTTGATTCGCTTCGTAAAGATTGTTTTTAAGGCAGACTTGTATTTTATATTCCCTTAACTTTAGACGCATTTCGCTGGCGATTTAATGTTTATGCCAGGCAACATCGTTATCATCGTCCCACCCATCTCATCTCATATTGTCAGCGAAGCGTACACTTTCCGTCTGCTTTCCACTAATTAAATCCGCTTTCACTGCGGCCATGGGTTATATTTGATTTTAACGCGCATTTTTTATACTCCTGCCATCAGACCACTCCACCATCCCACCATCCTACCATAGCATACTTCTCAGCGCTGGCGCGCCATAAATCAACGCTGTTAAATCAAAGCGCAAAACCAAACTGACATGCATTACGTATTTATATCTCAACGCTGGCAAAGGCTGCGAAAGAGGCATGTGAAAGGGGGCCGGTCGGTTTTTTTTTGCAGTATGCAAAACATTTAGATATTTATATGAGAATACGTATACGCCCCAGTAAATGTGGATGTCCTTTGGGGGCTCTCGCTTCGCTTGAGCCCGCTGACATTATGGCTGAATGTTTTTATGAGTTTACGAGATGCGGTGACGGCTTTAAAAAGTCATAAATGCCCAAAAGCGTACATATTTCGATAAATGCTCGACGCCGAAAAGGTGGACGCACTCCGGTCAATGGGTTAAGTGCTTGAGGCACGTGGATTCACCAACACCGAATACTCCCGGGTCCCAACACTTTTACTCTCACCTTGTCTAAGAGTCCGCATCGCGCCACGCGCTGATGCACATCGTCAATTTTTAACGAGCATGTATTTTACGTGACCTCCGCCGACGCACTTACTCCCTGTTCCTGTTCCCGTTCCCTTGCTCCTCGGTGACGTCATTGAGGATTTAAAGCCACCGACCGGTAAATGTCATATCAATAGCTATCAACCCCCATCAACACCCCCTTTTATACATACAACAGCCATTTCAAGGCATTTGGATTATTCCTTTCGAGCCGTGAGCCCATGGTACATAAGAAATCTTCCATTGTTCAATGGTATTTGACATCTACACTTTATACGATCATAATGCTGAAAACAGTGAAATATTTAAGCTACAGAATATAGAAGAAATCAATCAAATTCCTAGAACAAATGTGTTTTTTCTTTTTTATTTATCTGATTTTATATAATGCAATAAAATTCAATAACTCAATTCATTCCTTCTACTTCATCTTTTGTATTCTTGCATGTTCTTTGTAAACTGATTTAGAAAGAATTCTAAGAAGTTTTAAAATAAAACGTTAATATCGAAAGGAACACAACAAAGTACTTTTCCAGATAAGATAGCTTAGCATTTAAACTATACTCAACATATATACTATATCGACATTTAAACTGTTAAAGCAAATACTTGGTTGAATTTAATAAATTCATTCAGGTTGGTTTTTTTTTATTTATTTACATTTAAGATAAAGCATTAAGCTTTCTCCTATGAAATTGTAAGCAAAAGATAACAAATTTAAAAAGGAAAAACATCGTTTTCCTTTTCTGAACCTCATAGTAATTAATAAAAATTTAACCAAATATCAAATTGAAAAGTAAAGCATCGTTTTCCATGTCTGAACCTCACAGTAATTAATATGTTACGAAACGGCATTGACTACCGTCGATTAAGGAGTTGTAACCAATGGAGTTTACATTTTAAATAGGCACCAGTTATCCCAATCCCTGTGAAAATGTCAACGGTAGGTGTATTTTGAGTGAGTTAACCTTTGAAAGGTTAACTCCCCGCTGGCAGCAATTAGCGAAGCAGGAAGCGTACACAGGATATTCGGCAAAAACCAAAAGCGAATTTTAAAAAACAACATTTCCGGCATAAAGGCATCTGTAGGTGAATTTCCATACATGATGTTTTGGTCTACGTGACGGGAAATTCTTTAAGTAAATGTTTATTTCTAAACTATTGTTTTCTATTACACTTTTGGGCATTTCCAGTATAAAAGTAGACCTGCAGAGGGTCCTCCAACTTTCATATCGCAATAAGCGTAAATAAAACGCATGATGGAATATTTTTATATACGATATTTGCGTACACTTTGGCCGGGGGAACTGCGATTGCTTTGTGCCGCTTCTTTGCCTTTGTACGGAAAAATGAGTGTCGACGACATCGTTTGTCGGGCAAATTGAAATTTTATTATATAGTCAGCTTATGTGCGCCCGATATTGTGTGCCGGGCATAAATTCTCATTTTGTGTAACCAAACAACACAACGAGGACAACAACATCGAGATTAAGTTGAAGAAAAGTGGAAAGGAGCAGGTCGCTTGATTGAATTGACACTCCCTCACCAGAATCCGATTCTCGGTGAAACTACATACTTCTCTTCTTACTTTCCATAGCCCCACCTTTGACTCACCTTTGATATTTCAGGCGGGATAAAGAGCTGCCGCTCCAAATTGAATGAAAATATTGAAAAAAAAATGAAAACGAAGAAAAAGTGTAAAAATAATGTACAAAAATGATTCCCGTTGACTGCGCAATTTCATTTATTTGTGAATAATTTCATTTAGCCCATAATTTCATAACGTGCTGACATTTAAGAGCGGATAAGGGCCTTTTGGTGCTTTTGGTCAAATGAATTGGGGAATCCATTAGGCATACAACAAGGCGTGGCGCGTCGGAGCCCAAAAGGATACTCGTATCCTTTAGGCCCAGGACCCCTTGTTTATTCTTCAGCTTGTTGTAATTTTCCTATGCCCGCCAGTCTTTTTTTCCGTTTTTTTTTGGAGGTGGTCCGGGCAATTCCCCTGCAGGCCACCAGGCGGAAACTTTACTTAGGCCCTCGAATGGTTCCGAGTGGCTTTTTACGGCCACTTCCTGGGGGAGGAACCCTTTCCACCTGTTGCCTTCTGTCTTCTGCAGACTTCTCTACCTTCTCCCACTAAGAAATTTAATGCGCGTTTTTTCGGTGTGCGCGCTCATTAATTTAAAACAAGTTGACTATGTCAAATGACTTTGCCCCCGGTGAACGATAGCATCAGAAACTCACGACTCAAGACACTCCAGTGCGAAAAGGTCAACTCTGAGTTGCAAAGTTGCGGTTGCCGGATCCGATGCACTTTACAGTTGACACGTGTCGTCCACTTCAGCTGAAGTGGGACACGTCTGAAAGTGCATGAGCACAAGAAAAAAATAACCACAATTTGATTAAACAAAGATTAAATAATATATATCAAGATTAAATTAGTTGCCTTTAGTATCTAGTAGATCCATGGAACGCCTTTGGTACAAAATCAACACAACGTGGATCCTAATATTGCTTTTGGTAGAAAACCAAAGATCAAAGCTTATTTCACTCGGCTGAGAAATTATTCATAAAAAAGGTAATCGTTTTGACCATCCAGAGGTCTGTAAAAAAAAGTAGAACAAAATATAAAATTTTAAAAATCAGGTCACTACGACAATCGAAAACACTTGATGTTTTGTCAAGTGTAGTGCATTGTTTTTGTTGCTTTCAGTTCACAATCTAAAGCAAGTGAAGCGACAGGTGTCAACGGCAGGTTTCCCATGCAGTTGGCAGGTAAAGTAGAATTTCCACGTGCACGTAGGAGTAATAATCTCCCCAGCCAGCGGCAAAATTGGTTTTAAAATTCCCTGTGCTTTCAAGGGCTTCAAATGATTTTTAGCCTGATGCGAGTGTATTAAATATTTAGCGGTCTCTAGGAATTAGTCAAGCAAATAGCCGCAGAGCAAAGTAAATCCAAAACAAGCACAAAAATGAAATGCCAAAGAGAAAGTGGGCGGGACAAGGGGGCGACAAGGAAGCGGCATGGGCGGAATGGCAAATGAATGGAAGCGGAAACGCTCAGGCAGAAGTCGAACGAGCAACAGGAAGAGCCGGGCAAACAAACAATCGCCCGTGCACACTCAAACACACGTGGACAGCACAACACAGCACAGAACTCGGCACAACACTTTTATGAAGCCAGCAACAAAAGCCAGAAATAATAACAAGCTGGCTTTAGCAGCTTGTCGTTGTCCTTCGTCCTTCGTCTTCCGCCACATCCCCTCACTTATTCGCACATATATATATAGTAGTCTGCACATTCAGAACTACTCTCCGCTTTGTCGTTTACAGAAACAAGGCGTGACACAGTTGTTGCACTTGCAACACCCTCAAACACACACAGAATCAGACCAACTAACATTGGGTCAGCTGGCAGAGATGGCCATTCGGTTGTTTCCTAACAGAATCTAAGGGTTAAGTTATGCAATGACAATATTTTTCTATCATGGAGGTTTCAAGGCGTGTCGAAAAGTTTGCTTTGAAAAATGTTTACTTAAAAGGTCACAGGACGAATACCAAAAGACTAAACTTTTTTTTTTTAAGCATGCTTTTGGCTCCTTTTAATTGTTTACTTAACTATATTCTAACACAAATTATTTGAAAATTTAAATACTTAAATGCTTAAAAAATCTTAATAGCTTATTTAGTTTTATAATTTACTGTTTAAGTTATACACCCCAATCGCTGTCATGTTTTTTCCCCCTCTATTTTAGCCTGAACCATGCGTCTGGTTTAATAAATTATATAGTTCGCCGGCATCACTGTCGGGGGTTGTGTCTTATTTATAGAGCCAACAGTCTGTCCTCCTGGGCTTTGTGTCAAAGTCAGCCTGTCAGATGCATCAAGTCGAGTTCAGTTCCCTGAAGTTTCGTTTCTAGTCCAGAGTGCAACTGCAGCCAAGTTGGATGGACATCTGTTTGCCCATTGTCCATTGTAACATGTACATAGTTTGCCCAGAACAAGCAAAGAGCATAGCTAATAGCACCGTCAACTTGCTGAACAATGAAACTACATTTTTGGTGCAGTTGCCTAAGGCCCATATAAATTAAGTTCGTTTTTTTTTTATTTTCACACCCACCTATTATACGATGTGCCTGCCTCGGCGCCATTTATTCCAATTTGTGTGCTCGGTGGGCGATTTGACTGCTATTAAAATGCGATTTCTTTGCGAGCAGTGGCTGCAGTACGTTGAACCAAGACAGCTCAAAGAAAAAGGAAATTGCTTATTGTTCGCCTGCCGTGTTTTCAGATTTTTTTTGTTTTTGTTATAGCATCAGTTTCAGGCAGCCTCTTACCTTTTTGCCAACCAGTTTATCCTTGGGGAATCGCTCGGATATGGCGAATTTGCAGCCAGTTCAATGCACAGCGCCAAAGTTGAAAGGTCGCATTTAGATTTATGGCCAGGTTAACTTTAACCCACTGCACTTAGAGAGAAAGTAATTGTATTGCTTTTGTTGGCAACTTGGGAAAATTAATTAGGGGCCATCAATGCCCCATAACCGTTTGTCTTAATAACAGCTAATCTAAACCTCAAACCACCGTTTTATGAAAATATTTAATGTAAATATTTAATGTAAATATTCTAAAAGCATTTTTAGCTGCAATTGTTTTTGCCGTTTAATGTTAGAAAAAATTCAGTCAGCGTTTGCCAATGTGAAAAATAAAAAAAAGCTGAAAATCAAATATTTATTTATTGATAATGTCGCTTGGGAAAAACACAATACATTTTAACTGTGAAACAGTCGAAATGAAATTACCCTTTTTTTAAACCTTTAATATTTAATTTGCAAATAACTTTCTATTCATATATTATTTCAAAAGATGCAAGCTAAAATAAAAAGTTAAATGTTGATATTTCGTTTTTTATATTTATTAACAACATTTTTAACCTTTTTGAACATTTCAAAGTAATTATTTTTTCAAGAACGCATTGAGAAATATACAGTTTCTCACCTAAAGCATGTTTTTTATTTTATAAACTTATTTTAAAATTTTTAAATAGATAAATTAACATACTTTTAATTAATTTTTTTAAATACTACAGAAAAAAGTTAGCGTCACCTTAAAATGTGTGCACCCTGCAGGGCTGCAGAACTACGATCGCGAATATGGTCACACTCAAACAGCTGATTTTCGCAATTTGAAGATTTGTTTACGATTTGGCAATTGGATTTTTGTGAATCACAACCAAATTACTTTCGATCGGGATTGGGTCAGTGTGCCTTGCTGGTAGCCTCAGAGAAGTTTAACTAAACCATGGAACGGGGAAGCAACAAGGATTTTAGAAGGGAAGAAGGGGGATGGCAGAACGACGGCTCCTTCCCCGCGGTCTTCCACGAATTCGTTTCGAAGAACGTGTCCATGCCCTCTGACCTGGGTCAACTGATCGCATACGTGTTGCTGCTGGTCGTCTCCTGGTACACACTACTCTTCGCCTTCCGGTTCCTGATCTCCCTGGTGAAGCCCGTGCTGGTGGTTTTGGTCGCCTTCTTCATCTTCCAATGTCTGCGATCCTACCAGCTTGGGGGCATAATCGACCTTGTCTTCACAATTTTGGGTCAAGTCGCTAATCTAGTCACTACCATTCTGGCCAAGGTCATGGAGGTCATTGTGCGTGCTCTTGGTTAATAAATATAAGATTATCGAATAACATTCCATTGCTAAACTGTCTGTAAATAACGTTTGTCTAAACGTTGCATGTTTATTTAAAGTTTGTTATACGGTTGGAGAGAATTATACTTAAATTTTCAGGGCATTTAATAAATCATAACTTTCAATAATATAACATAATGTAATATATATTATCTTGAAATCCGAAATACGAACGTGTTCTTTGTAGTTTTTTTTTTTAAGATTAAGATAAGAGTTGCAGGCATTAGACTAGTACACGTAGATAATTTCGTGTTCATGACGAAATATATATTATCTTTAAATTAAAAACGGCTAATTTGGTATTGTTTAATAAGACACAATTAAATTGTTTTTTTTTTAAATTACGTACATAAATAACCAATTATTAAAACATAACAAATAGGAGCCGTAGTTTTGCAATGATTTATTTTGATAATATAAGAAATAGGAATCGAACTAAGCCTCCTTGGCAATTTTAAAGAGAGGCGTGTCCTATTATTTCTCCTCGCACCACTCGTTCTCCTTGCGCACCTGCTCCTCCTCCTGCGGCGAAAAGTCGTTGTTGATGGCGAAAGTGTCGCGGATGTCCTGCGGCGACTTGCCCTTGATCATGTTGGCCACCGTTTTGCAGGTGACGTCCAGCAGACCCTGGATGTTGAGGTAATTGGCGGCCAGGATCAGCTCGAACAGGGTGCCCTGGTCCACCTTGAGGAAGTCGGCATCCCACGAGGATATGTCATCGGTGCGCTTCTCCTTGTTCTCATCCTCCTCGGTGACCATGGGATCGTCCTTGTGGTAGGTGGCCCAGTGGAGCACCTTCTTCAGGATCAGCGAGTTGACATTCGGCAAGGGCAGCACACTGTTATCGCTCTCGTCGCCCAAATCCTCGAGAGCCGTGCGAATCGTTTCCGAGCACTTGGCGATCTCCTGGTCCGTGTCGAATATCTCCTTGTCCGCAGACTCCAGGCGAATGATGGGCATTCTACAAAATCGAATGGGCCATCAATTCATAACTCAACCCACGCCTTTTTCCCTATTTTTACATACTTTCCTGATTTTGCTTTTAGTTCTCTTGATGTGATACGAAGGTGTTTGATTTATTTGCAGACACAGCCAAAAAGAAAATTTTTAGACAGACCAGCAGTGTTCTTAGCTGTGGCCTACTGGCTAAAAATAATATTCCCTTGCCTTCAACTTGAACCGAACTGGTGCGGCGGCCGTCTGAGCACACAAACAGACAAACTTGCCAAATTCCCCGATTTCTTAGAAAATTTGGGATTTTGACAGAAGAAAAGAAATTGACGCCAGTGAGTGCACCTTTCCTGCGGAATTTAAAGATGCCGCCAATATAGACTTTTGGTGTGTAAGCACTGCGACAAAAATACACCTATTGTTTTCAATTAAAAAAAATAAGAAGGCGATTAAAATAAATATTTTTAAAAAATTAATTTTTACAGCTTACCCAGAAAAATGTTTTCCAACCATTTCAAACAGCGCGGTTAAATCTTTTCCAACACTAGTTTATAGCACAGGCCTGCCAGACATTACAGCATTGCAGGCTTGCCAGACCTGCGAAAAGGCTTAAGCACTACGGCGATGCCATATCCAGCGTGTAGCGAAGACATTAACCATTTGGCGTAAATATTGTTTTTCAGCACTGAAAAATGTGGTCTTGAAATACATCGAAGTTTGTTTCTCAAATCTATCGACAAGAGGTGGGGAAACATCGATGATAACAACGATGTCATCGATGTTTTAAAAACATTGATAATATCGATTAATTAATAATTGGCAAAAAATAACATTTTATTTCGCTCTGCGGATATTCGCAATATTGCCGAATCAAAATTGTCTGTGAAATCGCAAATTAGCGGTCAGCACGTGCGCCAGCCAAAGAATTTGCGGCAGCGGCAGTGGGCCAAACGAACCGATTTTCCGGTTGAAAAAAACAGGCGGCGTCGCCGACACGCGGACTGAAACGTAGGATCCGATCCGATCCGATCCGATCCGATCCAATCCGATCCGATCCGGAGAAGTCTCCAGGACACACAGGACCAGGACGAGGATAGCAATACCCCACCCCCCGCTCACAAGATGGACGTGTACGACGTGAGCGACGATCTGGTGAAGAAACTGAACGACTGGAAGCTGATCAACATAATCTCTGCCAAATTTAACGAGCTGAAGGAGAACTACCGCAAGGTGGACTTCGTGGAGCGGGCCCTGATCGACTTCAAGTACATGGAGAAGATCTTCCTGAATGTGACGCTGCGGGAGGACAAGTGCAACAAGCGGAGCGTCGAGTTCCGTATGCTGGGCAACGAGCAGTTCTCGCTGAAGAACAGGAAATACTTTCAGGTGAGGTGACACCTCTATTTCGAACCCTAAATAACACCACCCCATAATCCCCTCCAGGCGCTGGAGCTGTACAACAAAAGCATCTGCTATGCCGAGCCCAACTCGGAGCACCTGTCCATTGGCTATGCCAACCGGTCGGCGGTTCTGTTCGAATGGAAGCGCTACCGGGAGTGCTTGGCCAACATCGAGCTGGCCCGGAAGGCCAACTATCCGGCCCGGCTGAGCCACAAGCTGGACAAGCGGGAGCGGGACTGCCAGCAGCTGCTGGAGCAACAGCCGCCGGATCTGGTGCCCTACGAGTTCAAGCTCAGCTTCGATTCGCACGCCCAGGTGCCGTACATAGCCGACTGCCTGGAGCTGCGCGAATCCGCCGACGAGGGACGCTTCGTGGTCAGCAATCGGGACCTGGTCGTGGGCGATTTGGTGGCCGTGGAGCAGCCGTTCTGCTCCACCCTGCTGCCGCCCATGCGGTATATCCGGTGCGCCACCTGCAAGCGGGAGAACTACCTGACCCTCGTACCCTGCGACAGCTGCTGCTCCGTGATGTTCTGCTCCGAGGAGTGCAAGCAGCGGGCCATGTCCACCTACCATCGCTTCGAGTGCCCCATCATTGACTTTCTGCACCGCATGTTCAACAAGATCCACGGCATCGCGCTGCGCACCACGCTGGCCGCCCTGGATCTCTATCCCAGCATCGAGGAGCTGATGGCCTTCTGCGAGCAGCCGCAGAATCAGCACAAGTGCGCCTTCGACCTGGACTACGGGCAGCTGTCGCCGCAGGAGCACTACCGGGCCATCCACGGACTGGTGACCAACCAGCACCTGCGCTCCGTCTCCGATCTCTTCCAGCGCTCCGTGGTCTGTGCCGTGCTCAAGCACTTCATCATCGAATACACCCCGCTCAAGGACCATTTGGGCGGCGAGGAGGGCATGAACTTCTTCACGGATCTGCTCTTCCGGCACCTGCAGACGTCCCCATCGAACATGCACGGCATTGATCTGGTGGAGCAGGTTAACGAGACCAAGGACGACCAGACGCACTCGTCCGGGGCGTACGCCTTCCTCTCACTGCTGAACCACTCGTGTGCGCCCAATACTTTAAGGATATACGAGGGTACCAAGGCCTACCTGTTCGTCCTGCGGCCCATTAAGGCGGGAAATGTGCTCTACGACAACTATGGGTGAGTGTTTTATGCCTTAGAACTTGGTTAACCACCTCTTAGTGAGCAACAGTTTAAAATAGTGCTGATGGAGACTATATTAGTCATTCGTTTCTGCTTTTACTTCATTTCTCAGCTTAAAACGGCTAATGATATAAGTATAAAATACGTGTTTATATAAGATACAATAGAAACATCAGTCTTGTTCATTTAACCGTGTCGAATCTGCTAAATTATTATTAACACTAATCTTAATATGAACTATAAAAGTTATTTGTTTTTACTTTTACTTCAGTTCTTAGCTTAAAGCGGCCTTAAACTTCTTTATAAAGAAAAGAAAAGAAATTAAAGGATGTATTGCAAATTTAAATATATCATGAATTAAAATGAGTTTTTGTCCTTTTAACCTTGTCCTAACTTGCTAAAAAAAAATGCTAGATATTAATAGTAATTGATTTCCTTCCTCTCAGATCTAAATTAAATAAGTTATGATAGAAACTAGTCAATTATTTCCACTTTTACTTCAGTTCTCAGCATAAAATGAACTTAAACTGATTGATATAGTAAAGAGTTTGTTACCAAATTGAATATGATAAAAAAGAAAAAGACTTCTAGCCTTGTACTAATCCATTAAAAAAGGTTTATAGACATAAAAAGTAATTGATTTGCCCTCTTATTTTTTAGCGCCCACTTTGCCATCTTCAGCAAGCAGCAGCGGTTGGACACGCTGTCCATGCAGTACCGCTTCGACTGCAAGTGCGAGGGCTGCGAGCTGGACTACCCGACGTTCGGGCGGATGCCGCACAAGGCGACGGTGCCGTCGGTGACCGACGACACGGACATGAAGTCGCTGGGCGCCTACAACTACGACTTTGCGGTGAGCAACTACCGGAAGTACTGCGACTTCCTCACGCAATACGGCGCCGCCTATCCGTGCGAGCAGATCAGCTCTGCGGAGGAGTGCCTCAAAATGGCCCTGCATATCATGGTGGACGCAGTGCCGCTCAAGGCGAAGATGTAATCGTATCCTGCCGCCGGCCAACAACCATCATCATCACCACAACAACCACAACAAGCACAACAACAAACCATTAACAACCAACACGGACGAACTTTTCCTTTGCTGACTTCGACTGGCAGGCAGCGTATTATTACAAGCGAGACACACACAAACTATGAGGAGAGTAATTGATTATTATACATGTTGTTGCCATAATTCTGTAGCGCAGGCAGCAGCGCGATTCGATGAGATCAGATGAGATAAGATGAGGATAGCAAGTGCAAGAGCAAGAGCACGCCCTTAACTTTTATATTTGTAATTGTACATTTCGACCTTTGGTTCTATTTTACGCATACACACACCCCCAACACACACACACACACACAGATTTCATTACAAGTCGCAAGCTCAAAATTCTAACGTTGATTTATTTTTTGATCACAACAATGTCTTCGATGAAAACAAAACGAAACAAAACAAAAAACAAACAAGAACTATGCAACCTATGGCGTTTTTATAATTAATTTACAAAAACCAACAAATACAATATTTTCTAAACGAAAATTCTAGGGAATTTTGCTGTACAAATCGAGCAGGTTCTGGTTGAGCATGGATCCACCTCGGGCCATCGATGAACTCGGAGTCGTGGGCTGCAGCTGAACGAACTCACAGCCGGAGGAGCCGCTGGCCACCGGCTCATCGAAGAGCACATTGCCGAAGGCCTGCTCGAACTGCTGCTGGAACTGGCGGGCATTGATGGGCTGCAGATCCTCGCCCTGCACGGGATTGATGTTCAGCTGGGCGGCCAGTTGGTCCATGCGGTTGGGCTCCCGCTGCTCCGGCTGCACCCGCTGCTCGGCACTCTTCGCATAGAGGTTGTCACCCGCCGACTGGACGTACTCGGCGAAGTAGTCCTGATCCACATCCTTGAAGAAACTGCCGTCCATGGCCTGGAAACCGAGGCGAATGAGCAGCGATATCTTGGTGTTGAAGCACTGCAGCCAGGCGCGATTCGTCTGGTAAATGGACAGCTGGGCCTCCTCCCCGCTGGCGTTCCAGAAGTCCAACAGTGTGTTCTTCGTGAAGTCAATCAACATGTGCCGCTTGGCATCCGGATACAGCCTGTTGATCGCCTCCAGGTGCCGGAACGTAATCTCCAGCAGGTGGTGCTGATGGCGGGACACGAAGAGCTGCCACTTGTACACCATGGTCATGAGGTTCCACAGCTTGGACATGGACTGCTCGTCCAGTCGCATCAAGGAGCAGGTGGCTATGTCGTTCAACATGAACTTGCAGTGCTCGGTGGTCAGCAGCTGGGCATTATTATGCTTCGATCCGTTGAGCAGCGAGTCTATAAACTTGGGCTCCAACAGCACTGTCGTCACATCGTGGATAACTTGGAAATGTAAATATATATCAAGCTTTAATTTAATTGCTTGGCTTGAGTCAGAGTTTGCCACCAAAGTATGCATTTATATTCAGTATCCTTTTAAAGAGCATAACGATTATCACGGACCATTAGTTTTTAGCTGGTTCATTTAAAATTCATCGAAAATGGGAGCAAACTTCGGCAAATCCATTTACATAAACGTATACCACTTGCAGCAATTACAAAATTGAAATATTCTATAATATTAAACGACTATATTTCCATTTTAATGCGATTTTTTATTTATCTATTTTGATGTTTGAATTTAAATAATGTTGTATAATTTTTAGTTGTGGGTAAACAAATGCTTATATGCATAAACGAATTTTTGAAATGGTAAGCTTTTACTATATCTCCTCTAAGTTTGTTAAGAATAGCGAAACTTTAATTTTGATTTAGTTAGTTCCAAGTTATTATATTCTCCCTGTCAAAGAAAGGATACTTTTATCTAGATAGCTTTAAAACTAAGAAACTAGTTTGCTTAGAAACGAACAGACGGTCAGATGGACATGTCTAGATTGACTATACTAGTGATACTGATCAGGAATATATATAGTATACTATATGGGGTCTCCTTCACTGCATGGCAAAAGCAACTGAAATTATAATACCCTTTGTAGGGGTATAAAAGAATATGAAATTTCAATATCTTTGGATTTGTAAATTTGAGTTCAAAAGTATTTATTTTTTGTAAGATTAGAATTTAAAACGAAACATAGAAATCCTAAGAACTAAACACAATTAAACCTTTTCGAAACCTTAAAGACGAATCCTGTGAATTTCAGGAACGCCTTCTAGTTCAAATATTACTTGTGTGTTTAGAGTTCCAAACTAGATATTTATGGTTATCAGGATGGCTCACCCTGAATCGACTTATCCTGTGCAATCTGCTGCGCCTTCAGCCGCTGATCAATGACGTAGAGCATTTCGCATCCCAGATTGACCAGGATGAAGACATTCGCCCGGGGATTCGACAGCTGGTGCGGATTGAACTTGGCCATCTTTTGACGGACAACTTGAAAGCACGAATGGCGAATGCGAACTGAGCTGACTGAGCCGCAGACTTCGTGGAGCACGCAAGCCCTGCAAGCCAAACCGCTCACACACACTGATGGCTTATTGGATTTTTGGTTTCCGGGCGGTAGTCCGGTAGCCCCAATTTACACGGAAAATTATTTAGAAATATGTAATTGTATTCTAAAGGATTTCAAAATTTCGTCCTCAAAAGTTTTAGTAATTTTCCTTGTTTTTATAAGATTTAAGAAATCCTTTCTTACATTTTTCTTAATCTATTGGTTGGTTGGTTTTCAAATTACAAATATTTTCAATGGGTTTTGGTAAAGAAAAAAAGTTTTTTAATAAAATTATTATAAAAAACAATGCAATCTATTATAATAATAAAATCTATTCTATTATAATAATAAAACAAATTGATATAAATTTGTTAAGTCAATCTTTTGGTTTTATCTTATTCATATTTTTTATGTATATTCTTCGACTCTATTTGGTAAAAATAGATCGGAATTTTTGTACATTGTTCAATCCACTTAGTTTAATATGTTTTAAAAATTTTGTAAAAAATTGTGAAACCCATCATAGCAACATGAGTTTTTGTCAGTGCTCTACCGCATTTGATGGCTTTATGAGACCCGGCAACGTCTTTCAGTGCAAACAATAACAAAAGCCAGTCCACGGCGACAGAACAGCCGACGTGTATAATTATGGCAACCGTGGGCAAAGGACCTCCGCCAGTGCGGGGCACTAAAATTTATTGATTTCTAAATTTCCATTTCAAGCACATGGCAATTAGCCTGGAAATTATGGCAGCAGGTTGAAAAGTTAAAACGTTTCTCATGTGGGGGAGTCGGCATTATCCGGGCATTAAACGTTATAGTTATACCAATATGGATAAGCTCCCACGGCGGCCTGCAGACCTGTCTGCAAATTCGACGGTCGAGTGATTGGTGGTTGGTGGGGGTTCACCACCCAGTGAGGCAAACACCTGCAGCGAAGGTCGTCCGGAAGGGATGCCGGAAGTTGCGTGATTACCCTGACCACAAACGACAGACTGATTTCCATAAAGTTGGGGATTCAAAATAGTGTTCTTGAATATGCAAAGGAGTATAATGTGTAGGAGAATATGCCATTTTAAGTATGTAAGATCTTGTAACCAAGTCATATAAATGTGTGGTTCTTCGTGCCAAAAATTTAATTAAAAAATGTTAAATTTCTAAATATCGTTAGAACATTATTAAAGAACTTATATTGAGCTTAGGACTTTGAAAAATTAGAGACTTCAATTTAAAGAACGAGCTTTTACGAGCTCTTATACTTTTGTATTCTTTTATAAGGATTTGTAAATCTAAGTTATTTTTTAAGAACTTTAACCGATTTTTCACTTTTTGTTCAGTTTTAAGGCTGTTAGAGATTTTATGTCTTGCTATTATAGAACTTTGATTTTTATTTAAAGTTTTTAGTGACCTATGTCAATACGACCCAGTTCAATTAAATTCTACGTTGACACTGAAACCTTTAAGGGATTGAGGTCCCTATAAATGCCTTATATAGTACAATAGTATGAATCCGGAATTCTTATAAATAAATGCCAAAAAACAGATTAGTTTTTGATTAATTTTTCAGTGAGAGAACCTCTACACATTTCTGTGCCACAAAAATACCGCCCAAATTCAAATTCAATAACTATCGATAGGATAATCTCCTCTCAAGATATATTTACCGTTTGAAATCCATGAGGATTTTTGTCATAGAGCCCAGTGGTCACTCTTAAACGAAGCGCAATGTTTTGCTACAAGTTTCCTTGCGGGGATTTCCAAACCCTAACAACCATGACTGAAACCGGGATTACCTTCGATCCACCAGTGTACGAACAGCGCTACTGTGCAGCCATTCAGATCCTGGAGGACTCCCGCTGGAAGGACCACATCAAAAAGGTTGTAGAGTTCGGCTGTGCCGAAATGCGCTTTTTCCAGCTTATGCGTCGCATTGAGACAATAGAACAAATTCTACTGGTAAGCACTTTCAGTTTGTTCTCCCAAAATTTAGGAATAAGACTCGACTTTCGCGATTAGTTATTAAGGAAATACAATTCTAATTTATTTATTTCCGCTGCTTGTTTATACACGCATATATATCCTAGCTTAGACTTGTATCATGTTTACGAAATAACTTTATCTAGTTATATTAAATACTTTTGAGGAGAGTATGTACCGGGCTGCATGAAATGTGGGTGAATCTATAGGATGATGTTTTTAATATAACGTAACTAACATAAAAATTTCAAGTTATAAAATAGGAGTTTAAAAATCAATGATCAATGATTTGCTATCAAGGCAATGGTGGCGCACTGCTCCTGCGCACCGTTTAAACTCTAAAAACACATAAACATCGCTTACAACTGGGTACTACATGCTATAATGGATAATTCAACAACATCTTCCCTAAGGAGCTGAGCGTGCCAACCAAAAAACTTACGAAAACTTATCGATTTAATGTCTAAAAAAACCAAAATTACACATCATGAAGTCGGTCTCACTAGATCGAGTCCACGCCTCGCCTGCCGCCTTTCAGGTCCGAAGTCGAAGTATGTTTGTATGTATATAAGTAGGATCTGTCCTGTTCGTACCTTAATTACCACTAAAAATACTTGAAAACGAATTTAGGTTTCTTCTGTTCTGCTCCTCTGTCCTGTTTCTCATCTGCTTCCGTTGTTGTCCGACATCCAATTGGATCGGTCCTAGTCTCTATTCCTAATTGTCATCTAATCTGGGGGCAATCATTTGCGACAGTGCCTGGACGAGTGGACACCGCGCCCCTTGCCGTAGTTGTTCTCGTCATCGTATTCGCCGTACAGATTCTGCACTTCCAGCAGGCTCGAGTTGTTCTCCGCATCGTGCTCGCCGTGTTTGGGTTCAGTCTTATAAAGAGCTCTGCGCAAGCGGCTCGACTTTAGTTTCCGCTCGCCTTCGCCGGTGGCCGAGGCCAGAGTGGAGCTGTTGCTGTTGCTGTGGCTGTTCTCCTTGCGTGTGGCGCAGCCACGTTTGTTACTGGCCACTGCCGACAGCGGCGTGGAGCGGCTCTTGCCGTGAGCGAACCGCGCGACGGCCGAGTTCTTGCTCGGACGTCCCACACCGCGACTGGGCTTCACGGGCGGCGGCTGCGGCTGGTTCTGCTGCGGCTGGCTCTGCTTGCTGGTGGTTCGCTTGCGGGCGGTGCCCTTGGGACGGCCACGCGAAGCTTTCGCGGAATGGCGGGAGCATTCGCTGTCCTCCATTGCACCTTCCGATTCATCCTGCAAAAAAATCGATGGGAAAATATTAATACTGGCTTCATAGAAATCTTAACCAGCTGAAAGCCAATTCTCCTTTCACCTGGTTTCGTTTCTCTATTCAAATGATTTAAACTCACTTCACCATCAACGCTATCCGCGTCCTCCTCTTCCTCTGCCTCATTACTCCGGGCCTCCTGGTTCTCATCTTCTTCGTCCTCCTCATCGTCGTTGTCATCCTCCTCTTCGTCGTCGTCGTCGTCATTATGCTCCTGGACAACCAAGCCCCTTTCGCGACGACTCTGCTCCATGGCCAGTATCGCGTAGGTGGGCTTGCCTTCGTAGCGCTTTGGAAGACGGGACTCCAGCGGGCAGATGGACTCCTCCCGCTCGAACTCCTTGACCGCCCGTTCGCGGGCTATTTGATCGGGATCCTGCGAGAGCACCTCCGCCCATGAGAACTTCTTTTTCGCCGTTTTCTTGTTGGACTTTGAACGCAGATTTTTGGGTGAGACGCGGTTGGTGAGCGAATGCTCCTGAAACGGGGTGCTCAGCGCCGAGTTGCGCATCACATTCGTGGCTATCTTGTTGTTCAGCTCGAAGATGTCGCACTTGCTGCCATCGACCACATCCTTGGCGGAGACACAAGTGCGCAGGATCTCCTCGCTGCTCAAACGCATTTGACTGGGATCGTAGCCCAGGCGCTGGTACTCGCGCTTGAAGATCTTGCGGTAGCGCTCGTAGTTGGGTCGCTCCTGGTAGGCCAGCTGAACGATCTGCAGCAGGAACTCGCCCAGATATTTAGGAACTTGCTTGCCATAGAACTGTCGCAGCATCTCGGGCACGTCCGTCATGAACAGCTCCTTGGCGCGGTGCACTTTCTCCTGCTGCTGCTGCTGGGCCACGTCCTTCCAGGGCAGATAGCCCTCGGACCAGTACAGCAGGTTGTAGCCCAGGCACTCCAGATCACTGCGCCGCGAATGGGCGCCCAGGTGAGCGTCGCGCGACGTGAACTCCAGCGTGCCGTCATGCGCCCGCCGCTGGTCCATTATGAAGGGCCGGTGCACTCCGCGATCCTGGTACTTGGACGCCAGTCCAAAATCGATGAGGAAAACGTGCTCTTCCTCGACGGGCAGGAACTTGTACTCAGTTGGGTGGCTGTCACCGTGCTTGCTGCCCCTGCTACGCGCTTTGTGCTCATCGACGGGCTCCTTCTTCAGCTTCTCCTGGTGACGGGTGGCCCGGGTCGAAACCAGACACTTTTTGGGACTGGCTACCTGAGCGCTCCTGCCCCCTTTTTTGCTAGACGAACGGAGGGACGAGGGCGGAATGAACTCATCGGACTCGTTATCAGACGATTCCGGCGATTCATCACTGTTTTCCTCGGTCGCCTTGGGATACCCGTCCTCGTTGAACTCCTCGCGGTAGCTGATGCGCTTGGTGGGGCGCAGATAGTGTGACTTGACCATCTCCTCGTACATGGAGTTGCGCTTCTCGCGACGACAAGAACGCACCGGATTGGAGCCGCTGAACTGGACGGGATTGCGTGCAGCTCGCTTCTTGGTCACTGGCGTGTGGTAGATGTCCAGGCTGTTGCTGTTGTTGCTGTTCGATGTTGCGCCATCGTCGAAATCCTCGTCGTCTTCGTCGTCATCCTGCTTAATATGCGCAATCCCCTTCATGGCGAACTTCTCGTTCTTGAGGAAGTAGTCATCGTCGTTGGTCTCCTGCTCCGAGCTATTGCCACTATCTGTGGTCTGCTGCTTCTCCTCGTAGTGCTCGTCGTAGCCATTGCCCTTCGGTACCGCCTGCTTCCTGAGGTACTTGCACTTGGACACCATCAGGTTCTGGGCCTTAATATCGTTATGACAGTATCCCTTGTCGTGCAGATTCTCCAGCACATTGATTATGTGCACAGCCAGCACTAGGAGTGACTTTTGCTGGACCCTTGAGTTCTTGATCAGCGAGTGCAGGTCGCGATCGAAGCGCGGCAGCACCAGAAAGCGGTAGCGGGCATCTCCAAAGTAGTGCGTGCCCGAGGCAATAAATCTGGGTATCCCCGAGGGCGGACCCTTACTGAGGGCATGCGTCTGTTGGGCTGGCAGGATGGCAGCATCTTCCCCGCAATCTGATACATCTGTAAATTGCGTTTGAGTGCTGATGTAATGGAGAGAAATTGATTCAATATGCTCACCCTTGCTCTGCGATGTGTTGATCAGACAGTGAATCTCTACGAAAAGGGGGCCGTTTGAGTGTGGCTCTATTTTGACCACGTATTTGGCTGTTTCCGAGCTGGCCGGGCATACAGTATCATCCGAGGCTAGGAAGATCTCGCCAAAGTTGCCCTTCCCTGCGGAAAAGAATAGAGTTTAGTTCTCTCGAGAAACAGATTGATGTTTATCGAGCATTCACCTATGGGTCGCCCCAAGCGCCAGGCCTTGGAGAGCACGTCCCTCAGAATGGTTCCATTGACCACCGAGGGCCGGAGCGTGTAAACCGGACGCGGTGACTCCATCACACTGGAGTTATTGTGATCGCTGGCGATGCTGGCTTCCGTTAGGAGCAAACTACGAGCCTGCGGGGTGTGCAACAGTGTGGGTGGATCCACCGTCATGCCGCCAGCGGATCCAGCCGAGGAGCAGGACTCCTCGTCGTCGTTCTCGTGGAACTCAAAGCCATTGGCGCTGCTGGAGCCGCCGCTCAAGCGCTGGCGCTTCGCGACGTCCTTGATCGCCGAACGCTTTCGCTTGCGTGCACTGCGCTCCGTGGTTGGGCGCTCCAGTTGGAGACGCTTGCCCATGTCGGCAGCTGGCGAGGGTGTGGATGTGTTTGCGGAGGTAACTCCTCTTGGATTCTGTGACTAAGTCTCACTTTTAAGTGGTGTGATTTCAATTGTTTGCGAAAGCTGGCTTGTTTTTGTGCGATTCCGCTTTCAACGGCGGTTTTTTATCAACTGAAGTGGATAGAAGAAGAAACGAACGGGTTACTAATTATCTATTTTTGTGGTATGTGGTATTCAGGCAGAAATTAGTATTGTTTTTATTCAAACAAGAGTCTTTTAAGTTTTTGTGCTATTAGGATTTGTTTTTTATTTTTTGCTTTTTTGCCCCCAAGTCATTTTTGTCATTTTATTGTTGTGCCTAACAGTGTTGTAAAGCGCGAGTGCTGACTATTTTTGAAGTATGAGATCAGGCATAATTAGCATAATTTTCTATACGGTTACAAACAACTTGAGGTTATTTTATTTGGATATTGGTCATTTTAACGTGATAATTGTTCCTCCTCGATCGATTTTAGTTGTTTTTTTCATTATTTTTCCTGGCAGTGCTGCAAAACGATCTAATTTGCTGCGCGTCCGGGGGCACGAATACAAACACAAACAAACGCGAACGCACCACCATGTCTGGAAACACAAACACACCGACATACAAACATACTGAGGGTTCCGAAAAAAATCGATTTTCTGGCCGGCATTATTAAACAAAGAACTAAATGCTGGCATGTTTGTTCAGTTGCACAGGGTTTTTCCCTCAGACTGAGCGCTTTTCACGTGTTAATTAGTTGCTATCGCGGCCCAAAGTCGAATTGAGTTTGCAGTATGTATTTTTCTCACGTATTGCTCGTTCTCTTCTTCTTGTTTTTCTACGTTTTCTTTGCCCCGTTTCGAATGTTTGGGGGTTTTCCGCTGATTTCTTCCGTTTTAGGTGTTTTATCGTAATGCTTACACTTTTCACTCGGTGCAACGGTGCCCAATTGCACTTTCACGCGATTATTGCTATTATAATTCCGTTTCCATTTGACTTTTCGTAACAATTACACATTCTTCCTGTGCACTGCTGCACACACACACACACGCACAGTTTTTGCAGTGTGACCGCAGTCGAGGCTGGAAAAATGATTTGACTAGTGTGACCGGTGCCTGTAAAATGAAAAATGCATTTTTAAATGAAGTATGCATTTAATGTACCGTTAAACAAGTAAACGTTTGAATTTAAAATGCTATTTGTTAATTCCATCTGATAGTTTTGGATTCATATACCAGTTGAAATCTATATTTGATATTAAATAATTTGTTAAATATATTACTTTTTTATTTAACTAGTTTTATAAATATATAAAACTTTAAATTGAAATTAAGGTATAAAATTTTATAACTATGTTTTTTTGTTAATTCATTTTGTTTATGCTAGGAAACATAAGTTTTTTTAAGAACAATTTGTACATTATATTTCATTCAGTATATATTATACACTGAAAGTATATTTATATATAAATTGATACGTTCGGTTAATTTAAATTGTTTTGTTTCGTACTTTTTTTTAAATAAAAAAATAAGTTTAATAAATATGAACTTAATGATTAAATCAACAATGAACAAATGTCCAAAATGTTATATGTTTCATTCTCATTTGGCTCCAATAAGTGGTCGTTATTTTCGAATAATCCTTTATTGCAGGTTGATATAGACGAGCCCTTGCTTAGGAAAAATTCAACTAGCGTCAATCCTTTGGTATCGGACTATATAAGGCACCGTTTGGGTCCTCTCAACGTCCAAATTCTTCAGGGAAGCGTTGCAGATTCTTCGGAAGAATTGCGAGATACTGATGCCGTAATTGCCTTGGAACTGTGAGTTTAAATGTTATTATTTTTAAAGTATTTATAAAAATAAGATTTGCCTTGTTTAAATTCTAACCTATTTTTCATTCCAGAATAGAGCATGTGTACGACGATGTTCTGTCCAAAATCCCATCCAATGTATTTGGTTTCATGCAGCCAAAATTGGTGGTTTTCAGCACCCCAAACTCAGATTACAACGTAATCTTTACGCGCTTCAATCCATTGCTGCCAAATGGATTTCGCCATGACGATCACAAGTTCGAATGGACCCGGGAGGAGTTCAAAACCTGGTGCTTAAGCATTGTTGAAAAATATCCGAACTATATGTTCTCCTTATTGGGAGTGGGGAATCCGCCCAAGGACCTTGAGTCCGTGGGTCATGTGTCCCAGTTAGCTGTATTCGTTCGCAAGGACTTTCTGGAGATGGAGCTGGAGAATTCTTTGGACTCCACACCTAAGCTTGATGAAGAATCCACTCCATACAAGCTCATTCATTCAGTCGACTATCCCTTTCATAAGGATACACGTACCGAAAAGGAAAAGATCTGGACCGAAGTCCAGATTGAGTTGCAGCGATTTAAAAGAATGGCTAATTTTTCTGAGAATGAGCAAGATCCTTACCAGGACACCTATAAAATGTCAATTGCAGATCTATTAGAACGCCTACATTACGTAGGAGCCACTAAAGATGTTCTGGTGGAATTACTACAAGAGAACAACATAAAAGTTGAGGATGAATGCGTTATAATAGAAGATTCCGATTACTCCGATGAGGAACCGCAGTGGTCCGATCCTTGTGACTTGTCTGAACGTCTTTCCCAGGAGGCTGTGTTGATCGATCAGGATCAAGAAGAAGAGGAATGCTGGGACTTGAGACCTGAAACGTAACTTTAGACGGAATAAACTCTGGTACTAACTGCTACCTAATTTTAAATTAGCAACAATTTTAGGTGCAAAAATTGGTTTAAGAAACATTTTGTAAAGAAAAATAAATTTTCTTTTACTCATATTTTAATCCTAATGTTTTAATCCTGTTCTTGCACCTAAATCGTCAAATTAAAAACTCTATTTTCTCAGAGTATAACTTAGTTAAAACATATTTGGCAAAATAATCCTTTTGTTTTTAAAGGATTTTTATTGTTTAAGTGACTATAATTTTGAAAGATTTTATAGTACATGACTCTACGATTAAGAACAACTTTCCAAAGATCCTAATAAGGCAACTTGTTCCTAACTAACAAGGTTATATTAATAAAGTATAAACTGTAACAACAAGCACAATTTCTTCGAGTCATTAACTCTATAACAATTAAGTTCTCAAATAAAATCAAACCATTACCCATGTTTTGTTAACTGACAATCTGTTGACATTTTGAGTGCATCATCATCATAAGGGATGCGGGGTGGGTTTTTCCCCGAAGCATCAATGGCTATTCCTCCCCCAGCTGACCATTTGGAGTGCAAAAATCCTGGCAAAAATTGGGGTTGCCGCCAAGATGATGACTGTGACGCCGCGTCGTCTGTCTCGCAGTGGCACCCGCACGGAAATTGCTTTTGTTTGCAACTAAAACCGGGGATGCAGGAAGCAGGAGCTGGAGGAGGGGCCCGAAGGACCTTTAGCATGCACAGGACTTGGCGCAAACGCAGCGCACACCGAACGAGTGTGGCTATCAACTTTCCCCCGGCGCAGAAACTCAACTCCGGCCGTTGTGGTTGCCAGTTAATGGAGTTGGCGTCAGCACGGAGCCGGCGGATCCGTTTTCATCGTTTTAGTTGCAAGTCAACCTCGCTCCTGACAGGCTGGCAGGCCAATCGAAACCGAAACCGTGCCCAAAAACCAATTGCCATAGCAGCCATCCTGGCGTGACAATAGCGCAAAAACGGAGAATTCATAAACATTCACCTGCCATTCACATAGCATATATATGTACATTCATACACATCTATCGCTGCTGCTGCTATAGTGCTGCCTTTACCTTGACTTGTGTGTCACATGTAAATAGGAATTTAACTCGATTTTTATTACATTAGCCTGGCTCCGTGATAGTTACTATTTCGGTTGCTTCCTTCAGTCGCTGGTGAATCGCAGACATGGCGGATGAAGAAGCGGGCAAGGAGGGCGAGAAGAAAATCGTTCATGTCTATCCTTTGGTGAAGGTTGGTTTAGTATAAGATATATACTTATCCCGGATTAAATCCTGACTTATACGACTCCCGATTTAAGCATTCGGACATGAACGAGGAGATGCGGATAGAGGCCATTGAACTGTCCATCACCGCCTGCGAGAAATACTCATCTAACTATGAGGTAAGTGGTTTGTTCTTAAGGAGAGCCCATGTAAAACTTTAATCTTTTGATTGGTTTATGAAGAACAAAATTTAAATTTTTAATTGAGATTATATTAAAGGAGAGCCCATGTATAACGTAATCATTTCATTGTTTTATAAAGCGTTAATCTTTTGATTGCTTTATAAAGAAATAAAATTCAAAATTTTAATTGAAAATCGTTAATATTTTGAATGCTCAACAAGGAAATAAAATTCAAAATTAAAATTTTTTTAAAGGAATATACGATTCTTTAAACTGATGTGCTCTGAAGTTAATTGGTCAAGCTTCTACCTTAAAAGTTGTTCTAAAACAATGACTTAATTATACTTATTACAAATAATGGTTCATTGTTTTAAAGAAAATAAAGTAATGAATTCTTAAAAACTTCAGCTATGAGACCACAAACGTAATAAATTGTTTTCAAATTATTTATTCGAATAAATAAACAATTTGGTACGTGGGACAAACCAGCACCTTGTATTGCAGTTCACCGCCAACTACAGAATAAACTTAACTTATAATTGAAAATCCATTACCAGCACGCTGCCAAAATCATCAAGGAAAACATGGACAAGAAGTTCGGCATCTATTGGCATGTGGTCGTGGGCGAGGGATTCGGCTTCGAGGTCTCCTACGAGACGGAGAACATCCTGTACCTGTTCTTCGCCGGCAACCTGGCCATCGTGCTGTGGAAGTGCTCCTGAATGCGGGTCAGCAGTCAATCGAACGTACCTAGAAACCGGAACAGAAACCAAAACCGAACCAAACACAAATTTAGCATTAACTTTAGTCATACATACAGCAGAACACTTACCATTAACAAATGTTTGTGAATACAAAGCCTTAACGTCGGTGACGGCGAAGCAATGAATACCATGGCAACAACGATGTGACTTGTTGGTAAAAGAGAATGGATTTTATTACAAAATGTACCTAGACGCTAGCATTTTGAAAACACGCTTATAAAAATTGTTTGTATGCACTAAACGAAGAACCTAAGACTGACACCAGATGCACACCGCCCGCCCTCTACGCGTACACATCCTCGCGATCCGCGCCGGCGCCATCGCCGCCGTCCTCGAGATTCGAGAAGAGCAGGAAGTGCGAGGTGCGGTGGAGTTCGTGGTAGAACTCCTTCGGGTTGGCCAGCTGCAGTTCGTACTTCATGTTCGGATCGTGGCGCACGCCCATGAAGTTGTAGTTCCAGCTGCTCTGCGCCGGCACCATGAAGAAGCCGAGGAACTTGTTGGAGAGCAGCATCTGGACGCGTTCGTAGTGCGACGGCAGGTAGCCCTTGGGATTGTTGCCCTTGTCCGTGTTCTTGGAGCCCCACTCGAAGCCCGACGGCGTCAGCTTGTAGGCCGTCAGGGAGCAGGAGCCGGGCGTGAAGGAGCATGTGATCACTATCGTCTTCTCGCCATCCCAGTTCGAGTTCTCCTGCATGATCTTCGCGTGCGTCGTGATGTCCTGCGGCGACAGTTGCGGCAACTCGTTGGGCTGCGTGTGGATCCAGCCCAGCGGCTCCATGTCCTTGAGATACTGATGCGTGGGCAGGGCATTGGGCAGGTTGATCGTCTGGTGGGTGCCCCACTGCGGCGGCATCACGATGCAGCGGATCTCCTTCACCTGCGGGTTGTCCGGCGGACTCACGCCATACAGGTAGCCGGCAATCTGTGCTCGCAGATCCGAGATCGTGACGAACTTTTTGAGTATGTTCTTGGGCAGAATATAGGTGTAGCCAGTCTCTTTGATGTCGTCCGAGCTCACGTAGATGTGGTTCGTTCGCAGGTGCAGATTGGTGGCGGAGATCGCTCTCACTCGCCATTCGGTCTTCGAGCTGAACGTCTGCGTCTCGTAATTGGACGTGGTGGAGGTGATGATCTCGTCGCCGTGCTTGTTTGTCGTTCGCGTGGTGGTGGCCGTCAGTTGGTTCTGCTCCTTGGTCTGCTTCTCGATCTCGGCGATCTGCTGACGCTGTGCGGATGGAGCACTGATCTCCATGCCCAGGATAATGTCACGAATTTCGGACTGCGTTAGCGAGGCCACATTCACGTTGTTCTTCTTGCCGTAATCGGCTAGAATGAGGTCCTTCAACTGCACCTCCACCTTTATCCACTCCTCGTCCGTCAACGTGGGCCAAATGTGATGCGCCTCCGTGATGGTGGTCTTGTCCGGCTTCAGGATGATCTTTGTCCGCTCGGTGTTCACGTGGAGAGCACGCAGAATGAGGATGAGACGACTGAAGGCCGTGTACGAGGAGATGGTCTTTAGCCAATCGTCATAGAGGTTGAACAGCACCATCTGCGGCTCCGTGGCCTTGAGGATCAGATCACCGAACTTCTCCACCTTGAGACACGCCTGGAAGGGCAGCTGCAGCTCGGAGCCCTTGATCACAATGTTGGGGAAGTCGAGCAAGTGCACCTCCAGCGGGTCCAACATGCCCTTGCGCGTCACAATGATCTGCTTGGGCTGCTCCTCCACGGGCAACGATCGAATGAGCGCGGCCACCTCCTCGGCTGTCTTCCACTTGGCCAACTGACCCAAACGCTTCTGACCCGCCCACACCGACGTGTGAATGATCTTCAGGAAGAGCTGACCCGTTCGCGGATTGAAGATGAAGATGGCTCCGTTAATTGGCTTCGTGGTCAGATTTCCCTCGAATGTCTTGTGGATTGTGACGCGATACACGTTGGTGTCGTCCACGAACCAGATGATCTGGTTGGAGAACAGCTCTCCGTAGTTCTGCGAGCTGAGGTACGGCTCCGTTGGCTCCGACGAGTAGAGTTGCAGCGCCTTGCGGATGCGCTCACGAAGCACATACAGGGCGGGATTGGCCTTCATGATCTTCGCCATGGCCTGTTGGATAAGGGTCTTGCAGCCCGGGAACCAGTTGCCGTAGGCAGAGTGCAGATTGTAGGCCAGATCGATGGCTATCAAGACGCCCGTGGGCGAGGGATAGATGGACATGTTGTCCGTGGTGTAGTCGAGGAACTTGGCCCGCGCATAGCGCTCCACATCGTGCGAATCGTAATCGCCCCAACGCAGCTGGATATCCAGCCAGTACTTCTGGGTGGTGGTGTTGTCCATGGTGTCCTTGGTGTCGGCCAGCAGCGAGGGCCGCGATACGTTCCACTTGTAGGCGGGGAAGAGCAGAATGTCCGCACACGACGAGTTCATCTTGTAGGACTTGCGCGGATGAATCGTCTCCTTCTGCACCGTCTCGATCTCCAAGGCGTCCAATTCCTGATCGAACACCTGACACAGATCCATCACAATCGACTCATGGATCTTCTGCCACAAATGCGCTCGGAAGATCTGAATCAGCGAGATCTTCAGTGTGGGAATCTTGCCATGCATGAATATGCCCGTCAGATCCAACTGCACCTGGAAACCCACGTACACGTTGGCGCGATTAATGGTCGGTGACCACCACAGGGTGAAGCGACGGTTCGGAATCTGGTTGAGACCGGATCGCTGGGCATTGGTCAGCTTCTTGTACTTCATCGACTCCTCGAACCCGGAGGCCTTCTCCCAGAACAGACCCTCCCAGGTGGGGAAGTAGGTGCCCTTGAAGAGGGTGTGCTCCAGGATGCCCTCCACTCCACCCAGCGCCTGGATCATGTCCGTGCGGTAGTTGTTCAGGTTCCACAGCTTGCCGTCGTGCCTCTGGTGAGTCCACCAGAAGGGATTCTGCTTCAGCACCTGGTATTGCTTGAACTCGGTGCGAATGCGCCAGCCCTTGTCGTAGGCCAGTGTGTGGCGATCCTTCTGGAAGAGTGTGTTGATACGCGGAATGCCGCGATCCCAGCTGTCCTCCAGATCCTCCAGTGTAAGCCGTCGGTTCTGGGCATTCGCCTCTTGGCGCTTCAATGCGTATTCCGCCCACACGCGCTGCGAGTCGATGAACTCGCTCTCCCAGGGCTGAATGTAGCGATACAAATTGGGAATAAGCTGATCCTCATCGTGAGACATGCCTAAAAGCAACAAAGTGTATTCATTAGCAACATGTAGAAGAACTCTACTTGTTTTAAGACCAACCAGAGCGGAAATGGGTTATGCCCACATCCGTTTGCTTGGACCAGCGCAGATCGGATTGGGGAATCAGGACGTGGCCCATGCTCAACATTCCCAGACCGCCCAACTCTTTCGGGGTGTAGAACACAACGGGCGGGAAACGCGAAGGCATTTTAGAGTTCAGGCCAATCTTGATACGGGTCTGTATTTTATTCTCGCACTTGACCAGCAAATCCAGCAGCTCCTGGGTGTTGACCACAGCCTCGCGGAAGTAGGTCATCAAACCAATAAGCGCCGTGTTCCATTTGTTTACAATCTGAAATTACATTGTTATTACATAGAAATCAAAAGAAAATAGATTAGATTCCAACTACCTTTGTGAATGTAGTGGAACCAGAAGCCATCAGGATTTGTCGCACTCGATTGTGGAAGCGTCCCAGCGACTCATCATCCACACGCAGGAAGCACTGAGCCGTGCGCTCCTTGGTAATTTCGTTCTGCAAGTTCCAAACGCCATCGCGATGAGTAAACTCTTCATTCTGGGTGCGACACTGTGGCGAGAAAACAATAAATTAAAAACTGATCTTAGACTAAAATGTTTGGCTAAAGGAACCTTTGGCAAAATGCGACATTCAAATCCACTCATGTTGAACAGCAGATTGGGATTGTCCTTGGAATAAACAGAGACGAAAGTGCTCTCCCAACCAATGGTGGTCACAGAGCGCGGCAGGCGGTTTTTAATGTCCCAAAAGACAGCGCGACCTCTGCAAAACACAAGATAATAGATAATATTCTTTAGTATCACAAAAACTTGATTTTAAATAAAAGGAAAACCTACAGATTGACATCGTGTTTCATTAAACGCATGCGAGCATCACGTGGCCAGCACTTCTTGTTATTGTAGCCCACAATATTCTCGTTGTTGGGATCAGGATGTTCGGTGAGGTAGCGCTGGATGAGATCACGAGCCTCCTCCGCCGAAAACCTGAAGAACAGGTGAATGCGATCGACATAGCGGCAGTACAAGCGAATCGGATGCGCAGTTTCAGTGACTGCGTCCTGGAAGGTGAGGAAATCGTTGGGCATCTGGGGCGGACCAGCCATCTCGCTGGATCGGTGGAGGCCCAGCACCAAAAGATCCAACACCAGGCCATAGTACTGCGTGATAAACGAGGAGAACTGCAGGCCGCGGATGATGCCGTAGCTGTTGGTGTGGTTCATGTCCTTGTAGTTGATCACCACGTTGTTCTTGGCCGTCATGTAATCAGCGATATTGTGATCGACGATCAGGCGAAGCAGACGATTGAGCAGCGTCAAGTCAATCTTCTCGTAGAGCTTCTCGAAGCGGGACTCCAGCAGCACATTGCACTCGCCCTCACCCACATCCCACACATCCTGCAGGTTGTTGATGCCTATAATTGGATTTAACTAACTTAGTGAGGTCATAATTTAAAAAGTCTTTGAGCAAAGCACCAATACATCACTCTAACTAATGTTGTTTCATAGGTCTCATCTTTGGCGTGAGGTTTGCAACAAGGGGATGATCAAATACATATCACTTTGCTACAAATCACACACCCAAAATGCCCTGAACCGGAAAATCCTCGTGTGCAAACTGATCTTAAACAGATCTTTACCTTGACACCACTTGTAGGCCAGCAATGGTGGGGGCTCGGTATCGCTGGGCTTGATCCATGGCGGGAAAAGACGTCGCTTGTCTGCCTCGTACCACAGATACTGATCCAGATATGCATCCGTGATCTTCTCCAGCGGTTCCACTTCATAGACGGGAATCAAATGACTGTACAAGTCCATAAACTCAATGCCCACCTGAAAATCAAATGAAAATCATTAGATCAAATTATACAAAAGCTGGAATTCGGATAACCAACCTCCTTAAATGCTCTCTGCGTGAGCAAATGACGTTTGATGCGGGACAAGGCCTCATGCGGATTATCGTATGCCTGTTCAATCAGACCCAACTCCTCGCGCTGACTTTGATTTAATCTGGACTTGACGCTGTACGCCTCCTTCAAACGTTCCAGGGCCAGGATGAGTAGCTTGGTGTCGTGTTTGTACGATAAAGGCGGGAATGGAATGGGCGCAAAGCGACGCGACTCCAGCCAATGCACGGTGGTGGTGTAAATGGCCACAGCCTCTTCCGGTGATATGTACGGACCATCCTTCAGGTAGTTGTGCTGTCTCTCCTGCTCAGCCTTCAGGTAAAGACGCGTCAATCGCCCCAGATTCTTCTTGCACACTGTCTTGTCCACAGTGGCTCCTCGGCGGATACGTTCGCGATTGTAGTGGGCCGTGTTTGTCCACCAGTCGGCCTTCATCTTGACGTATCGCAGAATCATATTCTCAATGGGAATTGGCAGACCGGGCACCTTCCACGGAATGTTCGCCTTCCAGCAACGCCACGCCTCCGAAAGATGCTGCAGAATGGTACGCGCTTTGTTCTGCTTGATGCCCTCGGGCATCATGTCCACAATGTCGTGCATCACCGAGGCACGCAGTTCCAGATCGAAGTGGGATTCGACGCGCTGCTTGGTCACCGTTTTGGCCACGCCCTTCGAGTGTCGGCCCTCGAACTGACGCGACAGCAGATTGCCCAGCCAGCGTTCCAGCAGAGGAGTAATGCCGCGCATGAAGAACAACCAGACGCGCCAACCCGGAGCCCAGAAGCCACATCCGGGTCCCTTGCCCACAGGTCCTGTGTTGAAGCGGTAGTATATCAAATGCTTCAGATCCTTACACATCCGAATCTGCCTCATCAGCTTGTATTTGTAGCGATACATGCCAGTCAGCTGGCCCACATGGGCGAATATGTACTGCAGTCCGTCGGCCAACTGAAAGGCGTCCACATTGTTCAGCCGATACTGAACGTGCGAGTCAATGATTAGCTTGGTCAGACGCAGGATCTCACGGCACAAATGGAAAGCTAATAGATAAAAATAAGAGTTAGGCATTACCATTCAAATGGCCAGCTTTAAGTTAACTTACCATTTCCGAAACGTGACTTTTTACGTTCCTTTGTGGTAAGAGTCTTCACCGGCTTCAAGTTGAAGTTGTAATCCAAATGCAGGTAATTAAGATTCTTTCGGTGAATCAAGAGGTTCAGCATGTTGTATCCCTGACGGCAAACCTGCAATCCAGCTTCAACCCAATCCAGGGTGGTGGTCTGGAAGAATTTCGTGGCCTTAAACGAACGGAAGAGGTAGCTGCAAAGTAAAATAAAACCTTTAGGAGGGTCTATGATAGTTTAAGACCAATTTAACTAACCGTTTCTTTTGTGGCTTTGGTTTGCGGTGCTTCAGTGCATTGAGCACATAGTATTTGAGCAGTTTTTGGTAGCTAACGCGCACTTTGACCGGATGACCAGGAGGACAATGCTCCTTGTACCAGCACTTGACTAGGGGAACATCGATGGCGCGGCGGGAGCGGCCAGAGCGCATGTTAAAAGGACGAGGTGCCCAGAGCAAGGCAATGCCGTTCGCTGTATTGTCAGTGTACAGGGGAGTGTCCTGCAGGAACGGTTGAACATCGTCCGGAAGCGTAAAGTCTTCATCGTCATCCGGCAGTGGCTCCTGCACTTTTGAGTTCGCATTGCGATGGGATATGGGGTTGATGAGCGGATCAAAGTAAAAGGCTGGCAGATCTGGATCTTCGGTCTTGATATAGACCACGTTGGGTGTGTGATACCTGAAATGGAGGAAAGCCATTGGTTACTTAAAATTCTTGTTTCTTGAAATGAATTTAAGTGTATGCAACTATCAGCAGTCACGATTTATTCTTAACAATCGCCACGAACATATTCATTGCAGCTCCCGTTTATCGCAATATTGGTAGTAAGCTGGGAGCTCGACCTTTTTCTAACGCGACATGAAGCATTTCCAGCGAGGTTGTTCACTTGGAAACGTTACTACCACGTAAATAAGATTTTAGATTAATAATTTCTGAAGAATAGGAGGTCTTACCAGCTCAGGTGCACGAAATGTGGCATATTGTTGTACAAGTAGGGAAAAGCAATGCGGTATTCCGTGCGAATGGGCTGCCGAATGATGACTTTATTAATGTCATTGAACTCGTTCCAATCCTCGTCACTGAAAAATCAAGAGAAAATTAAACTCTGATTATGGGTTTTAAGGCTGCAAAAGCACTTACCCCACATTGTGGTCTTTAATAAGGGGCTCAAACTTGGGTCCACCTGGAATGGCCATATTTAAAGCCTTGGCGGTGAAGAAACTTTTGGGGTCAAACAGATAAAAGAAGTTGTTGTCTACCAGGTCCGTGAGCAGTTGGTTGGCCAGCCGATAAAGAGTGGCCAGCTGGGGCAGGGAAAGATTCCACTTGCGGTAAGTGGAACCGTTTACAAATCTAGCACAGAAATATATGTTAACGAACAAAATCGATATTAGTTGCTAGCTCAAAAAACTCACTGCGTATCCACCAAAGGACGATGATCGTAAAACCACTTGTACACAGCATTATCTTCATCATTGTCCAGCTCAATTTGAATGGCCTCCAAGGGCTCCACATCGAGAACGTTGTCCGCGTAGTCCAGAGGCGGCTCTTCATCGTCGAAGGGCGGGAATCTCATGCGCTTAAAGTGGCGACGATCGCGCTTCTCACGCCTCATCATGATCCACATGGTTCTTAAAAATAAGTGACCTTGTTAATTGAGATTACAAGGAAGAACTAGAGTTATCTCACCCCCATTGAGCAATGTAGACGGGCTCGATGACCCAGGGAATCTCGTTGACAAAGGTGATGGCTCCCGTGATGTGGTACAACACCTGGACATCCCGGATCTGCTCCCAGGGCATGGGCATATTCTCCAGCAGCTTGAGCACCGCATGCGGCATATACTTCAAGGCGCCCAGATAAACGCGCTTGTCGTGGCGATATTTGCGAGAGGTCATGTCTCCGTGATCGCGTATGATCTTCCGGATGTGCTCCGGCGGCATGTCTTCCTTCTGGGTGTCGACGAAGCCGAATTTGCGCTTCTCGGCGAATCGCTTGGACTGCAGATGCTGCCATTTGAGGGCCTTCTCCTGCAGCTTCTCCTCGGTGAGGATGTCCGGTTTGGGTGTGGGAATTTGACCCAAGCCCGGTCCCTGACCGCCAGCCGGGATGGGAATCCCGTTGGCATGGCCACTGGACGGCGGCAGCGGTGCTCCTGGTGGGGGAATCTGCTGGATTTGGTTGGCCATCTGCTGCTGGGCGTGCAGTTGAGCCTGCTGCGCGTGGGCCGCCGCATAGGCCTGCTGGGCCATCAGCTGCGCCGCCCACGCATTCTGCGGTATCATGTACGGCGGAATGGACATCGTTCCACTGCACTTTACCTAGTTTATAATCAATAAAATGAAAAAAATGTACACTTTGTGACACACAGACACGTTTTGTTCGGTGGGGGGAGAAATCGAATGCCGCCGACGTCGCGGTCTTTTGCAATTTTCACAACGCCGTAAAAAGACTATTATTTCGCCCTCCCCAAAGTAAAGTTCTTATTAACTTTATCGCTCATCAGTTAATTGTTAAGTATTTTACCTATTTTTCACTTTTACTTCGTTTCTTCGGCTGCAATTCACAATTTTCCCGGTTTGCAAAACGTTTTTCTTTTTCATGCGGCAGCCATTTATTTCCAGTTAGAGATGGGGAAACATCGATGTTAACGTCCATGTCATCGAGGTTTTAATTCGCCGATAATATCGATGTTTTTCCAAGAATTCCGCAAGCGAAGACAAGGTAACAACGCAGAGTTCTCGATTTTTCTAATGTAAATAACGTTATCAAAATGAAAAACGGTTATTTAAAAATCAATAATCTACTAATTTTTTTTAGATTATGCATGATCTTATCCAATTTGCGCATACCTACAGGCTTTTTTTTACCTAAAATGTTGTAACATTAAAGTTAACGATTAATACTTTTACTTTAAAGATAAGAAAAGTAAACTAATTGTTTTGGTCGTTTCCTCGCTGTTGTTTTAAAAATTGTATAAGATTGAAACGTTGTAAACAGAACTATAACATTTGCCTTAAAAAACAAAACAATATTTCGTTTAATTTTAATTCTGTAAGTTTAATTAGATGAAATGATTCATGAGTCAACGATTGTGTGAACAGAATTTATTAGGAACTTTTTAAGCTAGTGCGTCAATATTATTTCTTCTGACTGGTGATTTCCCAATTTTTCTCATACAGTGGACTCTCGCTAGCAACTTAGAGTATTCAATCTGATAAGTCATTACCCGTAAATGACTTTAAAAATGGTGTTGAATATAAAAAGTGAACTGAAAACATGTTTCGTACAGTCAATTAACCGAATTAGAATATCTGATCGAGTCATCAGCCTGACCCTGATATAGAACACCTCTCATTTCCCATCGGGTAACGACTTCCCCAGACTCCAGAATGTTTGTCCAATCAATGATCATGTGCGAAATCGATCACCGGGATGTTTTGCATTGCCCACTATAAATATTGTTGGACGGCAGTTGGGGATCACAGTTTACGGACAACAACGCTTCTATCCAGAACACGACCGGAAAAAGTTGCTAATTTGAGAGAAAAATATAAAAACCCAAGTACATCCCCGTGAAATTTCGCAAATAAGGTCAACAATGGCAAAGGTACTGGTTACAATGGAAATTTAACTCGATGTGTTAAAATAATATTTTTTTTTACATATTTAGTTACTATCCATTCTTCTGTGTCTGGTTATTATTGGATCTATAACTGCAGGACCTATTGAAGTAGGTCGTAATCGTACTTTCTTAAGACACAAATAATAAATAAATATTTTCAGAACAAAGAAGCTGTTGCAGAGGGTGATCTTTCTACGTCTGATACCATTGGCTACGGATACTATGCAGCTCCATCTCCGATTTATTACGGCGGATATGGGGGAGGCTATAAATACGGCGGATATGGAGGAGGCTATAAGTACGGCGGATATTCTGGATATGGCGGTTATGGAGGATATCGCAGTTATGGTGGCGGCTTTTACCGTCCGCGAATTTACCCCGTTTGGGGTTAAATATCAAACTCTAACTGTCCCAAACACCAGTTCCTAAGACCCATAAATCCTATGTAACCAAAGAAATTATACAAGCCCCCTTAAAATTTAACCCTTTCACTGTCTTGCAACCATTACGATGACGTCATTTGGAGTTTTTGACCCCAGACCACAATTAACACCGGCTTTATTGCAATAAAAACAAAACACTTTATGTACACGAGTACGTTCGCATGTGCGGTTTATTATTTTCAGATTTCAATTGTCTAAAACCGGATTTTTGGGACTTGGTCGGCGCTTCCAAAGAAATTGAGGCTTCAATGGCCCGCCAACGTAACAAAATAACAAAATACCGAGTTGGCCAAGCGTAATTACACATCTGAACTTAAGACCTATCTTTAACGATCCACATAAGCTCAATTTTTGGGCCATAAACGGGGTCACGAAGAGAGCTGGACTCCACAGTGGATATCGGCTAAGGGATAATTACATTGCAATCACAAATTTCACTTTGTTAACGTTAATAGAAACTGGTCATCAGATAAGATACATATATCCTTTTTTTTTTCTAAAGAGCCTTTTCTTTTAAGAGTTCAAATTAATATAGATTTAATAGGTTGATTCTTTTGTATATTAAAACTCTTTTTAAAAAGTGTTTTTTTATTTAATCTACAAATAAATATATTATTTATAGACTATAAATGTATCCATTTTGAACTCCTTTTATAAGTTAGTTTTCTGATTCCAGAACATTAATTCTGCAGAAAAACTGTAGCTTTCCGAAATAGTTTATAAAATTAAGTTTCTAAGTTATTGAAAATTGATTTTTGTTGGGAATAAAACTTGTTCAATTGTATTTGAGTTTATTTTTTGGTCATGGCATACATTATGTAAGAAAATTGTACTTTTTACATATGGAAACAAATTCAAAAGGAACCACACTTTATGGGTTATGTTATGTAAAAAGAGTGACTACTGTATTAGGAATTCGTGTGGGCTTGACTTCAGTGCTCCGCTTTTATTTTGGCATCCGGATACAGCTGACATTCACATAAGTTAGGAATTAAATAGGATATATCATGGGCAGAAGATATCACTCCTAGTGGCGACGATATCCCGATCCTGTGTGCCTTTTGTGATGGTTTTTGCTGCTCTTTGAGTGGGATCGAACTTTCCGGGAGTGCAGCTCCTTCTGGTGGTGGCTCTTCTTGTGCCCGTGCTCCTGTTTGACCTGCCTTCCCTTCCTCTGGGCTGTGGAGTGCTCATGGGCTTTGTGCTCCTTAGTGTGGGATGCCACATGGTGCAGATTCCTTCCATGTTTATTGTGATCCTTGGCCGAGTGCTTCAACACCTGGAACTCTTGGTGGTGCTGAGTTAACTGGCGTTTGTGGTTCAAATGGTGTTTCCTTTCATTATCCTCCAGGGGCTGCATGGCCAAGGCCACGGCCACCAAAATAGTGGCAAAAACAATTATCTGGATACGCCATCCGAAGCAATCAGGGCAAATCGGGGGGAAAACATAATTGGAAGGGATTGAAAGTAAATTAAATTGAACCAATTGCCATATCTAAAAGCCCCCCCGATAAGATAATGTCCGCCCCTTGGCACTAAACTCACCGCCTTCAGCATGATGATAACTCCGGGATATTAACAAAGCTTTTGCGTTCGTCTAAACCCAGCGACGTTCCACACTCGACTGTTTTTTCGGAGTCTCTTCCGCTGCTGTTTATATCGTTATCTCTTTTTTTATATATGTAGCCCCAAGCCCCCATATCACATAGTCGGCTATATGTTTCTTTTTTCGCTTTTGAGTGCGCCTGAGTTTTATCGCCCATTAACCGAATAGACAAACTGGCGGTGAACAGCTGTTGGATAATTTTCATAAAGCTGAGATTAGCAGGCCAAGATTTCAGGCCGCGCTTTACAGTTCTCTGAAAAAGTCTTTCTGTTTTTTACAATTTTGAAAGAACATTATCCAAGCAGAGATACACTCCTACAGTGGCTGATAAAAGCTTTGAACCAGTCGTAAATAGTTAGTCACAGACCATTTTATTTTAGAGATAGCTGAACAATAACCATAGCTTTACCGCAAAAATAATCTTACCTTATAATGTGTCTAAATTAAAAATTAAATCTTTAAATAAATTAAATAAAATTGAAGAAGATAAAATTATTCGATATGTCCATTATGTTATATTAAAGCTCACTTCAAGTTAAATCTTTATATTGATTGGATTATAGATATACATAATAGCTTAAGGCTTTAAATCTTTAAATCTTTAAAAATTTCTGAAGTCAACTTATGTTCATTAATTACAGAAGTCTTTTAATAATAAAAATCTTAAGCAATGATTTCTTTTGATCTCTAGTGTAAATAAAAAAAAAATTATCTATAGGAATATATTTTAATTTTTTATAGTATAATCTTAACCGTGAAACTTAGAAATTAATGACTTCAAGGTTATCAAGTATAATATTTGCGATGATGACAAATTGCAGCCATTTGTATTATTCTATAGTCTACTTCTCTGATAACAAATTTCATTGAAGAGCTTCGTAGAGAGCAAAAGAGTATCATCAATAGCCACAGTCAGCACTCCCATAGTGGACTAAAACTAATCGCTATCTTTGTAAATTCCAATCAGGCTGGTTCAATTTAAAAGCAGTAGAACAATAGAAACACTCCAACGATGAAGAATCGGAAATTTTCTCTTATCTGGAAAAAAGAGGAAAGGAAGAAGGGCGATCTTGACTATAAATTTAATCATGAGTTTTGGCCGTGTTCCACTCGAGATATTTGGAAACAATAACAGTGCGCACTGCCACTGGACGTCATAAACAGAATACTTTTAATAATCGGGTCGACACATCATTAATTTTGTTAAGTCATATGTTTTATTATTGGAATCAATAAAATCATACATTTAAGTGGAATAAATAAAAGAGTTGCTCGCGTTTGCTTGCGTGGTGTGGAATCTATTGATTAATAAGTTTATTAATATTGGATATTGTGTGTATATGGATTTTTTACTGGCGTATGTGAATTAGCTTTTATGCATATGTGTGTTCCCTTTCAATCCTCCTCCAACTTTCTTCCTTCCCGTTTTCATCGCTTTAGGCGTACAAAAAGTGAATAAAAATATATATAATATTTTCTAGTGTGAACAAATTGGGATTACCATACATAATATATAAGCTTAATTGTATAAAATATTGAAAATACATGAAAAGAAATATAGTGATTACAACAAAAGCGAAAACATAAATACAAAATATTGATTCACGAATAAACTTAGGATTAATACATTTTTTTGTTGACATTTTCTAGTTTTAAACTTTTTTTTACATTTTCTTTCGTATTTTTTTTTTTGATTATAGTTTAATATAGTAATTTGCGATCAGGCTCTTAACGTGGCTGGCCATAATTGAAGAACTACCAAAAAATGAAGCCGCTCCCCGGAGACAATTTCAAAACGATTTTCGACTACGTAAACGCGAAGACTTAAAAAGGTTGATTTGCTTCTCATTGAACACATTGGAGGTTCAATATGTCATTGGATCTAAGGAGAGCTAATAGAGCTATTTGCTGAAACTACGGACTGGATATAGGTTTGTTGCTGATTAAGATCTTCTTCTTCTTTCGTTTTGTGTTGGCGAAAATCGTCCCCTTGCCGTCGAACTACTCCTCGATGCTGTAGAGGAAGTAGTGGTTCTCGTTGTCGTTGATGGCGGCCGGTGGTGCCTGCGGTGCCTTCCTGGATAGCGGCTCGAAGCCCATGAAGAGGAACGCCTCGATGAGGCGAGCCCGCTCCGGCTGATCCTTGGGCATGACCATCACGATGCCGTCCACCTCCAGCTTGTCCTCGGCGAACTCCAGCAGCGAGATGAAGGTCTGCTTGGAGCCGGCCGGCGGCAGGTCCTTTGGTAGAGCGACATACAGAATGTTGTTGACGGGATTCAAAATCGTGTTCCAATTGGTGTACTGGTCCTCGGTCACATGCAGCTTGATGGTGATCTGCACCGGCTGGTCGTGCTGCAAGATCTGGCGCAGCACTTCCTGGCAGTCATCGTTCGAGCACAGCGAATGGATGTCGAGCTGCGACTCCAAGTCGGAGCAATCCGACTGGGAGGACGACAACGACGACGCCCCGGAGCTGCCCTCGTACAGGCTGCCACCAGCCGAGTCGACCGAAGACTTACGGCTGTAGCCTGCAGGTCAACAAGAATATTTAATAATATAATTTAATAATACTATACCAACTATAGTACTAACCCGTTAAGAGCGATGCCCTATCGTGATCTGTTCTGTGGTGGACAGGGACATCAGGACCACCACAGAGGCCCTACGCCGAGAGAGATGCGGTAGGAATCCGATGACATGGTCGTGGCGCAAGACGAAGTCGAGATGGTGCGGAGCTTGCCATCGGCAATACCGCTGTCATTAAAGTCTCTTCTAACGAAGCCACTACTAAACACTGGGTCGCTGTGGGATGGAAAAATGGTTTATTTATTATGGAATCTGTATTTACCTAGTATGTGCCTGATCGATTTTGTAGTGCCGCCTATCCATTTCCTACTTTAAAACGATTTCTAATATTCACTTTTCTCTATAAGTACTTGGTCGGCCGTTTATATTGTTCAAAATCAAATTTAAAATAATTTTCAAAGTTGTTAACTCAATTTTTTTTAATAATTAAGATTAATCTCCATTTTATTCGAATAAAATCAGGCAAAGCTTTTCAAGTAAAATTCTCGAAGCCCCAGTCATAAATAATAATTTACCAAAACATGATGCAGAGTAAAACTCAATAAGTAACTGAACGTCGCAATAGCTAGTAACAAACTAATGGCCACGAAGACAGAACAAAAACCTTATCAGCCGAGCATGGACAATTAAATTAATCGCTTTTATGACGTACCACATTGCTGGTGTTGATTTTGAAGCGTTAAGATAAGCGCGCCTTATCGGAAGAACCGATATACACCCCCACCGATAGTCACGCGGTGCAAGCAACCCTGCGCTCACGCGGCAATTTCACCACAAGATGGCGGATGGCAGCTGTCAAAGCAAACACACCACTCACACACACACAGACAGACACTCGGCATAAACGTTTGTGCAAAGAAAAACGCAGAAAGATATTAGCAGTGCCGGAAAAAACAGTGTTAAATCTATTGTAGCTAACTGAAAAACAGAATAAAACCCAGCAACCATGTCGATTGGAGTACCCATTAAAGTGCTGCACGAGGCCGAGGGCCACATAATCACTTGCGAGACGATTACCGGCGAGGTTTACCGAGGCAAACTCATCGAGGCGGAGGACAACATGAACTGCCAGATGACCCAAATCACGGTCACCTACCGGGACGGACGCACCGCCAACCTGGAGAACGTCTATATCCGGGGCTCCAAGATCCGATTCCTCATACTGCCCGACATGCTGAAGAATGCCCCGATGTTCAAGAAGCAGACGGGCAAGGGATTAGGCGGGACGGCGGGAAGGGGCAAGGCGGCCATTCTGCGCGCACAGGGTGAGTCGGGCACTTTTGCTAACATGTATTCCTACAAAACTGTCTTTTTAATGAAATTATCAATCTATATAGTGTTTTATACCGTCTAGAATTTTCTCCAGCACTGGTATAGGCACTTTTTCTTGAGCACAGCGTAGTCCAGTGATTTCATTTAACAAATTAATCTTAATTTAAAAGTTTAAGCACATTTTAGAGAAATATTTGAGGTTTACAGATCTAGGAATTGTATTTTACTGTATGTTTTTTTTTTTTCTCTCCTAGGAGAGAACAGGAACTTTAACAACATATTTAAGGAAACAGTCGTTTAATCTGTAAAAGTGGGATATATAGTATTCACAAGATGTTTAAAAGGAGTGAGATACATATGACAATCCAGTAATTTCAAGAAGCTGAAAATTTAAATGCTCGAGAAGCCTAGTCAGAATTTCATCACATATCACAAACATCACTTTGTAAAAAGTATTTGTATACTATTATATTTATAAAAAAAAAAAACAAAATTTGTAAATGTAGAAAAGTTGTTAGATAGTTTTATTTGGAAATTCTTTTTAATCGCATTTTACCCGGATATTTTCCCCAGAATAAAAAAAAATATATATCCAATTTTCAAACAGTGTGTAATTGAATAAATAATTTTATTTTTATTGACAGTCTTGTAGTAAATGTATGCCTCCATCCCATTATGCAAATACTAATAATGAAATCGCCTTTCAGCACGTGGCAGAGGAAGAGGCGGGCCGCCGGGCGGAGGAAGAGGCAGTGGCGGACCGCCAGGAGCTCCGGGCGGCAGCGGAGGACGCGGAGCCTGGCAAGGAGGACCCACCGGCGGACGGGGACGCGGCGGCCTTTAGGAACCGACACCTCAACAAGGCATTTCTAATCTCTAAGTTGCGGGCACTATATTATTAGCGGGCGGGTTGAACTTCTCCAGATTTTTTGTAAAGTATTTACCAGGCACGAAAGCCAAGAATACAAAAGAAACTTGAATTTGAAAACGGAGCCTGTTTGCTTTCTAGAACGTCAAAGCAAGAACGCTGAAAGGCGGGGAAGGATTAAACACCATAACCAGAGGACGCTTACAAGTTTTGCTTTAAACTAGTTAAGCACACTGTCTTGAAATCGTCGCCTTTCGAATGTTATACAAAGAGAGCAATTCCATGACAGTATTACAATCAGTTTTAACTTGACTGTCGACGGATAGCTCTCTTCATTTCACTATTCGTGGGAAGTCCTTTGGGATTGAGAAAACACCTCGACAGACAGGACAACGGACAGGTTAGGCCAGACAAACTGGGTTTTAGTTGGGGTTAGTCTCATAGCGCAGCGTCGAATATTATACAAAGAGAGCAATTCCATGACAGTGTTTAATGGATTCTTGGACTGTCGACGGACAGCTCTCTTTATTCACGTATTCGCATTCAGATTTTGATTTGGATTCGGATTCGTTTAGGTGTTAATCAGACATACAATGAGGACGGCACAAAACATACACGGATACCTATACTATATACGCTATATTCGAATTGTTTGCCGGCAGAGAGTTGGTGCGAAATATGCCAGGCATTTTGTTGTTTCCTTTCTGCCGAGCCAATTAAATCAACAAACTGCGCACTTGGCAGCGCTATGTGAATTGAGCGAAATAGAGGCCTCTTCTTAATGGGAACAGCGACCAGATGACCAGATGAATGCAAATATTATATAGCTTAATGGATGCAATTTATGGGAATGGCAGGCAGTGTTAATGCACAGGAATCGATGGCACGTGCAGGGCAATTGAAAATGCTTTCCCAATCAATCAACAAGTAAGTGTGCTCTGCGAACGTACCCTGAGATGTGCTGGCTCTCTGGCTGTGCCACCATATCACTGGATGTCGTCATTGCCAAGTTAAATATTTAGTCGGGTGGGGATTTGGATTTATCACAGCTGCAGTTTACTATCTGTCTCTTCGTTTGCGTTCTTTATCTATCACAGGTTGCGTTGCTTGCGGTCCTTCGACGGGGCTTGGAATTCACATCGAAAAGATCTGTAATCTGGCCTGCTTTTCTGCCTCTCTCCGCAGTGGGGATGGATTTCTCGGCGATCCGTGAGGTGCTGTGCTTTGGGCGTTTGTCTGGCGACTGACGACATCCAAACGGTGGCGGCATCATTTATGTGATTAAGTAGCAGCGACTAGGAGGCCCCACGAGATATATGTACATACATATACCCCAGTACCTAGTAGTCGAGAGATATTCAAACGGGTACAGTCGGTCGGTCAGATATGGATCTGAATTGGGCGGGGGGCTGACTCACAGCACAAACCAAGGTCAAATGGAGCCCCTTCTGCCTTGCAAAATTGTGGTGAATCGCTAAACAAATAAGGCGCAAAAACCTATAAGCAAAAATGCCGGCAAGCTCAGCATTTTATTTACAAAGTCGCAATGGACAAACAAAATATACAGAGAGAGCTCACGCTATTAATATATCGGGAAAATTAATATACAACAAGTCTGAGTGAAATGTGTTTAGTGCGCCGTTTTAGTCAAGTCTAAAAGCATGACTATTTTTATTTTCGGCTGCACGTGTCTGTCATTTTTTTGTAGCCAAACTTACGAAAACAAAAAATAATGGCTAATCAAAATGGGCGATAACTGCCATAAACAAAACTCTACAGATATACGAAGAGGATTTAGAGAGGGAACAAAAGGGGTACAGTTAACATGACGCGCTGCCTGTATAGCCTGTATTATGCATGAGTAAAAGTATATGAATACTTGATACTTGTCTACAAACACCAGAGGTGCGCTTACAATAAACTTGCTTAGTATTAACTTGTTTTAATAAGCAGTTTATTATTTGAAAATATATAAACAAAAATTAGTAGGGTGTCTTTATCGTGCCCAATAAACCAAGTTATGGCTTTATGCTTAGATTTAATTGACATTGAAAGAGTTCGTTTTTTAAATTAAAGTCAAATTTCTTCAATAGAACCAAATTGAGTAAGTGTAGTAATTAATTGAAAGTTGCCCTTTCTATCTACAAAAACGGTAAAACAATTAAATCAGTAAAAAGTTCGGTAAAGTTTTGAAGGTTATATTTTTGTGACCCCAACTGTATGAATGTATTTTTCTTTACCACGAAAACGTGTAACGTATTTTTGCTAATCTTTCAGCACCGAATCACGTGTCATCGATACTGAGTAATGCCGTCGAGTCCTAAAAAATGAGTTTTTATATAATCAATCTTTGTGTTCAGATTTTTTTTCCCCAGTGCGCGATGGAACACAAGTTAAGTGAAACAAAGAAAATTAAGCCATATAGATAGTATTCCAACTAGATTTGATCTAGATAAAATATAGGTGATAAGACGACGTAATTGGTGCGCTTGTGTAATCAACATCAAAAGTTAACGTTCTGCTTGGACAAATATTAGGGGATCAGGGTACAATCTTTCGACAGGGAAAACAGCCGTAAAAAAAAGTGTAGTAGGCAAACAACTAAGAGGATTTCAGACAAAGGCAAAGCAAGATGTCATAAAACAAACACTGGAAATTATATGGTATTACCAGAACAATAGGTGCGATAAGGGATACGATCTCATGTGGTTGAAAAAGATAAGATAAAATCGAGATAGCGGGAGGGATGGAAGACGAAAGAAGCTGCTAGAAAAAGAGCCGATGACCCAATATTGCTGTATATTCATACATACATACAGCCATCTCTCTCTTTCCCACCACTTTATCTCACTTGCCACACAAAAACAAAAACAAAGCAAACTGCAATGGCGAGTGGAATTTTCCCTTGTTTACAGCAATTACTCTTTTGTGTGTATGTGTTTGTGTTGTTATATGACATAACGAATGACCAAGTTTCAGGCAACAAGGGGAAATTAAGAGCTTGGTAAGAAGTCCCGTTTTTCGCAAAAATGCAGCTCCCAAATGCCAATTCCAATAAGAAGGCGAAACAGTAAACAAAGAAAAGAGAAACACACGCACACACACTTGCTTGGGGATTCTCCAATTGGAAGGGGGGTCAACCTGTAAATAAATGAGGGGTTCGGCGTTGCCAGATGCGCAAACATGATGTGTCTTATCCGCTAATTAATTAATAAACAAGACCTGCAAACAAATGAGCTGTTAAAGCGATTATAGAAAGCGGATGCAGTATTATTATTAACTTGTGTTTACAATCAACAAAAGTATCAAAGTGGCGACGAAAGAACGGCAACCCTGCGGGCAGCCATCTTGAGCGGAACACAAAAACAGTAAATAAATAAATCACAATAAAATAAAGTAAAAAATTTAATTTCACAGCTTCAGCTGAAATCAATTATTTACTTTACTTACGAAACGTGCCAGCACACAAACATGGCCACAATTTCCATTTATTTCAGTCGCCGTTCCTTTTGTTTTTGCCTCTGTGTGCGTCACAGATGATTTTACAAAAAAAACATACCAACCCACACAGCTGCACCAGGCTAGGTGTGTGTGTGCGTACGTGAGAAAATAAACCAACACCGTTACACGATATATTAGCAGGTTACACTAAAACTATTGCACTACAAACCATTACAACCAAACCTACTTGCCACCAATTGGAAAGGGGTCGTGGACTCCCTCGCACTATTTCATTTTTTTTCTTTTCACTACAAAATCGACTATGCACTTTTTCTCTTTGTATATGGCATCCAATGGAAACCATTAACTTACAGTTTATTATTCATATTGGAAGGCATTTTCACTTTTAATGGTTGCAACTTAACGCACTGAGAATAAATCGAATCGAACGAAGTTTGACTTTTGTGTTGAAACTGGCTTTTTGTGGGGTGCAAACCTCCCAGCTATTTATGAAGTGATTGTGTCGAAATTTAGTATAAAACTGACAAATATACCACCGTGTCTTTCCTTTTATAGCATTTGCTGCGGGGCCTTTCAGAAGATTTTTGATTGCTAACGTTTGGTCACACTAATTGATATCGATATTTCTATTCCAAAAAAATATATATATTTTTAAATAACAATGTTCCAATTAAAAAAATAAAAATTTTATTTGAAACTAGGTGAGACATATTTTTGAAAATAAGTACTTTGGTAAGGTGGAAGATACACATCATTTTATAATAATAAATTTTAAGGACATTGTAATATAATCTCCTCAAAGTTTCATTTGTTGTGATATTCAGCTATTATAATATCATATTTGCTTAAATAATTAAATATTTAATTTAGTAAAATCAAGTTATTTTAAAACCTAAGTAATAATTATAACTTACAAAAGTTAAAAGGTAGCCCTACATTTTTTTGTATTGATAACATTCAACAATATTTACCTAGGTATGTAACTAGGTTTACGTGAGCCCCTGTTAAGCATATAAAAGAATTATAATTAAAAAAATAACGTAAATTAAATTTTTTTAAAATATGTCAGTTTGATGTTTTTAAAACTTTTAGCATATACAAAAGAAAGATTTAAAATGTTATACAAATGCACATAAATTTAACATTACTTTTGTAAGCACCTTAAACGGCATATGAGCTTCGGCTTGTTGTACTTTTTCTTTTTAATAGAACAGTTTAGAATAAAACACTAAAAAATTAACAGTTAATTTAAAATGAATATTTAAGGGAGTACCCCAATCCTTTTTTTAATATTAAAAAATAATACTAGTATGTATCGATATTATCGTTTTGTCTTCCAGCTCTAGCCGAAACGCGTTTGGTGTAATTTAGGTTCAGTCGTTCGTTCGTCCGTTGGAGCTAGGCAAAATAAATCGGGAAATAAATCTTGGAAAAACGTGCGAATCCGTCAGCCTTTCAACTCGAAAACCATGAGCGCCTTTCCCGGAACGTTCGCGTTCGACGAATATGGTCGGCCTTTCATCATCCTGCGCGATCAGGAGCGCCAGAAGCGCATCACAGGAACAGATGCCATAAAGGTAAATTATATGATTTGCCTGATCCCAGCGGGGGATTCCGCATCCTGGTGGAGCTTAAATTGAGGTTCTCCCCGGGAAAGAGGCCTACTTTGAAGGCAGTTTCCATAAAAGAGCCCCGAGAATGACGCATCGTCAGTGGAACATTCCAGATGTTCTATGAAGCCGGTTCGCAAAGGGCAGACAGTGGGTAACTTAGGTGAATTTGCTGAATATATCGCATCTGAAGAGTAAGGCGGACCTTTAAACATTAATTTACACTTCACTTGCATTGATAAACAAAGAATTTGACAAAAACTAAACTGTCTGGCAGATTTTGAGGTTAAAACGCCGCCCAGATGTTTTTCTTTCATTGCCGGCTGAGTCACGCGCACTGTGAAAAGTTTGGATATTGAAGGAAGTACAATAGAAATGCCTGACAAAGCCAGTTTTCTTACTGTAGCTTTGGTGCCTTAATATGAACTTATTTATCTCTGTTCAAAAACAACAAATCATTAAATTTTTACTTTTAGTTTGTGGGATTCCAATACATCTATAGGATAAAACCATCTGCGGTTGTCTAAACTGTAAAGATTCTTATTGTACAGATTTACAAAACGGCTTTTTGAGCTATGTGCTTATTTAGTTATCTTTAAAAATATTACAGTTATTAGTCAAGTTAAATTAAATACAAAGCTTATACATAAAACACAACATCAAAGCGTTGTTTATTTATATCAATAAGTTCTAGTTCTAAGTTAGCATGATATTGTAATAGGATCTAGGGTCATTAACTTAATTGGATTAATCAAAGAGATATGAATTAATTTAAAACTTCTTTCAATAAGAATTTAAAAGACTATATCTTACTAATTATTTCTGTTTTCCTCTTGCAGACGCACATTATGGCTGCCCGCCAGATCGCATCCACTCTGAAGACCTCGCTGGGTCCCAAGGGTCTGGACAAGATCATGGTGAGCCCCGACGGCGATGTGACAGTGACCAACGACGGCGCCACCATCATGAAGCTGATGGAGGTTGACCACGAGATCGCCAAGCTGATGGTGCAGCTGTCGCAGTCGCAGGACGACGAGATCGGCGACGGTACCACCGGCGTTGTGGTCCTGGCCGGAGCTCTGCTGGAGCAGGCCGAGGGTCTGATCGACAGGGGCATCCATCCCATTCGCATCGCCGATGGCTTCGAGCTGGCCGCCCAGTGCGCCATCAAGCAGCTGGACGCGATCGCCAAGCCCTTCCCGGTGGATCCAAAGAACAAGGAACCCCTGATCCAGATTGCCATGACCACCCTGGGCAGCAAGATTGTGAACAAGTGCCACCGCCAGATGGCCGAGATGGCTGTGGATGCCGTGCTGAATGTGGCCGACATCGAGAAGAAGGACGTCAACTTCGAGCTGATCAAGATCGAGACCAAGGTGGGCGGTCGCATGGAGGACTCGATGCTGGTGAAGGGCGTCATCGTGGACAAGACGCTCAGCCACTCGCAGATGCCCAAGGAGCTGAAGAACGTCAAGCTGGCCATCCTCACCTGCCCGTTCGAGCCCCCGAAGCCGAAGACCAAGCATAAGCTCGACGTGACCTCCGCGGAGGATTACAGGGCTCTGCGCGAGTACGAGCAGGAGAAGTTCACGCAGATGGTCAAGCAGGTGAAGGACGCCGGCGCCACCCTGGCCATCTGCCAGTGGGGCTTCGACGACGAGGCCAACCACCTGTTGCTGCAGCAGGAGTTGCCCGCCGTGCGCTGGGTCGGCGGACCGGAGATCGAGCTGATTGCCATCGCCACCGGGGGACGCATCGTGCCGCGCTTCGAGGAGCTCACAGCCGAGAAACTGGGTTATGCCGGTCTCGTCCGCGAGATGTGTATGTATTGGTTTCCAGCAACCCAGAGGTCTTTATTAATTGACATTTTCTCCTTTCAGCCTTTGGCACGTCCAAGGACAAGATGCTGGTCATCGAGGAGTGCAAGAACTCCAAGGCCGTGACCATCTTCTTGCGCGGCGGCAACGCCATGATCATTGCCGAGGCCAAGCGCTCCATCCATGACGCCATCTGCGTGGTGCGTTCGCTGGTCAAGGACTCGCGCATTGTCTATGGCGGCGGAGCCGCTGAGATCAGTTGCTCACTGGCGGTGGCCAAGGAGGCCGACCAGCTGTCCACCCTGGAGCAGTACGCCTTCCGCGCCTTCTCCGTGGCCCTGGAGAGCATTCCGCTGGCCCTGGCCGAGAACAGCGGCCTGCATCCAATCGAGACGCTGTCGGAGCTGAAGGCCAGCCAGGTGGCCGAGAAGAAGCCCAGCCTGGGCGTGGACTGCATGCTGTCGGGTGATTCGGACATGAAGAACCACAATGTGGTGGAGTCGCTGCACTCGAAGAAGCAGCAGATCCTGCTCTCCACGCAGCTCGTCAAGATGATACTCAAGATCGACGACGTGCGCTCCAAGAACGAAGGCGGCATGTAACGAACCCACTAAAACACCTCACATCAGATCCAGTTTTAGACTCACATCCCCCCCTCTCGCTTGGCTATCTCTTCACGAACACCGCCCTCATCTCTATGTACATCTGTATTAATTGTTTACTTTTATTAATCCACAAGTTCTTTGGAAAAGAAGAAAATTACATTATACAAAGGGGCTATCCCTGGTCAAATACACACTAAAACCAAACTAAGCTGACTACACTGACTAGACTTTCTTGCCGTTGATGGTGGCCAGTTGTTTGCGATTGATTTGGTCGAAGAAGAGCAATCCTGCCGAGCGTTCCACGCTCTCGGGCGGCACCTGGAACACACTGATGGGGGTGTCGTTGCTGATCACCTGGTTGGGCATCACATAGGACTCCATGTGGAGCTTGTGGTCCGGGGATTCGCACACAATGACCTTGTAAAAGTGGGTTGGCACTGCCACCGTGTTGGACCCGATGACCTCGTACTTCACATAGGTCTTGCCATCGTCCTCCTTGTGGGGCAGATAAAGTGGACCCGTGCAGACGTACACATTGGAGTGGCTCTTCGTTAGCTTGCGCACATGCGACTCTAGGGTGTTCCACGCATCCCGATTAAATCCCTGGCCCACCTGTGGCGCCATGTTGGACAGGTAGAAGGTCTCGTCGCAGTGCTTCTGGTGGAGTCGATGATTGCCGGCGGCGGCCATGTGCCCGCGATCGTATCCAGATCGCCGGTAATCCGTGTTCTGTGACCTGAAGAACGGATGGATGCTCTCGTCCTGCCGGAAGTCACATTTGGACCGGTCCACCGCATCGTTCTTGGCCACCGACTCCGCCGTGAGGTGCTCGAACACCCAGTGGGGCACTCGATTCCGCCGATCGTAGGACAGCACATAATCCGAGTGGGATCGCACGTGATCCAGTCCCGGAAAGCCGTACTTCATGATCTGGCCGATCCGTGAGGGAGTCGCCGCCAGGCTGACATTGGCATCCTGGGCGGGAATCAAGCTGGCCGCCGAAACGGTTCCAAAGGTGGGTAATCCCGGCAGGCGGAGAAGGCTATCGGTGGATTCATCATTCCGGTGTTGCCGTTCCACGTGGGTGCCCAGGTAAAAGGCGCCCAGGGCGGTGGCTCCCAGGGCTAGTACGTTGCCCACTCGTCGCCCGCTCATTTCTACGGTTTAATTTATAAATCTGGCCAAAACCACCAGATAACGACCGCTATTGCACAATTCAGGTACTTTAGTGTGACCAGGTTTCAGCTTTCAGAAAAAACTTGTGCCGTTTTGAAAACATGCTGGAAATGCTTTCAAATGTTTTTCAAATTTTGAAAATATGCTAGAAACGTACTGAAACTATACATTTTGAACAAATGTCGATAGCAGGTTTTGGAAGTTTTAAAAAATGGTAACATATATGATAATTTAATAAAATATAAAATTAAAAAACGATGTTTTAGATAATTCTACCACAAGCTTTAGACGGCATTATTCATGTCCTAATGCTGTAAAATAAATGCTTATTTATCTATTCTGTTTATTACCAAGTTATGATTCTAGATGTCTATCGTTAAGGTTTTAAAACTATTTAGAAAGTTGCTATTGATTTTCATACCCTCGACTTCGGAAAACGCTTAAAAATCGGGTTATTTTGTTCAAATTTGTTTTTCGGTGCTCCTTAAGTTTTTTTTTTTACCCTCCGCCCATTTAAAATTTGTAAGTGGAATTGGCTTAGAAAGTTATAGATTTCAAAACTGTTTTTACCTTTTCAAGTATAAGCTCAATGGCGAGGTGGTGTAAACCTAAATTCACCTATTGGAACTGTTAGATATTTTATAAAATAATATAATAATTTTTTTAAGTGATTGTCGTTATATTAAGCTATCGTACATATATGCACATTTCCAATACATATGAGTCAAGATCAAGACGGTTTTAGTGCACTTTGTCTCCCCCTCCACTTTATTCGCTTTTGCTATATCTTCAATCGCAGCTCAAAGCTTTGGAAGCCGAGCTTTGTCGATTCCATTTCGTTTCATTCTACCGAGGTTTTATTTGACGAGGTTATCTGTCCGGACTTGTTTACATTGGAACTCGGAACTGGAGCTGATTAGAAGCGAATCTCGGCCAGAGGCAGCATTCAGTTGAAAGTGAAACGCGTGTGGAGAGGATGCTGGATGTGGTGGCTCTACTGTTGATCGCCCTGGCAGTGGGCTTTTGGTTTGTGCGCACCCGATTGAGCTATTGGAGCAGGAGGGGCATTGCCAATGTCCCGGGTCGGTTTCCCGTGGGCAATATGGAGGGTTTCCGCAAAACGAAACACTTCATCGATATTGTAACGCCGCTGTACGAGAAGTTCCGGAACAATGGATCACCATTTGCCGGCTTTTCTATGATGCTACGACCCGTGGTGCTGATCACGGATTTGGAGCTGGCCAAGCATATACTCATACGAGATTTCGCCAACTTTGAGGATCGTGGGATGTACCACAATGAGCGGGATGATCCGCTGACCGGTCATCTCTTTCGGATCGATGGGCCCAAGTGGCGACCCCTGCGCCAGAAGATGTCGCCCACCTTCAGTTCCGCCAAGATGAAGTACATGTTTCCCACGGTTTGCGAAGTGGGCGTGGAATTGGCTCAGGTGTGCCGCGAACTGGCGGATAATGCCATGTGCGGTATCCTTGAGATCAGTGATTTGATGGCCCGCTATACCTCCGATGTCATCGGTCGCTGTGCCTTCGGCGTGGATTGCAATGGCCTCCGGAATCCCGAGGCGGAGTTCGCCATAATGGGCAGAAGAGCCTTTTCCGAGCGTCGACACTGCAAACTGGTCGATGGTTTCATCGAGAGTTTTCCCGCTCTGGCTCGCCTGCTGCGCATGCGTCAGATCCATCAGGACATTACGGATTTCTATGTGGGCATCGTCCGGGAGACGGTGAAGCAAAGGGAGGAGCAGGGCATCGTGCGGAGCGACTTCATGAACCTGCTGCTCGAAATGAAGCAGAGGGGTGAGCTCACCATCGAGGAAATGGCCGCCCAGGCTTTTATATTCTTTGTTGCCGGCTTTGACACATCCGCTTCCACCTTGGGATTCGCCCTGTACGAGTTGGCCAAACAGCCGGACATTCAGGAGAAGCTGCGCCAGGAAATCGACGACGCACTGAAATTGCATCAGGGGGAATTCACCTACGAATCCATGCAGGAGCTGCGCTACATGGAACTGGTCATTGCAGGTGGGTTTTATTTTAATAATAATCATAAATATAACAGCTGATACATTTACAAAATTTTTCTAGTGCTAAGTATATTTGTGCTAAGAAGTAAGGAGTTTAACACGAGTTTAATATTATCCGCTAATGCAATCATATTTTTTTTTTTAATATTTTTTCACAGCAAATGTTAAGTTCCAACTACAAAAATGGGCTGATATTTTTGTGACATCATATTAGTTTTGGCTAATTTGGTATAATAGCCAGATTATAATACTTTATGTTAATGTTCTGATTGATCAAAAATATCATAATATTTGGTTTTTCTAAAGAGTGTTTCGTGATAGAACTCTACAAATTATATAATTATGATTTTGTTTACTTATCAAAAAAATGTTAAGCCTTATAAATGTTTACTTATGTTTATCTATTTAATATCTTACCTATTCTATTATTTAAAATAGTGTTAAATCTATTTCCATTCCAGAGACGCTTCGGAAATATCCCATTCTACCCCAGCTCACTCGGATATCCAGGCATTTATATGCCGCCAAGGGTGACCGTCGCTTCTACATTGAGCCCGGCCAGATGGTGCTGATTCCGGTCTACGGGATCCATTACGATCCGGCCTTGTATCCAGAGCCCCACAAGTTTATACCGGAGCGGTTCCTGGCCGACCAACTGGCCCAACGCCCCACCGCATCGTGGCTGCCCTTCGGCGACGGACCCCGCAATTGCATTGGGATGAGGTTCGGCAAGATGCAGACGACCATTGGGCTGGTCAATCTGCTCAGGAGCTTTCACTTCAGCGTCTGTCCGCGAACTGACCCCAAAATCGAGTTCGTCAAGTCCAATATTCTGCTGTGCCCCGCCAATGGGATCTACTTGAAAGTCCAAGAACTAAGCCAACTGAGGAGATAGGGATTCATTTTAGTTTTACATATTATTTTACATGTCATAACACATTTTTTATCAATCTACACGGGTAACTATAGCATTGATTATGGCTGCAGGCGATTCCGCTTTATTATTACCTAATCTAGGTTTTTTGGGGGTCAGACATTTGATTATTTCGTTTTGTCGTCACAGGCATTATCAGAAAGAAATGCGTAAAAGAATAGGTATTTGGTATAAGCATTTCACCAGGCAGTGCCATATTAAATAACTTTTCTTTTCTTTTACAATAAACAATAATTCTCGAGAAGAGTGAACAATAAAAATAATTCATAAGATTTCAAAGCACAAGTTTGTTTGACCAATATAAAAAAAAAACTTTAAAAGCCATTTTTTTTGTTTAAGAGTTTCGCTTAAAGAGAAACTGTGCTTTGCGATTCTCTTGACAAACAAATGTTTACGATTTTATCAGGAGAATTCACACGCGAGCTTGGCGATAGAGATAAAAAAGAGCTTATAAACGTTGTATCATCCCATTGGAATCTCAGTTTAGAGCGGAACGTGAACCAGAAATGTCGCTGTTACTTTCGCTAATCGCGCTTTTAGTGTCGTTGCTTTTATTTTTCGCACGACGACGTCATGGATATTGGCAGAGGAGGGGCATTCCCCACGATGTGCCACACGCACTCTTCGGAAACATCAAGGACTGGCCCAATAAACGACACATTGCCCATATCTTTCGGGACTACTACTTCAAATACAAGGGCTCTGATTATCCATTCGCCGGCTTCTACTTCTTTTTCACACAAACTGCTGTGGTGACCGATTTGGAACTGGTCAAGAGGGTCATGATCAAGGACTTTAAACACTTCGAGAATCGGGGTATTTTCTACAACGAGATCGATGATCCGCTTTCAGCCACTTTGTTCAGCATTGAAGGTCAGAAGTGGCGGCATTTGAGACACAAGCTGACACCCACTTTTACGTCCGGCAAAATGAAACACATGTTCCCTATAGTGGTGAAAGTTGGAGAGGAAATGGATAGGGTATTCAGTGATAAAACTACTTTGGGTGAAAGCCCAGTTCTAGAGGTTGTGGATCTGGTGGCACGTTATACCGCCGATGTAATAGGTAACTGCGCCTTTGGTCTGAACTGCAATAGTTTGCACGATCCCAAGGCGGAATTTGTGACAATTGGCAAACGGGCGATCACCGAACATCGTTATGGAAATATGCTAGATATATTTCTATTCGGCTTTCCCAAGCTATCGCGACGTTTGCGCCTAAAACTAAACATCCAGGAGGCGGAGGACTTCTACACGGCAATCGTTAGGAAAACCATTGACCACAGATTGAAGACCAACGAGAAGCGGAATGACTTTATGGACAGCCTGATTGAAATGTATAAGAATGAGCAGGCTGGCAACTCCGAAGATGGGCTTACGTTCAACGAGCTCCTCGCCCAGGCTTTTATCTTCTTTGTGGCTGGGTTCGAGACGAGCTCTACGACCATGGGATTTGCTCTCTACGAGTTGGCCCGCAATCAGGGTGTTCAGGATAGACTCAGAGAGGAGATTAACAATGTTCTAGAAAAGCACAACAACGAGTTCACCTACGAGGGAATCAAGGAAATGAAGTATCTGGAGCAGGTCGTCATGGGTGAGTTTTCTAAAGTTTAACTGTGTTCTTAAGTAAAAATTGACTATTGCTTTTGCTTACAGAAACCCTTCGAAAGTATCCCGTGCTGGCACATCTTACGAGAATGACCGAGACCGACTTTTCGCCGGAAGACCCAAAGTATTTCATTGCCAAGGGTACAATCGTTGTGGTCCCAGCTCTGGGCATTCACTATGATCCGGATATTTATCCCGAACCGGAAAAATTCAAGCCAGAACGCTTCACCGACGAGGCAATCGCTGAGAGACCGTCGTGCACCTGGCTTCCATTTGGCGAAGGTCCCCGGAACTGCATTGGTTTGAGATTTGGACTAATGCAGACCTGTGTGGGATTGGCCTATCTGATCAGGGGCTATAAGTTTAGTGTGGCCCCGGAGACACAAATACCCATGAAGATAGTCGTGAAGAACATTTTAATATCAGCTGAGAATGGTATCCACCTCAAAGTCGAGAAGCTTTCTAAGTTAGATTTTTAAAATGAGGTTCCATTGTACTATAAACTAAAGCTAAAGTTAACTTATTCGCTGCAATGCATATTTCTGTAAAAACTTGTTAAACGCTCTGCAAGACTTTAAAAGTACGACAAGATAAGTTCGATGAAGGATAATATTCAGTGTACAATAATAATCTTTTCCTAATAAATGTCGTAGTAAAACGTTTAGTTTAGTTTAGAGAATGACGCTGTTACTGTGTCTTAAGAAGGTTATGAGTATTGAGTATTATTGTGTAAACCTAGCTAATAGGTACTATAAAAAGTACTCAATACCTCTCCCATTAGAAACACTTTGCAGGCATGCGTTTAGGCACACCTAACGAAATGACCGAGTCAAAGTTTTTACCTAAAGTTTCCAAGTACTTTACTCCAAAGGGCATAGTAGTTGTAATCCCAGCTCTGGGGGGCATTCACTAAGATACTAAAATACTTTGAGAACCGGAAAAATTTAAGTCAGACCGCTTTACGGATCACCTGTTCTTTTTGGGTAAAGGTTCACGGAACTGTAGTGTATTGCGATGTGGATAAATGCAAAACTATGTGTGATTGACCTATCTTTCTGAAAACCTATATTTCGGAAAAACAAATAGAGGTTTCACTTAAGAGCCTTCTTCTTTCATCCGAAAATGGAATTAATCTCAGAGTGGAGAGGATCTCAAAACGACATTATACAATATTAATTATTTCTTAAATGTGTTACTTTGTTAATTTTAGAATGAAAGAACTGAAGGCAGCATTAGTGTACCCTCATTTATAAGCCCAGTTCAAAGAAACTTGAACTTTAGAATATTTTGAAACTTATTGACGTTCGGTTGCATTTGGTTTATTGCTCCTATTAACATAGTCTAAGCCTCTGTTATTTCCAATTGAAGCTTTTTTTTAGAAGTGATCTGTTAAACTTTCGTGATTTAGATCTAGCAAAGAGCGCTGGCCGATAGGATAATCCAAAGCTACTTTTTGTGATCGAAGCCACGTGTTTTAGGCCCACCACTTCAGTGTTCTTATAATGGCTATTCTGCTTGGTTTGCTGGTGGGTGCTCTTACCCTCGCTGTTTGGTGGGTGCTCCAAAACTACACCTACTGGAAGCGCCGAGGTATTCCCCATGATCCGCCCAACATTCCACTGGGCAACATCGGCGAATTATGGCGGACGAGGCCGTTGGCCCACATTCTTAAGCGAACTTATTTGAAATTCAAGAACAAGACGGACGGACCTTTTGTCGGCTTCTACGCGTATGCAATGAAGTATATTGTGATCACCGACATTGATTTTGTGAAAACCGTACTGGTTACGGACTTTAACAAGTTCCACGATCGCGGAGTCTATCACAACGAAAGGGATGATCCGCTGACCAACAATCTAACCACTATCGAGGGTCAAAAGTGGAGAAATCTGCGCCATAAGCTAACTCCGGCCTTTACGCCTGTTAAAATAAAGAACATGTTCCCAGCCGTTTTGGGTGTGGCTCATGAACTTATCCAGGTGATCGATGAGCAGATCTCGAGCTCTCCACAGACCATAGAAGTCGCCGATCTGATGGCTCGCTTCACTGCCGACGTAATTGGCATCTGTGCCTTTGGCCTGGAGTGCAATAGTTTGCGGGATCCCAAGGCGGAATTTGTGAAAATGGGTGAGACGGCGTTGAGGGAACGTCGTCATGGCTTTCTGGTGGACCTCCTCGTCTTCGGAGCACCCAACTTAGCCGTGAAGTTGGGCATCGAGATGCTGCTGCCGTCGGTGCAGTCATTCTACATGAATATTGTAAGGGACACCATAGATTATAGGGTGAAGAACAAGGTAACTCGGAACGACTTTATGGACTTGCTGATCGATATGAAATTGAAATACGATAATGGCGATAAGCAAGATGGCCTCACCTTCAATGAGGTGGCTGCCCAAGTATATTCATTTTTCCTGGCTGGCTTCGAAACGAGCTCCACAACCATGGGATTTGCCCTCTATGAACTGGCCAGCAATCAGGATGTCCAGGATAAACTGAGGCTGGAAGTGGACACTGTGCTGGCGAGGCATGATGGGCAACTAAACTACGACAGCTTGCGAGAGCTGACGTATCTGGAAAAGGTCACCGATGGTGGGTATATAACTTATATAACTTATTGATAACTTAATGAAACAATCCTTCCTTAGAAACCCTGCGAAAATATCCCGTTGTGGGTCATTTGGTGCGGATTGCAACTAAACCCTATGTGCATAGCAGTCCAAAATATTTTATTGAGCCGGGAACGGGAGTTCTGGTGTCCACTTTGGGCATCCACCATGATCCTGAGTTCTACCCGGAGCCCGAAAAGTTCATCCCAGAGCGCTTCGATGTGGAGCAGGTGAAAAAGCGGCCACCATGCTCTTTCCTGCCCTTTGGGGAGGGTCCCCGGAATTGTATAGGCGTTCGATTCGGACGGATGCAGGTCGTCGTCGGATTGGCCCTGCTCGTCCACCGTTTTAAGTTTGAATTGCATCCGACGAAGACGTCAGTGCCAGTCAAGTACAAAATCAAGAATCTTCTGTTGAGCTCCGAAGGCGGCATCAACCTTAATGTCAGCAGGATAGTGTAAAAAAAATTTTAAAATGTTAATTTTTTTAAAGAATGTGGTTTGAAAAAGTGCGTTTAAGGTGTTTTATAAAGTTTGTTAGAATATTGTTTTTATTAAAATATTGTATATATTGTAATGAGAGGTTATGAGTTTTATGCCTATTCAAGAATTATTGGAAACCAATATTTGTATTTAAAATTTGTTTAAAAGAAAATGTATAGCACCCCCTATGAACTAAATAAATAAAAACATATGTATTTAAAAAGCAAAAAAAATCTAATATTTATTATTGGTCTTATAAAATTATTAACAAGCACTTTAAAGATACCACACATAAATTATCCTTATCAGTATTGATAACGATTGGATTAGAAGTTATCTAAAATAATTTTCTTGCGGTTAGTCATAATTTGTAGCGACGAAATGAAAATGGTTATATACAAACACCTTCACATAGATATATCAAGTTATCATATTCCGTCGCAATAATAAATGCAGCCAGTCGTTGACAAATGCACTATTTAAACAATGACTATACACGAAAACAACTAAATGCGATCAACTTTCAGGAAAATACCAGTATCACTCGTTATAAGGAAAGTTTTTTTGCTGTATACCATGGGGATTGTGGTCTGGTCGCACAAGGAGAACTTAAATTCATTGATTAGGAAAGCCAGTCCGACACGGGCTTGCATTTGGCCAAAGCGCATTCCAATGCAGTTTCTGGGACCTTCGCCAAAGGGAAGCCACTCCACGGAATCACGTTCCTTGACGCGATCGGCGGAGAAGTTGTCAGGATCAAAGGTATTTGGGTTGGGATACAGGTTCTCATCCCGGTGCATGGCTCCGGCAGGAATCAGGACGGGCATGCCCTTTTTGATAACATATTTGGGATTATCGGGAACCACAAAGTCCTCCAGGCATTCTCTATTTAAAACAGGTAGTACAGTGTACAGACGAAGTGTTTCTGAAGGACATAAAAGGTAAGTATGGTAAATAAGGAATAATTAACCAAACAACTCACCCGATATTACTTGGTCCAGATACACCAGATCCTTCATGCTTTCGTAGGTTAACTCTCCATTGCAATTGGCGATCACCTCCTGGCATTCTTTCCTCACCCGATCCTGAATGTCCTGATGTTGAGCCAGTTCGTACAGGGCAAATCCCATGGTGGTCGATGAGGTTTCAAAGCCAGCTCCGAAAAACACAAACGCTTGGGCGGCCATTTCCTCAATCGTTAGACTAACACTTTCGCCAGTTTCGGATTTTGTCAGGGGACTGTTTTTCAAATCGATAAGCTGATCCATGAAGTCATTCCGACGGATATTGTTCTGCTCCCTGAACGAAACCGTCTCCCTGACAATGCGCAGGAAAAAGTGTTCCGCATCCTCAATGGTGATTTTCATGTGGAGTCTGCGGGCCAAGTTTTGGAAGCTATTGATAAAGGCAATTCCTATGGGTCCATGGCGCTGCTCGAAGACAGCTCGACGTCCCATCACCCGGAATTCCGCCTCCGGATCCTTGAGACTACTGCATTCGATGCCAAAGGCACAGGTGCCAATCACATCAGTGGTAAACCGGGCTAGGATATCCTTAACCTCCACAATAGGGGACTTTTCCATGGTCTGTCCAAACACTTGGATAAACTCATGGCCCACCTTGACCACGGTGGGAAACATGTACTTCATTTTTCCCGACGTAAACGTAGATGACAACTTGCTCCTCATGGACTTCCATTTCTGGCCATCCAGCAGGAACAGTTGTCCCGACAAAGGATCGTCCTCTGTATTGTGATAGAATCCGCGATCCGTGAACTTGTTGAACTCCTTGATCAATATGAGTTTGGCCAGCGAAGTGTCCAGTACCAGGATTCCGGGTCTTTGGAACCAATAGAAGCCCGCGAAGGGCCCGCTTCCACGGAACTTGTTGTAGTATTCCATCCAGACATCGCAGAAGGAGCGACTAGTTTGCACTCCCGTCAGACTTCCCATCAGGATGTGGGGCTCCTCGCAGGGAATGCCCAGATTTTGCCAGTACTGCAGGGCACGACGCCATTTCAATACTAGATATCCCACCAGCACTACGACGGCCGTGAAGAGATAAATGAAAACACCCATGACATCAGCCTGGGTGTGGAAAAATTTAACAACCGATGAAAATTGCAGCCAACGCAGTTTAGTTCAGCTTCAAAAACCTACTGAACGCAAAAAGCTTCTCAAGCTAGCTGAAAAGCTAGGGAACGAAATAGATTATTATCTATTAGATTTGTTCTATTCGATTTGTATAGCAAATTAATTGGTTTTTTTGTATCTTCTGTACTCTCTTTAAAACTTAATTAGCTGAGCATTTCTCTTTTCGAGAGATTTCTCTTATCAAAACATTTTTGTTAAGATTTCAAAAAGAATTTAAACAGACTATTCGAACCTACCTCAATTTTTTCTCAGTTGGGTAAGATTTTTCATCTCTTGAAAATCTGAAGCTATTTATCTAACACATTTATTTATTTTGTCAAAATTGTATACTTTTTCGTTTGATTTGGATAAGTAATATGTGTACATATGTGCAAATATGCAAGACAAAAATAAACACCACAAAATTGCACATACAAAGAGAGCAAGTTAAACCAATTCCCACACCGACTATGAAAAATAAGACGCTATGAACGTGGTTTAAAAATAGTAAAAAAGAGAACAGTTATTAGGGGAGCTTTGCGAACAGCTTCAAAACAAAAGTAAATAGAAAAGGCAATAATAACGATGACTTGCACTTTATGCATTTTAAGAGTGGAGAAAGAGAAAACTTGTTTATATCGAACCAAAAAATGTATTCAAATTCTTTTTAAGATACTTTCATGTATTCTCTTGGTAGATTTATTAAATGTGAATTTAAAAATATATAAAAACGTATATGAATTAAACGACTATAAAGTCACGACAATTTCTGAAACACCAGTATTGTCAAAAAAGTGTTATTTGCAATTGGAAACCAAAAGCCAGGAATACATTTAAAATATACACTAACAATTTAAAATGAGTGACTATCTGTTGCTAGTAATTTTAAAATTTTAAGTTTTTATTAAGTTATGCAAACATGCTGCCCTCAGGTAAAAAAAAGAAATTGTGAAATTTTTTGCGATCAAGTTGAAATTATTTTCCAAAAAAAAAAGTTATTCAGTAGTTGTCAATTCTAAATGTACAAAAGATAACAAAACTCGTACACTGAAGTGTACGACTTAAATAAAGTTAACAAAAAATAAAACTATTATTATTATTAATTTACATATTACTATTAAAGTTCTAAGAGAGAGGTATTATACTGGATAAAATGAAATTTAACGACCTTAATCTGACTTTGTTGCTCTTTACTGGCTGACGCAAAGAGAGTAAGGTGACTGTTAAGAGAAAGGCGAATTGGGTATGGATCGCCTATAAAAGAGGCGATCGCCCGGTTGAATTATTCAGTTGTAACGAAATGGCCGTTCTACTCGTTTTGCTCGTCGGTGTTCTCACCTTGGCCGTGTGGTTTGTGCATCAAAACTTTAGTTACTGGAAGCGACGCGGCATTCCCCACGATGCCCCCAAAATTCCATTCGGCAATACTAGAGAACTGATGAAAACAATGCAATTGTCGGACATTTTTAAGAGAACCTACGACAATTACAAGAACAAAACCGATGGTCCATTTGTGGGATTTTACATGTATTTCAAAAAGATGGCCATTGTGACCGATATTGACTTCGCAAAAACCGTACTAATCCGCGACTTTGACAAGTTCCACGACCGTGGAGTATTCCACAATGAGCGTGATGATCCGCTGACCGCCAATTTGGTGAATATCGAGGGTCAGAAGTGGAAGACCCTGCGCCAGAAACTGACACCCACATTCACCTCTGGCAAAATGAAGACCATGTTTCCCACCATTCTGGAGGTGGGAGATGATCTGATTCGGGTAATCGATCAAAAGGCTTCTGCAAGTAAGGACTCCCTGGAAATCACCGATGTTTTGGCCCGTTTCACTGCCGATGTAATCGGAACGTGTGCCTTCGGCTTGGATTGCCACAGTTTGTCGGATCCCAAAGCGGAGTTTGTCCAAATGGGAAAAGATGCTATTACCAAACGACGATATGGAAAATCGATGGACTTGCTTTTGTTTGGGGCCCCGAAACTTGCGGAAAAATTGCGTATGAAACAGAGTGTCCAGAAAGTGGAGGACTTCTATATGAACATCATTAAGGATACTGTGAACTATCGCGTTAAGAACAATGTGAAACGAAACGATTTCATGGACATGCTAATCGAAATGAAGTTGAAATACGATAATGGCGATCATCAAAATGGCCTAACCTTTAATGAAATTGCGGCCCAGGCTTTTATATTTTTCCTTGCTGGTTTTGAAACGAGCTCTACAACCATGGGTTTTGCTCTGTATGAATTGGCCATCAATCAGGATGTCCAGGATAAGTTAAGGAAAGAAATTGATAGTGTGCTGGAGAAACATAACGGAAAGCTGGACTACGACAGCATGCGGGAGATGACATATCTGGATAAGGTCATTGATGGTGAGTAATTCAATTAATTGTGTGGCGTTTCTCAGCTAAAATGGATTTAATTTACTTTGCAGAGGCGATGAGAAAACGTCCGGTAGTGGGCCATTTGATACGCGTTGCAACTCAGCGCTACGAGCATAGTAATCCCAAGTATTACATTGAAGAGGGCACCGGAGTCCTGGTGCCCACCTTGGCCATCCACCATGATCCTGAGTTCTATCCGGAGCCGGAGAAGTTCATCCCAGAGCGATTCGATGTGGAACAGGTGCAACAGCGACCCGCCTGCACTTTCCTGCCTTTCGGCGAAGGTCCCCGGAACTGTATTGGCCTTCGATTCGGACGGATGCAGGTCATTGTTGGAATGGCTCTCCTCATCCACAACTTCAAGTTCGAAGTGCACCCCTCCAAGACTGTCGTCCCCCTGGAATACAGAGCCGATGATTTTCTGATGAGCTCAAAGGGCGGAATTCATTTAAAAGTCAGCAGGGTTGGAAAGTAATACAGATGATTCTAATGTAATTATATTCATTGAACAGCCGGAGGCTACGACGCAGTAAGCTGAGTAAACGTACAATACTTGTAAATTGGATACTGTAGACTAAGGTTAATTTATACATGCAATTAAGCTATCTTTAAGTTTATCCCCGCCCCCAGACGGCTACGATGTTTGTCATGGGAATTGGTGGATTTAGAAAAAGACAATACGTATTTATATTTAACACTGTTACTGTTCACGCTATTATGTATTTACATGCCAGATCAATTAATCGAAAAAGTAAAAAAAAAAAAAATAAACTTGTAGCAATTGTTAATAATTGTAGCATTTGAATTAATTAATGACTGGTTTGTTAATTGTATAACTAAATTTGGAATCTGTAAACAAGAGCTGACATCAAACCGGTATAAAATAACAACCGGAAAGTATCTATAGTGCTGGCTTATTAAGCTTCCACTTCGTATAGAGAAAATACCATGGGTCTCGATGAGGTTTCAAACCCTCCGGAGAAGAATAAAAAAGCCTGACTGCGACTCGATGGTTAGATTGACACTTTCTCCTGTCTCAGATTTAAGTGCTTTGTTGTTTTTCAATTAAATAAAGGTATATCAGCTACCATTCAAACTTTTATTTTTTTGCATATTAAAGTACAAAAGTTATCTTGTAAACAAATGTCTAAAATGCCTTGGTATACTTTCGGGCATTTCTTTTTAACAAAGTGTTAGATTGAGGCCCACAAATATGTTAATTTAAGCCATCGTAAATATTAAAACATTAAGTTGACCACAATATTTTTTAAAAATGTTGAGCCGTCTATTTCTTCAGTTTTAGACTCACGCCTCTTTCATGTTTTAGATTAAAGCTACAATCATATTTACGTGTGTTACCCCTTGTGCCACGTTTCACATGGTTCAACCCAACTAAAAAACAATTAAATTCGCTTAGTCCCCAGCTAAAGTTGTCAATGACAAAACAAATGAAAACTCAAGTTATATTATCTATTAGTCCATTTATATGATTATTTCGTATTTATAGTAATTACACTCGTTCCACCTTGAGGTTAATGCCTGATTCACTTGCAACGAGGAACAATTCTTTGTTGTACTTCATGGGAATCGTTGTCTTTTCGCAGACGGAAAACTTAAAGTTCTTGATGAGGAGAGCCAGTCCAAGCCTTGTCTGCATTTGGCCAAAGCGCATTCCGATGCAGTTTCTGGGACCATCGCCGAATGGCAGCCACTCCACGGAATCGCGTTCCTTGACGCGATCGGCGGAGAAGTTGTCCGGGTTGAACTGGTCCGGATTTGGATAGAGTCTCTCATCCCGGTGCATGGCTCCGGCGGGAATCAGGATGGGCATTCCCTTCTTAATCACATACTTGGGATTTTCGGGAACCACAAAGTCCTCCAGGCATTCTCTATTCAAAACGGGTAGTACAGTGTATAGGCGAAGCGTTTCTGTTGGGTACAAGGATAAATAATTAGTAAAGGGAACTCTGTATAGCCTTTTCCATATTTACCAGATATCACTTGATCGAGGTAGACCAGATCCTTTAGGCTTTCATAGGTCAAATCTCCGTTATACTTCTGACCAACTTCCAGGATCTCTTCCCGCACACGGTTCTGGATGTCCTGATTTTGGGCCAGCTCATACAAAGCGAATCCCATCGTGGTCGACGAGGTTTCAAATCCGGCCGCAAAGAAAACGAAAGCCTGCGCGGCAATCTCCTCGATGGTCAGATTGACATTCTCGCCGGTCTCAGAGGTCATTAGTGGTTTGTTTTTCAAATCGATCAACTGATCCATGAAATCGTTTCGACGGATGTGGTTCTGCTCTCTGAAAGCCACCGTCTCCCTGACGATGCGCATGAAGAACTTTTCAATGGGCTCCGCTGTCATCTTCATGTGGAAACGACGTGCCAGATTGGGAAAGCTATTGACAAATCCGATACCAATGGGACCTAATCGCTGCTCGGTTACAGACCGACGACCCATCACTCGGAACTCGGCTTCCGGGTCCTTCAGACTGCTGCATTCGATGCCAAAGGCACAGGTGCCAATCACATCAGTGGTGAACCGGGCCAAAAGCTCCCGCACTTCAATAATTGGATTCTTGGCCACATCTTGGCCAAACACCTCGGTGAACTCGTGACCCACCTTGAGCACAGTGGGGAACATATACTTCATTTTGCCCGATGTGAAGGTGGGCGATAGTTTGTTCCTCATGGACCGCCACTTATGCCCATCCAATAGGAAGAGTTGTCCCGACAAGGGATCGTCCTCCGTGTTGTGAAAGAATCCACGGTCCGTGAACTTGTTGAAATCTTTGATCAGAATCTGCTTGGCCAGAGAAGTTTCCAGGACGAAAACAGCCGGTCGCCGGAACCAATAGAAGCCAGCGAAGGGTCCGCTGCCGCTAAACTTTTTGTAGTAGCTCGTCCAGATTTCGCTAAACGACCGCTTGGTTCGCACTCCCTGCATGTTTCCCATGAACACATGGGGTTCCTCGCAGGGAATCCCCAACTCCTGCCAATACCTCATGGTGCGGCGCCATTTCATCAGAAGGTAGCCAACTAGAGCCAGCAGTGCCGTGAGTAGGAAAGTTCCCACGGCCATGACTCACGATAAATATTTTTTGGTTATTTTTATAAACTAATCAAAGTTTGCCCCTAACGGAGAAGCTTCAATAACTTGTTCCGATCGTTTGTTAACTTGTTCAACGTTTGTCACTTACTGAGCATGCCAAAGCTTTGGCAGCGCTTTTAAATGGTACGGAGCAAAAATATGAAGTCATTGTGACCAACAAACAGAATGCTAGCACTCGTAATCGTTTCACTTATCTTCGCCGTTTGTAGGAAATCTGACTTGACACAGGTTGATAAGTTTTGCCATTGGCTGCGTCTCGACCGCAAAGTACCTGTTAAACAGATCTTGAACGTAGAAAAACTTGTAATTGATAAAATGTTCATTGAGTTAAACAATCCACTTATACCTTAAGAATGCCTATTAATAAAGGGAGCAACCAGATTGGCTTAAACCTGCCTCAACATGATTCAATGGGAGGTAGTCTACAAATTAAAAACTATCTATCTGTTATCTTCCATAAGCTTTGGCACCGATTTAATGGCTCTCAGGCACGTATTTAGACTACCTCCAATTTGAGATAGATTCCGTCCTTAATACCGAGCACAAAAGAGTTGGGATCGTAGACCAGAGGATCCGGAGTTTTCGAGCAGGTGGAGAACCTAAAGTTCTTGATGAGTAGAGCAAGTCCAATGCGAGCCTGCATCATTCCGAATCGCATGCCAATGCAGTTGCGAGGACCATCTCCAAAAGGCAGCCAAGCAACTGAAGGACGATTGGCGGATTCCTCAGGAGAGAATCGCTCGGGCCGGAACTCGAAGGGTTCGGGATAAATACTAGGATCGTGGTGAATGGCACATGAGGGTACGATGACCGACTGACCAGCCTCAATGACGAACTTCGGATGTCCGGGAACCACGTACCGCTTAAGGGCCTTTCGATCCAGATTGGGTACAATGGTATAAAGACGTGAAGTTTCTACAACAAGATTTTGGAGTCACTAAGTTTTCTTAGTTTTCATTTACTTTACTTGCCATTGATAACCTGGTTGAGGTACTTGAAATCCCTAGTACACTCATAGGTAAACTTTTGATTGTGCTTCTCCAGAACCTCTTCCACTTCAGTCCTAACCTTATCTTGGATATGCGGATTCCTGGCCAGTTCGTAGAGAGCAAATCCCATGGTGGAGGAGGATGTTTCGAAGCCAGCTATGAAAAAGACAAAGGCTTGGGCAAGGACCTCCTCAATGGTCAGTCCCTTGACCACTTCGCCATTATCGAGTTTAATTTCCTTTTGATTCTTCATTTCGATGAGCATGTCCATGAAGTCATTCCGTTTGATGTTCTCCTTTTCTCGCACCGCCACTGTATCAGTGACTATCCTGCGATAGAAATCCTGAATATGCTGGGCAGTTCGAACCAGGCCCAGTTTTCTGGCCAAATTGGGATAGCTGCGCATGAAACCGTTCAGCAGAGTACCATGTCGCCTGTCCACCAAAGATCTCCGGCCAAAGTGAAGGAACTCGGCCTTTTCGTCGCGCAGACTGTTGCACTTGATGCCAAAGGCACAGGTTCCGATGACATCCACCGTGAACCTGGCCACCAAATCACGGACTTCAAGGACTGCGTTTTGGGCCACCTTTTCGTGCATCACGGCCATAAATTCATCGGCAACGGACACCACTGTTGGATACATAAACTTCATTTTACCCGATGTAAAAGTCGAGGATAATTTGTTCCTCAGCAAACGCCACTGGGGTCCATCCAGATTGAAGAGATGTGCGGAAATGGGATCTTTTTTCTCGTTATAAAAGAATCCCTTGTCAGAGAAGTTGGAGAAATCCTTAATCAGAACATTCTTGGCCAGCTCCAGATCTATCACAAAGGCAGCAGGGTTGTGGAAAAGGAAAAATCCCACAAAGGGAGCTTTGCTCTCACGAAATTTGTTGTAATGATCTTGGAGTATCTGGTGGAAGTTCTTAGTTTTCTGCAATTCCTCCATGTTTCCTCTGATCGGATGTGGTTTCTCGAAGGGAATCCCCCGACGCTTAAAGAACGTTAATTTCCGGTGGAGATAGTAAGTGAAGATCGCCAGCAAGGCGATCGCCACTTGGAAAAGAGTGTATGTCAACGCCATACTACTATTGATGCTGTTCGGGAATGACTGAGTCGGAAAATGAGCTACAAACTGCTTTTAAATGCTGAATTTTACCAACTTTGCATGACGAAGCAGTCTCTGCCAGCGACATGAAAGTGAGAGTTAATTGTTAATCAACAGTTTTGTTTACTTTTATGCCAGCCACTGTGAGACAGCAAGAACATGTCAGTAAGATCAGTATATGTATAAATATAATGGTTTCAGTGGAAATGTTTTGGGTGCAACTTGGTTTAGCACTAACTCCTTATTATTATACACTTCCAGAGGGTATTATAATTTCAGTCACAAGTTTCCAATGCAGTAAAGTAGACATTTCCGACCTTATATATAATAAATATATTTTTGATTCCCTGTCCATCTGTCCGTTTTTCGTTCGTCATTCCGTTTCTACGCAAACTAGTCTTTCAATTTCAAAACCATCTGCTTCAAACTTTTCCAAAAGTTGACTTTCTTTTTCAGGTCTAAGATTTAAGTCGGACGTCTTTATTATAAAGCTCTCATTGGAAAAATTGGAACAAAAATTATAACTTCGCTGTTTTTAATTTCTTCAAGAAATAGTTATCGAATAATTTGTCCCAAAATATTCACAGCCTCACTGCTCTAAAGGCATAAAAATGAGAATATAGTTGCTATAAAACAAGGGTATTAAAACTTCGGCTTGTTTCCTTTCTTGTATAAACTTGCTATCATCATTTCTGCACAAACTGTTGTCATGTCAATAAGGCAATTTTGACTGTATGCTAACAGTATATGGGTTATTCAGAACCTCTACAGTTCTAGGCATCCCCCATACACGTTATCAGCTTTGCTGGCTCACCGTTGCTTGACTATCATCGAATATAATATATATATTTTTTCAAAATTAAATAGTCAGACAAAGAATTGTCTTCAGCTTTTTTTTGGTTTTCAATCTCATTTAGGCTTTGTTAAAATACATAACCTACCACAAGCGAATGGCTATGACTTTATAGAAAAGAAAACGTTGAACTTTCGCCATAGGATTCTTGGGATTTGCTTTATTACTGACTTTTATGAAAACTAAATAGGTATTTTTAATCAACTAAATCATAATAAAACAAATCATTATCAAATTATATAAATATATATATATCCGAATCGGACGTCAATGAGCTCAAATAGCCAGTTTCTACTGTATAACGACGAGCCCTCACAATATCAATCCCCCAGAAACTGCAGACGATCCCCACTGAATAGCGTCATATAACTAGGGGCTACTTAATCAGTAAAAGTTTGTGTTCGACTGCCAGTGGAACATGATATGGTTATTAACTGCTCTGATATTTGACGGATCTGGCAACGCATTTGTTTACCTTTTCGGTCATATTTGTTTGACAGTTGATTAGATTTCAAGTGCGGATGTGGGCAACAACAACAAGCAATTAAGCCCGGCAGCTTTTCGAATTTGTATTTATTTTGGCTTTACTTCAGCTTTGTGTGTGAGCTTTGCTATTGTTAGGTTTTTTTTTTTGTTTTCACGGCATTTAAATGTTAATTGGGCGTAAAATTTATCCGATAAGCTAGAAAAGCACTCTTAAAAAGATTGAAAGTGTTGTATTTTCATTTTTAGTAGCTAGACTAGATTACTAAATGAGTTAAGAGGAAATTTGATCATTGAAAATTCTCCTTCAAAAAAATAGTCCCAACAAAAAAGTCTACTTTAAATTTTACCCAAAAAAAATTGATAAGAAACAAAAATTAAGCTTAAAGCCCAAAAATATAGATAAGAACCTTAGATCCGCCAAGGTGAATAAATAAATATCCTATAAGAAGGTTACCAGTCTTTTTTTAAACTAAATTTAGTAATTGTAAGTATAATAACATTTATTCTGGTTTTATAAACATACAAATTGTCTGTGAAAAATAATATCTTTACAAGTTAATGATATTAATGGAAATCTTGAAAATTTTAAAAAAGTGAGTTATTATGCATTTAGTATCTTCTTATCTGGTTGTATAAAATTATTGTCTGTAAAAGAAAGTATCTCTACAAGTTTATGGCATTCCTAAGATATCTTTTGTTTATTTAGATTTCAGAAGACGTATAAACAAGACTTCTGCGAGTGTCTGATGGTGCCACCAACATTGAAAATAAAGTAATAATAATCATATGTCCGTCTGGCCTCAGTGAGACGCCTACGCCCCACGACCAATCGACAGACGAGTTCCAGTGTAGCGTACTCGCACTCGCACTCGAAAAAGCGGCAAAGAAACAAATTAAAAGCTCGCACCTGTGGAATGGGGAGCGAGTATCGTAAATAGTTACTTTTCTCCGTAGGGTACTCTCAGTCGAATCGCGCGCTTCGGTAATGAACGTAACCCACCGAGAATCCGGTCGAGAACGCTCCGCAGCGATGATGCATTAGCTCATATAGTTGGTGACACTACACCTGACGACGTTCTAGAGCGAGATCGCGTTATATGTATAGCGCAAGTCAGTGAGAGTAAAAGGGTGGCAAGATAGCGGGCGGGCAGGAAGTGAAGATCATAACCCAATAACCCCCCCCCTCCAAAAAAAATAAATCTGTGATTTCGATACATGTGATTGAGAACAAACAGAAAACGTACGAAATGCAAAACATGTGGATCATTTTCCTGATCATCGGACTAGTAGTGCTCGGGCTGCTGGCTCTGGTAATTATAGCGGCGCGGTATCACCGCGATTACTGGCGCTATCTGAACATTCCGCACGAGAGGCCGAAAAAGCTATGGCCTATCATTAGGCAAATAATGACGCAGACATTGAGCACGGAGGCAATGAAAGCGAATCACTACTCGGCCATATACAAAAAGTTCAAGGGTAGCGGTCCGTTCTGCGGCTTCTATGCTCTCCTGCAGCCCAGGGCCTTGATCCTGGATCGTGAGTTGATCCGACAGATTATGATCAAGGACTTTTGGAATTTCAACGATCGCGGGCTGTACTGCAATCAGAAATCGGATCCACTGTCGGGGGATTTGTATGCCTTGCGAGGCGATAGCTGGAAAGAGATGCGTCGAAAGTTGGATCCCAGCTTGGAGGGGGATCGCATGTCCTGGTTATATGGCTGCCTCTATGGGGAGGCGGCAGAGCTGCTCCTCAACGTCAATTCCACCCTGATGAGTCAACCGCATTCAACGCTGCACATCCAGAAGATCATGCGGCGTTATGTCCTCTCGGCCCTGGCCAAATGCGTTTTTGGCTTGGATGCCCAGCAGAGGTTGACCTTTCCCCTGGACGACTTTGAGCAGATGACGGAGTTGGCCTTGAATAGCCATAAGCATGGCTACCTCATGAACCTGATGATGATACGCTTTCCGAACTTTTGCCGACTGCTGCGCATGAGGCGAACGCCCAAACAGGCGGAGGATTATTTTATAAACCTCCTCACGAAAATAGTGGAACAGCGAGAGACTTCGGGTGTGCGTCAGCAGGACTATCTGCAGCTGCTAATCGAGGTCAAGGCACTGGAGTTGATCACCCATCAGTATGAATCGGATAAGGAGTTGGCCTTCCATTTGCAAAACGAACTGGCCGCCCATGCAGTTGTCTTTTTGAAGGCAGGATACGAGCAAACGGCTAACACACTGTCATATGTACTTTACGAACTTTCCTTACATCCTGAACTGCAAACCCGAGTGAGAGAGGAGGTCAAGAAGGCCATTGAGCGGCACGAGGGCAACATAAGCTATGAATGCATTCAGTCCCTGACTTTTATGGGCCAGGTGATCAACGAAACCCTGCGAATGCATCCCATAACGCCCTACATTCTGCGTCGCACCCTAAACGATTACGCAGTGCCGGATCATCCCAAGTATATACTGGTGAAGGAGCTATTTCTGATTATTCCCACGCATGCCATCCATCACGATCCGGACATCTATCCCGAACCCGATGAGTTCAGGCCAGATCGATGGGGTGGACCGAGGGATTCGCTGCAGGAGCAGGGCACCTGGTTCGGATTCGGAGTGGGTGCTCGCAGCTGCATTGGCATACAGTTTGCACAGCTGCAACTGAGACTGGCCTTGGCTCTACTCCTTTCCGAGTACGAGTTCACGTTGAACTCCAGGAAGCCATTGGTCAATCTGGAAGACGGTATAGCGCTCACGCTGATGCCATTGGGAGTTATAGAGCCCGGAAATGAGGAGAGGGCTGTGTGAGCTGGAGAATTAGGGCCACAAGAGCGGAACTGACATAAGTTAAATCTCTAAATTAGTAAAATAAGGTAACAAGATTCGTCTGAGGAGCTACATTGTCATTTGAGTTTAATGAAATTTGCTAAAACCGATAAAACTCTAGATACTAAAATAAATTAGTAGCTTATAAATGATAACGAAACAAATTTAAACTTTAAGCACCATCACATACTTGATTAAAAGTTATACAAAATAAAAAAGCTTAGAAATTTCCTCAAAATAATGTGCAAAAAGTGATTTAATTTAATTAAAAAGTTTCCGCTTTTTGCTTAATATGGAAAGGTAATTTGCGTTTTAACAAAAAGTCTAGATGACACGGAGATTAAGCTTATGTCAGTATCTAAATCTCTAGCTTTAACTTAATGACGAAGAATTTACTCCATGAACAAAATCTAGAAAGCAATATAAAACTCAGTATGGCAACTTACCTAAAAAATTTGAAAATAAAGGTCAGCTAACTTAATAGGCAAAGAAAACTTAGAGGAGTTAATAATATAGTTTATAGTCAAATACACGCTTTTTATTTAAGAATTTATTTATTTTGAAAAAAAACATTTCTTTTAAAATAGCTTGTTTAATTTCTATTAAATACACATTGTCCTCCTAAGGATGAACTTTTTGATTTGTTAAAATAATTGTCAATTTGATTCATTGTTTTGTTATTTGTGGTTAGTATACATATATCGTTTTTTGCATTGTCGATTGCTGATATGATTGGTTGCTTTGTTGGCCACTCTCAGATCGGTAGCTCAGCCTGTGCAGTGCTTGATTGCAAGAGTTGATCGATTTGTGTCGGATATATATTATTAAGAATCTGTTGCTTTCGTTGATTAATCCAAATCGAAATTAGAGTTACATTACACATTAGCACTAAAATTAGATTTACAAATAAATAAAACGTAAAACGTATACGACAAACGAACTCTAAGTATACAATATACATATGAAAGGTAAGGTTATGCTGCGTTTGTGCTATGGAATGTGTTTTGGGCAGCTCTACGAAATGCTTATTAAGAACTTAGACACTAGCTGTTTGTTCGTCGGTTTGGCCGCTAATACGAAATGGCTCTACTGCGATGGTTGGCGCTTGTGCCGCTGGGGCGAAATCAGGGAGCTTCTCGTGGGTTCTCCGCGGTGGGGCATCTTGCTCCGCAGCATCTGCTCGTGGACGTAGATTAGCAGACCCACGTCCCGGTGCCCAGCCTGCCAGGCGATCTTGAAGGCCGTACTGCCATCCTGCGGGAAAATAAATCATTAGAATCAAGTCACATGTCAAAATTATACATAAATTCCCTGTTAAATTTATAATTCTAGATTTTCTAAAATGGATCTGTTTAAATTCAAAAAAAGTTTTTTTTTTTATTTTCCACAATTACAGCAATTTAATTTATACCTAACACCTTATAATTCCCAACTTATTTAAGTACACAATATTTACCAAAAGTATTGTAGTTCTTGCTTTTTTAAAACTTCTAAAAAGTTTAAGTTTTAAGTTTTAAGCTTTAAGTTTTTCTGGCTTGAAGTCATTTCCAATTAAATCAATTATGTTTTATTAATTTTTATTTGTAACTTTACGACTTAATCTTTCCCTTAATATATATAAAGCATTTGAAAGTATTTTTTTTTAGTTTAACCCCATAAATTATTAAAATGTATTAAACTTAAGAACACATGAGCCAAATAAAAAATAAACGCAATAAGTTTTATGAAATCATGCATTGTTTGCATGATGATGTTTAGTGTAACACTTGTTTCAAAGATCTTGAATTTTAAAACTGACATTATAAGGTTTTTTAAAATTGAAATATCCCTAAACACCTCAAATATCCTCCTCTACTCACCACATCGTTGACCAGCGAATCGCATTCAGGATTCGACAGCAGGGTCTTGATCACATCCACGCGTCCGTGTTCGGCGGCACACATGAGCGCCGTGCTGCCGTCCTCGTCCTGGATATTGATATCCGCCCCGGCATCCAGTAGCATATTGACCATGTCCCCGTTACCATGCGACACAGCGAGCATCAAAGCGGTCTGGCAGTGCTGCAAATGAGATGAGATGACGGGGCGGGAGCGGTTAGTAGGGGAGTTCGAGGGGTCAGCTTTTTCGGGGGGTCAAGAACTGTGGGCGGCGGGGCCCCTTACCTACCTTCTTGGCCCGGATGTTGACATCGGCCATCTTGAACAGTCGCTCGACGACTGTCCGATGGGAAGGCTGCTTCAGCTTGGCCAACGATACGAGCATCACCGAGGTGTATCCGGCATTATTCATCTGGTTTACGTCGCAAACCTTAGAATCGAGTAGAATGGATACCACGTCGAAGTTGCCGTGCGAGACTGCATAATGCATGGCTGTGTTGCCCTTTACAAAATAAGATTGTTTATTATAAAAATTATTTAGTAATGATAGACTATATTTTATGAACTTACATTACTGTCGGACAGGTTGACACAATACTCCAGCAGTGGCACCGACAGCGATTCAAAGTAATCGAGATAGTCCTCCACTTGGTGGGGATCGGACTTGCCGGTACTGGAGTTTATGAACCAGTGATCTTGGATGGTGGCCTTGGCCGACTTAAGGCTCTGCGAGGATATGGGTTTGGCGCCCAACTTCTTTAGCAGCGAATCGTTGATGACCTTGAGGGCATCTTGCAGACCCTTAGACAGCTCGGTTCTGAGGTGGTACATTTATAATACAAAATATTAGCTCAAAATACAAATTTAATAATTTAATAATAATTGTTTAAGAAGAATTTCATTTTGTAAAATTTTTCGAAGGAAAACATCCTTTTTTAACTATTCCAAATCAAGGCGATACTCACTTTTTTCGGGGCTCCGATTCCGCCTGGGCCAACTGATGGAGTTGGGCTTTGGTGGCCGGCTTCTCGATCACGGTCACCTGGGAGCCCTCGCTCTGACTAGATTTTAGCGGGGTGCTGGACTTTTTGCGTGCTCCCTGGGCAATTTGCACATCGATGGGCGGACTGGAATCACTGGACGAGCTCATGGCCGGCTCCTGTTCCGGCGATTCGGACTTGGTGGTGCCCGAAGAGGTCATCAGTGGGGCAGGAGAGGCATCCCGCGACCAGCTGATGCTCACTCGCTTCTCCTCGCGCACAATCAGCTCATCGTCGCCCAGAAGACTGAGGTCCAGCAAATCCTTCTGTGGCTGCTTAATGAAGCTTTGGGATTCCCCCAGTGGGTCTGCTGCCTGGAAACTGGACACAACTGGTGGCTTCTCTTGCAGGGAGCTAAAAAAAAAAGGAATAACCTTGATAAGTTTTGGGAGCTTGGCAATCCTTTTGGAGATTGGAAACCCACGTTACGAGCAGAGCCGAGCATCCGCTGACCAGCAGCGGATAGCACGTGAAACTGCTCAGGCTGGAAAACATTGGCAGCACCATGCGAAAAACCAAAATCCAAACAAAAAACAAAAAGAAGCGGTTCAGCAATTGGCGAACACCAAAACTCAACTGAAGGTCAACGAATTTCGATTTCAGGCTGTGGATTTTAAAAAACCCAATGCGCAAGAGCTGCTGTGTGGTTTGTGTTTTGGCTAAAAGCTTTGTGTGAAACTTGGCTACCACAGTGGAGCAAATTTGATTAAATGTAAAAAAAATATAAAAAAATTAAAATAAATAAAATAAATACAAAAAATTAAAACGAACACAAATTAATTTAAAGCCAAGTATTTGATAAATTGCTATTTCCCAAGGAAAGCAAATAATTTAATTTATAAAATCAGTCTTCGTCATTAATAAGATTTGTTTTCTTCCGACAATTGTTGGAGTGGAATTTATATAATATACTGTAAGTTCATAAAACCGTTATAACAGTTTCTATTAATTAAAAAATCTAACATGTTTTGAAAACAGAACATAAAGTTCTTAGAGCGAACAAAATTCAAACTTCTGTTTTAATTTAAATATTAAGACTCTCTCATTGTATACTTATTAGGAAACACCTACCTTAATCTTGCTTTCCGTTCCAGTTGTGGACTGGGTGTTGGAGAAGGAGTGGCCAGCGTGTAAGTGTTTTGCCGCTTGAACTCCTTGCGCACCGGACTCGGGCTTGTGAGGTGTTTGGGTCGCGGAATCCGCGAATCCGCCGAGGTGGAGCGACGCCCTGCTCCTCCCGTTCTGGGAGCCGTGGGACTGGACTTCGAGAATCCTCTGGCCAGATCCTGGATGGCCTCCTTGCAGGAATCACAGTAGTTGGCCGCACAGGCAATGGAGATATGGGGCTTGACAATGTCACCACAGCCCACGTCCCTCTTGCGAACCTCCTCCGTGTTGCAGGCGGAATGGCTGGTGCGGACTTTAACCGCTTCCGGTTCCTTCTCCTTATCCGTATTGCTGCCGGTGTGGCGGGTTTGGGGGCGTGGCATCGGCTCGGCCACCTGCTCCGCCTTCATGGGACTCCGGCTGAGTCGCTGCAGTCCAATGGTGTCCGTCTGGCGATTAACCAGCTCCGTGCCACATTGCACGGCGGAGTGCTGCTGCTGGGGATTCACCTGGGCTCCGGTGGAACGCACTACGGCCGTGGTGGTTTGACTTCCGGCACTGTGGACCAGGGTGACTGGCGTCTGGCAACCTTGGGTCTTCCGCACCACGGATACGGTCTCGTTCTCACCCAAACTGAAAGTGTTGCTGCGTCCGGGCATTTGGGGAGCTGGCTTCACCTTCTCCGGCGGAGTTTCCGGACCACAGGCCACGTTCTTCTTGCTCACTGCACACTTTTCGCAGAGCACGTCATCCAGTCGATCCTCGGAGCTGGCCACATGGCGCACATCCGGTTTGCAGCTGGTGAAATTATCCCTCGTTGCTGGTTTCGCGGTGACCCCCACATTGTACTTCAGTTTGGGTCGTTCCGGCTGGGTTTGCACTCCACTATCGCGCTGCTCCCGCTGTGGCACATACATTTGGGTGCCCACCGAGATGAGCTTCCTCAGCTGCTGCCTGTGTGCATTGCTCAGGGCCTGCTCCACTTTCTGCTCCAGCTCGTCCTTGGAGTAAACCGTTTCCGAGGGTTGGACGCCCACATTTCGGGTGCTTGGTTGGTGGCCCACGGACACATCTCGAGTGGCGGGTGGTCGCACCACCGCCTGCGTGGACACATCCCGGCGGACGACACTTGGCGATGGGGATGCCGAGGTGGAACTGCTGCGCATCCGAGCTCCCAAACTCTCCAGCGACACTGGACTGATCCTCTGTGGCGTAAACTGTACGGGTGAGGCGGTCTTGAGGCCCGGACTCGGTGGCGAAGGCGTCTGCCGTTGACTTCGCATCAGCTCCTCGTTGCGGCGCAGCAACTTTTGCTTCTCTGATCGCAGCGAATTGAGTTCCAGCTAAAATTGGAAATGAGAAAATGTTAGTTAAAGTTGGGGAAGCTTAGAACTACCTTGTAAATTAATCTCAATTTCAACCTCTTAATTTCCTTTACTTTTCAAGTACTACTTTCTTACCTCCATGTCGGGTATGACCTTGACCTGCTCCTCCAGGTCCTTGAGACGTCTGAGGCTCAAAGCCATCTGTTCGCGTATCTGAAATAGGGCCTGGGCATCCGCGTTGGCCTGACCAGCTTCCGAGATGACGGGTGACTGCAGGGAGCTGCTGCTCATGGAGCCATTCTCCTGCTGCCGATCCTCCTTAGAATTGGGCGTACCAGTGGGCGTGGTGGCCAACAGATGGTGCCGTCTTGGCGGCGGCGGTGGAGCAACTCCCGGTGACTTCGGGGACTCCAGCTGCTCCACCGGCGACTTGGCATTGGCCGCCACCGTGGCCTGGACATAGCTCTCATACTGGACCTCCGCAGGACTGGGACGTTGTTGCAGCGGAAGAGTATTTGATCGCAGAAAGGGGCGTGGCGTGCCAGTGGGCGATCGATTGCCCCCAATGCAAGAATCTAAAAATAATATTTAATAATACAAATTAGCTCAAAATTCTAAATTTTAGTATTATAGATTACTTGGTCTGCCGCTCGTCCTTCTTAGTACAATCTTAATTTGCAAACCTGCCATGAGCTCTTGCCGCTGGCGACTGGACATAAAAGTCCGATACAATTATTGCAAAAAGCTCCTAAGCTAAATGATAAAAGCGGCTGCTACCAAAATCTAAATTTAATAATTGTGCCAAAGTTCGCATAGTGTGCAAAAAAAAAGCATATGTAAATGACTATACCTAATAAGTATTAAATGCAGACGAAATAAAAGGCAAAAGTCACTCGATCCACCCTTTTTGTAAGTGTGCGTGAGCGAAATAGTGTCCCAAGATAAGAGTCTCGGGCTATTGTTCAATATTAGTTTTAGTTTATCGCCCTGGCGGCATACATTCACACACGTTTGGGTACTTATATTGCCCTTTATTTACATAAGAGACGAGGTTATTTGGCGTATTTAACTTGACAAACGGCAAAACATGCTGACTTGTATATGAGAGCAAATAGAGAAATTTATGACCAGCTGATAGTTGGAGCTTCTATTTCGGTCACCCTGCATTTGTCCAATATCCCTCATACGCACTGTGTACCCCGCCAACAACAATTTGTTACTCATCTCGCGCTGTCAGTTTTGCCAAGTTTTCTTGTTGCTGCTCTCATCCATTTTGCCGCCCACTTTTTTGCTATTACTTAATATCTCTCTGTACAACGAACTTTTCGGCTATTACTAAATATCTGTACAACGAAAATTAGGGAAAGACTAGGGAAATATATTTTTGTGACTATAAAAAGCTTAAAATCTAAAGCTAACTTATATTTTGTGTTACTTTCATTCAAATTCAAATTAAAATTGACCAGCACCACATAAAAATCATATAAAAATCAGTGTGAACATGGCAAGTGCAACATAACAAAAGTTTAGTGAAAACTCATTCTCCATCTCTCTAAAAACATTTTAAAAATTCTTGCCGATTCAAAGTTTTTTTTAACCCACTTCGAACCACTTGCTATGAAACCCTTTATACTCTTATTATATTTTTCTGTGTATGCTTTTTTCCTAGCGGTGCCAATTTGGCTAAGCGTCTTTGGTCAAGGCGAAATGAGGGGCGGTGGTCGAGGGAAAGGGGCAGCGCGTGACGCGGGGTAGCATTGACCGCGGTATATAATTAATCAGTTTTTATGGCCCAACTAATTAGCAAAGAACCAAGTCAAAAACGGTGAAGAGTTCGCCCCAAATGAGCGTCTCCTTAAGCTAATGAACCTACAGTCGCTCCACCAGCTTTTCGACGAGTTCGGTTTGTTGTCTGGCTTCAACTTGATGCTCCTCTTGGTCAAACGCTTTCGTCTCAGCGACAAGGCATCCTCCGATGTTGAAAACATGGCTGATTTTTGGTTGGTTGTTGTTATTTTCTATTATTGATTTATTTAGTTTAGTTGGTTAGGAAAGCACAGCATTGCACTTGGCGGCATTTGTGGGCCAAGGCAGCAGACATTGCACTTGGTTTGTCTGGCTATTCGCAAAGCCAAAGCGTAGCAAAAATTGGTTAGATTCTTTAATATAATTAGTTTGCGTTTTGTTTGCTCTTATCTTAGCCGGTGCTAATTAAAGCGTTGGGCTATACACAATATTAAATTATTTGATTTGCCAGATCAAAGCGACAGCTCATCGCAAGTTATCTGCCTTACAGTGATGGCCAATGTTACATGCACACATATATCACAAAACTCACTTTTCAAAAGTTCATATTTTAATTTTCGTAGAATCATAGGCATTATTAAAATTATATTCGAATTTTCTTAAGAATTTATGTGTTTTATTTTTGTGCTGATTTTATGTCTTGTTTATTGTTAATGAGATTTATCAATGTTTTTATATTTAGAATTCGTAAATTTTCCAAGGTTGATTTATGTTTTTGTTTTAAATATTTTATTTGTGAGAAGGCAATATTTTCAAGTTATTAGATTTAATTTAATCAATATTAGTCGCTTTAATTTTATAAATATTTGTCATTGTTGAACCGATTCTGTGTTGACTGCTTTCGATTTTATTGTCGCATAGTATCATGTACTTCGCATTAAATTTAGTTGCTGTTAGTTCGTTTTACTACCATTACACTTCTCGTTTTGATTAGTTGATTTCGTTTAAGGCATTTCGTATAATTATTTTAAGTATTTTATTTCGCAGCTACACAGACGCATTTTTATGCTATTCGTTCGAAAGTCGCCGACAAACTGCTCTCAGATTTTTTCGTTCATTCGACCATCATCAACGGCGGCAAAAACAGCGTGAAGAGCGACAAAAAACCATTTAGCAGTAAAGATTTTTGTGTTATTATTTAACACAACAACTCTTGTGCGAAAGGCGAGCGAAAAAAAAAATAATGTTTGTCTATAGTACTAACAACGGAATAAAATAGAAACCAATTTGCTGAGAGTCCAAAAACGAAGAGCGATAGCGCTCAGTAAATACAAATTAAATAACCAAAATAAAAAAAAATAAACTAGCAAAGTAGGCAACATTTTGCTGTGTTTGTGCTGATAAGCTAAATGCACAATTATTTTACACAGGCTGATAATGATAATTTCAGTGACGTGGGCAAAAAAAGAGAGCATCTGAGCCAGAGAGAAAACCCAATGGGTTTGTTTATATTCAATGGGCCATTTGATAGGCAAATAGTATTGATTTTTGATTGTCTATTTGCACACCGATTCGCATTCAGTGTTTGCCTGTGGTTTTCGAGTCAAGGCTAAGAAAATTAAGAGGCTAATTTTGAATAAATCATCATTAAATTTTATTCAAAGTTCGCCCCTTGAAATATCTTAAATCTTATCTTTTTGCAATTAATTTCTAAATGAAAAAATAGTTTGATTGATATTTAAAAACCTAACAAATTGAAATCTATAAATAACCATTTGATTTGCTTGATTTATGATTAAATTTTTGATATATTCCATGGATGGGTTGGGACCGGAGTTGGTAGTTTATGGCTATCTGAGCAGAAATACTTTTCAACGGTTAAATAAAACTGTTGCGTCTTTTGTTCCTTTCTAATATAACTACAAATGTGTACTAGCAAATTATAGAAAAAATATTAAATATATTTAATAACAGTTGTACAAGTTAATGTTCCCTTAATAATGTTATTATATTTTTAGATCAAGGTTCATGTTTTCTGCTTTTACACGCTTTTTGGCATTCATCTATTGTTAGAAATGTTTTCTGGGCACTACAAGTTCTTTTTGGCAGCCGTTTGTCTTTTGGCCATGTTAAATTCAATTTGAAAGTCATTTATTAATGGCCTATACTTTGGCAATTACCAAGGCACTGCAACCATTTTTTATACATTAATCAATGACAACTCTGTGCGCCATGTCCTCTGGACAAAGTAAAAAACACAGTAACGAAACGCGACAATTTGATTTGTTTATTTGCATTGATTTTTTTGCACACTTTATGGCAAATTTATGGCATCAACAAATACGTGAAAAAACGAGCTGGAGCAAAATTTGCATGCAAATTGAGCGCCAAATGCGCATTTCAAATTGATTTGAGATACGAACGCCTCGAAAATTGCCTTAAAGTTGCCCCATGCCGCACGTTGCAAGCACCCAATTGAGTTTCAAATGCCAAAGATGCAAAGCCACCGTATCTGTATCTGTATCTGAATTTGCATTTGCATGCGACTTCGTATCTGCATTCTGTATGTGGAGTTGCTAGCAGTGGACTATATTTTGATTTGTTTGCTTTTCTATTTTGTTTAAAATTTTTATAGATGTTGCAATATTCTTTGATCTAAGAGCACAACTGCAAAGATGACAACTTCATGAGAACCATGGGATGGTGCATTCGAAAATGTAGACACAAATTTAACAAAGCCCTCTGATGTTTTATGTAACTCAGTGGTCTAATGTGGTGCATATTCATTTTGCACTTGATCTTTACGTATATTTAAGACACTAAAAATTTCGTTTCTACTTTTCGAAGTTAATTACTTTTACTTTCATTTCATATTCCACTGTTTGGCTTTTATATTCTCTTCTAAGAGGCTCACAACATTTTTCACACTTTCGTGCGTAAAAATGTCACATGTGCTGCCGCAGCGCTAATTGCTTAGAAAAGAAAGCAAAAGTATCTGCCAAAGGCTTTTCTCACTTGGCTCTATGAATCATTTTCGCCACACAGAACATAAAATATATTACAGTCTGGTCTTGATTTTTGTCTAACGTCACGCGTCACTTTAAAACGTATGATCTGGCATAGAAATATATTCAGGAATAATTTAGGAATTTTTTTTCATAAATATTAGAGTTAGTAATTAGAAGGACCCCAAATATTGCACACAAATTGTGTGCAAATATAGATTTAGATATAGAGCTATTTTACTTTAAGGAACCGAATCTATTCAAAACTCTTTTATCAAGTAATAAAGATAAAATTATTCTGTACATTTTCTTTTGGTACTTTTTTTCCAATTGTATTATTCTTGTTTTAAAAATATGCCATTTCTAAATATCGCACACTAAATCAAGTATTTGAATATATTTAATAATATTTAAAGAGTTTGGAACTCTTAATTCTTCAAAGGATGAATTTCTTATAAATCCTTTTTATCTAGCAATAAGTCTTCAAATATGACATATATTTTCTTTCAGTGCAGACCAAGAAACTAATAAATTGAGTTCTTTTTGGCGTGCTATTTTTGGCGATCGTTCCGCCGCCCACTCACCTGCCACATCAAAGTAGCGGTCCCACGTGCTGTTGCCCAGGCGATGACTCTTGTGCTCCGTCGCCAATGGCCCGTGACCATTGGTGTGGCTCAGACTGAGTTTGTTGTTATTCCGATCCATGGACAGGGATCCTCCGTACGGCGTCTTGCGCTTCTTCACTGAAGTCCGTTCCAGAGTCCGCTCGAAATCGCTGCACACCTCGTCGAGTGCCTCGTGGAGGAAGGCCCTCGTCTCCGGCGGACTGATAGCCGGATGATGACGTTGCTGATAGTAGTTTCCCGACAACGCCCCCGAACCCGCACCCACATCACTTTCCACGCCCCCCCGCAGGGAGGAGCAGGTGGAGGAGGCGGTGCCGAAGGGCGACTCCGATCGCGGCGGTATGCTGCCGTAGGTGAATCGCGGCACGGATGACGAACGCGGGCGGTAGCAGGGCGTGGTGCTGTACGACTGCGACATACCGCACACCGTCCCACCAATGGGGCGTGGCGAATCCGGTTCGCTTTCATGTGAGGCCTGCATGCAAAATTGAAAAGGTGACAAGTTAATTGAACGTGCAGTTCTGCGAGTTTGGAGATCAAAGGAAAACGACCACCCAGAAGCAGTGATGGAGAAAGTCTATATTCAACAATTTGTGTTTGCTACAAGTTTGCATTTTAGTTCTCTAAAAATATGACTTTTAATTTTCGTTTCCCAAAGGAAACCAAATATCGAATTTTCTGCCTTTTTTGCTTGGAGATTTTGCTTGATTTCAAATAACAAAAATATTGGTTTGAAATTTGGGGACAAAGTTCCTCTGTTTTTGTGGCCTTCTTGTCCACTAGTATGCATTTAACTCATGACTTACGTTTTAATAATTGTATTGAAAAGTTTGCAAAAATTGATTTGAATAGAGCAACATGATCTTGATCTGCACTTCCTAGCCTATTGCTTGACTTAAATTTAGACTTTTCCCCTTAAAGTCTGTGGTTAAATTATGTGTTAGTGCTTACTTTAATATAGGTAAATAAATAAATAATAAAGTGTTTTATATAATTTATAAAAATAGTGTTCTGCAAAAAAATTAACCTTTTAAAATGGCATAATAAATAGGTAAGCTATATAAATACTCCTGTTCACTAAAGATGCCCACAACTGATCTTGGTTTGTATCTATTATGGAACAATTATTAGTACTAAACCCACCTCGCTTAGCTTTCCCTGGACACGTGACTCCGCCTGCCAATCGCCGCCAAAGAGACTCTCGAATCCCAGCATGAACTCCATGGACTTTCGGGATCTGCGGCGGTCCCGCCGCCGCTGCTCATCCTCGCTGGGCTTCTCGTGGGCCAGAGCCTCGCAGTAGCGCACAAAGTCCAGGTCGATGTGGTAGCCATAGGGACAGCAGTTGCAGCTGCGCACCGAACGACTCATGCCCGAAGGAGCGGGATTCGCGGTGGAGGAACCTGGACGAGCTGCAAGAGAGGTCGAACGAGAGAAGAATAAGTATCTCGGGGATATCAAAGGCAGACGCAGTATATCTTAATGTCACTGCCAAGGTCGCGTCAAAAATCGATTCTTGGTATTTATCCCAAGTCAAACCACACAAAAAGGTTTATCTTTTTTTCTGCGTCTGAGTCTGTGCATCGCAGACGCAGGAATCCCCACCTGCCCTCCATCAAAACACGTTTCGAATTTGGTAACCTGAGCAGCAGGTACAAAGGTGCAGTTCTCGGAATGCCCCTCGTGTATCCGCAAGATAAATTTGTGCCTTATTTATTCTTAATTGCGGCTTATAATAACTAATTTCGGCTAATTTAGATAAACCACTTTTAACCGGCTGAATCACTTTTAACACAGCAATTGGAGTTATTTATGCTGGCATTGGGTGTAAACGATTTTGTAATCAAGGAAAATAATAATTAAATAATTATAATCGTCAGGGTAGACTAAAAGCTAATAGCCAACATAAACAGAGTTTGTTTAACTAATTTATTTAATGCTATTTTTCCTGCCTTTCACTCACTTTCTTGCGGAATTTTCGCCTCATGCCAGAGCCACAAAACCCCTATCCAAAATAGATTCCACAACATTTTATTGTTACTTGAGTTTGCACTTAAAACATTTGAAATTCCTGCACCGCCTCGTCTGACCTCCGAATTTTCAATAGTAAAATTCCAAAAATCAAACGTTCTACTCTTAGGGAAAGCCTTCAACAAACTGACCGGCAAACGTATCAAATTCTCACTTTATTCATCATGCAGTAAATTAGAACCGATAAGATATGGGAGCATTTAGCCACGCTTATCAAGTTGCCAAGTATAAAGTATAAAGCTCTTTGCAGTCGCCATCTGTTGGCGAACTGTGCAATCGGTTTTGGATTTAAAAGTGCAGAAGATACATTTCACTTTTCATTCATGAAAATGAACGAACGACGGCGTGGGTAGAAAAACGCGTCGTTTAAATCGTAGGCGTGTCTTGTTTGTGAAAGTGTTGAACGCGGCGTATACGTGTTGCGCCGATTTAAGAGGTCGCATATTGATGAGCTCGATGGAGTAGCCGTAATTAGCAGGCGGCTCCATGGCCATGGCCAAATCTGTTCACCGGCTTAATTATCATCGATCGAAGCAAACACCCACCCACAATCAAACACTCTTAATCATATAATCACACAGACTATTCAAATTTGGTTCGTATATAATTTTTTTTTTGGATTCAGTGGGCGGTTAAGGAATGTGGCTTCATAAATGTACACTAGTAATTAGGGGGTATTTAATACTGTCTGAATGTCTAAAATGGTAAAACATTTTGTTTATAACAATGTAACAGTTTTATTTGTAAGCGCAGAAAGAAATATTTATATCTTGATAATGAAATAAGAACCCAGATGAATCCATTTAACTTTCTCATGTAATTGCTGAACTAAATGACTACTGACATTGTATGGCGGCGAGTTTACAACTTCATTTGGCCAACAATCGGCCAACCATAAAAGGGCGCCTACATAACAGTCACATACATAAATCGTATTGTCGCACCCGACTCACATAAAAATTAAGAAATTAACCCGGCTCGATCACAACAGTTGAATTATAGCAAGATCATGCTTCGCATGAGCCCATGTCCCAATCATCATTATCATGATCGTTCCCATGTTGATCAGGCCTCTTGTAATGACTACATTTTTGGCGTAGGCGTATGGGTGAATGATGCAGATGCTGTCCAGCATACGAAATGAACTCGACTTGTGAATGAAATGCGAGAGAGGCCAATGGATATCGAAGTTCTTATACCCTTTTTCCCCTCTAAATACTGCTTTATATAACAAAGTAAATTTTATCAAATATAAAAGTTGATATATCCTTTGGCCAAGGGTAGATTGGAACACCAAATCCAAACTGGTTGTCCGACTGACATGTGCACAATTTGCTCATATGGGGCTAGCTGTATGCGAGGTAGGCGGCATTCGCAGTTGCAGTTGCAGCTGCTGCAGCTAATGAAGCTAACGGTGCAACGGCCACAAATTACCGTAAAGCGCAAAAATTTAATTATGCAAAACACGTGCAATGCTGTTCGATCTAATTGCATGCCCCAGCTCACTTGACAGCCAACCAAAAAAAAAAGCGACAGCCGAATATAAAATAAGTGAATAATGGGTATATTAGCCATAATCAAGAAACTTTACTCTTGCACAAATAACTATATTTTATAATGAACTTAACTTAACTGATTTTCTAACCAAACATTATGTTTCATGAAACATTATTCCCAAGAAGTAAAATAAGTGAGTAATGGGTGTGGTTAAATAAAATTTCTGCATTTTAAGTTTAGCTTTTAAAAATTTTAAATACTTCACCGATGGCATCAAAAAACTATTAGACAGTGTAATAAAAAAGCCAAGAAAAAGACACTAAAGCAATAGTTATTTTTTAAAAATCTTTAAGTTTTATTTTACGATAAATTTATAACATATTTTTGTTTAATTTAGACGACTTTGTTATAAAAGTAAATTGATTTTCATATTTTATAGGAAAAGAATAAAGAAAAAATGCAGTTTTTCCTTGCACACCATGTGATTTTTCCTTTATTTTTTTCAAGTGCTCCCCAGACGGTATTCGCCCTATTTATGACTTCAGTTTAATTACCCAATTAAAGTTGTCCCTTTCAGAAGACTCCTTGTGGTTGCTGCTGTGGTTTATGGCTTTTTGTTTTTAATGATTTTTCAACGTGTCATAAACTTTTGTCGTTTTTAGGTTTCTTTCAAAATTATGGTAAACACTTCGTGTGTGGCTAATGAGTTGAAATCGCGGGCCAGCTGACATTTACGCACACGTTGCCCATTTTAATTGCTTCAATTAACGCTGACGTCGAAAATCAAAACCTGCCACGCCCACCACAGCCCACTAAACTGTCAACTCACATCCGCTTGTCATAAATTGGCCGCAGCAAAAAAAAGCCCGAATTATTTGATAGCGAGGAAAATATTTGCGATTAAGCCGCAAACCAGTTTCAGTTTCAGTTTAGCTTAATTAAAAGTTGCATTTCTGGCGGAAGGGGGAGTGGAGCGTGGAGTGTGGGTCTGGCCAAAATTGATTTCCATAAAGGAGTCGAGATACGAAATATTTCACTAAAGCAACGGGCGCTGCAAAAAAGTGCGTTGCGGCGCCGCTGTGACAAATTTGCCTTTTCGGCCAAGTTAAGTGTATTGTTAACACCGCTCAACACAATTGTGGGTGTTGGCCCGGCTTTGCGGATTTGTGTGCGGGCGTTAGGTTGACCCACATCCGATCTTGTGGCCAAAAGCTGCCGTAGAATGTCAACCATGTGGGCCTGAGACACGTTTTTAGTATTATTTTTTTATGGCCCAGGCCCACGCTGGGTTTCTCTCACAACTTACCATTTTCCTCAATGAAGGCGCGTTGACTTCGCAAAACCAGCGACCTGGAAACGAATCGGACCAAAGAAATTCTTGTTAGTGGAAATTGGCAAATAGCGTAAACAATATAATGAAAGATTACGGGGCCTGCACAAACAATAACAAGGAAAGTCGCTTGCGAAACGCTACGAAAGCGCCAACGCTATTTGTCTTTGCTATCGGATTTAAAAATAAATCAATGCAACAGGCACACTGACAAAAAATTAAGTCGATATTTTTAATGGCTGTCAAAATATTAAATATTTTTGTATGTGAAGATAGATTTTTTTTCGCTAATGTTTTCCCTTATTTTATTTATCAAATTATTTTATTAGACTAAGACTATGTAAAAAACTGTTAAGTATCTTTATATTAAGCAAAGAAAAAAACAATTTTTTTTTATAAGTTTAATATTAATTTTTTTTATTTCAAATATATTAAGTTCTGCACTTTTTTCTGTGCACTCGGCACGGAATGCGACAAATGCGTAGATACCAAAGATACACAAACAGAGCGCCAGATATAGATAGAAATCACACTTGCCGTCGGGAAGAAATTATAATAAAATATAGCAAGCTGTCAGCGTTTTGAGTTCTTGTTGTCGCCCCCTTTGTTCGGTATTTTGAAACATCTTTGGAAATATATTTGTGCGCGCGCCACAAAATCCAGCATAAACTGTTTGCCCTGCCATTCGGGGGAATGGTTCTCGTCCAGCCCCATCCTCATCCTCATCACTATCCACATCCCCATCCCCATCCCTATTTCCATTCCCAACAAAACTCATTAGTGAACTTTGCCGCCCTGATCCCTACTCTAATTTTTCTAGGCTTTCCTGGAAAACGTAACATGCGTGCTGCATTTTTCATTTTTCCACTTAGCTGGAAGCGGAAACTGCAATTATTTATAATTTGTTTTGGGTCCCCGAAGGGAATACCAAATTATCCTAATGCAATTAGCCAAATAAGCTAAAACATAAGCTCAGTTTTTCATGCATTATCAATTAATTGCCTGTCATGTTTTTGGCCAAACAACAGCGTTGCTGATTTAATGATATTATAAATAAAATAAATACGAGTATATATTTTTGTGAAGGATTCAAATTGAAAGCCGTCTGGCAATTTGCTGCCATATTTCTCGAGTCATTTTTCACGTTTCCATCTTTTGCCTCAAATCGCCTCAAATGTATGTAAAATGAAAATTTATGCGTCAACTGATTTATGCGGTTTCGCTATATGCATGTTACATGAATGGAAAAGGCCTGACATGGATGGACCCACAACTCCCCCTCCAAAAAAATACAAACTTGCATTCATGTGGAACGGTTGCGGCATTGCGTATTTTTGGATTTCACTCCAAATTAATATGCGTGTTTATGATTATGATACACGAAACTCGTTGTTTTTATGTTCTGCCTTCTACGTTTGTCTAGCCACAATTTGTTGCGGCTTTTCCTTGTTTACGCGGACCATTCTCATAATTAGAAATTATTATAATTGGATTCGGTTTGGTTGAAGACAAAGATTCATGGGTTTTGGAAATATTTTTAAGTATTTATATTTTATGCAATCCATTCTATAGTTCCTTTTGAGGCTGTTGCTTAATAAATTGCAAACCTCAAAAGAAATACAAAATTTTTGTCTTTAAGAAAGCTTTTTAATAAAATATTTGCTAACAATTTGAAGTAAGCCAATTAGAAAACCGAACTTATAAAATCTTTGACAGAAAATCAATATCAAAAAAATAATATTTTTTTTTTGCAAAACGTTTATAAGACAATCAAACTTGTTTGGAAAACACCTTCATTTATTGACATTAGCTCATGGCCATACAAATCTCGCACATAAGTTCACACCTTTTTACACCTCCATAATAAATACACACGCAAGAAACAACATCCGATAAAAGCTTTTAGGTTTTGCCACTTTACAAAAAAAACACCCGCACATTTGGTGCGACTTCCTTCCACTTGGGATTGCGATGATATCGATCTGCAGATCCACACTATTATGGAGCTATTATCTTTACCTCCAGAAGCGCTTGACGGCTTCCTGTTCCGTAGGCGTCAGGTGGGTTATCTTTTCGGCAAACTTTGACTCATCGTAGCCCCCGATTACGGAATTGTGGAGAATCATTTCGCCGGCGTTATTGGGGCGACGACTCATGAACACGGCATACGCGATTTCTTAATGGCCTTTATTCGATGGCTTTCTGCGATGGCATTTAATTAGCATTTGGCTTTTTTGGTTTTGTCTGCACTTATATTTAGCTAATGGAAATTCTATGCCGAAATTAATTAACGCCGAAGGCGACAGACGAAAACGAGAAACTTTTGCCCCGGCAACGCGGCATTTGGAGAAGCACTTTTCATCGCCGCTGCACTTTAGTTATGTGTTTTGTTATTTTTTGGCTGAGTCAGAGTGCTTGTAATTTTTTTAGATTTAGTTTCACGTTTTGTGGGGCTTTTTGTCGTATCTGTTTTTGGTTTTTTTTTTTTTTTTTGCTTTCTGTGCGAGTTAAACGCTCCGCGCTCGAAAATCGCTCGAATCGAACTGAATGCGCCGGGAGAAAAACTTCACGAGTTCGCCGCCTGAACTTTATGCTCTGTAAATGTGAGTATCTGTGTGTGCTGGGCTCTCGTGTGCGTGCGCGTATGCGTTTGTATCTTTTGTGTTTGTTTTGGTTGTCGACTTTGTTTTTGTTTGCCGTCGATCGTTAAAGAACTCTGGCTGCCGCCAAACCAATCCGAGAACCACCCAAAAAAAAAAAAAATTCAACCAAACACAATACCAAAGTGTACATTTGTTGTTAGACGCTTTTTGCCTTTGGCCCGAAGCTTAGCTCAAACAAGAGAGCTATCGATACGATAATTAATAAATATAAGCAAGTGACTGCTTAGCAGCACGAAAACCAGTTCGTAACGAGTCCGCTCCGACACCCAAACAACCCGATGCCGATGCCGATTCCAAGTCCAATTTCAATTCCAATTCCGAATCTGTGTGGACGCCCGATAAGCGAACTTACACCTGTACTGAGAAAAAATGTATGTTATGTCAAAATCTATTGGATAATCTATCAGCTTAATTCGACTTAAAATTTGCAGTTGAAAAATGAAAGTCTAATTAAAACCGCAATGAAATTTTAGTTAAGTTAACTTTCCATTAACACAACGTTTTTATAAACTTCTTTTTTGTCTACCAAAGCATAAATTTAATAGTTTTAAAACAAAAGTTAAATGTTTGTTGAAGACTGTAATGACTACAATTCACTGCTTCTTAACCTCAATAAATTGGAAAATTTGCAAAGATACACTTAATGTTGACCCTTACTCTGTTCTGGTTATATTTCATTAGTTATAAAAATTAAGTTAATTGGCTTAAGTTTTTCTTTTTGTGTACTATTTGTATCTGTATATGTATCCGCGTGGTTTCTGTAAAATTCTGGTAGCGGAAGCATATGCCATGATTGATGAAGTTAGAAAGGTGTCGCCCTATCCTGGCTGTTTGATCTTTCACCGAAGGCATCATTAAATCCCCCAGAAGCTGAGTTGGGAAATGTATAATTGCTACACCACAAAGTGAGATATCTTGGCGACCAGACAGGTCATTAAGCAGGAAGATATTCTGGTTAACTAAATTAAGTTGACAACAGCATACGCAAACTTTAATGAATGTAACACGGGTCTTGCGTTACCATGTAATCCATTAAATTTTGAGAGTCTTATTTTTGTATTTCCCAAGCCTATCTCATCATTCATAAAACCTGGCTCAGAATGGCCTGCCAAAAAAAAAATAAAAATAAAACCAGTAGTGGTACACTCAGCGGGTTCCAAAAGCCTGAGAATTGTAAAAAAATTGTTTATTGTTTATTAAGATAAATTCTTTTGTGGGAAGAGTGGGCATATTGAAGACCCTCTGGCAAGTAGAAATCGATTGGGTGTGACGCATAAATAATTGCAGCAATTTATTACCCCATTAAAGCAATGAGAGAATCCACTAGCGCATAATTAAAAGCCGTGAAATCCACTGGCCAACACACTAAACTTGTTTATGAATAGCAAAAAAAAAGAATAGCAGTTCGACAGAAATGGAAACCGGCTCACTTAACGTTAAGCGTTGAAAAACACACACAAAATCGTAGACGCCGTGACACTTTTGTAGAAATTCTCTGCCAGCTCATAGGGCATGAAATTTTGTTGGCGCGCAAAAAGCTTATACAATATTCATATTTCCGTAGAAAAAACGCCTGGCTAATTAGCATAAATTACAAAATCAATGCTCGCGGGAAATACTAATTATGAAATAAAACTATCATTTCATGGACTGGCACGCCGCCGTCCACTTCGGGTTCAATAGACGATCTCCGCTGATAGGCGGCTTTGACATCGACGTCTTACCCTATAAGGCGGCAATTGTGTAAATAATCAACAATTGATAGTTGATGTCCACAGAGCAAACATTTAATTAAGTTTATAAACAATTTGATTAGAGAATGCGAAGCGCATTTGCTGGCTGCATCATCATCATCATCAAGTGTTTATCATGGTTTCAATGACTAAGGAATACAAGTTTAACGCAAAAAAATTTATGGTAGATAGGAAAACGATCTCATCCCCAGCTAAAAATTTGCTTATTGTTTGTTAATGAATTTTTCAATTAGTTAAAGCCCAAACAAGTTTATTTTGAGAACCATTTCAATTTAAATAAATAAGCGTCAAATTAATTCGGCTAAATAGTTTCACTTTTAAATTAAATTCAAATATAATGCAAATATAATACAAACAAATTCGATTCAAGTTGGAGTCAATTTAAAATGTATTCAATGCTTTTTAATTTGCTGTGCAATAAAGTATTGTTTTTTTGTTGATAATCAAATCAGTTTGAATAGATTTACGTTGATTACTATGCTCATGTAGATATAACACATTTTGTAAAACAAAACTAATTATACAGTTAAATCAATGGCACACTTTTTAAAATGTTTATTGTTAGGCTTTAAAAAAAGCTTTAAAATAATGAAAAGTTTCAGAACTTCCTGCTTCGTAGCATGATGCTATATGTATTGTCGAGTGAGCGTTGGTAAATAGATCTAAAGTGCCGTACAAAAACCGAGTTGCATGACATGCAGTTTGACATATTGTAATGAACATATATAAAAGTGTGTTGTGAGTGCGTGCGAGTGTTATCTTATCGGCCGACCTGTCAATGTGTATGAGCAGACAATATGTTTATTTATATTTATTTCATTTTGAGCTCAGAGTTCGAAAAGGGAGACAACTACATTCGAGCATTCACAATGTTGGCGTCTATCGGAGCTTTTTATGGTTTGTTGTTCTGGGTTGTAGGTATAATAATAATATTTAAGTTTACTTGTGCTAGTTTTGCTTAACAGAAAAATGTGCAATATTCGCATAAAATTATGTTGGCTGGGTACTTTTTCTCTAGAAGTTTTAAATGCGTTTAAAAAACCATTGAAAGTAAATATCTAAACGCCTATCCAATTATCAGGTCATCAAAAGGCCCCAACAATAGGTATAAAATAAGAAAGAACTTGTCAGTTTATTGTAAATTTAAGTGCTTTCAATAGATTTTAGCCCCCTTGAGAATAGTCTAACCCGTCGAGTCATTTGATATTTCATTTTCCATGACTTTCATTAATGTGATTGAGATGTTTTCCTCAAAATGTTTTTCCCAGCTGTTTATAAACAGCCCAAAAAGTGTGAAACTCATGTCTCCATCTTCAAGGCATTGTGTTCCTTCTTCATCGATTTGGGTCATTTCAATCAACACCTGTCAACCGAGCCACATCTCATGCGTTGGCGTTGTCTACCCCGTCTAGACAAAAAAAAAAAAAAGAAAAAATAAAACGAAGCTCACACGACTGTTGAAAATCAATTAAAAGAAATTGCTGGCCTCTAGGCACAAAGAAACCGTTCTTAGTTCAAGGCATATTCGACACTTTCGCTAAACCAAAGAGAAAAAAATAAAAAGCACTATACTTTTTTGCATATCGATAAACGGGGTTTGGCGTTTATAATTTATGCGATTTGGCGCAGTTTACGACAGGCTAACAAATTTTTGCAGCAACCGCCCCATGTGGCCATGCGGCCGTTCGGCAGCAAAAGATACAAGATGCAAGCGCAAGATACAAAAAACGCCGCCAGGGGCAAGCCATCAAGGCCGGAGATGGAGTTTAAGGCTTAGAGTATTGGAGTTTCAGGGGATAGAGTACGGGGTACCCGTAGATGAAGTCTTACGACCGCCGAAAGCCATGAGCCGCATAATCGAAAACAGAATTGCGGTGAACGCGTGCTCTGCGGAGCCTGCCGTCAAAGTTGTAAATTATGATATAGCATGTTATAGCCATGACGGCCACCGCCGATCGCCGATCGTAGATCTCAGATCGGGGCAGTCCGCGGGGGGCAGGCAGCTATAGTATGTTGCCTGGCCGTAAATATAGTATTTGAGTTAATTGCAAACGTTTGTAATCGTTAGGCGAAAAAGGTGATCGCCTTTGACGATCATCACTTCGGACCGGACCGGCGCCACCCACTCATCCCGCACTGAAAAAATAATTAGATCGCTAGTAAATGTTTACCATTTTTATTAAAGAGTTACCATGGGCTTAATATCCTACCTTAAGCAACGTTTAGGTATTTTAAGATTAACATATATTAAGTTTTCTGTTATTTGGTATCTGAACTACTAAACTAAAAATTATTTGAATTGTTTAATTCAACAAAATTTAAATTATTTTATAATTGTGCTGCAATTTTTAACCTATTTTTAGAGCCAAATTTATATTGTACAGGATATATAAATTGAGTTTAAAAATATCCTGTACCATCAAGATTAATATTTCTTATCTTAACTATAAAATCGAATATTGGTTGCATTATTTTTTAATACACTATATTGTTATTATATACGAAGTGCATGGTGTTTTGTTTTTTAATTCATTTCATTAAAATATCGTTATAATATAAACAAATGTACACTTGCTTCTTTTTGGTTATTTTAAATATACTAATTCTAAAGTAAAATTGTACCTTAAAATACTATTTTATTTTGACTGTACAAGCATTATTCCAATTGCCAGCTCAACTTTGGCGGCGATTTATCAACAATCTTAATGCAATTTCAATGCCTTCAATTGTGAGGCTATCGTATGTATCTTGACTGCAAATCAAAGCCATGAAGCTCCATTGCATCACTGGCAAAATATTTCGCCGCCGGACAACGCTCGTTAAGTGAGCAACTATTAATGAGAGAAAGATCACCGAGGTAGGGGTAAATGGGGATCGACTTTTGAGACATACTCAAGCGACAAGTCAGTGACAGATTGTGAGAGTTGAGCTTGACATTTGGCTGGCAGTTTTGCGATTTTGTTTTTTTTTTTTCTTATTTTTGTATAGCCATCGGGGCGTATGCGCAATTTGCATATGACAAGCTACGAAACGACTTGAACTGATGACGATGCCGCAGTTAAATGAATTTGCCCCGCCTCTTAATTGGATAAATACATTGTTATATCATCGGATAACAGATAAACAAATGACAATAAACGATCCTTGAATGGTTAAATTAATTTACTTGACTTTAAAGCAGCCGTTGTGCAAAACAGAGGATGATATTGCTTTTAAATGAAATAGTTTCTCATAAATTTATCCAAACTTTTTTAATTCCATTGAAACTTTGATTTTACTTCCCTAAGTTTGTGGCATTTCGCTGGCGGCTTTTTTCTGGCCCCTTCAATTAATAAATACTAACGCTTTTTGCATTGATTTCCCCCATGAGCCATGGATTTTTGTCTTCCACTTGGATCTGGGCGTATCGGGTTTCGTAATTGAATTTCAATCGGTGAAAGTAAATGGCAAACTTCATACTCGTACCGACGACCGGGGCAATCAGAGACTGCAAATATTCCAACCACTTTATGGCCAAATCGTGAGCGCATAAACAAAAATTAAAAATGAGTTTTAGCCTTTGCCGAAAGTCCGCTTTGTATTGCGCATTTGGAACAGGTGGTTTTGGGGAACGCTTCTACGCAAAATTATGCAAATATTTGAAGTCCAAAACGGATAAACAAGGCAAAAAAAGGTGACGGCATTATCGATGTACGGCCTCGTTAGAAGTTACCTTTTGTCCAATGTTTGTGTGTCATATGCAAACGAGGCCTGGCAAAAATAGAATTCGAAAATTGATATTCGATAGCCGAAAAATAAAAGGCCAGCCCGCTTGGAATGCTGTTGACAGAGCATGGGATAGCTATAATTTTACGTGTTCCGAAACTATTAAACAAATCACTTTTGTTTTAGCCACAAGAGTCTCGAGTTACCATCACCTCCTCAATAATCATTAGCCCACTTGACCGCAACAATGAGAAATCACCTCAGCTTCAGCCACAATGGCGATGAAGTAATTTTATTATGTGTATCTTAACACTTGAAGCTATGGAAAAAATGGGTACATTTGCCCTAGAGCATAATGATTTGAAGAAATAAATTCGCCAAAGTCTAACCTTCCGAGGGGCTGCCAACAAATTATAATTGAGCAGACGGCGACACCGGGCTAACAAAATATAAAAATCATAATAGACATGGCTCAGACAATTGTCTACCTCTGAGCGGAAGCACTTGGCAAGGTTGAGAGCTGATTTCATTCATCACCTAAAAAAAAAAAATCGCACACACATTCATACTCCACAAAAAAGCACTCGACTCTACATGAATTACTTGCAAATTGCAGGCACACAAAAACCCAGACGCTTGATGCATGCATAACGAGCCTTTGACTTACTTTTTAGTCAAAACAAAACGAACGATGAATACGAGTACTTCAATATTGGCAATGCGATGGGGTTTTGTTGCCAGCTTGGCAGCACGAAGATGTTGGCAATCCAATTTAGCCAAGTTTTCCCACAAAATATCAAAATTCAACAAGTGCAAGCCATGGGGCTTAGTCAAAAATGCATTTTGTATCTTGTGAAAACACACAAAAGAAAGAATCTGACAGTGGGGCAGATTTTTTGTTGGTAATTGGATACTTAAACATATGCTGCTTAGACTGTCGAATGCTCTTCAAAGTTAAATATAAAAATAAAACAAAAACTAATATTAAATTATCAGAATTATGTTCTTACTTTTGCAAGATATTGAATATAATTTACCGTTTAAATTTACTAATAAATCTATGTTAAAAACGTGTCATTAAAAAAGTGTTTTTTGATAGTTCTAAATTATAAATTTTAAAAATAACCTTTGTAACCAAGGGTATTTATAATTACCTAAGCATTTTTCTATTTTTTTGTTCTGTGTTTTAAAATACCTTCCAAGAAGGAAATGCACTAAAAGAATAAACTTAAAAGTAATCAAACCAAGCGTCTGCTCCTCAAGATCGATAAAAAAGAAAATAGTTTACCCTCAAACATAAAATGGTAATATACAATTCTGAAACCCAAATCCTCGAAATACCCTGCCGATTGAGAGGGATATCAAAGTACAGAAAGTGCAACAGTTTATGACGCCAACTGCATAAATCAAAAGGCTTTGGGTTCGGATTACCACACGAAAACTGCAGACCCCAGACGTTTTTATCTGTGCTCCGTTCTTCCCTTGATTTTTTTCCAGCCTTATGACGACCAAACCGGCTGGCATAATAACAGAGAAGAGAACTTGGGTCCCTGCACGACGGCGCAAATAACTTTGCAGCGTGACTGGGATAAAATGCCAAACCACACACAGCTAAAAAAAAAAAACCGAACAAAATACCCAAAAAGCTGGCGAGGCATCTTCCAGCCAGTCGGCGAAATTCAAACAAATCGCTCAAACAATGCCACAAAAATGAGAAACACAAAAAAAAATACAAAGAAAATGAGAAAACGATTTTTTTTTCGCTTGTGACACGACTCCAGTAACTTTGTAGTATAGCAATGGGTGGGGGGGTCGTTAGAAAACCCCTCAACGCTTTTTCGGCTGAGCTAAGTTCGGCTTAGATTTCATTTAATTGATTACGGCGAATGTGTGTGCATTCGAAACGCTCGATTGGGTGGGCCATGGGAACGAGGCGTTTTTAAACGCCTCACAAAACGCCACAGAAACGCATCCAATTTCCACAAACAGCGGTTACTAAAAGTTTACTAACGGCAATAAACTATTAAATTAATTATAGAATGCTGTTTAAGATTTTTGCAGCACTGCAAATTTGAAAAACAACCAAATTTTAAATATATTACACTTAATAATTATTGTGAACTTGATACTCTTATAATAAGTGTTGTTAATGAAATTCAAATAATATATAGATTCTCTTTTATTTTGTCTTAGTTTCCCAAAAAAAAACTTATTAGATTGCAGTCCTTTCTGGCCACCAACTTTTCGCACTCAGTGTACCTGCATTTAGCTAAACGTTTTAGCCATATTTTGTTGCGGTGCGCAAATCTGTTGTTTTGGTGTTTTGTGCTACTGTTTTGCCGCAACTTGGTGTTCATAACTTGGCTAATGAGTGCCACTAAAACAAAGCAAAAAACTCGCTAACAACGTAGTGCATTAAAAACTTGTTATTGCCCTCGTCTATGAAGCAGCGACTGCGCTCAAATTTGTAAGCATTAAGTCTGAGGCTGTTTTTTGTCCGTCTATTTAAGTTTATTATTATGGCCTTTTTGCACTGTCGGACATTTATTGGCTGTCTTGTGCGGTGCTATGTTGCCTCTTTTTGCTACCCAGCTTTATTTGTTTGTTTATGTGATTAGCCAAGTTCATCTGGTCTGAGGGTCACCGTTGCACGCCAAAAGGGGGCGTGGCCAATGGGCTATGAATGTGAACGTTAACCAGTCGAAGTTGCATTTCCCAACCACTTTAAGCCTATTACGAGCTACGAGTCGAGACCAATCGATCTTGGGCAATGCGCTTGCTGTATATATCTGCAGTGCACAGCTTATAAAAGATAGTCAGCCACTTATGCCAAGCATCTCACTTGAACACTTGCCGTATTTCAGAGACAAATTGCCAAATACCCACAGCCAATTCCATTGATCTTTTGGCATCAAAGAAGTTTTGCCGCTGTGGCCGCACAATAAAAGTTTTCCCATTGTTCGAAAATCGATAGCTAAATGGGTATTTTTTTTTTTTGTTAAGCCAACTTGATGGAGGCAAAAAAGGTTTTACCATAGCCACCAATAATCCATCAAAACATGAATTGTCTATTGAGTCCATTGAGCTTTTAATAGGGTAAATTTATTGTTAACGAATTAGAGTTCAGGTCTTTAAAATGATTTTGACATTTTTACAGGGTACTTAACAAATGCTTAATAATTATGTAATTTATTATGCAAAACTAAAGTAATGATTGATACGAAACTCTTGTATATAAATTTAATGAAGATAACGAGGTAAGATTTCAAAAGGGGTTTTTTTTATAAAATTTTGATTTTATAGCATATTAAACATTTTGTCAAAAACCTAAATATTTTTGTTCCTAGAGGTGACTCACGTCTTTTTTATTTTTTCTGACTTTAATTATAGTTTTTCTATGTACTTTAAGTTATTTAACCCATGGCCATGAATATCTTAGCTTAGATCAAAAGCATTCTTTTAATACCCTGGCATTGAGCTCATTGAAAGAAAAACACAATCGGGGCGAGATTTCACTAAATAGATATCTGCGATTGCCCGGGGGCCATCATGGGCAACTTTAACCCATTGTGACCCACCGTTCTGCCGCATTGGCACGCGAGTTAACCAGCCAACTTCTGCATTCATCCGCAGCGAAGTTTGCGTGCTGTTTGTCTTGGGCCCGATTATTGGTTTTTCCTGCTACTTAAAGCCAACATGCAATGGTTGGCAGGCAAACTCTTGGCTTATTAAAACGCAATCAGCGCAGCCACAGGAAACAGTCGGCACACTAAACATAAAAAAAAAAAAAAAACATACGAAACACACAAAAAAGAAACACACTTCTTGTTTGCCCAAGTCAAAGCGGCTTTTGACCATAAATCGCAGTGGGGCCAAACCGCCTTCAAAACTATTCGCGGCATTTGTGTCAAACACGCGACCCAGTCTTCCACTGCAACTGCGTCTTTGTCTGCAATCTCCAGTCTACTGTCCACAGTCTACAGTCTACAGTCTGCAGTCTCCAGGCTGCAATCTTCAGCAATCTTCGCGAACTGCAAGGCTTCTTCCCAGTGGAGAGACCCGGCAAACAATTGGCGACAGCCACTGCCACTTTTGGCCAGTTTTCCTCGCTCTGTCCAAATCAGCCAAATGCACTAAATTGGCAACTGGCTTAGAAAGTCGATGGTGTGGCTGCTGCTGTTTCTGCTACTGCAGCGAATCGAAAGAAAGTCAAATGACAGCCAATACACGCAGCAAACTGAGACAATGAACTTTTGGGTAAATGGGTAAAGGGATGGGAAAACTTAAAAAAATATTAGACATTTGGTTTGTTTAAATTAAATTAATCAGAATATTTTAATTTATATTTGGCCAAAGGGACCTCAAAAGTCAATATATTTCGAGCAGAACAAAAATCATTTTCCAAGTTTTCTAAATTACTAATTTTTTTAATTTTCAAGAATGTTACTTTTCATACTTTTTTTAAGTTTAAATTATAAACATGAAATAATACAAATATTTATATTAGTTTACTATTTAAAAAATAAACTTTCCAATAATAAAGATGAATAAAGAAATCTATTATTTTGAGATATAACATATAACATTTATATATAATTCTTAAGTGCATTAATTTCATATAAACATTAATATATAAAATCTTGAATGCAGTAAAATGTATATTTTGGAGTTAAAGTTTCTCAGCATTAACTTTACTATGAATCTTTAATTTAAGTACAATTTAAATAGTAAACATAATTCTATCAGATCATATGTTTTTGTAAATCAAAAAAAATGCCTGAGTAATTAAGAACATACTAAAACGTTTCAAAAGCAATTATAGCAAGATGAGGAGCAGTTTTTCTTAAGTTTTTTGTATACTTACATTATGGTTTATTTACTGTTGATGCTGGGATGTTATTGTTGTCGGAGCGGTAATTGCTGATTGTTGCAGCTGCAATTGTTCTCCCCTAGCCGCCGCACTTTAATTAGCAGCTGCAGGGCGCATCCGCAGTTGCAATTGCTGTTGCTGTTCCTGTTGCTGTTGCAGTAGTTGCATCTTGCCAGTTTTGCTGGGCCAGCATCATTAGCTGACTGATTGGCGAAACTTAGACCGCTCGACGACTTCGTCACCTTCTGGCGAAAATCGAAACCTTTTTCCCGGTATATTTTGTGCTGTTTTGATTACCGCAGATTGCACTTTTCAGCGTGTTGTTGTCGTTAACTTGTCGTGGCTGTCGTTGTTGTGTTATTTGTTGTTGTTTTTGTTATTTTTGTTTACGCGAACGTTGCCAGTTGCATGTTAATTAAGCGCGCCTTGACTGCATTTTCCTTGGCTGTTAACGCTAACCGATTATTGTTGTTGCCTTAGGTTTATGCTTCATTTATGCTGAACATGCAGTCTAATGGGCAACATTTGTTTTATGTCTCAGCCTGATGGGCAGTTCAAATATCTATTAGATACATTAAAGGCACGTTTTGGCGACTCGTCATGACTTGGACATTTATGCAAAATCTAAAAAGGTATACTTTGTGTGATAAATTATTACTTGGGTTCGCTTTTGCTCACACACGGATGAGCATTCTTGGAATTTCTGAAGTTCAAAAGCAGCGGGAGGGTTTATAATGAGAATTTAAATTGAAGAAGCCCAAGAAAATGGAAATGAGAATGAAATTATTATTCTTTTTTGGCAGTTTATTTTCAATAAGATTTATATATTGTCAATTAAAGGAATTCTTGACCATTATTTGATAATGTATGTATGTTTATGCAAAAATAATTTAAAATATAAACCCACAAAAACCAGCAATACAATTTGAACAGTCACATTTAAATTGCATTACCCAAAATATATTAAAAATGTACAAATATATAAATTAAAAAAATATATATATATGTTTCTTTCAGCGGTGAAAATATAAGTTTGCCATTTATAGATCACAAATAACTTAATGCTTTTAAAATTCTTTACGAGATATTCCAATCTCCATAAAACACTCTAAGAGAAGCACAAATTTAAATCTTTCGAGGCATTCCAAGGTTAGCACTAGTATAAGATCTGAAGTTATTCCCATGGCAACCCACGCAATGCGACAGAACTCATAAACCAAATATCGCAGTCGAGAATTTAGCGTTGGCGTTGCAGCTGCGAAAAAAAAATTAACTCCAAGTGACCGAAAAACCAAAACACCAAATGCCTTTTGCCAGATTTTATGATTATCATATAGTAGGTGCGTGTGTATATTTCGCGTTGCGGACTTTTTGAGATCACTTTATGGGTTGTTGGTCTTATAAAGCACTTTGGTCAACCGACGTGGGTTGGTTTTTTAGTGCGAAATTGTTTCGTTTTAATGGCTCCGAGGTCCGCAAAGCATTAAGGGGCATCACTCGACAATTTTTTTTTTTAACGAGTCATTGCAGGTGCATTTAAAACTGACAAACTGAATGAATGACTGAGTGACGGGTTGTCCGCTTGACGAAAGGCCGACTGATGAAAGGCCTTAGAATTTCCGCCTCTGGGCCGGTTGTCTAATGCACTTTTAATGATTTTATACAAGTCAAGTTATGCTCAATGCTTCGTTTATTCGTTTTTTTTTTTTTGTAACAACTTGTTTCGGTTTTGGTTCACGCACCTGTTTCACTGTTTGCTGCTCTTTTAAAGGCAAAACAAAAGCAACTGCCGCTCAATTACATGCGACAAAACGTTTTTTTAATGAACGCAAAAAATACCCGAAGCCGGATAATTTGTCGCATTTTCCCACACAGAAAATCGTGAAACTGGAAATCGAGAAAATCGAAATTGGTTTCGAATTTTGGAGTGGCAAAGCGCGACACGATGTTGCAAGCGACGCGTACGAACTGCAACTGCAACCAGCAACCAGCAACTGAAGTTGTGCAGCTGCCGGAAAAATAGTCCCCACCAGATCTTACACTCTCTCGCTCCCGCTCTCTCTCTATATTTAGGGAGATATATCTCTCGTTCGCAACCGATCCCTCAACTCTTTCCGTGTTGCCAAACAAAACGTTCTAACGAGATCTGCATTGGGAATATGAAATGAATTCAAATCGCGTCGTCGCCGGTTTTTCGTTGTTGTCCGCTGGCCGCGCTGCTCGCAACTGAACGCCAGGTGCGAATCCACTCCGTAACGAAGCCCAGGTAAGAAAACAACGCCGGCAGAGCACTCACCTGGGCAGGCTTCAATGGGTTAACTGGCTTAAACGGCGAAGTTGTTGTTGGTTGGCCAGGGAGCAATGCTCACATGTTGCTGCAACATTGCTTATTAGTCACATGTTGCCAGTGTATTTCTTTGGCGTTCTTTATAGTTATTAGAATATATAAGAACATTTATAGAAACATATTGTTAAAATACAAAATACAAAGAAAAGAAAATTAAATACATTATCAGACAAATTATTTTAAAACCTTTTAAGTAAATATTCATAATAATTTATTAAAAATTCGTTTCCTTTTTTTTTTTCCGTTGTTTTAAGCTTACTTATGGGTTTTAATATATTTATATATATATTTAAACTGAAAAAATATAATTAGTCTTGTTTCAAAGTCAAAAAATGACAAACCAATTTTAATTTTTCTTTATATGTTTTTTTTTTACTGTCAAGAATAATTAAATAGTGATGTATATTTTCCTATAGCATTCCGATACTATGAATAATAACATTGTGTTTAAATTAACTTTAATTAAAAACAAAAAAAAATAGTAGGAAAATCTATATATTTTTTGGGTTGCTATTATAAGCATTAAATTGTTCTCTTAAATTAATTAAATAATGCCACCTTATACGAGCGGATAGTTATATATAAGTTAGCTTCATATAAATAAATAAATATATATAAATAGGTTACAACATTTTTTTTATAAGAAATGTTTTTGAAGAAAAAATATAAAATAAAGAACTGTTTCACCTTTTTAGATTGTGTGCCTGTCTTTAGTCTCCTCTACTCCACAAATACAAAATACTATTGTTGGCTTCAAGAAGAGTGTACGTGATGATGGTCTAGTGTTTAGTTTTGCCCACTTCTCATTTTCTTTTCCTTAATAATTTTGTGACCCTGCCCCTCCCCTTCGCCATCCAGCATTCTTTCATTCAATGCAAATGAGTTATGTCCATCTCCCTCAGGTAGAAGAGCATTCCGTCTTTGTTTTTCGCTCGGCGAACGTGTCAGGATTGCAATTCTCCGCCCTCCGCTCTCCGTCGGCCTTGATTGTGGGTTTTTGGCTCGGAGGCTGCGCTGTGGCATAAATCACTGGGTCTGGACTGGAAACGCAGGACTGCCAGCGTTTTCCGGGACTGAGACTGACCCGCGGGTTAATTGCTGACAATTTTCAGGGGCTTAGACGGACTCCTCTGCTGCTCACTGTGGCTGATTGTAATCTTTATTTATAGGCCGGGCATGTGTGTGCGAGCCTGGCCGAAATGCACTCGGGGGGTATGTACCATAATATACCATATAGTATCCATTGCCAGGGTAACAAGACAGGCCAAGTCGACGACTTCTACTCGACCATCAATAAGCCGCCGGAGTCGCCTCATTCCCTTTTTTATTCGCACACAGCGAAAAATATAGAGATGAGGCTTATTAATATGATTTTTGTAAGTTTTAAATGGCAAAATAAACGGGCAAAAATATGTCTCTTTTCGATTGTGTGTCTACAAATTATCTTCCTATTTTAATAAGTTAAAAAAAATGATTTATTTTAGTAAAATCCCTATTTAAAATATAGACCATTAGTTCTAATAAAATAACAAATTTTAAAAATGTCTGTAAAAGAAAACAAGAAAAAAATTTGTTTTGAAAAATGTTTTTGGGGTAAAAAAAAATTCTTAAGATGATCTTAATTTTATTTTACATTACATTATTTTTTTCTGTGCACCTTTTTAACCAGCCAGGCCAAGAAAGATCTTTAAGCCAAGCTGGATCGCTGGCTTGCGGCATGCTAACGAAGTTGACAACTTGATGACATTTGATCTCTCGGCTCTGGGCGCTCGGATCTTCGATGCTGGCTCATTTCTTGGACGGCACGGTGCGCCATCAAGCCGCAAATGACTTCGATGAGCAGATGAGAAGACAATGATCAGCAGTTCGCATTTGGTCTGCAGCCGGGACACGCACACACAAATCAATGATGTGTCTATGGTCATGTTTGCACAGGGAAAAATATATTTGCTTTCCAATTTTTGTCTCTATGAGGATTTTTGGTAAGGAATCAACCATATATTTGAGTTAGGAGCCAGTTTTTAAAGCTGGTACAATGCGATAATGAAAAGTTAAAGCCGTTACAAGCCAAGCTTTTAAAAGTGTTCACAAATGGAATCTTAATAACACACAATTAATAATTTAAATATCACTTAAATACCCTTTAAGCCATTACAAACATCAAAATGCCACAACGACTTAGAAATATTCCATTTATTTATCAAAACCCATAGAAAACATGAGCCCGCTACGAAAGAACAGTTTGGTATAGAACCCCCAAAAGAGCGACTAGGAAATCATTAAAGTGACTAAGACTAGTGAATGAACTAAGTGCCCATACAAAATGGGCTACCCTTTACAGTTTGGCTTTTGGTGGTGACGATGGTGGGTCCTCAACCTTTGGATTGATCTCCTCCAGTGGCAGGAGGTTACCCAGAGCAAAGATATTCTTCGGATCGAGATGTTGTTTGGCTGCCGTGTACAGTGAACTGCCCGTTTCGGTGACGGCGTTCTTATACCAATGGCTTCGGATCTTGCCCACGCCATGGTGATGGGACAGTGATCCCCCGCAGGACAGGATCTCATCCCGAGCACTGTGCTCAATGGCCTCGAACAGCTCGACGGGATTAGATACGTCTATGCAGCGGAATCCAAAGTAGAAGTAGATACAGGCACCTGCGTCGTATGTTTGGGTAACTCTACACGAAATGGTGTAATAGCTAATGCCACGTTTGTGGCACTCCTAAAAAGGGGTAAATAGACTAAAGTTAGTAAGTGTCATAGGAAGTAATTAAATTAAAGCACTCACAGAAACCACACGCTGTTTGACGGAGCGGCAGAGCAGACTACAGCGATCCCAGGGCACCGATGTCTCAAAGGACTCCGCCACAATTCCCTGATGCAAGCCAAAATCCTGTTATGAAATATATGCAAACTAATTTAGTAATCGTTTATGGTAGCATTTAAACTTTAAAAAATACTTAGTATTGTTTTTTTCAAAAAGCACTACTACATTATCATAAACATTTTTTTTACAAATTGCGTTTCAAAGCTATTTGCATCAAACTTATCAACAAAAAATACTAAAAAAAACTTATTATTTGAAAGGTAAATGATTGGGTTTAACTTAAGTCGATTGGACTTAAGATGAATTTAATAAACTGTTTATTGGCTAACTTTAGTAAGATTAAACTTATATGTGACAAAAGCTTATCAGCGAATAGATTAATTAGTTAAATTATGTCCAATTAATATATGATAAGAAAAGTTAAATTAAGTAGCATTATCAAAATAATAAATGTAATAATCTTTTATCTCTTAGTCGTGGAATAATTGTCATGCAAATTAGAGTCTTATCATATAACATCATTACTGTGTAACAACATTATATAAAGTCAGTAATGCATTGGGTTATAAAACCAGAAATGGCGCTTGCTATAAAACTTGTGATGTTATTTTTTACCTAACTTCTACACTATTTGTTTAGAACTACAAAACAAAAACTCACCCTAATGTACGCAATTACAAATGTGAGTATATAGCCGCGTTCCCCATTTTGTCCGCCCGCCGGAAATCCTTGGAACTTGTCGGCGATCTCGTAGATGAGAGCCTCCTGGCGCTGCACATCCTTCAAATCGCCCTCGAACAGCAAGGTGGCGGCGCAGATCTGGTTGAGATCGATGCCCTTCCAGGAGGTAACGTAGCGCTGCTTCAGACCATCCACCAGACTGTCCCAAAAGGACTTCTCCGGCTTCAAGGCCTGACCGAACATGAACTGCTCGTTGTCCATCAGCCGAACGGAGGCGGGTTGGCATCTTCGCCGGGCCACTTCCCGCATGAAGAGCACGCCCTGCTCGAAGTTGGGGAAGGCCAGGGATCCATAACGCCTCACCGTTGGCAAGGGACGTACTTTGAGCACAACTTCGGTGATCACGCCCAGAGTGCCTTCGGATCCCAGGATGAGGTGGTTGAAGTCAGGTCCACAACTCACACGCGGTGCACTGCACTCCCGTTCCAGAGTTCCCGATGGAGTGACCATCCTCAGACGCACCACCAGATCTTCGATGTTGCCATAGACGTTCTTCTTCATGCCGGAGGCACGCGTGGCCACCCAGCCTCCCAAAGTGCTAAATTCATAGGAATCGGGTTCGTGACCCACTGTCAATCCTTCTTTCTTCAGCACCCTCTCCAGATCCTGACCCACAATGCCGGATTCAAAGCATACGGTCAGATTCTCCCGGTTTAGCCATAGGAGTCGATTCATCTGGGAGGTATCCAAGGCGCAGATCATCCGACTTTCGTTCTGAGGACAGGTGATGGCTCCCGACACACTCGTTCCCCCACCAAAAGGCACCAACATCACATCGTGCTTGTGGGCCAGACGCACCAGCTGAACAACTTCGTCGTGGCAGCGAGGCCAGACCACCAAATCCGGAATCCGACGGAATTTGTGGTGCCACAGACTGTAGATATCGTTGAGGGTCTGGCCATGACACCGCACCAACCGATCGACCCCCTCCAGCGAGTGATCCACCTGCGTGGTGCCCTTCAGTTCGTGCAGGAAGGGTTGGTTCTCCACGGGTCGGGGATACGATCGCGGCAACTGGGGATACGGCTTGGAGGGATCCACCACCATATCGAACTTTTTCTCCACCCACTTGGTGAAACTGGGCAGTTCACAGTTACCGAGGGGATATCTGTAAGCGAAAAGGGGATTTTATGCTGCTTCAGTAATAAATTTCTAAAATGGTCATCTTACCTATCACCGCGAAAACAGATGACGCCATCCTGACCATAGAACTGCGAGTCGTTGTAGCCCCATCCAAACCACTTCAGGGACTCATGGCTGTTTAGGAGCAATAAACAAAATAAAATCAAAATTTTGGCTTTAATATAAATATTTCAAACAAACCAAGTAACGTAAGTTACGGGAAATAATCTAAGAAAAAATTAAAAGAAAATATCATCTCCTTACTTTAATTTTTATGGAATTTTGTCACATTTAGCAAAAAGCAGAATATTACACAGTTCTAGTGGTTTTTCAAAGGCAAAAGCTTTCAGGAACTGCTTAAAATTTTTAATTAATTTAATAGCTATACTAAAATGTTCACCGCACTTGTTGTGCATATACAAAATAAATTAAATTTAACATAAATTTAATAGTTATACTAAAATATTAACTTTACTCTCTGTGATTATACAAAATAATTTCAGTCTGTTCAGCTTTAGAAATTATTTCTTTATTTCATAAAAAAAAAATTTGATCTGTTTTCCTAACAGCTTACTAAAAAGGTTTTACTTGTTATTTGAAAATCAATATATTTAGTGTTAAATATCACCTTTTTAAGAAAAAAAAATATTTTTGAATAATTTATGTAAATATATGAGACCTGGGCTTTATTTGCTTTATCAAGCGAAGATTTCTCTATGTAATTAGTGCTTAAATGGAATATTAAAGCTCACCGCTTCTTGGGGAAAACGCTTTCCACGGTTTTCGAGAGGCGGGAGTCGAGGGTGAGGGAGGTGCCTTCGCCGGGCGCCGACAATTCCGGAGCTTCCGTGGTCACCGCATTCCGCTTGGCTGCCATTTTCCGGACTTGGACAAGTTGGGTATAAAAAAATACTTTTCCTATGAGGTGCAGACGCTTTTCAACCGTTTTCACATGGGCGCAAAATCGATAATTATTGTGAGTCCCTTTTTTTTTGTTGGCGGCGTCAGGAAAAGCGTAGCCTGCTGATTGGTTAAAAGTTTCTATTTTTTTGGAATATTGTTTATCTACTTGTTAGTGGAACTCCTAAGCTAGTGACCAGCACGTTGCGCTAAAAACTAAAATTACTTAAATAGAAATTGCACTAGAAAATAATGCGGCCTATGTTGCGCGCACTTGGCTTTCGTTACCTCAACTGCACGGAAATGGGAATAATGAGACCACGGCCGGAGAGAGAGTGAGAGATAGAGAGCCGGGAAATAACGGAGAGTTCAAGAGAGAACCCGCCCCCAAAACAGGCGCGAATCTTTAACCGATTCGCCAAACGGTTCGAATTTAAAATTTGTGTTTTTATCAAAAAATCCATGCAAGCCATGAGTTTATTTCTATAGAGGTGACGTTTAAAATGCCTTAGTAAATCACTTTGTACCGGAATCGCCAGCGATTAACACTGTGTTCGGCTCGAGTTAAAATCTTTTCTGTGTTTTGTTCCAAATTCTTGTTAGGTTAGCACACAAAAGTTATTTGATTTCATTGTTTTATTAATTTTACCAATATTCAAATGTGAAAATTTATTTGCATCATTTTGTGTTCCCCCAGAATGCCCGCAAAGAAGGACTCGACCAAGGGCTCAAAAAAAGGAGCGGCGGCTCCTGCCGGGGCGAAACCGACCGCCGATCCTGTGACATCTGGATCGACTGCCACCGTGGAACCAGCCGCCAAGGAAGCCAAAGGTGCCAAAAAGGGCAAAGGCAAGAAGAAGTAACATTTCCATCTGGATTTCTAGGAACTGGCGTTAATGGCATAAGAAGTAATTAAATTCCAGCAAAGAAAATAATGAGAAAATAAAACGCTGCTAAACAGGGCGCACTCTGTATAACCGATTCGCTCAGGGGGGTGGAAATACGCCCACAAGGAAGGAGAGTACAAAATTGGGGGTGGTGGGTTCAATAAGGGTGGTATTTTTCCCCCATACCCCTTCAATTTGTTGTGCTCTCTGGCTTATCTGTCACTTTGGTTCTGGAGATAGTGTGAGTCATATGATTTTTGAATGAAATACTGCTCCACAGAAAAGGACAGAGGCCTAGGCAACATTTTAAGGAACCTCAGATTGATTGTTATTTAGTTATTATTTTTTATCTCTGGGCTTTTAAAATAATAAAATCTTTATTTCTTTTTAAAAGCCCCTTGATAAAAACCTGCGTACGCCTCTGTTGACAGGTGTTTTAAATTAAAATCTTCCTTCGGGAGTTAGGTCGTTGTAAATTATTTCGAAGAAGTTGGAAACAATAAAAGGATATGAAAATACATAGTATAATGCACCCTACGGACCTATAAATAATAGTTATATTGAAACGTAATAAAAGTTACAAACAAATCAATTCAAACTATTGGACCAACTACTATAAATTAGTCGTGAAACCCTATTTGACCAACTACTATAAATTGGTCGTGAGAGCCTAGCAGATGTTAGTTAATTTTTAATGCAAACATTAGGGGTTACCTTTTAGAACACCTAGAACAAGCACTTTACAATTAAAAGTGCTAAACAAAAATGCATTTAATTATCACAAGTCAAAATAAAAGCTTCGATTTTTCCGCATACGGGTTGGAAGACAGTAAAAATTCTTTCACTATTTTCAGATTTCAATAACAATTACTTTTGGCTAACTTCCGTAACTCAAATTACACTGCATCTTACTAGTTTCCGGTTTAAATTTACTTTGCATGCCTCATTGACATTTGTAAATAATTCAAAATACAATTACAAAAGATATATTTTGCAAACTCATGAGAATTTAAATTTCAAACTGTTTTTTTTCCGAACTCAAAATCTCCATAAATTAGATTTTGCGGTTTTAAATCTTATGTAAGATCGCCTTCATTTCCATCACTGCAGTTTTGCTATTTATTTACCAATGTGAATATTTATATTTCTATTGGTCTGACTCGAATTGATCAGAAAATGCTGCAACATTTGAGCAGTAATAGTAATCCCAACACCCGCACTCACATCGACCGATCCAACTGCAGCGGGCAAGTTTGAAACCGAAACTGAGCTTATCCGCAGCCTCACAACTTTTCTCTTGCAAATGACAGCGGCGTCAACACATTGTTTATTACGTAGTTATTTGCACTATGCTGTACAGTTTAACAATTGTTTGAGTGTAAATTCGTCAATGCTCCGCCGAACGACGCGGCAATACGACAAAAAACGACAAATCCGAAAAAAAGGCGGTTATTTGAATAATTTTCACACCGCCGAAACGCACGAAACCTGACGACATTCAATTCAGTACTCAAAGCCAAAGTCTGGAGACAGTGTGAGCTAAGATTTAATTGGTTGTCTTTTGACCGGAATTCGCATTAACCCATTTGAACTTTGCAACTTCAAAAACGCTTGATTTCCCTTATTGTTATTTGTTTTATTGGCAAGTTAGCAAGTTGCCGTTATCAACAGTTATGACAACAAGACAGCTGGAGTTTACCTAAGCGCAATCGCAGCCAGGAAGTGTAGGGTAAATATTAATTAGCAAAGGGTAAAGCATTTTGTGTAAAAATGCATGCACGCCCGTCTTGTTTTTGTAACGTTTATTTTGATTTTATTTGAAAAGAAACTGTGGCCTTGTGGCGCCACCTGTCTTTCAGATATTGAACACTTATCGATAGTTTGAAGATGGCAAGTTTTGAAAAAATGGGCTAACTAAATGAAAATTGTATTAAAATATTACAAATTTAGGATTTGTTTTGAAACGTTGTTGCAATTGCTATGTTTTTGCAAATTACTTCCATAAAGGTTTTAAATACTATCGATAACTCCCTGAAATCCAAACCGTGACTCATGATTTTACCATCACTATCCCGTTCGGTATTTACCAACACTAACACCTGCAAGCAACTTGTCGTTTTCAAAGCGAAAAACATTAAATAAAACGCATTTAAATGGCCAAAACAAACATCACTCGCTTCGGGTCGGCATAGAGCGCTTAAATAAATAACAAATTCATAACTTACCGGATGGTAAATGCCCGTAAAAGCAAAAAGAGAGGCTTGCCAAGTCGCCACTGTGTGTGTGTCTGCGAGTGTGGGTGAGTGTGCGTGTTAGTGTTGGTGGGCAGAACAATAACAAGCCCAAAAATGCCAATGGACATGGAATGTAATGGAGCAGGACCAACAATATTCACAATAGCGCTCCATCAGAGGCGATGAATCACAGGTGAGTTTGGGCCCAACCCTTAATTAAAGCCATCTGATATATGTATATACCATTTTCCAGCAGCCACAACCGTGCCTTAATTAACGAACGAAAAGCAATACACTTAACCCAAAGATGCCGCTGCTGAGTAAATGCTTCCCCTGCTTTAAATTCAAGCGCGAGGAGGTGATCGACAAGCTCGACTACAGCAACACTCCATTGACAGATTTCCCGGAAGTTTGGCAGCATGAGCGGACCTTAGAGGAGCTCTACTTGAGCACCACCAGAGTATGTACTTATTGGCTACTTATCTGGGCTGCCTATTTACCTTGTCTTATCTTCCAGTTGCAAGCTCTGCCGCCGCAGTTGTTTTATTGCCAGGGATTAAGGGTGCTCCACGTGAACAGCAACAATCTGGAGAGCATTCCCCAGGCCATCGGCAGTCTGCGCCAGCTGCAGCACCTGGATCTCAACCGGAATCGTGAGATTATTGCACTATCTTCCTCCTCCTCTTTAAACTACAATGAACATCACCCCTTTTAGTTATTGTCAATGTGCCAGAGGAGATCAAGTCATGCAAGCACTTAACCCACCTGGATCTGAGCTGCAATAGCCTACAACGTCTTCCCGATGCCATTACCTCGCTTATTTCGCTGCAGGAACTGCTGCTAAACGAAACCTACCTGGAGTTTCTGCCTGCGAACTTTGGCCGATTGGTCAATCTGAGAATTCTGGAGCTGCGACTCAACAATCTCATAACGCTGCCCAAGTCCATGGTGCGTTTGGTCAACCTACAGAGGTTGGACATTGGTGGCAATGAGTTTACAGAGCTGGTGAGGCAAAAAAAGAAGGGTATTCTCTAGTTCAAATATATATTTCGTTAGTAAAACCCATGTATTTTCGTAAAAGCCTTTTGAAATATTGTTATCAGATCTAGCAAATACCCTTTATAACGAGGTAAAATATATAGTAACTTTTAATTCCTTTCCAGCCCGAAGTTGTTGGCGAGCTGAAGTCTCTACGCGAACTTTGGATCGATTTCAATCAGATACGTCGCGTTTCGGCCAACATTGGCAAACTGCGCGAGCTGCAGCACTTTGAGGCCAATGGCAATCTACTGGACACACTGCCCAGCGAGCTGAGTAACTGGCGCAACGTGGAGGTGCTGTCCATATGCTCCAACAGTCTGGAAGCCTTTCCCTTTAGTGTGGGCATGCTAAAATCCCTGGTGACATTGAAGTGCGAGTCGAACGGCTTGACGGAGCTGCCCGACAGCATAAGCTATTTGGAGCAATTGGAGGAACTGGTTTTGAGCCACAACAAACTGATACGCCTACCGAGTACGATTGGGATGTTAAGGAGCCTTCGCTTCCTATTCGCCGATGATAATCAACTGCGGCAGCTGCCGGATGAGCTATGCAGTTGCCAGCAGCTAAGTGTCCTCAGTGTGGCCAACAATCAGTTGTCTGCCCTGCCACAGAACATTGGAAACCTGGGCAAGATGAGGGTGCTGAATGTGGTCAACAACTACATCAATGCGTTGCCCGTTTCGATGTTAAACCTAGTGAATCTCACATCGATGTGGCTAAGCGACAATCAATCGCAGCCGCTAGTGCCGCTGCAGTATCTGGATGCGAGTACAAAGACCCAGTTAACCTGCTTCATGCTGCCGCAGGTGACGTTCAAGATGAACAGTATACAGGCCCAACAGCAGGCCCAGGAACAGTACGAGTTCGTCTACGCCAACCAGCAGCAGCCCCACGTGAGTCCATCCCGGAGGATCTGCTTCGCCGAGGAGGCCACCATTCTGAGCAATGCCAAAGCACAGCCGGCGCCCAGCTATCCCACGTATGTGGCCGCTCCGCCAACTCCCACGCCCGAACAGATGTCCGGATCCGTGCGGCTGATGCGTTCACCCACACCGTATCCCAAGGAGCTGCGCCAGATGGCCAAGTACGTGCGGCAGGCTCAGGCGGCGACCACATCGGCCAATGCCAGCGAGGTGAGGGAGGCACGCGTGGTGGCCAACGGCCAAGTTCACTGTGATAGCAGCAATGCCAACCAGGATGTTGTGGACCAGGCCACAGCAAGTGCAATATACGGCATAACGCCGGAAATGACACACATCTACGGAGTCTATCAGCAAGCGCCGCAGATGACGCATCCAGTGCCGACGCAGGAGTACTACGGTTTGCCACTGGTCAACTATGAGGCACACTACCAACAGCTGTACGTGGAGGCCAACACGCCGCTTCCCACCACGCATTTAAACGGGGATCAGGACTACGAGTTGCAGCCTCTACAGCAGCAACAGGCCATGCAGCAACAAGCGGCGCCACCTCCTCGATTGGAACCGCCACCGTACCACATAGCTCGAGTCTACACAAAGAAAACGCCCGAGGATCTCAACCTGTACGAGTCCATGCGGCAGCGGAAGCAGCAAATGCAGGAGCAGACCATCTACCAGGATGCCTTGAACAGCAACTTCAAGACCACGGCCATCGGGGCGCAGGAAGTTGAAGAGTCGGTCGATCAGTTGGATTACCAGAACAATATTAGCAACAATTTAGAGCCGAATCCAGAGGAGGATGACCAGGAGCTGGACGACAGCGTGTCGCAGCACTCGCTTAATTCCACGGCCACCAACAATACTTCCAAAGCGAGCCACAAGAAATCCACCTGGATATTTGGTGTCCACAAAAATCCAACAGTCAAACAGGTTACCCTCAAGTGGGAGCACAGCATTGGCTTCGACGTAGCCGAACTGCTTAATCAGGTGAGTCTATCCGCCTTAAATCCTTGAAATCAGTTTATATTAAGGTCTATTTTCCATTACAGGTTGGCATATTTGTAAGCGCTGTAACGCCAAATACAAATGCCGCGCGTCTGCTGAACCTCAACGACAAGCTGCTGGAAATAGACGGCTACGACCTGACCAATGCCAAGCTGAGCGATGCCAAACGAGTGCTGCTTAACAGCGGCACGGTCATGAACATTATGTTGTCGAGAAAATGATGGACCATTTGTTTACCAACCTAAGCCGATTCCCAACCCGAGACCGAAGACTTTTTGTGCATTTTTCTAACGCATTTTTCCAATAAGCAGCATCGCCGATAACGGATGACAACCACTTGGCTATCATAATGTTAGTTCATAATCACTACCTTCCGTACTGGCGGTCAATCGATCAGTCATAGAGCAGTCATCGCCAGCTAGAGGATCCCATGCTTTTCGTATATTAGATAGATAGACGAATCCAAACTGCCATTTTCTCTACACCTAGATGAAGTATCTCCATACTCAATAGATGAATAATACCACAATACGGCCAAAATTAGAAGTTATAGCCCTGAACAAGTATTCTCAAAATTTGAATTGAAAATGAATGCATTTATGATTTTAATTTAAAACGGTCGTTTAATAATCCAATTGAAGCGACCATTAAGTTCTATTTATCAGAGTTTGATTTAATAAATCAGTATTTAATCGGTATCTTATGTAAATAGTTAAGTTAAACATTAGAAAAAAGCAATATTACGTTGTGTCAATTATGAGTTCTAGACATACATAATCACGATGCGTAGATTACATTTAAAAGGCATTTGTATCTCAAGTTGTGCGACAATTTTTTTGACCGCCAGCGGAATGTAACAGCTTAATACACATAAATAGTGCAATTAGCGTCGATTATAGGTATATATACACGCACTCATATATATACTCGCGATAATCAGACGAATTACCTTCAACTAGCGCCTATTTTACGCCCAGCGTTGTTCAAATTTGTTCCCAAAATTATATGTATAGATCAATTACTTGATTACAAAAGATATTTGCTGTTTATGTTAGTTGTTATGGTGCAGCAATATAAATTCTATATATATATATATATTTACATATACGTAACTCCATATTTATTGTCCAATCGATCGAAGTGTCAAACATTATTTTCAATGACGAACTGTTAACAGTTAACAAACTGAATTCTCACACTATTGGCGTTGTGATCAGTATTATTATTTATCTGGTTAAACACATGCAATCTATTCGAAAGTTAAGCACTTCTATTATTCATAGCGATTAAATATAGTCATACATATGTGCATTATTGAAGAACACACACGCCCAAACACACTCACAATCACACACACCCATACGAATACGAATGTAGCTAACTTAAGCAAGCGCACACATTTTGCCAATTCAATTTGATTTAAGAGCGTTACCACAAATCACTGAAATACAACTTTCACTTTGTCATTTCGCCATAGTTTTTGATTAAATCTTATCCAGCCGCCAAAAGAGCATAGAACAAAAACCATCTAGTCAACAGTCGGCGGCCCTTTTGATTAATGTCCCCGGCTGCCGCTGTCGTTATCGACAGGCAATTATCTATGGAAATTAATTGTCGGCGACATTTGTAGTGTGCCAGCCGGCTGACACCAGCAAAGCACGCAATCCAATCCTCCAGGACGAGTCACTCCCCGCATGTCCTGTGTCCCCGGGCTCCAAAGCACTGGCTACAACATCATCAGCGACAGCGTCAGCGAATGTCGTCTGTTGCGGCACTTTTGGCCATATATATTTGCATAAAAAGTGTACAACCAGCGTAATGGTCTATAAATTCAACCGGAAAGTAGTCAACCTAAAAAGCGCAACCAAGGACAATGGGCTGAAAGCGATAAATAATCTAAACTTTTGAAGGAATGCAGGTAATTGTAGGAAGACCCTTTCATTTGCAAATCAAGTATACGTGTAAGATAAAGGTGGTAATTTAATTTATATATTTAATAATTTTAAAAAAATCCTTAAGCTGAATGGACAGGTTTTTAGACCTAAAACATAGTTAAACAAAACATAATTTTTTGTCAAAGTAAAAGTTTGTTGTAGCGGTAAAAAAAAAGGTTTTTTAGCTTATAAAAAAAGCAATTAAAAATATTTTTTATTTTTTTTTTAATTTTGTAATAATGGGAACTAATTAGGAAATTAAAAAAAAAGATTATCGATCTAATCTTATCTTACTTATCAAACAAAATTTTGGTTTAATGTTATTTTAAAATATAGAACAGATATTAAAAACTTTTATTTTGACCGCTGTTGAATATATTCCACTATCGTTTGCAACTTTAAACTCAAAAGTCTTACAAAATTCAGTTTATTACATAATTTTAAAATAATTGGGATCAGTTACTAGAAATTTTCGGCTAAGAGTTTTAATAGCTTATATGTAAGTGATAGGGCAGTTTTATAGAGGGATGTGCGATGTTATCAGTTAAAAGTAAATTAAGCAAAACTCCCATGGTTCTTAAGCCTCAAAGCGTAAAAACAAAAAACGATGTTTGTATGAATATACATACGTATATATTTATTTTGTGCGGCACTAATAATTACACTAACACACTGCCTTTGGGGAGCTTCATGCTGAAAGGGGAGTTGACGGGCGGCGGGCAGCCTTGTCCTTGTCAAATGTTTCGTTATCTGGTGCTGTTGTTGTTGTTGTTGTTGTTGTTGTCATGCCCCCCGCTTTTTTATTTTTTTTTAAGACATACACATATAGCAATTCCAAAAGAACACCCAGAACCACCCACCTTCACCCGCTTTTGATAGCGTCAACATCAACTAAAACTGTAAGCGACTTCAAACGGCGCTTTGTCAGTGACCTTCGCGTGTTGGGGCGATGGCATATGTTTTTTTTTTCTTACCACCCACTTGGAAGGGTGTTGGGGGGTGGTGTTTCGAAGTAATGGGTTGGAGCAAGGCTATATGGCCCGAGTCCCGGCAAACTTGATTTGACATATGATGTGCCCGTTTCGGTGTCGACTCCTTATCCAATCTGGCCCAAATACATTTATCAATATCGCTTCTGGTCGATTGAAATACCACCCGGAGGCGGCAAGTCCTCACGTCTTGTCGGCATCGGCATCGGCTTCGGCACCCAAGAATCAGAATCACCCGTCGTCCTCACCATCGCCCACTAACCCACCCAATCGGTCATTAGCATTTTCGGCGTGTATTTATGGCCAGAAAATGTTGCGCCATAAACATGACAACAAAACAAAATGCGACAAATTTGCGCCGATTGCCCATGTGGCAGGCAGGCGGTAGTCTGAATTTCCTATCCCCCAGGGCCAAATAATTGTCATCCGGAATAAAATATGTATGCACGATTATTATTTGGCTTACGCTCAATTGGAGGCCGGAGGCATTGGCGCAAAAAGCCTGGCTCAAAGCAGGAGGGCCAATTGCAATGCAGAAACAATTGCATACTTGACGGGGCAAAGTTTATTTTTATGCGAGCGACGACACTCAGGGTGGGGTATTGAGAAGTGGATACAGTAAGGACTCTATAGGAGGTGCTAAACATCATATTGATCGGAGCCTTCGTCATTGTGACTTTGGGTGCAAATGCTTATCAATAACATACTTTACTCTACTTCTGCATGTAAATTTATTTTTTTTTATAATAATTGTTACCAAAAAGCAATAACTTTTTAAATTTTTTATTTCAGGGACCTTACATTTATTAAGTAGGTGAAAATAATAACTGTTTAGGTATAAAAATTTGATATTGTAACTACACAAAAAAAAAATTATCAGAAACTAATTTTTACTCAATAAGATGAGTAATAAATTAATACCACGAAATAATAAAAACAAAACTTGGGTGGTTCAAAAAGAAGGCCTTAGACTATAGTAGACTATAAAAAGAGTAGGGTTTATATTATTTATTGTAGTATTCAATTAGTACTTATAGTTTAAGAGTGTCTATAGTTTATTTTTAAGACACACTTTTTATTATTATTTAACTTTAATTTTTTAATACCACGAGGAGTCTTTAAAGTTTGATTGTCAATCTATCCTCCAAACTTCAATGATTTTAAATTAATCAAAAAATAAAGAAAAGCTGTAAATTTTTATGACCTTGAGTTCTTTCAGATTCAAATTACTATATACTATGAAACAACTTTCGCTACAGCATATAACAAATTTAAATGTAGGTTTCATGACTTAAGTTTAGAGCCAAGGGGCAGGCTTAAAAAGTCAACTGCTTTGAGCTCTTGACTTAGCTCAACTTTCGACCAAGACATTTTTGGGCGTCTTAATGGAGCTTTCCCTGTGCCACACACTCAAACTTGTATCCACACGCACGGCTAGTGGAAACAAATCAACTCTGTTTTGGCGCCATGCGGCGTAGTTGCTCTGCACTTTGCCTTCACTTTGGCAGACCGACAAACGCGACCGCGACTCTCGGCCAGAAAGCCAGAACAGAACAGAACAGAACAGAGCAGAGCAGAGCAGAGCAGAGAGCCAGGCCAAAAGGCAAAGGCAATGGCAAAGGCAGTGGCAGTGGCAGCCGGGCCAACTAGTTTTTCTTCAGTTCCTACTTTTGGCTTTTATTGTGCACGGGGTTTGTGTTGTTTAGTGTGCCATTGGCGCTAACAACGTGCGGTTCACTCTTGCGGTCTTGTCGCCGACCGGTAAAGTCAGTAATCGGAATAATACCAAGACCGATTCCGGGTCTCTTAACAAAGGTTTAAACAAGATCTGTGCAGATTACACCAGTTCCTTGAACTCCCTCCAAATAAAAATCTCTTTGTCCTTTTTGGACTTGTGTAACCCATTAGGTTTGGTTGCACTTTAAAGCCGATTTCCGATTACTATAAATATTAATAGGATTTATTGATTGGTTGTCGTCGGCGGGATCAACGCAAGGCGACCCATGTCCTTTCTCTCGCCCACATTGCGACTGGAGAATCTGTCCACGCAGCCAACGATGACGCAGGATCATGTGCCCGAGGACCAGCGCTATAACAAACAGAACATCGTGGCACAATGGTGCAGTCCCATCAATGGAAAGGTATGCAAAGCAGAAAAAAAGGAAGAAAAAAGAGTTTTCCTGGTAACCGCAACTTAAATTGATGGAAATTTGCGATAATTGCCCCCCTCCTCGTTTTTCGCGCAGATGTACCGCATCGAGCTGGAACACGGAACCACCAGTGGGAGGCGCATGATTTGGGTCAATGGACGGGTAAGTTTTCTAGCTCTTCGCGCTGCCTGATGGGCTTATATGTGGCGATGGGGATGGCGATGGCGGTGGCGGTGACGGTGGCTTTCGGAGCTGTTGAAGTATTTGCATTGTGAGGGCGCGCACTTAATTACAGGTCGTGTACGTACGTGTACTTTTCTAAGTGAATTGCTTTTCACCACCCCTTGTGAGCGGTTATCCTATAAGCAGCACAGGATATTAATTAGGAGTTTAAATGTTATAAAAAAATTTGCATAATTTAGTAGCTACTTGAGTTAATGCAGAAAGCTACGCTTATTAAGTTTGAACTAACAGCTGGAAATTAAATTTTACCATGACAAATTTCATGAGTTTTCTTTGCTTGAATAGTCATCTATGAAATGAAAATGAGGAAGTGAGTTTGTGGCCCAAACTAGTGTAAAAGCGGATAGAAATAGAAAACCAGCAAATACACAAATTGAGCATAAACTTTTATAGCCATTGCCAAGTTAAGTTATCCTATATTTATGTTCACTTTCTTAATAAACTTGTGTTTATTACGCACTAACTTCAAACTTAAGACATTATTTAATAAGCAGGAAACTTAACTACATGAGTTTGAATTGAATTTCAACTTAAATGTACAAAATTAAACTCAAATTGAATTCTATGAACTTTAATCAATAGTATTTATCGATAATCCTGCAGCCAAAAAAAAACTTAAAGCTTAGTATTAATAAGTGGGTCTTGAAAATAAACTACAGACAGTATTAAAGTAGAAGTGTTAATATAATACTGAATAAAATAACCCCTATACTATTTAGTTTTAATTGTATAGCCTTATTTTAAAACCACATAAGTTTTATTTTAATGCTTTCGTGGTATTAATATTCATACTCATATTATTGAGAAATTTTTTAAGTAGTTTAAAATTCATGTTACAATAGTTTAATTTCTATGTCATTTTGTTGGGAGTGATATAAGAACCTAAGACAAATGAGGAAGTGAGTTTTGAGAGATTGCTTAAGTTTATTCGGTACCAACTCTAGTGACTGAATTCTTTCCTGTTTTTATTTGTAACCCCACACAGGAGGTCCTGCGTCGCGACTGGATGTTCAAGCTGGTGGGCGAGGACACCTTTCACATCGACCAGACGCGCTGCATCATACGCGTTGATCCGGCGCCGGGTTTCAAGTACGAGTACTCCCTCTACATCGATGGCAAGTCGCACGAGCAGTACACCGAGGATATAACCAGGCAGTATCGACTGTGGCTCTACACTTGCGATTCAGAGGCGGAGGCGAGGCAGGAGTACAGGATAATGCTCAAGCTGGACACGCTGAGTCTGTACGTAAACGACGAGCTGCGCACCGAGGAGGTAGGGGATGGGAATGGGTTCGAATCGGGGTGCCACTTCCGCCACACCAGCCTTACACGTTTTATTACCCCCCCATTTCGCAGTCGGTTTTCGTTCACGGCGGCACAGACACCAAATTCCTGCTGCAGGACACGGAATTCGTGCTTCAGGCACGCTCAAGTGGCAATAAACATGATGGCATCGTTCACACTCTGCTGGCCAATGGGGTGCCAGTTCCGGAGGCAAAGATTCAGGAGATTATGCAAGAGCCGGTCTCCATTTTGCAGGGCAACTGAGGCACCGGCATCCCCTTTAGAATAACATTTTGCATTTGTTGAATTTTTCCCCCAATTGTTAATAAAAAGTTTTACGGAAACTGTTTTCATAGCAATTAAAAGCCAGCCAACTTTTCTCTTATACAATACTTTATTCGTTTTTGTTTATATGCATAATTGTAACGCAACCATCGTTTACGTTTTCAATTTCATTTTGACATTTTGCTAGCATCTGGTAATGTATGCCAAAAGTGCATCCAGTTGTTAAAAAAAATTAGTCGGAAACATCAGTTGAAGAAAATACAAATTAATGTATACATACGCTCAATTTAAAAACATTATATACTAATTAAACTTACGCATAGAACTTGGTTATCAAACACAACAACAGAATTTATGGGGGATAGGCTAAAGAATAAGTGTGTTTTCTAAACAACTCGGTAACCTTTGAGTGCAACTTGAAATTGATTTAGTGTTTGTCTTGTTTGTTTTGCATTTAAATTGATTGCTTACTATTTGGTTGAATCAAAAACTCGGTTTGATCAATATTACTTTCTTTAGATTGCGTTGTATTTGGAAATTTAACAATATGCGCTTAATTTGTTGTCTTTTATTTGCTTTTCATACATTAACAAGTAACATTTTTGTTGAAATTTATTTTTAGTTTCAATTAAAAACACAATAATTTATTTACCTTTGCAACACAATGATATTTTTGATATATACTAATTTTAATTAATTTCACAATATTTGTTTTGTTTGGGTTACAAAAACATAATATACAATTTTGTATTTAAGTTGCATGTGTATATATATATATATTTAAATATTAGGCTAAAAATGTACGCAGAATACGCATAAAAAGAGTAAATCAAAATTTGAATTTGAATTTTGATTTGCTGTTTGACAAAAGCTCGCATCACTAAAAATGTGTAAATATGCTTTACCTCTTCGATGGCATTATATGTGCCTCCATAAACTAACAAAAATATATATATATTTTTGTTATTGTAAGTACAGTGGAATGCATTAAAAAACAAAAGTTTCTTTAATACTTAACAAAGATATATTGCCAGTAGACGGATTGTGTTTGCTTGTGTTTTTTATAAATAAATAAACAGAAATGAATACAATAAATAAATATGTTTTTGTTCGCATTTTAGAGAGAGAATTTTCTCCCGAATTTGGTTGCTGTGTAAAAATTAGAATTACGAAATTACAATTTGTGGTATTTTGTTTTCATTAACTATTGCTGCTCGCACATATATCGATCTTTTGCTGTCGCTTTTAAAAACCATGCTCTGCTCTCTATAACTAACACACACACATTTTACATTAGAGTTTATATATGCTTAGATATTATAGATTGATTCATTTGAAATATATACTCCTTTCCTTCTCCTCCTCCTCATCGTTCTCCTCGCATTTCCTGGCTAGTTAAATTAAATTTGAAATGTCCTTTGTTAGTGTTAAATCTTTTAAAAATTATATATTCATATTTGATGCACGTATTGTTAGCTTAAAAAGTTCTTGTTGCATTCTTGCGGGATCAGTGTCCCTAAGTTTCGTGGTGAAAAGTCTTGCATTGAGTTATGAAATGGTTTTTCCTTTGCTTGCATAAAGTTTGCCTGGCTGCCTAGGTGCTTAAATAGTAAAGTAATCGTTTTGCTTTATGTCGTTTAGTGTAATACTTGCAACTTGTGACAGTTTTTATATAATAAATATACTTTGCTTATGAAAGTTGTGTCTGTTGTTGAGAGAGAGGATTATATAACTTGTATAGTTATGAAATTTTCTTTCTTTTTTTTTTTTTTTTTTGGTTTCATATCGGGAATCATATTAATTTTCTTTTTGTTGCTCTGCTACTTGTTGTTGCTGTGTGGCTCATTGTTGTTTGTTGTTTTATCTAATTCGTTATTTTAATTAGTTCAATGGAAGGCAAAACATGTGCTGCAGTAGACTTTTATTATTATTTGCTTGCATTTGATTATTATGAATGTTATTGTTACCATTATGATGAAGTTGTTGCGGCTGTTGCTGCTGCTGCTGAAGTTGCTGCAGCTGCTGATGCTGCTGCTGTTGCTGCTGATGTTGCTGTTGTGAGTATGCTGAATGGGGTTGATATTGCTGCTGTTGCTGGTGATAATGTTGCTGCTGGCTGGGATTGTTATTGCTGCCGACTGATCCGCCAGCTCCCGCTGCGCTGTTCAAATGCAGGAGACTCAAATCATCAGCCACGGAATCGTAATCACTGGAATCCTCGCCATAGAGCTGCAAACACATAATTGTTACTACAAAATAAGGATTTTATTTGGGAATTCTTCACTTACCCGCATGTTATACGGATGTAGGTCGCACATTTCGTGGTGTCAGACGCAATCCTCCAGAGACATCAGCAAGGGGTTCACATACTCAAAGCCCTCGAACTCCGATTGATCGATATTATCAATGACATGACTGAGATTTAAAGAAAACAAACGATTAACAAACGATCTCAATTGATGTGAGCAAATCAAGAAGAAGGGTAAAATGCTTAGGGTCAACTTACTCATCATCCGGGGTCAACTGCACGGCCTCGCCGGTGAACTCGGGCGGGAAATTGGCCAGGTCGCGATCTGAGTCTAAGCGTGGCTTGAATGGTGGCGTGACCTGTTTGCGCTCAAGCTGCGTGATTTTTTTGGTGTGCATGAGGATAGTAGAAATCATAATCGATTAGGAAAAACTCCCAGCCAATGGGGCAAACATAAAACATAGTTTCTCTTTTTCATGTCGGTGCGGCTTGAGCATGAATATGACGATGATAAAATTCAATTTTCAAAGTTTTTTTATCGACACGTAAGAAGGGTTCAATGAATGGGCGGCTGAATCGATAGGAGCATGAGCATTACCTGCCATTAGTCTGGATGCTAAACTAAGACCACTTAGAGGTTTATCTCATGCAAGGAATACACCAAAGATAAACTAACACAACTTGCCATCGTTTTTTTTTTTTTTTTTTTGATTTGGGGAACTCGTTATGACTTACGGATCATCTGGCGTTAGCACAGCCGGCTCTTGGGTAAATTGTACATCAAAGTTGCTGGTCACATAGGGATCGCCAGTGTCAAGGTTTGGTATATAAGGCGGTTGCACCTCCTTTTGAGCTATCTTTAACGCGCAGTCGTATACGTAATAATAGATAGATCATTAATGTCCAAGGCAATTACGAAAATTGCTCAACAGTGATTGCCTGTGTTGAATCACTATCAGCAACACAAAGTAAAATAGATGGAACTAGTAACTTTAGACCTGACCTATGTAGAAACAACCATTGGTCTCAATATGAGTTAAGATTATTCTAATCTAGTTTTTTGATTAAAAACCTTTTGCCACACTTTTTATAAACATTTTGTTATCTAGTCACCCTGACACATTATCATCATCATCACAAACAAGTGCACCAGGACACAGAGAGTTAGTATAAGCGTCCCCGGACTCACCAATTCCCAATCCATGTTCTTGAAGAACGGATGGCTGACGATGTCCATGAAGGCGGACTCCCGATGGCAGCCCAAACGGTCAGCGGGATTCTTGTTGAGGAAACCTTTCAACACAGAGGCGGCCCGAACGCTCAGCGAGCGGGGTATACGAATGGTCTTCTCCAGGATCACTTGGAACAGATAGTCCTCCGTGTTCTAGGGATATAGATAGCATATAGTTAGTTAGAACATATATATAGCTAAGAGAAAAGTAAATATCCAACCTGATCGGGATTCTCGGAGGCACCGGCCAGATCAAACGGACTGCGGCCAGCCAACATCTCGTAGAGCAGGACACCCAAAGCCCACCAATCCACGGAGAAGCCATAGTCCTCGCCCCTCAGGATCTCCGGGGCAATGTAGTTGGGTGTGCCGCAGAATGTGGACGTGGTGTCGCCCGAACGAATGCCCTCCTTGCACATGCCGTAGTCCGTGAGCTTGATGTGGCCCTCGTGGTCCAGCAAAACGTTGTCCAGCTTCAGATCGCGATAGATGATGCCCTTCTCGTGCAGGAAGTTCAGCGCCAAACTAATCTCGGCCGCATAGAAGCGGGCATGCTCCTCGGGCAGTCGCCGCTGCCGCTGCATGTGGTACATCAGATCGCCGCCGCGCACAAACTCGATGACGAAGAAGAGCCGCGAGGGCGTCTGGAAGCACGAGTGCAGTCCCACCAGGAATGGATGGTTCGAGGCCGTCTCGAACACATGCTTCTCCGTCTGCACCCAGTCGATGTCCTCGTCGTCGGTGACCAGAGCCTTCTTGATCACCTTCATGGCATAGATGCGCCGTGTGCGTCGCAGCTCCACCATCAGCACCTTGGCATAGCTGCCGCGTCCGATGACGCGTATCAGCTCGAAGTCGTTCAGCGAGTACTGGCGCTGGGTGCCCGGCTCCAGTGGGTCCTCCGGCGGCGGTGGCGCCACAATGTGGGCATGGTCGTGCGACTCGCAGGCATCGGCACCGCCGCCCATCGCCTCGTAGGGCAGCGGCGGCAGCGGCACCGGCATCGGATCGCTGGACTCCTCCGCCCGCTCCTTGACCAGCGGCTCCGGCTGGTCGGTGCAGTGCTTCTGCACCAGCTTATGGCACTTCTTGTGCACCAGCAGCTTGCACTGGATGCACTTGAAACCCTGACGGCCCAGGCCCCAGATTCGATCCTGGCAGTAGGCACAGAAAGCACGCTGAAAGGGCGGAAGTATATATATTAATTAGAGCTTATTGAGCTTCGGGATTTGATAGCCAACTCTTACCCGGTTGAAACGCTTGGCCTGGAAGATGTGTCCATTGACGCGATACAATTTGCGCCAGCGTCGAGCACCGCGTCGATAGATGCTGCCTGGATGGGAATATATTTTTAGAGCAGGCATAATCAATAACTTAGCTAAGGGCCTCTTCTCGTTAACCACTTTAAAATCACTATTAGAGTACTGTCTGCTATGGCACTTGTTAAATCTTTCATTAGCCACTTTAAAATCAATAATATTCTAGTTACTACTATCTATTACTTTTTAAATCCTAATAACAATAATAACAATTTTAAATTTAATTGGCATTATGGAGTGGCGAATGATTTACATTGATTTTCGAATCCACTGATTTGCAAATTAAGTCTTATCGATAGACCAGATTTTCAGATGCTAATAAAATTTAAATCTGTAACAGTTTTTTATGATTAACTAAGTTCAATAAAATGATTTTCATTTGTCGGATAACTCTAAATTATAAAACTTACTTAGACAGTGTATTATTTTTGTGATCAATTGAAGATTTTATTTTCAAAACACTTTGTGAATTACTAAAAATTGGCTGAATATGAGCGAAATTAAAAACTGGAACCGGCTCGCTTGGGTGTCTTATGAATCAGAAAAGCCAATGAATCAATAACAAATAGTTATCTTTAAGCTAGCTTATTTATAATGCAAAGTTAACTGTTCACAAAGGTTCTTTTTTATGTTGTTTTTAAATAAAAAACAGATCGATTAAATAAAGAACCCTAACAACATCACACTTACGATCTTCGCCATCGCAGGACAATCCCGGCGCTTGAGGAACATTGGGGAATACTGAAAAGACAAAACCAAAGGCAGTTGATTAAATATTTTACATTACTTATGATTTTCATAAAGTATAAAGTATATAGAAATCATTAATTGTAGGGCATGCTTACGGCAGGCTAGTTTGCCCATTGGGTAAATCTTTTTTTTTTCCCTGCCGCAGTTCGGTCGCTTATCAATTTAATGAGATTTCGCTTGGCGATTCTTTACTTATAAACGGATTCTTGCCGAGCCACATGAAAGTGCCTGATTTTAACCGTGGCCTGTTGACATGCCAGCACCCACTCCTCAACTGAGCCAATGCGATTGCCAAACACTGGCAGTATCTTATCTCGGTGCCACGCACCATATAGAGAAAATAAAGAGCGGGAGAGATACTAGTAAACAGTCGGAGAGATACAGATACGAAGATACAATTTGGAAAGGGGGTACAGCAGATACACTTCGCTCTTTTCCGAGTAATGGTAATTAAGCTTTTCCGGGAGACCAACAGACCAGCAAACCACCAGCCATCAATTGGGACCAATTGTTCGGCCATCAGATATGTGTATATTCTGTCGGCAGCAACAACCGCTCATCGCTCATTCATAATTCAATTAAAGTGTCGCCCCAGGGAGCCTAGGGTTCAATAAATTCGCCTGTCCGTCTGCAAGGTTATAAAATTCTAATGGACTCGGATGCCACATATTGCCCCATGCCTTGCATTGACCTAGAATTTTCAGTTGTTTCTACATTCTCCACTATGTAATGTATATTGTGCCCCTCACCGGTTTTGCTTATCAATTGTGATAGGACCTACACAATTTGTTTGGACTGCGCTCTTGTTGTTGCTTTTGGTGTTTTTGCTATTTGTATTTTTGCCGGTTTGTATTTTACGCCTCGTAAATGCCTTGCCTTGTGGAGATAAGGCGGTCAGAATTTATAAAATGACTAGGAACACGGGGAACTTTGGCTAAACACAAAAGGCGCGATATGCATTATTAGTCATTAACACGGGGGGTGAGGAGGCTAAGCAGTCAGAAGGTCGCGGCGGAAGGAAAAGATTGCTGTTCGGTATCAGATTTAACGATTTTCATATCAAATAACCATTGATATTGTCATTTTTGGTCTTGAATGGCGATTAACTTTAAATAATTATTTCAGGATTTGTAATCTTTTATTTTTTTTAATACGTATGTTGTTTCAAACATATCCACTAGTGTTGTTGCTTTAATGTATCAACCACACATCATAAATAAATAACCACATATCATAGTTAGATTTATGAATTTTAGTTCCTAGCAAAAACTGAAATTATAATTTATTACATTATTGATTTGTAATAAAACATCACTTGTCTTTGGCTTGTAAAACATAATAAGTTTAAAATGCTTAAAACTAGCATTTTGTTAAAGTTCAAGTAAGGCAAGTGCACCCGTTTCTGATCTACATGGAATCCACACATTGATTAATTGGCAATTTAAATGAGACTCTTCACTAACACGATGCTCCGCCGGTCATAAAAGTGGCCGTTTGAGTGCTGTATATTTGGGCCGCCTCGCAGAAGCCGCTCCAGATGATCATTGTGATGGGGTGTTTTGGGGGTGGTAGGGGATGTAAGGGGGTGTTTTGTCTGTCTTGAGTATGCGGTCAGTTCAGAGGTCACCGGAGACCAGTTGAAACACTTGAGAAACGCTCTTATGAAAACGCGCGAAGCGTCGTCACCGCGCGACTTTCAGCTACGAACTGAGACGGCGACTTCTCGCCACAAGAAAAGCATAGGCAAAAAGTAAAACAGAAATAACAAAAACAGAGAAAATCGAGAGCCAAAACCGAAACCAAGACCAAAAAGCACAACAAAAGAACAATAAGCCCAAGTGCCTCAAGTGGCCGATTGAATTGTCACCGCCGTACTCCGATTGGGAGCAAGTGAGAGCGCGACGAATGGCTTCGCCGATAAGATCGGGGCTGGCACTTCCATAAAATTAAGTACAACGCATGCGGTGGAAAATCAATAATTTATTGCAAATAATAAATTTGGATAAGCCCTTATTTATGGCACTTAGTTTGCCATGTTTCAGATGGCCCGAAAGGTTTGAAAGCCATAAATTAGTGGGCTAAACGTATAAAAACATGGGTTTTTTAAATGGTTAGCTGCTTATAATAACGTTGAATTATTTTCAATGGAATGTCAAGCCAATGTAAGCTTACCAGTTTTATCTTTATTTTTTTTTTGCCGTCTAAAGTCAACTCTTAGTTTTTTTTAATAACATAATATAGGCGTCTAAAAAAAAAAACTACTTCTAAAATTTTAAGTCTTTAATTGGCTTGGGGATTAGAAACCATTTTAGTTGTCAGAAACATTTTGAAAGAAATCACTTTTAATCCAAAACTTAAAATAACAATTCACAAACTTAAAAATAAAATATATATTATAACACTACAACTTATATGTAGTTGTGTTTATAAAACCTTTGAGTTAATTAACATAATTAACATAAACTTAATTTTAACAATACTTTTTTGTGAAAACAAATAATTTAGAACTCATTTTATATAACAAAGGAACATAAATATCTATATTATAGCTATAGGCCTTTGTATTATGTTTCTGAATTCTCCCAAAGAGACACCATTTCCATTTACCTGTCGCATAGGCCGGTTCGATTTCCTCCTCCGACTGCAGCTGATGCTGCGACATCTGCTGCGAGGGCGGTGCCACGCCCATGGGCACAGTGGGTATGGGCACGGGAATGGGCAGCCGCTCGTAGTGGATGCACTCGTGGTGATACTGCTGATGGTGATGCCCGTGCCCGTTGTGAATGGTGCCCAGGACACTGCTCCGGCCACCAATGCTGCCGCCTGCAATGCTGCCACCGCCGCATCCGTTCAGGCCACTCCCGGCACTGCCACTGTGGTGACTGTGATGGTAGTCCATCAGCATGCCCGGCATGCCCACGGCCACCATGGTGCCCGGTGCTCCCCCTCCACCTCCTCCTCCTCCGCTGCTGCCACCGCCCGAATCGTCCGTCGTCGTGGTGTTCGTATTGTGACACCGACTGGAGCACCTGCCCAGCGATCCACTGCCGGCGCTGTGGTGTCCCAGGCTGCCCATGTGCCCCGGATGACCCATGACCAGCATGCCGCCCATGATGGAGCCGCCGCAGCCCTGACTGGAATCCGATCCGGAGTCGTGGCCCTGGCACACGGCACCCGCCGATCCCGGACGACTGAGGCTTGTGTGCGGTGGCGTCACCGAGGCCGTCGTCTGCATATAGTGATGCGTATACGGATGCGGATGCGGCACATCATAGTCGCCCGTATCGATGTGACCCGACGACATCATGCCAATGCTGCCTGTACTGCCTGTGCCCACGCCCACTCCAACGCCCCCTTGCAGGCAGCCCAGCGATCCGTGGGCACTGCCATGATGACTGTGACTGTGATGGCTGCCATGGTGACTCCCATGGGCACTGCCACTCCGGCTGTGCATCGAAACGCCACGGGTCAGCGTGTTGTTCGCCGACTGAATGGAACTGACCACCGCACCGCGGCACATGATGTCCGACAGCTGGTTGGCCTGAATGTCAAAGTACTTGGACTGGATTATGTTCGAAATCGGAATGGGATGAGAATAGAATGGATATAACCAGGTCAGTGATATAGGTGGTTGTTTTAACCTCAATTTTGGGTTTGAACTCAGCTTGATGTTGGCTTAAAGATATGGTATTACATGTATTTTTCAAAGTTATATCTCAAGTTCATCTAATCATCTAGAGGTAAAAACAGTCCTTAGTTGTTAAAAACATATAATAACAAAAAACAATAAAATAGATGCAGTTAAATGATGAAAACCAAAATGAAAAATCCTTACTATAACACTTATTAATAAAAAGTACAAATATATTGCAACAAAGACCAACTTATCAACGGGAGTGTATGACATATATCATCATAGCAATTGCCGCCTTTGAGTAATCTGTTACATATGTGTAACCAATTGATAGCTTCACAAATGACAAATGTGATTGAGTCACTGGAAAATAATTATTCAATGCAATTAATAGCATTTTAAAGAAACGTTTTTATACTTCGCTTAAGCAATATGAGTGTTCAATTAGGATTCAAATGATAGACCTGTCTGAAAATATATGAAATATCGTTCTTTAGGATTTGCCTTAATTTAAATAAAAAGTTAAACGAAAAAGTTTATAGTAACTTGTATAATATAATAACACTTCTGCTTCTATCTAAAATAAAAATCAAAATAAATTCAATCTCCTACTACTTATCTCCTACTCTAAATTAAGTTAACTGACTTTTATCAAAAAGTGTAACCTTTATTGGAATGTAGGTGCAAACAATGATTGATGAGAAATCAATTGTCCAGTTTGGCCATCAACTAGTGATTGAAAATGAACTTGAACACAGATCCCATGGACTTCCTCCACCCCTTCAAGCTGAGTTCTTGGTGAAAATGAAACCGACAATGATCCGAATACCTGCGGACTATCCAGCTGGTCGAGCGATTGTCTCCGTGCCGCATAATCCAAATGTGTCATCAGCTGCTGGGCAGCTGGGCAATTTTTATTGGAGTGCAGGTGCTGCTGCGACGACGTGAGCAGCGGCGGCGGTGGCGGTGTGATGGAACCGCACGGAGATCCTGGACAAGGACTCGAGCAGCGGGATCGACAGGTGGGGCTGTAGCAGAGGTTGCCACTGCCCTGCTGATTGGCCGATGGTGTGCTGGGGCACGTTTGCGATTGCTGTTGCTGCTGTGATTGCTGTTGATGCTGCTGCTGGTGCTGCTGTTGTTGCTGCTGCTGCTGTGGCAGGCACGGCTGCTGCTCCTCCTCCTCCTCCGGCTGCGCAATATTGACCGGAAGTGGGGCACATTGCGTCAAACGGCGCGGCGATCGTCCACGATCCACAGTCGTGGCGGACCAATAGCCCCAGGCCATGATGAATTACTTAGTTACAAATTTTTCACTTCGCGTCGCGGTAATTCAGTTTATTTTCTAAGCTTTTGCTTTGTTTGATTTTGATCTCGTTTCACTTTTAATATTGTTTTATAGTTCCTTTGCAATTGTCTTGTTTCTGAGATTAGTTAACGTAGATTTGGATTAGCTCACGCACTCAAAAATGGAAGTGGCTTTACAAGCTGCACTTGCCCAGTGGGCAGAAACCACAAATTAAAAGTTGTACTTCAAAGAACTGGATTTAATCGAGTTTTGGATTTCATTTGCCATTCAGCATGGGTTTGCTTTCAAGGTTATTACAAACTAAAACTCTCAATAGAATTCATTAAAACTTCATACTGTGTGTTGAACAAAAACAAACTAGGTTGTACTGAATTTCATTCAAAATTCAAATATGTATACCAATTTGATTTTTTCTATTATTCTTTTCTTTTCTGTTTTACACAGGTAGGAGAATTTTTTCAGTTTATGGCACAATGCATTTAATTTTATTAGCTTTGCAAAGAATTGAACCAAAGTTTGGTTTTATATATTAAATATACATTAACCACTATCCCATCGAACTATCTCATCAAGCTAAGCTTAAGCTTGAATCCTATTCTGTGACAAAAAACCGAATTAATTTCACTGCAAAATACTTGATTTATTTTCTCTTCATGCCAGCGTTTCTTGACTAAGTACTTCCAATATTTCTACTTAGCATAGCACAGCTCCCCATTCACAAATGGAGCGTATAACAAATTGGATAAAATGGAGAGGAACATGGAAAGTGGGGAAAGTGGGGAAAGGAGAGAAAGTAAATCGCGAAGAAAAGCGGAACAAGGTCCCAGTTGCAATTACAGTTACATGGCACAGTGCAGCAAACTATGCAAAGCAAAGTTTCAAAGCCAAACGACAGGCGGTATCCCCTATATTCCGCCCACTTCGCTGATCTCGCAGTTTATAATGATTGATTAAAAGAAAAAAACTCAGACACACAAGGATGTGGCCGTGAGAAGGGCGTTGGGCGTTGGGTGGTGGGCGGTGGGTGCTGGACGATGGGCAATGGGCGTGGCCGGTTGCAGACGCCGCAGAAACCACACCTAAAAAAAAATATATAAATTGTGTAATAATGGGAAAGGCAAGAGAGAAAGGAGCGGGGAAACCGAGAGAAATGCAAGTCGAACAGCTGACAACTCTGTCAGAGGACACGCACACACACGCACACACAGACACGCACGCCTGGAGAAATTGGTAACCCACACAGAGACATTGCTGCGACAATCACAAACAATTTAACCCAAGTCAAACGAGCGCACAAGTTGCTGCAAATTGACAAAGGCGTGAAAGGCAGGAAAGAGCGAGCAAAAATTAGAGAGAAAGAGGGAGAAAAAGCGACAGAGAAAGCACGAGAAAATCGGAGAGCGAATCACTCGACGCGCGCAGGGAAATTCGCTCACAATCGCCCTTTTAAGTATGCAATCTTCTGTTGCCATTCCTCCATTTCTACTACAGTGCACACTCTTTGTAGGTAATTTATAAAATTCTATTATTTCATAATACAGATTAAAATCAGTGACATTTCGTTTTAAAGGGAGGGAGGATTTTTAGAAAATCGCTAAAGATTTTAAGGAAGGCCGGTTTAAAAAGTTATTTTTATATAACCGAAAGTCGGATTTTTGTAAATTCTCTGATTGAATTTTTTCCTGGCTTGAAAATGTTTTTTTAAAGGCACCGTTCGATTGAATTTTAAATCTATTAACAAACAAAAATAGTCGTTTGTCTGACGTGTTTTTTACCTTTGCTTTGAAACATTTTATCCAAACCTCATTAACTTTTACCTACTCGAATAAGTTCACTGTTTTGAGCGAGCACTGTATTCCACTTAAGACCGAGCCCGAGCCCGAGCCAAACACCCACCCAGCCATGCATTCAAGTGTAAATAGAAAAATTTCTTCAAGTGTATTGGTAGGTCACATCGCAATCGCTTGCTGTTTAGACAATTGAAATTAAGTACTCCACTTTCATGCATAATTCGCATGATTAACGAGGGTCGAAGTGGGTCGAAAAGGGGGTGGCGGCGAGGTCCTTAGGTGGACAGCATCCACTTGACACAAGAGCCTTGTCGTGACAAGGCAAGCAGATCCCTTTGTTTGGCACTCATTTTCTTCGGGTTTTTCCTTATTTTCTGTGCTATCTGCTGATGATGCAGTCTCTAGTGGCTGAGGGGGCGCTAGGGGCGGTAACGAAAAGGATCTGATGCATTTTCGAATTAAATTTAGTCAGGGTCCTTTACCGCCCACACGAAATCCCCTGGCTTCCCTCTTTCGCTGCCTGTATCCCTCAGCGTTTGCTAAATATAAACACTCCGCCGGCATTGTTTTCCCTGCAATTGGAGCATGAATATTGGTTGCCTGGTTGTTTGTCCAGGATGGAAACAGAGTATCCCAAACAGCCCAACAGTCCAGCCACCCATAGCAAAACCCGTCTGCGCCACTTTATTGAAGCCCCTATTGTGGGCAAAACCAAAGTTCTGAAATCCCCGTGCACTAAGCTAGATTAAAGCTGATTTGCAACCATGAAAAATATTTAACTAGCTTTGAATACATGTTTTTTTTAAAAGCTTGCAAGATCATACAACAAATCCCAATCGTTTGATTACATTCGTAAACATTTTATGCTGGTCTAATAAAAATTAAGTTATAACAAGATCAAGTGAAAGTTTAACTACCTGTAATTTAATTTAACAAATTTCATTTTTATCTTTTTAATAAACAATTTTTTGTTGTTCTTCCATGACAATAAAAAAATCATTGCAATGCAAACGCAACAATTATTAAAAAATTTTTTTATTTAGATTTTGTATAAAAAGAGGAAAGTTCATATACAGGGAAAACTAGGGAAAGATCCTAACATCCTAAACTTGCATAGAAATCTCAAATAGATGGACTAAATTAAATTTATTTATAAATTATCTCAATATACGATCTCACAAAAAACCCAAAAGTTTATTGACTAAATATTACACAAGGCTATTGTTTATTATTCACTACCCTACTTAAGAGCGGAACAGCCTAAATAAGCACAGCTTACATCAGAAAACCATCAAATTTTGATATTTAGCCCGTCACGCCCCGAATTATTGACCATTCAAGCGCCCCAATCATCCGTCCCCTTTATCTTTGGCAAACAAGCGTGGGGAGTCGTGTTTCTTGCGATACTCGTACAATAACGATAAACATAAGCAGGCGATGGTCGCCAGGAGGACGGCGAAACCATCTTCAGGCCACCGGGGATGCAAGCCCGGCCAAGAAGCATCAATAGTTAAACATCAATTTGGCTTTTTCAGTGACGTCAAGCGAGGCCAGTTCACCTGCCACCCGGCTAAACCACCGACAGTTATAAAATTTCTCACAGCATAACAAAGAGAAAAACGGCAAGATGGGAAATGCCATAAAGTTTGCACTCAAAAAGAAATGCATAACGCTAAAGTTTACTATCCAACTTATTCCTTTTCATATTAAAAATTGCTACTTTAATTTTCAGTGATAATAAAAAGAACGTTTTAAAATATTTTGAGACTAAAGATCTAGCATATTTCAGAAATTACGTAGATTTCTAAACAATCACTAGCTAAAGCAAAACAAAAAAGCCTTGAATATGTTTAGTTAGAACGAGAGTGGTGCTACAAAAAATATTTTTTGATTACCACTTTAGTTTTATAACCAACTAAATTAAATTATCAGATGCGAATAAAAACATTTGTGGCCCATACATATAAGCCAAACTTTTCCTCAGTGCAAAAGCGATATGGAATAAGCATGCAAAAAGAGGCAGCCAAACGGACGTCATGTGCATATGAAATTCAGGGCCTACCAACCATCCTGCCATCCCGGCATCTCGGCTTCGTCGCTAACCCCGCACAACCCCTCAACCGACCCAAAATAGGCTTTCTTGTTTGCTGAACTAACAATAATTTCATTAAGCCCAATGGCATCATTAAAATTTTCCCCAACAATCATAATGGGGCCCAGCCAGCAAGCGAACTTAGAACCGAATCATCTACCATCGACTTCAGAAGAAACCTAAAAACAAAAAAAAGAACACAGAACAGAAACAAAACCCCAGGGTACCCGAAAAGCAGTGGAAAAAAGTGGAAATTTGCTGATTTAACTTTGGCGGAGGCGGCCCACACACCTGGTACGAGTGAAAGCCTTCGGGCCAAAAAGAAACGAACAAGTTTAAATGGCAAGGCGACAGCTTGGCCAGCAAAACGCTTTCCACAAAGAATAAAAGGAAATTGTTTCGCCCTGCAGCTTCTTCCTAGCCCACTGACTCATATACATATACATATAAAAATACATATACACTATATATACTATATATGTTATATATGCATATTTAATGGATCCATCTCGGGTATATGGTATAGGTTGGTTTGGGCCAAGTTTTTGGGAAACCAGACGGTCGCAGAAGTGCAAGCAGCGCTTGATGAAGTGCAAATGCCTGGGGTCAAGTTTAGGGTGGGGATTCTCGCACACAACCACACACTCACACACACACACAGCATCATATCGCCGACGGTGTGTGTGTGAGTGTGTGGTTTTGTTTGCCAGTGTCTGGCACACAGCAGCCAAAAAATCGTAAAAAAAAAAAATCGTAATGCAGGAAAAAATTTTGAAGGGAAAAGGACCAAATATGGAAATCAATTCTTCGATTTTATCAGGACTTTTTAAATCACGACATATTCTGCAGCATGATTTTGTCATTAAGTTGCGAATGCATTTAAATAAAATTTGTATAGGTTTTCGTTTGTCTTCTTTTCAATCCTATATTTGAAAATATCATATCATATAATAAAGTAAGCAAAAAGGGTAAAAATATAATACTTCATGTTTTAAATCCTAAATGTTCCAAATTTAGAATAAAATAACATTCAATGCAATTTAAGAAACTGAACAAGAACATTAACAATACAGGTTTTCTTATTAATGCTGATTACAAATTAAAATCTCAATTTGTATTATATACAATATTCATATTTTTATGTAGAGCTTAAAAGCCTGTGGCCCTACGCTTAAAACATATTGATCTAGAAACTTGACAAAAATTTAATTTTTTGCTGAAAATTCTATGCTCCTACATTTAAAACATATAGATCTATAAATCTAATAAATCTAATCTCAAATCTTCTTATTAAAACTCAACAAATGGACTACTTTCCTAATAGCGAAATGTATTGATTTAGCGAATTACGGTCATAAACTCAAGTCACCGTTGGAGCCCCTAAAACGGTTCACATCTTTAAGGTTACACACTTATAAAGTTTGTGCTTCATTAGCAGCCCCAAAACTTTCATTCAAGAAACAGTCACAAATTTATGTTAATCATTCACGTCCTTAGCCTTTTTGGCTGTCTTTTTTCACCCCCTTGTGTTCAAGGAAAATTGTATGGCAACTAATCAGAAATGTACGACAACTTCGGCAAAACAGTCAAAAAGTATTGCCCAGGGGCAATTGATTTTTTTTCCGTGAGATTTTCGGGTCTTGCCGAGGAGAACGAACAGAAATGTTTAAGAAAATAATTATATGGAATTATGTTGTTCACTGATTAGTACTTTTATTTCCAACTTCCAACTTGGGTTTTTTCTATTTTCTTTTGTTAATTCACACCGCTGAAACTCGTTATGCCGTTAGCTGTGCAAATCCATGTATATTTGTATATATTTATATATATATATATATATATAATTATGTATTTGTTTGTGGAGTCCGGAGAGTTGTATCTTTTAAATCGAAATCCGCACGGCACTTCCTCACAGGCGAGCGGCCAACGCGCGAGTGAAATGCCGATGCAGAGAAGTATGCTAGGGAAATTTTCCAGGGAGAAAGTAGCAGAGAGCAGTGGGAGAAAGCAGTAGAGAGCATGACTACTTCAATGTCAGGTGACGCACACTGCTGCTCCATAAGTCCTATAGGGAATATGTCCTTTATGTTTGAAGAGAGAAGGCAAATAAAAGCCGCAGACCGGCGCTTTAAGCATTGCCATCTCGGATGAAATGGATGGCAATACCTTTCTTTTCGGCTCAGCTGTTTTTTGTGGCAACTGGGGAAATGCTCTCTTTCTCTCTGCCGCTTCTCCTTGCCATAGCTATCTCTCTCTCGGGTAATGGCATCTTGTGTATCGACCTTATGGGCCCACAAAAAAAGTTTTTCGGACCTGGACAAAAGTTTTTAAGTGTGTACGTGTGTGTCCTGGACAGAGTTGCCATATTGCAGGCGCATAAATTATACTGGTAGCTTTCAGAATCTAGACTTTTTGTTTTGTTTTGTTCTAGGGGAGAGTAGAGGTTTTTGGTGGCCGGAGATCAAGCCGGAAGGCAAACCAAAAACCTACAAATGCACACATGTACACAAAACGAGAAAAAAGTTAAAAAAAAAAACATAAAAAGAAAAAAAAATAAAGACAAACAAGAGAAACAACAGAGAAGTCAAAACAAGGACTAGTAAAAAATGCAAAACACGCATACCAACAACCATTTACTAATCAACAGAGCAACAATAAGCACACAAACAGAAAACATGTACGGACTACAAACACATACACACAGACAGACAGGACATCCTAACATATGCAAGAGTGCGTGTAACGGTAACGTAATACCTTGACAATGTCCCTCTCTCTTACACACATGCATACACTCGCAGGGACATACGCACACAGAATGCTTTTAATACATTTTAAGCCGCATTTTTTCACACGTGGCCACATAACAAAAAAAAAAGTGAGAACATTACAAGACCGAGGCTCCCGACGAAAAAATAACCTGGCCCTTAGTTTTCAAAAATCATTGCATACTTTCTGGCTACTGAATAGGAAAGAAGCCAAATAAATCGCTTTTGAAACCATAATATCTATGATTGTGATTTGGAATTGGATAAATTAAGTTTAAGTTTGAAACCTTTAAAAAAAGTTTTCAGATGTTTTCATAACAAAAATTTCAAAAATATTTTGTATTTTAAATATAAATATCATAATTTTAAAAAGCTTGAAAGATAATATCAATTCTGTAGATGTTCCTATATCACCCCCGAGTATACCCCTTTAAAAGTACCCGGTAATAGCAACAACTAACATGTTGTCCCTACACACTTTATTTTTTTTCCTCATATGGAGATATGTATGAGAGGGTGCTATAGCCACAAAATATCAGGAAGCTTGGTCCCCAGCACAAAAACAAAGCCGCATAAAAAGGGAAGCGGAAACTGTAACACCCTCTCCATCAAACCCCCTCTCCTCGAGCAACTTTGTTTGGTGCGACTGGCAGTTATCATATCTGCTGGGCCGTTAGTTGCCTTTTTTTTTGTTTTTCAGAGCCATGTTCGGAAAAACCAAATGACCACAGGTATGGAATGACCAAGGATAATGCGGATAACTTGAAAAATGTAAGTGGCTTCTGGTTTTTTGCGAAACTCACATTGGTAGCAAATGGTTTGAGCAAATCTTAAAAAATCGTGAAATCTTAGATTTATAGTTATAGTTAGATTTATCTTACTAAATACTTTAATTTATTTTATTAGTTAAAGAATCAAATCTGAAGTTCCTAAGGTTTTTTTTTTAAATCTCTTAAAATTATCGGACATACTTGACATATTAATTAAGACAATAATGTTGTCCAAAAATTTCTACTAACTTATAGGGTATTCCATGTTCATTATGTTTCGAACCCTTAGGTTCAACTTTTTTTTAGTAATTTACGAAAGGGTTTTGTGTTTGTCATTTGCCGAACCAAAGTGGTAAGCGAAACCTTTTTGTTGTTGTGGTAAGCATAATTAAGCACAACACTCGGATGAGATCGCCAAAAACCACACAACATGAAAATTGAAATTCCAAAAAAAACTGGCGAAAACTTAAACCCACACGAAGCAAACAATTTAATTATAATGAATTATAAATGGGCCCGGCGCGCCAAGATCCAAGCGGAATTTATATGCAAATAAGTAGGAGACAGGGAAGAGTAAACAACAAAAAAATGTAGAAGAACGCTGCCTGCCTAAGGCAATTGCCGTAAGACAGGGGCTTTTCAAGAATGTGAGTGTGTGTACGGGTTAATTAATATTTTATGTTATTAACTCGAGTGGATGCTGCTGCCTCTAGATGCCGGCAAAGCTGAAAAGCAGCCGGGAAACTCACGAGGAAAACTCAAGTATATTGAGCTAATAAGACTCGCTGCGCTCACACAATGTTTAATCAGGCCTAAATGTTTATGGGCTTGGTTAAATATTGGAAGCTAAGACGAAATGTGTAGCTCATGGGCTAATTAATTAATAGGCCACTGCCTACTTTGCGGCAGCAGCAAAAAACATTTAAAAACTTGGAGAAATTTTAGTAAAATTTAAAAGTTGCCTCCCCAATGTTTGCTATAAACAATGCAGATAATGATTCTTTAGATAGATAACAAATACTATCAGTTGAGCTTTATGCTATATCACACCAAAACCACATCGATAAGAAAGTGACCCTTTTAGATAAACGAATTAACTTATTTAAACAAGTTAGGAAATATGCTTGTAAAAGCCTTTTATATTAAAAAAATTATGTTCTTCAAAATATATATAACCTTACCTTCAATATTACAAATTTGCTAATTTCGCAAGTACAATAATATTTCTCGAATTTTAAAACAAGTTAAAATCTAAACTATTTAACTATGTATACATGAAGAATATACATTTTTTGTATGTGCAAATAATTGTATTGCTACACTTTTTCTGATTCTTTTCAAACCCGGAAAGCTATTTTCAAATAGGAAACGTTCTGAAGAAAACAAAAAAACAACAAACTCACCATGAATGACTAATTGGGAATCATAGTTCATTTCGTAAAGTCGTATGGCCTCGTCCAGTTCCATTTTCGTTGATATGGTGCAGGGATCGTTCTCCTCATCTACCCATTTTATGGTAAAGGGCTGCAATAATTCAAACTTCATATAAAACTGATTACCTTTAAATTATTAAAGGTATTGTTACCTGATCCAGGGGAAACCGGCAGATGTTGCGGATCTCGTAGCATAGCTCTTCGTACGAGATATTCTTGTTGACGGTGGTAATGATGATCTGGCCGTTATAGGCGGTCTTCACCGTAATGCTATTGGGTGTATTGGCCATGTTCATGCTGGCGCTATTCAAGCTGGCGCTGCTGCCGTCGTTTAGAATTTGCGAGGGCATTTTCTGCATTTGCTAGCTGGCTTAAATGGTTTGATAATACGTAACACAGAGAGACACACAAATTGATAACAGAAAACTGCAAAAATAAGAAGAGCTAAAAGTTAAAGATATATAGTAACTGGTATACAAAGACTTCTTCATGAAAATAAGAAGACAATTTTTGGTAGATATATAATTATAATGGATTTTAAAATAAATTAAGGTTCTACCTCTTGACTATTGACTATTTTAAGTAAAAAAAAATATTAAAATTAAACAGACTTGAATTCTAAGTTATTGTTCGACTGTATGAGTATCTCATATCTCAAAGTTCACAAGTACATAAGTGAAATGGAGAGAAGTTCAAGAATTTCAAACACACTTCTTCCGCTCTCTCTCGTTGTCTTTCTCTTTGAATCCCGATTTGAAATCCCGCCCAAAACGAAATGTCAACTTTGACATTTGTGGCACGCGCACAAACACAAACAAAAGCAAACTGCATGCCACAGGTTGTTGTTTTTCCTATTGTTGTTGCTGCAGTAAATGCAGAGACAAACATAAAATGAAAAAGACAAAACAAACGCGAATGAATCATGCGCAACGCCCACAAGACAATAGAAGAAGAAAAGTAAATGGAATTAGCAAGCCAAAGCGGGTGTGCAAATTAGTTTATTTTTACTCCTGTCCTCTCTATTTATTGCCCCCTATTTACTCAAGTATTTGAGCGTAATTAATGCGGTACATTGACCAAGGTAACTGTTAAAAGTACCCACTTGGCAACAACAACAGTGCAACAAAAGAGCGAATGAGAGAGCGGGGGGCACAAAGAGAGAGCGGTAGCGTCGACAACCTGTTTTTGCTCATTAGCATTTTTAAATTAAGACGCCGCTTTTTTAACTTCAACACTTGCAAGTAAAAACTTAAGCTTAAGCCCTTGACTCACACTAGTTTCTTGAGTTTGTTTAACCACAAAAATAAGCACAGAACGCCGCACAAAAACACTGAGTCGACAAATCATACAACACAAAACATTTAAATTAAAGCCAATCGGTGTGCCACATACATTTTAATAAAATCACTGACACTCGCACTCTTTTAATCAATTGTTATGGCTTAAACAAATTAAAACTAACATTGCTGTTCCTCCGTTTACTTTGCTTTTTTGGAAGGAGAGCACAAAGCGGAGAGCAAAAGCAAAAAGAGTGTTGCAAATCGCACAGATTCCGGTTTTTACGAACATTGTTTGAGTTTGGTATTTAAATACCAGAGAATTTAATAATTTAGTGTAAAGATTAGGTGGTATTTTGATGTTTATGCGTTCTTACTAATCTCAGGGCCTGGAAAAACATTTTCGCCGTTAAAAACTGATATTTTTGAAATTTAAAACTGTTATCTTTTGTATAATTTTTCTGTCCAACAAAACAAAACTAATTATTTTCCAGAAGTTATAAGCTGAATTATAAAATATTATATAGAAAGAATACACATGATAGAATTATATGAATACATGTTGGTATGATTAGAAAATTCTTTTAGAACAACCAAATTTTCTTTCACCAGTAATGGGTTGATTTCGGAACAAGTTGCGTTTTTAATTTTTTATTAAATTAATTTTTTATTTATTGCTTATTCGCTGATTAGAATCGCTCAAGCAGAAAAAGAAGTAACAACAAGAACATGCATGAAATAGGTGAAAAACGATATGTAGCCTTTAAAAAAACTGGTTCCATACAAAAATTTTGATTATCATTTTCTATGTTAAATCAGGGAAAACACAAGTTTGATTTCAGGAAATTTCTGTCGATTTGCATCGTACATATATTGTTAGAGATGAAAAAACATCGATGTTCCATGACAATCATCGATGAGGCCGATATCTTGAAAATATCGGCGGCACCTTTGCTATTGTCAGTGCTGCCCCACCACTATTTTTTCGATGATATTGTCATCGATGTCCTCCCATCTCTATTTTGTTTTCGTTTTTCCGTCGTTCGGACGTTTGTCGCGGAAACCCGTACGCTCGTCGTTAATTTTGAAAAGCGAAATACTGCATTATTATAAATATTTCAAGAAATCGGAGTGATTGTAATTGCTTCAAAAAAACACAAAGCTGTAAATATCTAAAAAGTTCTAAAAAGCCAAACTCTTGTAATTACTAAGAAAGAAAATGGCGGCTTAGCAAACACAAACAATAAAGAGCTGTCGCGACAACAAATGAGCAAGAAATTCAGCTTAAAAGAAACCAATGAAAAAAAACCGTCAACATTTTCGTCTGCCCGAAATTAATCTGGTTTTTATGTTTTACTCGCGCGTCGCAGACATAAAATAAAGACAACAACAAACAGTGAGTTTTCTGTGTTTGTGTGTGCGTTTGATGCCGTTTGTTTGTCTCCTGTTTCTGTGGAAAAAGCCATAAAATACGTGAAATTCATTAAGCTGCAAAAGCAACAATTACGAGCATTTTACATTGTTTACATTGTCTGTGCCAGCTTTCGTTACGCTTGTGATTTATGTGATTTGTTAGAAGAAAAGTAGAGGAGGTGGGAATAGACGTTATCCAAAAGTCTATAACTGTTTAATTAGTAGAGTAAGTAGTTTCTACCTGTTTTTATTAGTTAACTTAACATTTAAATAGGTTTTGTGCTTTTACTGTATTTTGCCCGGCGGCAACTGATTTTTGTGTTTTTATTTTGATGGCCCGTTCGTCCTGCGCTGCCTGCGTCGACGTCGGCGTCGCCATCTGTCACTTTTGAGGGTTGCCAGCTGTTTTGCAGCGCCTTTTACTGAACGCCGCATCTTCGGCATCTGCAGGAAATTGGGTTTCGTTTAAAAAAAAGGAAACAAAAGGAAATGTGGAAAGGGCCCAGCAATCTGCAGTTGCAGCTGTTTAGGCTTATGTAATTAATAAACCAACACGTGTCTGTCATTTCTGTCGGCACGTGACAACTCTGGTCGTGAATAGTCGGGGTGCAATAATACTATTTTTTTTATTTATTTTATTGTCCTTATAATTATACTTCATTTTTGCATATTTTCCACTTTAATTAATTTGAATCCGAGATCTGGGTATTTTTTGGTTTTTATGGTTCAGATTGCGCCATAAAACTCATATAAATCAATAGAAAGCGCAGCACCACACACACTCCCACAAAAAACCATAACTCACTTGCCATAATGAATCGAGGGAGAGAGAAAGAGAGAAAAAAAGAGGCCCGCGCTCAATATGCAGAGATTTGTGTGGGAATCAAATGACTTTATGTCGTTGTTGTTGTCTCCAATGAAGTGTTAGAATAACGGTGGGGGAGAGGACTGGGAGGTAACAGCTCCACCGAGAGATTACTACGCGAGAAAGAGGGAGAGAGAGAGAGCGGCAGCTGCGCGTTTCTCAAACAAAGTTACCGCAACTCGTTGGAGCCTTGTCTCTCCCCAAGTGGCTCCCTCTCTCTATTTCTCTTATTGGCTTGAAAAGTGGTTGTGCTGGCTTGTTAGTGTGTGTGTGCCTCGGTTTGTTTGTCTTTTCTGTGGCATTCAACGCACAGTGGGCCGATAAGGAGATTATCAATTATTATGCCGACTCCATCTTCTTAAAATAAGTAAACCAAGTTGAATGATCTATAAATATCTTTCAATTTCAATATATATAAATATTAAAAATTAAAGAATAAGCAAACTTGATAACAACTCTATTATCTAACAGGAAGTAATAAAGGCTGTATGTACATTTTTAAAATTGTTAAAATTTTGTATTATACGTACATATTTATCTATAAAAATTTTAAAATACATTTTTGATATATTATTTACCGAATAGTCATTTTTAATAAAATGGCCAATTCAAATAACTGCACCACCCCTGTTGCACTGTGCCGAATGCATTTTCATCGTTGCCAATGGCAACCACTTTAGGGAATAAAGCCTGTGCCTGCTTATTGAAGCTACGCTTTGTTTTCTCATTTTTCTTTTTCCTTCGTCTTTCCCCCGCCGTCTTTTCATTCATTTATTAACTAACTAATTTGCCAGGCCCGAAACAAATTGCCCAGTGGAATTGTTATTGTTTCAATTGCAACAAATTGGCCGCTATGAGAAATGGTTTTCCCTCTCTTTGCGAGATAGGGGAAAAACAAGTTGCGCACTCGCTCTCTTTTGGAGCCTCTCTCTCTCTCTCTCTCGCTCGCTCTCTCCTGCAACTTCGAGGACTCCGGACTCCAATTGGATTTTACGGACCTGGCTTTAACGCTCGAATGCTGGAGCCGCGTTTCAATACGATTTTGCTTGCGGTCGTCGGTGCTTCTCTTTTTTTCGGGCTCCTGTCGCTCGGTTCTCCGATTCTCCAATTCTCAACATACAGCTACTTTTCTGCTCGGTATACGCTCGCGTGCGTGTGTGTGTTGGTGTTAACGTAAAAAGAAATTTTTGCACAGCATTTTTCATATGAAAAATCAATTGCCAACTTGGTTAAATCCCCAGTTAAGGTGCATTTCAAGTGTCATCATAAGGTTTTCATAGAAATCTGGCAGAAATTCATCGTTTTACCATGGTAATTTACATATTTTTTGCACAGTTGTTCTGCAAAATCCTACGCATGTGTGTGTGACTACGCTTCGTAGTGTGTGTGTGCGTAGTAGTAAGCCGCATACGATTTTCGGCGAAAAAAATTGGTAGGCGGTGGGCGGGGCAAGAGGCAAGTGGCTCAAAAAAACGTCTCAAAAAGTTCAATGTAGCTGTAAAACGCTGAGCACTGCCCTCCATTATTCATGGCTACACCGAAAAAAGATACTTCTAGACCTATTAATAGGAAAAAAGGTCAAGAATATTGAATGATTAATTTGACATCAAGTACTCTTGTACAGATACAGATACTTTCTTATAGAAAAGTGGTTATTTTACTCACAAAAGATACAATAAGAAAATATTTCCAAAAAAAAACATTTAATGGGACACTTAAAGAGTCAAATTATTTAGATAAGACATTGAATTTTTAAATTACTTATTTTGTACCCAAAGTGGGTTTTTGTTTCATGTGTTTTTCTGCTCTTAAAAAAAACAAGCTGTACTTGCTAATGCTTAAGCTTCATGTGCACTTTTTCATTACGTTCACCCCAAGGGTCTGCCAAATCGTTTTATATTTGCATAGCTACGTAGCCAATACATTTCCGTTAAAAAAATATGTATTTTTTGTTCCTTAAAATGTAAATTAATGTTGAGTAATAACTATGCAACATTATAATTTGTTAATGTCTAATCAAGCTTGAATTGGACCCCTTTTTTTCTGTGTACCTCCTACTTGTCTGCCACCGCCCCCTTAGGCCCCCTTGCCTTTCTTCTTCATGTCTTGTAACTGCTTTTGTCTGCACTCATTGCTCGCCTTACAACTTGTTTGCCCCTTTCTTCTTGACCAAAAAAAGAAAAAATACAAAAAGAAGGAATTGATGGCCGCTTTTGGTACGACTTGGAGTATATTTCTCTACGTGCCTGTCCGCCGTATTTGGTCCGTCTCTGTTGTCTGTGTTTATTTTTCCTGTACTGTACACTATATGTCGTATGCGCAACGCAATGTCGTCTTCGTTTGCATTAACCGTTAAACTGCACGTAAGTTATCCGTCCGTCTGTCTGCTTACCACCCGCCCGCCCACACTTTTGACACATCTTCAGCGCTGCATTTTCCTCCTACGAGCTTTATTCCGCTCCTCCAAATCAGCGGCCATAAAAGGGTACTACGAGGTATATCGGATCGGATTGGATCGGATTATGTGAGGAATTCAGAGCGTGATATACGGAATGGGGTTGGGGCCCCCGTCTCCACTCCTAATGGATATGTCCGCCTAATTTGGCCATTGCCATTGTACATTGAACATGTGGCGATATTGATTTGGGTATGGGGCTTGCCATTAGGCCATCATTTATTCATGGGCCCATTTCAGCGAAGATGAACTTTGAAAATGGCTGGTAATTGCAGAAGGTAATATGGAAAATGCCATTTAATTAGAGCAATCAAGCAACGTAAAAGTGTGCTCTCTGAAGTTAAATTGGCATGAATTGAAAAAAAGTAATTGCAGCGAATGTTTTATTTCCTTCTTAATTACACTATTGATTTTAATACGAGAGCAACGAAAATTATAAGTTGGAAAGACATTCGACGGATATTTTTGAAACAAAATTAGTTACTTTCATCCTTTGTCAAGACTTAAAATAGCGTTAGCAAGAGGTTTTCCAAGCCTTTCTATGTTTTTATTTTAACTGAAAAGGAAACGTCCTTTAATTCAGTTTATTTGTAGGGTAGCAGAGTCAGCTCCCTCAATGCTCCTTATTGCAGTTCGCTTCATATAGCTGTTATGGCGCTGTTTTTGCCTGTTCTTGGCGTTTGCCTGAAACCTGAAACAAAACGCAGAGACAATGCATAAGCAACAACAACAGCGACAACTCCCTTTTACAGGCAAAACAAGTTTTGGCTGCCTCTGGCCATTTATTGTTGTTGCTGGCAGTTTAGAGTTTGGAGTTGTGGTTGCTGCTTGTCTCTGCGCTTTGCAAGATCAACATCTCGAGCTATCGACAGGCTTTGTGGCAAAGAGATGGTGATGGTGAAGTTTTCAGACGGCAGGGAATCACGGAACAGGCAGCAGGCAAGCAGCATCATCGACACCATCTTTTGTGCGGTTGTTGGTTGTTGGTTGATGTCGCTCCACGTTTATTGTGGTTGTTGCACAGCGGAAAAAATTAAGGGGAAATCCATATTGTAACCTCATATTTTAATTAAAAAATATAAGCGCTAAAATCATTTAAATCTTTATGATGCATTAGAAATATTATAAAGCTTTATAAACGTGCTGTTGCTGATGATAGTTTAAACTTCAAAGCATCAAAACTGTATTTTTTGTAATCCTAAATTTGACCATGCTTTTATTGGTTTTCTTATAATCTTTGATATCACTTAAAAATATCAAACAACATTTTGTAAAAGAGAAACAATATTACTAAAAACTATTTGCCGATTTGATCAAATACCCTTACTCATTGGGTGATATTTTTTCTCCCTGTGCTTGTAGCTTTCTTTCTTTTTTGTTTGGCTTGACAAAATATTCTACTAAGTACAAAACCTTTTCTACTTGAGACCGGGGCGTGGTAAACACGAATAATGTACTACCGAACTTTGTCCATTGCATTTCGGGCAAAACACAACAAAATTAAAGGGGCAGTAGAGGAAAAAAAGGGAAAAGCGAGTGAAAAAAAAACTTGTCATATGCAAAGCACCCGCAGCTGATAAATAAGAAGCAGAGTCGGCCGACCAACCTTTTGTTGTCAATAATGAAGTGTTGGCCGACTGAAGTCCGGGTAGCTGTGTAGTGTGGGGGTGTTGTTCAGATGGGGGACCTTCCTTTATCTAACTGGCTTAATGACACCAGCACACACTCACTGGCAGCGAGCAGCGTTAATAAACATGAGATTGAGATGCGCCTCATTTGATGCCGCCAACAACCTCCTGTGGGTCTCTGTCTCTGGTATATGTATATCGCATAATATATGCCAGCTGGTAGGTCCATTGCGGGGGTGGCTATTCAGTGGGTGGTGGCGCTGTGCTGACTGAGCTGGCCGTTCTGGTGATAGATTGGCCGTGTTACCGTTTGCCATTTTATTGCGCTCCATTTGGCTGATTACTCATGCCAGTAAACTTTAACGGCTCTCGACAGCGACAAAAACGATATGAAAGAGAAGTAAACGAGCCACTAAATGGAGCGAATCTAGCGAAGATTAAATACGCTTTTCATTAATAGTTTTTAGGTTGCATTGTAGGTATGTATCCGTCAAAAAGCGATGTTCATGGGGATTGTATTTCATTAACTTAAAACAATTACAGATTATTTAAATAAAGAATAGTAATAAACCTCCTTTAAGTCTTGTGTCTTATAACAAGTTTCCCTTTAAGTTGGAAATAAATATTGTTCAATATTAAACAAAAAAAAAATTACGAATTTTATGTAATTTTGAACATAACCCGTCATCAAAGAAGAGTATGAAGATTGCGGTCATTTTGTATCTGATTTCCCTTCCGCCCTCTCTTTGTATCTTTGTATCTGTGTTGAGAGCACTGGTGTAACCATAATTATTTTTAGTTGCTCAGCGTTTTTGCTGCCAACTTCAAAACCACAACTCCGCTTCATTGTTCATCTATCAATACATGTATGTGTATGTTTATGTGTATGAGTTTGTGTGTGACAATCAATAAATCTTTCAGCCTGTTGGCCGCCCAAACCACCCACCACAATCCCCTCCCCCGTCCGCCGACTATTTCCCTTTGTATTTATGTATTTGCCAACACCCAAAAGGTCCCAAGCCTCCAATTGCATTTCCAATCAGTTTTTATGCTGCACACAGTGAACACTCGCCAAGGGAGACCCGACCCCTTCAATAGATTCCAAATTGATTTCGATTTTATATCCACACTTTAAAGCCGGAGCTGTGGCATTCGCTGTGAATGAAAGATAGGGCAAGTGTTATGCTCATTACGATTACTCACCACCCACAACACAGGCTATGCACAGAAAGAAATTGCTGTTTAATTAAGTATGGTTACTTTTAAGGTTTGATAACTCTGATTCTACAGCTACTACTAAGTCAAAAAAAAATTAAAAAAAGAACAAATCAATAATTTTGTTTTTGAATACATTATCATCAATTTGATTTATAAATGTTCAGTTTCTTACAGTTGTAGTTTATAATTAAACTATTTACTATGGGTAATGAAATGTTTACTTATTATGGCTTTTTGAAAACAAACTGAGGAATTTGAATTAAACAGATTGTTTAAGATTTCTGATATTTTTCTCTGTATTTTATGGCACTACCCCAGAACCACTATCCCCGTTAAAAAGGAGTGCGGGGTGTGCCTGTTTCATGTTTGCAATTAAACTTACTGCTCCTAACAACAATGGTAGCTCATAAAAATGGGATAACAAAAACAGGGGGAAAAAAGACAAAAATTTAAAAATGAAAAAAATGCAATGCCGGCCGCATGAAACGGTTCAACAACATCTGGTGGGTGGATGGTTTTCGGTATATAAAGGGGGTTTTACGGGTTGTGGGGGGGTGGTTGGGTGGGTGGGTGCAGCTCGTGTGGGCGGCAAAACAACACACAATACCGAGAAACCGCAACCCACATTTGCTGCTGCTGCAGTTGATATACTACCCTACTACGCGAAAACTCCAAATTCGCTCTCTTCATCTTCTCTCCCTCTGTCTCTCTTTGGGAGAGAAATTTCTCTTTCTCTCTCTCTGTTGGGGGGGTTTTCGCAACGGTTGCAGTTTTTCCTTTTTTTCCGGCACGTCGCATACATAAAAATTCATTAAAAAGGCAGCTTGTAAATGAGATTTACTACTGCCACCGTTATGCGTTTTTTTTCCAGCTTTTGCTACGTTTTTCCTGCATTTTCCGCAACCCACACACACACAATTTGTGGGGGATTATGACACCTGGCGCTTTGGATTTTGGATTTTCACTCGCCGGCCGTGCAACGAGTTTCCAATCGAACAGGTGGTGGCCTGTGGCCCACTGTTATCGATAGGCAGCCGGAAAATGCAGCCTTTTGAATCCCAAATCACTTGTTTCTTTGTAGTACCTATGTAGTTCCCCGGCGCATTTACTTTGTAAGCGAATTGCCAGGAAATTGCTGCTGCTGCTGCAGCTTTGGTTTGTTTTATTGTTTCCCCGTAAATCGGGCGGCTTTATTATTGCGCCCTGCTGCTGCTGCTAATGACATGTTGAGGGCTCCGTTCGTGACTTTTCGCCAGATTTCGCCCGTCCAAAGCCTGCCCGTGCATTTTTCGAGTGTATTATGACGCGGCCGACTAGACAGCAGCAGTCCCAGTACCTGCTGCCCTCCCGAACCACAAAATGCAGTCAACGAACTTTGACACAGCTCGTGCCGCAGCCCCAAAGCCATAGTCCTCGCCCTTTCACATGGTCTCGCGCCCTGTCCCGCTCTCTTGCCCCTCATGCCGTCCCTGTCAGCTGCTTAGAACTTGCCTATGGGTGTTTGTTTTGGGGGCATCAAGGGCGTATAAGGCAGGTGGTTTGGGGGAGTCGTCGGGTATATTAAAATAAGGGAAAACTTAATTGATAATTGACAGTATTTAATAGTTATCGAACTATAGGAACTGTACATTTTTCTGAAACTTTCCCCGACCCATAAAAACTTCTCTAAGAATTGGCAAATGTATATTTTTTTTAAATCTTTAGGGGTTTCAATTCAAACATCTTAAAAATTTTTATAGAACTATTTAGGTTCCAGACTGAAGTTTGTAGCTTTATTTCTTCTGTGTAATGTGAAAGACTTCAGTATCTTTAAAGTTTTAAGGTTAAAGTTTACAAATGGTAGCTTACAAAGAAGTTTAAATTTAAATTAATTAAATTAAATTAATTTATTTGTCCAACTTTTTTATAATAAAACAAAGGGTACTTCTCTTGTCAGCTTCTTTTTGAAATGAAAAATTTTGTTGTGAATGAAAAGTGTAATACGATGTAGTCGAGTAGATAAATGGGGCCTGAAAACAGGAGGTGGCTGGAGGTGAACTGGAGTGAGAACCCGTGGCGCAGTTTATTGACTCGCCGCCGCATCGCCGAAGTAAACAGCATTGGGAGCCCTATTTTTAGAGAAGAACATCAAAACTGTCTATGACCAATTATGCAGATTTCTTGTTTTCTGGCACACACATCTGGCGGGCACATTTGCTAACAGCAGTACTGATTTTCCCATCTCTATTTTTGTGTGTGTTTTTCCAAACAGGAGTCGGCGAAGATACGGCCCCGGCGGCCAGTAGTGGCGCATAATAATCATGCATCGTTCGCTGAAGCCGCATGCATCCACCGCACAGGCTAAGAAGGTGCAACCGCCCACAATACCTGGAGATTCGCCGCAGGACTCGCATCATTATCAACAGCCGCAACTGCAACTCCACCAGCAGCACCAGCACCACCATCATCATCATCCGCACCACCAGCCGCTGATACCGCTCTACCGGTTGAGTGGACCGCTGCGCCATCACCAGAACCACCAGGCGGACGATGGGATCAGCATGAGCGGCAGCAGCATTGTTTCGTCGCCCTCGCTGGAGGAGGGTGGCTTCAATTTGCCCCGGGAGACGAGCGTGGCCCTGCGGCTCAAGGATGAGGTGGTAGCCGCGGTAGCCCCTTCACCCGGCGGCGGAGGAGGAGCAAGTGTGGGAGCACCGGCGGTAGGAGCACCCCCTCCGGGAGCGGGAAAATCTGGAGTTGCCATGGTTCCGCCACCGCCCGTTTTCTGTGCCACTCTACGCGAGCCGCTGACCCACAAGGCGGCGGTCTACTACCACCAGCAGCTGGCTCTGCAGGAGGATCAGGGCATCGATCTTACCCAGTCGCCTGGTCGCGATTCCCCAGGCTCCTCCTCGGGATCTGCCGGCTCGGGATCGCGGCACAGCACCGCCAGCTTGGATTCGGGACGAGCCTCCTCCTACCTAACAGGTGTTTCCTCGTCGGGCGCTTCGATTCGGGCTCCGCTCTCCTCGCCTCGCTGCAGTTCCGTGAGCTCCTGCTCCATTGGCAGCGTCGATCGGCAGCGGAACGATGAGCTCATCATTGACTGGCTGCTGGAGATGAAGCACGAGGAGTACGCCCAGCTGTTCATCGCCGCGGGCTACGATCTGCCCACCATTGCGCGCATGACGCCGGAGGATCTCACCGCCATTGGCATCAAGAATCCGCATCATCGGGAGCGAATCAAGCAGCGGATCGACAAGCTGCAGGTGCTCGACAATTTGCCGCATTTTGTGCCGGTAAGTGAAAGTCTCTAACATAATTTGTAGTTAATTTATAAATAACTAAGATAAAGATATTTATAAAATCACCAAAAATAAGTTGGATAAGAGTACAGAGAATTATTTGAAATAAGGAAATTAGATTCACCTAAATTAAAATAGATTCTCCTTAATTAAATTAGGTTTTTCTTACTTATTTTTGTTAACCTTTTCAAGAATTCTCTGGAAATAGAAACCACTTTATCTATATGCAACAAAGACTAAAGTTCCGGAGAAATATCTCTATTTGTTGGCACGCTCGTAAATATTTGCCTATCTAATCAGCACAGAACCAGTTCAACTCGTGATGCACCAAAGAGTACAGTAGATACTTTTAGGCGGGAAACTAGCAAAGATTTTAAAGTATAAATGATTTTAAAGAAATTTAATTTATTAAGTTTAAATTGGGATTTATCAATTGGATACTAAACAAAATGTATAAAGTAACGGGGTTTGGAATTATATAAAGGAAAAACATTATTAACAGAAATTATTCGTTTAAATAAATGGCTAGTTAAACATAATGAAACATAAAACTTAATTTTCACCTTTACAATCCATAAATCTATACTTTGTGTTTTATTGAACGCTTAAAGTGAGTAGAAATAAAAGAAAAAGTATTTCTTCAATCAATTTGAAAGGAAATGGCTCGTAAACGATGAAGTTTAAATATCATAAAGATTAAAAAGCAAACTATTACCTAGGCTAGCGATCAACTACCGTGAATGTTGGCCTGCAGTCACGTAGAGCAGCTTACTTAGTCATTGTTAACACAGATAGAGCCTCACACATACAGCTGCGAGCTTGGCAAATTGCCATATTGGCATTAATTGTTGCCGGCAACACCCTTTTTCTCCCTCTCTCTCTTGTCGCCTTTTTATACTGTTTGCATGTTTAGTTACCGGCTTATCTTTTATATTTCATTAAATAAGCATTTGCAAAAAAAAAAAAAAAAGAGAAAGAGCAGAAGATATAAACTTGTTTCCCACAATCAAAAGAGAAGAGGAGGACTTGAAACAGCACCGTCAGCGATTTTTTTTTTAGGTTATTGTTAATGAAAGAATTTTATTTAATATGCGCACATTAATTCCCATCAACAATTCATTAAAAACACGACCAAGTGAATAAATATAAAAATTAAAAGTCCATTCGTGTGGATATCTGTGGTGACATGAAGTTGAACTTGAAATAGCAGCAGCAACCTGCTCCATGGCGGATAATTGCTCTCCGGATCGAAGCTGATCATTAGCCAATCGATCCGACAGATCAAGGTTCCAGCTGAATGCCTAAGATGATGGCCAACAATGCGCATTCAGTGAAATTCCATTCAAAGTCGAGTTTCAGCCAAAGAAATAATGAATTTGAATGGATTTGTCGGGGGTGAACAAACTGTTGAGTCCAAAAAATATTGAATCAGATAAAATTCGCATTGAATTTGCATTACTTCCGTTGTTTAATTGGGTTTAGATCATGTTTATAATTATACAATTTTAGCATCCGCCCCGAAACTTATCCAAGTTGTTAATATTTTCTTACACTCTTTGTATGGTCACCCCTTAAACTTCCGCATACAAAATCGGGCATTTTAATTATTCAGCAAACTTACCTTTCCCATTTAAGTACACTAAAATTCGTACAAAAGGTACGTGACTTACAAAATGCAACCACCTGAGGTCTTATCAATATGCATTTCACGTTTGGCCCTAAACAACGCTTTCAAGTCGAATGACTAACCCCGAATAAAATCAACACGATGTGCATATGGAAATGCATACCAAATAAGAAGTGATACATATCACCGAAAAGTTTCATAGGTTCAAAGTTTAAAACTTGACCAACATAATTATTCCGCATTTTAAGCTATAGTTTGCAACGAATTCAAGTCAATGTTGTGTTGTGCCTTTAAAAAATGCTCCAAAAATGCCTCCATAAATTAATATTAATTGTTTGGCCATAGCATCCACACATCTGCGGCATGGGTTCCACATTCACACAGTGCTGCATTCCGTAGCCGATTAACACCCATCGGCCGTAATCTTCAACTTCAACTTCAACTGCAGCTTCGACTGATTCATTTCGTCGGCTTGCTAGCTTATATACATACATATGTATCTTATAGGTATATGGGTGTACAACTGCATTCCCCGCCCACTTGGCTATATTGCAACCCACCTGCCAGCGCAGCGAATACAGAAAAATATCATTTATCGCTTTTATCGATCATTCAACGGACTGAAACTTGTGCCACATTCCGCTCGATTTCGGTTAATTGCTAGTTTTTCTCCATCTAATAACCTCCATGTTAGTGTTTCATTATCGCACCGTTTCGAATCTTTTTCGAGCGATTTGCCATGCTCGTTGCCTGCAATTTTTTCAAATCAGAATGACCTCAGCTTTTGTTTTTCTTCGCCGTTTTTTCGCTCTACAGACGGTTTCATATTTCAGTTGAAAAATGCGCCATAACATTGGTGTGTTTATATAACGCGCCGTGACTGTTTTCGCAAGTTTGCCAAGTTTTGTGGTCGAGTTACCAGTATTATTATTGTTGTTCTTTATCGCTCCACTCGATATTCCTTATTTGTTGATCTCGAACGGAGACACTCTTTGTCTTTCGGGGTGCGGTTAGTTGGTACTTAAACACTGTGAGATATGTTCATATTGTTTACTTGATTTTATCTTTTATTCATAAACTTCCCCAGAAAGAGAGCACTTACTTTTCGAATTTTTTGGATCTTTTTCTATTTAATTTTTTTTAACATACATGAAAACAAGAAACATTTAAAATATATTTGCCTCTTTAGGCTTAATAAAAAAAATTTAAAATGCCTAAAAACAGTTTTCTTAATTTATTTGTTCCTTTTGATAATTCAACATCCTTTACAAACAACAAAAATTAGACTGCTATTCGAAATACTATTCCATTTTTGATCTATATAAAATTCTGACCTGAAAACAAAACCTTAGTATTTCCCGTTCCTATTAGTATACCAAATCTTATATTAATTGAACCAAAAACAACGGCATGTTATGGCTGACTTTTTAAGTTGGGTTTCTTTAATATTCGACGATTCCGATTTTCAGAAAGTATGCAGTGATTTGCCTTTGGCTTTGTGGTTCTATTGGGTTTATCCAAACCATTAGTTGTAGATATTATATTTTGGTCTTTAAATATCTTATTTTTCCCCGTGTATCTCAATACTTACATCACCCATAACGAGAGACTTGGGGAAGAAAACAGAGCTCGTTCGCTCATTAGCCAACATTCTACAGTCGCTGCGCTTTCTTTTTCGCACACATCTTTATCGCGGCGAAAAAGGAAATAAAGCGAAATACCTTAAAAGCGAGCGCGGGAAGGAAAAGGTTATTAAACGGTCGCCAATCTCCGTTTCGAGCCCCGCAATCAACGAACGACCTTGAGGGTCATAAGGCGCTGATGTTGGCTTATTTTTCGTATTTTTCTCGGGGTCCGTTAGTAGACTTCTCAAATGGATTTTGCTTTTCAGCCTGACGCATTTGCTTCAACTTTGGTTGTTTTTTTTTCTTTTTATTTGGTACATAGTACGTACAGTTGTTTTTTTTTTTTTTTTTTTGGTTTTCGGTCTTTTGGTCAACGATTTGCTTTTCGAAAACCTGTTTTTTTCGCCTGCTCTAATGATGGCTGCCGCTGCTGTTTAGTGTCATACCATATGCTACCTGCTAATGGATTTCGGAGAAGCAAACTCAAAGTGAAGCCACAAAGCACCAAAAATAAAATTGTTATTTAGATAAATATTTTGTTAAAGTTTTAGTAAAATATATGTGTCGTGCCTGCCTGCTGGAGATCTTCGCCCATGTAGCGGAGGATGGAGGATTTCGATTAGCATATGGGCTTATAGAGTTGCGGGTTTATTATTGTTTTGGTGTGACATTCACTTTGGAGTTGTGAGGCATACATTAAAATACCCTTTGAAGTGGCATTCCCCAGTAGAGAGTTCTCTAAAATAACAAGTGAACAACGAAGCTCAAGATCGCAGTAAAATATGTTCATATTTACTTTACAGCAGGGTGGGATTATACGGGTTTTTCCATGGGGAAATATACGCTATCTATGACATGTCAATATGACATTGGAAATGTATTTGTAAATGTTTTTTTTTTCCAAATGTACAAAAACTCACTAATTTTACATGAAATTTGATAGTAAATTAATTGAATTTCCGGTTTAGGGGTTGAAACAGACCTATATTTTCTGACTGCCAATATATTTGGGTTTTTTTTATTCATTTAAGCTAAAAACATTTGTTTTCCAAAAAAAATTCCACAATATTTGTTTATTACCCATGTTGCGCTTCCCCATCATAAGCTTTCAATGAAATTTTTCCAATCGGGAGTCTCACTCAGCAATCACATAACATTTCGCCAAAGACAAGACGTTTAATTAAATTGAAATCAACAGCAATTTAGATGCCGAACGAGCAGACAGCCAGAGAGCTTCCAAAAAACTGATTAACACATCGTGTACATATAGCATAAAGTATCAAAAAGTGGCTTTACACGCATTGAAGCTAACTATTTTCGACTCCATCGCATGTGTGTATCTATGGGTATGGTTATATGTAGTCGGCCTAGCCTGCCACCGTTTAATGACGACAGCAACGAGTTTTGGCTTTTATTCGTTGTCTTATGCCTGTGCTTTGACGCGATTTATGTCATATCTTATCAATTACAACTGATTAGAGCTGGAACGACGACGAGCGACGGTTAGGCTCATCACGAGAGACACCAGCCCAGCCATATGCATGTAAAGCAACCCAAACCAAACCAAACCCATCCATCCATCCATCCATCCAACTGGCTGATTCCCCCTTTATCAGCGGGGTCTGAACTAGTTCATGGACAATTTGTAGTCTGGGCTGATCTGTGTTCCCTGTTCTCTGACATGAATCAAATGCGATTAGCTGGCTGCCATAAAACCTAACGATAATGACGACGACGTCTCAATTCGATTCTCCCCTCGCCATCCATTCCAGGGCTCCATAGAGGAATGGCTGCAGCTGTTGCGTCTGGAGGAGTACATTCAGCCGTTACTGGAGCAGAACTACAAGACAGTGCGCGACGTAACCCAAGTGACTTGGGAGGATCTCGAGGACATTGGCATTGTCAAGCTGGGCCACCAGAAGAAAATCCTGCTGGCCATCAAGCGGGTGAAGGACATCATTAGTGGCAAGTGGAACCCAGGCGGCGCCAATGCCTATCAACAGCAGGTGAGAAGACGTTTTAAGTATAGAGGATACTCGTAAAAGAACTCAACATGTTGTTTATAATGTACAAAGTAAATATAGAGGATACTTATAAAGCAACTTTAAAACCGCCAACAGGCAACATTGAAGTCCAAACAGTAGAACAAATCTACGATTAAATGGTTCATGGTTTTACCGTGGTTTAAATTATATATTTATATTATATATTTATATTATATATTTATATTATATATTTATATTATATATTTAGATAATATATTTATATTTATTGAAATAACTTAAATAATTGGGAGTTGTTTTTTTTTTTTTAATACAAAAATATTTGTTTCAAGGCCTTTAAAATATTTATTGAACTACTGTTTTAAAGTTTTATAATAAAAAAATAAATTGATTAATAAAATGTACATTTTTACTTTGGTAAATACTACTTATTACCAATAATTTTATTTCTATTCTAAATTCAGTTTGTATCAATTTAAAACTACCCTGTTTTAATATCTCATTTATTACAATGCCCTGAATTACGTTTTATTTTTGTACTAATTTAATTTGTGTTTCTGTTTTTCCTCGTTTTGTATGATTTCCCTTATCCGAATGGTGACCAATCAGGAGTACCAGCGGAAGCCCTGGCAATTCAATGTGCCCATACCCAGTACGCCATCCTATGTGCCAACCACTCGCGTCTCCTGGGACGACACGAAAATCTACGCGACCAGCAGCAGTGTGTTGAATGCCACTGCCCCGGCCGGGAGCAGCTGCCTCAACAGCAGCCTCGCCAACGGAGACGCCTACTACTGCACGGGCAGCAATCATGAGTGTTGCTCGGGCAACGATGTGGTGCTCATTAAGGTGGGCACTCGGTCCTCGAAAGTTAGAAAGCTAAACGGGCGCCCGTTGGCCTTGAACTTTTGAGTGTCTCATCAAATGCCAGCTACGGTCGAACTTCTGCAACATATATTTCAACTTTAATAGCAATTTTATAATTTATTTAATTATGTGCTTGTGTTTTATTTTTTTTTTTGCAGTTAAAAGTGCAAGTAATTGATCAGTTAGACAAAGCATTTAACATATGACTTGTACAAAAAACGCTTTTAAAAATAGTTTTGCATTTTGAAGATCAACCTACAAGCTAGGCAGAAAATGCACATTGTTATATCCAAAAAGCTTCACATTTTAACCAACCTCTCATCTTGTTTCTGCAGGTGCGCCAGCCGCGCGGCAAGAGCCTGGAATCGCTGGAGGACATCCACGACAACAGCACGCGCAGCCATCTGACCTTCAGCCATTACACGACCACGGACTACGGCCACTTTGGGCCGCCCACAACGGCGGCGGCTGCGGCAGCAATGGCCGCGGCTGCCACGCTCCAGCAGCAGCAGCACCACCATCAGCAGCTGCTCCACCAGCAGCAGCAGGCCGCCGCCGCCCGTCTCCTGGGCAGCAATGCGCCGGGCATTGGATGGCGGCGGTCCTACGACGACGGCGACATCACACCCACCAACGATGCGACGCGGGAGCTGCTCTACGAGCAGGAGGGCGGTGGCACGCTGCCGCGCCAGCAGCGGGGCATCCTGCAGCGGGCGGTGCTGAATACGATGCCCCCGCTGGAGCACCACCACTACATGAATGCGGCGGCGGCTGCGGAGTATGGAGCGGCCAGCGGAGCGGAGGCAGGAGCGGTTAGTTGAACTTGTTACATAATAAATTGGTTTGCGGTTGCCATAGTTGGATTTTAAGAGCTCCAAAACTGATCCGTCGTTTTTCTTTCGATCAATTTTCATAATAGAAACATTCGTTTTATATATTACTTATCAAAAATATCCAATCAAACTCTTATTATGGGTATACCTATTCCGTGATTTATATGATTAATTGATTTTAGAGTCCTTTTGAATTTTATTTACATTTAAATCTATTAGTTTTATTATGGTACAAACGTCTAACTTCACTTGCTTAAATTTTTAATTCAATGAAATATATAAAATTGTAATGAAATACAGAAGATTTTTTTCAAAATCAGAGGATTTTAATCTGATTTTGAGATTCAAAATAGATTTGTTTAATTTTAGCAATTTTTATATTATAAAATCAAGCTTTTTCGAATGGCTGTATCTTAGGCAAACGAAAATATTAACATTTTTTGATGAAATCGGTAAAGCACTGTAGGCGTTTAAACACACATTTGTATATATATTAAAGAAGAAAGAGGTAGAAAACTATACAGACTGGACTAAAAATGTGTAAATAGCAATCGTGGCCAATAACTTTTAACACCCTTTCAATGACTGCAATGACTAATGGTACCTATTTTTGCAGAACTATATAAGCGGCAGTCCCTTGACCGGCAAGAAGATAGCTCCAGAGCCACCTAGACGCCACTGCAGCATACGCAACTCCCGGACGCTGAGCGGCGAGGGAGTTCCGCCGGGATCGGTGGCTCAAGTGCATCAGCAGGCAACCCAACAGCAGCAACAGCAGCAGCAGGCGCAGCACATGTTCTATGGCCACACGGCGCAGCACTGGCAGCAGCAGCAGCAGCAGCAGGCGGCGGGAGCGGGGAGTGGCCAGCAGCCCATCTACGCCAACTATGCCACCATTCAGCAGACCACGGCGGAGATACACTGCGAGAAATACCACGACAATAAGTCGACTTCCAGCATCGATTCCATAGACACGATACCGTTTGCCAACGAGAACACCGGGACGATCAAGCAGCGGCTGCTCAACCGCCAGGAGTTGCAGGGCAGCGGAGCGGGCACAAACAATGTTTCCGGCGGCGTCGGCGGCGGCGGCGGCGGTGGTCATCCCGTTCACCTGCACTCCTCCAGCTCGAGCTCCAGCTCCTCCTCCACGAACACCATTGCGAACATAGCGCACTCGTTCCACTCGCTGAAATCTTCCAGTTCGCTGCACGATGCCACTTTGGCGCGAAGCGAAAGCATGGGCAGCACGGCCAGCGGTGGAAGTGCCCTGCACCTGCGCTCGCCCACATTGGACATGTCCAATGCCGGAGGATCAGCGGTTGAGGCCATAAGTTCGCCGGAGTTGGCCGTTCCAGCAGTGGCGCATAACAGCAGCAGCGGCGTGCCGCCGAAAGTTTCGGTGAACGTGCTAAACGACATTGGCAATATGCTGGCCAATCTCACGGACGAACTGGACGCCATGCTGGAGGAGGAGAAGCGTGTGGGCCTCAACATAGACAGTGAATAAATCTCCAATCAGACAACAAATCGTAGTGTAGCTGAATTTTCCGGTAGATCGTGTGTGGTGTATCTTGTAATTTTTGATGTACTTCAACTTCAACTTAGTTTAAGTTCAACTTGTTTTTGTATTTTTTATTTCAATTGCATAGGAAGAAACATTCTTGTTTAGTTGTGTTCTTATCATTTTGATATACACATTGTGTAGGAAAAAAAAGTAAACTAAAACTGAAAAGCTTTCGACAAACCATGTATACTTTTGTACTTTTCCTAAACTCTCTCGTCCCATTCCCAAAAAAATATGAGTGTTAACAATTCAAAATGAAAATATCCAAGTAAACGATGAATGGTAAAGGAAGCGCAACATGCATAGATGCAGAAATTGCATAGTTATTATATAGCATAAAATATATATAATTCTATATATAAATAAATATTTAAACAAAATCATTTATATGGACAAGTATTTAGTGGTTTGATACTATACGACAGAGAGAAGCAAGAAAGGAACCACACGGCACACTCTTAAACACACACATTTCAAATCAGAAAGAACTACTATTTAGAGATCCTCTTCAGACAATTTCAAATTGCATTTATCTATAGTTTTTCCTTTATTTCTCTTTACGCATTTTTTGAAATCAGCCTGCACAGACATTTTTCTGTTTGTTATGATTACAACTGAAATCAAACTATATGAAATGAATGTATAATTAAGTGTTATTCCATACAAAGTAAAAAGATGCATTATATAAAATATAAATATTATATTAGCGTTATATTAAGCAAGCAAGAATAGAATGAGGAGATCGAATCCATCTTTATAAATTATGTTTAAACGGGCATTGATGCTGAATAACGTATAGAATTCCGTGGTATACATTCGAATTGCCTTCTTCTTTATAATTTACATAAATAAAAATCTTTTAGTAAGAAGTTTTGATTTTGAGAGCATTTTTAGTTTCCTGTTAATTGCGCTCAGTTAAAAATTTGTTTGGTGCGCATATCATTAGTGGAAATTGGAGTATTCGATTTATAAACGCATATAAGGAAACATAAAAGAATTAAATACAAATCAAATCACAAACATGTAAAGCACATAAAGGGCAAAACAAAAATGAAGAAAACCAATAACAAATAAAGTAAAATTTCATAGTAAAATGTTGGGGATTTTTAAAATTTTGTTTGTTGTCAAAGAAGGGGTCGGCGAAGTTATTATTATTAAGTTACTTTCCTAAGGTTGAAACTTAAAAGGAATGCGCTCCACTGCCATCGTTGATAGTAAAAATTATTAAGCACTGAAGGGACGTAAAATGTGTCGCCTGCCAAACGGACTATTTAAAATTTGATTGTAATACATTATAAATATTTAATATTTTAACAGTACGTAGTCATTAACAGCTTAACGTATCACCGTAACAAAGTAGTAAAGACTCACTTTATACGTAACGAATGAGTCTCGACTAAATTTCTAGCAGAGTTCTCCCCCAGGGTTCGAAGGACGGCTATCGCAATGGTTGCAAACTAGATATGATGAAAGTTGCCACACTTATGGAAAATTCGAGCACTATGTCGAACAGTCATCGATAAGCCTCGTTTTCTTTTAAATTAATTTTTAATAACAACTTTTAAGGATGGTTTCCAAGGCTGACAAAAAAACCCGATTTTTGAGATTTTTTCTATCATTTCAGAGTGAACATAAATAATAAAGTTTTTTAACCGGTAAATGCTGATATGTGCAGAGTATCCACCATTTTTATATAAAACAAACCTGTTATTGCCTGTAAAAATATTTTCAAAAATGTTTTTATCAAAACTGCAAGTATTTACTGTATAAAGGATGTGGGCCAAATTTTATTTACTTTACTTTCCATTACTTTTTGAGTTACGTTACGCACTTACTTGAAAAACGTAGTTTTACATACCGCATACCTTCCTTGAGCACGATTACGAGATAATCGGTATCTCAGCGAGTTTTAGTCCGTTCGACAAGAAATTTTCTCTGGATGTTCCTGCAAAGTTTTACTATTATATAAAAAATTATCAATAAAAAGTTGCAGTTATAAGTAAGCTGTTTTTTGGATGATAAGATATATTTTTTTGTCAAAGGTGAAATATTTTGTAGTTTTTATTATTTTTGAATCTCTGTCAATAAATCTCAAAATGTCGTAGATAAATTTAAGTGACGCTGCCAAAATAGCTTAGTGTTTAACAAGCTTATCCTTTTCCAAATGTAAAGTCCTGGAATATGGTGAGTAAGATTATCGGAAGGAAAAATTACAACCCTAACTATCATTAGGGTGATCTAAAAAGTACAAATTTAGCTAGATTAAAATACAAATAACATTACATTTGAGTTTGAAAGTAACGCGCCCCAGAGCTGCTTCAAAGCATTATCGATATCTTTCGTTTCACTATATAAGGTATTTTTGTTAAACTAATCCGTGGTCACACTGAATTCAGCTTTTCTCTTCTCCGCGGTCGGACGCCTCTTTAATTTTTAGGATAGTTTAGCATTCGTATTCGTAATAATTGAATATATTAAGTGCGCTGAGCAGAGGAGAAGGTGAAAAGCCGCGTGCCCTGTTTGTTGTACCAATTGTTTTGTTCACGTCTATATCGCAATCGCCGTGGGTCCCTCTGACCTTTCGCTTTTAACTTCATTCTGAAACGTAAAACGCAAATAAAATAGTTATTTTAATATTGCTGTTGTCGCATAACAAATTACCAGTAAAACAGCCAACACCAATTTACATAATATTGGGAAAGCAGAAAAATAAATAACAAAGCACACAGACGGGCTGGCAAATTGATAGAGAGCATGTGTCTGTGTGTGTAAACAGCGAGATCAAATAGCGAAATGCAAAAGTGTTTTTCAATTGAAAAGCGGGCGACAGAAAAGTGAAAATTACCGCGATTTGGGACGTATTTGCATTTGGAAACGGAATCAGTGAAAACCAGTGAAAATGTCGAGTGCAGAAGACGGCGAGCTGGATCCGCAAATTCAGGTGATTTTACTTGGCAATTTGCCTACTGTCCTTCCAAATTTCGCCTCTCCTTTGTCCCCTTTCGTACCTGGCACTGAATTGAACGGTATTATAACGACAATAACAAAAGTCGGGCTGCTTTGTTTTTGCTATGTTTGTTAGTTTTTTCTCTCTACCTCTATTTTGTTCTCTTTAAACATTGCACATTTGCTGGTACAGTGCTCACTCGAAACAGTCAATCATGTAAACACTGGAACATAAGGCCAAAAATCTTTTTAAAAGCCGATGTTTAGTTTAGGGGTAGGCTAAATAAATTTGTTCTTAAATTTAAAGCTAAAATAAAATATAATTTTTGACATTTTAAAATATATCGGCCTTCGCTTACTCTTTATCAGGGGTTTACTTTTTAAAGAGCACTGTATTTAGGGGAGTAGGAAACAGGCGTTTTTGCATTCCATTTCGTTACTCATTTATTGCGTGAACCTTTTTTACGCTTTGTTGATTTTCAAAAACCAAGCAGAAAAAAATGCCGACACAGAAAATCAATTTACACAGCGTTTAAGCAAATTGCAAGTTTCCTTTTTGGACGAAGCGGTTCAATATGCATTGTGAAATATAAAACAAAAGGCAGGAAAAGGGAGCTCAAAGAGCAGTGCCAAGTAATCCCACGCACTTCCCAGTAATTTGGGTTTTTCTCCTCTATGAATTTGAACTCAGTACCTAAATGAGATTCAAGTGCAGCTTGGTTATTGCTCTTTATCTTTTGCCCCTTCTTCTTTGCTCCTCTCTTCGCATTTTTGGGAGAGATATGCATACAAATTTAATAAATGGAAATACCAAAGCGCACACGCAAGCCAAAGCAGCAACAAAAACAAACGCCTTTTGTTTTTATTTTTATTTTGATTTTTACATTTTTTTTATTGTGTAAGGCAGACAATACAAATTGTCTTGAGTCGCAGTTTGCATAAATCAAGATTTATATTCTGCTCAGTAAACTACGAAAAGTACACAAAAGTTGCACACTCGCTTTATGGACTTAAATGGAAAATACTTTGAATCTGTATTTAAATAAAAGCCATTTCCTCTCGAGCAAAAACTAAAGTGTATTCATATTTGAAACAAACCCAGCTGAATACTCCACCACAATTACTGTTACAATTTTGAATAACTAAAACACCTAATGTAACAGAAAACTGAATAATTATTTCGTGAAGCCTTATAAAATAAGAGAAACCACTGTTACATTCCTTTCTATATAATATAGATAATAAATTATATTTTATATATATTTTGAACAGAATTTCAATAAAATCTTAAAAGAAACAATTTTTTATCTAAAAATAGAAAAATTCAGAAAACAGTATAAATCTGATAAAAAAAAGAATTCTTTGTATTGAACAAAGAGGCGTTCAATAAACTAAACCCAATAATATTATTGTATTATACCCGTTACAAACACATTGCTAGGGGCTAAACTGAAACAAATTATGCCCATTGTGAATCCCCCTTGGGAGACTAAAGAAAATCTCGCTGTGGACCTCCAATATTATCTATTTTTAAATGCAAAACCTAGTGGGAGACGTCACACGCGGCGCAAAGTCATTAACAACATTTGATTCCGAACCGCACAATACGGCATGTGACTAGATTGAAGCCGTCGATATGTCCGAAAGTATATGTATGGGAAAATTTATAGGAGAATTCTCTTGATAGAACCGATCGGTTATTATAAACAATCATTAGAGTGCCTCTATAAACAAAATTTGCCATGCTAAACTGTACCGAAACCAGTTTGTAAATTCTCAGGAAGGCAACAAAAACATGCTATATTACCAAAAACGTCAAATATTTCGCTTTGGCTATTTTTGTCTTCTTTCTCAATGTTTTTTATGCTCGACTTCCTCTTTAGACAAGCCGACTTTGTTGTTTTTGTTGCCTTCAATTTGCCAATGATTTATCAATGAGTATTTTTGCGCGTGCAAATTTGTTATCTTAAGAGATTTTTTGAGTTAATGACGACAACAATAGGCAAAGAATAGATAGTGCGGCGGCGATGGCGCAAAGTCTATTTAACTAAAATCGTGTGTCTCTACAGATGTTTTTTTGTTTCCACTCAAAGTGTTTGTTTATTTTATTTTATATACAAATCCAACACGCGTCACTCAGCTAAAGAATACAAGTACTTGCGTGCTTCGGGTTTATTTTTCTTTTCCGAAACTTTCTAAAGCCAAACGAATGCATAATTAAACGCTACTTATCGATTATAAGTTAATGGCTTTAATAAAGAAACAAAGAGGCCTTTTCTTTTAATTGTTAGAAATTAGTGGGTTTAGCAACAAATTAAAAATAATGTTTCGCCTTGCTCCATTTGATAATGATAATTAGATTAGCAAGGGAAACTTTGGGCGCAAGTCAAATTGATAAAAATTTTAAATGACTAATGACATTTGGCTTACCTGGTGCTCAGTTACGTAAGCAAGGTGAGAGTTCTGGTGTCGCCAATTAGAGAACTCAATAGCGGCGTCTATGAATCAGAAAGTCATGTACGATAAATGAGTCAGCGTATACATATTATATGCATATCTCAGGTGTCCCCCTAAAGTCTAAAAGATATATTTCAAGCTTATCTAGTATTGCGAATACGAAGTTGCGCTTATCTTTCAAGTATAACGCAAGTCATAAAGGTCAAATATCGTTTTCTGCGAAACCTCTGTTAAAAAGCATTTATTTATTTATTTTTAATTTGATTTAGGCTGGTAAAGGATATTACCTGCAATTCTTGATCAATAAGATTTGTATTTTACATTGTATTTTCATCCTTTAATATTGTATTATTGTTTATTTTCTTCAGTTAAACCTGTAATGGAAGTGTCGTTAAAAATTCGCTTTCTCGCAGTGGAGTAAAAAAAAAAAAAATAAATCTTTTCAAGTGGCAGCGGTGGGATTCGAACCCACGCCTCCGAGGAGACTGGTGCCTTAAACCAGCGCCTTAGACCGCTCGGCCACGCTACCCACAATAAATGCTTGTCAGAAGCGCTTCTCATCGCAAGTTCCATATTTATAGGGGAAAAAAACAAAACAATTGTCGGAAGTTTATTAAATAGCATTTCAGTTTGTGAATGGAAAATACTAAATATTATAAATAATATAAAAAGCAGCTGGGACTTACACTTGCATAAATAAACTACCTCTATCAAAAGGTTTGTTTTCTCAGTTAACCGAGCGTTTTGCAACCTTTCGACGGGTGCAATCCCCCAGGGGTTCCTCAACCACCACCACCATCATCATCATTATCATTATCATTATATTATAGTCAATGATGCATAACACAGTTGCGACTTTCGTCGAGCGGTTACCGCACTCAATTTTCCATACATTTTCAGTTTTAATGAATTAAGTTTGGCTTGGCTTTGTTCGCCCGTCGGAATTGTTAATGACATTCAATGATTGCGGCTTATGTAGTTGAACTAGGCAGTCATTTCCTGCTTTATCAAATCAGTAGAGATAGCATTTTTTAGAGGCAATCTAATCAGTCATGAACTTGTATCTGCAATTGTACAAATATACGGACCCATTTTCAAGAGCTTCGTAAAGTTCGTTTGAACCAGAATTGAGTTTAGTTGACCTCTGATTCGAATCGCTTGGTCATAAAGAGAAAGCTGAGAACTTAACTTAGCATAGCAATTGAATATAATTTGTTCGAAGTGGGTCAGGCACACAAAATTCTACAAAAACCTCACTTGCTTGTCAGATTTTTATGGCTCGCTCTCGTTCATTTTGTACCAAGTTGACATAACTCTAATTAAAAATAAAAACTTTTTGCGGTCAATTTCAATTGTCAAGCTACGATGACTTGGTTTTCGGGTCGCCTGACATTCACTCACGCATCGCTGTTGAGTTTTTCCTTTATATAACAATATTTTGGACCACCCAGCTAAGACTTTCTCAGCAGTGCCACTTTTTTTTATTTTCTTCGTAAGTTGAGGGTTTTTTTCCATACAATATTCGCATTATTTTAGTCCGATGACGTACATTTCCGCCTGAGTTGAATGTCCTTATGAAATCCTCAGGCTTCCTTTTTTGTTGCGCAAGGCAATCGATGTAAATTTCATGTAGGTTTCCATTACAGTTCCTCCATTGCCATTTTGCCAAAGTCTGCCCAGAAACGAGGGGTGGTTTTCTTTTGGGGCAGGGGAGAAAGCTGTCACCAGCCGATGTAGGTCAGGTCAACGTAGTCGGCTGTGGCATCACGCCACCGGAACAAAGGGCAGCTGGCGTCATGGCGGAACTGGAAAAACATCGACCGGAACAAAAGGGAGTGGCGGTCACAAAGAGATGTACGAAGTAGGGAGTAGAACATGGGATAAGCTAATAAACTAATCATAGTATGCCTAATGAGGTTGGGTAGTATCTTTTAAGGGATAGATAATGGTAAGGGAATTCCCTTATAGTCAGTTGAACTTTAAGTTCATTGTCCAGTATGTTTTGATTTAAATGTAGCTCAAACAAAAACAATCCAATCCTATTTCTAAAAACTTAATACCTCGTCAATTATTAAACTAATTTAATTATGTCTGTATTAGTCATAGTCACTGTTTGTTTTTAAATATCACCTAAGACGGACGTGTTACTAGCCAAACAGTCGTCATTGTCCATTTTATCCATCTAAATCGAAGGCGTGGGTGGCGCCCTCGTGTCTGACGAATTGTTTTGGATCCTAACGAGCCGCACTCACGTCATCTTCTTCTTGGCATTTCTCTAGTGAAGGGACGCTCCTGGCTATAACCTTTAGCATTTGATTGGCTTTATTCATAGTCTGTGACTCAAGTTGGGCTTCAGCCGGGCCCGCCCTTTAACAACACGCTTCTGACGAATGCAAAATAGAAGCCAAGGAAAACGTCCGCATATCGCGTGATTTGCTAACGTTTCAGACCAGACCTCGTTCCATTTGGTTTTGACCCTGTGGGAAGATTTAAATTTAAACGCTCAAAATCAATAATTGAAGGGGAGTTCCACTGATGAAATTAGGTTTGCTAGATTTTGCTTTTCAGCAAACAAAGCCCCTTTCTGTTTTATTTTTCTCAGAATATTTCAATTAAGGTCTTTGAATTTAACGCTTTAAATCAATAATTGAAGGGGAGTTCAACTGATGAAATTATGTTTACTAGATTTTATTTTTCAGCAAACAAAGCCACTTTCTGTTTAAATTATCGCAGAATATTTCAATTAAGTGCTTTGAAAATGTTCTTCATATTTACACAATCTTACCCCAATTGCATTTTGTATGTTTGTACGTGAAGTTGTGAAAATATTTATTCAATTTGCGTCGTCATTTCAACATTTAATTTATGCACAATATTTTTTTGTTTGTTTGATGATAATCAAATATTTTTTCTGCCAGCCACACACAGCTGCCTTGGCGGGTAAATATGTTAACCTTTTTTCCAGTATTTGCAATTGAATCGCATTGTAATAAAATGTTTTTATGGTATTTACTCATTTTATTCTGCGTCATTGGCGAAGAAGGGTGTATATATGATGTGGCTTTAGTTATGAGGCTTAGGGCCCATAATCACAGCAGTTTTGTTTGAGTTTTTCTCCCAACTTGTTCAGTTGCATGAAAAACTGTTTAAAAGTGAAGGGCCAAACAAGTGAACTTTTCATTAGCCATTTGGCTCGTTAGGCAAATGCAGCGAAATGCACGAAACAAGTTCCTTGGGCTGCAGAATTCCTGGAAAGTTCAAGTGTTGAAATGTTCATCTGCGCCGGATGCCCAAACTGGTTTCGTTTGTTTACACGAAAAACCAGTTTCGATGTTTTAGAGGTTCGCTCTCGCACTTGGCTGGCTTGCTTGGTCTTGGGCTCTTAAATCAATCTCGATTACAGAGGCAACTCGAGCATGCCCTTACTGAAAGCCCCCGCCTTCATCTTTAGTTTTATGCATGTCCGGGATGTGGATGTGGAGAAATGTTCAACGGACACGATAAAAATCAAACTGGGACAGCCTTAATAAAAGCTGCCTTAAAAAAAGGGGCTGGCAAAGCGAACAAAAAATTATAATTAAAACCAGTTTTTCGACCACAATCTGTCGGTGGGTCCCGAACTGAAATTCCAAAAACACAAAAAAAAAAACCTAAAAAGCCCAAACAAAAAACTGTAACCACATGCAGTTCACCGATCCATGAACACCAGTCCGCCGGCTGTCCCTATTGTAAATGGTAAATCTACAAACGATAAATCTGACATTTAGAAACACCACTTGGGTTTTAATTACTTAAAATAAAAGCGTCCATAAATTTACACTTATGTTAAAATATAGAGCTTATTTATGAAACATAAATCAACCTAAGATAAACATGACTAACTGCACTCCCAGTTTTTAAATATATTTTAGCAATTAAAAGTTTGAGTGCTGCAACATCTAATCTTTATTATTTATAGCCTTTAAATAATTGAATTCTAAAATCGTATAAAATTAAAAACTTTAATTTGTTGAGCAGCTTTATGTCGACCTTTATGGCGCCATAAATCCTATTAATATACAAAAAATTTAATTTCCTGATTTTGAAGGTCGTGTTAAAAATCCTATATAATTTTTATACCTACAACTTTATTGGCGTTGAATTGCCAACCCATTTATATACAAGCAAATTGTTTAACGTTGTGAATTTTCCCATTTCCCAATTGTTTTCACAAATATTTTTTTCATTCGTTTAACATTTTTGTATATTTGTTTAACCTTTCGTTTTAAGTATGTACACGCCTTAGGAACTACTTAAATGATCGCTGGACTACGAATACATTTTCGGAGGAAAATAAAATGCATTGACAAAGAATACGAAACAGAATCTCTAAACGCTCGAAACTAAGAACAGGGCAGCCATATGTTGTGGATTAGATTTTGTTTGTTACTGGGCTGTTGTGACTCTCATGGCTTTTGCTAGGACTAAATCTAGTCACAGGATGCGGGGGATCAGACATCTAGACGAATTCATAGCCAATGCCAAATTGGAAACCATTCAGTATTTTATCCGTGGTCTGACGTCGCACTGGCACACAATAGTTTAGCTCAATCCGTGCTCTTTCGGCCAGCTTAACCGCCAGTCCCATGCCAAAGGCACTTCGCATGTTTTCTAATAACGACAATTATTAATAAAACAAAGCTATAGATGAGTTAAGGGGCCAACAAACCTGTGCTGAAACTATTGCTGTTGCCAATGTTGTAGAAGAAATGCATTCTAAAGTGACTGGCCAGGTTCTTGAAGACTCCGGCGAAGGGAAGCGGTGCAAAGAGATGAGCGCCTGTGCACCAGAAGGTCTGTGCGCCAATGGGTGTGCCCTCAATCACGGGACCAGCTCCTCCAAATTTAAATCCTCTTAGGGTCAAGGGGCCACCGCAGTAGAACAGCGAGTTAATTGGCAGCTGGGTGGTGTTTTTGGTCTCTTTAACGACGCCAACGCGACCGCAAAACTGTGCCACCAAACCGGCAAACAGTGGCACATTAAATTCTCCGTGGGCAGTGCTGCTGGTGTAGGCGATATTGCCGCCCAAACCGCAGTATTCGTTAACTGATTTCAGCAGCAAACCGCGTGTGGGAAATACGGTGGCATCCCGATTGTCAAAAATCACCGAGTAGCGCAACAAAGAGGCCAACTTGGGTCCACAATGGTCGCGTATGGCGAAGGGCACTGATTTATTGAGTAGGCCCACATCCCTGATGGAGTTTTCATACTGCAGCGAGTGGGTCAACTAAAAGGGGGAAGAAAAATATTATATACCAAGGTCTTTATAAGAATTTTCTTGACTTACATCCACTCCAACCATGGTATGTGCCGAAAAGTCGACATTATAGCCTATGTTGGTGGTTTGAAATGAGCTTATGTCAAATCTATCCGTTTGCCTAAAAATGCTGAAAGATAATCTGTGAACAGTACAAATATTTTAGAATAAAATACGGATAAGAGAAGTACACAAGAGATTCTTACTCAGGACGATTCTCCCTGAAGCGTGTGTGAAAGAAGGGTTTCCAGAACTTCAGTTGTAGATCGTTGGCCCTGGTGCTGCTATAACTGCCCTGCAGTGAGATGCTTTCGCCACGACCCAGAATATTGGGGATGGTCAGCTCCGTGCGCAAGGAGCCCTCGTTCTGGCCAATCTCAGTGCCCGCCGAACCCATAATGCGCGACATTTCGTTGCCCTTGAAGGTCACCTCGTAGCCCTGGGGCGTGGCATCCGCACCACGGCTAATGTCAATGTGCACGCTCACATCCTTGAAGATGCCCAGCTCGTGCAGGTACGACTTGGTGGACATGGCCTCCAGCATGAGATCCTGGAAGTTGTTGGTCTTGAAAAGTCCATCCGCCGCCCGCATCACATAGTCGTTGTGGGTGCGCAGCAAACCGCTGACATTGACGCGATCCACGCGAGTTGAGATCTTGCTCAGGTCGTATTTGGGGTCCTTGGACGCAGCCCCGTCGCGACCCGACTGAGGCATCTTGCTGATTTCGGTGGGCAGGCGTTATTAGCAAATACTGATAAAGGGAAACAATTTAGATTTTATATTGATTTACACTCATATAATAATAACATACTTCAAATTTACTTATAATAAAATATCTTTGATTTGCAGATTGAACTGGAGAATCTCAATAGTGCAACCGATGAGATTAATAAATTAGAAATTGAGCTAGAGGTAAGTCAAAAATGTTACATATTTTTGAGTGGAACTTGGTAATAACTTAGTTTTTTTATTGCTTTAACAGGAGGCCAATTCCACCTTTCGCATTCTGCTGAATGAGTCAACGCGTCGCCTAAAGTTATCCTCCAAGAAATTGGGCAACTGCATTGAAAAGGCTCGACCCTATTATGAAGCTTTGGACAAGGCACGCGAGGCACAAATCGAATGTCAGCAGGCGGCAGTTAAATTTCAACGAGCTAATGGTTAGTATATATCAAATAAATTATAGAAATAAAACCCTGAGTAACTTGAATTTCTATAGAAATCCATGCCGCGGCCAAAGAAACGGTGGCGCTTGCCGAGCAGCGTTTTATGTCCAACTCACACGAATGGCAGTTCGACAATGCCTGGCAGGAGATGCTCAACCATGCCACACAAAAGGTGATGGATGCGGAGACCCAGAAGGCCGACTGTCATGCTGAGCACCAGAGGCGCACACGGCTCTTTCACACGGCCGAGCAAAAGCTGCAGCAGCTGGAGGATCGCTTCCGGCGGAGCATCAACAAGTCGCGGCCGTACTTCGAGGAGAAGCAGGTGTGCCAGGACCAGCTGCAGACGCAGAAGAATCGCATCCAGGAGCTGCAGCAGCAGGTGGCCGGTGCCAAGAGCACCTACTCCACGGCCCTGCGCAATCTGGAGAGGATCAGCGAGGATATACACAGGCAGAGGGGTGATTTTCCCACTCCGCCAGGACCCCGCGAGCCGGGTGTGGGAGCGGAGTTGAACTCGCCGACTTCCAGTGCCTTGCCATCGCTGCCGGACTTCCAGCTGGAGCTGGAGAAGTGCGACTATCCCTCCATAGCGGGCAGCCAGATGTCCTTGGGTGCAAAAGCGCCCCAGGCATCTGTTGAAACTGAAGATGAGGAGGATGCCTGCGACTACGATGAGACGGGAGCAGGCGAACTCAGGGGCGTGGTGGATGAACGCGACTTGGAGGCCTTGCGACAGAAGGTCAAGATCCTGGCAGTGCGCCCCATTGAGGGTGGCGATGGTCAGCAGCAGAATGATGTGTGGGAGCATGAACTGAAGGACACGGTGGACAAACTGGATCATTTGATGATGCTGAAGGAAACGGCCAAGAGGCAGCAAGCAAATCGCTTAAAGTCCACCGAACAGCGACCCGATTCCCTGGGCGCCGAGGCCCTGAAACGCCACTGCGATGTGGTCGAGGTGAAGGTCACCACTTGCGCCACCACCGCCACAGCCAGCTTGCCAGTTACACCTCACCACCAGCTGAATCACCTAGCACCCCCGACGCCCATCAAGAAGCTGCAACAGCAGCTGGCGCCCTTGCCCTCGGTGAACGTGTCCATGCGGGAGTTGCCCCTGTTGGCCAGGCTGTCCAACGAGCTCCTGGATCGCAGCAGTGCTGCCTTCGGAGGAGTGCGCAAGCAGCTTCGCAGGCGCTCCCTGGAATAATGAGCGGCTCGGGGGCAGTGGCGCTTCTCAAAGCCAGCCCCATATCAGATTTGTTTATATTAAATGAAAAGAATTGTAAAACGTTAAACGCCGCATTTAAATGTGCACCACTCTCAATAAGTCTACACCTACATAATATATATATACACACCATCTATTTTCGTATAAATGTTGATTACATTCTAATCTATTGTCTCCGTATTTGTTTCTCACTGTTAATACTATAACTATGTAAATGTTTTGTGATTCGAGAGAGCAAAAAGAAAAGAATTGATTGATATGCAAACAATAAGCAGCTTTAAGTTAATGTTTAAACCTTAAAATAATAAAAACCAGGCAGACTCACTAATTTAAATCAAATGGGCACATGCACTAAATAGTTTAGCCTATAAATACCACAAAAGATGTAACTTTGAATAAAAAACAAGTGTCGAAATGTAACGAATTCAATTAGATAATTAAGTGTGAAACTCTCAAAGAAAAATGTAGTGGAATGAATAATAATGATTTAGAGATTTGGTCGGTGCCCAAGAGTAAGAGAATAAAAGTATTTGGAACACGATAAATAATAATGAATCTTGAAATAATAATAAAAATATAATTCTAATTCAAATGATAAATTGTGTTTTTACGTTGTGGATATGGGTTCTTGTACTATGTTGTTCAATATTTCATGAATAAAGTATTATAGTCTTGTGAAGAACTTCAATAAATTGAGACAAATAAAACTGAGAATCTAAGGGGAGGAGTTTAAAAGCATTTTAAAGATAAAACTTTGGATATTTTGGGTTGGTATGAAGGCACCTTTTAAACTTGGCTAACGAAATCTTATCGTGCGCTTTCAATGATGCAACTGCAGCCGAATGTCTGCAACGTTTATTAAAAACACAAAACTATTGGGTGAGTAGTTCTAAAAATCTCACAATGATGTCATTTTCGCTGCATTCAAACCCAAATCTATAGGGGCAAAACAAAATATTCTGTCCCCAAATTATATAAGTCCGCTTTGGTCTCCAACCGCGGTCAGCTGACCTACCTTTAAATTTGTACTGCCTCTGCAGGTAAGTGTGCACTCGCGAAGTTTTGTATTGTTTGACTAGTGTTTTATAAGAACTACAAAATATATAAACCGGGCGCAAGCACAAATATTTTCAATTACTTTCGACTGAAACGCGTGCGGCACCGAAAATCAACAAGCTGCTTCTTCTTCTACCACAGTGCTGCCAACTGCTGAGGGCTACAAAAAAGCCAGATAAAAATATAAACTTAAAAAAAATCCACAAAACCTCATGTTATATACATTTTTAAATTAACCCCATTTAGGCTTTATCATATTTATTAAATATAAATAGTTGTTTGTCTGTGCAGCACTTTTTCTTTGGATATAACTCATTTAATAAGTTTTATGATTGTAAGCTAGTAGTGACACAGCGGGAAAATAGATAAATGCACATCACTGTTATTCGATAGACCTTTTCAATAGTTGATAGCTCAAGTAAACGGTCACACTGCTTGAGATGGGGGAAATACATGAAACGGCTCATAAATGTTTTAAAACGAGGCGACTGATAATTTAACTAAATTTAAGCCTAAAAACGTAACAAACCAACAAATTGTAGTCAACTGTATAATCCACGTTAAATTGTTAATATCATGCCTCCAGAGGCACGTTTTATTGTAAAACCATAACTTAAGCTAAGCAACTACAACTATCAGCCCTACGTTTTTTTGACTTTGGTGCATCTGATTCCCTTTGACTGAAGCTTTCGCATGATGTCCAGGGTCTCTTGGTTTTTGGTTGGATTTTGTTCGTTCGCGGCATTAACATTCACAAGCGTATTTCCCCGTTTTACATCCACGCCACAAGCTCTCAGTTTATTGAGAATTTTTTGTGTGCCATCCATGGGTTTGCTTTCCAAGACAGGAGTAACATTGGAAAGTACCGCAGGTTTCGGAGAAGTTATGGGAGTTGCAGGTTTCTCAGGAGAAATGGGAGCTACGGGTTGCGGAGATGTTGTGAAAGCTGCAGGTTTCTGAGATCTTATGGAATCTGGAGGTTTCTGAGATTTTTCTGGAGCTGTAGGTTTCTGAGATGTTGTGGGAACTGCAGGTTTCTGATATGTTACCGGAGGAACAGATCTTTGAGAAGTCCTGGGAGGAGGTTTTTGAGATGCCACTTGAGAAGGCAACTGGGATGTCCTCGGAGCAGGTAATTGTGATGTCTTTGCAGCAGGTAATTGTGCAGTCCTCGGAGCTGGTGGTGTTCTGACAGCCGGTAAAATAGATGCATTGCGAGCTTCTGGCGATGAGGGTGTTTTCCTCTTTTTCTCCGGCGACTCTTGCAGACGCTTGAGGTCCTCCATGACATTGGGCACCAAAAATGAGTCAATTTTCATTTTTGCCTTTGGTGGCTGGGGCGAGGGATGGCTAATGCGTGACCTTCGCTGCTGCTGGGCGGTCAGGATGGGCCGGCGGGGAACACTGAGGCTACGCTGGCGTTTGGCGGGCACCTCCTCCATTTCCGGTGGCTCCTCGGTCAGCTGAACTAGATACTCCTTCACCACATTCTCCTTGGATTTGGCTTTGGGCGGGCTTGGTACAGTGGGCTTGGGATCGGTGTACCAGCGCGGATCCTCCAGTTCCAGCTCCCAATCAATAGAGATGTTGGCACTGCTAGAACTCTTCACCGCCTCAATGTCGTAAATGTGGAGCTGCAAAAATTGGTGGTTATTATCGGGATTTCCATGAGGATTCCAAGATAAGCCTGGTTACTATACTACCGAGTTGCCCGAATGGATCCTTACCTCCTGCCTACCGTTCACAAGCCTTGTTTCCCGCTTGGCCTCATCGTATATAAGCGGATCGGCCGGCGTTACTATATGTTTAAGACCCGAACAGTCAGTTAAATGTTTTTCAAACGATTGTAACGTCATAAAGTGGCGTTCGCAGCTGCGGCACAGGATTAAAAGGCGTTTCTGCTCGTCATACAACAGGTCGCCCATGCGTATTGCCTGTATCGACTTTATTTTACGTGTTCCATTCATTTTTTCCAGCAAAATCGCGCCAAGCTGGGTAAAAAGTATTACAAATTCGACAGTTTGTTTTGCTTAGCGTTTGCGTAGTGTGGCCAGGCGGCGGAACTTAAAAGATTCCATTTATTTCTGGTTAGTATTCAATTAAACATAAAAATACTCTTTTTCCACTACATCTAAAGGAGAAAGTGCGCGCGTAGTTTAAAATATGTACAAACTTTTAGAAAAGAGGAAAAAAACGTATGGAATTTAATAAAACTTAAGTTAATAAAAAGCAAATATTATATCAATTGTTATTGATAGTTATCTGGTTCCATTAAAGTTTTAAAATCGTCCCATGAGTAAATGAAAAAGTTCAACAAAAATATGCATTGCATTTACAATTAAAATGTCTAACTATACAAATTTGTATTTCCTACAAAAGGTGGTCAATCCTTATCACTAATTAAGTTCTTCATAAAAGGATGTCATTGTAAAGCACATTTGATTTAGCTTGAATTAAATAAATCAAAAAGTTCTTTAAGGATACCCGCTTTGCAGTTTTTCAATTCATCTGGTGGCAAATACTATTGAAAAGAAAGAACCCAGATTCTTTATTTGCTGTTATTAATATTATCTCTTTTGTTTCTTTTAGATTACCGAATGACTGAAAATGCCTTCTTCGTTATTTTGTTTGAGCTGGCTTTTGTTGCCTTTGATTAACGCCCATGCAATTGAAATTAAATCGCTTGCAAATGATTCGCATGGCAACTAAAAAAATTTGAGAATCAGAAAAATGCCATCGTTTATGCAGCCAGGGGCTGTGCCATTTGTAAACTTGACTCTTTTTTCGACCGACGTGGAGCCATATGCGCGGAACATTGTCTGATTTTGACTCCAGCTCTGATGTCTGTCTAGTGGGTGGAAAAACCTTTAATTTTTTGCCAGTCCCGACACTGGTATATTATAATTTTTTGTAATGTTCCGTGTAACGAGCACGGACCATGTTTCGGACCACGTGCAGCATAATCACCTGCCAGAACGGAGGTGAGTATCGTTGGCATATTCTTGATATTTTTCAACCGGTGCCCCACATTCCACCCATTTTTTTCTGCTATTCTTGGGACTTAAAAACTGAAACTTTAAAGGGGCGCATCGCTTACACCGGGAAATTGAATGGATCTGGGGGGTCCAATTGGATGAAGTTGCCGATGCTGATGAGGCTCCTGCTCCAATAGTGTAGTTTCTCCGCCAGTTGCTATTCCTGCATGCAATTAAGCCAGGGACGAGGAACAACTTGCCACTCTGTGTGTCCCAAAACTGCAAGCTGACCATGCAAATTACGCTGCCTGCACTCATACTTGTACTACAACTACCTCTACCACACACACACGCATTCCTGTCGCCTCGTTTGGGGGTTTTCGGTTGTTTTCGGGGGGTTCCCCGGCGTTTGAGTGATGCACCGAGTAGATTCGTGTCGAGTCGAGTCGGGCGGCCAAGGAGGCAACTAGCTAGCTGGGCCAGCACTACTACTGCCACTGCCACTGCCAAAGCTAAGTTAAATGGACCTGCGGTGCACTCGAGCAGCCAGCACACAAACTACAGTCGATACTCTCTAAATCGGACTTTCTAAGACTTCAAAGTCTCTTGCAAAAAAATTATAAATATATTGTAAAACACTAAACAAATTTAGTTTTAAAATAATTAAGTTAGTTAATTAAATGTTAGATTACTTTTTTTAGAACACCAAATTGCTTACAATCGCAAGTTTAGTCCTTTAATATTAGGTAATTTAAAGCTACTAACCTTAATATCTAAATTCCTGGAAAATAGTTACTGATTAGGAATTCAGTGTTTTAAGTTTTTTTAAAAATGGTTTAAATTGTAGCAATTCCGTGCTTAAAACTTCGCTCTGTTTTTTGGCCTGTATGCTTATTTGGGTTAATGAAAAACAGTTGGCAAAATTCGCCAGCGTGTTAGAGACCTTTGGAAATGATGAAATATTTTAACAGCTTTTACACAAAGTAACCACAATTGGAATCTTGCGTGTGGGTAGGATGTGGTTTGGGTTTGTCAGTCCCTACTGTACTCGGCTACATGCAGATTGAAGTGCAGACCATGTCAAGGTAGCGGCTGCAGCTTTGGCCAGTAGATTAAATTAAACGTGGCAAAGGAGACGGCGCCAGAGGAGGAGCTGCCGCTCCATGGCCAGGAGGAGCTACTGCAGCCATGCAACTGGCAACGGCAACTGGCAACGGCAACGGCAACAACATTAAACGTGTTTACACCATGTCCGACCAGTTGATATGCCAACTGCCCCGACCTGTCCCCACACACTTGCACTCGCACACTGGGATGCGTAGCCAAGCATGAACTGCTCTTGGACAATGAACACATGCCATGGCAGGGCATTTCCACCCTAGCACCATCCTAGCACCACCCTAGCACCACCCTCCCATCCACCCACCACCTCCTCGACTATTGTCCTGCTCTTTGTTTACAGTTTTTCGAGGGGTTTCGCAGGCGAGTGAACTAGCAAAAAAAAAAAAAGCAAGGAATCACAATCACTGCATACTTGCAGGTGCAGCTGCTGTCATAATACAATTGAAAAGCTGGCGCTACAATTGCCACAGTAGTTGTAGTTTTTGCTGTTGCTGTTGCTTTTGCATTGTTGTGTGCTGCGAATTAACCACCCTCTACAATCCCCTGCATCCTAATGTTTTTTTCTACTATTTTCAACATCTTGGCGACCACGTTTTGCCACAAAAGTGCTGCATACTTTCCGCAGTCACAAACCTTCACTTTATATCACAGTAAATGTGTGTGTGCATATATGTATCTGTGTTGAGTTGTGTCGCCATGTGTTAAGTAAGTTCGGACAAGTGGCTTTTCCAGGCATTTTCCAAGCACCTCCGCCCCGACACTTGGCCTGTCACTTAAGCTAAGCATCAAGAAAATGCCATTTTTCATCTAATAACTAAGGCAAAAACATTGATTACGACATACTGCTGACTACTTGGGCTTAATGTTTACGGGCTTTATCAAACGGCCAGAGCTTTTATGGCCTGTACATCCATAGTCAGCTATTAGTCATTTGTAAATATTTTATTGAAGTGCTTCGATTGAAATTCACATTTTCCACAGGTAGACCAGGTATCTAGTCAACTAAATCAAGCATTAGTCAATTTTATCATTTGTGTTCTTCAGGTTAAGAGTATGCTTATTAATGGCTTGTGTCTAATTGGCAGTTTCGTATCTTCTTTCTATTTAATCTTAAATTTAGAATAAGAAATAATATATTATTTATTTTTAACTATTCAAGGATTTATTTTCAATTTAATAATCTGTAAATTTCAATTTGTGAGTAGACTTCAAATGGCTTCCATACACGAGACCTTAGGATGAATAAAAAAAGTGTCACAAAAACTTTGAACACATAAGTAACAAAACTGTGCCAACGAACTTTAACCAAGTTGTTTTAAGTATATAAAATATATATAGAGCAAGAATTTTTTAAATGTAGTTTATATATAAAGTGTATGGTTTGAATAAATATTGATTGTCTTTAAATGAATTGAGAATTCAGGAATAATAAATAATAGCTTGAGAATATTCATGGACCATCATTGCCCCAAAGAGAGATAAGGATAACTTGTTCAGTGTGAGAGATAAACTTTTGCCAGAGTATGTACATTAGAAAGACCATTGTTGAGCTTTCAACTGGCAACCGGTCACCTGCAAGTTGCAAGTGTCACACAGTCACAGTCACATTCACAGTCGTCAGTTTAGCCGCAGGAATCAAAGTCCAAATATTGCGCTCATTTATTGACCGTCGGCAAACACAAGCGAGAAGTCAAATGAAATTGCTATAAACGATGGACCGACCAACTTTCACCGTCCCATCCCCTTTTTCCCATTTCTCTTAAGGACCCCTTATCCACCTTCTATTGATAGAGGGCCATGTGTTTGTGCAGGGGTGGGGAGGGGGAATGGGTTTGCTAAAACGAAAACGAAAACGAGAACGAGAACGGGGAAGACAACTTCCTGGCTTTGGCCCCGGAGTGTGTCTTTCATAGAACTATCGACCAGGTAGGGCACAACAATTGCAGGAGATCGGCAATTTCCTGCTTGCCTCGCAGGCAACTTGATTACAAAGCACAAAAATCAATAGGAAATGCAGTTAAATATTTTGCAAGCCGAAATAATTGCACATCTGAAAGATGGAGGTATGTACCTTTACTTATACCTATACCTATAGAGAGAGTAGCTATACTAGTAGTCGCACAATAAATGCAGCCATCTGTCCGGCATTGTTGGCAGAAATTATTTAATTAAAAGCCGAAACTGAAGTTACTCGGAAAATGTTCCTCAGCTGTAAGCGCAACGGCAAACTTATGGATCATTGCAAACTTTCCTCTCCCCTTTACAATTTATTTTCATTTTCATTTTTGCTTTTTTTTTTTTTTTATCTTGCACCCAAAAAGCTGAGCTGAGCAGGTGAAAAAGTTGGCAAGTCAGCCTTCAACTTGTTAAACAATTTTCGTATATATTTTCGACAAGTTTGCGTCGTAAGTGGTGGTGCGAGTGTGCGGGTGGTTAAAAATCTTAAAGATAGGGCGAAAAAGAAAGAAAACAAATTAAAAAAAAAAAAAACAGCAGCTTCTGCCGGCTTTTGCGTCTGACTAGCTGTCTATCTGCGATTCCTTGCGTTTCCTTGCGTTTCCCTCTGACTGGCAACTTAGCCAGACTATTTTTCTGCCGCTTTGCATGTCAGTGGATTCGGGCTACAAGCCGGTCGAAAAGTTACAACCCATGCCCGTCCGTAACCCCCAATCCCCCCTATCCCAGATCCCGATATTTTACTATCTCACCCCGTCGGCTTTTGTGCGCTCGAGCGCTGAGCACCTCAGCAATATGCAATTGAATTTTGCAAAACTACTCTATCCTCCATCCTGCATCCTCCAGGTGCTTGGACTATACAGATAACACTGCCAAATACCATAAAGTGTGCGCTTAAAGGGTAACGCTATCAATAATAAATAGCCGGTCTAGAAATTCATGCACAAATATCGCCCAAAAGCCAGTGAGTGGCTGGTCCAAAAAACAAAAAACAGCAGACAGCACACAGTACACAGCACAACAAAAACAGGCGAAACGCCTCTGGTCAACTATTAAATTGGCCAGCTTAAACGGAGACTATATAATAAATTGATGGTTTTAACCACGTTCGGTGGCAGAGGCAGAAATTTAAGAAAATGCAGACTGAAATTTTAAGCGTTCATGTGCATCAGACAATCGCATCATTTACATATTGTCGTTAAGTGCTTAGGACAAGAGAATTTAAATGCAGTCATTTTAAGTGTGTAAAAGTGAGGAGTTATTATGTAAGTCTTTATTTTCACATTTTGAAATGCCATGTAAGAGATTAATTTAGCAATAGTTTACCTTAAAAATAAATAAATAGCAATAATATCTTAACTTGAAAAATAAGAGAAGCATATCTGCGGTAGACATAAAATGGATACTAAAACTATGTTTAGTTAGTCATTGTTAAACTTATTTATAATTATTATATGTATAACCAGAAAGGTCCTACATATATATATGGTTTAAACATGTTTATTGATACAAGATTTTATAAATTGCAAAATTGCAAATGTGGTCCTTCAAAATTATTATTCGCAACAATGGGCTGACAATAGCAAATTATTTTGAAAGCTTTTGGTGATATTTTGCAAATATAATGAGACTGACCAATTAAGCATTTCAAATTAAGTTCCTAGTCTAGAAAAGTGGTATAACTTCATGCAGAGCGGCGAAATTTGAATTGTCAATAAAGAAACGCTGATATAGAGCCCCAAAATCTTTAAAATTATAAACGAAACGGGGGCTATTTGAATGGCAGACCAGCAGCCCCACTGTGGAGATAATAGAAATTGCATTTAACCCGGCAACAGTGCAAGTTCGCCATGGTAAACAGCAAAATCAACTGGCAAAAAGTAATCACCAATAAACGACAGTCGAAAAGCAGGCGAGCATACAAATATTTGCCCCGAAAGTAGACAACAATAAATGACAGTTCACACACTATGGAACTCTCACCACTTCCTCCTACCTTCCGAATTTTCGTAGAATTTTCCCCACCGCATTTTCCCACCCATTGAACGGCACAGCAGGCAACGATAAATGACAGCAAAATGCTGCTGCAAAGCCAAACTGTTTGCAATAACCGCAAAACGGGCTTCAGCTTTAAGTATCGACAAACGTTAAGCAGTGACCTCCGACCTCCCCTCCGACCACCCATCCCCTCATCCCCACTCTCCCATTTTTAGCCATCATGACCCAGACCAAACACGATCTCAACCCATCCGACCCCAAACCAAACATTTTACGGTTTCACCTCGAAATTAAATTTCCCTCTCAAACGTGGCCAAAAACCCGTCGATGGAAGGCTAAAACGTGGCATCATGGTGAAAACTAAAATCAAATTGCCACGCCCAGCAATGAAAATGCGCAAAATTATCAAATGCCAAAGCGAATCGTTGAAAATGGTTTTTCGGGAAAATTGGTATATTCCCCGCAGTGTTTTATAGAAAATCTGGGCATCACATCATGGAAACACACACCCAATGTGCATTCATCAAAAAATCCTCGACGAAATGTAACTAACAAAAGTCGCTGGATTATCAAAACCATAGTTTGAAAATACAAGAAAATAGCATCAAATTATTTTCCACAAAACCGGGGCTCTATTGGGGCAAAAAGGTGTGCGGCCACGTACCGCAAATATTTGTGAACACGTGTGCAATGGCCGAGTGCGGAAGTTGCATTCGCATTTTTTCTAATAAATGAAAAGCAAATAACAGAGCAGCAACTCAGCTGGTTCTCCACCTGGAAATATGAAATGATGCTTGGTGCCTTGGTTTTATTCCTTTTTTTTTGTGAGGTTCCCAAAAGCCCTCTGTGCGGAAAATGCCAGGCGCAGGTCAAGCGCCGAGTGCAAAACTCAACTTTTCAACCGGCTAAAGCACGAAAAACATAAAGCAAAACTTTGTTAACATCCATGGGGGAGAAAAGTGGCGAAAAGCTGAAATCTGTCATTTATAAGTTCAATAGTTTTGGCTGGTCATTAACATCACGGCGCTTCGGGGGAAAATTCCCAAATATGACAGCTCAGAGATTTTTAGAAAAATGACTTTAAGTCCCCGAAATCCCACAAAAGCCACTTTCGAGACTTTGTTCGCGACCTTGACTAGACAACCCTCAGATCAAGGACCTTCTACCTCTCACTGTACACCATTCATACTCGCGAAAAAAGCAAGGCAAATAAAGCTAAAAATTCAAATAGGTCGACTCCGGGACCAAAGTCGCTGGGTTGACTTGACTTGAGGTTACGGCTTTGGAAGTGGATGCCCAAGGAATCGTTGTCTGGAGGAGCACAACTGCAAACAGAGATTGGGACACCAGACGTTCACTTGCTGACAGCTGAGTGTATTCTTAATAATGCATATACATACCAAACAACGACAACAACAAAAAATGTATGTACATACACTTGAAAAAATTGGAACCTTTAACTTCGGAAATCATTATGCTAGAAATAACTTTTGTTACTTTATAATAACATTTTTATTTGGGCCAAATATGTTCAATTCTGTATTTCCAAGATTTATAAATTACTTTGTTATTTAAGAAAAAAAGTTTTTGCCTAAAAAATACTCTTCTTTTTGTTTGTTTGGCTTGCATTCTAGTGTGTCTAAGTCAGTAACAATTTTTTTTTTTATGAAATACATTTAAAGTTAATAAATCATGCTCTTAATAAATCTTGAATATGTGTATTCTTACTGATTTTAATGTAAGATTAAACTACAAATCACAATTTTAGCAAAGTGGTGTGGCAAAACCGCCATCCCTTTGCACTATATATCAAATATGAGATACCGATCAAATTCCCAGACACATCTAAACAAAATAACTCTGATAAACTGAGGAAGTGCATTTATTCATTGTAGTCTGTGAATTTTATTATCTTCTGAGCATCGGGCCTTAATGTATTTTTCTCTAGTTTTTTCGCCCTAAATTTTCTTATTTTTTTGAGTGTGGCAATGGACATAGGATTCGAGGGAGGGCGTTGCGTCTGACGAAAAATGTACAATTTCGCACGCCATAGCGCCTACAGAATGTCACAGCAAAGTATGGAAAACGAATGGTGGCGGGAATGGGATGAGGATGAGGATGGAGCTCTGGAGCGCCGGTGGAGCCCGCTTCACGGCTTTTCCCGTCCCCCCCACCATTCCTCCCCCTTCCGAACCGGCGACAACAACAATCACAAAGCAGACAAATCCAGCAGAAGCGACCACGACAACGAGAGCTTGTCGGTGCGTCTGTTTGTCTGTTACGTGCCACATGTGCGTCAGATGTGGCAATGATTTGCATCGAGGTGTGGCATAAAAAACAAACGCCCCAGCTGCGGGGTCGTTGCCAGTGGGCAAAAATGGGTAAAACACGACTACGAGTGCGACAGTACCAGCATTTCAGGTCTTCGAGGAGGGGCGAAGAAGTTATGTGTTATGTGTTGCCCGTTTTTATGACACATATGCAAATGCATAAAGGACTTGTGTAGCGCAGGCCTCACTTGGTGTCTCCTTGTTTATTTGTTGTCACTGATAGGTCACACATATAATTGAAATTTTCCCCCCAGATTTAATTAAGGTGAGGTGGGCGAGGAAAAGTTTACCTAGCTTCAAAATTGGAATGGGTAGAACAACAAAGAAAAGTCTCATAAATTCGTAAAGCTTTAAAATATTTTATTTATAAGAGACTGTATCAGCAGATTTAATTTACAAGCATAATATTTTGTATATATTTATGTTGCTTATATTCTATAAAGTTAAATAAATAAAAAAAGAAACCGTTGTCAGTTATTGAATAAAGAATTTAAAAACAAACTACGTATAAAAATGTATTAAAAGCTTAAATACAGAATTCAAATATTGATTTGCAAGTTCTCTTCTGTTTTGACCCATTCAAAAACATACTTTCGCTTTTACCTTTAACCTTTCATTTCGTTTCCTTAATCGCCCATGGATAAACATGGACACGCTTCATGAATGTTACCAATTCCTAATCATTGCCGTAGGCCTTAAAGAATCAGGAAAATCCAATGATGTAGAAGCAGCTGGCTCCCTATAAACTGGACATTAAAATGCACGACACCAAATGATATGAAAACACTTACGGCTAATTCGCACTGCCGAACACAAAGTCTCAATTTCTGCTCTCGACATTTTATTAGAAAAATCCATAAACGTAAGCATAAAATTTAATGCGAATAATAAAAGCAAATTAGCCACAACAAGCGGCAGTCGCTGGGCGGAATGGGTGGGAAAATTCCGAAATAAATAAATACATGGCCATAAAGAGTAACATACAAATGCGATTATAGTATCGGGGGCAATAATATTGACAGCCATTGACGACAATATCAACATCAACAGTAGGAGCCCAACCAATAATAACCTCATTCAAGTTCATGTAAAATGGTTAAGGGGGTGGTGGCGGGACACTTGCCTGTTGGGCGGTTAATTGCCGTGCGAACCAGATGGGCGAAAATGAAAACGAAAGAGGAGAAGAGAAGAGAAGAAAAAAGATAAATTACACGTGTTTTCATTAACCCCTCAATGGGCCACTTTCAGTTGGTGGTTATAAATGCATGCTAATTATTTAATTGAAGGTTTTACGGAATCAGTCCCAAAAACCAATTATAGTAGTTTACGGAATTAAAAAACAGCAATCAACACATTGTATTTATAAAATATTGAAAACCAATAATATAGTTTATAAACTTAGGAAGCTTGTACATACATTTTAAGTGTTAAAAAAAAGGTATATGTATAATAAATTAAATCAACTGATCTTTGATTTTTAAAATTTCATAGTAAAAACTGGGTAGTTTGAATAGAAACCTCAAAAAAGGTTAAAAATTAAAACATTCAAAGGCAGAAACAAACCTATATATTTCTCAAGAAAAATGTACTAGCTTTCATACAACATAATGAGGTTACGTTTTAAATGGAAATGTGATTGATTGATCCTATAATATTGGTTCGAGTAGAATCTTTTTTGCTGAGGTAAACATTATTCCCCAAGGGCCATTTGCGACCCCACCAGCACCGCCGAGTGTTAAGGCCGAAGACGCAAAGTGTCAATACGCCAGTTGGGCGGCAGGTAGAGCAATGGAAAGGTAAGACCTGCGCAGCGCTAATGAAATCAGACAACATTAACTGCGCCGCCGGCAGAAGAGTCGAGTCAGCCGATGATGCCAATCATGACGTAGCCGGGTAATATGGGCCAAGAAAAGACAACAGGTAACAGGTGAGCAGCTGAGCAGTCGAGCAGCCGAGCTGCTGAGTGAATTAGATGGGCAATTGTTGCTCAAGGTTGTCTGTGTGAGTTATGGGCCATATGCCCAAGCCACCCCTTGCGGAATTTTCGGAAGCGTAAACGTTTGATGTGACGGAACTTAAATAAATGTAATTTGCTGCGGTTATTGGCGGTGAGCGAGGCCTTTGGGTAAAACTCTGTCGGAGGCAATTCGATTTCAACGCTATTACAGCATCCGCCAGTTGGGCTGTGCATCTTGTATATAGCTACAGGGATTTTGCCACTGCCTTAAGCTGTCAATAAGTTAGACTTGGGCAATGTTTGGCAAGTGATTAAATTAATTTTCATAAGCCCCAGATGCTTTGTGATTGCCGATTACTTTGAGGAAGGCTTCCAAAACCGAACCAATTAATTATTTCCGAAAAAGACACAATAGTTGTTAGCTTGGATTCATTTAACAAGTAATCTTATTATTTTGTATACAGAAAGGTTAGTCTATTGTCCGATGTTCAAGTCTTTCAACTTACTTATACCTTGGAAAATTTATTTATACGTTGGTTGGTAATCGTTTACATTAAATCCCACTAACTTCTTAAATGCGGGCAAAACTGACTTGGCTGACTCGACTAATCGCTGGGAAAATAAAAAGAAAAATATAATTCAATTAAGCCCTGACAACTTGCACTGACCAAGCTCAAATCCGCCACCAAAAGTGGCGAAAAAAAACTTTTCAATTAGTTATGCTCACAACTTCATAATGCCAGTGCCAAAACAAGCAAACTGAATTTGCAAAAACCGAACTCGCAAACATGCCAATATAAGCAGTCCCGCAAACACAAAATAAAACAACATTTGACAGTCATTTAATTTGCTTTGGCCCCTGCAGGCCAGGACATTAAAAACCCCAAAATAAACACCGCGGGCCATATAGCAAATAAGTCGGCTAAAAAAATGTGACAATGTTGTTTGTGTGTGTGCCACGGCCATGGCTACCGTATTAGTTTTACAGCATACCCATAGATAAACGCAGATAAATGCCACCCCCACCCCCACCCCCCAGTCGACGCTTTTCGACTGTTTTATTTATTTGGTTAATTATGGCCGCTAGGTGCGGCTGTGCCGTTTGCGGCCTCGAAGCAAATAATAAAATCAAGCAAATAATACAATTACATCTCTGCACGCAAAGCTAAATAAAATTACGCGTTTTCCGCAGAGCGAGAGAGACAGCAACAGGCGGGCGCAGAGGGAGATGGCAGATAGGAGACTGGCGGATGCAGATGCAGATACAACTACAGATACAACAGCGACAGTTGGCTAAAATAATAAGCGCGTAATTATGCGAATTAGTCGACAGGCAACAGCCGCATTAAATAAAGTCTAGCATACGCTCAGGGGCGACTAGCTAAACACAAACACTTAAATTCGCTTTTGTTGCACTTTTCAAACGGCAAAATGGCGAACTTTCCGAGTATGCACCCTGAAAAGTATGCTTTAAAAAATACAAGATGCATAAACTAAAAAACTATCTTAGTACAGATGATTTTTTAAGGCACACTGAATATTTGCAGATGATGAAGAAACAAGAAGTTATATTTATTCTTTTAAATTAAAAATTACCTCGAATTTGATCTTTAATTAAATTTTTAATATATTTTTTTAACAATGCTTATTTCATAAAAACTATCTTGAATTAATTGAACAGAACCCAGATATTTATCCACATTAAAGTTTCTGCTAACTACTAATCCCATTAAGGATCTACTAATTACCGATCCCTTATAAACTATTATAATAGTCATGCATACCCACACATGCCCCCATTTATCAGACCAAGTTCAGAAAGTTATGTATATGCTAAGCTTAAACTTGCAGCTTTTAACACCAAGCTCAAGTGTAGGTAGTTGATAAGAAGACTTAAAACAGCACGATAGTCACAATAAAACACTTTGTTAAGACGAAACAATAGTCGTTTTCATGAAACCGTATTTAATAGACAAAAAATACGAAAGAGGCGTTTAATGAAGCAGCGGCTGAGGATCAACTTCTATATATTTATATTTTAATATTTATTACAAATATTTTGAACATTATAAATATAAAAAATAAGTTAAATAAGTAAGTTACTGGTTTTAAAATGCAGTTTTTTTTCTACCATTTTTTGGCTAGGTATATTGTATTGGTATCAGTTCAAAAACCCATAATTATTTTTTGTGAATCTGCTGGGGGAATTGCCGATAACAAGCGTATTTCCTTATCGACTTGATGCCCACCTGTGTTTACCATTTCTATTTACCCTATTTTGGGCAATTAGTGTATATATTTATACATGAACAGGTTGAAAGTCGACTATGTGGCGTTTCCTAGCTTCTGGCTACTAATATACACATAAGTGTGTCGAAACACGTGGCCAGAGCGACGTGAACAACTGGCATACACGTCCACACACACTGCCTGAAACTCTCAACAACATTTCAACAATTCAGGCTGCAAGGAGTTCAGGATTACTGGACTGCAGGACTGCAGGACTACAGGACTCCTGAAGTCCAAGGAGGAGAAGATCTGTGAGGGGGGCTATAACTGTAGGCAACTAAGGCGCATAAGCGTCGTCATCTAATAAAAATTTAAAGCCATTATTGCAAGTTGCCAACGTCCTCGGGCTGTGCCGTGCAAGCCAAAGAAAGTCGGAGAAAAGCTAGAAAGAAACCCTTCGCACCTACCCACCACTGACCTCTCACCCCCCTCTGCCCCCCTCTTCAATCCCCGCCAGAGCATTAAAACAAATTCCCAAGTATATTGTTTGAACAAGTCTCGTAGAAAACGTCAAATGTTAAATTGCCAATTTTTTCCCTTCTTTCTGGCCTTTTTTTCCCCCACTTCTCGAGGAGTGAGTGTGGATGTAGAATTTCGTAGCAGCCGTTGCCATTTCACTTTATTTGCAACAAATTCTAAGCTGCATTTACAATAGGCAGGCGAGAGTCTCTCTAAGATGGCGCTGAATGCAACAAAATGCCAGGGGTTTCGGGGTTTTTCTGGAATTCGGGGGGTTTTAGCCATGCATAAATTGTGTAACTGCTTTCGGCCCTGTCTTTTGTTCCCTTGGCCGGGGCTTTACGGTTTACTACTCCTGGGCTTACATTTTATTTTATTTTCATTCTATAGTACATTTCCGTGTGTGTGTGTGCTAAACGTGCAACATTTATGACATTCAGCAACAGAATCTATCCATATCCTTCACTCTCTGCCACAAAAGTCTTTTTTTTGATGGAAATTAATATTGTATATATTAAATTTACCAAGTAAATGCAACAGAATCAAATGAATGCAAGCAAGACCCCATCAAAGGATGTCAGTGCGTCAAAGTGAAGTAAAAGCTGATTGCTGAAACGAGCAGGCGGAGGAATATTACTTTTCTCTTCCATTGATTCTAGTCAGAAGATTGGATGGCAAACTATAAATACGAATGGTTGGAGTAGCTATCATTAAATAATTACCTTTATAGCTGTCATCGTTGTTTAGCAAGCTTGATATTTAAGTTATTAAATTATTTACTAAATATATTTTTATTGATTTTCTGTTTGGATAAATGGTAAATTCTTATAAGCAGGGTATTTGCGGTTTGACTTTAAAACTGATTTTAGTTTTAAAGGCAGAAGATAGTAAATAATAGTTTAATAAATAACTGGTTTTTCGGGCTGTCATCATTGTTGAGCAAACTTCATATAAAGAAAAAATATTTTGAGGATTGAAGTCTATTAAACGAATTACTACATAAATTTTTATTGATGTTCTGCTTGGAGACCTTTTGCAAAGCTAAATTCTTTTAAGCTTGATAGTCACTTTTGTTCCTGCAACACATAACGTGTTTTATTGTCTGTTATTTGCAATGAATTTTAACTAATTAATATTTAGATGCAAGTGTTTGTTAGCTTGGTAAGTAGATGGTTTAATTAATTACCTAAAAGCCCTTTAAAAGTGTCCTTGATATTTGTTTAGCACTTAAACATAGTTATTGTAAACTAGTTGAGAGCAGTAAGCTAGTTAAATTATACAGCGTTTATTAGAAAAATAATTAAAATTGTAAATAATTTTATAAATGACATAGGCAACGAATAATAATCATGGCTATAAATGCCTCCCTTAGTAATAATAAATATCATTGAGGTAGAATAGTTATTCATAAACATTTTCTTTTATAGGTTGATCTATGAGCGAGAAATATGTATTTGCTTATATTTAGATCTTTCCAGCTTGCACCCTTAGAAACAGAAGCAACCAGTGCTATTTTCTTTTATTTTTTAAGATTGCCATTCAGCTTTTAGTTGCTGAGGACCCCCAGATACCCACTTCAGTTTACACTAGCATCTATCAAGGATCTCGGCGAGCTGACAACTGCGACCGCCGAGCCTCGAAACCACTTGAAAATCCGAAAAAAAAAAAGAAGGGGGAAAAAACGAGGACAGTCTGGTTAGGAGATACTGCTCCACCTTATCAGCGACTCCGGCGTGATTTGCATTTGCATTTCGCTGTTGTTGTTGTTGTTCATGATGTTGTTGTGCTGGTTGCTGCTGCTGGTTTTACGTAGGTGGAGGATGTCCTTGTTGTTACTGCTGTTGTTGCTGTTGTTGCTGTTGTTGCTGTTGTTGCTGTTGTTGCTGTTGTTGCTGCTGTTTTTCCTGTTTGGGGTTATGTAGGCACACAAACACACGTTGCCGAAATACGGATTAAAAGGGATTAAGCATACGCAGCGTGTACGTAAAGGCGGTAGACGATGTTGTGGGTTGCCAGTTCGCGGGGGGCGGCAACACATGTTTAAATTATGCTCAAAATTTGTTTAAAGCGAGGTGCTTTGTAGGCCGCGGCTATGTGTTTGTGTTCCTTGCTCGGGTTGGCGTAACTGATAAGCGGGCTAAGTCGCGGCGGCGAGTTTAGGGGTCTGGGGCAGATAGGTAAGCCGTGGGGATAATACGCTGGGTCTTGACTTAAATCGATGCTAATTTTCGGTTTAATTCAATGGTTTTGTTTACATGTGTTGTAACAACACCAGTCTGTGTGTGTGTGTGTGTGTGTGTGTGTGTGTAATGACATTTTGGCTTTTTGTTGCCGTCGCCGTCGCCGCCGCCATGACTGTGTAAATAATGCCTTTATTATTTTGCTTGATATCCACTCGCAGCAGATAAAAATGGAATGGCAACGCCAATGCCAGCACCAACACACAAAACCACAACAAGCAGCAGGTGTTAAAAATTTCACAATATGATTATCTACAATTTTTTTCTGCGCCCAGCGGATTCACATTTTTTTCATTATACTTTCGTGCTGTTTTGTCTGACGGTGTGAATTTTTGATGAAATTATGCGTGTACCGAGTTAGGCGTACCGTAAATAATGCGTACTTATCAGCGGCAAACATTGGCGCAGGTTTGAGCCGCACATTAGCAGCGCAGAGGGCTGTTGGGTCGGAATTGAAGTGCATATGAGTATCTTTCGGATTTGGGTTCACTGCGGTGCTGTTGGTTCGTGGATGGAGCCGGAAAATGTTTCCCCCTGCGTTTAAAATTGAATTTAACTCATTGTTGTGCGATATTTGGGACTTTAAATAAACGAAGTTTTAAATATATGCTGAGATTTTTCAGTTGTGAATATACTTTGTTTAAGAATGTATGTATATTTTCCTACATTGATTTATCTGCTTGATTTTTATTTATACAATTTGAGTATTATTATTATTTACACAAAATGTCTGCGAAGAGATAATGTAATGCTGGGATGATAATACATATTTATTTATTTTATCATAATATATTTTTTTGCTATGCAAATTAAAGTTATAAATAAACTAAACAAAAATCTAGCATCGCTATATCTTTGCTTCTGTCAAATGGGTTTATTTTTAATAAATTTAAAAAAGGTGTGTAACCACATGATAAAAATAGGAAAACATTTAGTTAAAAAAGTTTTAAGTATAATTTTGTGTATTATTATGGCTTAAATCAGTGGTCACGCATAGTTGTAAAACATAGAAAAGCTTACAAAATATTTTGAATTTTTATTTATTTTATTTATTATTTATTTTTAATTACTTACTTACGCCTTGACCCATTTGCTTAGTTAATTACTTAATGCTATGCAAGTTTAAGTAATTTTCTCGGAATTGCAAACGCAAAGCTCTATTGAGTTTTAAATGATAGAATATTCAATGTTCGTGAATCTCTATATGCTATTTCTTTGTTATGTTAATCAAACTTAATTAGTTTACCGTGCATAGACATAATTGGAATCCCAGTTAATCAATGGACTTATACCCATTCGAGCTTGAGTAACTTTTCGCCGGCAGTCAGTGGAGAAATTGCTTGCCATCTATCTCTTGAACTTTACCCCGGCACACAGAGCTACTCCCCGAAATTCATTGAGGTATAATAACAAAGTCAATGAACACCTTGATGACAGTTAACAGAAACCGTAGATTGGCCAAAAGGAAAGTAGCAGAGCACACAAACAGACACACACACACACACACACTCTCACATCTCGACACAAAATGGCAGAAAAGAAAAGGCAAAAAGATGGCGCAAATTACAGACAAGCTTATTACGCAAAATTTCGCTTAATTAGCAGGCAAAAAGGGAACCGAATAGAGCCAGAGCTAAAGGGAAATGGAAAAGCGGAAAAGCGGGAAAGTAGGCAACAGTTGCCCACGGACAGAAAGGAAAGTGAAATGAGACAAAAGGCCGTAGGAAAGAAAAACTACTCGTACACCCTACACATGGAGGCAGACTTATGGCACCTTTAGCCAGGCAAAAGCATAATATATATGAACTGACCTTAACAACTTGCACAGAAATAGCAACAGCAACAGCAGCAGCAGCAGCAACAGCAACAACAACAACCGTCAAGAGGAAGAAGCAACATGTTAGCCGGGTCAAAAAGGGGGGGTGGATTCAAGGGGACGGGGTAAAATTTACTCGGGCAACAGAATATTAAATGCCGCGTGGGAATTCTCGCCGTTTATGGTTGCAGCTGAAATGGGCCAGCTAGGGCGGAAAGGGACGGGACTAGAGGGGTAGAGTGGCAGAGAGGCAGAGAGAGATGGCCAGATAGCGAGGAGCGCGGCCAGTTACGCTTCAGTAATTTCACTTAAGTCATTATGAGCCATTAATAAAGCCAGGCCCTGCACTAGTTGAGCCACCACATAATTCGGGCTATACGGCTATATCTATATGCTGTTCGGCCTGCTCATTTCACACATCAAAAATCAAGCGAGTGGTTTCCCACCCCACGGAATCATAATGATAATCATAATCCCACCTACATTGACGATGATTTCATGGTTTTAATGTGTTAAATACCTTATACCAAATTCAGAAGATAAAACGCTTATCATAAATAAGTAGCACAGTTGGTAGCACCATTGTTTCAAGAGGTTTCCAATATTTATCATCAGTTTACTTGAACTTATTTTATTAATATTTCATAGTTTAAAGGTACTTATTCTTCTATTGTAAAATACGAGTTTTAATAAACAAAAAAGGCTTAGCTAGCTATATTTTTTTTTAACATATACACACCATCACTGATCGCGAGCAACATGAGCCAGTGGCAAGTCCTTGTTATACGAGTATATCTCTGTCATTTCACTCACCATACTATTTTTATTATTCAGATGCACAGACAAACAAACATATTTGTTGATTCTTTTCCAACTTGTTTGCTGTTTTTTCCCCGGTGTCATGGGAGGGGAGAATACTCGACCACTGGCTTTGGCTTCAATTTTCCAGAAGCGATTTTTGTTTTTCCATTGAAGTGCATTTTTATTGCAATTCATCAGCTGCGAAAGCAAAATTCGAGTGCATTGCGATTTGTGTTGTTCGAGATGTACGAGGTATTTAATTAATTTGAAAAATAAAATCCACCAAACGAAAATATCATATGGTAGAGATTTTCGACCATAAGAGTGCATGCCAATTTTTATTCATTTCCCATTGAAATGCGAATTTTCAAAGAGTCGAAAAGTGTTTGATTTTAAATATTTAACTTGATGTTGATGACCTGTTAACGTTTCGCCCAAGTGGCAGTCAAGTTAATCTGAATATAATTAAGTTTTCGAGCCACGAACTGATTAAAGCATTTATTTATCCCTATTCGGTCGTTTTTTTCTTGCTTGGCCTAAATCTTAACGTGATTATGAGTAGTTAAAATATGATTTTCTGTTGCCCCATAACTTTTGATATAGCCACTTTAAGTAATCCCGAATCTTGGTCAATTCATTTCCTATTACTCAAATATTTGTGTCAGGCATAAAGTTTTTCTAATTCATCCCATTGCTGGCACTTTCACTTAAGTCGGAAACTTCTAGGATATACATATATTTTTTGTGGCCTCTGTTCAATGAAGTTTGCTTCTCACACCCGCAGCCCTAGAAATACTTTTACTTTTACTTTCATAACCAAAAGCCTAACACTCGAGACAACAACAAACACTTCGAAAAAGTTTGAAGCCCACTCTTAAATATTATCTGTGAAGTGGAACTCTTAAAGTCCAACTTATACAGCTCTTCTAAGGCTAGCTCTTATATGCGAGCTTATACAACTCTTAGATATATATGAGTTAATGCTCTACCTCTTCTAAAATTCATTCAGCTGCGAAAGTAATGCTTATACTGCTCTGATGGGTGGACTTATACAGCTCTTATAGGCCAGCTTATACAGCTATTATAAATTTAAGATTTAAAGTTTTTTGGTGGCGCCACTCTTCGAACTGCCATTCAGCTATCAAAACAGTCCACCATATAAGAGTCAGTCTGCACAATTAGTAGAGTCACAAACCTCTCTGGCGCCGAAGCAATGGATGCTGCGAGAGAATTATCCGATTACTTTACGAAAGTTTGGGAAAAACGAAGTCGAGTTGTTCTAAAAAATACGAGTGCGCGCTGCAAAAGTCAAAATGGTTTTAGATACCAGGCATATACATAGCTAAATTGTTGAAAAGAAAGAAAACAGTCTTTAAAGTTGAACAAAATTATGAATTTATCCGCCTTGATACGTATTATTTAATGAAATAATTTTTTTCTAATAATATAAGACTTATTTTTCTTATAAAGCACATATTTTGTCTTATATGTCTCCCTTAGCGGTGACTTCAACCCATGAACTATGTTTTTGCTTTAAGTATTTATGTATAAGCTGGAACTCAACATGCTATTCGAACCGCCAATGTTCGAGTTCGCTTCAATCTTTTGTGAGCCGCGCTTGGACCTGTCGGCTAAAAGATACAGATACTTTGCGTTTAGTCTTGGTCGGTCTGCGCGTGGTCTATGTTGACAAACATTAGTGTGGCTCCCAGTAGCATATTTACCCGAACGAAGTGATTGCGCCGAAAAAAATACAAATACTCGAAATAAATAAATACTTGAATAATATTTATTTAAGCCTAGACAGTTGGTTTATACTGTTAGTGAAAAATAAGTGTGACGAATATGTTCTGCAAAATGCCTTGCAAAGTGCGGCCAAGCCTTGAACTGGCTGAGGCTTGTTATTAACCCGAAAGATACAAAACATAAGCCCAAACTGTAAACAAGTTAAAGTGAGTGAGTGAGTGTGTCGCAATCTAACAACAAATTCCAACAATCAAGCAACCTACAAGATGCAGTTTTGGATAACTCTGACATTTGCCGTGCTCTTGGGTGAGTTATCCCACCACTAGTAAAAATTGAAAACATATGAACCGCCGAATGTAGCTCATAGATGACCGCTTGCTGCATAAATGTCTGCGGCAAAAGTTCATGACATTTTCGCCCGGGCCATCGCAAAAGCACAAAAAGCAGATGAGTCCCCGACTCTCGGTGGCAGTCGTATCTTTCCATATGAATTGTGGCTTAGAGGATTCCGGGGGACTGGCTTTTCTGAGGGGGCCTTTATGTCTAGATACTCCTTTGTCTGCTTGCTTTTCGTTTTTCCAGCGATTTTTAGTCGGTTTGCCGTTGACATTTAAACACTTGTTTTTTCGTTTACCCAGTCGACGGCGTCTGCGGCAGTTGCTGCTGCGGTTTTTGCCTCACAACAAATAGATATAGAGAATAATTTTCTAGCCACAGCCAAGTGTTGCTTTAACACACGGGTCACCATCACCGCAGTCACCCCTCTCTCCCGGCCCAACTACCCCCGAACCTTTACATGCAAAAAGTTTTTCGTATAAATTTTTTCACTGTTTCAGTTATTTTCCTCAACAATTTCTGCAGCCTCAACTTTTATTTTTTCCGCCTGCTTCGGCTGCTGTTTATTTGATTTATGCGACATAATTCAGGCGAACTTTGTGGCACACATAATTTAATTTTTGCCATCACTTCGAGTAGGGAAGTTGCAGAATGAAAAAAGGTGAGGGGACCGGCACTTTAACTGACAAACATTGTTGCCGTTCGTTCCCGTGCGCTTTTTAATTATTTTTCCCTCCACTCTTGTGATGACAAAGTTGGCGCTTTTGTCTCGCATAGTTTGAGTTTTATTGTCGCTATTTGTTCGTCTGTTAATTGAAAACTATTTGATTATCAAATTTGTATGGCGTTAAAAGTTCCTTTTTTAAACAAGTCGTGTACAAGTCGAGTGCTAATTGTTTAGTGTTAAGAGTTGATGTTGCATTCAAAGACCGATTCTAACATTTATCATCTATCTGTATCGGTATTAACACGATTCTTTTGTTTGGTTTTCCTAATGCTACATGACGAATTTATTAGTGGGCATTGAACATTTTCGATTAGCGTGCTGTGGAATTGGGTTTGAGAAGATCAAGCGGCGCTTCATCAAGTTTATCATTTTATTACATGAACAACACAATTTCAGTGGTATCTATTTACTGATAATATAAATATACTTTGTGCCATTCCATCTCGTTCAAGTTATTTCTTAAGCAATTACGTTATAGGCTAGATCACATTTGTTGTTATCCTTTAGTTTTAGACAGGGTTTTGCATTGTCGATTCCAGTTATTTCGATTCTGCCGTTGGCAATTACTTTTGTCTTTTCAAAGTGACATAAATAGAAACACTTGACTTTCATGTCGCTGGGATGTTTAGTCAGGAGCTCTTCAGTTATTCCCTCCCTTCTAGCACATACTTCATCTAATGAATTCTGATAATGTAATGATGAGGGTTGCTTAAGTTTTTGTAAATAAGGAAATCTATTTTGTTACTTACGGATTCAGCAGAGTAAATGAATAGTGGGCCGGTGGCCAGCAAAACAACCAAAGCAACCGATATTCATTTTGGAGACTGATTCTGGTCAGTGCCTCATCTTTTATATGTTCTCATGCACGCCATGTCGAATAAGTTAGTAAAATTAATACTTTGTTCGTGCTTACATTTTAATTTTGCGACATATTAATATTTAAAATTTCTTTACGCTAATGAACAAAAATTATGAATCTTTACTCCTTAAAAAAGTAAATCCATATTAAATAGAAATGCCTTTGAAAAATGCATTAGTTTAGCTTTAATTCTTTCTATTACTGCATGACGAATTTATTAGTGGGCATTGAAAATGTTTGATTATTGTGTTGTGCAATAGAGTAGGAGACGAGTAAGCATAGCTAAAGCAAATGCCAGAAATCATTGCAAAATTGTTCATGAATGTGCGATATTGTGGCTTAAAAATTATATTTAATGCTGTGTTCAATGAACTCTGCATAAAAATTCCAACTAACAATTTATGCCACTTAAATTACCATAATTCCTAGAAAAAAAATATAAATCGCATTGTTATCCATTGTTATGTGTACAATAAATGACGTGAAATTCCGAGAACTAAGACACTTAACATTTAAATTGTATTAAGAATAAAGAAAACACAAAACAGAAGCACCACAAAAAAGAGCAGAAGCGAATGAGGTCCCTGGCCGGTTAGCAATATCATTACAAGACTCGGTCAGACTTCCCTGTGGCATTAGCACCTGCCCTTTGCTATATATACAATATATATACAAAACACGAGATACAAATGTGTATAGAGAGTCTCCAAGGCTTGCACGCGTCCAAAATTAATACAAGCCAAGCTGCAAAAGGCAAAAAACCGCCAAGAAACCGCTGGCCAGAAGGCAAAAAAAATGTATATAAAAGGGAAGCGAAGTTGGCAAGCTGCTAAAAGACGAAATACACCTGCCCGGGCACACTCCAAAAATTTTCATTCACTCTACATCTCTGCATGTCTTTGTGTAGCATGGCCCAAACCTATGAAATTAGTTTTATACCCGCACACATTTTTCCTCTTATTTTCGCTTCTCTACTTTTTTTTAGCACAAGTAGAAAATTGAGGATGTGGTTAGGTGCCGGAGCAGAGTGGTATTCACAAATCTCTTTTACCCCGCGGAGAGCTCGTTGCGGAGATATATCCGTCCATATGTACTGTCAGCCTTATAATCCGCAGACGATTTACGTAGGCAAATTGAATTAAGGCTGCAAAAACCTCGGCAAACAGAGTGGACTTAAAACCCGATTTGGCCTAATGCCGCAGCTAAAATGTGTTAGCATACAACAAACTTTTCAGCATAAATCCTTCACTTCGGCCGGTAGTATTATACCACAGTGGTACAGTGCATTGAACCAACGGCTTAGACTTAAAACCAGAGCTAATCGGTTGCCCAACTACGACCACTCGGCCAAGTAAGCCACTTGCTCTGATTAAAAGCAGCAAAAAGCACGCAGAAAGGAGTTAAAAAATGAGTGCAAATTATATGACGAACGGGTTATGGGGTTGCGTACAAGAGTTCTGAGCCATAAAGAGCAAATGATGTTGGTACTAGACTAGCCTACATAAGGCAGCTCTTCAAGTTGCTAACTGACCGCATTTGGCTCTGGCCACAGAACAGTACAGACAGCCCATGAGATGTATAATATGTGCTCCATTTGGCCGAAATCCAATTCTATCTATCCTTAAGCCCGAGTGTTCACCTCATTACAAGGGGCTTCCCTGTTCAAATTTTATTCACTTTTTTTGATGGGGCAGAAAATTGAAATCTGTGCATAAAGGTAAAACTCTGACACATAAATATTTTGGTTTATTCATTTTATATATTTTACAAATTAATTTACTTACAAATTAATTTAGTTAGTTTGAAATTTTTCTTATATTGTAATATATTGTTGTTTATAAGCTATTCCAACATAGCTGCTGTTGACTCATTTATTTTAAGCAGAAAATGCTCATTTTCATGATCAATAAAGTTCCATTTATAGAACTGATAACCCAGCTCACATTCGTTGTCATCTTTAATATCAAGGCACGGCCTTGTTCTATGAAAACCGGCTGTTCCCCAGACATTAGTCAATATATTTTTATTCGAAGGATCAGGTTGGATAATCTTGCCCTTTGCAATTATATAAGTCTTTTCAAATTGGCAAAGATAAACGCACTTGACTTTATAATCGTCTGAATCAGTATTAAATAAAAACTTATCAACCTTTTGTCAAATCATTTTTAATACCTAGTTTATGCTTCATTTTAGTTTTAAATGTTATACTCTCCATCTTATCATCCAACGTAAACTACAAAAAGGTGTATTTTTGCCACCTCATGCCTGCAACTTTTTCCCAAGAAAATTACATTCCTTGCCGGGATGCATATATATGTATATATATAAATTTAAATATAAACTTATGTCCATCAGCCTGCATCTGCATTGGAAAGTGCCGCATAATTACAACCCCCGGTCGTACCTTCTCATTTGTGAACAGCTCTTCCATCTCGGACTTTGTCTCGGGATTTCCATTGCCTTTGCCTTTGCCTTTGCCTTTGCCCCCTTGGCTTGATCACAAAGTTGCGACCCCGAACACGAAATGCTGGTCATTTGTTTTTATGTAAATACGAAATGTGCTGCCACCATCTTGCTGTTGTTAAGTTGGCTTATGCACATTGCCTTAACAAAAAAAGAGAGCCCAAGCTCCTACTCCATAAGCTGGATTCTTCCTGAAGCAGTGTTTATTTTTCGGTTGGTGTAAACATTTCTATTTGGCCTGGCAGTTTTTGGTCAAAAGCGCAAAACATGTTCCTTATTATTTTTTGTGCAAATTCACTTCCGCCCAGAAAACCGAAAATGAGCAACGAAAAGCAGCAGAAATTGCTCGCAACTTCTTTTCTTCTCCTGTGCTGTGCTGGCAGCACATTTTCTTTTGTGCAGTAAAAATAAATAACAGTTTATGAAAATTTGCCAAAAAGTATCAGCGGCCAAGAACGAGAACAAAGTGGAGTGGCTTTTCCTGTTTTGCCATTGTAACCGAAAAAGCTAAAGCAAAAAAAAAAAGCAGCAAAGTTAAAAAGCTGCCCATTTAAAAGGCGTTGACACTCCCCGCCAATTCGTTCTCTCACCCGCTGGAAATTTGTGCTAACGAGTTGTCGTTGTTTGCTTTCCTCAACTGAAGAGTCGGGTCTTCAATAGGCCCATGTGATGAGGCCGGGCCCAAAACCCCCCTTCTCCATCCCCCCCTCTTCCTTGTCTTTGTGCTAAATTGAACCAATTTTTTTGCTCTTCCTCTGGGTTTTTTCCTATGGTTTTTGTTTTCTACAAACATATTCTGTTTTTGTGCTGTTTTTTTTTTTATTTTTTTTATTTTTGCAGTACTTTGCACGTCAAGTGAGTGAAAACTCAGCGCTGGAGAATGCGATTTCCAAGCATGAGTGTGAATGCGAATGCGCTTTCAAAGCTCGGCTGCTGTCTATTCATGCGTGCCATACATTGGGATGGTTTTGGGTGGTTTTCCGGGTGGTGCTGGTGGTGCAGAGCCCCTCCAAGCCTACATGTATATCCACACACTTATGGAACACCAAACGGGCTTTCTAAGGATGAGCAATGATGAGCCAGGCTCATGAAATTGATATTGCTGTACTTTATTTTTATGTCCTATCTCATAATCGTTGCTTATCATGGCTAATTTTGATTTTAAGGCCAATTGTGATTATGTTATGTTATCTTTGATCGCTAACAACGTGCATTATTTTACTTTGGCAGAAGCCAAATAATTTTATTAATTGATTTCTAAGTTCTAAGCGTTCTCTTTAATACACTTAAAAAGCGTATATGCCAATTAGATTAGACGATTTTGCAATTGACAATTGTTTTTAAAATTTCCATTTCGCAGTGTAAGAAGCATTTGAGAGTGTCTTCGTCATTTGGGGCGCAATTCTTCAGTTGGTCCTTTATCACATTATATTACATTTATGGGTGAAATAAAAACCTACCGACTATTTACGATTTGAAAAGAGAAAAGAGGACCCATGGCCAACAAAAAAATAAAGGCAACGAATATGTTAATTTTAGAGATTGATTCTATATTGTGTCTTTCAGGTATTTTTATAGAATTTCTAGAACGTCATACTGCAATTTTTAATTTTGGCTCATTATTAATATGCACGTTACTCATTGTAAGGTTTCTATGACTTCGACTAATATGTTGAAGTCTTACAATATATTTAACACAAGTTGTTTTTTTTACATATTTGTATATTTGTGCAACCTTTTAAGAACGACGTTCTAAGCATTTAAATATCTTATAGGCGAGCTCACAGCTGTTGTCGTCCTCAAAATCCAAGCACTTTAACACATTAGGATCTAAGTTATTTTGGGACGGTCTGACGGTCTTGCCATTGACAATGATTTCCTCAAGTTCCAGTAAGCAATTGTAATAACACTTAAAATTCTCATCGGTGGGATTTTCAATAGTAAGCTCTTTGATCGCTTCCTTCTTTGTACTGCAATTTTTTAGGATGGGATCCTGTTGAAAATCGACACAGGTGCTAACTGAGTAATAAAATGTTTATGGGTTAGGAAAAGGCCTTATGATACTTACATGTTCAGAAAGGAATGGGGCACCAAAATCAGCGGCCAGCAGGAGAGCAAGAGCAACTAATAACTTCATTTTGAGGAATGACTCCAGTCTCTTCATTTCAGTCTGTTTTTAAATGATTTTTGGCATGCCTTTTCGCATAAATTTTTAGAATAATCGGTGTTATATGTCATTTTAGGCATTTAAACCACTTATTTGGTTTGTTAATTTTCCGATAACATTTCTTAACTTTATTGATCTTACATTTGGAATATAAGCACACCCCAAATAGTGATGGATATTGATTCATAATGGAAATGGTACCATAGCATAGTCACTATAGCATACTAAATTTATTAAAGAGACGTTTGAGGCCTGTAAATAGTTATTGCCGAGTTTACATTTGATGGGCTTGTTTATTGTCAGGCACGGCTTTATCTTTCCTCCTACATGTTCAGAAACATTTTCCGTAATTTTTAGGACGGATAAGTTAAAATCGCCGACTACGCCGTTGCTCAAAACTAAATGAACTGTATTTTCTAATTTTTCAGTGATTTATTTTATTTCATTGCCAAGCATCTACTTGAGTGTTACTCAAATATTGCTATAATTGCGTGGAAATACACTGAATAAACGCTAAAATATGTTACGCCCTACGTGGTATAATAAATTCTCTCTGTTTTTCTACTTATTTATTTAAACTTTTTAGAGCCTTAAACAAACGAATCAAGAGAAACGATTATTTTGGGTGTGGTGAAACTTATTTAATAGGCTCTTGAAGGCATGTAAATAACTTGTGGCCGAGCTCACATCTGTTTTCATCCTTTATATCCAGGCACAACTTCGCCCTTTCAGTGCCATCTAATGTTAAATTCATTGTTGAAAGATCAGAAATGACGATCTTACCATTGGCAATGATTTTGGCATTTTCCAGTAGGCAGTGTTGAAAGCATTTTAATGTAACAACGGTGCGATTTTCATTGGAAATCTCTTCAATTGCTTCCCCCCTTGTTGTGCAATTCTGAAGCACTGGGTCCTTTTGATAAAAACTGGTAAGTTTGTGGCTGAGGAAAAAGCCTTTTGCTACTTACAATTTCAAATGAGAATAGTTGACTTATAGAAACCAATAGAAGAAGTAGGGCCACTAACACATTCATTTCAAAGACTGAATCTGTTCAGTGTGTTGGAGACGGTTTTTAAAGACTGCTAGCACAACTTTACGCTTAAATTTCAAGAAATATTTTCCGTCGAATTATAATGTTCTGGTTATATTTACCGTTAAATTAATAAATACACATAACAATAATAATTTTCTGATTATAGTATTATAGAACCAATACAGTACTGGAAATAATTATACATCGTTACTTATTATGCAAATGGCTATATTAGATTCCCTAAAGCATACTCAATTTATTGAATTCACGGTTATGGGAAATTCTTATGTAAGCACTGGAATACCCTATAGCCGAGCTCACATTTGTTGGAATGCCTGATTTTCAGGCAAGGCTTAACCTTTCCTCTTATAGCTTCATAGGATTTCTCCGTAATGTTTAGGACGGCCAAATTATAATCTCCAACAACTCCATTGACGATTACTTCGAGCCTCTCCAGTTCACAGGCATAAAAGCACTTGACCCTAGTACTAGTAGGGTAATTTTTGAAATAATATGGGGTAATTCCGCCCCTTTTTGCGCAATCATTTCTTACGGGGTTCTATTGGAATTACAAACAAATTGTAATAGTGTTAACTATGGATAATTTGTGAGTTCGAAAAATACTGATACTTACGATTACAAAAGAGAACAGGGGACCGACGGTCATCAAGAGAACCAAAGCAGATAATGACTTCATCTTGGAGTTTGATATTGATCAGAGTGTTACTGATCGCTTTTATACTTTTTTTTTGCAAAACTTTTCGCATTAGTTCCGAAGATTAACTGTTTTACAATTTCGTGTTGCAAATTAAATATTTTACACTTCTTTATTTTGGATTAGATATTTAAATTCTCATTCTTTTACTTGTATTTTTGAATTTTGTTTATTTGTCACACCAACCAAGGAAAAATAAATTAGAAATATTTATGAATTGTGTTTAAATTCTTTGAATTCAATTTTATTAAATGCATAAAATATTAAATTAAAATGGTACGGAAAGTGCCCAAATCAGATGATCTTTTGTCGCCGTGTACCGCATAGTCTTTTTATGTGCAGTTTACCATACCGTATATCTCATAGCCAGCACGAGCTCATCGCACTTGGCCTGGCGAATGCGGCAGCTCGGAGCAGCAGAGCAACAGAGCAACATGTTTGGAAGTGGGTGTGCGTAAGGTGTCAGTGGCACCTACCACGACGACGTCTGGTACAAGTTGATACTCCTACATTACCGCCAAGTCCCCGCCCCCTTGCCAACCAGTCTTGGCCAAAAGAGGAGGGAGCTGCAGCTGGGAATTGGTATTGGGATGGGGATGTGGATGTGGATGTGGATGTGGATGTGGATACAGATTCAGATGCAGATGGAGCTGAAGCTGAAGCTGCAGTGTCTGGGCCTGCTGGCTGTTTTCTGTTTTCCGCAGGGGGTGGTGGCGAATGCTGCGGGTGCTGGGTTTCCATTGCATTTTCGGTCATTATTCAACGTCATTGCAGTTTGCTGCTGCGGTGGCAGCTTCAATGATGCATAATTTGTAGCGTTATATAAATGCAAACTGTGTTGATATTTTTTATGCTAATTGCATGCCAGTAAGACTTACATACACACACACACACATATATATAGCTCTCTGTAATTACATGAGCCCGGGTGAAAAAAGAAAGTTGACAGTTAGGTGGCGTCAACGGCAGCGGCAGGTACCCCAACAAACAAGTTGCAACTGCAACATCAACAGCAGCAACAGCAACAGCAACAGCCACAGCAATTGTTGTCGCTCCTTATGACGCGACAGTAACGAGCAAACAAATGTACAAACATACATATGTAGTGTGTGTTTGCAAAATATAACTGTACAGTTAGGTGGTTGTATCTGATATATGCAATTATGCATGACGCGTTCTCTCAGATCGCAAAAAGATACAGTCGCCGCGGGCAAATCTAAAACAAAAAAATATTGGGTTAAAGATATGTAACGTGCGAAGTTGGCAAACTAAAGGTTTTCTTTTTTCAAAACACTTTGGATATAACAGGTCTTTGAGAGCGACTGTTATGCTAATGAAACCTAGATCTAATAAAAAGTTTTTATTTAGAATGTAAAGATACATACAGAGTATCTAGTATAAAGAGTATCTAGTATATAGAGTATTTAGTATAAAGAGTATCTATTGTATGGAGTATCTAGTATATAGAGTATCTAGTATAAAGAGTTCCTAGTGTATAGAGTATCCAGTAGAGTATCAATTGCATCTTAGGCTTGCTCCAGGCCCAGTAACGTGATCCACTTACTTAATTAATGTTATATTATGGATTGGACCCAAAGCAACTCAACCCGGTCATAAATTCTCGCCTTCAAATCTCGCTGTATCCGTATCGTTAAGAACGACAGAAGCGATTTATGAGGACGACTAAATAATTGGCAAATAACGCCGCCTGGTAATTAATAAAGTTTAGCTTAAGTTGATGGCTAGTGCCATAAAAGCACTGCCATAAAACGCTCTCCGAATTTCACGAAAGCATAAAAATTCAACATGAAGCGCTTTCGCCGCTTTATCAAAGCCGATTGGCAATCCTCGATGAGCAATTGAATATGCGATTTCTATGGTCATTAATCTCGTGCACCGATACGCTGCCTGCTAAACAGTTCCCAACTCGATTTCCAATAGCTGAAGCCAATTTGACTATGCAAATAGCTCGAGTTGAACGCTCTGTGTTTTCTGACTTGCTTTTCAAGTGCTGCCAATTAACAAGCCCTAGACATCGTGTGTGTATATGTGTGTGTGTATGTTTGCGAATCGATATTTACTCAATTAATTTATAACTTCCGCCAGCAGAGAGAGAGATAGCAGGAGGCAAAGCGACAGCGATTTTTCATTCATAAAAAAAGGCAAACGAAACTGATGAAGCTCCGATGATGTCGCTGGCTGTCAGCGGGTTTTTCAAGCCAACTTGCCCGCTCTCTTCGGCACAGGAAGCAATCATCGTGCTACAAGTCATATTAACTTACGCTGGGCGCACAAAAAAAAAAAAAATAAAATAAGTGTAGGTATATGTGTTGTACTGTATGGCCATCTGGAAAAAAGACGTACCCAGGAATCACGGCAAAAACAGAAGCAGCAGCTGGGAGCCGAGAGTTGGGAACTTGGGAAGATGGCAAGATGGAAAGATGGGGCTGGATCCGATCTGGCCAGCATATGTTGTCCGGCAACTTTGCGCATGCGAAAGTTGCACTCGAAACTATCAATGAAGGAGGACCCAAACCGGACTTCTTCCCCTTCCTCCTGCAAAAAAAAAACCCCTCCATGGAGGGGCTACCAGTCGAAATGCGAGCAGGTGCACCACTTACCCACACTGGCAAACATTTCATAATGATGGATGGCCAACACAAACACACTGGCGCGCCTAAGCCGGTTTTTGAAATAGCGTCAGTTGTTTGTATCTTTTTTTTCGGTTTGTTTTTTGTTTTTTTTTTGTGTTGCCTCAATTAAACTGCCAGGGACGTGGTCGAAAACCCACAAAAGTGTACGGTAACTTTTGGCCCAAAAAGAGGGGGAAAAAAAACGAAGAGAGATACTCGTGAAAACTGAATTAATAACCAGGCGCGTCAATGTGAGAATTATATCAATTTTCAACTGCAGATGCCAGGAATGTAAAGTTAATATTTAGCACTAACGAACTTTTCATGGAGTCTCCAAATAAAATGATTGATGGTTTGGCTGAGGGAGTTAATAGAATGACAATAACCGGAAAGCCGTATGAGTGATGAGGGTGTGAGAGTTTCAAATTGCTAGGGACGACGAAGTTTTCGGAAACTGATGTTTTTGTATAGATAACATGGATAAACACGAAAGAAGGAGCATTGTAATTGAATTAAAGACATACCCCTTCACCCTTCTGTTACTATGTGCATAAAAAAGGCTTCATTTCAATTTAGAAGTTTTCTTTTTTTAAGTAATCAATTTGTCCCCATTTACAGAGACAGAAACTCGAAGATCTTTCGATTGGTATTACCCATAGCTGGCGGCATTTTTGATTCGATTTGTGGCGGCTCCAAGGCGGTGTTAATTTTGACAAATGAACATTTTGGTTGCTGGGCATGTAGAGCATGGGGCACAATGTGCCAGCTTATCTATAATTTACATGTTCTGACTAAACTGGGACTCCACACAAGGCACCATGTTGCGTTGTCTCTGCTTAATTACGGCCCATCGAGCTTGGCCTTTTGTGCTGCCTTTTGTCTTGGCCTCAAACTAATCAGCTCGCAGCCATTAATCTGGCCACAGTGTCTAGTTTCGATGCAGCGGTATCTCGATTATCTAACTTTCAACTGAGAAGTTGTAGCCGAGCGAACGTTATGGCCGAACAGTTTCCAAAACACCGCCGCCAGATAACTTGAATTTCTGGCTCTTGGGTGACGGTTGTCGCTCGACTGGCTTTGTAGTTCTTTTTCGGATGTTTTTTTTCTCTGTTATTTAGCGTCCACACTCAACCCAATTATGAGCCAAAAGTGCAAAATAAAAATGGTTTTTATGTCCACCCATTAAAATTTGTGTTGGCTCTCAAATGGGATACGTTGACAATTGCAGCGATGTTTGAGCTTGGCGTTGGCCCGCATCTGTTCACACGCTGCCTACATAAATCTCGAAAAGTTAATGAACGCATCCTTGAAAAAAACAAAAAAACAACAAATATATTCATACACAAATGTATGGGTAATACCGACATTTTGCCCGGCAATCAGCCGTCCATTAAGTTTTATAAAAACAAATGGATGAACGCACAAAGCAAAGTTTTGAGCTGCATACATAAATAAAATTAAGCAAAAACTAACAAAAACAAAAAGAAAAGTTAAAGCCTGGCCCAAAGTGTGCGGGTTCCAAAACAAATAGTACAAAATTTACGATCGCTTATATATTGTATTGATTATATTTGCAAAAAGTTAAAGTAGAGGACTCTGTGTTTATCTATAAAAATACGCTCAAACGAAACATTTAAATATGCTCTACAGATACTGCAATTCCGATGGATGAGTTCTGGTTTTGGGATTTAATTTGCATAGTTATGAATGGTTCTATGGGTTTTCGTTCAAAAATAACATTGAATTTTTAGTAAATCAAAACTGCTTTGACTAAACTGAGTTTTTGTTTCTAATAGGGACTTTTTAGATTAAATTTTATTCTTACAGAGTTTAATAACTTATCGTTTGAATAACGTTTTTATAAACTATTATAAGCCATAAATTCTAAGACTATTTTTAAACTAAACTATTTTTTCTGAGAAATAATGTCAAGATCTTTAAAGGGGGACTTGCTAATTTATAATTCGCATTTGCATAAGTATGAACTGTTTTATGGGTTTCCGTTCAAATATCACATTGAAATTTTAATGAGAATTGTTATTTACTAGTTTCATAAGAGATCCAGACTTGGCTTAACTAATTTTGTCTCACAAACAAAGTTCAGAGCCTCAATAAAAACGGCAAAAATATGTTGTTTGACCTTTCGGCGAGACAGGCCCGACAAACCAAGTCAGCCAATGTACCGCTCGGGGCCCAGACATTATAATTATGCAGCTGCCACATACACACAAGAAGTGCAATCGACTCCGTCGTCTTGGCATTTTAACATTGAGCCAAGCATTTGAGCCAAGCGGCGACAAGTGCAGCCGTCGTCGATCGACGTCGTAGTTGCAGTTGTTGGCCAATTCAGTGCGGCATTAAACTAAGCCGTTTCAAACCAAGAAAGCAGTCGGAAAGCCAGGTGCGTGCTTTGGGTTCGCAAAACCCAGACGGATACCTCTTTATCTCTGGCCATACCTATACCCCATACTCCATACTCATACCTATACCTATACCCCATACTCCAGCTAAATTTAAATTCAGTTTAATATGCGCCGCGAACTGAGGCAATGCCCACGTCTTTTGTGGACTCTGTGTAAAGCCATTCATATGGCGGTTACCATTCATAAGCCCGTAGTTTTTTCCTCCATATATTCGAGTATATCTCTTTTACCTGTTCACAGCACGTAGGTTGTGTCGACGGGTCTCATAGTTAGTTTTGCCTCTTGAACTGGTTTGGCTTTGATTTCTTTATGAGTCTATTGCTGGACCGTTTTTTACTACATCTGGCCAGCTAGATTTCTTATTCAAATAGCCGCTCGGAGTTGTGGGTTCGGCTTAAAGACATTTGCTGCTAGCAGCTCCCCAGAGTCTTTAGGTCTTGAAACTTTTCCAGGATACGGTGGTATATAAAAAAAAAAACAAAAATTAATTTTCCATGGCTGGCAAAAGTTTAACCATTTGGCGAGCAAACACCCCACCAAGTTTTACGATTCCGCTAAATAATATTTTCTTGCATATTTTAAGATGCCACCGCCTTGACTTTCCATTTCATGCCATTTCCTCAGACTAATTTATTTTCATAGACTAAAAGGCTAGGTGCTGCAAGGGGGTTTTATGATTTTCAATTTATGACTAATAAAATTCGTAAATTTTTTGTGTTCTTCGTTGTTGTTGGCCCTGCTTTGTGGGTGTTCAACATCTTTTAACCCACGCATGTGGCAGTTGACAAAACTGGTTGGACGAGGCGGATTGACAAGCGGAGTGGCTTACAGTCATAAAATCATCAAATCTATTACTGTTCTCTTTGCGTTTTTATTATAGTCAACATCGAGAAAAATTGAATTTTATCTTTCCCGCCTCACCGAAAATTGTTTAATTTCGGCCAGGGCTTTTATAGTTATTCGTTGACTTTGTTTCCTTCTATTTTTTGATTGCCTAAAAACATGGATACACGGATACATGATTTTATTAAAGATTTAAATTGCACAGGCAGCAATTTAGTTGCTACGTATAAATTTAACATTTTAACTGACATTCCTGACGGATTCCCGCCCTGCTATAAATTCAGAATTTCGTATCCGGAACTGACCCGCCCGCAAAATACTTTCAATTTTTGCATGGCAAAATGTTTACTGTTGCGGTGAGGCAACAATTTTTCGAAAATATTCTATGGCATAGTTGAAAAAATAGTTGACACGACCGACAAGGGGGGCAACATTTTTGTATTAATTAACGAAAGATGCGAAAGATGAAAGTCCCCGAAGCGGGAGGGTCCCCACTTGAGAGTCGGAGGAGGGTCAGGGGTCAGGGATCAGGGGTCACATCTCCATCCCGAGCTCGTGTTCATCTAAAATGCTCATCAAGCAGAAAATAATTAATGTTAATGCCTTCAAATGGATTCGGTGTGGGTCTCTGGCCACTCGAATGCTCTAATTTGTGCAGACCGCAAAGTTCATAGCAAATTAGTTGATTAGTTTAACGTCGATGAGGCCGGCTGGCTGGCTCTCTTGCCATTTGATATTGGCCAGGCCTCATTTGTTCAGCTGCAAATTTTATAATTCAATCAGTGCTCAAACACACACTGAGCAGCCAGACAGAGACTTGGTAATGCGGCAATATGTAGTGGAGCAGCAGGATGTGGATCTGTGCGGGGAAGTCACAACAATAAACAGACATTCCGAGGTCGTTAAGATCCACATCCCCATCCACATCCACATCCCCATCCACAACCGCCATACTCACTCTCGATTCGCGTGATTCAAATGCGTTTTATTGTGAATTTATTAAGCGTGCCCAAGGCGCACATTAAATGGCCGGTCGGTGACACTCCAGTGAGGGAATGAGGGTTGCCCGAGATGATTAAGGCGGTCCTGGGTCAGCAATAAACTTGGCCATAAGCGGCAGCCTCAAAGCCATCAAATGCTGGGTCCCACTAAGATGGGAAAGATAACTCAAGTTACCTTTGAGACTACGGAAAGTAATGAAGATTTCTTCAATATGTTCCTTGATATTTATGCATTTTCATTTTAAAATTCTTTCTTTTGAATTCCTGCCTACCTTAAACATATGAAGCATTTATATTTGGTTTTCGTTTTAAGATAAAATCTTTTTAGCAATTAATCTATATATCTTCAAAAAGTTCCTTGGTGTTATATATGTATTTTAATTTAAGAACCCGTCCTATAAAAACATAAAGCATTATATCAAGGAGAAGTTCTTTTATTTTCTAGGGTTTGTGGCAAAATCCAACAAAAAATTGTTGGTAACTCCTTTCACTCTAAGTAATTAAATAATTTAAATACCTTTGTAAATTTCTCAAACCATCTGGTTAATATCCCAGAGACGTCAGGGTGGCTAAAAACCGCTTAAGTGTCAGCAGAAAATCGGATTGGCTTGACTCGCATTAGAGCCAAGTATTTAAGTCCCTGCCTTGGTATCTCAAACAATAAGCACATGTGGAAAATAATTGTTATGGTCGTGCCCAAAATCCTTTCCCTTGCCATTTAAAACAATTTGAAACACTCTGCCGGCGCTTAACATGGCTGACAACAAATTTGACACACCAAAAGCCGCTTTAATCAATATAATAAAAGACATTTGTTAAGTTAGCAAGCAGAACAGTTAACCCAACAAGCGACAAAAAATGGTTAACAGGCGTAGATAAACAACAAAAATAAAGAAAACAAAAAAATTTAATTAAATTTATAACGCAAAGCCGCAAAACCCGGAGAGGAGATTTATGTGCCCGTTAATTTTGTCAAAGCGAGTAGAGATGCCGGCTAAGTGTCCTGCCGGTTAAAAGGAGTGTGCACACACAACCATGCCACCAACAACATATCAGCAACAACAACAACAACAACAAAGAGGGCCACAAGCAATAGCAAACGAAAAAAAAAAACCTCACCGGATTTCCTGTGATATGCCACAATATTTTCCATTAACGCGCTGGAGTTACCAGAAAGTGGCAGCGTGAGCGAATAAACTGGAAACTGGTCTCGATAAGGAGAAAAAACACACACACACACACAGAAAAAAAGGAGCGAAAGAAGAAAAAACAAAAGGCCGAATGTGCGTTTGGTCCAGGCCACTCCACTTCACTTCACTTCACTCTATATTCTGGATTGTGGATTCTAGAAGCTGGATGCTGGACCCCTCGATTCCGGATTGTGTAGCTGTAGCTGTAGCTGTAGCAATAGCCTCACCCTCTGCGACAGTTGCTGGCTTTGTATGAGTTAATGACTTGTAGATAGTTTAACTTACAAAGCAGCAGCAGGCCAGATATACTAGGCCCAAGTCTCGGGCCAAAGCGAATGGCAGCGGGCTAAAACGGGCTAAAGCGGGCCGGGACCTTCGAGTGCGTTGCGTTGACCATTAGTGCGACATCCGGCGTTGCGCTTCGCTTGGCATTGCCACACGTAACAACTCACGAAAGAGATGAGCAAATGCGTTTGAAATGGCAAATTTATCTAAGACATTCAAGTATTACCAAATTTTAATTTAAAAAAATTTAAATTGATTGCAGAAAACGAATTCAAAATATATTTAATAGTACTAATTGAAAGCAAATGTCGAGTCCCGCTTAAATTCCTCCGAATTTTGATTTAGAGATATACAAAACCCCATTTATTTTCAGATTAAAAAATAATAAATTCAGATAATAAAAAACGTAATTTATAGATTTTACTCCGATGTATTTCGGCTGAGCTTCGGCATCCGTAATCAGCGCAACTACAAGCATAAAACACATAAAATAACAATAATTTAATAATGTTACATATTTTTGTATATTTAAACCAACAATTATTAAGGAAACATTATAAAACACTCCTTTTAATTTTGATGTGAGCAAATCCAAAGCCCCTTCAAATCTCCTAAACAAATTTTTAGAATTTTCCAAATTAAGAGTGTGTTTTCCAAATCAATTTAAAAATTATGTTTTTATAAAATCCTTAATATATGTTATGAATGCAACGTTTCGTTTTTTTTAATATATAGTGCAAAAAACATAAGCTCTTACTTTTCAATTTTAAAATGCAAAGTGCCAGAATCATATAAAACTAAAAAAAAAATACTGTAGTGCTTTGTAAAGAGCTCAAACTTTGAAGTTTTTAAAAATGTAAATCCGTAAGACCCTGTGAAGGTGAAAAGAGAGCACAACTGATGAAAGCCAGAGGCACCGCAAACTTCCTGCCCGAGTCACTTAGTAACTCAGGCATCTCTGGGTCCTGCCAGGACCTACAGAGCTCGAAAACTATTAGCAGGCTTTTGAGGCCAATGCAGGCCAGCACACTCACTTAACTTGCGGCCAGGAATCGACTTTGGCATAGGCTCAGCCGCAGCCACAGACACATGCAAAGCTAGCAGTCCTGGGTGCCCCCGGATCGACATCATCATCATCATCGTCATCGACATCGACATCGACATCGACTACGGACGTACGTTTTGCGGTTAAGCAGTTAGTTTAGTTTGCGTACAATTTGTGGGACCAGTTGACAATTACAGCTGCCTCTGGGTCCCCTTTAACTTCCACTTCCACTCTCAATGATGTCCGATGTCCGATGTCCGATGGCCAGTGGCCAGTGGCCAGAACGCCTGAAAACCCATGAATGAAATGCTAAACCGGTTGGGCCTTTGGCCCGCTGCTCATCTTTCATTTACTTTGCACTTACTTCACTCACTAGAGTGTGTGTTTTGTACTCTGTTACTCTGCTCCTTACTTCGCCAGTTTCTTTGCTGCCTACTGTCACACTTCAAGGATTTCTTTGTTGGCCAGGATGGGATATGGCTTGCATATGTGTGACAATTACCCTCTGTATATTGTCTTTTCTTGGTGCCAGCGGGGTGGCTTATGGCCTGCTGGCCATAAACCCACAGAGCCGTAGTCATATAGTATACCTACCATAGACGGGTGTCTTCCTCCCGTAATGACACTAAATGAGTTGTATGCATGTTGCAGTGGGCCGGGTCTCAGTTTTCTCTGTTTTTGTCGTCATTGTCAGTGCAAAAACCTGTCAAGTTCTGCTGTTTTGTTGTTTTGTTGGTTTTTTGTTGCCTTTTTTCGTCGTCGTCGTCGTCGTCGCTGGTTAATTGCCGCAGGAAATGTTCTGGCAGTGCCGAGTTGGTCAACTGTCGCTTGGCTTAATTGCTTGAACTTTGGCCGGGCTAAATGGCAGCATGCAAATCGATGCGCCCTCAAAACGAATGACTAACTTTGGCCACATTTACACATTTCCGCCCCCTTCCCTGGTGACCAATTCATATCCGCTTTTCTTTCAAGACCATCCACTGTCTTGGCAGACAAATAATCAATTAATCCGCTGATGAAGTCCACGACAGAAATGTTTTTTTTGTGGCCACGATTCACGCAGTGCACAGTGGCACCGAAACCAGTTTAATTGAGCAATACATTGGCTGGGAATTAATTCTAATTTAAACTTGATTCGATCGGGGGATTTGAGAATGTTATTAGAGATTTGCGCTTGATAAATGGCTAATTCATTAGTCCAAGCTGGGCGAGAATTATTTATCGCAGATAAGGCGACAGTTGTCTTTAGCCGGGCATAATTTATAGAAGCTCGATCGAGAGATGATTAATAGCGCATTATTTGCCAGCAGGTTATTATCTCCGATTTAAATGTCCGACCGTAGTCCAAAAACGGAACTTTCTCCGGCACCCACACATCATTTACATTCCGATTTCCCACCACTTCGGCGACAGTGTGCGTGAGTTGTCAATGCTTTTATATACCTATGTGGATTGCTCTAATGCTGATTAGGTCGACATCGCACACATGGCATATAAAAAGGCCCCGAGTGAGTAGGCCGTTCAATTTGGTATCGAACGTGGCCCAGTCGTTTCTTTAAGACATTTTAATGCTAATGAGCCGCAAGCTGCAGACCTACTTTGGCCCATAGGTGTGGGCCGATACAGCGGCAAACAGACTGTTCGCAGAACAGAAAAGACCGATGGACAGATACATCCATGTCTCAATGACAGCCTGAGAGTTGAGCTGAGTTGAGTTGAGTTGAGTTGAGCTGCCCCCCCTCCCAATTCAGGCTGACACATGTGAGCGGAAAGGAAACGAAACGATTCGAATCGAATCGAATCGGAAAAAAGAAGTTGTACCAAATTAGTGCGATGTGACTGAGCGACGTCGTCGGGGCTTACGCTTAAGTAATGTGTATTTTATGTGTGGGCTGTAAAAACTGGGTAACCGTGGCCATCTGACTGCGACTCCGACTTCGATTCCGATGCCGATTCCGAGTTCGATTCCAACTCTGGGCACTGACAGGTCGACATCCATGTCGATTCGTTGCCAATTGAACTGTTCCCATTGCCGGTGCACTTGGCAAACTACGTGCGCAAATGTCGAACGTGTCGATTAACCATGCGAATTTCCTTTCCATCTCGTTTTATTTTGCACGGCGAAAAAAATCTTAGCGTTAACCAATTGAAATTCCATAGTTTTGGTAAAAAAAATTATAATGCTTTTTTATTTTACCTAAGAAGGAGGATATATGAATAATCAATTCTTTTAAAAAATGGACTTCTTTTTTTTTCTTTTAACAGACTAAAGAAACAAACAGATAGCCTTACTTGATCTAAGAAATATTCAATATTTTTAAAATAAAAAATTAAAGAAACTCAATAAATCTCTAACCGAAACCCGTCTTTTTTTCTCTCTGTGCAGCTGGTACCATATGCCATGGAATGGCCGCAGTTACGGCACCAACTCCGGCCGTTCAGGTGGCCTCTCCGCCAGTGCAAAAGTTTCGCCTGACGCCGCACGATCTGCAAATACTCGAGGGCACCGACACACTCCTGCGCTGCGAGGTGTCCGCCCGGGCAGGAAAAGTTCAGTGGACCAAGGACGGATTCGCGTTGGGCTTCTCGGCGGTAATTCCGGGATTCCCCCGCTATTCGGTGCTGGTGGATGCCAAGCAGAATGCCTACAACCTGCAGATCAAGAACGCCACGCTGGAGGACGATGCCGAATACCAGTGCCAGGTGGGTCCGGCCCCTGGAAACCCCGCCATTCGGGCTAATGCCAAGCTGAGCATCGTGGCGGCTCCCAGTAGCATCGTCATCGAGGGCTATGCCCGGAATGCCAAGGTCGAGGTGGAGGAGCGCCAGAACCTCACGCTGCACTGCATCGCCGAGAATGCCAATCCGGCGGCGGAGATTGTCTGGTTCCAGGGCGAAGTGCCAGTCACCACGGGTGAGTTTCTGTCTTTCTTAAAATACAGAAAATATATGTTGAATTAAACTTAAATCTTTGTTCCTCCTAAAATATTCTTAAATTAAAAGATATACATTTTTTCTCAAAAGTCTGTTCCTTTCTAGTAGCATATACATAAATATTTTTGAATTATATATTGTGTATATTATCACGAAAATGTGCTAAAATATAAAACATTTCTAAGGCTGATGTTTTTTTCATTTCAAAAACCCAGTAATGACTAATGAATTAATATCGAATTGCTGACCAATTTCGGTGACTTTTTCTCCCCGTGTAGTCCCCATTGTGTCGGTGAATCAGACTGCCCCAAAGCGTTTTACGACCAGCTCCACGCTGCACCTGCAGCCCCGCGCCGATGACGACTACAAGGAGTTCTCCTGCGAGGCAAGGCACAAGGCCCTGCCCCCCGACGTGCCGATGCGCGCCCAGGTGCAGCTCTCCGTGCTCTGTAAGTGCATTCTGCGCCCTTTGAGCCCTCCCAGGTCTCTAATCCCAATCTATACACATACCCATACCCAATCCAGATCCACCCGGTGCCCCGTTCTTTGAGGGCTATGGCCAGGGCGAAAGCCTGCATCGCGGTCAGGAAGTGCAAATTGCCTGCCGCAGCCGCGGCGGCAATCCCCCGGCCCAATTGACTTGGTACCGGAACGGGGTGGCCATCAGTTCGCCGCAACGCACCTCGGGCCGTCTGTCGGAGAACGTGTACAAGTTCACCGCCGCCGCCGAGGACAATGGGGCTAATTTGGTGTGCGAGGCCAAGAATCTGCTGGCAACAACTCCCCTGCGCGCCGAACTCAATCTGACTGTTCTGTGTAAGTTTCCCTGGCAGCAAAAAGCCATCAAGCATATTTACTTAACTTTAGCCATCTAAAAAAAAGTCACATTTAAAAAAAAAATCTTGACTTTCATCATAACACTAAAAACTATCGTTACATAAAAATGAAACTATTGAGAATGAAAAATTTGTCATAAGATGATAATAATATTACCACAAATAGAAAAGCTTATGTAGTTAAAAATAATAAAGCCTTGGACTGCAGTTTTAGACTCTCCGGTATAAAAATGAAACATAAACGTATATGAAGTATTTTGAAGTATTGAATTATTACTGTCTGTAGATTAATTTCCAGACACACCTATATGAAACTAAAGTTTCAGTTTATTTTAATTATCTACACACTCATTATTTAATTAAGTATTGTAAAAATAACTTTATATCTCTGAACAGATGCCCCCAAGGATGTTTATCTGAGTGGAGCCAACCAGGCCAAGGTCGGCGATTCCGTGCAACTGAGCTGCGTGACTGCCCCTTCGAATCCCCAGGCCCGCATCAGTTGGACAATCAATGGACGTCCGATGGAAAACAGTACCTTCAAGACCACGAGCAGCTCCGACGGTGGCTGGGTGAGCAGTTCGAACATAACTCTGAGTATAGACTCGCAGAGCAGGACCTTCATTGCCGTTTGCCATGCCCTCAACACGGAACTCACACAGAATGTGGTGGGATCGCACACCGTGAATGTTTTGTGTAAGTTTACCTACCCTTTGATCTTATCAATTGGCATTTAGGGGTTTTAATTAAATTAAAATGTCTTTAAACATACAGATCCCCCTTCGCCACCCCTATTGACGGGCTATAATGATGGTGATATCTTGATCTCTGGCTCAATATTGAAGTTGCAATGCAGCTCGGCTGGTGGCAATCCACCGCCCACATTGCAATGGTACAAAAACGATAAGATACTAAATGCTCCCACCAAATTGGTGGATAGTAAAATCACCTCAGAGATGTCTCTATTGGTGAATGCCTCCGATAACAATGCCATCTACAAGTGTAAGGTTCAGAATGCAGCCATTGATATACCACTGTTTGCCACCAAAACTTTGGGAGTTCATTGTGAGTAGAGGTTGTTTTCCCCTGGAAAAAAAACAATTTTAAAGTGCTTCTCCCCTATTCAGTTCCTCCCGAAACTGTAAAGATCAGTGTAGTGCCCAAGAATCTAGTGCCAGGGATTCGAGCCAAGCTGGTCTGCGACTCCAGCTCTAGTAATCCGCCGGCCAAGATCAGTTGGTGGAAGGATGGCATTCCCGTCGAGGGTCTCAACTTGGCCAATCGACCTGGTCTCTGGGGCGGTTCGGTGTCCACCCTCGAGATGTATGTGAACATAACCCAGGATCTGGATGGCATTATCTACACTTGCCAGAGTCACAACGAGGTACTGCAGCGCAGTGTTCACGAGACCATCAGTTTGGATATACTATGTAAGTTGGTTTATTTATTTTTTTCCAATTGAAGTCCGAAAACTTAGCCCCTAAATCCCACAGATCCCCCCAAATTCGAGACCACTCAGAGCACCACTTTCGTGGGCGTTGAGGGGGCCCCGTTCCATGTGGAGCTGATGGCCAGCGGAAACCCCATGGTAATTAGCTACACCTGGACCAAGGACGGCCTGCCCATTAGCAGCAATAGTCTGAGCGGACAGCGTTTGATCTCCGACGGACCTCGTCTCAATATCAGTCGTCTCAGTCGCAACGATGCGGGTGTCTACATTTGCGAGGCACTCAATAGCCAGGGTACCGCTCTGCTGGAGATCGAAATTGCCGTGGAATGTGAGTAGCATTGTGGCCCCAACGAATGACCTCTAAGGCAGAGCTGACTGTTACTGTTTTGTTACTTCTGATCTCTAGACGCCCCTACAATCACGGCCGTGAGTAAGGTTCGCAGTTTTGTGGCCGGCGAACCGGCGGTCTTGGCTTGCCACATTCAGGCCCGCCCGCTAGAGGCCGCTCATGTACGCTGGTCGCGCGACGGCTACGATCTTGCCACCCGCACTATTTCAAGTTTTGAGAACGGCACCGCCCTGCTGCAGATTGCCAAGGTGGAGCGCAGCGATATCGGCAACTTCACCTGCATTGTGGACAACCAAAGAGGAGCTCCGGCGGCCCAAAATGTTCTACTAGTCGTGCAAAGTAAGTTTTGTCAACAAACTTTATTTTAAACTAAAGAGTAAGCTAAACCAAAAAAACTAAAAATTCATGATTTTGGGTCCCCTATTTTTTTTCCTAGTTTTTAGTTTTCTATTTTTCAACCTTTAAGTTCTAAAAAATAAATTTTGCCTAGTTATAACTATTATTTTCCTATTTCGATCTTTATTTTGCAATTTTGTTAAGGATTCTTTTATATATATTAAGAAATATTTTACCTTAGAAATATTATTATTTTAATTAAAGTATATAACTTGTTCTTTTCCAGTTTTGCATTATTTAATTGTTCTCCCTGTTTTCGATTCTCCATTTGTCATATTTATAAATAATTCCTCATATTTTGTTTTGAGTTATTTTGTTACGGGAACCTTTTTGTTTAGAAAACAATTTACACAATAAACCTACATGTATATTTTTTTATATTTTCTCCCCTTAGCTTCCCCGGAAATAGACCATTCCCCTGCTTTTACTCGATATGCCGCCCGCTTGGGAGTTCGAGCTCAGCTGATCTGCAGATCCTTGGCCTCTCCGCAGCCCAGTTTCATGTGGCGTCGTCATGGCAAGGACATAAAGAATCAGCGCCGCAAGAAATTCAAGAGTGTGGAGCGCCAGGTGGATTCGCTGAACTATGAGTCTGCTCTGCTGATCGAAAACACCTCGGAGGATGACTACGGGCAGTATGAGTGTGTGGTGCGAAATGATCTGGGGCAAGCCAGCACAACGCTGGAGTTCAGTAAGCCCTCTCGACCGGATGCTCCGCTGCAGCTGAGGGTGGGAAATGTGAGTGATACGGGAGTGGAACTGAACTGGACACCCGGATTCGATGGCGGCATGCAGACCTATTTCCGACTGAGACTCAAGCAGCAGGGCGAGGATAAGTACAAGTATGTGGACGCCAAGCCGGGACACCAGAACATATCCCTGGATGGCCTGAAACCCGGAGCCACCTACTATTTTTCCGTGATGGCGGCCAACGAGGCGGGTGGCAGTAAGTTCATGCCGGACATCAAGTTGACCCTGAGCAAGGGTTCCCAGCCACACTCGGCGGAATACACTGAAAAAGACGAGCTGCCCAATGTGATGATTATAGGCATCACCACAGCTGCCATGATTTTGTTGGTTTTGAATGCTGCTCTGGTGGCTTGGTTTGTGATTCGCCGGCAGAACAAATCGCAAAGCGAGGCGGAGCCCAGCAACGATGATGTCTACTCCAAGGACGACAGCCAGTCTGTCTATAAGGTGAGAGAGCATCCCACCATTAACCCACACCATTCATATCTAACCAAGTGTATTTCATAATTCTAACCAGCTGCCCATCACTGCATTGCAGGCGGATGTGCAGAAGAAGGCAGCCGCCTCCACATATCTGGTGGAGAACGTGGACATCATCCAGTCGACGGCGTATCCGCCGAAATATCAGGAGAGCTCCATGTGCACCCCGCCGTACCCGCTCTGCAATCCGGACTTCACCCGGACCCTGCCCAATCCCAAGCGGCACAGCCAGCGCAACAGTGCCACGGGCCTGATCGAGGGCATGCAGATGCGCTCTAAGGACGATCACATGCTGATCTCCAACGGCCTCTACATACCATCCCCATCGCCCGCCTCCTCGCTGGTGATAAAGGGTAGCTACATATCCTCACCATCGCCAGCGCCGCCAGCAGATGGATCCTACTTCAATATGAGTGACAAGTACATGTCCTATCCGCCGGTGGTAAGTTCAAAAAATTATTTAACAAATCTGTAAATATAATTGGGAAATATTTGATGATTATTTCTTTAAGCAAGGAACAACAATTATAATTTTTTAACAATTTTGCAATATAAAGATTTGTTTTAAAAATACCTTTATCAATATCAAAATATATTTTTTTTTTCTTTTTCCGCGGAAGCTTGAAGTTTTTTTTATTGTGATACAAACAATTTCGTATAACTCGCTGCCTTAATAAAGTGTAATTATTTATTCGAACAATTTCGATTTTATCAAACTGTTCTTATGTAAAATGAAACTTTTTGCAATTATGACCGACTATTACAAAACCAATACTTTTTTTATATAATTATTTAATATATAGATATGTTTCAATGATACATTCAATCAATAACAAATTATACCTATAATTAAAGTCACAACATTTCTTGAAGTCCCCGTCCTAATTATGGGATAATTATTTGAAAAGAAATATGTCGAAATGAATGCCGTTTCCCATAACGATCCAGATCAATCTCAAGATTTTTCCCACCCCAAAATCATTAACGGCTTGTTAGAAACAACCTGTATTTATCGCATTTCTAACAACCCCGCCACCTGCCCTGTTTTTCTCATCCGCAGACTTACTAAGCCGTGCTGAGCGTCAATGACAGCCACAGACAACAGACTACAGGCTACAGACAACCCAACCCAGCCGAACCGAGCCCAGCTAGACTGATTGACATACATCATTCATAATCACCGGAGTCGGAGAACACGAAAAAGCGAAAAAAAAGACAAACAAACACACAGAACTGGACTTCAATCGTGTGCTTTTCGGCTACGATTGGCTGTGCTGTTGGCTGTAGCAGTTGGATTTATTGAACTCTTATTTTTATTTTATGTTTGTAATTATTACTATACGACGTTGATTATTACGGAGCGCAAATGGAGAAACCATGTTGAGTGTGTTTTGAGAAAAGACATTTGCATGCGGCGCTCGAAGGCTGTGATAAGTACCTGTGCCCAAAGCTCTGGAGACGTTTGGCACCACCGCAACTTGCAACTCGGAGATGGCAACACGCAGGCCAATAACGTTTGCCACAAGACCGAACGAACATCCGCATGTCCACATTAACATCCACATCGAGATTTGTGATATGGGATATTGGTCTGGCCACGGGGCAGGTGCGCAACCCGTTCTACGAAGATGCCTCTGCCTCTCCACCACCCACATTTAGTCCACCACCCACAACCTACAACCCACAACATTGGCAGAAGCAGCAGCATAAGTAGACACCACAAAACAAAAAAAAAAAAAACAAAAAACAAAAAGGGGAAAGAACAACAGAACACTCTCAAAATATTAATTCGTAGTAAGGTCTTTTGATATTAAGTAGTAGGAATTACGCATTTTAGCATTTAGCATAAATATATTATGGAGTCTGGCGAGTCGTGACTCATTCTCATTAGCAGTTGTTCAAGTTTAAGCTATAGGACATACCAATATTTATCAATATACGTACTATAAACATAAACATAAATGAATATAATACACACACACAAACAAGGCCCGAAGCGTAAGCGTTCGACTTTCAACGAACCCCGATTCGAAATCACCAAAAACCGAAAACGAAATAACGACTTCAATTATATAAAAATATTTTTAAGTGTGACTTTTGCTAGACCTAAGACTCGAGACATCAAGTATATTCAAAATAAATATTTACAGCATTCAGCGACTTTCTTTTTATCATGCATGACAATAATTATATACATGGTAAAGAAGTTAATGCATGCACGCGTGAGCGCCAAAAATTATGCTAGAGAACTCTATAAACACAGATTCAATAAAAATGTTAATTATAAATTAGACTTCAAACGCATTTGCATTTAAATTGAGGAAAGCAGAACAAGAAGCGAGCTAAGTATGTGTATAAAAAAATTTCATTAAAACAAAGAAAATATTTAATTGTAATATTTAAAATAAAATATTAAAGAGAAAAACAAAAACAAAAACCACAAAAAATACAACAAATTTTTGTATCTTCAAACAAAGAAAAATATTTGAATAAAATTACAAATTTTTCAAATTAAAATAAAGGTGTTTAAGTCTTGGGCAGGGCGGTATCTATAAATAATAATAGTAAAAATATATTTCTGACTTCAAAATTTTATGTTTGATATTTAAATTAATTTTTAAATCATTATATTGAGTACATTGCAAACTAAATTAAACATTAAGGTGGAAAATATTAAATTTAAAAAACAAATCAATCCATTTAATAAAAAATTTTAAGGAAATTTTAATATTTTTATTTGTTATTTAAAATAACTAAAAACCGCAATGGATAAAAATCAAAGCGAAAAATATTAAAATTGATTTCAAAATACTTGGATTTACGTCGTTTTCTTTTTACCAGGTTCGGGAATGTTTCTCAAAATAATGATAATTATTAGACTGGTATGTGATACTCGCCAGCGCTATTAAATTTAAATTTCCTAGTTTCCTCTTTTTAAAGATTCACCCAAGACAGAAATGTGTCCAGTGTCATCAATCAGCGCGCTGACTTCAGTCATCATTCTTCTTTCTTTTCGCCCTGAAGGCTTTTTCCTGGTGGGCGTGCACACTTGCACCTTAAATGCCGCCTAATTGACTCTATTTTTCGGGGCCAGACAAAGTGGCGGCATTTTGTTAGGAAGTTTTATTAATTAATAGCTACGCCGCCGCTCGGCTTAATTAATGGAACATTTAATAATACATATTTTTAATTTCTAAAATGCGGTATTAACGGATTGCGGGGCAATCAGCTTTCACAGCCTCCAGAATTCTGCGGGTCTGACAGGTGGTCCATAAAACTATTTGAAGTAATTTTCTCAACCAAATTTATTTATCCCATTTAATATTTACTTCAAACTCCAGCAAAAGGTCATCGAAATTGCGTTTTATTTTGATACATTTTGTGCATTGACAGTGATTTCAATTTAATTAATATTCAATTTTGCAGCATTCGATTTTCATTTCTGTCATTTTGATGTTATAGTTTCAGTGAACTAATTTTGTTTACTTGTTTTATTGGTTTACAAAATCCACAAGGTTGCTGGCATACTGGGTTTTATTCGATTCGGATTGCTTATTATTACGGTTAAATTGCGTATTTGTTTATTTGACAGCTCAAAGCAATTCCTGTTAATTAAAACAGCTATTATAGTTAAGGTTTTTTGGCTAACTTCATAAACGTTATTGACATATTTCCATAGTCAAATCAATGCTAATATAAATGCAATTTTAATGACCTTGTTTCGGCTGCCTGTCACCGCAAATTTCGAAGCTTTTTCTGGCTCATATACGCCTTGATTGCCACTCAGTGCCATGGTACAACACAGAACCGAAAAAAAAAGTAAAACAATAAAATTTAATTTTCAGCATACCCCGTCTGAGCGCCAGGAACCAAACAGCAAAGGCAAAAAACAACAATGCATAATTAAGTACACTGAATTCATTAAATTTTAATTAAAACATTTGAACGGCCAATGGATTTTTATTTTGCCTGGCAGCTTAGCAAAGGCACTGGCGCCATAATGGAAGGGATCTAAAATAGAGGACTTTCTAATGCCCTCGCCAACTGTTTCGCGGATGCTTTTCTCTGGGGAAAATTGATTTTTCCCCCGCCGACCTGACAAACTCCCAGTGAGGGTATCTAAGCGGGCTTCGAAAGTCAACAGAACCATCACGAAACGGAAAACTTCATTAAAAGTGGGCAGCTGGATGGGGTTGCGATGGGTTGGCAAGAGTTAGGTTGTCGCAAGGGGCAAGGGGAAAGGGGCTGCCGCCAATGTGACGACGGCTGGCGCGGCTTCACTTCCTGTGACTATCCGTACTTTTACCCTGCCACTCGAGCTCATACACGTACTTGTACTGGTTCTGGTACTGGTTGCATCTTGAAGACCAACGCAGAATCGAACACATAATCATATTTAATAAGCGAGTGTTGCAAGTGTGCAATGTTGCTGCTGTGCTGTGCTCCTCCAGAAGTTGCTGCTTCTGCTGCTGCTGTTGCTGCTCCTGCTGATGATGATGATGAAGCTGATGCAACAAGTGCACCAGAATCGAGCACAGATGTGCCACAAACCGGTTGGCCAACTGGACTCCGTCTTAACGCAATTTGTTAACCTGACTGACAAACTGCGGCCAGTTGATGCTGCACTTGTTGCTGTTGCTGTTGCTGCTGCTGAGGTGCGATTGCAATTAAGTGCCAGTCACCGGACCAGTTTCCTAGAGGCCCCAGCTGAATTCAGAATCAGAATCAGCATCAGAATCCTGGCCGGCAGCGAACACTTCATTCATAAAATTACGCGCATGTTGCGTGATGTGCTGGCCAGATAAGAACCAACGATCTAAGCCAGTTTTGCGAGCCCAGTTAGGGCCAAACCCAGCCGCAACCTGTTGACGGAAAACGCACTAGCAGCCACTTCTTGACTGGCAACTGGCAGGAAAAAACAAAAACACAACCCAAAAACTCGCTTTTCTTGGTAATTAATGAAAGCTGGACTGGACTCTCAATCTCAATCTCCAGCTACAACTGCGCCTGCAACTCCGGTTTAGATCTTCTGCACCATCTGCAGTCGGCTACTGTTGCCGCGAGTTATTAAAATGTTGCGATAAGTTCGGCCCCGGTGGTAGCACATTTGTATGCAAAGTGCCAACAGTTTTTCTCCTCGACCCTGCTCTTTTTGATGATGATGCGACTGTCCGAGGCAGAGGCCGTGGCAGGAAGTTGTCTCTGGAAAGTGATATTGAAAACTGCACTCAGAATGGATTACTTCCTTTTTCCAAGTCCCTTCGGTGTGCATGGTTGTTGCAGATGGAGCTGGGAGTTGGACTTGGACTGCTGGGAGAAATGCTGTGATATGAGCATTGATATGCTGGCTAACACAAGCAGCTTTAATGGATGTGGGCTTTCGAAGTCAAAGAAGCCAAAGTCCTGGGTGGAAAAACCCAGGGAAAATCAGAAAATATACATTTCTTTCCTTTGTAGAAGAAAACAAAGGACTACAACGACACACAGATTAAAGTAATAATAAGTTTCATTTATTTCTTTGGGAAATATGGCATGTTGTATCCAATAAAATTTTGTACAGCTTTGAAATATTAAAAAAGTCATTACAAAAAGAATGATTTTTGTATTTATTGATATGAGTATATTTGGGAACTTATTTATTGTTATTTTAAATTAAAACAATTTAAGCCAGAAATCGGATTAAATGTAACACTACATTTTAACATCAAACTCTAAGCAATCTTTAAATAATTAATTAAAAATTCATAAAAAAAAACATAAATATAATTAAGGTTTGCCTAACTCTTAATCTTATTAAGGATCAAGGTTAACGATAAGTTCTGATATTTTAAAACATGTTGTCATGCCAATGCCTTCTCAGTTAAAAACTTTGCAATCCCCAGCTGGACAGGCTTGAGTCCCCCATCTGTTAAAAAAATTCCAGAATAAGAACGCTCTTCGTCAGCAGCTTGTAGTGTCTCAAAAGCTCAACCTACAAATTGAATTTGCTGCCATTTGCTGCACTCAAGAAGCTTTCTCACACCTCCCACCCCAAAGTGCCCCGCCCGCATGTTCCGGCAATCAACTGCCACGCCATTTAGCATCATTAAATTACTAGGTCAAAACATCAGTACAGGCCATAAAAAATGTCACAACTCCCCCAGTGGAAGAGGAAAATGAAAAACTTGCAGGGGATTGGAGACTTGCTGGGTCTTGAAGTCGTATGTCACAGGGCAGTGCAAAGGCATCTTAAAAATGTAGAAGCCCCGAGCACTTGACACGACCAAAATGAAAAGTCAACTTTGACTCATTATAGTTCACACACCCACCCTCCAATTTCCACATTGCCAGTGAGAAAAGCTCCACAATGAGTCCTCGTCCCTGCGGGCAAAATCCAGACATTTGTCAGTTGTGTGCCGCATAATCTGCTACATAATCGTAAGCAGTGTAATTATCTATGTCAACCAAAAATGTTCTCAGAAGGCCTCAAGTGCCCGACGGTCAGCCAATTAGAACGTTTAAATATTTAAAAAGATAAATCTACACAAAAGAGAGAAGGCACAACTACTTGATGTAATTTTCAGAACCTAATGACAAATTTAATGCTCCACTCGAATCGGTAGCGCTATTACGCTGGGGAACTGGGAACTTTTCCAGGCGGGGGTCTGCGACACATGTCGAAGGCAAACAAACGAATCACCAAAGAACTCTCGACCCGATGTCAAGAGTTTGAAGGTTATTAAAAAATTAAAGCAGAAAAACTGGAGGAGGGAAACCAAACACATTATTCACTCATTAAAATCATCAAGCTTAATAGCCTAAAAGAAAAAAAAAGCGAAATTATATACATACACACATATGAATATTTTGTACAAGCTGCTGGTAAGAATTATTAACAAAAATTCTAGAAAACTCCTCCCCAGGCTGGTACATAAATAATGCAATGTGCTGAGCTGCAAAAGAAAAGTTAAATGCGCTAAAAAGAGGGGAAAAGGAAACAGCAGTAGCATACAAACAGAAACAGACGTCACAGCATATGAGGAATAAAGGGTGAATCGCGAACCTGAGTTGAGGATTCGGAGTTGGGATCAGGCTGCATTAACTCTTAAAGACCCTTTACGAAAATAGGCATTCAGTTTTATTCTTAAAATATGCTTTAAATATAGTCGTACTTTTCCTTTTCATGTTCTATAAAAATCTACAAAATATGTTTAAGTAGCCTTAACCTTTAGTGGCTGTAAAAGTAAAATTATAGAAAAGTCCATCATTTCGCCATTAAATATTTGCATTCGTAAAATTTTAACCATAAATGTTCAGCTTATTACGGCTGCCAAACACAAGGTAGTAAAATGCCAAATTACCATTAGTTGTAGGCAGCCCAAAATGCGCTTACAGCAGACGCGGGAACAACAAATTAAAGTTCAAAGTGCAAATCATCAAATTTACTTACTCAACGCTAACACGGCCCGATGATTTGTTATAGGCCCGTCTCGGCGTCTGGCCCTGGTCTTGGCCAAATGGCCAAAAGAGCCGGGCCATCCATAAGACTATCCCAAAACGGCCATTGTAGGGCTGTCGTAAAAAAAGATGAAGCGATTTGCAGGCCCTGTTGTAATTGCGACGCTTATCCGTGGAAGTGGATGAGAAGACGGCGGTGCGGAGATGTAAGAGCTGCCATAAGTACATAAACTTTTACCTATGTGTGTATATGCACATATAACTTGAGAGGAAGGATAACTTTGCAAACCGGATATTAGCATACCCTAACACATTCATCGAATTATTGACAGGCTGGAATATAGTGTATGCACTAACATAAATTATTTATGGTATTATTTTATATTTTCTGAAAACTTTTTTGGTATCCAAAATGAAAAGTCATAATTTTTAATTTTTTGTTGTCAATATACTTTTAATTAAATAAGATCTTTAAAGCTTAAATATGTTTTGTATTTATTTAAGGTTCATATATTTATTTCAACCAACGAAGTATTGAAAAAAACTGAAACTGTTTTGGTGTCCAAAATTTAAAGTGTTAATAAAGACTTTTCTTTAAACCCTTTTATTTAAATAAAAATTATTCGGGTAACAAAAAGTTGGTTAATAAAGGCAGATGCTCTACAAATAGTCTCCCTTAATGCACTTCAAGTTTATGTTCCATATGATAATACCCCCTTGTAGGGTACAAAAACAGAGCGTGAAGTGCTGCAGATACAGATACGAAAAATGTTTGCCTTACCGCAGACGCAAAGTGACGAACTTGGGAGAGTTGGAAGGAGGCAGGGAGTTTGGGAGATTGGGGGCCTCAGATCTGGGTATCAACGAACGAATGAGTGAGCGAGTGTCTTGGGAATCGTCACAGGCCTGAGAATAATTAATTCCCACGAATTAATGTGCACGGCAGCAGCAGCAACAGCAGCAACAGCAACAGCAGCAACAGCAACAGCAGCAGCAACAACAAGGTGTTACTGTCTGAAGGAAGCGGGAATACAGACTTTGCCTGTATCTCAATCTTCTTTCTACAAGTTGAAGCTTAAGTTACTTTGCCTTAGCTCGCAAGACGAAATTAATATCTGTTGCTGCTGCTGCTGCTGCAGCTTCTTTTCCTTTTTGGCATCGCTTTACCTGCCGCCACTTGCTACAAATTACACGCAGCTTGAGAAACTGCCAAGTCCTCATCATCCCTGCCAAAAATGGGGCGGAAAAAAATAACAACCCTCCGTCAGCCCTCCTTTCGCCCAGTGTATTTAGTCACCTTAATGAATTCTACACATGATGTGCTGGGAGTTTGTGACAAAAGCCCGCACAGATTTGTCGGCGTAAATTTGCACAGCAAAGAAAGTTTCCTCAAGTACTTAGCCCATTTATTCCCCCTCGTCCTTCTGCTACGGATACTTTATAATTTTATGCGAATTTTTGCCGGCATGTGTTCAGGATTCTCCGACGTTTTTTTTTTATTCGGGCCTAAAAGGAACGATCCATAAATTGGCAAGTAAGCAAAGTCCCAGGAAGTTAGTCGTGATTTTTTTTTTTTCTTTTTTTTAAACTTCAAAATTACCTTTTCAAAAGAATTTTTAATCCACCTTAACACCTTTAAGTTTGCTTTTCCGGATATGGGATATGTTAGGAAATATTATAATTTGAATTCGGATTTTTGTTTTTTTCTTAAGCATTTTTATAGTATCATATACTTTATAGCAATAGTTAGTACTGCGGTTGTTATTTGCATCATCTTAGCTTGTCTTTTCCAATTTTTCAAGTATCCTCCGCAACAAGTCACAGTTTTAGCCAAGTCAAGACTGAAACCCTTTGCCAGGAGCCTCCTTCTTGAGCTATATTAAATAATTATATTTTTAATTAAAATAGATTAAAGCCGTGTTGTGTGCTCGAGCGCCTTGTGAGGTGATTAAATAAAAAAAAGGCAGACCGAGAATTAAGGATGCTGGATGGTGGGTGGATCGGTGGGCAACGAGAGGGGGGAAAGTGGCGATGGCGATGGCGAAAAGGAAAACTGCCACAGGATGTGGATGTGGAAGGAAGGAGACGGCAGGTGGGAAAGCCTTAACCATCGCAAGGCGGATGAAAAACACAAATCACTTCAAGTTGTTGATGTTGCTGTTGAGATTATGACGATGATGAAAAGCGCGCGCTACGGTTTTCCTCTTGCTTTTCCTATACAAACACACACACATACAGACAGGCTCCTTCTCACACACAGATACAAACGGATATACCGAATGAAATAAAAGCCAAAAACAACAGCAACAAAGGCGCTTGGGCAAAGGACTTGAGGCATTCGGCGGGATTAAAAAGTGAAAAACTTTGGCGGCGGGCGTTGATGAGCGGCAAGGATTCGCGGCAAGGATTTGGATTTTCGCACAAACTGGCACAACGAGGCTGCCTCTTTGAGGTCGCTCCGGCGTGGCGGTAACCATTCACAATTTTAATTATACAATATATATGTACATCAATTATGTGAGTATAATTAAAATAAGAGTTGGCTTAAGATAAGAAGTTCCCGCCCCAAAAAAAAGCCACTAATTTGTTGTCATATTATTTTTTCTCAGCCAGGATTAAAAACGAAAACCTCATAAAATAAAAAGGCCTGTAATTTTATACCTCCCATCGAGGTAGTTATCTCCAATCAGCTCAAGGCAAATCCTTTCAAAGGATTATCCACCATTATTTTGGGGACAAATCAGAAGGCGACTGTAAGACTGTAATACGATATCCAAATAGACAAGCCGGCAAATCAGACTACCGTCTATCCACACATAAATCCATTCACAAAAGGGATACTTCTTGAGTGGACAGCACAGTACAGTACAACACAAACAGAACAGCACCCTGTAAACAATACTTCCGCTCATCGTCCTTGTAGGTCAAGACACACCAACCAGGACACAAACAAAAACCGAAAAACCTTGCAGCCCGATCGCATTACCCAAAATGTTGACTAATTAATGTCACCAAATGCAATGCGATATTTTCGAGCGGTCCAGGGTCAAGGGTCTTGGCTCCTGGCATGGGTATTATGTGTTGATATTTGAATTTAAACTAATGTCTCGCTCATAAATAAGAACCCAAATTGGCCAGGCCAGACCAGCCAGGATGTTTGTTTGTGCCGGCAGGCTACAATTAGCCGGTTAGCAAAAGACAACCTCCTCGGCTCAGTTTCTGTATAGTATAGTGTATCTCGCTCAAGCACCCATGTGGCACAATCTTGTCTTGGATTTTATTTTTAACCGCACATTCCTCAACACGCCCGCTGGGTCTGTTTGATGCCCGGTCCTCCTGTGTCTCCGTTTATACGGTCTCCGGTCTCTTTGACTTTGGGTCCTCCTCTTTCCAGTTTCCCTGTTTTGCTGTGTTGTATGTGCCTCTGACAATGATGTTTTCATGACCTTTGCGGGGGTTTTCATTTCATTTCATTTCGCTGCGCTGCGCTGCCGTTCGCTTTCCATTCCTTTGGTTGTTCTTCTCTTTTTGGTGCCTTTGTGAAATCATTTATTGATGCCGCTTCGGATTGCCTGCCCCGAGTCCCTTTGGGGCATGTAGCGTGTACAAAAATACACATGATTTTCGTTTCCATTGGCCTGGGGACCCCTTTCCTCTTCTTTTTTATACAATATTTTTTGGAGCCCGGCTCGACTCGGCTCGTTCATGTATGAGCACACACAATTATTTCAATACATTGTTCTTCCCTTAGTCTGCTTTCAGTCATTTGGATAGATACAAATATATCTTCAAGATATTACGATACGCCGAGGCGGCCGAAAAAGAAATTGAGTTGCCTAGACTAAATATGACTTGATATGTAAATGAATGTGTGCGCGCATGGAGATGTCTTGGTGCGTTAATAAAATAAAATTGTTTGATGTTGTGTTAAGTAGCTATAAAATTTGAAAAATGAGCCCATTTAGTAGGTAGTTAGAGGAGGACGACTTTCGTTAGTCTGAGCAACAGCCTGTTGGATCGCGGAGACGGTGCTGGGTGCTGGGTGTTGGGTGCCGGTTGCTGATGCTGATGGTGCTGAATCTGAAGCTGATGATGTGTCGGGCTCATAGGGCCAGATCCCACTGACAGCCTCGTAATATATGCCCCAAGCTAATGAGCTTTCTGTGAGCTCCATTCTGCCGGAGTTGAGAACCGGAGAATGGCAGGCGGTGCAGTTAAGCCCCAGTGAGCTAATTACGACATCGAGTGAATGCGAATAGCCCTGGCCCATGATGTACGACCTGCGTCGGATGGCAAAGCTCCTTGTGTCCCTAAATCTCTTTTATATAAACTCTTGGACGAAATAGCTGACACTTCTACTGCAATATGTTGGGCTTTATTGCACATGAATTGTCCGATAATTGAGGCATATAGACTGCGCTTTAAAATGCCAACACCTTTATAAGCAATAAAGATTTTATTTCAAAATTAGAATTACCTTTACATGTAAATTAATTAAAATGTTGTAAGCAATACCCTTGGAATGTTAGAAAGGTTAAGAGAATAACAACTAGCTTACTACATCTGGGTCATAAAAAATACCCAGTTGATATTAGTATACAAAATATAAAGGATTGATTTCAATTAAAAAATGTTGTGTCTATTAGTTTTCTCGCTGTATAAGGAAGTCTTTACAAAATTAAAGCTTACAAAAGTAATTAAAATGAGACCTTCTTTAGTATTTCCATACTCATTTCTCTCTAAATTGATTCTTTTGTGATATAAACTTACGTCAAAAACGTATTTACCACTTGTTATATATTATCTTAAAATTGAAATCTATATTGATTTTACATTTTTCAGTGCATCCTTTGGTCCTTTGGTAAATATTCACATGCAACAATGCTGCAAATCATTCCACACAGATTGCTGGTTAAACAGCCATAATCTCCAGCGGGTGTTTGAGTGTGTGCCCGCCCGGCCAAGGCAACCGCATCTGCCAAGAACATGCAGATGGCGATGGCCAAGACAATCTTTCAATCAGACCGCGCAAACACCAAAGCCGCCGCCACTCCGCCCAGAAACCGCAGAGCAAACAAAAAGCGCAGCGATGCACAGGGACGACCCTTGTCCCCCGGTGCCCTACCCTTGACACCGCCCACCTGTACATCCAGCCACCCAAGCACCCACTCACCCACCTGGTACACGCAGACACACACTCACACACACGTGTCAAAGCAAACGGCAATCGGCCACAGCACCTTGAGCAAATGCGGCTCAGTGCGGTGATTGTGCGGCAGCATAAGTGGCACGTTCTGGGCTGCATATTTGTTCAAGTTTATGGCGACAAGCGATGCCATTTGCCATTCGCCATTCGCCTTTCGCCATCCGCCATTCTGTAGCCAGCTGATGACTTCTTCGATACAAAAGTCGTGAAAACTCCTCGAGTGCGGTGGAAAAAAAAAAGAAAGAAAAACAGGCAAAAAGGAAAAGGATTTCTCCTCGCAGGTGAGCAACAAAAAGTGTTAAGTGTAGATATTTTTTATTTAAGCGTAAAACTCGTGAGCAAAGTCAGCAAAGGTAGCATCAGCAAAAAGAAAAGGAAAACAGCAAGATGAGGCTTTTCTTTGGCGAAAGCCTAATCTTTGAACACCCTTAGATGAAAGCAATTTTGTTGGAAAAATAAAATAAAATGTAAATTTAAAGTAAAAAAGTTTCTTTTTAAATTTAAATTATAACAACAGTTGCTGAAGGCCTTATCAGATATATTGTCTTAAAAATAGTAGGTTACATCACAATCAGAAAACACTTAAGAAAAAATTGCCTTAAATTAAGGAATAGTTGCCTTAAATTTAGAAAAACACAACCTTATACGATATATACTTTTATTTTTAATTATTCACGATTTTTATAAAGTAAACTATTTTTATTTGCTACTTATTCGCTATAATTCGCTTTACTTAACAAAGTTAAGGATAATAATTTTCCAAGCGTTTGGTAGCAATTACAACACCCCCTGCAACAGAGTATACAAACATAAAGTATCAGGCACAGTTATCGAAAAAATATAAGGCAGGAAATCAGTGTGTTGGCAAAAAATTTGCATGCAAGTCAGAGAGAAACGACTCGGACCGGGTTTGCTTGATACATGGATGTGTGTGTGTGTGTGTGTTTGTGTGTGTGGGTTTGCTGGGCTCGTGCTTAGCGATAACACTTTGACAGGATTACGCCTGCTTAAGGACCGCATCAAAGTCGACACCCTGAACACACCCACACGTCCTGCGAAGGATATTACCGCAACGCTTTTTGCGCCTTCCCCGATTGCCAATTGAAAAGACATTTGCAGGCACATTTGCCTCCACTCAACTCAGCTCAGCTCAACTGAACTGAACTGAAGTCAACCGAACTGAACTGAACTCAACTCGATTCGGTTCGCTTCGAGTCCGGAACAAAGTTTGCAAGACTTAAAAGTTATGTGGGGATTGGGCCATGGATTGGGTTCTACCCCGAACGTGAGGTAATTTCTAATATTTAGCTCGAAATTAAGTTAAGAAAAGGGTTGCAGGCTCTTGCGGTCGAAACGGCGTCTTAAAGCCACGACGACTTGACTTTTCCAGGCATATTTTATTGCAGGTCGCAATACGAAACCATTTGCCGTCTGGACAGTTGGTTTATTGGTCACACTTGGGCTCTCACATAATTTATGTGGGAATCTTGAGCAAGTCACTCCCCATCACATCAGTCAGTCCAGTCAGGCCAGTCAGTCCAGACCAAGTTACCAAGTCATTGCCAAGAAGACACCGAGACAGTTGCCTGGGCCAAGCTCAAATGAATTGTGTGAACCAAATTAAAATCAAAACAAAGCATCGGTAGGGAACTGCGTACATATATATGGTATATGCTAGTGTGGTACATATATAAGGCGGGTAGGTAGGTGAACGACAATCAGATATCCTATCTGGTGCAGATTAAGTGAGAGAATACGAGTTTTCAGTTGCACGATGAACTAACCCTTCTTCGAGATGCACATACCCTGCAATCAGAGAGTCGACGACTTCTGACGAAAGCCCACAAATGCAGAATCGCATTTCACAGAGAAAAAATGTTCAAGAACAAGATGCTGGAAATATATATCATTCCTTTAACCATGCTAAATTCAATTAATCAACAGTTATGAGTGAAATCTAAATATAGTTGTTACAAGAACCCCCAAATTTTTCCTCCTTAGCTGGCAAGGCTTTTGTGCAGAAATTTGAAACATTTTGTTATCAATTTTTAGAAGCTAATACACAGAAAAACCAGCAAAGGCTTTAGGTGCACAAACAAGGTCGAAACATTTTAAAAAGTAGAACACTGCATACAAATTTTATTTTACTTAGGCTTACTGAAATGTTTTGTTTAACTTTTTAAAAAGTATTCACCCTCTTTTAGCACGTAAAACGTCGAATTTTAAAGCTCTGTTTTTTTCTGTGTACCTAAACTTTAATCATATTTTTCCTCTGTGTTGAAGGTTGCTAACTTTTGAACTGAAACGGGACTCGCGGTTCAACTTGCTCATTGCGTGTGCCGAAGGCTTCCGTTCCCAAAGCCAATGCATGCCGCTAATTGCTTGGTACTTGAGAAACTTACTTACTACCGCTAAAAGTCAAGCAAGCATATATTAAATTCATTAAAAAAAGGAAGAAAAAAAATGGATAGAAAAAAACTGGGAAAAAGTTGCAGAAAAGCATTGCGTGTGGAGTTCATGATGCTCATGAGTCTAAGTCCCAAAACAAAGAACGCACTGATAAGCAGCCACGCCTTGCTGCTAATGCATCCGCCCATTTTCCCCATTTGCCCGCTGGCTTCTGCTTTTGATATGCAAATTTCCGTGTGTAACGAAAAAATCGAGCAGAGGGGGCGACACTTTGACACCCACCCATTTTATGGCCTGACACAAACAGTTATAATTAATTGCCTGTTCGGAATTGACAACCCACTCTCCGCTCCGCTCCACTGCGGCCCACGCCTCTGTCTTCAATCAATAAAAAGTTGAGCCGTCCGAAAAGTTATACTTATAGCACCAGATATGGATACTCTGTGGCGGAAACAGGTTCGCTTGAGCCAGCCGAAGATCAAAGCCCCATCATCAGCGGTAGTATCTCAGCCGCTGAGCCCGCCGCTGAACATCCGCCGTCTGCCCACACAGCACTGTGGCACTGAATCCACCAACGAACAGTGGTTCCGGAGGCCTACATAAAAACCCTTTATGATAAAGGAGAAAATAGTGCTGAAATGAGGGGTTTTTTTTAGAATTCAAATCCCCTACGGCAACTCAATTAAAGATAAAGACGAATACACTTCTAAAATTGATGTTTTTTTAAAAGGCTTACAATATATTTCTTAAGCCTGGCTTACTTATTTTTGGAAACATACCTCGCCAAGCCAGACTCAGCTTAAGCATCCAATAAAATTGTATTTTACTCAGCCTTCATTCATCTGTAAGCATTCAATAAATTTGTCTATTACTTTGGTTATACATGCATCCATCTTATATTAATGATTCTTATAAAAAGAGCTCATGGAAAACAAAATTAAAGAATATTGAATTTTGTTTTTTTTTAGAAATAACTAGTTACAATTTTTAACTAGTCCTTCGTTTAAAAGTTGTGTTAATTCAAAAGCCACTATTTGACTTAACACAAATGTAAAACACATAAATTATAAATCAAATACGGATACATACTTATCTAAAAAATCCCTACTCAGCAGATTTTTCATTTAAAATTCTTTAATTGTATATTGCATAAGGTCCGTTATCTAATGCTTTATTCTTTAATCAGTTTATTTCGAAGTATAGGTACTCAAATTTTGTGATGGTTTTGCTCCAATTTTATTTACAACCTCTCTTTGAAAGTGGCCCGACTTCATTAAGCCGCTGTCGCCCAATTCGATCCACTGTGCAATATTTTCTGAACTTGATTCGGGGAGCGAATGTGTGTGAAATCTGGTTTGTATGGACGGCTCAAACTGGATTTGGCGCTTGGGATTTTTATGAATGAATGAGAGTGGCAACAGCAGCTATAGTTCGGTTCCCCATGGCCATTTGCGTTTACTACGTACGTACATAGCTGATGTTGTTGTGGCTTTCGCAATATGCTTTGCCGCAGATACAAGATACAAGCTACAAGATACGAGAGCAGCCCGAACTTGTGGTGCTTGGACTGCCAAGTGCCTGGGCAAATAATGAACATGGGACGAGGCTCGCAGGTGTATCGCTATAGCCCGTTTCCCGTGGCCAATGTTCGAGCCATGTAGCCAGGGCTCTCGAGTTACTTTCCAGCCACAGTTGGCCACAGTTCATTAATAAAATTCACTGAAGCGAAGCCACTCTGCTTACCCGCCCATTTATTTTCTTAGCCGTGTGTGTAGAGGTATCCGAATCCCATGGATTCATTTGGGTTTCGTCGCTTTTTTTGTATTCGCGCGCTACATTCTAGTTCGTCTTCTTTGGAAAACGTAACTAATTGAATAATAATCCATTTGCATTTCCATATGAATAGCCGATTAAGACATGCGGTTCATTTAGCATAAATAGTTTTCGAGTTTCGGAAATGTGGTGGGGATCGGAGATTCATGGCTTAGCATGGCTTTAGTCTCTGTCTATTTCTAGCTGAGATACTCTTTTTGTGTAAGCTTAAATAGATATCAGCTCATTCGCTCATTAGTTGCCATCTACAATGTAAGCAGAGCAAATTAACATGAAATCTACTTCCTGCTTGAGGGGTTTGGCTTTAATCCCCTTACAAATAAGCAAAGTTGCTGGCTTAATTTAATGAAGGACTAGACAAAGATGTACTATGCATTGTAATTCGATAAATTATTTATTAATACTTAATCAATTTTAATGCCGCAGAGAAAAAAAAATGATACAAAAAAGTTGTTATTAAAACATGATACAAGGTTTAGCTTATTTTTTAAATATAAAAAGGTACCACAAATTGATTTTAACTTTTTCTTATCAATAAATAGAAAATCTAAAGTTAAAAAATTTGAATCTCTTAGAGATTCGCTCTAATAAAAAAATGTATAAAAACCCACCAATTATTTTTCAAAGGTGTGCATTTTTCCGGTTTGAAAAGTAACCACAAACTGCATTCAACGTTATCTTAACAATATGGGTTTTCGAAAACCCACATAAGCTTGTGTTTTCATCTCGGCTAATTTAATCAGCACTATTCAAAATCAATGAATAAATAATAAAAACCAATATTACCCACATTCCACGGGCTTAACTAAAGTGCTATCCACGTTCGTCCTTTTCGGTCCGCATAATCCCCATTAAATGCCATTCAATAGCCAATGTCCCGGTAATACTTTAATCCGTTAAAGCAGCTGCAGTTGTGAAGTTTTCGGTTGGCGTTGGCATTCGACGTTGGCCATTCGCTCTTGACTGTTTTTTTTTTTTTTTTTTTTTGTTTTTGTCGACCATTTCCCCACTGACAGCTGGCAATTGTTCAATTATTGCACAGTGGCTCGGCCCTGTGGATCAGTGGCATATCCTGGCAGACAGGACCTCCATCTCCAACTGCCACCTTTTTAACCAGGCGCAGCGGGAATGAAAAAGAAGGCAACCAACTATCGTTTAATCATAAAAAATGCATACGCCCATAGAATAAATCCCAATGCGTCGATTGCCCTGCCCTCCGCCCCTTTGATGCCGTTAATTGCATATCAATGCAGCATCAGCATTGGGAATCGGAATCGGAATCAGGATCGGATGCAGGAGCCAGGATGCGGGAGAGGAAGGAGATGCAGTTCATCAGAGTGTCATTGACATCGCCGGCGGTTTAAAGGCACCGCCTGCTGATGCTGATAGTTGTAGCCACGAACCCCAATTAAACTGATAGACTTTTAACGCATTTTGCGATTTTAATTATTAACTTGGTCTATCGATAAGTCAGCCATCCAGCATCCTGCATCCTGCATGACTTTATTTCGCATCTCCTCCTCAACACCCGCCTGCATGATGAATGCCTTTTTAATGACATCACATGAGCGAGTATCTGTGTGCGTGGGCGGCTGTAATTGTGTTGCCATTGTGCGTATTGGTATGTGTGGGCTTACAGAGTCAGTGCTGCCGACGTTGGCTACTCATATCATATGAGCCATGAAGATAAGCATTTCCAACATATTTCATATTTCTGAAGAGCTAAAAATATAAATTTATAATTTTTAAGGGGCCGCAGAAATGCCTTTCAGGCAGCTTGAAGCCCAAAATCGAATCTAAAACATATAATTCCTATACTAAGCTTTATAGTTTCCAAATTGAATTGAATTGAAAATATTTAAGTCGTTCAGCCCATAAAACTATAAATATCTACTGGCACCAATTGATTTCTTAATAACTAATCATTGATCCAATTTCACCAAGCCCGAGCTACCTATATTTAAGTGATATTTTAATAGAAAACTAAGAGGTGAAGCTGTAAATATTTATGCATTTGCATAAACAATTTTCCAAGGAATAATTGTGAGCAATTTGGCGAGCCAAGTTGTAAAATATTTATGTCTCTATTTTATCTATAATAGGTAAGTAATTAACCAAGTTAAAACCTGTTTCTATGTCATGTGAAAGATAGCTGGCTTCCAATTTGAATTTTGAATATTTTACTGCTTAAAGTGTTAAGTAAAGGAAGTGCCTAGCAGAGGTGCCCCAGAAAATACTGAATTGCAATATTTTTTAATGTATCTGGAGATAAGTAATAGTTTATTTTATTCCGAGAAAATAGGATTGGAGAACGGCAAAATATAATATATTTTAATTTACAATCCACTTAAAGTTGCACCTTAAGATTGCAAGCCGATAGAGAGACTTTTCGATGTGCTAAAACTGTCGAATTGGGTATTTAATACCCTAGTGGCATCCAAATCAAATGAAAATATATGAAGCTGAACACATTTTTGGCCCATCTGAGCAACAGCGTCCTTATGAACTCGATTAGCTACCAACTAGCGGCAAGTGGTTTATACATATCATGTGGTTTGGTTTGCCACCCGCTTTTACTAGTTGTGTAACGACATCACTTCTCAGTGTGATATGATTTCTCCCTGGCATTGTGTGCCGCAGTATTCTGGCTTGTCATTGCACATTGTCCTTATTAAATGTTTTGCAATTTGGCAAATTTATTATGCCAGGATTTGAGTCACAGGCGCCCGACGTGTCATTCATTGCATTTATCATGGATGTACATCGACCCCACCGCACCGCACCGCACCGCACCGAACCACACCACATCATTCGGCCCCGCACACTTCAGCTGAACTGCCAAAGCCTGACACTGATTGCAATTTTAATTTACAATAAAACTCATTAGCAGTGATTGCTGTTTACAGTTAGTCGGAGACAGCCGTTAGGGCCGAACTAAATGTGCCACAAGTGCAGCGACCACCCAACTCAACCCATTTCCCCCCAAGTCCCCCCCTGACGCCTCATCCTAAGTGCATAAACGTGTCGGTGTATTACGAGTTCATTTACTCCGGCCTAGGGTCCTAGTTCTACAAGCTATCTTCCCATAGCCATACCCATACCCATACCCACCTATCCTCCCTGCAGATTTAGTGCCGCATCTGTGTTGACTTTGTGAGGCATTATCATTACCAGTGGGCAGCCTTAAGCCGTAATGCCATGTCTTGGAGCCTCGAACCTTGAATCCCCAACCTACCATTGGATGGGGATTCTAATTGGTGTTGGTCCAGCAACTGCCCAAAATGTTTGCCTGTGTAAATATGACGATTACTACTCTGATAGATCCCGATTTGGTTGCAGTCTTAATTAATTATATGACAGTATTACCTTCAAATGCATACTAAATCTTAGCTTCTTGAACAGCAATTGATTGTAAGTGATACTGATGTATAAGCTATATTATTGCCTGTAAATGGCTTCTTAAAATTTATTTATTTGTCTTTGTTTCAGTCTGTAAAAGTATTTGTGTACGCGTAAGTATATAACTAGGCCTTAAATAAATATAATTTTTTTTTTATTTATCTTTAATTCTGTAACAGCTATATATTTAATGATTAACTATAGTTTGTAATAACAATGTATAAGTATATTACTTTGACAAATGAATACTAAATTTGTTTGCATTGATTTAGATTGATAAGTTCCGATTTGGCGATAGACTTAATTAGACTTATCCGAATAAATTTTAATTTTATATTTATTTTTCTTTGCTTCTGTAACAGCAATTTAATGGAATTTCAAATAAGTCCTAGGCTTGTGATTCACTATTTATTATTCCCGCTGAACTACAAAAGCTTATTGATTCGTTTTAGCGCATTTACGTGCAATTTTGCCATTAGCGTTCAGCTAATGGGAGAAAATAGAATGTTTATCAGAATGTTTCCGACATTTTGGCAGCGGCTGAATTAAAATATTACCTATATTGGCCCATATTTGGGGCAAATGTAATGCAGCTCATTACAATTAATCATGCGACCGGTAAGCCGGCTAAGCCGCTTTGCATTAAAATCGAATATATCTGCCAAATATGGCGGTATTCATACTATATATATATATATATGTATTATATGTGGTGTGCTGTCATTCACACGCTTAAGCCGGCTGTGTAAAACAGCCGCATCCCTTGGTTTTTGAATCCGTTTTAATTAAGCAAACGGCATGGCATATTTTAATTTTAGTTCATTTCATTATAAAACCTATCCGGTATCTTGCCTTTGTCCCACGACCACACCATTTTGTTATTATTATTGTTATTGGCTTTAATTAGGTATTACCGGCAGCATTCGCATATTAGCCATGGCTTTGTGCGCACGCATTATTGACCGTGTGCGTGAATTATGTGTTAATTTGTATTAATGATCTTTCCCCTCGGTCTCCCGTTTGGTGGATAATTCAATTGAGTTTCTTCTCCAAAATGGTGGAGATATTTTAAAGAACTTTAAGCGATCCACTGAGTATGTACTTAATTACAGCAATCCCGATAATCTGTTAATTAAAAAACACAAACATCGATAACGGCATAATAAGTAAGATAAACAGTTTAAAGCGAAGGACAAAAGGGTTATAAGCAAACCATGCACCATGCACCTATGTATATTTTATAAAAAGCTTTAGCCACTTAAGGAAAGAAAATTGAAGGGAAAAACAATGGCTGAATGCTCTTTAAATAAATAATTGTGAAAAATTGTGTAATAATTACCGATTGATAAATTAAATTTAACAAATATTATATGTGGTAGAAGCATAGCTTAGACTTTGCACAAGTAATTAAAAAAAACACAAAGATTGTCTTACCGATAGATATATTTAATTTTAAAAACATTTAATGTGGTAAAAGCATAGTTAAGACTTTTCACAAGTAATTAAAAACAGAAACAAATTCAGACACATTCTAAAGAGGGATAAATTTCTGTAACTGAACATAATTTCAAAGTTCAATGGAAATTGAAAAAATATATATATGTAAGTGAATCCAGGTCCGTAGGTGTAAATTTCCGACCAGCCAGACCACAAGCCCTCTCTCTTGGCATTTCCCTTGATTTTCGCTGGGTATTTTTGCATACACTGACCAGTTGATGACCAGGTCCAGACACAGACACACACACAGACACAGACACAGAAACTGACTACAGGCTCATGCCAAGACCAGTCTGCACTCGTGCAGCTGATGTTGATGTTGCGGCGCTTGCGTTAATAATTACGGAAAATCAACGCTTCGGCATCATTTGGCAACTCATTAAAATTCATAAATTATACTTCACCGTTTCATTAAAAAATCAGGCAGCGATTGCAGACAGCATGTATCTGGCTCGCCTCTTGAATGTGCGCTGTGTGAATTAAGGCTCTCAGATGGCAATGTCTTTTTTAGACCTGCAGCTTACAAAATGGATTTAATTGCTATAAAATACAGGCATTTAACCAATCAATTTTTTTTAAAGAAAGAATTACTGAATTGCATTTTGGAAAAAATCACATTAATCCAAATACATTAAATCAATATGAAATAATTTAATTAAAACTCAAATATGGCAATGAAAAGAGTGCGGGAAAACCAAAAAAAAATGGAAAATGATAACAACGATGATAATAATTCCCATTAAAATGGAGTGCACTTTAAACAGTCTGGAAATAATAAGCGATGGGTTTAATTAATATGGTTTTTAATTTAATTAACAAATTTAACAACATCAATTAAGCTAATTCAAAACGGGTTTCATGGCAATAGTAACAGGAGCCTTCCAATTTTAATTATTATGCTAAGTGATTGGTGATTTATTAATTATTGCTGATATATTTTATGTATAGATGAAATGTACACTTCTCAGTGTTATTTATGTCTTGCTAACAAGTGTTTTTAATACATTTTCTATACATATATTGTTGGAGCCGTTTTTTTTATTCCTAACTGAAATAAAATGTGCATAATGTGTAATTTGCATTGCGAATGTCAATTGAATATTTTGAAGCGAATCAAATTATTAAAAATCGGAGATAAAGTTGAAGTCTTAATAATTAATTGCTCGCTCTATTGCCAATTATCCGGGATTACATTTGCAAGGAAATCAGCAAATAAACGTATTTATATGTACATAATTTTCGGTAGAACAGCAGACATTTAAATGCACATTAATGTAATCAATTTGGACATTAATGATTAATTATTTGCATTTTAATTTCAATGGCAATTCCCATTTTAAAGCCCAGTAAGGCAGAAATGTTAAAAACGATTGAATTATTAACGAAATTAAATAAAACAAGCGCATCGAATTATTTTCCCCTGTTTCGGTTTGTATTTGTTACCGTTTCCACGGTTTTCCAAATATGTAAATAAATATTTACGCAAATGTTGTTTGTGGCTTGGCCAGCAATCGATTAGTGGGATTCCTGCTATAAAAATACATCAAACGCCCACATCCACCCCATTTTTATTTGGCCAGAAAGACACAGCAGTACAACAATTGCGGATTAATTAAATAAAGCTGCATGTTCGTTTTTATATATTTTAATGTCTATAGTTCAATAAATATGAAACTATGCATATAATTTTTGAAAACGATTCATTTATTTGTGAAATTTTAATACTTTTGCAGTGTTTCTTAAAGCCCATTAATTGGTCAAGAGGTGTTCAGTGAACCGGAAAGTTGGCCCTTTTCCGCCGTTGGCCGCTCATTTAAGCGCGTCAACAGAAATAATATGAAAATCTTTTTAATGCTTAATCTCACAGGGATCATTTTGTTTATTTTTATTTTCCTTCATAGCGTTAAGTCTTTTTTTTGTGATTTAAAAGTGTAGTATGAATATGCATTGCCCTGAAAAATATATTCAATGGCAAGAAATGTAATATGCAGAGTTCTTTTTAGTTTATTAAAAATTTTAATTACTAATTTTAATTTTTATTTTACATAAGTTAATATTTTGAATCTCCTTGAGCAGGGCACTTAAAAGTCCTTAAAACATTATTTTGCGAAAATCTGATATTTGTTTTCCGCGTTGCCCTTTTTGCAATAATTTGCCCGGCCAGTGCTCAATGTGAAGCACTCAAAGGGCGAACAACTGGGAGGTTGTTGGCAGTCCGAAGGCGGAGCCCAGGAATCAGCAACAAAATACACAAATAGCCCAGCATCCTGGGAGCAACGGACGGCCAACGAAATCAATTAATGAATTGGTAAAAATTAAGTGCTTCAATCGCATGAAATTGATTTCGAGCAGTAATTTTCAGCACCAGCGATGGCGGGCATAAAATATATATACATACTATATATATATATAGGGGAAAATGCAGCGGCATCTGAATCAGGAACCGAATCTGAATCCGAATCAGAAGCAGTGGCAGTGGTAGTGGTAGTGGCAAAGGCAGGATAATAATAATACATAATGGCCACAGCCAGCGGCGCGGAAGCTTTTTGCCGCTTATTTCTGTTGCGTTCGTTGACTCCGGAGCTCTGGAGCTCTGGAGCTCCGGTTCAAAAGGTCGCCGTCAAGCATCGTTGCTAGTTGTTGGTTGTTGGCCGTCTGGACAACTGGCCCCAAAGGACGACTTTTCTGTTTGTTGCATAATACAACAACAACAACAACAAAAAATAATAATAAAAAAAAATCATTCTCGCTTTTTGCCAGTGAGAGCGCGTGCCTTTTTTTACCCCTGCTGTCGGAGCAACGAGGCTATGCATTATTTTCCTTTTGCCATTTTTAATGCACTTAGTTTGCGGCTGAGAAGGCATAGCTGCCAAAGGGACCTCGACGTGGTCCTGGCCGAAGGATCTCCGGAGCAGGTGTTGGCCGCCTCTTTATCACGTTTGCCCCTTTCCGGCACATTTTAATGGGCATTATCTGCATCATAAAAATTAAAAACTTTACGCTCGTTACCCATTCCCTTTCCGTTCTGTTCGGTTCCGCTCCTCATTGTTGTTGCACCTGCAAAAGCACACAAATTAATTTCTCTAATTATATGAGCGAGTCCAATGCGCACAATGCAATCGTAAATTAGCAAAGTTTATGTGCGGCAGGCAAGATGAAGGAGTCTTTTCGCAGGAAAACAAGTTGGAGCGGCCGAGGCGATAATGTTATCTAAACAAGCATAAAGTTTTGCATGCAGGGCTAAAAATCTAAATATTATTACCAGCATCCGGTCGGCCTGAACCACACCCCTTCAACTCCCCTCCGACCCTATGGTCGATTTTCCCCATTGATTAACTTCATGTGGAACTAGTTTACTCCATCCCATACCCTACCTGAAGGTATTATTATTATTACTTTAATCACTTGCTGCCCACCATTTTAAATATATATATATATTTTAAATTCTTTGCCAGTATCACCTGGTGAGTTTTAATGGCTGAAATTACTTTATTTGTTCGCCGCGAGAAGTGTTTATGAGACCACAATTATGAAGAAGCTGTTATAAAAAGCTATTTATGCCATATAATCCAAGTGTTGACTAATCAACTTTGGCATATCTTCGAGGGAATTACAAAATCGACTTCTCAAGCCAAGCTTCCTTTTTCCTCTTTTATTTATAGCTCAAGCCTGTCTGCTGATTGTGGCCAATTGCCAGGAGTTGGCCAAAAGGGGCGGTGGTGGGGGGCGTGCCTTAATTTGCCTAAAGGAAGTTGCTAGTGGCTGGACCAAGAAAAAGGGAGAACTAGCTCGACAACAGCAACAACAACTTCTGATCAACATTGTGGCTTTTTAATGTGGCAAGTGAGGCGCACATACGATTTCTTGCCCCAGAGGATTTGAAAGTTTATTACTAAGTTTGAGCACACTTCTTTATTATTTGCAGAAAAAGCTGTAGTGAAAACGAAATAACAGGTTAAGTTGAAATACAAATAACTTATCTTAATATGTAGATTGTGTTTAATATGTCCCGAAAAATTATAATAATTGTGTGGGTTTATAAAACTAAAAAAATGTAATTAATTAAATTAATTATTTATGTACATAAAAATACTTATATAAGGTTGAAAAACAAATATTTAAAAATTATAAAATAGTTACAAGTAAGTAATACAAAAATAAACTAATACTAAAAAGTTTAATTCCAAAGTGTCTGTCAGCCATGTCAAAATGAAGTGTAATTTTAAACCAATTACTGTATTTTATTTAAAAATAGAATAATTTAAATACATTTTCGGTGTAGCATGAAATACACAGTCATTTCAAGGCTAAGAATAATAAATTTACATAAAATACATCAAAATCTTTTATTTTCGTTTTTCACCCTTTTTTTACAGAAGCAATGCCATGATTGTGTGTAATTGATACCAATCACAAAGACAGTATCTCTCGATTTCCTTTTGTGTTTAAAGCCTCAAAGTCCGAATAATTAAGATCCCAGATTGCAATCGGAATCATAAAATCGAATAGGCATCAACGCCAGAAGTTAGCACATGATGCATGCCAGAATGCATGATTGCACCCAGTAACATTTGGTCTAATCCATGGCCAAGTTCGAACAAGCTTCGGGCCCTTTTCCCCACTAGTTTCAGATTACTTACATTTTATGTGCATTGCCGGAAACGCTACAAAATGTTGACAACGAACGACATGCGACAAATGTGCCTGATTACATGAAATTAGCTTTGATTTGCTGCACGGTTGTCATTGAACGAAAAGGCAAAAAACGAGAGAAAAACATGGAACGTATACAGAAAAAATCAGAGCTGAGCAGCCCGACAATATGGCCAAATGGAAATTGCTGTGAAATGTATGAACTACCAATTCTGTTTGCAGCAGTAGCAGCAACAGCAAAAACCACTCACAGTGGATGGGTGGGGGATGGTGGTTCGGAAAAAAAAAGCCAAGGGGAAGGCCATCGAGACATTGACACAATAACACCTAAACTGGCATTGTCCGCCCCGCAATATTGACTGCCGGAAAGTGCTTGCCATCGAATGGCTTGACCGTAAAGAGAGAGATGAGAGAAAAAATACAGGCGGAAAATGAAAACCACTTCTGGCGACCCCCGCCGAAAAAATTCCATTTTCCAAACCCCCTCCCCCTCCCCTTCCCCCACGCCCACTCCATTTCGGGCCATTCTGAATTCATGCATGAATTTTGAGCGAACCATTTTCATACCTTTCGCAATATTCCTGCAGGTTCGTTTGCCCCTAGAAACCCAGCAGTCCGTTACTTTTCAATTTCCACTTTCCACTTGCGACTTGGTTACCCGGTGTCTTCGGTGCGATTTTCCGCAACGCTGCATTTTCATTACAAGCAGCCCGACCCGGCCCGGCCCGGCCAAACTGACTTTGCCCCAGTTCGATCCATTTTCACTTTTCCCAATGTGCCCCCCAGAACGACAGCGACGCCTTATTGCAAATTGTTTGAATTGCTCTTGACTCCCGGGGGGGGAGGGGGGTAACCAGCTCCAGTGGCCCTTACACCTGGCCATCATCGTCCACCGATGGGCATCTACTGTTTGCTCACTTCCTAACTCCCAACTCTGGACCGAAAATCAATTGGCCAGTTGGATGGGTCTGCAGATAAGACAGGGCAAGACAGCAAGGCAGCAAGGCAGCAGCCAAAGGCAGCAACAGATTATGTTGTTTAACAATCAAATAAGTCACGCGGCGCTTAACTCAACGAAGTTCGAGGGCCTGGCCACAAAGGCAAGAGCCAGCCACTGCAACACTAAGTGGCAGTGACAAGGCCTCAGGCCAAAACCGAAGCTGCAATACTCTTAAGAGGATAGGTAAAATGTAAAGTCAATTATTATCTTAAACTTCCCAAATTAACACATGAAAATAATAAAGTATTTTTGATTTGTTTGCCTAGCTTGCCATTAATCATGTATTACGCTCAAATACGAAACGCCATAAAGGCTCTTCAAACATTTTATATTTGAGTAACATTAAACCAATGACTTAATTCCATCTCTGAACTTAAAATTGTTAAGCTTAAATTTTATAAAAACATATTTTACTTGAATTTCAATTTAACGTTTGGGTTCTGTTTTAAAAATGTTATGACTTTTAAACCAATGGTTTATAAAAAAACAACTTATTTAAATTTCAATTTATAAAAAGCCAATTTTTGAACATATAAGTTTGTTTAATATACATATTCACTTCAATGTTTTTATATAAATTACTTGGTAAATAGAAGCTAAATACCTCTAAAAGTTTTAAATAAGATTTTTGACTACTTTTTAAATTGCAACATGCTTAAACAATTTGAATATATCAATGTTATAAATTAAAGAGAAAAAACTATGTTTAATCCTTTATTAAGGTCTATTAACGATAACTTTTATTCCAGTGATGGGAAATTGCTTGCCAATGATTTTAAATCACTAGAGCTTTCATCTCAGTTGTCTTTTATTCAAGGCTTTTTCCAGTTCTGTTTAGTTACCGAATCGAAGTGCCTGAGTTCACCCACGTACCTTGAGAGACTTTTGTGTATATTGTACATGCCGCTTAGCAGAGACACCGCCGAGTTCTGCACGAAAGAATTTAGTTACCTTTGGGCGCCGGTCGAGACGAGGTCCGAGCTGCAGTGGTGCTACCCCGTGCCTCCCATCGACCATCCATAGCTGACTCTACTGACTCAACTGACTCACCTGTGTGGCTTATTGTGCCAACGTGTCCGTATGTGGGCGTATCGTATGGCTGCCTTTGCCTCTTGACTGCCTGGATGGCTGGCTGAATGGCTGGCTAGCTGGCTGGCTGGATGGGTGATTGTTTTGATTCCTGGTTCTGGCCAGGTCGCATATGTTGGGTCGGTCGCCCTGTGCCATCAGCCGTGTAAACATTGGCGCGTGCCGAACAGCCAGCAAAACAGCAATAATAACACAAGGCAGTGGCAGTGGCAGCGGTAGCGGCAGCGGCAGCAGCATTAACACCTTTTGTGTGTTCGCCCTCCTGGAACTGATTCTAATCGGTCGTCGGTGGGGTAGGGCGACTACTATGGTGTTGCCACTGATGTATCAATTAATTTTTATTAGCCTCCGACTCGTTATGAAAAATGATGCAGCACAGAGATGTTAGTTTCTGTGAGGTGTGGAAAACGAAACTCTCCTCAGACGAAGCCCAGTCCAGGCAGCTCAATCAGGGAACAAGCTTAAGCCAGGGCTTTTAGCTCTCGCCGTTTCGGGGCATATGGACATGACCCGGACGAAGATCCATCAATTTGCATATTGCAGGCGGCGTCTGCTCGCTCTCACCTATAAATCGTGGGCTGCTGGCGCTTTGCACGCCGTAAATAACCGGTCAAACAGCCAAACGGCCGACCAACCAACCGGTCAGTCGGAAACTGGAGAACGAGAACTGGGACAACGAGGGACACGGACATGGCCGCCAATCATTTATCAAAAATATTATCAATCAGTCAATAGATGAAATGGCTTGATGAATGTCCAACAAGCAGGCGGGATGGCAGGCAAAAGGGAGGAGGTCCCAGGATCGGGTGTCGCCGCTGACAGGCCTCCTGACTATATATATGCACCTATTGGGAGAGAGGGTGAAAAAAAGGGGCAGCAGGGCAGCAGAAATGGCAGCCGAACGGATGCCTGCATTTGATTGATTTCGGAAAATGAAGAAAAATCGTGTCGAAAACGCCAAGACAAAGTGAGGCAACCTAGCAATGGCCAAAACAGAAATTGGATAACGGCCGGGGGGCTATTTTGGGCAGTTTTGGCCCAGTAAAAGCACTTACCTCTTTTTATTTCTCGAACGCTGGGCATTCGCCCATTCTCTGCATGCACTTTGTGTGTGGCGATGAATTGAATTTGCGGGTGTCTTCTATCTTGGCCAAATATTGAAAGCCCAGTTTGCTGAAATGGAAATTTGCGAAAAAGGCATGAAAGATGAAAAGGGGGGGGCGCAAAACACCTCTGAATATGATTGTTGTCCGGTACTACCAGCACCCCCAAAAACAGGGTTATATTTTGCCCCTAAATTTTTGAGAAATATTTCCCTACTCGAACACAAATCGCATAAGCAGCTTACAGCTCTTTTGGTGCACTTACCAAGTCCAAGTGCTCTCAATGCTCAATGGCCTTTTTACGAATTGGCCGCAAAGCTGTTTATCATTGGCCAGCAATATATGATTGACAAAATTGTACACAATGGCTGTGAAATTAACTTGACCTACCCCGATTACGGGGCGGCAATAAAGTTAACAGGAAAATTACAAAAGCCAGAAGAACTGTGATGGATGAAAGCCGAAAGCCGAAAGCCAGGTGTTGTGATGTAGTGTGGGTGGTTTAAGGGTTTGATAGTTTGATGGTGGCTGCAAATTTGATTATTTCGACCTGGGGTCACGTTGCCATAAAGAAACAAACAAACTGTTTGTTTGTGTATGTGCGAGAGCCATGTGTGTGTTAGCCATTATTTGGCAATGTCTGTGCGGACTTATTCAATTTGCACTGCAACATGTCAAAAAGTTTTGCCGAGCAGATGAAAAATGTTCAGCAAGAGTGCAAAACGCAGCAAACATGCAACGAAAATTACGAAAAAAATTTGTTCTCTGGATCCCATTTTTTTTTTGTTGGGTTTTTTTATCTCTTCCAGTTTTGTTTTGGTATGTTGCTATTACTTGTCCCTTCGTCTGCGGCTTGTTGTTGCTTTTGGAGTTTCTGACGATGTCAAAAAGTGTGCCAACGTTGCAGGATAGAATATCAACTGAGTGATGGACGAACTAAGGGGGACCCTTGGGGGTTGGGCAAAATTTGGCCCCCAGAGGCAGTGGGGTCATGGGTCATTCGGTCTGGTTGCTGTACCGCCAAACCAGCATCCCCAACCCCCACCCCATTCTCTCCTTTTTTGCCCTCGACAGTTGACAAGTGGAGCATACGGCCAAATGCCTTTTAGTACCTCTTTCATCTGCAAATATTTGTGTTATTAGAATTTTTAAGCCAACTCGCAAAAACGCTTTTGTCAGCCGGCAACAAAACTATATGCACGAAAAAAGTTTTGCTTAAAATAAGGAAGTTCTTCACTGCAAATTCGCTGCCAAATATGCTAAATAGTATTAAAAGCAGAAAAAAATATCATATTAAAAGGATGAGAAAAATTACTTATTATAATAAATTTTGCATACAAAATTATTTTAAATAAAAGTACATTATATAAAAACAATTTGTTAACTGAATTTTGAAAAACTTGTTTAAGAAATTGGTCTATAAAATATGTAATTATACTTAATACTAATTTGAAAACAACGGTGAAAAGTTTTCTGTAAATTTTCCACACTTAATAATACAGGCTGTGTTTGGATCTTAAAAAGGAAAATAATGTGCCCAGCGAAATAAATCCTTGGAACACCTTGCACACACACACCCAGGCATTTGATTGTTTTCCGTGAAAAACGTACGTATGTATAGCATACTTCTCTGCGCAAACATGACCAGCTTTTATAAATGTATTTGTGGATGTTTCTGCTTGCTTGCGTGTGTTTGTGTGTGTGTCCTGGGGTCGCTGTCAAGTAAAATGTTTTGAAATTGTTTCGAGGCTCTCCCGTTTTTGTTCATTTTTTCGCTCGCGCTATTCAAAATATTTAATTTCCGTATTAACACTGCGCAAAATGCCAAAAAAGTTTGAAACGCTTTGTGCCGTATTTTCGCCTCTCAGCGAATTTTCTTTTTATTATGAATTTTTCAATGTCAATGCATTTCAATTTTGTGGCGCGTCGCCGTCGTGGTGACAATCGAGCGGAATAGATTTATGACAGCGACACTGCATTTTATTATACTTTAAAGGAAATCTTTCTTGAAATTGGCACACGGCAAAAGGGCGAAAAATGAAAAGTTTTTCTGTGAGGAATAAACGCAAAATGGCCAAGGGAAGGGGTTTTTTTCTTTGGGAGGGTGGAGTTTTTCCAGGGACACCTGAGGGCCAGTGGATGGGGTAAGTGAAGAAGTTGGCGTAAGTAAGGCAGAGCCATTTATCAGCGTGACACCTTGCCGGGTGGCCAACTTGGAACCCCAGAGCCCCGGGATCCTACCTCCCAGTCCTGCCTTCTCACCATCTTGTGGTGTGTCTGGTGTCTGTGTGTTCCTCCGTAAGTGTGTGCAGCATTTTTATGGCATGTGAGAAATGGCGCAGAAAGTGTGACACAAAATTGTAGACAAATTGCTCGAAATGATTTCATTTCTTTTATTTATGATGCTCGGTTCAGTGGGGCTTGCCTTTGGCTGGCTGAGTCTGCATTAAGCCTTCACTGAGGTTTCAATTCTGCCGAACAGTCCAATGAACTCAAGGTTGTTCGGTGATTTTGGTTCCTTCGATTTGGTTTGGCTTTTCGGTTACGTGATTGATGGCCAATTGACTGCAGAGACCATAAATTTCGATAAGAAATGCGATGAAAAAGATTTCCGTGCTAAGCTGGAGACATAATAAAAGTTTTAAGTGAATTTGTCGTTTATATACATGACTTAAGATATGCAGCTCCAATGCAGCATTTTAAATTTTTTTTAATAAATATTAAAAATGAATATTTAAAATATAGGACACATGTTCGAGTATGAAATAGGTTCTTTAATAATAAAATTAAAAATTCAGAAGTGCTGTAAGCATTCCAAATCTGGTTCATTTTTGTTTGCATTTAAAATAGATTACCAGAAAAATCGGAAAACCACTAAAGCACTTTATTTGCTTACACTGATGGGTCTGCTAATTTTGTAATTTAATATGCCACATCTGACACATCTACGAAATTCGCTACAACAATGTCAATAGATTTAGTTGATTTTACAAGTTATTAAAAAGTAAGCAAAAAACAACATGTGTATTTTGCATTTCTATTGCATAAATCAACGGGTAAAGCCAACACGAAACAATTTGTACAGAAGTAAACCGAAAAGCGGAGCTCAGCGCATTCCATATCCCATGTCAGGATGACAAAACTAAACTAAAACACAAATACATATGAGTAACACATACAGCACGCGCGAGGGGCGCTTAAAACAAATCCCCAACACAAATAACTGCCAGAGAGCATTTGCATATCGCACAAAAAATAACCAAAAGGCAAAAATCTAACAAAACGGCAAAAACCAAGGAAAAGTCACAAAAATGCAAAACACTTTTGGAACAAAAATGAGGCATTTCCGTTCGACACGCGTGCAAAAAAAAGCCCAATAAACGGAAGGACCAGCGACGGGAAAGGATATCAAATGAAGGGGTTAACAGGAGGCGCGAAAAACGTAAAGAATAATAAACGCAGGGCACATAAAAATCGGCGATGAAATCAGCAGAGCAAACAAAACGCCAAATCTAACAAAGGATTCGAACTGAGGGGTAAGTTATCAAAAGTATTCGACTGCGAGTTACCAATCAATTTTTTGGCTAATATAGTTTTTGTTAATATTAATTTTTGGAATAAATGTAAATGCTTGAGCAGATTCAAAGATTAAATAAACAAAACCTTAAATTATATGCATGTAGGGTTGCCAACGAAAATTTGTAGGGCTTTTTAATTGTGTTTAAGGTTTCTAAAAGTCAGGAAAGTTAGTGATAAGAGTTCTTGATATTATAAAACTATTAATACTTGGCCTAAAACTATAAAATACATTTTTAAATAATTATACTTTATAAAACAAAGTTTATTGGCTGAGAATGAATATCAAACCGCTGTCCTCAGTCTATAACATTCCCCAATTTCCACAAGTACCAGGTAAGCGACAAAAAAAAGAAGAGTTATATATATTTAAAGCATATGCCACGGATGCGGATGCTTTGGCTAATACAATAACATGAAACGCAATAAAATCCCGGTCGGGGTTTTCGAAGGCCTCAAGTGGTGCCAGGATCAGGATTCTGAGGATCCGAGGGACTGTGAGGTACGGCAGCTGCTCTTATCAGTGTGAAGCAATCGAATTCGATTAGCCGAGGGAGGGTAAACAGCAATAGCACCAGCAACAAAGGCTCGAAACACTTGACTGTTTTGGCAGCTGCAAAATTCGAAAAATAAGCAGAGAACAAAAATTGAAGGCCCACGAAGGGGAAGTTCAATTTTTTTTCCACACTTCTGGGGCGGGGGAGTCGTTGGATTCGCCAGTTGCCCTGTTGCCGCGGTAATTGTTTGTTTTGTGTTCATATTTACCCTGCCCCGTTTTCCTCGGAACATTGTCAAGGCTACAACTTGTTGAAAGCCCAAAAACGCAAAACGGGCAAATTGAATGGAAATAATCAGAAAGTTGAGCCAAACCGAAATCCAAAAAAAAAAAACCTCCTATGGAGGGGCATCAAAGAGGCATAAATAGCAAAAAAGAGCCAAAAAAAAAAAAAAAGAAAAACAATTCGCTAGCCGACGATATCGAGCTTAGCCCCAAAGACTTATATAGCGATGGCTAAGTGGTTTTCAAGGACGGTGGAGGCTTTAAAAGTTCGCCTCCCGGAGCTCGAAATTTGGTGGGCTTACCAAGCCAAGATAATACAGAATTTGAAATGTATTACGATTCAAATCCGAAATGTGTTTCAAATGCGATTTGGCAACAAGATTTCAGGGCCTCGTAAACCAACAAAGTTGCCAACTCCAGCGGCTAAGTGGCCATATCGAAATTTGGCTTTCTACCACCCCTTCCCTCGGCCTCAGCCCCTTCTCACGCCCTTTGGCATATGACCCTGGGGTCATATGAAGGCCCAGCTGAGCCTCCCCCGTCATTAAGGATTTCTCTAGCCCCACGGGTCTAGTTGTGCGACAGGGGCCCAAACCCATTGAAACCTCACTCGGGTTGTTGGCCAGACAATTTTACCTACTTTATCGTTATTTATTTGCATATTTTCCAACTTAAAGACGACAAAGAGGACACCATTGTTGGCAAGCACAAAGGCCCAGCTCGCAGGACCACAACAATAGTCGAGAGTCCCTGTATGAGCATTGTGCTGTCGCTTCTTTTTTATAATTGACAATAATACTTGGGAGATATGTTCGGGAAAAAGTAAAAAGCATAATAACGCTAAGTAATACATTAGCCAGACGTAAGCCAACCCTCCTTAAAAAAATGGGGAGGGCGGCTGACACTGACAATGCATTTGCGACCCCGTGTCGGAAAGGTCACGTCTTATCTATTTACCTAAACAATTTGCTTAAAATGTTTACAACATAAGCAACATCATCATCAGCATCGGTAAGGTGAGCCGTCGGCTGAAATTTGGGTGGGTGGGGTGGTGTGTAGTGGGGGTGGCATGTGGGTGGCCGGGTAGTGTCATCTATTTACCTTAAGTAGTCATACGACCACTGCTTTCATTCTCCCCAATTTCTGTTTTTTTTTTGTTCTGTCTCTCCGAGAGTCACAAGGACGGACCAAAAGCTTGGCCAACATTAGAGCGCAATAGCCAGGGGAATTGTTTTATAAGCTATGAATAACAGGCCCAAAAGAAAACGAAATGACAGAGGGTGGTAGGACAGAAAAAAATAGAGAATCTTGTATTCCAAATGCCGAAGATCAAATGCTCTTAGTACAAAAATTAGGATTTTCTATTAAATACATAAAACTTAAAACAAAAACTTACAAATGACCTTAATTTATAGTTTAGTTTAGTGAAAAATACAAATATTTCAACACTTTTCTGTTGAATATTCTGTTGAAAAATTATATATTTGAAAGTTTTCTATTAAACTTATTCCCTAATTTAAAATGCAATATATGTCTAAATTTGTTCAAGCAAAAAAAATTAATGAACAATAGTCCGCAGACTAAAATTAGTAATATATTTAAAGCTTTAACCAATAACATGACTGCTACAAAATTAATCTTATCAATTTGTACTAGATGTTTTGATATCGTTATATTTCTTTTAAATCTCCTTTTATTTGAGAGCTAAGTTACCCATTCCGAGAAGTGCAAGAAATCAACGAGAAGTGCACAAAGAAGTGAAACGAGACAAAACATGGCAAGGACCAGTGCTCAGGGCCAGGACTCTGCGGCTTGTGGCTTGTCCTCTTCCTCTCGTCCCCCTTTCCTCACTCCGACTCTGCCATCAGGAAAAAGCTTCTACTTCCATTCTCCTTCTAATTTTTTTTTAGCCCTAAAGTTCGTGTTCAAGCGGAGACGTACGACATCGGGCTAAAAGGACGCGTTTTATTTTTGGCAACAACCGCTTCCAAAAACTTCCACGACCGACGCACCATTAACCTCCGGGAAGGGCTTGCGAAAATGGTCCTCGGTTGATTATTGGTTCCTCGTCGCATCACTCTCTGCAATCAGCATCATCTATCAGAATTAAACTCCAAGGCAAAGCCCCCCGAAAAAAGCGAAAAAAATAGAACCAACTGCAGACAAAACAATTGGAGGATGGTGAAAGGAAAAGTACTTCCGTTTAGACCCCGAAAAACAAAGCGTTCACAAAAGGAACGCGTGGAAAACATGAATGAAAAAGGAAAGACAAGAATTGCCTTTAATGTGTATGTTGGTAATTTTCTAATCACAGACCGTGGAGCGATGCAGACTTTAAGATAAGCATTTCCTCATTTTCCTCCCTTTTTTCCCCACTTTGGGACGGTGTTAATTGTATAAATATAGAAAAAGTTTTTATGATCTACAGATGGAAGCTTTCAACGGAACCAACCCTCGTTTCAGGAAGCCAAGCGGCTGCTAATTGAGCCTGGCTGTCGCTCCTGCAGGATGTTTTTTTACGAGCAGTGGGATGGGCGCAAAAGTGAATTATCTTGTTGGAAAAATGCCTCGAACTGTAAGGGATATGAACAAGTGGTAAATAGTATCAAAATTGCAGTAAATTCTGGTTGATAAGGCTTTTAGCGGGAAGGATTGGGTTCTAAATACGTTTCTTAAGCAGAGAAATGTTTTTAAGCCATATAAAAACGAAATAGTATTAGACAATAAACTCTAAAAGTTGGGGTGCCACAAAGGCAGCAACCCTTATTTGTTTACAATCTTGATGTCACAATGTTTTTCAGAACAAATTTTACATTATACTGTGAGTATTGAATTGAAATTTAACTGTCTAGAGATTCAGAACTTCAGCACTTGTTTAAATATAATACAAACATTACCATTAAAATCAAACTATAATCGTTTGCTGTGTAAAATTTTTTATTTTCTATATATTCAGGCAGGTCTTAGAAAAATTTGTCTGCACTTTTGGAAAAATATGAATACGAAATATATAATATAATATGAAATTATTTAGTTTTGTGTGGCATTACTTGTTTAAATATAATATAACTATTACCATTTAAAATCAAACTAAAATCGTTTACTGTGTATTTTTAAGCAGGCCTAAGACTAAAACTCCGGAATATCGTAAACAAGGTCCTGCTAATGTGTGTCATTCATTCGACTAACCATCAATCAGGTCCATTTCCACTCTGTATCTGCTTCGCTTAGTGGAAATTTTCGGAGGGGACGACCTAGTTACCCAGCTCTTTGCAATTAAACGCCATCCGCGAGGCGAGAACTGCAGCCGGCAAGGAATTAGAATAACAATGGACGAAATTCGACTGGTATACCGAATACCACCTCGACGGAATTCAACCAGAAGGCCCAAACCAATTGACATGACCATTGTCATTCACATGACCATTTCCACTGCCATTTCCATTCCCAATTGGTTGATGGTTGGTAGGCTGCATTCATTTGCGAACGCAGGCATTTGGAGTGGGTTTTTGGGTTTGGGTTTGGGTTTGGCATTCGCGTGCCCCGGGATCTCCTGCAGCGCTGCGTATACGTAATTTATTACAGACGACGCCATTTTGCGCCACAGCCATGTTCTTGCGTCGGTGGAATGAGTGAGTGTATGAGTGTGGGATAAGCGTGAGCAGATAAAATGCAAAATAGACGTCATGTCCGTACGCAAGTTTAGATGCGAGTCAAGTCCTCATTCCAACTATCATCCCCTCCAATATCGGTGAGTGCTACTTTTCACGGGATATACATACAAGAAACAAGAATCCCAGCCATCCTAATTCAATTACAGCGAAAAAATTGCGTCGTTAAAATTGTTGTGTGACCTGCCTGGAAATTACAGCTCAGACAACGAATTTCGACACTCCGCGAGCGAGAACAAAGCTAGGATTTTAAGCAACTTGGCATTATGCAAATCAATTTGTCCCTGGCTGAAATGGAAATTTGTTACTGCATTAATTCTGTGCGGGCCACTTTGTTTAGTTTTCGGTGAGGAAATTAATTTCGAAAGCAAATCTTTAATTTGGAAAAAAAGAAGAAAATGAAGAAAATTGCGGAAAATTTTCAAGAGCTCTTCCCCATTGAACCAAAAGTTTATTTTTTGTTGTGCTAACGATTTTCTCTACTCCGCTTCTTTTACTCTGTCATTTGTTTATTTTTCGGTTTGGTTTTTGCCTTTGGTTTTTATTCATCGAGCTAATTATGCGCTACAATGCGTCTCCGTGGCCATTGTGCGAACTTTTCGCTACCAACTGTCTGGCTTCGGAGGCGAATAGAAGCCGGATTCATGGCAACTGGCTAAGTTCAAGGACGGAAAATGTGGCCTGTCTATTAATAAGCCTAGAGATTTTGTAAAGGGGTGTGGTTGCCAAGGCGACGGGTTAAAAAAAGAGGAAATAGTGACTTTACTTTCACATTTCAATTAAAGCTTACCCATTCCACCGAAACTTAAACCGCAAGCTTCTGCGGCCCTTCAGATAAAAGGAATTTACAATTTAATTGGAGCCTAGCTAATTATTTTATGGTCATTGCTTGCCCAAGCCCGTACTGTAAATCAAGGACTTCCCAGTTTATTTGACTTATGCATTCGGCCCAATCTCCAGTTCAAACTGTTTGTTAACTGTGCAAAAAAGTCCATCTATAATGCTCAATGTTGTGTGCCCAGCCATAAATCACGCATAGTGGCTGCCAAAAGTTTATGCCCCACAGCAGCAAACTGTCAGAGCATCTGCTCATTACGCCGCACCAGTTCAGTTCAATTGGACTGCGAACTGGCCAGTTGGTGGTCAGATATCGAGGGTGACATGCCGGGAGGACCACTGCTCATTATACTTGGAATTGAGTTTTATTTTTTGAGGCACCAACCAATGTGCAACGCAAAGCATTCGATTGGGTCACCACATAAACTACAATATGTGCACGCGATTGGGCACTCGAAAAATTCGTAACTTCTAAAACTATGGAGAATTTATTTGAAGAAATTATAAGTTTGAAACGGACTTTGAAACGATTCGAATAATATTAAATATTTGGTATTTTATTTATTTAAAGTGCAATACTATTTTCAAGAAGAAGAATTTTTTTTTAAATTTGTTTTAATTTAAATGGAAACTTAAATAAAAGTTGAAAGAGAATGCTTACATATTTTTCACTTTTTATCTTAAATGTGTTTCATTATCAAAGGTGTATTCCTAAATTCAAGAAAATCAAGGAAATTCTGAGGAACTTGTCAATTTCGGCTAAAAGACAAATAAATAAACCAATTGGTCAATATGTTTTGACAAAAGATGCATTCGAATCACATATTAACTTGTTTTCAGAATCCACAATCAATAATAAATTCAGTAATTCAGTTAAAACATTAATGCGTTTTCCATTTTCCCCAGTGTGTTTGTGGGGTCGCCTGTGCAATGCACTGCGAACATTTGGCCCATTGTTGTCATTGGTGCTCACTGCTAATATTGGTAGCTGTCGGTGGCTGCAGTCGATGGCAGTGTCAGTGGCATAGAACAGTCCCCCCAGCAGTCCGACAGCCAACACTCGCCCCATTCATGTGTGTTTTATTGCAACACACTCGCTCACACACAGTCCTGCACACAAAACAGCACCGGAAGCAACTGACCCCATGGCATTGCATCATCAGAGTACAGAGCACAGCAACAAGAGGAACATTCGCATCGGAATCGGAATCAGGACCAGAGACACACACTCCGCACATATTTATGCCCCATATGGTTGTGCCATATCTCCGTGGGCATAAACCACAACTCAACGACTGCCCAGCGGAACTACACCAGCATCAGCAGCAGCAGCAGCAACAACAGAAGGCCAGCAGCGGCAAAATAAGTGCATTGGTTCACTTTCAGGCTCATTACCGCAACCAGGGTCGCAGTTGGACAATGCTGGCTGACAATAATTACAGTTTACAAAAATGTCCAGAGTCACAAAAAACTATGTCAGGCTTGCACAACTTTTAGTTTTATTTAAGGGACTGAAACAGATTTCTAAGGAAGTTTTAGCAAGTGACATTAATAGAAATAAGAAAGACTTAATAAAATAATTTATATTGTTTATAGGGTCATTTTCTTTTCATTGCTTTATTTTACAAACACTCTTATATTAAACTTTTGGATACAATACATAATAAACATCAAAACTCTCGATAAAATTAAAGAAATTTAATAGTGGGATTTAAAACTACATTTTTAAGATAATTCTCAAAAAGCCCATTTACCTCTCAAAGGTAGTAAATATTTGCAAATTTAATTTCTAAATTAAATTAAAAAACCTCAATACTCTTTCAAGTAATTTGAAACTTAAGGTCACTTCTCATTCACTTCAAATGACCATCGTTAAATCGAGAACAACTATTTTGGCCAACAAATGGTCTAAGGGCAAAGCATATTTTACCAGAGAGACAAAAGCCAGCTCTGGATTTTGTTGTCTACTGATTTGGGTTTTAATCAAGTTGCCATAAGAGTTTTGGAGCTGGACTGTGGAAATGAAAATGGAAATGGCAATGGGAGTCAGAGTCAGAGTCAGAGTCAGGCCCTGTGACTTCCCATAAATCCATTCAATTTTCAACAGACAACAAGAAAGTGCAAGCGTCAGCAGATTTTTGTCTACGGCCACATTTCGCAAATGCTGAAGCAACAACTCTAGCCAAATAATATTTATTGTCATTTATTTTATTTCACATTTAAGTGACTCGCTTTCGGGCAAAGCTAATAAGCTGCAGTAATAAATTATGCGGCGTGCAGCATATAAATTATGCGCAATTAACTACAAACATTTTTGCATAACTGCACAAAAATGTTTGTCGCCTGCAACTCTCTAAAATATTCTCACATTTAGCGTACCGAAAACTTCGCCCCACACAATAGTTTGAAATACATATTAGTAGCAGATAAAGCTGTGGGTTATGCCGCACACACGGGATATATATATTCATACACTCGCTCTCGGACACACACACTTAATGAGGTATATTAAATGGATTTAAATTTGGTTTTAAGTGGCGAAATAAACTCGCATTAAGTGCTGTTCGCTGCCATTTCGAATGCCATCTGGACGTAGATTTTGGCTTTATTGGTGCCTGATTAAAGTTTATTGGGGCACAACAAAAGATGATTAGCCAGCTGCCAAATCAGATACATTGTCATGTTCAGATCTCCAGCTAGATTTACGAGACCTTGACTGTCTGGGCTACGAAAGTAAACAGAAAGATTGTGTCTGAAAACAGGAATTTAAATTTCAAATGAAATCTCTAAGTGAGTTTATATGTTTATGGGAGTGCTAAAAGTGGTTTATGGTCTTCTTGGAATTTCTACAGTAAATCAAAATGGTTCTGCAAAATATACAAAAAAAGTAAAAAAAAAATTTATTAATTGCTGGTAGAGAGGCAGCAACAATCACAGGACCAATCACAGGACCTAAACTCACATTGTTATGCAGTGGGGGGAAGGGGAAGGGGGATGGGGAAATGCCGTATGCATTTAAATTTATGCGCAACTTAACGCTTCAGAATTGAGTGCAACGAACGCGACGCAAGCCCAAAACAGGAGCAACAGTCGCATCAAGTATACGCCATGGCAGCCGGAAGCGAGACTTGGAGTGTTTGCCTGACTCCTGCACTCCACTCCTCTTCCCCTCTCCCCTCTCCCCTCTCCACCACCCCACAGCAGCGCAACAAAGCGCGACAACAACAAGGACAGGCCATGCCTGCCTGGGTTCATGTTTTCTTTGCCGCTTTTAATTTCAAAAATTTATGCGCTCGCGCCACGCTAAGCGTAAAATAACGATGCCCGGACAAAGTCGGCTATACGACAACTTTGTTGCGGATACCCTGCAATTGCTCGAATCCTGAATAATAGGAAAAGACACTTAAAATTAATTGGGGGTGGCACTTAATACCTCTTCATGGTATTAGTTTCGGTTTTACTTACTTAAAGTCAATTTCTTGGCTATCCCAATCCGGTTAAACTTTTTTAGGGCTCAAAATAAGAAGACCCTTAATCACCAAGATTTAAATGAATAACTATCGTGACTATCACATTAAATTATAAGTTTTAACTTGCAGTGTTAGGATGCCAAATAAATAATAATAATGATGAAAAAATGCAACGATTTTTAAATCTAATGAAGCAATTATTAAGAAATGCATTCCATTTTTAAAGATAACAATGTATTCAGTTGAAAATTATTATGGTTTGAGAAATTCTTTTATCCCCGCAGAAGTCAATAAAATTGTCTTACTTGACTTTTTAAAAAATTTATGGAATAATGCATCTTCTGCAAAAAGTTCGATAATGTGAGACTCATTAAGCTAATCCTGGCCAGGATTTTAATTTAGATTAAGATTAAGTTGAAATAGCTATTTATTATATAGTGTTTAAGATATATTCACAGGAAAATTCGAACAAATGGTTTTTTATTGGAATTATAAATGGGTATTGCCCCATTTTTACCGGAACAAAATAAGCTTTTAATTTGTTTGTGGGTGGAACTATCATTAAGAACAACATGTATATTACTTAACTTTGATTTCCGAAGAGCAGCTTCACTTCGGCCTGCCAATTATGGTATTTTCTCAATCTTTACTATTGTTTTTGTTTTCCATTTTGTGTTTGTTGGACCCCAGACCCCTTTTCCCTGGGCTCACTGCACTCGCTCGCTAGCTGACTGGCTGGCTGGCTGGCAACTTGATCCTATGCCGCCATTTCGCAGCAAACTCCCCCCAGCCCACCGGCAGAAAATACCCCCCGAATGTCCCTCCATACCGAACATGCACTCCATTAAACTCTGCCCGTTGACTTTGTTGCAGTGCACAGCGTCACACTGAGCTGAGCTCTCTTGCAAATTTTATTTATTAAAAGGAGGGTTACAACGTACAAGTCAAGTGGCTCAGCTCGAAAACAATTAAAATGAAGTTTTCTTTTTGAGATGCGTTTTTGCATGGCCAAAGAGTGGAGAGGCAAAACGAAAATGTTTCAGTTGCAGTTTCAGTTTCAGTTTGTGTTTGTGTATGTTGCCTACTTGAAGGCGCAACCGAGCCGAGCGTAAGATCTTAATGAGTTTTTGGCTAGTTTCACATGCTCGACTGGCACCCAACTTAGTTCCCATAGAGGTACTCGCAGAAACACAAATCTTGCCAAAAGAATGGCATAATTAATTGCCGTTGCCGTTGTCGTTGTCGTTGTTGTTTCCATCGCCAATGCTTTTGCCTTTGCCTTTGCTTTGCCCAAAAGCTTTTCGTACTCAACGCTTCGGTTAAATGTTGCATGCAAATGTGATGGTTTGATCCGGGGAGATGGGGACATGGGGACACTGGGACGCAGGGATCCTGGAAACGGATGAGATAAAGGACCTGGTGGGTGGCCACAGAACCGTACACTCTATTTGGGTCACCTGCCGTGCGTAACGGCTCGTGAATATTCAATGGGTGCCGCTGCTCCGGCAAGAAGGAGTCATCAATTACTGGGAATTCAAGTTGAACCAGTTCCATTTTAAAATAGTAAAAACAAATGTGTCAGCCAGGAAAACGTTTACAAAATGTACTACACTGATAGGAGGTTAATTAAATGTTCTGCACATGAAATCGTTCTGATTGGCTCTCTCTAATTCAGGAACAACCTGTTGTGTTATATGAGTTGGGAATGTTATTTACAAGATATTTGATTAATTTTCAAAAATGGAAATTCTTCAAGTACAGAAGGGATTTGAGATACTGTTTTTATTTAAGATGGCTAAGTACAGTCTCTAACTAATCCAATCATACCTTGGTTTATGTATATACATCCTTTTCATCAAAGGAAAAAGGGAATCAAGCTTAGTTCCACAAAATAATTATTTAAGTTAAGATTTTTAAGAGTAGTCTTATTTTAATCAAATCTTATTCCTGTTTACGTATCACACGTATTCCCTGATTTGAATTAAGAACAACGTTTATTTCCACTATATATTTATAAATTTACACCCAGAACTCTTGTGTTATTTCTTAAAGCCTTTCTCGCTTGGCTATCAGCTCCTTTGGATTCTTGGGAAAATCTTTGCTTATGCAGGAATACAAAAAGCAGCCAAGCGCTAAGAAATCCGCCTACACCACCTTCCTTGGTCCTGCGTCCTCGAAGAACTAAACTAAGGCAGCAGTATGTCTTCCTGCATGAATGTGTGCTGGTGCTGGAGCTGGTGTGGGCCCGGGTGTTTGTCTATGTCTGGGTGCAATTTTGCGGCGTGAAACCATTTAGCACGCAATGAGGTGCTGCCAGGCTTGAGAGCGAGACCAAAACCAGGACCAAGACCAAGTCGACGAACGCCGATGCAGCTCGTCAAACTCCGTCCGTCCCGAGCAGATGCCAATGTGGCTTAGACTAAGAGGCAACAGATACGGAGAGAGAACGGAAATTTCTTTGGCAACAATTTTCATTTAAGTTCTTGCTGCTGGTTTCGCCATATTTTGGGGCTTATGGCTCCTTAGCCGACTGAATGCTTCCCAGAAAATCGACACAAGAAAGAGCATAATAAGATAAGTTCTCAGCAAAATAACCAAATATAATTTTCAACTTAAGAATTTGGCAGGCAGGCTTGGACTTAAATATTTAATATATTTCCATGAAAAAAATGTATTAATATTTATGAAGATCAAACTTTTATTCGGTATAAAAAGACATCATTGTAGACGAGCTTATGTGCCTGATATTGCATGCACTTAAATGGAAGGACTCTATACTTTGGCAGCTGCTACCCCATGCATTAGCAGAGGAAAAAAACAATAAAGGCAAAAAAGTTGCAGCACACATTGCAACTAATTCTATGCTTTGGTATTCTTTTTATTCACTTGCGACATTGTTGCACGAACCAGCCCTGGCGAAACTTCATCTGCCATCAACATCCAATGGCGAAGGAGCGCAAACGTTTAGCATGCGAAAATAAGTGAGGAACGGAACAAAACGATGGGGAGGGGAGCAGAGGGGAGGAGAGGGGAGGGGAAAGGAGATGAGCTGCGGCGGAGGCACTACATTTTAGCAAACTTTGCGGCATTCTCAGCAATTTGTGGTATTTTACTATTTAATCCCTAACTGTCTCGGGTGTCGCCCTAATACAGAGCTAGCTGCCCTGCGACCTCAGCCTGCCACAAGCCATCAACAGTTTGTTTCAAATCAGACAACTACAACAAGTGGAGCAACAATGCCGACGATGACATTGTGTGGCACCTGGTGTGCAAGTCCTGTTCCTTCGCCAACTTCTGGGTCCTGTTCGGTTCCTGCTGCCGCCTCCGTTTCGCCCCCCCCAACACAGCATCCAGGACCATTGTTGCCCTCATCCTAGACAGCACCATTGTTGAGCTCCGCCTGCTCCTGGCAATATGTATGAGTGTGGTAGCTGCGAGTGTGTAGTTCGGTATGTGTGCGCGTATCCCAGAACTGCCAAAAGTCCTGTGCCCCCACCCCGCACCAGTTGAGCTCTCAGTTCGTTGCAAAGTTTAATTAAAGTCGCGCTACAACTTTTGATATGTTCTTCGAGTTGCCTGCCGCGCGCTTCCGCTTCCGCTGGTTGTGCTTCTTCTAAATAGCATCGAGTACAGTGGGTTTCAAGTGGCTACTCTCTCTGGGAATAGACTAACAAAAATTCATAAATATAATAATAATAAGTAATAATTTTTTTCTATTGAAAAGTCATTATTTGTACAAAACGTTCGGCGCCAAAACTTGTGAGTACTTGTCCAAAAGGCCCCAAAATTTAAAGGCTCTTAAAAAATGAACATAATATTAATATTATTGATTAACTAATTTAAAGAAAATTAACTTCAAATGTATTATTTTTTCGATAGTCTTTCATGTGCTATAACGTAACAACGTCTAGTGGCAAAACCAAACCCTTCGTCAAACTTTGTGACCTTAGATAAGTATTATTTTGAAGCGATGAAAATATTCTAATGCCATTGCCATGCATTCCACTGTTCGGTTTCACGTGGCAAATTTTGTGTGTTCGGATCGAAAGGACTTACATACTTGGCTCAAATCTTTCCACGACAGTTTCGCCTGCATAGTTTTTGTTTAGTTTGCTGTTGAATGTTTTAGTTTTCATATCAACTCTGTTGCACATGAATAGCTCAGCTGTACGGGGGGCTGTGGGGGATTTTGTGGCTGCCTATGACAGGCACCGACAGCTGCTGGTGATGGTCTTATGGTTGCTCACCTCTGAAATAACTGATTTCGATTGGAGCTGTCAAAGTTTCTCCTGGTATTTGCTCTGCTGCTCTTATTCCCATCGCTCGCTACCTAAATTGGCAGCAGCCGCCAGAAGAATTTCTCAAATTTATATCGTTATTATTTTTTATCCAATTCAACAAGACATGCACAAGGAGAGCCATTATTATGGCTATAAAATATTCATAATTCTGCTATTATTATTGGGAATGTATAAAAAGGTCGTTGTGTTTGATGCCCTACATAAAAAGGTGGCCTACTTTGAATCAGAGAAGAATTTTAAATGGAAATTTGAAAATAAATGAATACATAAACATTTGATTGGACAAGTGTGCGACATCAACCCAAGGATTTATTAAACAAATTTTAAGAGTGTTTGCATAATATAGAGTGTTTGAACTTCGTTTTTTATCACATACTCGCAGCGTTACATATAAATAAAATACTCTATATGCAAGTGGACTTACATAAGCATTGTGTGCAGGCAGGCGAACAAATTGACAGCATTATGAAAGGTCAGGTCAGAGCGGGGCAAACCATATTTATATATATTAGCCTGGCACGTAACTAAAAAGGACATACCATTGTCCCATAATGTTGGGCAGTTAGCACACACACACACACACACACACACACACACACACACACACACACACATTGATCCATACCGAGTGGGAATCAACGCAGCAGTTGTCCTTTCTCGTTCTCGATTCAATTCCGAGTTTTCTTAGCCAGTGGCATTTCCTAGTCCTTGTCCTAGTCGTAGTCCTCTGGTCCTGTCGCTTGGCAACACATTCGCGCATCCCGAATGCCAAATGCAAATTTTATTTATGAATATGATTTCTGGCAACAAACAATGGCTGGGCCAAACATACACATACAAACATATAATAAAAAGAAAACCCCTCTCGAAAAAAAAAAATTATATTTTCGGTTTGACAAACTCATACAAATGGCAGGACTAACTGCCTTCGCCCCAAACAGGGCGTGGCTGCAGCTGTTAACCCTTTGCTCCTGCGACGAGGAGTTGGGCAAATTTCGATGGTCGATGGGTGGCTTGTGCGTGCCAAAAATTTAGCATTCTATGTGCTGATGCTGGCGCGTGTTAAAATAATAAAATATGCTGCTGTTTGCTCGTGGTCCTTGGTCCTTGGTCCTCGTCCTTCTACTGCTGCTTGCCATAACCGCAGAGTGCAGGAAATCAAAAATTGAGGAAATGAAATTTGGTTATTAGTCAGCGTGCGACGAATGACAAACTGGGGGTTGGGATGGGGAAAAAAGGAAATTCAAAATGTGGGAGGTGGCGTCGTCTAGTAGGTGTGGCAGATGGTCCTGCCAGCACACACGACGCTGAAACAATAATTATAAATCAACGCCAGCACTCGAATCAAGTCTAGACAATGCCTGACAAAGCCAGCCAACCGGCCACTCATTTCGCAGATGGTAATGGAAATCGGGATTGTCCTCTAGGATGGCAATGGCCATGTGTGTTGTCTGACCACGAAGCGAGTCCCTTGGCCAGCTGCCCACACGGTTGATTCCAGACACACACCCACGCATTCCCCAACAAAATTGTATTAAATTACATTTTTTGTAATAATAAACAGTTAATCAGGGCTGAAACACGCGAATAGAGGTGAGAAGTGCTTAAAAATAACCCTTTTATAAAATAATTTATTTGCAATATTTGAAGTGTTCGGCAACACTTGATTTGCCAACAAAATATAATACTTATCAAACACTGATTTAAATTTAAAGCTCTGCACTTTCTTCAGCTCACGGGAAATGGATTTGAAAAAAAAAATCTAACCACATTCAATTGGAATCACTTCAATCGCTGTTTCATCTGGCTAACCAAAAGCTCTGAATGGCAAAACACTGAAAGCAAACCAATGTGTTGCCACATTTCAATCGCTTTTGCCAACACTGGCACAATGCAGCGGGGCCGCAAATGTAGGCAACGCATTTACGTTCGCCCACCACCCACCACCCACTTTTATATTGACATTAAATAGCTGTTGATATAAATCAGCAAACGCATAAAAACGCACAGCGAAGCAGAAATCATCAACACAGTTTGGCTCAAACTGGGGGTTCAACATCGCCTCCTTTTGCAATAAACAAATAAATATGCCAGGTCCTGTTCGTTGGTGTTGCTGATGTTTATTTAAAAATAAAATAAAATAAAATAAAAGGGGACAAGGGGCCAGCGGCGAGAAAGAAATGCGGGCCATGATTTTTAGCGACATGGCACGTACACAGCCAAAATGTTTGCACTGCTGGGGTGGTCGGGCCGAAAAGGAGTGGATTCCTGGCAGGGATGGCTTCGAGGCTACGTGGGATGCAAATTCGGCCAGACGGTTGGGCACTTCAAAACTCGCCGGCAGCACGGCTCCTGTTGCTGTCAATTTTGGACTCCGGCTGGCTTTTTGTTGTGCTCTACGTGCCAGACAGCCCTGGCTGTTGAGCCTTGAGCCTTGATGAGCCGCAGCAGCTATGTCCTGATGACGGCCTCACTGGCCTGCACAATACAAAAATGTTGTTACTTCTATAATGATCCATCAAATGATATTTTACTAGCCCCAAAAGAGTTTACAACTGACGAAAGATAGATTAAGAAATCCCCAGGACATGTATTATTTTGTGCGTTTTAAACATTGCATCATCATTAAGAATTAAAAAAAAAAGTTTTCCAATTTTTTAGAACATTAAAATTCTATTTTTCTGGTTCAGATTTTTCCTAAGCTTTAAGAAAACACATTTAAATGATATATCTTATCAAATTCAATAAAAAACTCTTAATTAATTTATTTTTTTCAGTGTAGCACACACTATAACTTGATGCCTCCCGTTAACCGCCGTTGTTTGTTGGTCGGGTCGAATTACCCGCACAGCTGAAAACTGAGTGCTGTTCGCGAGTGGCTGAACAATGGGAAAGTGTGCTTTAATAAATGAGATTATGCATAAAATGCTTAAAACAAGTCAAAGGCCAAGGACAAATAATAAACTTAAGGCGAAAGAAATAAACCTTTTAGAAAAACAATATATATAAAAATGTTGTTTTGAATTGTAGTTTTGCTGGCCAATAAATAAAACCAATAGTTTTACATAAACCCAATTTAAATAAACAATAGAGCAAATAATAGATGCAAAATATTAAAAATCCAAATACATGATTCATTTGATTTGATGCAAAAAACCTCAATGGAGTGCATTTTTCCGGCTAGTTTGTTGTACACACTGGCAATGCACATGACATGTGCTGCAATCATAAAACACCTATAGCTCTCCCCAACTTAATTAACAACATTGTAGCTCATATTTCGGCTACTTGCAGGTGGTCATGCCCATTGTTAGTTTCCGAGCTTCTGAGTGCTCTGCTTGACTGCAGTTGCGGTTCAGTTCTGTTCGGATTGGTATACGTATTTTCGGTTTCTGGTCGAGCATTCGGTCATCCCGGGGTTGGACCATAATTGCCGAGCCTGCCAGCCAGCCGTAAAAAAACACAGACAAATGTAAATGCGGCTCTGCCTGGTTAATTAAAATGCTCTATGGAAGGCCAGCGGCCGACAATGCGAGTGTTGGCCCATCGTTTTGGGGTTTGAGGAGGCTTCAGGATAAAGGAGTCAGTAAGTTAATGCCGAACATAAATAACAAAGAACAAACAGAAGTGTGCAACACAGCCAGCCACACCAACTGCAATAATAATACAAATAATATTCCAATACGTATATGTATAGCATGGCTGGGTTGGCAACAAAACGATATAATAGAAGTGCAACAGAGATCTACTTTCTCTGTTTTACAAAGGAAGGGATCGAACGTATGATACTTAACAGTATGAGTGAAAAAAGGTTGGGGCTTAAACATATAATAAATACTTTTAAAATTATATAACAATTAAAAAAACATATTACTTCGATAGTTTCTACTTCAAGGGTTATGGTAATAGGCTTACCCTTCCATGAATCCACTTAAGTAATTATCCCTACTTTAGCTTACCATAAGCCATGGCAATTAAAGCTCCATTTGCGTTCGGCATGTAATTTAATCAATAGCCCGGTTTTAACCAGGTCCTAATATACCTATTTCCGTTTGGGATTGCAATCAACTTTCAGGGTAGGATTGCAATATAATTACACCAAATGGTTGTTGTGGTTAACAAATTTATAACGCTGAATAACGAGGCGGCAGCAACAGTCAGTTTGGTCACATACCACTGGCCGTCTCCTGGCCATTTTCTAAACTGACCACGCCCCCCGCACCCCGCCCTGCCGACCCCGGCACACCGCCTCTTTTTAGGGCCATAACACGCACATGGTCGGCATAGAGTTGACCAAATGTTTCCGTAGTTGTAGGTTATATTCCCAGCCACAGGTTGTCACCGGAATGGGCAACGGACCAGGACAAAAGGTGAAATTATTTCTGGATCTGGATCCCCTTCACCTTTTCGGCCAACTCCTTTTTGGCCATAAGCGTATGCGGTCCCGTTTCCCATTGTCGACAGCAGTCAGTTGTTTGATTTATGCCCTGCCCATGTTGTTATTGTTGTGGTGCTCAAATTAAAAACTTTCAAATGACTGGGGCCATTACTCAAATGTCAATGCATTTGTGCATGTGCATGTGGCAGCATTTTGTTGTTTTAACTCTGCAGCTAAACAAAGCACTAAAACTTCATTTATTTGAAATGCCTTAGAAAATTCATCATATTCATTAGGGCCATTTATAGTCAGAAACTGTAATTACTATTTGGATTTTATTAAAATCATAATTGCAATTAAAACAGAAATGGAATTTAAAATAAATTGAAACACATTTATTTATTATTCTTCGTATTTCAATATAACAACACTAATGTATAATGTGTGACTTATGCCAATCAAAATGTAATCATTATTTTGAACAAATAAGTCTTTAATTGGTCAATATTACTGTTTGTGCAAGGGAATTATTTTGTTTATTTTTTTTTTCTGAGCATTCCTTTTAGTAAACAAGATATTTACGAGTACAACTTGTCAATAGAGTCTTGAATGGCACCACTTTGGTAGCAGGGCACAGCTGGAAGTTGCCCCAAAGCCCCCCTCTCTGCAAAGGCAGTAACTATAAACGTTTACCACAAGCGGGTTGCGGAACCACATCAAAACATCAGGGAGCTTCTATCAGTATGGCAAAACAAGGGCCCAAGAATCGGAATTGTAGAATTTCAGAGGAGCTGGCAGATGCGGGGAGCCGGTCAAGCTGCAAATTGCAACTGCAACTGCAACTGCACTCTGCAGACGATTGGCGGCGGCAACAATTAGATAAGATCAACAGGCGGAGGAGTCGCAACGTAACGTAACCGCAAAACGGAGCCATCGCGAAAAGGGGCGACACACACGGAACCGCAAAACTAAGTGCCACGCCCATTTAATTGCAGAAAACAACGCCACATGGGGCGACAACTTGCTGGCGACATTTAGCATCAAAGGGCAGCCGAGCCAACCGCCCACCGCCCCCTTTTCGTACCCGCTGTCAATGCATAAAATTATTTCCGCTTGAAACTACACTGCACGGAAAGAAAACCGACTGGCTAGATTAATTTACTAACTTGCAGTTTTTTAGATGCCAATAGGGTTTCTATTATCCAACTGCCCTTCAGAAAACAATCAACTTAAGTTTAACCTAATTTTATTCCCTAAATATAAAATGATGGTTAAATTGAGTATACAAGATTTAAAATAAACAAAATATTTATTAATCAAAATGGCTTAAGGCAAGATATATTTTTCATTAGAGTAAAGTTTATTTTTTTAGACCTTTTGACTGCTATATGATCTCTTTTTTACTTTGACAACAATTGTTGTATCAACAATCGAATGTTAAAAAATTATGCTGCCTTTGCTTTTTTGTGTGCTGTAAATTTTGTAAGACTTAAAAGATTTTCTATTGGGTAAGCTAGTTATTATTTATGAATGTGACCGTTTTATCCCCAGAAATCCGGGTAAAAGTCTTTTTCGAGTGTAAAGATTTCCCTGCCCTTGTCCGCTTCCCGGCCAGCAATTCTAATTAAGGCAAAAGACATTTGGATTGACACGAGACAAGCGAAGCGACTGTGTAATCGGAGGAGTCGGTGACCACCGCCCAACCATCCATCCCGGCCAGCCCACAAAATCCAGAAGTCGAGAAGTCGAGAAGTTGAGAAGCCGAGAAGTCTCCCCCTCGCTGTGCAGCAAATTGCATAGAATAAATTTTCATTAAACACTGACTGGACTGGAGTCTCAGTCGGCACGTCGATGTAAAATGTCAGGACATACAAAACGGAGGGCGCGGCCTTAATAATAATGGGTCAATGGCCAGCCAGCCAGCCAGTCAGTCCATCGGCAATGAAGATGGAGTTGAAATTCGAGTAATTCCGTTCTGTTCGGCACTGTCCTGTCCATTTTCATAATTTTTAATTATTTTTAATTTAATTGTCGCGCCTCGCGTGCTCTTCGCAACCCAACTTCTGACTCAGTTGAGCACTGGTGATTGAAGACTGTACAGTGATGGTCGGAACAAGTGGACAGGGGCAGGGGAATGGTCAGAATGAGCGAGTGAGCAATAAAATTCGTCTACATTGGAAGCGATGTGATGAGTGCGTTTTGACTGTTTAATAAGATAGTAAATCAAAAAGAGCTACCCCGAAGTCCAAATACTCTATTAAAATCAAAAGATAAACGAGACTTTGATATTTAACGTACATAAGAAGTACACTCTTTTCAATTGATAACATATTTTTTAATTTTTTTTAAATTTTATTAAGCCTTTACATTTTCAATTATGTTGATGATCAAACTGTTTAAATGTTTAAACAAAAAAGGTACTTCAAAATGAACACGAAATAATCAGTGCTTCGTTGTTTCATTATACCTCAAAATAACCTGTATAAATTACACCAGACTTCTGTCGAACTGGTTATAATACAAAATGACAATACATACTTCTCTAAATTAAGTAAATAAATACGTACTTGTGTGGCAAACACTCTGCCAATTTCAATGGTACGCAATTACAACTGTTTCAATCAGCTTTAGACACAATCGATTTCCATCTGCAAGTAAAATCAACAAAGACCTAAGCTCACAAGAGAGTGTATTTTCCTCAAATTTTGATGGTCTCAATTCTTGAGAAAGCACCGACAGCGTGAATAATGCGACCACATATAAAAGCAAAATGCTTATTTCAATAATTTTCTGTTTTTCCCGGGAATTAAATTTGAAATTTTTCATGGTCGCAAAGAAGGAGGAGGAGAGAATCAACCAAACGAACGAACGCTGGAAACATAAACAGAAATTTTAATTACATCAAAATGTGCGGGCGCACTTAGTGACCATTTTATGGGGTCACGCGATCTGCAGTCCCCCAAAACCTCTGAAAGTCCGAACCCAAACAAAAAAAAATTTGTCTAGCCACAGTAGTGGCATTGGCTGGGCAGGTGCCGGTATCCAGCCAAATGGTGAAGCCAGTTGAAAGTTATTTAGCCCCCTGAAAAATGTTATGTAATTACAAAAGTTTTTGGCTCTAACCGTGCTATCTCTCGCAGCTAACCGAAAATAAACGCTCCGGCCGTTGTCAACGTTTATGGCAAAATGTTATCATCTGCAGAGCTGACACCAAAAATACCCCAACTATGCGGCGGAAGTGGGTGGCTTGGGTTGCTCTGGGTTGCTTTGGGTGCCAACTTATTGTCGCCGCTCAAGTAATTCACACAGCAGGTGCTCGCAGTTAGCTGCGGTTCCCATCGCCCAAGTCCAACAAAAATAATTATCACTCTTGATTATCTTTCGCAGAAATTAGTGTGCACACAGAGGGATATTCTCCAGGATCCAGGATCCGGGAGCCTGAGTCGGTGGCACCCTCCTCTCACTCCCCCCAACATCCAAAAACCTCGTAAAAGTAATTGTTGTGTTTTGTTGTCAAAAACCTTTTGGAGCCCTTTAAGTGGGCAACTTGGCAACTTGCGCAGGTGGCGGTGGGCAACTCAACTGTCAGGCAACTATGCTAACTGTTTAATGTTGTTACCTGAGCAAATTGTCGCCGCTTGTTGCAAATTTCTCAACGTTTTATTGGCGATGTGGGAGTGGCATTTCACCCATGATGAGTACGATGGGTTTGGCTATAGAAGGACACAGGAAGCAAACGATGTTTGGCTTGCAAATTGCTTGATATGATGCCAGCCTGACAGTTTTCGGGTTAACAGTTGTTCGCCCAGAGTCTGTCGAAGTTATTAAAGCAGTCAAGTACTTAATTGGTGCTTCGGAGTCACATTAAGGGATTTGCCCTAGCAGATTTTGATTATGAAGGCGGAATAATTATTTTACATAGTTACTCGATTTGAAAAACAAAGAATTGACTTTTTGACTTCAAAGAAACATCCCTCTATTCATTTTAAAAATTGGAGGTAACATAAATAATTGCATTTAAATTAATTTACTTCTAAATTATAAGTATTTTTTGTCAAATTTAAATCAATTTAAACTCATTTACTTCTAAATAGTAAATAAAATTATAAATATTTAATTTAAAATACTTTTTTAAAAAACAAATGCCAACAACTTTTATTTTAAACGTGCCTATTGTTAAAAAAGTCAGGTGATTGATTCTCTAAAATAGTTCTGAATTTAATAGAGGTATTTACTTATAATAAAGACAACCCATACTTACTAAAAAATTATGTAAAATTAGACTGTGATGATATAAAATGATATAATAAAAACATCATTTAGATCTTCAAAATAGTAGAGCTTTTTGTGGCATAGAAAATGCATATTGGCTATTTTTATTTCAAATATTCTACTTGTATGTTAACTGAACCCCAAAGTAGTAAAAACTTTAACCCTTACTCTAAAGTTATGAAACGGACTATAAGCAGACATTTTGAGAGTAGATAATATGTATATTTTCTTGGAAAAGTTTTCAAATACTAGCTTGCTTCGCATCGTTTGCATACAGGGCAGAGTGGCACCCAAGAGCGGTCGAAATTGTTGATTGTAGCTGGTTCGGCTTGACTGCCACTTCCGAAATTCCATAAATGGCTGGGGCCGCAAACTTTCGGATGACATTCACCACCCCGCCCAAAGCCGCCTTTTAGATTTTCCCCTTAGCCGGCTGCTCGACGTTCTCGGCTTCTTTTGAGCCCGGCTCTGACTGTCTTGGCCACACTTTTGTGCTAACAACTTGCGAGCTGCGCATTTCCGCTGAAAACGTGGGTAAAAACTTTTACTTTTGTTTATTTGTCGCTCGTTCCAGTTGATGTTGATGTTGATGCTGATGCTGATGTTTTTTCATCACTAGCAGCTCTCGAGTTGGACTCGAGTTGGACTCGAGTTGGCTTTTTGTGCTCGAGCTGCAATCGCTGGCCGCCGCTCTTGTCTGCCGTTAAATGAAAGCTAATTAAGTTTTATTTTTTCCCCCCCAGTTCGCTTTCTGAATGCGCCTCTTCGTCGACTTTTCCCCGGACTTAAGTGCGGCCCAGCCCGGCCGTCCTTTGTCCGTGTCCGTGTCCGTCTTTTGGTCATTACAAGTTGATTAACTCATAAACATTTACTGACAACTGACGTCGGACATCGGACATCGGACATCGGACATCTGACAAGTGGCAAAGTTTGTTAGCGGCAGACCCCAACTGAAAGCAAATGATTTTTGTATTTTAACTCGACTTTGCCTGATTTCTTTATTACTTATTTAATTCTTATAATTCTTTCTCTGAGCCAAGTTTTTCGCTTTTTTCGCTTATTTTCGTTTTATTTCCCACTTGTTCTCATTTTATCTCGTTTGCATTTGCATTCAAATAAATTCAGGCTTTCCGGAATTTGTTTTCGCACTTTCTCGTGCTGATCTTGTCGCTCTTTTTGCATTTGTAAATTTAATTTCTTTGCGCTTTGTACGCTCCGAATTTCATTTCATTTCTTCATTCGTTTTGTCATTTTGGTACTTTTCATTAATTTGGCGCTATTTTTTCGCCATCGTGTGAACCCATTTAATGTTTTTATTTTTCTTTTATTTCGCCGCTGGCCCACAAAGTAATGTTGATTGTTTGCCTGGTTGACTTTGATTACGAAATTGTTCAAAATAAATAAAATTACACCCCGCTACCCCCTGAAAGTCCGCCTCTCCGTAAAGCAAAGACGCCTTTTAATTGAGTTTTTCTCGTTTTTCTCGCCCCGGCTAGGCGATGGCCATGGGTCAGGCCAATTTTCCTGAACCTGAGCAGATTTCATGCCGGGGATAAGGAACCCTGACTGGCAACGCAGAAAAAAAAGGTAAAGGTCTCTCGCTCTAGATTTCCTACAGGCTTGTTAGGGCTAATTAAAATGTGACTTGTTGATGGGTGGGGTCAATCAAGTCGTTGAAAATAATTAACAATGATTTGGCCTGGCTTGCAATTAACTTCCGCTATTACAATTGTACTAAAATAATTGGTATAATAGCAATAATTAAAAATTATTTTATTTTTGTAGTATGGAATGTTAAAGCAACAATTTCTTTTTTAAAACAGAGATCATATTGTTATATTTACAAAAATATTTAGAATTATTTTTATTATTAATAATGCTTTGGAGCTTACGATATTCTTGCATAAAATCGAGAACATGTTGTCCCTTTATAAATGTATTTTATTATATGTATTATTAAATAACAGTGAGATTTTTGGAGCTGAAGCATACATATCTAAATATTTTTAATTGTCACAAAACGTACCATATTTTTTAAATTTATTCAATTCAGTAGAAGAAATGCACCATAATGTTAAAGATATTCCTACTTAACCAAAAGGTTACGATTATTATTACGGCTTACTTCAGTGCGTAACTATTATTTGAAACACGGCTGTATATATATGAATTCCCCTGGACAAAATGCACAATTGCGAGTGCTCCATTGTTTTCGTGGTCACAAAATCCATTCCTCCGCTTGATTCAGCTTGCCAGATCTTTCACAACACATCTCCCATTACAAATCCCAGGCAGAGTGTTCCACTCACAGATGCTCGACAATGTCCAGGCACTTTCCCAGGTGTATTAGGCCAAAGCCAATACGTACGACTGTCGTACAATAATCAAGGTAATTAACATGCAAACGAAATTATGAACGAGAGCAAAAGGTAAACATACACACACAGTCCAAAACCGAGACCGAGTCGGAGACGGAGGCAATTCTCAATGGAAATTCATTGTGGAAATTCGGTTTGAATAAACACGGCGCACACAAAACGTGGCCCGAAAATACCAAATACTGGTATGCCCCAAGATGCCTGGGAAACCCAACTCTGGAACGTGATGCGACAGTTGTGACGCGGTCTATTGGTGTTGCCATTGTCATTGTCACTGCACATCCACAGCCTCTTTGAAAGCAGGGCAATGATTGGCAAACAGCGTACAAGTACAGGTAACATGTACAAACGCAAAGGCAACTTCAACGGCAACGGCAACTGGAACGGCAAAGTCAAAGTCTCGACTCGACCTTTATGCGTGCGTTGTGTTAATTAAGCAAAGTGAGCGAGACACACGTAGCCGGGTAGCTGGATACCTTGGTATCTTGGTATCCGAACAGGCAACTGGGAGAAAGATGCATTCAAATGAAATGCACAGACACAAACGCAGACCTACAGACACGAGATTCCAAGGAGTCGCCGCACAAAAGGACGCGATGACGCGCTGTCAAAGACTTTCGGGGGAGTTCGTGTCTACCTGGCCGCGAAATTCCATATGGCAGGTGCTGGACTACCAAAGATACCCATTAAAATGAGTAGCAAGAAGAAACAAAATTAAATATTGTTATACCATCTGAGAGTAAGCCTTGGGGTAACTTACTAAATACAAGTAAAGCTTTCAAGTTCCCGTCTTTTACAATTTCACACTTCTTTTTGTTAGTTTTCTAAATTAATATTCTAAAGGTTTTTTGTTCTTCATTTTTGATATACTTATTTTTTTTTTATTTATTGTTCTAACTCATTTCTAAGCAGGCCCAATATACCCTTTCAAAATCGCAGTCAAGTGGCATGGAAATGTTGCAAGAAGGCATTGAAGCGTAAGTCGGTGATAATCACGGCAAGCCGACGCCTCAACACGTAACCGTGACGTCAAATGCCACGACACCGTCCAAGACAAAACCAAAGGCGCTTACACTGCAGAAACAAAAATTTAAACTAATTTAACAGAGATTTATACAATTAAATATGAATTTTTCCAAAAACTTATTGATCTTAATAATGAAACTATTTAAAAACATTTAAAAAAGTCTAATATTACTTTTATTCTATTTATTTATTTATTCTTCTATTTAAATTTCTAAGACAAAGAAAAATTCTCAGATTCCAATCAATTTTAAATTGAAAAGTCAAAATTCTCAGTTTGGAAAAATATCCATTTCAAAATAATGTAGTTTTATATTTCCATATTCGATAATTTCTTTAGGTGTAGAGTGTCAGCTGCATCAGCAGGACGCAGTCATTGTCACTGCCCCCACCTTCCCCCAGCCGGTGAAAATTGCAGGATAATCACAGCAACTTGAGTTCTCAAGTGCATGGCGGGGGAGGGAGAAAAGGCTGAAAGAATGCCCCATGGCATTGGGGAAAGTCCGGGGGAAAGGGAAGTCTGACTCTGTTTATGCGTGGTAAGCCAATTTTGATATGAAGCCCTAGTCCAAAAAATAAACGTTAGGAAAAGCGAGAGCAGACGACGAAAACCAAATCCATTGTCAAAGTGCATGAAGGGCGTTATTAGAGGACGGGATCGGAGGACTTTGTTGTCGCCAGAATAATGACATTTTGAGCTCTTCGACGTTTGCTCCGTCGCTATCGTCATCGTCGTCTGCACGATGAAAGCGAAAATGTGAGTTAAATTTTAATTATTTCTTTTTCTCTTTTTCTACTATGCTTCTGGTAAAAATGCTTTAACAGAGAAATCGCATGAAAGATGCACTTATACAATGCAGACTTCGAAAAGGCAAGCAGAATACAGCATTTTAATGCAAATATAGGCAAAGCAACCACAAAATGTTGCACTGAAATTGCATTGAATTATATCAGACACAACTAGATTCGATTTTCGGCAAAATAGGAAAATTGGATCTAAAAATGCGGCTATGAGTTCATTCAATATGTACAGATACCTACAAACGCCGTTCACCTGCTGAAAAATTTGTATGCAAGCAAAACAAGTTTCAATATAAAAAAATAAATACAGAAACATTTCAAAACTGCAAATGCTTTTTCAGCAAAATGGATAATTCAATTTTGCAGTATCTTAAGTTAAATTGCTTAAATGTTTAGTTGCTGAAAAAGGTTGATTATAATTGAATATATTATTATTATATTCTTTAACACTTAGACAGAGCTAAAGCAAATTCCATAATTTAGTAAGAATGTTAGTTAGAAAATATAATGTTTCTTAGTAAAGTAGTTAACTTTAAGCTTTGATTTTCCAATAGGCAGGTTTTTAAGTTCATAAAGTATGTAATTATTTTAGAGTTTAAATGCTCAAATAAGAATATATCAAAATTTACAAAATTTAATAAATGGAACTTAAGTCCCTTTGTTTATTGTAGCCACTTGTAAATGTTGTTAACCTAAGAGAGCGAACAGTCAAGAGCTCCTCTTTCATTTACATTTCCGTAAATGCTTTTTAATGGAAATATCATTTCAATTTTGTTCACTTACATTGACATTTCTGGTATTAGTTTAGCAAGGAGATTTTTCATATTTTTTATCCAGAATACGTATACTTTAGAGCCACCCCCACCGCCGACCAGTTTAAATTTCGACGAAGAAACATAAAGCACACCCCCCGTCGCTGTCAATTTGATATGCCCTGCTGCAATTTCCGTAAATTGCGCGTAAATCGTTTCAAATTTTCACTTGTCTACATTTGATTCTCCTTTGAAAGACCCCCATGTACCATCGGTCGACCCACAGACACACGTTTCCGTATATCCACATAATTCAGCAAACATTTTTCCATATCATCAGGAGAGGCAGGGGGCGGGGGGCGGGGGGCTATAAACCAAATAAATCAATAAAAAATTATGCGAAGTAATGCATGGGGCAAAAATGTTGGGGAAATGGGAAATGGAAAAATCGAGGGAAAGCAAACGGAATCCATAGAAAGCCACAGCGGCGAAATGAAAAACAAACTGTGCGCCCCAGCATTCCTAGATTCGCTTCTCTTCTCCTTTTTTTACTTACCATTTCTGCTGTTTTTCATTTCATATTTTGTCCTGGCAATCGAAAGGACTTCGTGGTGAGCGAAATTTTAAACGGCATCTAAAGCTGCAAATATGAAACTTATGGCAATAATATTGATGTCGTCTTTGACTCGTTTCCCATTCCACGTGCCATGTAACCCGTAACCCCTGCTAAGCAACCCGCATCAAAAGAGTATGCCTGCCAGCAGGAAAAAGGACGAAGACCAGAGGACTAAGACGTTGCTAGATTGAGGACTGAGGACTTGAGGATTGAGGATTTTTCGGGGGGGGAAAGTGAGAAAGGGGGGAGGGCTACGAAACGAATTGCGATAAAGATAAATAAGCAGCGATACACTTGATGATGTCCTTGTTGCTCTTGTCGCGCTCACGGCTTCACTCGCTTTTGTTGCTGCTGTTGTTATTGTTGTTGTCCTTGTTATCCTTGCTGGTGTTTCGCCCCCCAACACCCCCCAGCTCCCCTCGCAATCGTATTGTATTATTTAAATTTGATTTTATTTCATGAAAATTGAGTTTGGTTGCGGGGCTGTGTTTTTGCTCTCCACTGTCTGTTATTGCCGTTGTCCTTTCCACCGTCTTTTTCAGCAGAAGAAGGACCTCCGCCACCATATCTGCTTATCGCTTCTTATGCTTTCTTATTTTCCTTATTTTCTTCGTCCTGTTTTCGCAGCCCTATTTTGCGGCAAAGAAAGTTCGTAAACAAATTATAATATTGAACTTGTCATAGATACGCGCTTTTGATTGTGTCTATCTGTGAATGGCCAAGTGGGTGAGCGTTTCAAATTGCCAGAGGGATGCGTGAGGTAGGTCATTAAATGGTTCGCCATTTATTTCGGAGAAAAAATATCGGGGAATATTTACGTGGAATTATTGATGGCTTTTTATTTTCGCAGTAGACAGGGTATGGAAAATAGTAGTCACTATTATTTTACATTTAGAATGAAAAATAAAGAAACAAAACTAAGAAAAAAATTAAGATGATTATTTTAGATTTGTATTCATTTTCATTTTTTTTATCAAAGAAATGAAAATACTTTCTAGAAACTACGAATTAATTTGCTAAACTTCATTTATAAATTGTAATAAAATGGCTTTGAAATTACATAAAAACTCAATCAAAAATTTTAATATGAGCTTTTTTCTAATATATTTTTGTAAAAACAACTTTAATATACCTTTTTTAGTATACCATATTATTTCTATATATTTTACGGGTAATGTTAGTTAATGTTAAGAAAGGGGGCTAAGTAAACAGTTTACTTTTTATTTGTTTATCTTATTTCTGATAAATATTTTCATTAGGTTAATTCCCCTAACTATTCCCCAGCACTTTTCCGTATACTCCGCAATTTTCCTGTAGTTTCCCTGCTTTCAGTTTTCTGGTTCGTTTCGTGGCCGTTAAACCAAAACAACAGGCTTCATTTATTTTCAATTAAAAGTCAATCATAACTTCGCTTATCAATGGAACCTCCTTCGCGTACGACCGCTTTTCCGACTCATGGGAAAAGGAAAAGCTTCCGAGTGGAGGGGCATAAAGGAAAAAAACTTTGCCATAACCAAACAATAAAATGCTTGGGCAACAATTATGGTGCACTTTCTGCCCTGCTCAGTGGCTTTCCCCAGATTTTCTGTGTAGTATTTGGATTTACAGAGCATGCTTGTTTGCCTTATGCGTTTTCTGCTTTGTTCCCCGAAAAACATGCGAAGCCGCAAACTGCACAACTTGTTTTTAATAGGCTTCCTTATTGTGCTCGACCCGGCTTCTGTTGATTTTCCTTTCCCGAAGGATCTGCGGATAGTTAAGCTCCCTCTGGCTGATTTTGTTCTCCATTTTAGCAGGGCTTACCTCAGAATGCAGCAAATGGAGTGGGTGGGCGCAGATTCGTGTGGTTTCAGAACATTTCTAATTGAAGCGATGGAATGCCATAAGCGGATTTCATTTGTTTTTCCAGCTTAGCAAACGAATTTCTCATTCGTTATTAATTCGATGCTTTCGGAAGCCTTTTTTTTCAACATTTTGTTCGCTGATAAATTTAAAACCTAAAAGTGGTTTAATGAATTTAAGTATTTATATAATTGGTAGGTATAGTACATTCACTTCGTATGTTAAAGCCATGTAAGCCGCTGAGCTATAAGGCAAGTTTTGCTTTTATTCCTTTAATAAATAATTGCATTTTAAATTTAAATAACCCTTTAAATTATTTCGTTTTACTTTTACTCTTTAACATGATCAACCTTAATAACATTTATATTGCAATGAAGTTTTTCATTCGTTATCCATTTAATTTATTCCGAAATAATTTAATTCCGTTGTTGACTGTGCAATTAAAAGAGCTATTTACTTGCCCTTAAATTGCCGTGGAATTCTTAATATTTACTTATTTTGTAAACAGCAAATTGGTTTATAACATTTTAAATCTAAGCAAAATATAAGTAAACAAAGAAATTCGGTAAAAATACTTTAGTGAGGGAATTTAAAGTTTTTCCCGTTGAACAAAGTTCGTTTGGAAATATGTTTCTTATTTTTATATTCTGTTGAATCCAGCCAGGCATCAACTGTAACAGCCAATTATCGTGATAAGGCAAAGGAGCATTGCAGACAATCAGTACAGAGAAATTCTTCAGGTGGAATCGCCTCCCAGGAGAAGCAAGTCTGCAGGCGACATCTACGCATTAGGGCAGTTAACGCCCCAAACCCTTCGTCCTTTTTGGGGGTTAAAAGGGTGGGGGAAAAACGCGTTAAGCCCGCTACTAAGCCAAGTTGACGGGCAAATATTCAGGGTTATGCCACTGCCAATCCCATTGCCATTCCCATTCCCCTTTGACAACTGGTTACTGGTTACTGTCATTGACATGCATTTAGAAGGGAAACAGACCCCAAAAGCCGAACAATGGAACAAGGCGGGAAATCGTCATGTCAGACCCAACTTGAAGTTTTCTAGACCGGGTAAACAAAGTAAACAATTGCATAGAGTCAGGAAGGGCGAAAAAAACAAAAATGTTTTGATGTGGGTAAGTATTTTCTTTTCTCTTTTTTTTTTACCAGGCGCAGACAGGACTTAAAAATTGAATTTCATTTGCTTTTCAATTTGCCCCGAGGGCCACAGGGGGGAAATGGGCAAAGTGGGGGTGTGATTTAGCTAATATATGGTCGTGCCCCCAAAGCCATGGTTTAGTATCTCTTTCTCTCTCTCTCTCTCTCTCTCTCTCTCTCTCTCTCTCTTTTTGTCCCTTTTCCGCTTGCTCTAAAAGAAAGTAAATATTTTATTACACACATTTATGACGCACTTTGCTGCAGAGAAGAGGGAGCGAAAACTTTTGGGACGCAAAACTGCCAAGTGGAACTATTAAAGCTGTAAAAAAGTTTTTCCCACACACACACACACACACACAGATAGAAACGTAGCCAGAGGGACACACACACAAACATGCGGCCAGCGCTGTCAGCATATCTCCATCTCTCTCTTTCTGTTGTCGTCGTCGTCGTTGTCGTCATTTTGACCGGAAATGCGCAGTTTTTAGTGAAGTGCATGCCATTTTGAATTGCCAACACACACACACACATACAAACACACGCACACAGAGCACAGATACACAATCACACATATGGACTAGATGGACTCCTCGCACCAATACAGGCGCACAGATGCTAACCACTGGCGTTTGTCAACACAGCTCGCGCACTTTGGCTAAAACAAAACGAGTAGGCCCCGAAAACCCCTCCCCCCTTAAACCCTACCACCCAGAGAAAACGAGAAAACCCCTTCCCCACACCCCCGTGTCTCATTGAAATGCTTTTGCAATGCTGCATGCTGCACTCGTTTGGTCAATATGGCGCACTTTTCCCCATTTGTTTCGCTTTCCGTTTTATTTCTTGTTGTTTTTGGGATGCCTGGCCTCGGCGGGAGATGCAAACGTGAGTGCTGCGAATGGCTCTGCATATCATATCAAAGATGCTCGGGGAATCTGGCGAACACTAATGTGGGTATAAATAAGCCAAATACCAAAGGAATTCTCAATTTAACCCTAACGTTCGCTTTCAATTATATCTGAAAAATAATTTCTTCTTTGGGTATAAAAAACTTCATAACTCTTACTTATTTTATATCAACAAAAATCAACCATAGTATTTAAATGGTTTTTATGGTAAAAGCCATTTATAGTGATACAACAAAATATACACAAAGTAGTTCGTTCAATCAGTTAAAAAATAGGTTGGTAAATAATGTAACACTGTGTACATATAAATCAATATATTATTGTCATAAAAACTTTGAAGATATTAACAAAAATGTACATGACTTTATGAAATAAAGTTGAACTAGAGTTTCAAGCTATTTTAGTTTTTTCAAAGACATGTAAAAACTGAGAAAACAAAAATATTAAAAGAAGTTGCTTGATGCCAATTTTTCAAAATAATCCTAAATTGTGAAATTGCTTGGCCAAACTTTTTAAACACATTAGGATTTTCTACAGTTTTTCTACAGTTTTTTTTCACAGCTTTTCCCCCATTTTTCCCCCGAAATTCCCAACTCACGCCGGCATCGCTGTGTTGTTGGAGTGGTCAGTGAACCTGCTGCTCCGTGTGTGTAAACTGTAAGCTGCAACTGGAAAACTATGCGACTGTGTCGCTAACTGTCGCTGTCGCCTCTTGTTAGCCCCGCTGCTCGTTGTTGTTGCTGCCGACGGCTGTGTTGTTGTAGTTGTTGTAGTTTTAGCCACCACTGTTGTTGCTTCTGCAATGCTAATATCGACATTTCCGTTTAGGATTCATTTTGCTAGCTTTGCTTCTGTTACACCAGTTAGTTGTTGGTTTTTTTTTTTGCATGTTTTTTTGTGCCCATTTTTCACACGCTCCCGCTTTCCAAACGCCCCTCCTTTGACCCCGCCCACTTCCTTCATCACAGCACTATATGTGTGTGTTTATTGCATTTTGACCTAGGGATAATTCTCAGGATTGTTGTCCGATTCACTTTAGAGCTTTTCTTTGCACTTTACTCGCTCGTTTTATTTCGTTATTTGGCTTTCCGAAATTGCTAATCCGGTGTGTTGAAGGACTTAGAGGGCTTTTGTTTTCACCTGTCAGACTGCATATTCAAATCTTAGTCCCGGATGTTAAGCAAGGTAAATAATAAACGCTTAAATAATTGATGTGCGCAAGATCAACAATTTTCGTACTTTAATTTATCAATTTCATGATGTTTATGTTATATGACCAGGCTTTAGAAATTAAGTAATAAATGCATCACATTATTTGCAATGCATCGTAATTATTACAAGCTGTATTTTGTTTTAATATTTAAATTGTGTATAAATTTTATTGTTGCTGAACAAAAAAAAAAGGGTTAAACAAAACTTAAATGGGATTTCTATCAAACTTAGTTAATTAACTAATTATTTCCCTATAATGTATTATTATTTTCTGACTCGATTTGACTTTTCTCTTTCTGAGAAAATATATTTTAGATAACCGGAAACTAAGATAACTTGTGGTCAACATTTGAACCTTGTTTTATTGGCTTGGCTCGCAACACTTGGCCACACATTCAACCTTTAAGCCATGCAAATCTATTAAGTGTGATTCTTCGGAAAACCCAACACCCGGAACTTTATCCCATTGCGTTTGCCGCCTTCATCAGGAAAGTTTTGGCCTACTTTCTGGACCCGATTTCCTTGCGAGAAACTCGCGCTCTTGCCAAGTTTGCATTTTGCCAGCGCCTTCTCTATATTTTTCCTGTAGAATCCCCAAGCCTCTTGGCTTTGGCAAGTTTCGTTGAATCCTTTCATCGGAGTGCTCAGACTGGAGGTCCAAACCCACACCCGCACCTAAAGCCATCCTTCCTGGCTGGCAACTTGAATTACTTAAAGTTTTTCAGTTGCCAGTCCTGCTCCGTGTTTACTCGTTTTAACAATCCCCCCTTTGTTGCCTCACTTTTCACACAGCTTAATTTGGATGCTAAAGTTTTCTTTGTTCAATCTAACGTCATATGCGAATCCTCTTCTGGCCTTTCGGCTTTATTTCCTATTTGCTAGCCAACAAAAAATAATTCATCTGCCCCCATAAAGCTTTGAACTCGAGACGGACGGACCCTTTCCTTATATTCGCATCCGTTTGCGGAAAATTTTCATTAAATGTATACCCTTGTCTTTCACAAGGGTGGTTGTCGGTGGCGCAAAGAAATAATTCGTCTTGGCACACAAAACAGCCAGGTTCTTGTTTGGATTTTCACCAAAAACTTCAGGTAGATTATAAACTTGGTTTAAAAACGATGCAATTAAAAAATGATTAAAGGCTTTGTGAAATTAAATTTGTTTTAAATATGAATGGCTTTTTTTTTTTTGATAATATTAATTATAAATATACGTAAGAAAAAATTCCAATATTTTTTTAAAGGGATTTCATTTTAAATTCTTAACTACTATACATCCAATTTTTTAAATATTAAGCTTTAGATACTTTACATTAATTTTCAATTTTGATTTTACAAAGCATCTCCTCATTAAGTTTTCTGTTCCTGCTTAACTTTTAGTTAAAATACACCTACAAACTTGTTGGGCAGTGTTATATCGTAACATTTTTCTAAAGTTGTATTCATTTCTGTGTGCTCAGTCCGCCCTCGTTTGCTTTTGTTGCTTACTCATTTGCTTGGGCGATGCCATGCCCATTAGTTATATTAGTTCTCCTCCAAGTGCAACTCATCCTCACCATGAAAGCACATCCTTTCTCCAGCCCCTTCAATTTCACATATACGTACGTGGGGGGATGCTCTCACTTTAATCATGGCTTTCCTTTCGTCCCGCTCTATTTATTATTTACCATCGAAGGACTTGTGAGGACATTGCATTAACTCACTTCTATAAACATGCATAGTAAAGCATATGGTGACGGTTCCCCCCAAAACACATATAACATACATAAGATACCCATATGTAGTATACATAGTATATGTGGCAAGTTTGAGCTCCAATGCGTTCGAAGATTTTTGATGGCTCCATTGAGTTTATTGCTAGACGCTGTCGTCGATTGCACACTTTCAGTTTTATTCCTGGGAAATGCAGGAGCGAGGAAACAGGCTAAAGAGCGAGCCGAAGGCAATGAATTATTTTCATATTTTCCTCGTACTTTACTACCCAATCTCTTGGATACTTCTCACTGCTGCCACTCCATCGCTCTTTGTCATTGTCAATCGTAAAAAGTCCAAGAGCATCGCAGCAGCAGCAGCAATAACAACAACAACAACAGCAACAGCAACAAAAGGCTTCGAATAATAAGCACAAACAAAGATTTCGATATCGAGACGGGCAACGTCATCATCCTAGAAACGGGAGCTGTAATGGTTAGCCAAGTTAGTCCAAGTGAGTGAAAAATGTAACAACAAGTGCTCTCCTTTGTATACCCTCTGCTGACAGTTTTATGTGGGTATATGGGGTTTGAGAAAAGGTATGTAAGAGTTAGCAGAAAGGGTTAAGTGCCTAATATGATCAGGTTATTTGTATATTTCAAATAAAAAGCGCTTACAAACTTAAATTTCCATAACTTTCAACATTTCTTAACAAAACAGTTAAATAAAAACATGTACTATACTATATACCTTATATTATCTGATTATCTGTTTATCTTCTATATCCGTAATGTGTTCTGTTTTTTTTAACTTTCTAGTCCTAATTGTAAATATACTTTTTGTATTGTAGTAAACTGTAGAACTAGGAAGATTAACCTTTTAAAGTTGCAGGTACATTAAAGATCAGTAATCAACAAAATTGAAACAAATTAAAATCACAACATTTATTAACAAAAATATAATTAAGAAATAGACAAACAATTCTTTATAAATTTAAGTAAATAAATAAAAACTACAAAATAAAATATTTCTTTAACTTAATACTTCCATGTGTGTATGTTTGTTTTGATCTTCTAATGAAAAAGTTGCTTGAAAATATTAATTAATAAATGCAAATCAGAATATGTAAACTGAGTATCTTATTTGTCGAGTCCATTGACTAAAGCGATATTTCTTGGGTTTTTTCTTTTGTAATTGTGTGTGCGCATCTTATATTCATATTTATTGAATTTACGCTCGACAGCCTCAAGGAGCTGCACAAAATGCTTGATGTGGCTAAAAGGAAGAAGAATCGGGGCGGGTAATTCCCTTACTTAGGGGAGGCATATGTGTATGTGGGGGGTGTTGGTGTGCATGGCTTAGTGGATATTTATGTGGCTTGCACTGCGCGACTCCCAGTTCGCCTTCATTTTTTTCATAAATATTAAAACAGCTAAAAAAGAAGTCAAAAGTCGCACGCGAATGGCTCTTCTTCTTGTTCACCCTTTATAGTGTGAGTTTGAGCAACGGCATGTGTGTATCGAATGTGTGTGTTTGTGTGTATGCATGGGTATCTATGTGAACTGCATTGGCATGTTTTGAATGCATTTTGCTCACTTGCACTGCCCATCGAACTTGTTACATTGAAATTACCAGCTCGAATAGGTTGGAGTTCAATGTAGGAGGTTGTTGTCCACGCTAAAGCAACTTATAATGTTCGGGTATAAGGGTTTCTAAGAGTTTATACCAATTTACACCGTTGAATTAACCATATAAGTTTGATATAAGTTCGTTTAAGGCGTAGCATATAACAGTTTAAGGTGCTGCTTATACATAGAAGTTGCACCAAATCTGTTTTAAGTCGCAGTTGCAAGCGTCGGTTTTGTTTACATCGCAAAAGTTCGAAGAAAATGCCGGTGAAAGGCAAACGAACTTTTCCCAGGAAAAACAACAATTAAAAGCAACAAGAAAAAAAGGGAGAAATAACATATCCGGGAAATTCGATACTTAAAATTTAAAAAGAAAACAAATTAAATAAAATAAAGTGGATAACAAAAATTATAGGAAAAATTTCTATATTTGCATAATTCTATTGTAGAACTTAAATTTAAGATAAATTGAAGTAAGAGATTTTATTTATTATTTACTTATAACATTTTATTAAATCAATTTAAACAATATGTAATCATGAAATACCGAATTAAATTAAATATATTTTTTATAGTCTGGTAAAATATGAGAAAAATTAAACATTGAAAATGCAAATAGAACATGGGGAAAATGATACAGCTTCAATACGTAAAAAACCGCCATACCGAAATGCATAAGAAATGAATTTAAATTTCAGTCCTTTTATAAATTTTTTCGGCAACAGCGAACTGGTTGGTTGACTAATATAATGAAAAATATGGCTGAATGCCAAGAAAATTTAATCAATTTATGCATGAACTTTTGTTCAACAAAATAGAACAATAGTGACTTTTTTTAAAATCACATATGCTTGATAAGCTGCGTTTTTGGTTGTTTCAGTACGTAAAACTCAACATGCCAACATTTCTCTCACACATCTCAATAACTTTGCTAATCCTTTTTCATTCGGGTTTTATGGCTGTTTTGGTATCTAATTTAAGCTCTCCTCCATCTTCATGGAAAAGGAACACAAAGGAGCTGGGGATTAACCCCGTTTCGATAAGATTTTCTTTGTCTGCGCGATGAAATACGAATTTCGTTTGTTTTCACAAATTAATTACCCACAGCGAGAACCAAAAATACAGATTTCTTTATAAGCCGCACTCAGCAACCACCAAAAATATTCGAGCACACACATACTGGCAGTCGCGGGTACATAGACCAAATGAAAATCTGAATAATTCTAAAAGCGAACCGAATATTTTCAGAAGCATGAGGGTGCGCCGGAGTCAATGGGCCATGCCAGGGGAGGGGGTGCCGGGGGGGCGCAAGGGGTGAAGGGCCAATAACTTCTCTGTCGACATGAAGTTAAATTCACTGGACGCTAGTTTTTTTCAGCACTTGAAACTTTAAACCTGCAACACAAACGAAGGACACTGAAAGAAACAGGTGAGTTATACCAGACATCTTAATTGGCTTTTAACACTCTTTTGTGCCTTTTTGTTATTAAATAAATTATTAAAACTCATACTTTTAGAGAAAATGTTTCAAAATTGTACAAATTTTGAGCTTAAAATTGAAGATGTTTTTTGACATCATAATTTAAATAATAATAATTTTAATAAGCTTTGAGTAACATTTATATTTGTTGACTATTAACACCTACAAGCAACCATCATATAATTCCTTTTGATTAAAGACATAATAGATACAGTATTATACTTTAAATAGTCTTTCTAAAAACAAAGATCATTTCAAATTTCGACTTAAGGATATTTTAATTTTATTTTGAAAAACATTTTAAAAATTAATCCTTTATTTCCAGACCAAGAACGTAAGTCATGAATGTTTTTTCTTAAAGCTTCTCCTTTAAAAAAGTGTTATCAATAACATGTATATATAAAGCAAAAATGTCCCATTTTTCCAGTGTACACTTCACCTCCTTTTCCAACCCCCTTTTCCGACAATGCGCAAATGAGGAGTGCACTTCCGATGGCCAAACGGAGACGTACTGATGAATGGAGAGGGAAAATCATGACCACCCGCAACTTTTTTAGTGAACCCGCAGCGCGGTAATGAAAATATAGCTACGTGTGTACGTAAGGGGGGCGGTGCAGTGCGGGGGAAAACGGGGGGTACGAGTGTACTTAACCCAGCCCAGACATCGCTTTTCCCACTTTTCCACGTATTCCTTGTGCAGTGAATCGTGCAACGTTCAACCCGTCAACTCGTTCATCTAAATTTCATTGGCCGCAGGCGGCAAAACTGTAACTGACAACGAGCCAAGACCCGAAATCCAACTCAAAGTGCCACCGTCCCTCCCGCACCTGACACATTTTTGGGGCTAATTGAAATGTCTGTCTATCGCAGCAAAGCAACCCATCTGTCAACGGGATCGCTGCAATCGGGGCCAAAATAAATGCAGCTCAATCAGCGAAAGTTCCAATCAACTTTGGCAGCCATTAGACCAAAATGCTCTGGCTGCATCCCCTCGACTTTCCTACGGCCAAATATTCTCCTTATTTCGATGAATAATTAAACAAAAAGTCTGCAGATGAAGCGGCAGAAACAGAAGCAGATACAGAAACAGAAACGGCAAAAAATGGTGAACAATTAAACATGAATTATGTATTAATAATTTCTTCCACTGCAAATGGGGTTGGGAAAACTCCCGAAGAAGTGCGGGGTTCGAGGTCCGTTCAACGAAAAAAAACTTATTTTTTTTCCAAACAAAAAAAAAAACAAAAAACAAAACATTGGCAACGCTTCCCACGCGCCCCAAACAATAGTGAGAGAATTTTTGTTTTGCCTCGTAGTTTTATGTTTTCCAGGCATTGGTAATACTACGGCAGCGCCAACAACAGCTTCAATCAAATACTGGCAAAAGAGGGCAAAAATCTTTTGGCCGCATGCGAGATGTATAAAAGCAGCGGAAGAAGAAGCGGCCCAAGAGCGGCAACAGTGGGTGAAACTATAAGGTTTCAGGGGGTAAATAAATAATGTTTTAGTTGGAAACGATTGAGTTATTAATATCTTGTGAAGCCATACGCTTCACAGAGCTCAACGGGAAATAGATTTATAAATAAATTGTACTATTATGATGAGTTATAAGGGCACAAATCAATGGTTAAATGTTAGAGATATAAAATAATGAATTTCGTTCTCAAATACGGGCTGAACTCATTGCCATTAAAACCATAAATTTTTGCTGCTAATTTTACATAATAATGTTTTCCCACTTCATTATCAAGCTAAGAAACTCGAACTAAAAAACTCTATTTTTAATATTTAATTTTAATAAATAAAAGTAAAATAAATATATATTAAAATATGAAGAATTTATTCAGCTTTTATTAAGCATTTAAATGAAATATTTTTGTATATTTTTTAAAATTAAGTTATCTACATTACACAAATAGTGTGACTGACTCATTATTATAAAAGTGATAACTTGTTGCCCTGAACACTTAATATTAAAATATTATTTATTCAACCATTTTCGCGTTAGTAACATTGAGTTTTCCTAGTTAATGGTCCTGCCACTTTAAATGAATGGCCCTAATAATATTTTTTGCAAACAAAATTGGGGACTTAATCAAACAAGGAGGGAGGTTAATAAATAAATAATAGGGCCAAAATGGAAACAGATAGGCAATATCGGTCAGCGCAGCTTTTATTTATTATACCATTAATTGAAAGCGTTCTTTGGCATTCACAATTTGCATGAATGGAGCCACGAAGGCCCATTGTGCTGCGTTTCGAAAAAAACAAAGAAAAGCCAATTCCCACCCGCACACACACACAAACACGCACGCGTGGGAGACAGACACACACGAGTGCAAGATGCATGTGTGTGACGCCATTTTCATAAGCAGCCAAAGAAACAATTTGCTTTTTTCGTTGGCTTCTGTGGCTCTTCTTCAGCCACATATATGAATGAATATATACGGATATATATTTTTGTTGCTGTCTGGAGCGGCGTCTAAATAAGTTTTTCCGTTTCTTGTTTGCATATTTTAACCAAAGCAAAGCAACTTTAGTATCTGTCTATCTGCTTCTGCAGCTGTGCATTTGTATCTGTATTTGTATCTGTATTTGTATCTGCATCTGTATCTGCTCCTGCCGCTTCAGTCCTTTCATATTTATTCGGTTTCATTGCGTTTTCATTGTGGCACTGGCTTTAGCTTTGGGTTCTCATTCGTTTTTAATTAAATGCATAAACCAAAAAGCCCGTTTGCCGTCAAATGTTGGACACAAAAATCATTTTTGCAACCAACACAAACACAACAAAGCCGGCCAAAAGTGCCATAGTTTTATTTTTCATGTACCTTTTATTTTTCCCAGCTCTGGAGACAAATTACTGGGGGGAAAAGCGTCTCCGGTCTCCCATTATGAATTGTTTTTAATTGCATTGAATTTGCTTGCGGTGAAAATGCGGCAAATACCCACAAAAAATCGAGGCCATCTAGGGAAAGAAGCAACAAGAAATAAACCAAAAAAAAAATCAAATTGTTAAGTAGGAAAAATACAAAAAAAAAACACACAAAATAACGCTCTTGTTGTTGGTGACGTTGATTAAAAACTTTTCGAGTCAGTTGACGTTGCAGAAAAATCTCCGAACAGAGATGAAAAATCCTGTATTTTGTTGTATGTGTGTGCATGCAGCTGAAGAGGCAACTGTAAAATTAGGTTAGCAAAGGAGTTTTGGGTTTGGAGGTGTGGGTTATGGGTTATACGGCTGACTATGTGGTCACATGTGCAATTTGATTAAAAACTTGGGTGCCACTAAAAAAACTGCTGCCCAAGTGAAGGAAAAACGGGATAAAAAATAAGGGAAAATCTGAAAACGAACGTCGTCATGGCTAAGTGGTGACCATGTTTCCGGAAATCATTTGTCCACTCAACTGAACTGTTTTGAGGCCAGGTAGAAAAAAAGGTAGTTTTCCATCAAACTTAAATAAAATTTCGAAAAAATTAAACGACTGATTTGATTTTATGATCAATTATTGTATGTTTAATATAACAAACAATTAATTTCTAGGGGGATAGTACAGCAAAAAGAAAAAGAAACTTAATAAGTAACTTTACAAAATGGAGTATTTATATAAAAATAATTTTTATTGAAAGTTCAAATATTCTGCAAAATTTTTTCATAACAAAATATAAGTTTCATGAAGTGTCCGAACGTAATATAAATCGATAGAAAAAATATAAACATTGTTCACCAATTGTTCACCTTATCACTTGAAACTTTTCAGTTTCCACATACCTCTTCACAAGAAAGGTAATTTACTAAAGGTAAGGGATAATTTACTTAATTTAAACGTCTCTAATTGTAAGGTGACTTTTTATCGTTTTGGAGAAAATTGCTCTTGTAAGCGATCTTGGCTTCCTTCTCGACCTAAAAGTTTACGAGTAGCGCCGAAATTTTTTTGAATTTTCAAACGATTCTTATGCCATTGAACTTTTGTCAGTTATTAAGTGGTTGCAGTCTTTGCTAAAAATGCTGCTTAGAGAAATTACTCCAAAAGTAAAAGGTAAGGTCGCATGTAAAATGGCTGCAACATGTTAATGACTTGTAGATAACAGAAATCCTTCAGATTGAATATTTACAAATTTCAAAAACATCCCGTAAAAGCAGCATGGTCGTATCTAAAATAGTTTTTGAATGGTAGCGTACTAAAGAGCGACCATTCACAGGCATACAACGCTGCTCCTGTAACTTAAAAAATATTTTTGTGAAAAAATAAATCAAAAAAATACAAAATGTTTCAAAACATTCTATCTAGTACTTTTTTGGAAACAAATTCCACAAATTGTCTATTGTTGTTACACTTGTATAACCCCTTAAAGAGTATGACACATGTAAAAGTGATTTCAAATCGTTAGTCTCAAAGTGATTTTAAATCTTTGGTCTCAACATTCCAAACCTCCTTGGAAGTCGAAAGGACCTTAATTGTACCGCTCGAATAGCGTTAAACTTTTTGTAAATAAACATGGCCGCCAGGGGATGAGTCAACTAGCCGGAGAGCCAGAAATCCCGATGAGAGACCCGGAGAGAGGAGAGCACTCGGACTCGCACTCACTTGTTATGCGTGGGAGCGTTGCGGAATGCGCGCGCTTTTTGCAATTGTGGAAAGCGGAAAAGCGGAAAAGAGGAGAAGAGGAAGACGACGCAGACAGGAAGCTTTTCCCACAATTGCACAACGTCGGAGCGGTATTATTATTACGCGACAGGCAATCGGTGCGACAACAACAGCAAACTAAGCAACGCATCGCAGGCGCAACAACAAAACTACATATTACAACATATTTACACGCCGAACGAAAAGGGGGAGGGGCAGGACATTTCCACCCAGCCACCCCCAGAAAGTGGGTGGCGGAAAAATCGTTGTAGGATCCGCTCCTCCGCGGCCATTCATTCAGTCACGAAATCTCATTCGGTGTGTGAGTGTTGATGAGGTTAGTTGTGAAACGCGGTTCGTCTCGGTGAAATCGGAAAACCGAAAAGTGCATCAAGCAATTAATTTGGAAAATCAGTGAATTGAATTAATTCCACAGCGGCAAAGAAAAACCAATCAATTTAGCCCAGTGAGCCCTGTGAAAAGAGGCGAAAAAGTGTTGCATACTTCCGGGGCTGGCTGCCAAAATCTTCGCTAACATGTTGGTAAGTTCCGGATTTAAATATTAAAACTGATCAGGGAAAACTATCCCATAATTGATTTTTCTGGTAAGGGTTTTTGAAATATTTTCCCAGCCGAGTGATTTATTGATTTTTCCGCATTGCGTTGTGTGTGTGTCAGTGTGTGTGTGCGTATCTTTTTCGGTATGCACTTTTTCCAGAGAAACACCCCACTGGGGCCAGCAACCCCCAACTAAAAAGCGCCAACTTCTATTTTTCCATCATCAATACTTCACACAAACACACGCATACATAGGAATAAAAACAAATGGTATTGGTGTGTGGAGCAGAGCAGGCGCTCTATGCAACATTATAACGGTATAGCAACCCCCAAACAATGCACACAACCCACCCTCTCTCGCTCTCGTTTTGAAGGGTATTACTATCCCGCTCTCGCGACAATAGCTCAACTGTTTTGGCATTTGAAAACTAACTGCCTGCCCCCCTCCTTCCCCCTTTTTGATTTCTGGGTTCTGGGTGGGTGGTTGTTTTTCCACAGCCGTAGAACATCATAAATTTTGTGTCTATAACAATTTTTGTTATATTCAACCCCACCCACCACCCCAAAAAGCGACCCACACCCACACCCCTTATCAAAAAAGTGCAAAGGAATTGTGTTGCACTTTCGAGAGTTCAACTTCCGTTCGTTCACTCTCTCGTGCTCTCTTCTCTCTGGAAAAATAACGGCACAGGCTTGCGCTCTCTCCAAAGAGAGAGAGCTGCATTTTCATTTCGATTGTACGGGGTGGGGGGCATTTTGCAAATGGTTTTTTGGGGTTTCGGTTTTTATGCAACATATGCGACAACATATATGTATATGCATTATATAATTTGTATTTGATTATTTCGCCTTTGACGAATTCCGTTTGTGGAATGGTGCTTCAGATGGAAACTAAAAATGTGTGGTTTTTTGTTGCCAGGGGCAATATGGTGAAAATTTGTGGGTGGCAATGTCTGCTGCAAAATGCAAATAACTGCATTCGTGAGCCATATATATATAAAAGAATATATTCACACGCACATATTAAATACATTTATATATTTTATATAGAAAATGCAATTTGTATGCACTCGAATTGCTTTCGGTCCGGGATTATGCCTATATAAATAAATTCTATGCTGGGAGTTGGGGAGAATACCGGCATCGGAATTTTGTTTGATGGCGTCTCCATGGATTATATATATAGAAATTAGTTGTGTATTTGAAACTGCTTACATAGACTGACAGCTTAATTGATTTTTACTTGACGACAAAAATTGATTTTAAGTCCGAGTTTAACGAAGGAAAGCACTGGAAAATGCAAAGGAATCCAATGCAAATTACTTAAGATTGGAAAGTGTTGGTTGGAAAACGGAAACTAAATATGCATACTAGAACAAATTGACGCTAGCTATTAAATTCCAAAAAAAATTTGCATCAGCTTATTTATTACTCTCATGCCAGACATGTCAATTTTAATGTTTATTTAAATAAAATTTAAATTTCTTGCCTTTGTTTTTTAATATCAACAACATCCCAATCATCACCCCCTTTATCTACAGATTTGTTAACTTCTTTGAATTGGCAAGCCCGAATAAAGTTCTTTCAGTTTATCGAAACGATCATTTGAACATGTTCTTAGCCGCAAACTGGCTATTTCCTGTTGACTTCGTTTCATTCACACTCCCCACGCTGATGATGATGATGTTGGAAAAAATCACCCAGGGGCCAAGACCCAGTGACTCACCGACCGCAAGGCAAGCCATGCGGAGACTGTACCCAACCCAGAGCCGAGAACGCACACATTTACACTACCCACCCACTCACACAAAGCCACTTGGAGTTGGGAGTCCGGAGGGAGTTGCGCATGCGTGGCCGCGTCCCACGCCCACTCTGCAAGGGGTGACTCCACAAAGAGAAAACTTATTTGCTTAAATTTTGTATCTATCATTAACATGCAACGTTTCAATTCAACTACAATATGATGTTAATTTTGTAACCTATAATAGGGTAGTGATAGGAGGAATAATGAAATCAATGTGTGCCATTTTATTTAGAGAAAGGTTTCTTTTAATATTTAACTTAAAACCTTAATGACAACAACGATCAATACAAACATAGATCAAAATCACGTAGTAGTCTACTTAAAACGGTATTCGAAATTTATTTATGTTAGTACATATTGGCCTAAAAATATTCTTATTTTTTGCTGTGCATTTTATGCTAAGTGTACGTTTATTGAGGGTGGGAGAGAACTCTGCAGTGGGAACCAGCGATCGCACAACCACCCCGGGGTTCCTAAGTTAAATGAGACGTGACAAAGTGCAAGAATTTCGACCCCTTTTGGAGAAGGGCAGGCAGATTTCCTCTTTACAAGTGGCGCCAGCAAGGAGACTTTCTCCAAAATCGATGAAGAAGGGCTTCGGCTTCGTCTTCAGGGGCAACAGGTTTGGCCGGCCATAGGAAGCCATGTGCTGTTGTAATTGGCCTGGCTCATTACGGGGATCGTTGGTTATATCACAGCTTGCACCGGTCCAAGGATGGACTAACGGGTCCACCCAGACCCAGCGAGCTCTGCCTCCGAAAGAACCTCTCAGGGGGATTCGAGGTGGCCCACATGTTGGCCAGTGACGGCTGCTCGCGAACCGGTTCCAGTCCCCAGGCAGCTCCTTTATCCGAGATCATCATCATCACCATCACCATCATCATCATCGCAGTGCCCAGCCACTTCCACTTGAGTGGCAATGAAGGCAAAGTAGGGTGCTCAGGCTGCTCCATTTCGAGGGTTAACCTGTTTGCCGTTGCCCTACAAATGAGGCATTTTTGTTGCTCAGGAAAATATGGTGATTGGAATTTAGACTTCATGATTTTTGAAGATTTTTCACCTTGCCCATCTGTTTTATTCACATTATAAAAATTAGGAAATTTATTTATTTATTTAAATGCAACTAACTCGGGAGAACTATGTTACATACCAGAAAACCTTATAAAGATTTCCCTTATTTTAATTAAATTTGTATGCCATTTAGGACTATTTGAAATTCTACAACCTACTTAAATAGGGGTACAACCTACAAGAAGCTTACTTGACAATTAACTTGGAGTAAATCCCATGGAAATTCCCAGGGGACAGTTTGAATTGTTTGAATTTTTCCCATACTTTTAGGCGATTTCCGAACCTATCTGGCCGAATATATTATCTTCGCCACCTTATTGCAGTATACGCATTTTTGCAACCATACATCGTTGGCGCTGTTTTCCTTTTGCGGGGGATATACAAAAGTTGTTCGATCAAAATCAGCGTCATCACAACCTGCGAAACCAACAACAACCTGGCGACGAAGATGCACTGGCGTCCATTGATTGCATTTAACTTTCAATTTCATTGACTTGTCGTTGTTGTTGCATTGGGAGTTTCCCATTTATGAGTCATGCACATTTGCATGGCAATTGTATCAGAGATAGCACACATTTATAGGCTAGCCAACCAAAGGTTGAATGGCAAGTCTTGAACCCGAAATCGAATGCGGTTAAAATCAGCCCACGCCAAAAATCGGCGCTCCATGCCACCCAATTGACTCTCTCATGTGGGTGAATGTGTTTATAAATACAGTCAAGCCTGTTAAGGGTGATCTATGAAATATTTTTATAGATTTTAAAAAGAACTGAAAAACAAGTTAGTTTTGAACACCTTACAAATGCATGTTGAAACAAAAATTATGAATCCATATAATGTAGTTGAAATCGAAAAAAGTATTTCCAAATGTGTATACTGAAAGAGTAATAATTCTTATCACTCGATTCCCTTTCGAAGAAAAGAAAATTAGTCATCTGAAAGATTTTCAATCAGTAAAAATTCGGGTTATGGGAGTTGAACTGTGGCTTCACTATATGTATGTCTACCTGGGCCATGTATCGCACGCCCTCCTTCTGGCCAAATACCATATTATACCAAACCCAAAAAAAGCCTCGGCCCCGCTAATGAACGCAACAGTCGCAGTCGTCTGCTCCTCCTTCCCCCTCCTTCTCCTCCGACAGCAACAACAATAACAAAAAAGCAACAACTATAGCAACCCACATGCACGAAGATCATTACCAACCCGAGCGACGCATAAAAAAAACGTATGGCAACAATAACAAAAAAACGACGAAATCAAGTTGCGCCGTCGCAAACTGACCTGGTCCGAAAATTCTACTCCGAACCACCCTACGCGATCAGCTCTCCACCCTCTCTTCAGTCCATTTCCCACTCCCACTCTCGCTCTCCGCCGGCGTCGCACAGTGGGCCAATTGCTCGATTCCCGACAGACTACTTTTGTTATATCAACAACTTTTCGTGAGACTAATATGTAATTTTTAAGTAATAATACAAATTTAACTGAAAATGAATACTATGTTTATAAAAATACTCACTTACTATTTATAATTTTATCAGGTAAAATCAGTTTTCAATTTAGTACAACACTTTAAATTGAAAACAGAAAATTTAGTGATTCAACAGACTGGCTCTACTAATTCTAGTTTTTAAAAGGAATATTATATTTAACGTTCATTAATATTCTTTTTTTTACAAATTTGTGATTGCTTTGTCAGCCATCTCATTCTGCAAAAATACTTATATAAGAGTTTAAGTATAAAAAGTTTTGGCTTGCTATCTTGGTGAAATATCCCACTGTGCAACGACGGCCCACACACAACCACAACAACAGAAAAGTGGAAGAGAGGCAGCGACAACAACAACAAATGTGAATGAGCGGGTGGGGGTGGCTTGCCTTGCTTTGCAGCCGACGCCTCTGCCGACGTCGTCGCGCCGCTTGTTTGTTGCAATTTCTCTTTTATGCGATCATTCGTTTGTAAGGTGGCCGCTCGCACAGTGTGTAAATATTATATTAGTTTTTATTTTATTCCTTATATACCATTTTTGAAGTATTTTATAAAAGTATGTAATAATTTTGTCATAAAACTTCATAATAGGAAATATATTTATTATTTAATACATAAGAAAATAAATGCAAATAAAAGCTAGCGCCACCTTAATGAAAAATTAAATTGATATTAAATAAATATTGACATCCCATAACTTAAATCTATTAACGACACTCAGAACTTTACAAAATCAGCTCGGATATATTTATGTTTCTCACACTTGGGAATTGCACACATCATCTCAACTCGGGCACACTGTGCGCTGCTTTGTGCGTCGCATGCCGGCTGAGCTGAGCAGAGCTGCCCGAATCCGAATCGGCGTCATCGTTTGTTGTATCTCTTCCAGTCTGTTGGAATTTCTCGTGGTGTGCGGTTCGCTCTTCGTGCTTGGAATTGACTTCTCGATTTGTGCGGCATTTTATTTAAAACATTGCAACGCGTGGTTTTCCTGCGAATTTTGGCACGAGTTCTTATTAAAGAATAAAAAAACACAGCTGATTGTACGTACTTGTATGTGAATTGCCTATCGGCTGTAATTAATCCGAAGTGAACAAGTTGTGAACAAATAGTGACTGAAATCCAAGGAAATAAATACAAGCCGGCTGGAAGGCATCATTTGCAAAGAGGAGAGCGATGGCCAGAGGGCCAACTGGAAACAACTAATTCTGTTAACCATAAAAAGGTATAATATGATTGTTTGTGACTTCAAAATTAGAGGGAACTTTGTTGCATATAATTAATTACCCATACCATACCCAATCCCAAACCCAAAAACGAACCCACACAATCTGCGAGCCATCGAGAAATCACCTCGAAGGCCATGTGCAGAGACAAGCCCAACAACCCACAGGTAGCTAGGCCCAGAACCGGTTACCCAATTTCCAATTATAAACCAAAAAAACAGCCACTCCAACGCCCCACAAAAAAAAAGAGGAAAAAAGCGGTGGGCACCCCTTTCCTGAAAAAGAGACAAAAGATTCCAAATGCGACGCCGCAAGGGGCTCAAAAAAAGAAATCGAAAAAACCCACCACCAATCCTTGCTCCTCCTTCGCCTCCTCCCTCATTATCCTACTTTCTTCGCTGCCGCTGGTTATCATCTTCGCACACACTGAGAAATCTGGCCTGCCTTGGAAAGCCGCCTACTCACACACATGGCCTCTCCTATTCGTTCTGCTTTGTCACATGTTCCTCTTCCTTTCCCTTTCACCCTGTTGCGCAGGAGGAGAAATAAAAAGAAGAAAAGAGAGAGGAAGGGAGGCGACTGACCGTCGCGACGCCCGCTGTTTCAAATGTTGATTTCTTGTAGGTTCTCATTTTGGCGTGGCTTTCGGCCTCTCCCTCCCCACTGCTTTATCACTTCGCCTCTGCCTCTCCCACACTCTCCTTTGCATTCTGATGATTTTTTACACCCACCCATCGACAGTAACTTTTGCATTCAACCTACTCCGCCTCTTTCCTATCCTCCTCCTTCGCTTCTCCCCCTCTTCGCTGAGTTGCCGCCCCCACTGACAGTCGCCCTCTATTATTTGCTTGTTTATTATGGACTCATCTTCGTTGTTGGCTCGCCTTCCAAGGAGTTGTCACTGGAACGATCGGTCGGAAAAAAGGGTTGCTCAGAAAATCTCCCCTAGGGGGAAATGGAATTGAATTCTTAAAACTTGATAATTCTAGACAGTAAGAACATTAGTGTGGGAGGCGTTCCACCATTTATAAAAACTGAAACGTGTTCGAAATAAAAAAAATATTTTAATATGTATTACATCAAATTATGTACTTGCAAATTAAGTTGAAAGTTAAAAAACGCATACCGTTTCTGTAGAAAACTTGCTGCAAGAACCGCTTACTGAAAAATCAAAGAAAAGTTATAAATACTTGTTGATAATGTGGGAGTAAATAAATTACTGCTGCTTTGCTGGAACTCATTGAGTCATCTGACATCTTATATTTTCCCCGGCCCCCGACTTTTTACTGCCAACCCACGCTTGGCTTCCTCCCCCCGCCACTCAACTTCGACATTCCCATGGAAAAAGCGACCCCAAAAAAAAGGGCAAAAATAAATTACGCACTTCCCGTCGTCGGTGGTAGAGCAATTTTATGCAGCTAGGGGAGGGCGCAAGAGGGGTTGCGGCGGCGGTGAAGGTACCTGCCCATGTCGCAAAGAGGGTTGTTGCTGCACCGATCCCGATTCCCAATCCCTATCCCTAAGCCGATCCTCTATAGCCCATTCGATTCGGTGCGACCCCAGTTGGCGACCAGGGCAGCTTGTTGTGCAGCAATCTCACCGAAAATCACATAGGAATTTCCTGTTACACCCGCCCCCTGGCCAAAAGGCCCAGGCCCCGAAAGTTACCTGCCCTCTCGGTCTTCGCTTACCTGTTTTCTCCTGCCGCTCTCTACAGCAGCTGTTTGTTTTGCGGCTTTCAAGGTTTCTACTTTTTACCTGTTGGCGTCAGTTCGATTCGGATTCGGCATCGCCATCGGAATCGGAATCGGAGAGTTCGTCCCCTTTCGCAGCACAGCCACCCCATTGCGTAGGACTCATTCCATTTCTTATATCTTTCGCTTCTTTGTTCGCTTTGTGGGTGGGGTGTATGTCGGGGGGAGGAGGAGGAGGAGCAAGAGGAGGATGAAGAATAACAAGGGGAGGGGGTGGAGACTTACTCACATCTTCTTCAATTCTTTTGTTGGCCCAAAACTCAAGCCGAAAATCTTTTGGGCGTCTTGAGTTTTGGTTGGTCTCGTTTTTGCTTTTGTGCCCGGCGATCATCATTATCTCCGTTTCGCTGGCTCATTCTATGGCACCACCACCATCACCACCACCAGCACTCCTCCTACTACAATTTGCCTAAAAAACCCCAACCGTTTCGACCGTTTTTCAATATTCAACGAAACCAAAAAAACAAAAACAGAAAAACAGAAAACGATGGTGGCGAAGAGGAAGAAGCACGACAGACGGCGACGATGTCTGCTTGAAGGTTGTTGTGAAATTTCATTATGGGTCTGGGTCTGTCTCCTCACCTCCACCTCCCACTTCTTCCTCCTGGTACTCGTACTCCTCCCCCACCTCTACATCCACCTCCTACTCTTCTGATTGCCTGCTGCTGTTGCTGTGGTTGTTGTTATTTTTAAGAGGCGTCCAGCGTCAACATTTCAGCGCGGGGTTTCGGTTTTGGGTTGGGTTGGTTGTCTTGGGTATATGTATTATACATATATACGGATAGGCTGGCCCATGGATTGGGATGGTACGCTTTGGTTCGGTATGGGATGGGATGATGATGGTGGCGGCAGCTTGGGCTGTGGCATTTCTCGTGTGTAGGTAGGTGGTTTCTCGGAAATCCATTTGTTCATATGATAACCCAAAGAGTACAACACGAAACCCAAATGGCTGAGAGGCAAAGGAAGCGCAGTCATTTGCTGACGGCGAGTAAAAGCTTTCAACCCGATCGCCTTTTGTAAATCGGGAGGGAGTATGTGGGAGCCCTATATAGATAGGGATCTTAAATCTACGAAAGATTGTGAGTTATGAAATCAGAATAATATGGCTTGTTGAAAATTAAAAGTTTTCACAGAACCTATGTATCTTTAAAATGTTACCAAGAAACAAATGAATATATTTTTCCCCAATGTCGATAGTTCACATATTTTACCGAATTCTTATAAACTCTAATGAAAACAAAAAATCTATAATTGATCCATTATTCACATGAAGAACAAACTAGAAAGTCACACCTAAATGCGTTACCTCTCTTGAATTTCTGAACACAAATCCATTTATCATGCTCCTATGTATGTATTCTGGAACCTCCTTGTACTGCCAAGGATCGCATCCGTTGGTCCGCAACAAAAGCAACAGGATCGGCACTTAAACCCCACTCCACCCCTCAGAAACCATTCCCGCGACCACCCCAACCACCGGCGAATGGCAGCTGCAACCTGCAGCCCAACGGGCAACCCTAAAAGTGATCTCTACTCTGGGCAGCAGGTTGTTGGCTGTCTAGATTGCAGTTGAAAAACGAACGAGGAACGACGAAAAACCACCCCTAAAAAGGGAATGGAAAACATGGCACAAATTGCTACCCCATGGATGATCGGACACCAAGCACATGTTGCATGCGGCAAAGATTTCAACAGAAAAGGAGCAGATCAGGGAGGGTGCAACTGACACTGCTCGGACTTAGGTCTCAGGACCCCGGTTCTCAAGACGAAGGACAGACGAACATGTGCAACGTCTGCGCCTGCATTTCTGTATCTTGAGTTTTGTTGTTTTTTTTTTTTTTTGCTGGCCATTTTATGAGGGCGCGCACCTGCCAACAGCTGCCGCCGCCGCAAAAGACGAGGAAAAATTAAAGGCGGGCAATCATAGCCAAAAGCCATGGTCTCCGACTCGTTTCGTTTCTGGGCCTGCCCTTGAAGTCGACGAACGCCCACCACCACCAGCAGAAGATGAACCACCCAAAAAATTCGAATGAAGCAACAAACGAAACCAGCTTCGAAGACTTTGGGCCGAAAGCGATTTGCTTTTGTTGTCTGCTGGCCGGCCATCCGCCTCAAAAAACCAAAAAAAAAAACAAGCTCAAAGAGAAGACACCAAAAAAAAAGAAAGAAAAGAAGAAACAGCAGCTGCCGTCGCATGGTGGCCACAAAAAGTACCACCTGCCGCCCATATACATGTCGCCTATAGCTGCTGTCCTTTGTTCGCCGGTAGCCCCATTAACCCAAGGATATGCCACCATGGGAATGGGAAAGGAAGTGTTGAGAAAACGTGCTCCCTTAAGTTACAATTCTATTTGTAAGGGGAGATGGGAAGGCATTGAATGGAGTTGTAGGCTAGGGTCCAAAACTCTACTACTAGTGCTCTTTATAAATTTGTATTCAGTTCAATTTAATATTATAAATAAAATTACCGCTCTGAAAAAACAATTTTTCCTTATATTAAAGTAAATCACTAAAACAAAAAAAATTTGCAATCAAAACAATCAGAATTAAAGCAGATTTAGAAATTTCTCTAAGATTGTTATAATAATGATTTCTACTTAGCCGGAAATAGTGACGTTTCTAACTTAACAAACTGATGAGTAATGGGTTTTTTTTTTTGAGAAAGCAAGATGAGTTGAAGATTATAGGTCTAAAGATCGAAACACATAGTCTTTAAATTGTACAACTCGAAACCAGAAAATGCTGTTGCTTAAAAATTATTTAACAAACTTTAACCTCCCCATTAAATATAAAATAAATGTGGAAAAGAAACATTGACCCACGCAGCGAATTGGCCAACGAGTGCAATCGATGACAACAGCTGCGGCCCACACATGCTTAGCTCACCTCGCCTCATCCCATGTACCCACCCACTCGCCACCCCCGTAACCCCCCTTATCCCCTCATACAATACTAACCACCCAGCTGCGCCTGCGTCGCTGTCGCCGTCGATTTTTCGGATTGTGGGCGTTGAACGGCGAGGGAAGCTGAATCGAACAGTGAGAATACCGTTGGCAGTCGCCGAAGCTTTAGCTTTTGTTGGGGCCTTTTGCCGTTTGGTGTTAATTTGGCTCGCATATAAAATCTTCGATTTTATTTCGTTGTCGGTGGAATCGGTTGGATCATTGGGACAGCTGCGGTCAGTTGGATACGATGGTGGTGTGTTGCTAGACACCCACCCACTTTGATGATTAGTTGTAGCTGCCAAATACTAATGGCACAGTGGTTGCTCTATTCTCTTTCTCATTCTAGTAAAGGTAATATTATGAAATACAAAAATTAAATTGAACTTGTTCTAAAACAGATTTCTTGCAAAGCTTGGAAGTTTATTCAGTATAGTGAGTCAGTGCTAAAATGAAATTCCAGCGAATGGTTTTATTAAAATGTGTTGTCTTTAATTAGTTGCTAGTATTAAATATCTCTAAAAGCAATCTTGAAGCAAGCGCAGTTCGTAGGATCTTTTTCTGATAATGAATTTTGCTGGAAATTTCCCAGACCGCAGCGATTGAACAATTGACTGCTGCACTTCGAGTGCGAATAACTTCCTCGTGCAGCTCCAACCGTCCCACTGTGCGTCATCGGCCAAAGCGTTTTTTAATAACTGCGTGCTGGTCGCTCGCAAAGTTGGTGGTAATAAAGGGGGCTTGGAGAGACGCGGAGTACGAGGAAGGGGGTGGCTGAGTGGAGGGATTGTGGCGTTAACATGTCATTAGCTGGTGGCTTCGTCCGATGTTGTTTCTGCCGCTGCTGCTGGTGGTACTCCGCCCCCATCCCGTCGGCCCCCGCCCGCCGTAACGCCCCACCCCCCTCTGCGGTCGCGCTGGTGGCCTTTCACCGCAACAACAAGTAAATGTTGTGGCTCACCCTGAGCTGCCAGGTCGCCAGATTGCCAGATCGCTTTGCCCAACCCACGAGTGTTAAAAAGTGTGTGTATACAATATAACTCTACAGTCCAACTTCTGTAGCTCAAACTACCAAACAAAAAAAAAAAGTGATACAGATATGATAATTTGAAGGGCTTAGGCTTAAAAAAGTCATAAATATCAACCTTTCAACCTTTAAAGAACAATAAACATATTACTAAAGAAGGACTTGCTCAAGTAAATTTTAGAAGATTATTATTATATTAATTAAATAAATCAGATTTCTATTTTAAAATATTTAGGTACAAATCTTAATACAATGGTGTCATTTTATTACATTTATAAACTTTTTTTATATTTTTGTATGTTTGTTTATCCATAGCATACATTTTTGTTATGTACCTTTGTGGCCTTAAAAAGTTTGTGACTAGAGATCTTACTTCATGTTTTCCTCCAATTGTTTAATTTAGGGTATCCCCACTGTAAATGCGTAAATGTGTGTGTGTTTTGTAATTTGCACTTTGATGACCGCCCTCAAATAGAGGCCATAACTTTTGATTAGCCTAGGCTTTAAATAATTATTGCAAATACCCAAAAAAGCCCAAACCCAATAAAAAAGATCCAACAAAGCACCCCACTGGCCCCAAAAAAAGGGGAGAGCCAATAATGCGTTTACCGTTAACATCTGCGAAAATGACATCTGCCAAGTGGAAAAGAGAGACGGATCAAGCGCGCTCTCACTTATTACGTGAGAGCCAAAGCAGCGAAAATTCCCCCAACCGGCATTTTTCAGCTGCCCAACCGGTTTCTCTCGCTCTTCTCCCTCTCTCGCTGTCTCTTTCTCTCACAACTCCCCCAAGCTTGCACACCCACCACACAATTGACGTCGACTGCGCTGCCGGCTTCACTGCCGACGTCGGCTGATCGCTGTTCTGATGTTCGCGTGGTCTGGTGTTGTTGTTGTTGTAAATTGATTTTGTTGCTGGTTTGCGCGCCCATTTTCAGCCCACTCCCGTTGTTGTTGTTTTATGTTTTTTCTGCCGTCTGTTATTAGCAAAGCGGATGTTGTTGTTGCTGGTGGTGGGGCAGCAGCAGCACGAGCAGCACAAAAAAAAAAAAACAAAAACAAAAGGGGGAGGCACAGGCACCCACACGCGCGCTTTTGCTGTTGGCAACGCATAACACTTTTTCCGCTGTTTTTTTTTTTTTTATGGTGTCTCGCCCACAACAGTTGACCCCTCGACGGCTTATCAAATTCAGGGGGTGGTGGTGGTGGGGCGGCGCAAATCGATAGAAATCTTGGGAGCGGTACTTCTTTTCTAGCTTGATCTTGCTAAAGACAAGAACCTTAGCTATAAAGAAGATATACAAAAAATGTTAAATGACTTATGCAAGTGACATAAGAGATATAGATGATATAATAAATTTTCCCTTCTAGTGAAAAACCAGTTTGCAACCCCACACTTGCACTTTCCTTCCTCTCGAAACCTCAGATCCGAAATGGAGGTTATGGTGCTGCATGATCTTGAGAGCGTGGCCAAAGTCAAGCGGCGACGACAACAACAAAGACATGCCCTTGGCTTGAAAAACCACACGCAGCGAACTGAGTGAGGCCAAGCCAGCAGATCAGGGCATGGCCCCCAATCCCCTGAGATCCCCGATCCCCGATCTGCGAACCCGAGCCTCAGACACCAGACCCCAGACCTCCCGAAAAACACTCGAAGTAAAGCAAACAACGAACGCAAGAACAGCAACAACAGCAGCAACAACAACAACAACGGCAGCAACAACAACAACAAAAACAAGAAGAACAACAAACGCCCCCATGGAGGCAGACAAACACCAGGCAAAACACCCCACTGTAAAAAGCACACGAAGCATAAAAATCAAATATGCAAAACTCAGATACGAAATATGAACTGAAAAGAGACGACAGAAACAGGCTGCGGATCGGATCGGATCGGATTGGATCGGATTGGATCGTATCGAAACGGATCTCGGGACTGGGAACGGTCGTGGGTATGTGGGTGTGTGGGTGGGTGGTGGTGCGGCGGTGGTGCGCTGCCTTGGTAGCTGGGTGTCGGTGACTTGGCAACTTGGGCTGGGGCCACCAGTGGGTGTGTGGGTGGGCGCAGCCGTTGGCGCTGGGCCATAGAACGTGCCCAGGGCCCAGCAGCAAACCAAACAGACAGTTTTGTCGCCACAAAGTGGCAGAAAAAACGTTTATTCTCTCTGCAAAAAAAAATGTAAGAGAAAAACGGGCGCAGCAACATGAGGCCAAGAAAAATAAACACGTAGAAAACTTTATTTCTTCTTTTGTTTATTTATTTAGTAACTTTAATCGAAAAAGACTGCGCTGATTAACTTTTAAAAAACATTTTATTAAATTAAAATTTTTGAGTTTTGAGAACAACGCATTTTATTTCTTTAGGCAACAGGTAAAGATGTTTAATTTAAACGAATGGAGTTCGACTTTTTTTCAGTGTAGAGAAAAAGGGAGGGCGACTAAAATAACACACACCCACCCACCACAGAACAAAAGCACCGCCAAAAAAAAAATTGCCACGATCGTTGGCAATTTGTCTTTCTATGAGGATGATGCTGGGCTAGCAATGAAGATGATGATGATAAACCCGTCGTGTGGTAGACGATCAATGGGTTTTTGGGTTGGTTCGTTAGTTGGGCACGTCAAGGTGGTAAATTTATTAATATATGCAGCCGGGACCCAAAAAACAGCCGAGAGTGTGCGTGTTTTTATGCATTGAACAACTGGTTCAGGCGACGAATATGTCACTTTGTGTATTTTATTGGGTCAAATTTGTATTTACAAGGAAATGGGGCTTGTTAAAACTGAAATATAATAGTATGAAAAAACTATACCATTCAAATTTTATTAGTTTTTATTGAGGGGTGCTTCAAAGTCGATATAACAAAATTCTTGCAACCACTTGAACCAAAATGATTTCGTTTCTTTGGTGACCTGACACCCGCCGACATCGGTGGTCCAAAAATCGGAGATTCGTAAACAAAAAGCCCGCTAAAATCGCTGTTGTCTGGCTGACTCAGCGATGCTGCGCCGACGTCAAATCGAAACCCAAGCCCGAGTTCAAGCCCAATCCCCAACCGAAACCAAAAGCAAAACCCCCCACGCAAGCGCCCCAAGGCAGTCCGGTCCCACCCCCTCTCCGCCCGCCCCTCCACTCCCCGCGCCCCCCTCTCCCTGTTAACTCAGAGTTGGATGTGTCAGCACTCGTTTCCCATTAGTGACGTTGTCAACGGGAGACAGTGGGTATTTCGGTGCCGGATGTCGCTCTAAGATAGTCGGCTTGAATAATCCCTCCATGCAGATGAATATTTTTTCATAAGCTACTTATACTCGAAATCTTATTAGAGCCATGATAAAAGTTAGTTAGGTGTAACTTTTCTATCTAGAACTTTTAATATTCTCCAACATTTTGTTGAAATTTTTGGTTCATGTTTCATAAACTAGTTTTCTGCTACCTTTGGGACAGCTTAATCGAATTATATATTGTGGGTAAAAGCATTACAGGTATAATTTATTTGGAAACTCTTCATGAGTTTAACGATTTAAAAAGTATATAATTTTTAATGATTGTTAAAAAAATTTTAATTGGGATAAAAAACTTATTTAAAACCACTAAAGCTCGAAAATATAACTATTGTATATATATTGTCTTTTCTTGTTTTAAAATGAAATTTACACATTTATAATTACTCCCAGTGTACTCATGAATTTCCGTTCGCTCCCTCTCTATTATTTTTGTTTGCAGTTCTCGGCGAGTGGACGTGGAGGCAACAGCAAGAGCAGCAGCCTCCGCCCCCTGAAAGCAGCAGCAGCAGCAGCCCGCCCGCTAGCCAAGGCCGACGGCAACTTGAAGCACCTGCAATGGCCACACTAATACCAGTGAACGGCGGCCATCCAGCAGCGAGCGGACAATCCTCCAATGTGGAGGCGACATACGAAGATATGTTCAAGGAAATCACACGCAAATTGTACGGCGAGGAGACCGGCAACGGTTTGCACACGCTCGGCACGCCGGTGGCGCAGGTGGCCACCAGCGGGCCAACGGCGGTGCCCGAGGGCGAGCAGCGCTCCTTCACGAACCTGGTAAGGATTTTGGTCGGGAATAAGCTCAATTTAAATTTCATATTAAAATTGTAATCATATGTGACTTGATAAAGTGGAACGGTTATTTAATATAAATAATAATAATGCCTATAATAAATCCAAATATATTTCGTTAGGTACCTTTAACGTTTGTTAACTTGTAATTCTGATATAATAATGATTTTACAAACTACAAACAAGTTTGAACAAAAAACTCCTTTACTCTTGATATATAATAATTATTTATAATTTTTGTTTCTTAAAAATATCTGCCGATATGTATGTTTGAATACATTTTTAATATTTGTGTAGTCTATATATGCTATATACAACTCCTTAAACTGTTTTTTAAAATAAACTATTTTTCGTTGTGTATTTAAAATGTTTTTTAAATATGAAAAGATCATAGGTGCATACTTAAAAGTATACTTAGTGTAATTGCTTTTAGCAAAAAGTATATGAGTTATTTAGAAAATTATATATTTTATTCCACATATTTTTGTTAAATCAAAGCAAGAAACTAATAAAATCACCCATTACCTTCCTTTGTAGCAACAACTCGATCGCTCGGCAGCGCCCAGCATTGAATACGAGTCCAGTGCGGCAGGCGGCGCCTCCGGCAACAACGTGGCCACCACCCAGGCCAATGTAATCCAGCAACAACAGCAGCAACAGCAGCAGCAGCAGCAGGCGGAGTCGGGCAACTCCGTGGTGGTGACGGCCAGCAGTGGGGCGACTGTGGTGCCGGCACCCAGTGTGGCGGCCGTCGGTGGCTTCAAGTCCGAGGATCACCTGAGCACGGCCTTCGGGCTGGCGGCCCTGATGCAGAACGGCTTTGCGGCGGGACAGGCGGGTCTGTTGAAGGCCGGCGAGCAGCAGCAGCGCTGGGCGCAGGACGGATCTGGTCTGGTGGCGGCAGCGGCCGCGGAACCGCAACTCGTACAGTGGACCTCGGGCGGCAAGCTGCAGAGCTACGCTCACGTCAACCAGCAGCAGCAGCAGCAGCAGCAGCAGCAACAACAGCCGCATCAGAGCACACCCAAGTCCAAGTAAGTAGCAAGCGAATGATTGATATATTATATGTTAAAGAGTCTCACTAACCAAGTCGAATCTTCTGTTTCCCGTAGAAAACACAGGCAGGAACATGCGGCTGAGTTGATCTATGCCAGCCCTTCAACCTCGGCCAATGCGGCCCAGAATCTGGCCCAATCCACACCCACCTCAGCGCCCAGCAACAGCAGTGGCGGCAGCACCAGCTCCTCCGGCGGCGGAGGAGGCGGAGGCGGTCGCAAGAAGGCCGCCCAAGCGGCAGCCGCCGCCGCTGCTGCGAACGGAGTTCACATCCAGAAGCGGTACGCCTGCACCCACTGTCCGTACTCGACGGACCGACGGGATCTGTACACCCGGCACGAGAACATCCACAAGGACGAGAAGCCCTTTCAGTGCTATGCCTGCCTCAAGCAGTTCAATCGGGCCGACCATGTCAAGAAGCACTTTCTGCGCATGCATCGCGAGCTGCAGTACGACATAAACAAGACCCGGCGCCATGTCTCCGCGGGCAGTGGCTCCTCGGGCAGCGGCTCCTCCGGCGGCGGATCTCATCACTCTGGGGGACGGGGAAATGTGACCATTAACTCGGCCGGCGTGAACATAGACAATGCCTTCTTGGAGGCCCAACGACATCCCACCTCGTCCAGCATGAGCATCGTGGAAACGATCGAGGCAGTGGCCTCGGCCACGGACATGCCACTGGCCCAGCTCAAGCAGGAGAAGCTAGACGATGGCGGCGGAGTGGTCTTGCCCCTTCATGTGGGCGTGGGCGTGATGCAGCAACCGGTGGCCAGCTCGAGTTCAGGCAGCAGTGGCAGTCATGGCGGCAACGGCAACGGCAACGGTGGCAGCGGCTCGGGCCTCCTGAAACCGAAGCGGGAGAAGCGCTTCACCTGCTGCTACTGCCCCTGGTCCGGAGCGGACAAGTGGGGCCTCAAGCGGCACCTCAATACGCACACAAAGCCCTTCGTCTGCCTGCTCTGCGATTACAAGGCGGCGCGATCCGAGCGCCTGGCCACGCACGTGCTCAAGGTGCACAACAAGCGAGCATGCAGCAAGTGCTCCTATCTGGCGGACACGCAGGAGGAGTACCAGGTTCACATGAGCGATGTGCAGTAAGTATTTCTTGTTATATTTCTGATTTTTTGTGGTACCCTTGCAGGGAATTTGCTAGGAGTTCTTAAAAGACAAGAAAGTAGGAAATTTTCATCATTCATCTTTGTTTAGAGAATTAAAATTTTGATAGACATATTTTCTTTAAATATATTTATGTATATTAGGGTGTTCCAAAAACAAAAAGTTACATTTTTGTTTTAAAGACAAGAAAATAGGAAAGTTGTATATAAATCATTTTTAATAGATATATCCATTTTGGGAACGAAGAGAGTTAAAGTTTTAAAAGACATATTTGCTTAAAATATATTTTGTTGAGTTTTTATACAAATTACTCATACGGTAACAGTACGTATGAGTGATATAATTTAAATCCTTGCAAACTCCTTAAATCGCATACTGTAGGCGGGTTAGAGTGGGACCTTATGGACCACCCTATTGTTCCTATTCACTCATTATAATTATTAGTATTAGTTTGTGTTCTCCAAACATAAAATTGAGTTTATGATCCATCTGCAAGGGTACTTGTAGCTTCGGATGCCCCGAATCTAACCTGCCCCCTTCGTTTGCCCTGGGAATTACGAAAAACTCTAAACAGCTTTTGAACTCTCTTTCGCCCCACTTCTTTTCGCTACCCCCCGAAAATTAAAAACCCCCGGACGTTCTCTATATCTAACACATATGTATGTGTATATATATACTCTGATCTGATCAGTCCGCACGATAATCGGCCGGCGCGCAGTGGCAACGGCAACCAGAGCGGCGGCAGCAGCAGCGGCAATAGCAACGGCAACGGCAACGGCGGCGGCGGCGGCAATGGCAACAACAATGCCAATGCCGGAGGCCACAGCCACAGCCAGAACCTCAATGTGCTGCGAACCATTGGCAACAGCCTGGTGGCCAACAACCAGCTGAACACCTATGCCGGCAACGCTTTTGGGTAACATTCTCAGACCGCCCTGACCCATTAAAAAATACCAAAAAAAAAACCAAAAACCAAAAACCCCTCCCGAAAACAAAACAAAAACCAAAAACACCAACATTCCCAAAAAACCAAAAAACCAAAAAAAAAAAAAAAAAAAACCCAAACCGAGCGCGCACAACGTTCCTAACTCTAGTTACTACCCTCGTTCTCTCGTTCTCTCGACTCTCGATTCCCACGACATCCCAACAACCATGATCACCACATCTCCACATGACCACCAACCATCAACCATCAACCATCGACCATCGACCACCATTTCCGGTTAGCTCGTCCAGTGGCAATGTGGGAAATGCGAATGGAGGCGGCGGTGCCGTAACCATCTACACCACCACCACCAATGAGGGCGTGGCCGGCGGCGGCGGAGGAGGTGGTGGCGGCGGCGGCCTTAGCGGCAACATATCCGGCGGCGGACCGCTCCAGGAGATCATCGTGAATCCCTCGTCGATGGTCGGCTGGCGGCTAAGTGCCAACGGATCTCTGATCCCGCCACACGATTTGCTCACCGGCGGATTGCCAAATGCGGCCACGCAGAAGCGCGGCTCGGAGCGATTGTTTCAGTACCTCGAGGCCGAGGGCAGCGATCCGGAGGACTATGCGCGGTATTTGCACAACCAATATGCCATGCCCCCCCCACATCCATTGCGCTTTCGTTGGTTTTCACTCGATTTCTTAACTTGTTTCGTTGTGTTATAAAATTGCATTACATGAAAATGTAATATATGGTTTTGTTTATGTTGGTTTTTATTTAATTTACAAAGTTTTCCAATAAGTTTCCTGAAATTCAGTTGCTTTCACCCATTTTATATGGTCTATTAAACCCATAATTCGTTTAAGTTTTATTTATCATTACCAAATAACTCTTTTATTCCACTTTTATTAGTCAAAATGTTAACCCATATTGTGCGATTGTGCCTTGTGAGTTCCAAAAATCGTTTATGTTTTCAAGCTGCCTTTAAATACTGTTTGTTGTTGTTTTACTGTTCTTCACTTAATATTTACACTTTAGGAATGTTTTGTTTTAGGTCGCACTATTCGTCCTTGCTTTTTGCTGTTTTATCTGTTCCGTTTATACATATATATATTATGAAAAGTTTTATTTTGCACTGTTTAAGCATTGTTTAAATTGTTTATATTCAGTTCCCCTGATTTTCACCCTTAATAGCTGTTTATTTGTCCTTCATTCAAGCATCAATATCATATTCTAATCCCTTGCCATTTACTTTATCCTTGCAGTCTGCTGAAAATGGACGCCATTAGTCGCAACACCGCTTCGGTCGCTCAGGATTTTCATAAGGCGGGAGGCGTGCACGAGTTGAAAATACCAGCCAATCATCAACTCCTGTTTAACAATAAACTGCCTTCGCAATGGACGACACGTGAGGCTGCTGCACTGCTGTACAGCCTGAGCAACATGGGCGGCGGTGCCGCCGCCGGCTCCGTATCCGGTTCCCAGCGCCAGAAGTTTGGCATTAGGGCGCGACAACATTCCACCGGCGAGGATGACGAGAACACACCATCGTCGGCCTCGTCGTCGAGCTTCTCGGGCGATGAGTTCAACATGAGCGCCACATCGCCGCTGAAGCTGTCGCGTCATGCCGTCAAGCTGGAGAAGATGGATGAGCTGGAGGGCAAGGACATGGTGCCCAGCAAGGCGATGATGGCAACGGCATTTCTGGAGGCGGCCAGCTACGAGCAGACGGCCATCGAGCTGCTGGCCAGCAAACGGAAGATCAAGGTCGAAACCGATGACAACGATGAGGACCAAGAGAACCAGCAACAGCAGCATCAGCCACATCAGCAAAATCATATCCAGCAGCAGCAGCAGCAGCGATTGCAGCTTATTAAATCGTCTCCCGCGTACAAATTGAACAACAACAACAACAATAACAATAGTAACAGCCATAACAACAACTACTACAAGGACAAGTCATCGCACAGAAATGCCGTTCACCATCATCGCCAGGATGACAAGGAGAACAACAAAAGCAAGTCACCAACAGCAGCGGTAGCGGCAGCAAGTGTTGCAGCTGCAGCAGCAACATCGCCGCCCAGCGTCAGCGGCAACACCAGCCAGACACCGTTTCTCACCCAAATGGAGTACCAGAATCTCAATCGCATTGGCACTCAGTTCCAGAACTACGTCAAGGACATCATCAACAAGTATTATGCGGCAGAGACGCCTCTGATGTTGGCCGCTGCAGCAGCAGCACTGCCCACGGCCACGACTACGGGTCAGCAGCTGCCGGAATTGGACATTGAGAACCTGTCGCCAAGCAAGCGTCGTCGTCTGCTCAGCGAAACGGAGGAGTACATCGAGTATTTGCGTAACAAGGAGGACATAACACTGACCATTGCGCCAAAGCTGCAGCCACCGCCGCCGCCGGCGACGACATCGCTGCTCAAGCGTCAGTTGGATCTCAGCACGCCGCGTCGGAGTCCCAAGAAGGTGACGCCGGCTCACAGCAACGGCGCCTCCCGCAAATCCCTCAACCAACTGGCCACCCTGCTGCCGCTGCTGGCAGATGCGGCCAGCCAGCAGGAGTATCTGGCCGCTCCGCTGGATTTCAGCAAGAAGTCCAGCTCGCGCAAGCAGGCGCAGCCCAAGAAAATTCGCCTGACGCCCGAGGCGGTGGTCACCCTGCTGAGGGACAAGTACCTCAATCGCATGGTGCGCCAGCGCTTGGGCTGCCTCAAGTGCAGCCAGAGGCGGAGGAGCAGCTCCATCAGCTTCAACTACCACACCCTGGGATCGCTGGCCCTGCACAAGTACTGGCGACATGGCGCGGGGGGTTCGGGATCGGGATCGGGTTCGGGATCATCCTGCTCATCAACTGGGAGACAACGGCTGCAGGCAGCTCTGCAGAAGAGGATTCGCCGCAGACAGGCGGAACAGCAATGCTAATGTGGCCGCGTCCTTCTATCGGTTCTATTTTATTATTCGCTTAAGATTAGAGAATGTTTGCTTGCCATATATGGAATGCATTAGGCATTTGACATTGAAAATCGTTTAAAAAATTGCATTTAATTTTTTAAATTTTAAGTTGTGATGTACCTGAAATATGATTTCTCTTAAACAAACAAAAAATACTTAAAAAAACAAAAACAAACAAACACAATTCATGCAAAACGGTCTCGAAAGCGCTTTTGCAGCCGAATGCAAATGAATTTCATTATCTTAGTTGTACAATTGAGCTATCTCACAAACACAAAGCCCACTCACAATGAACATTTACACACGGATATTTAACTATTTAGTAATTAACCTGGAATGAGCATTTATCAAATGTGTCCCAGCCCCTGATTTCCTCCATTTGTATTTGTATTTGCATTCATATTCGTATTTGTATTCGATTGAATGAAATGTGAAGTAAAAAGCTTTAATTTGCCATTTACAAAGCTTCAGTTTAGTTACGAGTAATGATTGCCATCTTTTTACACCTAGCATTTAGTCGTCTAGTTACCTTAGTTTATGGATTAATTTATGAACTGCAAACGCGAACCTCATCGAACCCTTTGCCTTACTTATCATTTAAGCTTTAACGTGAATATAAATTTAGTTTTAGTTGATTTAGTTACTCCTCAGCAGGAGCAGCAGTCACGCCCACAATGCCCACAAGAAACAAAATCCATTCTCATGCAAAAAACGTTTTACATATGTATGGAAAAAGAAACGTCTATAAATATTAACAAAACAAAATGAACAAAAACTATATTACTGTACGTGTAGATGTGTATTCATGATTTTATCAGAAAGAAAAACAGAGGAAAGTCGGCGAGAAAAACCAGAAGGAAACACAAGAACAACTTACAAAATACTCAAAGAACATGGATAGAATACAACTTTTTACCACACTGAACAAGAAATATTTGACTGAAAAGTGTCGGGGGAAAGAAGATATGATATATATGAATAAAGCTATAAACAATTTTAGTGTAAAATGTGTGTTTTTGCTAAATGTGGTAAACTAAAAAAGAAACGTAAATTTATTACACAAAACTAAACTAAAGCGTAAACGAAGAGAAAATTCTTAAGTAAAGTAAATTTTTGGATGACAAGCCATTTAGACAAAATTTTTGAGACGAAAAAAGACATTTATAAGAAAGGAAACAAAAAAAAAAGAACAAACCGAATTACTTTAAATTTTATTTAAGCAATGAACTTGCAAAAAATAAAAGGTATAATTACAATAACTGTAATGTGAGTGTTTTTAGTTTAAAATTATATATTTCCAAAACATTCAAAATAAAACATAATTAGTTTAAAATATAAAACAAAAAGGTCTTTGTTAATTTCTTTTGTTTTTGGGATTTTTTGATTTGTTTTTACAATTACAAAATGTGGATGGTTTTACTTTGGGTTTCAAAAAAGTGGTTTTATGATATAGCACCTGTTTCAGTTACCCTTTTACAGGTGTTATATCAATAAAATTTTCATTTAGTCCTAAAAAAATAAAGCTTAAGCGTAATTTTATATTAAAAAAATAGAGTTTTGAGCACGGTATTGAAATTTGTATTGTTTTTTACTAAAAAGAACTATCAACAAATTTAATTTTCCGGTTGTAAGAGGACTTTTATTGAAGCACAAGCTTTATTTAGCTACAAACTAATTCCTTAAAAATATAGATTGTCCATTAGTTTTCACGGTTTTTTAACGAGCATCAAAGACAACAACTGCAAGAAGAAACGAAAGATTTCATCAGTACAGTTTGAGAATCATTGGAGACTTTTTCAGTCTCAACTAAAATAATTTACTTACGACGCTTGGTGCGTTTTTTGTACATGATACGGTATCCACACTCGCGACAACGAATTGGATCCCTTGGTCGCATCTCGTTTTCGTGATGACATTCTAAAAGTAGAAAAAACGAACAATATATAATAAAACATAATTTTAAACATTTGTGTGGCACTCCAGCAGCCATGTGCCCGCTGAAGAATTCGTTTTTACACTGAAATACTTTATTCGCCCTACTTACCACCGCAAATATACGTCATTGCCGTCTTGACATTATCCTTGGAGCTAGGTTCCGACATATTAAGTCTATTTTTTTTAAATAAAACCGAGTTTTCCGTAAAAAATGTGTTTTGTTTTGCCGAAATTAGGTTTAGAGTGACCGTTGTTCGGTAAAGTAAAAAATAACCTATATTTAAATAATACCAATTTAAGGTTTCGGTATATTTAAACGGCTTTATTTTCCCGCTTTTTTTGAATTCTTGAAACCGTTGTTTTTAAAAAGGAGAAAAGCAAATGCCCACGTAAGTAAAAAGTCAAGCATTAAAATTGATACAAATAATAAATAGTACAATTTATTGGACGGTTAAATTTTATTTTAAAACTATAAATTTTTGTTATTAGTTATTTTTAATATTTGCATATTTCTGTTGTGTGCAATTAAGTTACGCTTATGTTTGGTCGATTTGTAATGCCTCTGCATATTTCCCACTATTGAATTTCCACAGGGTTCACAAAAAGTTAATTTATCTGGTTTTTGAAATCCGCGAGGGGTTTTTGATTTGATTTTTTCCTTCTTCTGAGTCACGACTTTGTTATTTTCTTTTTTAGTTGCTTTTTCTGCGTTTATACTAGTAGCCTCATTATAACTTTCCATATTAATTAACTCTTCGGTGGTTTGCGTTATTCTATGATTGGATTCTGGTTGGTTAATGGCTACACTTTCTTTTGAAAAAGTTTCCTTGGAGTTTCCATTGCCTAATTCCAGTTTAATTATCTCATCGATATGCCTTTGCGACTTGCAGTGCCTCTGGTAATTTGCCCTGGATTTGACAATGAGATTGCAAACCTCGCATTTCATGGTCTGCATTAAGAAGTGCACTGATTTTCTGTGAGTTTGCATTGTGCCTTGGCTGTAGAAATTTGCTCCACAGATTTCACAGGTGAAATTCCTCCTGTTTAAGTGTGTTTTGTTCAAGTGCTCTCTGAGAAAGAACTTATTTGCAAAATCCTTTCCGCAGATTTCGCACACAGGAGCTCCTTTTAAACGGCGCATTTCGCGGTGTTTTTTAATGGCTTCTCTGCATTCCTTGGGCGTATGAGCAGAACAACAGCGATCCAAAGTGGGATTTTTGCAAATGAGACAGAGTTTTTTCCGTTCATGCTTGCGAATTACATGGATTTTAAGGGCAGACCACAGTTGGAATCTCCATTGACAACTTGGGCATTTAAATGGGCGATATCTGAGTTTGCCTGCCAATATAACTCTTTTCTGGTGTTTGCGCATAAACTTATGAGTAAGAAAGGACCTCTGACAAAAGGAGCAGGGAAAAAGTTTGGGTGTTTCGAACTTATCCCTTCTATGCTTGACCATGTGCAGCTGGTGGCTAAAGGAGTATCCATATTTTTGATGACAAATCGGACATTGTGTGCGACTTGAACTCTGTCGTTTTTTCAGAGGATATCTTGATTCTTCCTTAAGATATAGCTCTTGGTCGTTATATACGGGCACCACTATTTCCTTAACTTTTGCAGGTCGTTTCTCCAGTTCCTCTTGTTCTCTTATTTTTTGATTATCCAGAAATCGTTTGTATCGCCCATTTTCCCGAAGTTCTTCTGAGCCATCATTTTGACCTCCAATTTTCCTGCTCAAATGGGTGGTTAGAGAATGCTGCAGGTAAAATCTGCGATAGCAAATCTCGCAGTGAAAGTTGTCTGAATAAGTATGGCTTTCCTGATGATCCTCCACATCCTGTAGTTTTTTCCAAGGCAGCTGCTCACACTTTTGACAAATACAACGTAATCCTGGTAATGTAATTGCTGCCATTTTGGGACGCAGAGCTCCTTGGGCTTCCTCACCCGTTAATTGGCTAACCGCTCGTCTGTAGCCAGTGCTCACTGTATCCAGAATTGCCACCACCATTTCCAATTGAACTTGCCTCTTTGTTACTTTAAAAACTTGCGAAACAGCTTCATAATCCTCTTGTAAGTCAGCCTTAAAATACTGATTGGTCCAGAAATTGTCACGTAATTGCGCTGCCTGCAGTAAAAGCAAAATATCTGAGCTGCGGAAACGTATCATTTTCTGCACATCTTCTGCTTCGCCGGAAAACTCGTTGGGAAATTCGGAAAAAGACTCATTTTCCCCATTGAATGCCACGTATTTCTCCCTGTGTCCTCTGCAGCATTTACACTTGCAGTCGCAGGCAGGAAAGCATCCTTCTGTTTTGTTGCCATCTTGAAGATCAGGCAAATCGGTTGTGAAGTTTTCGTATGTAATTAACAATTTTCTTGTCCAAGACATAAGACTTATGTGTTTTTGTTTACAAAAATTAGATCAACAAGTGGCAGTAAGACCAGTCATCTAGAACCAGGAAAAAACCAAAAATACTACATTTTCAACCAAAGTAATCAATAATTTGCCATCTCTAATCTTTGGCAAGCAGAGTTGCCAAGCTGCTGCACTAAACAGCTGTTCGAATTTCGGCGGCATTTCATTTCGTAAACAATTGTAATACTTTAAACATAAAACATGGTTAAAACTAAGGGAAATGCCAAGAAATTTGGCATGCATCCGCGAAATATATTACGCCAGCCACCTGATTATACAAAATTGGCTATAAAATACAAGGATTTTCGCAAAGAATGCGAATTGGTAAGTTCTAACTATCTTCTTGGGCTTACAAAAGTTTAATTATACATTTTATTCAATTAGGAGCTCAATGGAAAAGTATCTGTGAATTTTCGCAATGAAAAGACCTTGCGTGAGTTGACCAAAATGCTTTTAAAGGAATACTTTGATTTAAATGTGGATTTTGCACCTGGTAGTTTGGTGCCCACTTTGGCCCTCCGTTTAAACTACATTTTATGGCTAGAGGATCTAATGGAGCCGCTGAAATTGCAGGAAATCAGGGGAATAGATATAGGTGAGTTCAGGAAATATAAGATATAGCGACTAACTAATAGATTCCTTTCAAGGTTGTGGTTCCTCATGCATTTATTCTTTGCTGGGAGCCAAGAAAAATGGTTGGCACATGCTGGCCTTGGAATCGAAACCCCAAAACATTGAATATGCCAGGGAGAATGTGAAGAAAAACCATCTGGAAGAGCTAATAGAAGTCTACGCTCAACCAGATAAAACGAGCATCTTCAGGAGCTACTTCGAGAAGCAACAAGAGGAGCTGCAGTACCACTTTTGCCTATGTAATCCTCCCTTTTTCGACTCCAACTTGGCCAATCCTTTTGGCGGCAATACCAGAAATCCCGAGCGACGTCCTGCACCCAACAATGCCAGAACTGGAAGCCAGGAGGAGCTAACCTGCGTGGGTGGCGAAGTCCGCTTTGTGCAGCGCATTATCGACGAGAGTCTGGAAAACAAGCTACGCATGCGGTGAGTCAATCTTGATTACCTCCTGAAATTAAATTAACGTTGGTTTCTACCGCCTCGCAACAGCATCTTCACCACAATGTTGGGCGTCAAGGCCAACGTGCCAAGGATACTGGACTACCTGAAGGAGCGGCAGGTGGCGAATGTCGCCACCACGGAATTCCATCAGGGACACACCACTCGATGGGCGGTGGCCTGGAGTTTCCATTCAGAGCCGCTAAACCAGGAGACATCATGTAATTGAGTTTACTTAATTCTGTGAGGGGTTACTTTCAAGTTTTTGTTGCTGTAAGGATAGCCAAGTGTTTAGTTTTTATAGCTTTCTTGTAAGCATATTTATACTTAAGTAAGCAATGTGTTTGAAACTAAAAGACATTTTAAGAATGTACTTGGTCTAGGTTAAATAACTTTAAATATAACTTAAACAAAAGTTTACAATTTAAAGTTATAAAAACATAGTTAAGCATAGTTAAGCATTTAAAACTTGATTTTAAAATGCATTATTTGCCCTCTAAATTGTCTTAATTAATTAATAATATTGCAAATCGATCACTGCATAATTTGTTCTGTATCAGTAACCAACAAATGTGCAGCTTTCGTTTAACCTTTTAGTTATTGAGCAACGGTCAACAAGATATAATTTGCCATTATTCCCCAGAGCTATGTTTATAAATAAATTTAAGCTGCAGGCAGTTGCACAAGGGAGTGAATTCTGACCTTCACCTGGGCAAAACTTCCAAAGCGGCTCCATTTCGGTGCTGTCAGAAAGCTTTCGCACTAAATGGAAATTTGCATGTCTATGGTCACTTTGCCGCCCAGGTCCACGAACGGAAATTATCGTTTCGCTTTTATCATTGACCACAGCTGACCACACACTTCGACAGAAAAAGGCAAACAGAATCAGAAAGGCAACCGAAATGGAGGCAAACACGCACACTAAGCACAAGTCGCCAACTTCGGTCAACGGCGGCATTTCCACACCTTTGATCCAGGGAATTCGGACGATTCGCTCGTCCGCCATGTGGGACAGCAAATAGCTACTTTTAATTGCTGCACAGGCACGCTATGTTTTATGCCATAGGTATTCGACTGGGAAATACCCATTGATTACACAATAAATTTACTTTTAAAAATGGAATTTGATAGTAGCTAAACAGTATTGAAATTGTATCATCTATTTGCTTTGTTAAAGTGACTTAGTTTTTAAAAATGTAAGACACTATGTAAAAATAAAAAAAAGTTTTAAAAAGCATTCATAAAATTAATCTCTTGAACTTGCGAAAATATATGTTATTAATTTAATTGAATATCTAACACATTTTATCATTCCTAACTTAAGCATTTTATGTTTTTTTTTTAAGTTGTAAAAATTTTTTAGACTTTTTTATTAAAGTCACATAATGTACACATATGAAATGAACTCTAAAAAAAATTATGTATTGAATTCGTAATAATCCTTAAAATCAAATTCATCTGAAGTTATACCAATTGCTTTTACTTTTTATGTTACGGTATCGTGAGTGTTTTTAATTTTCCAGTAATTTCCCAAAAGGGTATCCTGCATTTTTATCCCCCGTCGAGCACTTTGCTCCACTTTCCTTTTGCCTTTGGATCCTTTTCATGACTTGGCTGTTGCTGCCCTTTTGTGGGCGACTTGCTGTTGTTGTCCTTTATGGCATTTCAACACGTTAAGGTGTAAAGAACAACGTAATTAAAATGCAAGCAGTTGGTTTTTAAGCTCGGAAAGATGGGTTACCGGCTGCGTCATGCGTTTAGGTGCGGTCTGGTTGGCTTTATCCTTTTTCTTCGTTCATGTTCATGTTCATGGTTTTTGTAGCCGCCCTCGCTCCGAAATTAGAAACCAGAGTCAGTTGCGGTGTGGGCTACCCTCCCCGCTGATTTCGGCTGGGACCCTAGTTGCCAGGGCTCCCCCGTCTCCAATTTTCAAGCCATTATCTTAATTTTAGGCACCCAAGGTCCCGAGCTAACCCACAGAATTGGACACGTGTTCCTGGGCTCGTCCTGATGTGGTAATTGTTAATTAAAAACGCTCTCTGGTCACGTAGTCAGTGGGCTTGAGGTGTCCCTTGTAAAGTCATAAACGAGCCCGATGTATTCGAAACGCGGGGTTCGACACTTTTATTGACCGTCGTTAAATGGCTTAGAATATATGTTTATGTTCAACCATAACTCCAAATATAATGCTTGTCTATGGAATTGAGTTTGTAATACATTTTTAATGAGGCCATTGAATGATTGGTGCAAGGGGAAAATAAGTAATTGCTTTGCTAAACACAGAAAGAAACTATATAACCTTTTTAACTTCGATTAATAATTTAAAGTCTAGAAAGTGTGGAAATCATAAGATTTTATGTAAGTTGGTTTTTTTAAAACACATTTTGGTATATTTTTCCAAAAATTGAATGCTTAAATTATTTTATATTAAAATAATAATTTAAAAACCTTATGGACAATGCCAAATTTATGAACAATATAAAAAAAAAATATTTTAATTTTAATTTTGATATTTATAGTTTATAATAATCGTGCTTTCTGTGCAAAAAGTTGAAAAGCAGACCAAAAACAAGGGTTGTTTATACCACGATTAACCCATTAATGTTGTGGCTAGCTATGACGCAAAATGACCACGTGTCTTTCAGTGAGACCTGAAATCGTTGTCAACTTTGTAAAGTTCGTACATCAATCAATTGGCCAAAAATCATCCATCAATCTGAGCGCTGGCTGACTGAAAAAGACAGGAAGCGCGTGGGCCCCAAAAAGTAGGCAATGAACCAACAGCTTAAATCGAAACGAACAGATCTTTAACTTTAAGAGGGGTTCGTTCCGTTTGATTCGGATTGGGAAACTCCGGATGGGAGTTGGAATGGGATGGTGAATGGTGAATGGGGACCTTTCGTGATGGCACGTAACGAGCTGCCAGACGGCGGCGTCTGTTGCAATTGGCAGCGGACTGCTACTGCTTCTGCTACTGCTCCCATTTCCCCCCCCTAAATACACGGCTATGTTATTGTCGTGTCGCATATGCATGCAGATACATTCACTTAATGCAATGAAAAGCAACCAAAAAGGAACGAATCAAAGGATATACCAACAGACAATGCAAATGCTCCTATGCGTGTGAGATTTATGCACTGACGTGCGAAGAGGGGTTTAGAGATTAAAGATTAAAGTTATCAAATAGGTATATTTTTATCGGAAAAAAATGTATAAAATGTTTAAACAGTTATTGTTAAACGAGAAAATAATATAAGACATTAATAACATAGCGGTGCAATGCCAGTGTAATTGCAAGTATTTCTGGTTACAATCTAAAACTGCATTTAATGAGAACAACTTTAAAAATTAGCTTCGACTTTTCTTTAGCATTTTAAGGTAAACGTATTTTAATAGATTTTTAGTCTGAGTTTCTGCCTGAAATGTTCTGATAATTAATGCAAACAGACTTTGTTATTATTATAATATTTAAAGTCCATTTTTAATTGGAGAACATATACTGTACTTATAAATGAAGTATACACCTATGCCATCAAAAATGAATAAATTTGTATTTTTGGATTGCTTTTCTGCCCATTAATATATACTAATGAAATAATCAAAATATAATAATAAGGGCTATTTTTTCCACCCCCTGACAAAATCCCCTGCACGCCCCTGTGTTAGTGTGTGTCTGCGGTCGATGTCGGTCTGTGTGGGTGCTTCAGTTTTTGTGGCGTGTGTGTCATTCATGTAACCTTTCAATAAACAGAGGCAGTGTGGGAGGGTGGGCGGTGGTGGGTTGGGGGCGTACCACTGGGTAGGTAGGCGTGGCAGGCGGTGCAGGCATGCAGCAGGGAGTCGTGTAATTGAACTGCTTATACAAGTCCGGTTGAGTGTGCGGAGCGAACTCTTGAATGTGATTTTAAAGTCAACATCGAGCACTCCTGACATCCGAACTGTCATTTTTTGGTTTGCCGCTTGTCTGCCAGACAAACCGATCCGATCCGATCCGCCAACCCCTTGGCCATCTATTGTCTGCTCATATTACCGGTTAATATTGGCTTGGCGTTTGGCCAAGAGCTGGGTTATCGGATATGAATGCTGGTAGCCATGCGATGAGTAAAGTAGCCTTAAATTTGTTGTGGCATTTTCACATAAATACTAGTTGTAAAACTGAAAACTGCAAAGTAAGGAAAAAAATAATAGCTGTAAAAAATGTACAATTAAATTCAAAAGTGGTTTTAGCAATTAAATTGCACCAATTTTATGTCAACATAAAATATAGATCAAACTGTAACTTTTGTGTCACAAATCATTTGTAAAAACTCTAAGTCAGACTTCATTTTTGGGCTTGCCCTGCAGCTTATAAATAATTAAATATAACATGCTTCATCAATAATAAGGGGAAATTAATTAAATCACACGTACGATGGATATTTCATTTCAACGCCTTTTCAAAGTTGCGTATGATTAATTGGCATTGTTAGGGAAACAACAATATAGAATATCCGTACATATATCATGTCGACGCTAATTCAATTACCGTTAGCGACTTTCTCTGTTGCCACAAATCAACGCGGCAGATGAAGTCGGCTAACAAATGAAGGTGACAAAAGAAACGCTTTTATCGCCGACATGACATCAGATATTCAGATATAAGGGACGTGAGATAAAGGACCTTGACCGTTCAAGGTGAAAAAGTCGAATAAATAATGAGACAGGAATGCGAATAAATTGCTTAGCAAAAAAAGTGCCATACAGACAAATAATAATACTCAACAGACAAGCGGAAACGGTGGAGTTAAGCCGCGGAATAAATATACAGATAAATTACTTGGCAAGTTTTGCGCTCCTTTCAAGTACTTACGGAAAATCGGATTCTCTTTGCTGGAAAGCCTTAAGAGCACATACAGAACTTCGCTTTAAATTTATTTGCTGGCTGTCAGTTTTTCTAGTAGACCTGAAAATTGTTGCGCTCCGCTGAACTTCAGACTTGAAAAAGACGCAAAAAAAAGGACGCGAAGAACTTTCCATTCGGCTCAAGTCCCGGGAGGGTAGTGCAAAAAAAAAAAACACACACACAAATATAATAAATAAAATAGAGCCGAAGTAAGGAGGCGGCAAATGAGTTGGGAGGAGGAGGCGGAGCAAAGAGCAAAGGGCATGTCAGAGTTCGCAGCCACGCGGCGTATACGTATTTTTCTTATTCCTATTCCCATTCTTATTCACAAAAAACAAAACACAAGAAAAATCGAAAAGCCAACACATTTTTATCTGAAAAACAAAGCTATTTATATCTTTTGGGCAACATAATGACCTGGCATTTCTGCTGGCAAATGATGCGCAAAGTTTTGGGCCTTAAACTCTCGAGTCTAGAGACTCTTGAGTTGTCAGTCATTTTATCAGACCCCGAAAAAAGGTAGTAGTCGAGTGCCAAGGGATTCTGGAATTTTAGGCCATGAATTTTCGCCACCAAGCCTTCTGGGTCCTTCTGTTTGTCCCGCACATTTTCGGGGTGTGCGAATTCACGCTTTCAAGGCTGTTTTTCCATCAGTTTTGGAACGACGACAAGTTCTGGCTCTTGTCCTGCCACGTCCTGTTTTTGTTTGCCAGAATGCAACTGCTGAAAAGGACTCAAGGCAGTCGCAGCTGTATGCCGGTTCTTCACACTTAATTGTTGGCCTTTTTGGCATCCTTCCTGCCCAAGAATTTCGGGAATCTTTAAAGAGAATTTCGGGGGAAGCTTAATTTAGCACTTTGGAATGTATAATGATTTTAAAACTGCTTCATGTTCAATCAATATTCACTTTGCTTTTTACCTTTGAAATATGAATCGGGATATCACAAAGCCCTGGTTGCTTTAATGCCCATTTTAACTCAATTAATTTTCATAAATTGGTTTTCTGTCGGGCTTCTATTAAATTTGACTGAAGCTTTTGTCAATGTTTGACTTTCCATCGACATTTCAATTAAATAAAAGCTGTCGTTTTTTAATTAATAATTTTTTTGTTGTGACGAGTCGTACGCAAGCTCATAAAAGTAAAGGTTCATTATTTAATGGAATACCAATGAAATGTATCAGTTTAGGTCTAAACTCATTAAACACGTAAACAAATAGCCAAGTTCCCATGCCTTTAGTTAAATAGTATGTTTGTTCATTTAAGTTCAATTAATTTGTCTGAAAACATAGTTTCAATATATCTGCTTGCCTTTGCTGCTTATTTTGAGTCTCAGCTCAATTTCTATTTGTTGGTTCTTCCGATTTATGCCACATTTGCAATGGGAAGCTAATTTGCATATGCTCAAACATCTGTACTTATATAATATGCATGTGGGTAACCAAGGAAACTTTTGATTAAAATTGCCGCAGGTTCACATATGCGGCTTGCACTTTAACTTGACTAAACGGACTTTATTATTTTATTATTATCTCTAAGGTAAACGTGGTATACACTTCTAGAAATTGAATATTTAAGATAATATAAGAAAGAAGTGTAAACAAAAAGGTAAATCTATAATAAGGAAATTTTAAAATATTGATGCGAATTATTAAGGTAATTTTCTTTATATTTAATAGTATAAATAGAGATTATTAATAAAGATTGGATTATTTATTCCACCGTTTTTTGACAACTCAACAATAGACCCTTGTTAAATTAGCAGTTTATTGTTTTCCACCACAACGTTTTTTAGGCCGTATAAATTTAATATATCCTTTTAAAATCTTTGTAATTTTTTAGTATGTACAGAGAGATGGGATGATAATGAAAGATCCAAATGGGGAACTAAAGAGGAAGCCACAATAAAAGCCAACCAATTCATTTGTCTCACGCACACTCTAGCACATTTTATAGCACAGTGAAGTCGAGGAGCCAACTCCCAAAAATAAATACTATACCAACAAGAAAACAGAAAAGGAAGCCAGATGACAGCTGAGAAGCAAAAGATATAAGCTAGTTGCCTTTTATGAATTGCTATATACGTACAAAGGAGCGGCCCATGTATTCATTGATATTTTTATGGGCCAGGTTCTCAACTCGGTAATATTCCTTTTTTATTTGCATTCCCTTTGGCTGGGCCTTCATTCAGCTGTTTACGCCCGGTTACACGCAATGTGTGTGTGTGTGTGAGAGAGAGTCCTTTGGCCTGCGCTAGTGTGAGTGTGACTGTGACTGTGTTTGTGACTGTGGTGATGATGATGCCATTGCCATGGCTGCTTTTGCTGCTCTTAGGATTCTGGTAGCACCGCAACGCTTTCTGCGGCTCCTCTAAGCCACATTGTCCTGCATGGCCTGCGTATGTGTGTGCGTGTGTATCTGTGAGTCGGCTTTGGCCGTCGGTTTGTTTATTTGCGAAAAAGTTTGCAGCCAAAGCTGGCTCACAACAACAGAGGCAGCTGCTGCTGTTGCCGCCTGGCTCAAAAGCAACTCTCTCGTTGAACTCTCTGCTCTGGTCTTAAGCAAAACAGTTCCTGAACAGTGGAATAAGATTGGGGATACTTAGCCGAACAAAACAAACATAATTTTAAAACAATTTAGAAGCTTTAGATTACTATATTATTCAGCTAAATAAAATTTTATTATATTTAATTATTTGAAATTTACAACTATTTTAGCAAAACATTTACTTATAATCACAAATGTCAAAATTGTTAAAGAAAATATAAAGTAATATACAATTCACAGATTAAGATAAGTTGATCCTGTAATCACTTTCCTGAAATTAAAAATATATATATACATACAATATATAACTTATAACAAATATTTATTATTTCCAAAATGAAAAGGCACAGAAACCACATTACTTGTTAGGATGGACTTTGGATGGATTTATTTGTTCTTTTTCACTGCACTTATAAAAAAGGTTTAGAACTGACATTAAAACGCAATTAAATTACTTCAAATTCAAAAGGCACAGAAACCACATTACTTGTTAGGATGGACTTTGGATGGATTTATTTGTTCTTTTTCACTGCACTTATAAAAAAGGCTTAGAACTGACATTAAAACGCAATTAAATTCCTTAAATTTTATTTTTAATTGTATAAGTTTTTTTTGGAAAATTGTTGTATTAAAATTTTAATAAAGTTTTACTAAAGCCAAAAATATGTTCCTAAAAAAACCTCTGCTTGAGAAATTGTATTTTTTCATTTGTCTGAATTTAAAATTTAAAAGATACAACTTCTTTCAAAAATGTTTAAATTGACATTGGTTGGCAGTCCACTGTGAGTCCTGCGAGAGAGAGAGAGCACACATTCTCGCTCTCGCTTTGAGGTCCTGTCTCTCTGTTTCCCTGGGCTTTGTGTGCCGTTGACTGCCGGCTGGCGCGTCGCTGCTTGTTGAGCTCCCAACTGCTGCTGCTTCTGTTGCTGCTCCTGCAGGATTTGGGGATTTCGGGCATTCGGGCATTCGGGGTCCGTGGCATCCGCAGTGAGGACGCGTCGCCGGCGCCGTTCAGTGTCAAAGTCAGTTGTGCCTGAGCTTGTGCCAGAGACAGTCAGTTTGTTGCGCTGCGAGTCTGCCATCCAGCTGGTTTCCGCTTCCGGTTCCGTGCGAGTTCTTTGGCTGATAACCTGTGGTTGTGCACCTTTTTCTAACGACTTTTGTAAACAAAGAAGAACTTTTTTCAAGGAATAACATTAGCCCAGCGTATTTTTCTAAACATTTTTAAGCAAAAAAAGGTTTCGTCTCGTGAAAGTCAAAGTGCAAATTGGCCCAGAAACAACAAGTATAGTTCCATAAACTAGTTTCCAACTCGGTACTGTGGGTGTGCCTGTGTGTGTGTTAGTTGGATCGTGTCTGTGTGTGTGTGCAATTGATTAAACAAAATAAGGGTAACCTAGGCCAACTGAAAGCGGAGAGACCCCACCAAAATCCGCGGACTAAATATCCGAATCCGAGTGAATCCCAATCCAGTGAGATGGGCTGCAACACCAGCCAGGAGCTGAAGACCAAGGACGGCTCGGCCATCGATGCGGTCAGCAATGGCGAAGCGGAGCCAAGTGCTCCTCCCCTGGACGGCGAGTCCTCCTCCAAGTCATCAGCGAACAATCACACAAATCACGCCAAATCCAGTTCAATTATCTCCAATGGCGATGCGAAGGCGGCCAACGGGGGCGGCGGCGTCGGCGGGGGGAGTGGCAAGTCGGAAGCAACAAATGGCATTGACCGGCCCTGCGACAAAGCGGCAATCACGGAGCTCAACGACGACGACGAGGACGAAGGTAAGGCGGGCTCAATCTCCGATATTCAATACATTCATATCAACACCTATTCAACATTCGGTGTGACTGTGTGGGTGTGGGTGCACTCGGAAAAAACGAACACCAGATTGTGTTTTAATCAAGGGATATTTTTTTATTTTGCTCAACTATCTTGGAAACTATTTTCCTTGTATTTCGGTTAAAAGACGAATCCTTTTCAAAACTATTTTATGAGGTTTTAAAATATGTTTTCGAAATATAACTTACAAAAAACATAGTTCTTTAGTTTTGTTACGAAATCTAAAAATCTGAAACAAATATGACAGACCAAATAAAAGTTTATAAAAACATATTTGCTTAATATTTAAAGACAAAGTATTTTAAATATTTTAAAATGCTTTTTTAGGCAGTACCAATATATTTCTTTTCTTATACAAAATGTCGAACTATTAGACTTCATTAACTAATTAAACCTGCTGGTATTAAATATTGTAGTTAAATCAATAACTAATTAAACGTGCTGAAATAAAATATTGTAGTAAATTAAGAAATGTAAAAAAGATTTTTTATTTTTATCCTAAAAGAACTTGTTGACTATTGCAAAATTCGTTGTTTATAGCTCTCAATTTAAACTTAAATATCTTATTATAGGGACATAAAACAAATGGATTTGATAGGTTACTAGTAGTCAAGACCAATTTTTCTCCGAGTGTGTTGTGTGTGCGGATGAAAGGAAATCCTGTGACCAGAGGTTTCAGCATTATTTACTGTATCAACACGCTGGGCGCTCTCCGTTATCGCAGTTGCCTTTTTGCTCGCACTTTTCCATTTTTTCTCAGCTTTTCCAGTTTCCCTTTACCTCCCGTGCTTAATGGTGTCGCAAATATAAATTGTTTAACTGTACACGATTGTATATGAGGAGATGTATACATTTGTGTGTATACACTGCACTCCATTACAAGCCACTACATCCGCAAGCATTTTTATACGCCAATGGCAAATTTGTGTAAGATCCTTAACTTTGTTAAGTAGCCGCCGCGTTGCCGTCCAGTCGCCTTGGGCACAGTTTTTCCTAATGCACGTTAAGGCAGTTCATGCTCCTATTTATGTTATCTAATAAGCGAAGACGGAATTTACTTTTATGGCCAGCGATATGGGCCATATCATAAGACAAATTCCATAGCTTGCTTTTGGGGACAAAAGTTGAGTTTACGACATATGAATCCGGAGTAGGGTGATAATAACGTTTACATTGCCCAAAAGAAAAGCTTTTAATACGTTTCATTGAGGAGAAAATATCTTGAATAGAATTAGTAGTGTGCCTTGTAAGGTCAGTTCACTGGACATTTTTCAGTAACTATTTTAAAAGCTTCGATATACTATTGAAAAGAAAATATCTTAAAGAGTATAATTTATTGGTAGTTACTTTTACTGGCCATATATTATAAAATATTTTAACTGCTTTCGAATTTTAACCACAGCAAAAGAACTATTAAATGAATAAAATGGTCAAAACAAATTGGTAAATCGGAATAATAATTGCTTTTGTTAAGCTGCTGTGTTCATATTTAACGGACTACTATTTTCTGCAAACAAAATATAATTCAATTGCAATTTCATTATGAAAATACATTTATTACAATTATTTTCAATTTGCTTAAAAATTCATTTGCATTTTCACCACAATAACTTTTTACTCAACCCAAGACTCGGACACAAAGTTCGGGTAATGCCATTTGCAAACCTCAAATAAGCAGAAGCGAGCACCACAAACATTTAATTCATTTTTTTTTTTAAGAACTTTGTGCGGTTTATTTGCTCCTTTTTTTTGAAATAATGAAAATGTGAAAAACCAACGAAGCCAAAAACGAGAGCATACAGCGTTTCCAGAGAATGACTCATAAATTACCACAGCCAGCTTTCCCCAGTGGCAGGTGCAGTAACTGTTTGTTTAGCTGCCGTTTTCCGCACATTTTCCCGCACGTCCCCTCTTTTCGTTTCCCAGTTTTTCCCGGAGGGATTGCTGATAAATTGTATAGCGACACTTTATCAATGGCTGGTTGCACGGCGAAAGTTACCCAGAAAATTTTGGCTCCCTGCTAATGCCACAAATTATAATTATTGCTTAGCAATTTCCCTGCTACTGCTTTTAATTTGCGAATATATATATTCGTTATTCACGGCAGCTGCTCACCATGTTTTCCGGATAAAATTTTGCACAGGGCTTAGCTGAACTAATTGTGGCTTTGTGAAATTTCAAGAATATCTCGAAATATAAGGAGTAACAGAACTTTCAGGAATTGAGGCTTAGTTAGGAAATTTGAATGAGTTCTTGAAACCAAGCAGTCTATTCAATATTCAATTTCATTTGGGTTATAGTGTTTCATAAATATTTGCCAGCAGTCCTTCGGATTCTTTATCTTTTTGCTTACCATAAAGTTACTTACTATAAAGTTTGGGCTGCTCTTCAAACTTTTTGGATTGTCCTCTGCAGAAGCATAAAAGAAAAGCGGCGTAAAACATAAAAAGAAACTAAAGGAGAAACCCAAATCAACCATAAAACTGCCGCTCGGTTACGCCATTTATTCCGCCACCCAGAACACTTCGTATTACAAACACGTAGGCTGTATTTCAATTTCATTCCGGTTGCCAGTTAAACAAAATTAAAAGCATAAATCCGCTGATGGTTAAGTCGAAACTGAGTTTACTAAGCACACTTTTTTGCGGCCTGTCAACTAATTAAGAAATGGTGATGACGACGCCCATTTTATTTCAATTCCTTACGAACTTGGCCACGCCCAAAGCGAAATTACCTGAGAATTGTGAATGGGCCAGGAAGGACATAAATTGCCAATAAAGATGTCAACTCATGCAAAGTATAAGCCTAAACAAACAGACACGAGACGAAGGGCGGCAGAACATGCTAAGTCCTTGCAAAGCTCCTTTTCAGACGCTTTTGCCTAATGTGAAATGCAAATAAGTGCCATCCAGTGTTTGTTGTTCCTGCTAGAGACAAGCAATTAAACTCTACATATACACTTACGGACAGAGGGAATTATCCTTAAAAGGTTGTTTAAGATCTTGAGTCTGAAATATCTAAAAAGGGTTTAATTATAACGTCTTGTTGATTAAAAATCAAATCTTGTACTTAAACAGCTTAAAGAGTGAACACACTCTTTGATTTGATTATTTTTATTAATATTCATTTCTTTGTTCATTTCTTTCAAAATTTCAAGATTTAAGTTAGAGAATTTTATTATCATATAATCAATATAAACAAAAATGTTATAATATTCTATATTCTCAACCATGAGAGTAACCAAATCCGATTTTCCACGCACAAAAGCGCGCATTAGCGGCAGATTAAAAAGACTGCGGGCTTCTTCAAAGACATAAGGCAAGGACATAAGCTTTTTACTTGCGTTTATCGCTGAAATTTGCATAATTTTAATTAAATTTTTGACAAGTCCTGAAGCGTTTTCAGTTCCCGCTTGAGGAGATTGTTTGTAACTTATTCCACTTGGTTAATTATGTAGCAACTTGTTTGTCCTGCTAATGTTCAAAATGTCCTGCTAATGTTCAACTAATTGAGAGTAAATACGGTGTCCTACTTGCCAGCAAGCAGTCAATTTGATTTATTGAGTAAATGATTTTCTGTGGAAACACGTATTCTGTTTACACTTGCCATAAGGTGGGTGCGGCATTTGCTCGATTCTCGGTGGCAAGGTGGTCATGTTGATGATGTGCGTGGCTGTTGTCGGTCTAATTAGCGCAATTCCTGTTCATGGGTGTGTCCTGTTGATAAGCTGTGGGTTACGAATGCGGACTAGGCGTTGGCGTAGACAAGGGTTGAGGAAGTATTCAATTAGTCAAACACATAAAATTTTTATAATAATTAAAAATTATACATAATCCTTGCTCTTATTCATATACTTAACATTTTTTCTATTCTTAAATATATTTTTTATAAAAATTTTTGATATTTCGGTTAAGTTGGTGATACGTTAATAAATTTTGGTTTTTTTTTTGTGTAATCCAAATAATTTCTTCTCTGACTAAAATATTAATCCCTTCTTATACCCATATTTATTTATAAATATATTTTCATAGTATCCAATTAATACACCAACTTTTTCAATAAAAAATATCGAAGCCATAAAACTTTATTGTTTAACATTTATATTTATTATCCAATCGTTTTAAAGAAATAAAAACACCTTTTCCTCCTCCATTTTGCGTTGACAGGCTGAAAATCAATAACTATAAAATATTTTCACGCCAAGATATCGAGAGTCGTTAAGTTTTACCGGGCAAAAGCATTAAAATTCAAATTTAGCAGAACGTTCACAGTCCATTTGGTTGGCAAGTCAGCCGTACCAATAACACGTATCCGCCGCGTTGGCCCAACGCATTTATTTCAATTTTGGCGCCGGGAAGAGAGTGGATCGTTCGACACGGACGTCCTGTCCTGTCCTCGCCTAAAAATACTTTTTGGCAATGGCCTTGCCCACAAATATGAATAATATGTGGGTTGTCAAGGGGGAGGGGGAGCGACATATTTACACGAAAGAAATGCATAAAATTGGACACTGGGGCGGCATTAAAGAGCCAGATAAATGCCAGAAATGCGTGCCCGAATGATATTTAATATCTTTGTCCGACTCCAGGATGGCCACAAATTGAAGAAAGTCGGCGCCAAGACAGAGACAATTATGCATACCACAATGGGGTAGGGCAGAAAAGGGGAACTGGGCCATTAGAGTCCATTTATATGGATGGTGATGTGTGCGGCGGTGGGTCTAATGTCTGCGTGTTTGCCCTGCTAAAATGCCTTTTAAACAGGCGCGCAAAGCATTTCCTAAGCTCTGCAATTTGCGTCGCCTCACCAGCGGAAATGATAAATTGACATTTGTTGGGGCTTCCCGCCCTCTTTGTTGGCTGGATATCCGGTGTTTTCATCCAACTCCATCCAACTCGTCGGTTCAGGTTGGCTTGCCGTTATTATTGTCATTGTTCTGTTTTTATTGAAGCGCTTCCGCACTGACTGCTGATGCTGCCTCTGGGATTGCCGTGACATTCTTGTGCCACATAGCGTTCCGCAGAAGGATTTCGCTTATTGGACTTGAGATGTGTTCCTCTTCGAAATTCCTTTTAGAAATTTTAATTTAGAGCTCCTTGACAACTTCTTATTTGTATTATACATTTGCTTTTTGTTTATTTTGAACAATTTTAGTTATTTTGGTAGACAAATTGTAATAATTGCTTAAGTCCTTAAATTACTTTAAAAATTATTTGAAAAATATTTTTATAACATCTTGGTTGACCCAAATAAAAATTATTTATATTTTTGTTTTCCATGTATACATTTAACTTTACTTTTACCATTTGTTTATAAATAATTAGTTCATGTCCATTCATTTATCTAGATATATTTAAAAAAAATGTATAATGGGTAATCTCATTTAATATATATTTTTTTCTTGCCTTATTTTATTTTTGCACTTCCAGCAATTTCTATTTTAGGAAAAAAACACGGTTGTCTTCGAAGCATTTACTTTCTACGACTTTGTGGACTGGCTTATGAATTTCTTATGTAGCAATTGATATGCCCACATTATTTATGATGCTTATCGCTCGAGTTTGACACATCCCCCTTCTTTTGTCCTGGCATTTGTCACTTGATGCAAATGTATGCGCATATAATTTGTATTTGTGCTGATACACATTTCAGAGATATCATGGCTTTTGAATAAACCAAATAGCGAAGAAGAATAGAGCCTGTTAGCTGTGAATGATTGGAAACGATTTTTGGTTATCGCGTTGCCTCCCTTAGAAATGTGTTTTATGGCTTGGAATTAAATTTTAAAAGCCTAAATTTATTGCGTTCTGAATCTGGTTCAGTACCCCCATGACTCAACAATTCCGAAAATGGGTAATGTCATGATAATGTCTTATTTATAGGAGTCATTTCTTATATCCAATTTAGGCCAAGGCTTCCGAAAATAGGCTGGAATTTCTTATTTATAATACATTCGAAAACTTACTCCCGAAAAACCATTTCATGCACGCAGCGCAGCGAAGCACAATGAGGAACCAACCTAATTGGAAAATATTTCAATGACTGCTCTACTTTTGGAGTGTGTGTGTGTCCTAATCAAGAGCACACAACATAAAGGCTAATTGCACAAAGCCAATGCCAGACATCCCCCACTATCCATTTTCCAGCCCAGACAAAACCGAAGCGGTGAAATGGCCCCGAGCAGCCAAACAGGCGACTAATGAAGTGCCATCCATTGTTATTCTCAAACACGATAATGGATATTACGTATATATGTACTATACCCATATATATCCGTATAATAGCAAATTTAATTAAAAATTGTGTACTCCGTACTTAACAAGATCGGGTGATTGGCCCACGTAACGTATACGTCATATTTGAACAATATTGGCAGCTGAGCTGTTGCTTCCGCTTTTCAAAACAAAAACGATAACAACAAGGACGCGGGAAATAAGTCAAAGCACTGGGTCACTTTCACGTTCCTTCGCCGCCAAGTTTCCTTGACAAACAAAGCGGAAATTGATTGTATTACCAGCAAAAGCAACAGCAACAGCAACGGCAACGGCAACGACAAGATACGTTGAGGGAGCAAAGCATAAAGTAGCAATCGAGCATGGGAACCCATGTACATGTTTTCGACACCAGGACAATAAACGTGGCGCCGATTTACCCTATCGGCTTAAGTTCCTCGTAAGCTCTAATGGCAGGGGCCTATAAGTTGGGCGTACTTTAGCATGGCTGAGTATGCACAAATTGATGTAAAATACGATTGATAAAAGAGGGCTGTAATCCCTAGGAAAGCTTGATGAGCTGATAACAAGAGGTACATAATCCCCGATTTCCTGCTGCTGTTTGGCTTTAAGGCTGAGTTCGTTGTTTATTTAAATTCATTTTAATTCATTTTTTCACTTGAAGTGTCTCAAGTAAAATGATCTACATTTATTAAGTTCAGTTTGAGTTAAGTTTTTCATTAATCATCTAATAGATAAAAAGATAAACAAAGGTTCTTATTCAGATAAAAAGCTGCTCGTTTCAGCTTAAATATTTTTCTTTAACAAAAAGCTATACATTTTTAATTATACATATGTTCAATATAAGACAGTATTGGGAATTCATAGGGAAATTCTTTTACAAGATTTCGTAAACAACTCACCAATTCATTATAGATCTATTTAAAAATCTATAAATATATTTCAGAATTAAGGCTTATGTACTTATTGCATAAAAACAAGTTCTTCCTTTAAAAAAAACCTCTGGGTATCAAAGAGTCCATTCGTTTCTTTCCAGATCCAAAAGACTTCGTGTCTCGTCTGAAAGCCTTTTCATTTCTCTTATTTCTTGTGCATAGCGTTCTTTATGCAATTAAGTTGATTATGTTTTTGTTGCTCAGCAAATTTGGCAATAATTGCGTGCCCCAAAAGAGGGTAGAAGTTTTTCCGCCGCCCATTTTTTTGGAGCTGATTAAAAGTTTAGGGAAACAAGTTGAGGCAGGCAGGCAGCCGTCTGTGCGATGTCTAACTTTGAGTAGACTTTACTTAGTCCTGTCAGTGCACAAGTGTGTATGTGTGTGTTTCGGTGTGCCTGTATTGGTGCCTTGTCATTGGCAGCCTGGCTCATAATGCTTTTATGTTTCGGGCCGGCGGCATCGGCTTGCACAGGGAAATGAAAACTGTTGGAGCCAAGCTAATTCCATAATGAATTTCTCAAGTCTGGCCACAGGCAAAACTTGCCTATGTGCACAAGTATATAATTTATAAACATATAATCGATATTGTTTCGAAATTTATTGGCTGCCATGTCGGGGTAATGGCTTTTGGTTTGCCGACAAACTTATTTGGGGATCGAATGGCAACTAAATGGAAAAGTTGGAATGACCTAAACAGTGAAAATCCTTTTTTTGGCCTAATCCACTTTGGTAAGAACCAAAAATGGGCTAAAGAAGATGAAATTTAGTAATTTAGTTTTTTAAATTTACTAAATTGAAATTTAGCGAAAAAATAAATACATACTCTGTATAAAATAAGGAATTATTTAGTTATAATTAAGACGAAGAATTACTTGATGTAAAGGACTTTAACATTATAAAGAAAATCAAAATTTAGTTGAAATGCAAAACTAGCTCTTCTTTCATTTTAAAGATACAGACTTTTAAACTACAATAGGCTTAACCAAACTGCGTTATCAAGTTAGCATATCCCCATCACAGGTATTCTAACTTTTATTGCGTATTTCGAAGCACACTTATACCAAGTTAAACTTTCGCAACTCCACTTGGCAATTCTTTTATGTCATAACTTCACCCCGAAAGGCCACTTCACACGGAAACACCCCTACAAAGCCGTTCGTAGACACAAAGTATCTCGACTTTAAGAGCTCACATTTCATTTCGGTAGTTTCATTATTTCTAGTTCCAGACAAAGCCAAAATAAAACGAAACTTTTCGTTATAACCAACGACTCGCACTTAATGGCTATTTATAAGATTAAAAAGTTGAGTATGCAGAAAATTAGCTGAAAATTTATGATATTGCCGGGCGTTGATGATTGGGGCGGTATTTTGGGTAAAGGGAGCTGGAGAGAACTCTGACAAAAGGCACTTCTAATGCAAACGGACGTCAAGCTGGCAGGTAGTGCGTGATTCGTTGAAATTGACTTGTATAAACAAATATCGTGTATACGCAACGTTTTCATTTGATACATTTATGATTGCGTGCGTCTTGTCAATGTGAATGTGAATGTGCAACTGTTCTCGACTTTCACTTTGCTTCAATACACATTTAATTCACCCACTTCATTAGACTATTCGCTGTCTCTTTTTCTGATTGCATTAATTTACATAAATATACATATATAAATACAAATATTTTTCCATATTATTGATTATTATTGATATTTTAATGGTTTTTCTTCTGTATTTGTCTCTAAACACACACAAATCTTGATAAATGATTCGAAAATCTATTAATAAACCCAAACCGATGAAGAACCGGAGGTGGAGATACACATACCACATCACCATCATCATCATGGCAGCAAAAAATTCCGTCGAAATCCCTTGAAAAATTTGGATCTCGATTTTAAATTCGATGTCAATTCGTTTTAGCCAACAACAAATCCCTCGACTGGTGTGTGATTATCGCAAGATTTCCGAATTTGTTGTTAATTCAGAGACAACAAGCGGAACATCTAGCAAATAATTGTTTTAGCTAGATAATATTTCTAAGTGTATTTTTTTCGCTGTTGTTGTTAATGTTTATGCAATTGTTGATGTTCCTTGTTAATACTAATAAAAATCGTAAAAGTAGCCAAGAAATAGGCAGATGTTTCATAAATGAATGCACGTACTTACACAGTTTTCTTAGAACTTCGAACTCTACTAACATTGTATTTTATTCGTATGAATTGGCATGTTTTCTCTCTAAAGACTTTCTAAGAAATCCTTTCCTACAATTTAAATTAATATTTTTAACTGGCAACACTTTTCCTAACCAAAAAAGCTTTAAATAAAAGCTTTTCTGAGTTTCTTTTTTAAAACTAACCAAAGCTTGAAAAAGTTCATATGTCTATCCATAAAATCCCTTTATTAGCGAGTTGAACGTTATTTGTGATTTACTTCTGTGTTTTACGTTGGGTTCTTACTTTAACTGATTTATATTTATTTTGTGTACTTGCAGGTAAATATTGGCATTTAAGATTTAACCAAAAACAGCAGACCATTTGTAGCACCAACAGGTACTTAAAGTTTTTCAACTCTATTTATTTGTCCTTGAATAAATAGGGGGAAATTGTTTAAAAGCTCGGGAAAGCTGGCCAAACAAAAAGCTGAGCTTTTCGAACTTCACTCAAGGTGCCTCGATTAATTTCCCACTCAGACCTACTTTCGGCTCATTTCCCGGACCGTTTCAGTCAACACCAGTTAACAGTGGCCCAAAGACAACATCGGCAACCGATGTCGGCCACCCGAATGGTTAACAGGGCCACCAGAAACACGTTTTTAACCAAACCCACACGCCAAACGAGGCCAGTTTCACAAATCAAGCGGAGCGTTCGGTTCGATAGGTTGCCCCACTAAGAACCCAAGCGGAAGTCCTTTGAGCCTTTGACAAAAGGGAAAGTGCGCGCGAATTTAAATATTAATAGAGAAAAGCAAACTATTGGTTTGCCAGTGTCTTGTGGTGAGCCTTTTCCAAGAAGAGCTAAGGTAATTTTCAATTAAAATATTTTATTTAAGTTTTCATTTTAAAACCTAAGTTCTAAATAAATAAAAAATTTGATAGTTTAGCATTTTTGTGTTGTTCACTTTACGACTTTCAGGTGTGCCGAAAGTGGGCATAAAAATCTGAAGCATTCTGATAGTAAAATAAATATTTCTCGGCATCCAGTTGGGTAACATCTCAGTCCCTGATTCCTGGTGACGCACACCAGTCCTCCGTGCCCATGAATAAATAAAACTTTTGTGTGTTTCGTCCCTACACCTCTCCCTTTTGCCAGGGTCCAAAGGACCTCCGCCGCTGGTACCCTATGTTTAACATAAAAATAACATAAAATCTGCCTGGGCTTTGCAATTTTTTTTCCTCCAGCTTTCTGTAGTTTGTTTTGAAGTGTCATCATCGGAGGTCGACTGAGTGCGGGGTGATGCCGAGTAACGACTTAGTTGGATATTGATTTGGTATTTTTATCTTTATCACAGCCATTTGCATCTAATCAGCCTAATATTGACGCCCAAACTTGGCATATTTGATTTTATTATTATGTACATCAACATACCATTGGTAATTATAGTTTTGCTCGTTGTCCTGAGTGAAATATTTATTCAGATTTTCTGTCGTGCGCATTCTGTGAACCATTCACTTTGTCATTTTTTGTGCGGTCTTAATGATTGAGTGTTGATGCTGTGGGGTGGATTTTCTTTTGGCCTTTGCACACCATTTTTTTGCAGCTGAGCCGCGCTATTTTTGTCAAAGCGTCCAATTTAATTAAGTGGCATTAAAAAAGGCGCCAGAAGGGATCAAAAAAAAAGCTGAAGAGTGGTAAGGATTAAAATAGCAGTAGGCAGAGGAAGATCCTTCGGATTTCTGTAAAAGCATGGTCGAATAATGGTTGAAACGAAATGTAAAACTTGATAAGTGTCAAAAAATGTTAATACATTTTAAACTTTTCAATTATCTGTACTTGAGCCAGACTTAACAAAGAGTTCTAGAGTAATTTAACATGTTTTAGTATTAAATATAGACTTAGAAAATAGTAGAAAGCTTTAATTTTGTTCAGTTATATTTAGTTAATTTTAGATTAAAGTAGATTAAGATTAAGATATTGCTTTTTTGATTGAACTTCCTTTCTATAAGCTAACATTTTTTTTATATCTTATATTTCACAAAAATTTTCTAGTATAAAAAAAAACTATGACTAAAAAATGTTTAAACAAGAAAGAAAGCAAACTTCGGCAAGCCGAAGTTCATATACCCTTGCAGCTATCGCAAGAATTAAATATTTTTGAAAACATTAAAATTATGATTTACTTGCGTATTTAAACCATAATTCTGAAATATTTAACCATTGCTATATGTCGAAGAACTAAACAAAAAATTAAAAAACAGCAAAGTTATAATTTTTTTCAATTATTTTTCCGATTGTTCCTATGGGAGCTATATGCTATAGTCGTCCGATTTTGATGAAATTTAAACCATAATTCTGAATTATTTAACCATTGCTATATGTCGAAGAACTAAACAAAAAATTAAAAAACAGCAAAGTTATAATTTTTTTTCAATTATTTTTCCGATTGTTCCTATGGGAGCTATATGCTATAGTCTTCCGATTTTGATGAAATTTAAACCATAATTCTGAATTATTTAACCATTGCTATATGTCGAAGAACTAAACAAAAAATTAAAAAACAGCAAAGTTATCATTTTTTTTCAATTATTTTTCCGATTGTTCCTATGGGAGCTATATGCTATAGTCGTCCGATTTTGATGAAATTTAAACCATAATTCTGAATTATTTAACCATTGCTATATGTCGAAGAACTAAACAAAAAATTAAAAAACAGCAAAGTTATCATTTTTTTTCAATTATTTTTCCGATTGTTCCTATGGGAGCTATATGCTATAGTCGTCCGATCCGGCTCGTTCCGACTTATATACTACCTGCAATAGAAAGACAACTTTTGGAAGAGTTTTATGCAGATAGCTTTAAAACTGAGAGACTAGTTTGCATATAAACGGACGGACAGACGGAAAGACTGACAGACGGACAGACGGACGGACAGACGGACAGACGGACGGACAGACGGACATGGCTAGATCGACTCTACTAGTGATGCTGATCAAGAATATATATACTTTATAGGGTCGGAAACGTCTCCTTCACTGCGTTGCAAACTTCTGACTGAAATTATAATACCCTCTGCAAGGGTATAAAAAATGTTGAAAATATTTTTATGGTTGGCTTAGTCGGTGATTAATAACTCGTTTAACTTTTTCAGCTTATTTAGAGTGTTGATTAATGTAAAAAGCAATTTATGTCCAATTTTTCCACACAATAAACAGGGTAAATTATAACTCCACGGTGTTAAGCAGAAAAACAAAAATTAGTCTAATATTTCAGGGGTCTTCAAAGCAATTTTAATACCATACTTCGTGACAAAATTGGAATTCCAAAATGGCAACTTCCTTTTTGCAGAAACTAAGACAAAGTTATGCCAAATACTGGCGCCCTACCACCTTTTACAGGATCATCTGCTCCCGTGCATCAGCTGTCCAAACTTTCGGGGAATTTCATTAATGCCTTACTTTGTTCTCCACACCCCAGCGAGAATTTGTTTCAAAACGCGACAAAGCAAAAATTAAATATTCAATTTCAGCCCCGTGGCAGCCACGGCACAAAATGGTTCTGTGTTAAAGTTTGTCACACCCGGAGCTGAATGGTATACGTATACGTACACGTGAAAGTGTACGGGCATTATATCCCGGCGGAGTGCAAACAAACATGCCACATGCAATATGAGCCGCCAAGTGAAACAAAACAACAGAAAACAAAGCGGAACTCAGGACTCTGCGGATGACACATGACCTACAACGTTTTGTTATATCGGCTCGTCTCGGCTCTTTTCACTTTTTTTTTTGTTCGGTGAAATATTTTTATGACTTGCTTTACGTGAGCTCCGGATCCTGCCAAGGATATGGGGCTAATGTCGTGTTGCCTCTCTGGCCAATCAATCATTGGCAAGTCCGCTTAGCGGATAATTTGAAAAAATAAATAAACGAGAGGAGTTATGCAAATGCAGGCACGACAGAGTTTTTGCAGGCCCAAATAAATTAAGCAAATGTGATGGATGGCAACACAGCAAACGGAAATAACATGTAAAAATTGTAATAAATGTTTATTAAAAGTTTTTCGAATGGGATATTTTTTTGCTGAGCTCTTGAATTATTGGCAAACATTTCAAGGATTTTTTTTAACAGCCGATAGGCATGGTATCAACTTTTTGCGAGTTAATTGAGAGGAATACCTTTTTATTATGAAAATTAATGACTTTTTTCAAGCTTCAGTGCAAGCGCCATAAGTTATCATCACTGTCTAAATCTGCTGTACTTAAAGAAAAATTCTTATCTCACCACATGACTGCTCAATATTTTCACAATGACAGTACCAAAAAAAAATATAAATATATTCCTACAAAATCCCTTGTCAGAGTTTTGTTGGCCCTGGAGCCCTGCACAACTTTAATTTGTGATAATCCACAGACCTTGAGGCGGCACACAATGCCAGGCTGGATGTGAAGCATTTTAAACCATCTCGCATACAGGACATCCCCTCTTGGATATACACATTTATATGTTGTGTACATACAGAGTTATCAATTTCACAAAAGAAATCATTCAGGCGCATAACAACAAAACAGAGAGGAAAATGGTCGACATGAATGTGTCCTGGCAGCATTTCATATTCCATATATTCCGACCGCTCTCCTGTTTATACAGATGTCAAGTGACGTATCACCACCGCCCCTTTTAGCATACGGATACAGAAACTCGTACTTGGACTCGTACTCCCGTATAAATATGCTACACCCATTTATTCGTAACAAATTGGAAACGTGTTTGCTCGTCTGCTGACACTGACTTTGACTTTTGTGCTGCGCATTCAGTTCGCCATAATTCAATTTCAGAGATATACTGTGACAACAGCAGAGGGCACTTTGCGGCACACCTTTGTCATTTAACGTCTGGTTTGTTCTGTGGCCACACACTGCTATTTTCAAATCAATGGTCAGCCAGCATACACACATTTCACAACTCTGACACGTCATATTATAATGCAAAACTAGTCCAACGCTAGTGACAAGTTGTCCACATTCATTCCTGACTCTGCTGACTGTGCCACATAATTAATGCCATTGACAAACAGTTTTTTTCCTGGCCAACTCGGCCACTTTCAGCCTTTGAGTGTTTGCTCGTCAATCAGCGCGTTAAATTGTCGCACCACCAGCTGCGTTGCTCATACGCCGCGTGTTCAGGCGAACTTTTCGGGCCATTCCGCTACAAGAACTCGGGCTGCTTGTGTTGACTTTGCATCTTTGATGGTTAGTTGGGCTTTCATGCCAAGCCCCCAAGGCTTTGAATCACATAAATTTGACTTTCACTTCAGCTTAAGCACAAGTTTCTGGGTAGTTTGCCTGGTTAGCTGATGGAGTGTTTAATAAGAGTTAGGCTGTGTCCTATGGCGATATGGGTAATGGTCCAAGTTTAGGTTTTCAAGTTGCGAGCTGCAAAGAGGAGTATATACAAAAAACATAAAAACATGAGTCTAAATAATAATGCAATTTAAAACTTTTCTTGTTGGCTCAAAAATGTTTTAATTAATTTAAAATTAAATTCAACAAAATTTTCGAATATAAATTGAGTTAATAACTCAAAATAATATTTTAACACTACAAAAATATTCTGAGTCGAGGCAAAATTGATGAGCATTGATATTGTATATAAGCAATGAAATAAATAGTTTTTTTTTTATTTTCCCCTACATATTAATGCTTTATATACATAGTATGTCAACTACCCACACAAAGAGCTTTTAAGCTCATATCTATTTTAATCCGGCCTGTTCAATTTTCCGAATATCCGTCACTCTGGCTGCCAGGCCAAATTGTGCTGCTATTAATAAGCCCACGAAGGCCTCCTGCTGACCAGGACTTCAGCCATCTCCCATCGCCCATCGGCCATGGCCTGCAATTTAGTGGGGCACTTTTCACGGCACGCATCGCCAGATGGAGCCGCAGTGTTGGCCATTTGTCTAACGCTGCGACACCGTATTCAATTAAATATTGAAAGACGTGGCTAATAAATTACCTAACGCAACGGCAGAAGCTGAAGTCCAGACTCGAAACCGAACAGGGTGAATTATTCAGGCCGTGCTCATAAATATAACCCACATTAGGGGCAAATCGTTATAGATCTACAAATTGCCTAAATATTTAATAGCCATGGGTCTGGTTGCGGCACGAGCACTTTTAACGGCTGGCAGTCATCGGGATTGAGTAGCTGAAGAGATTTATACGCCCCGTTGAAAAGGCACACGCACGTGTTTGGGTTCTGATTGGAAGGGGTTTGGGTTTGGGCTTGGGGCTGGCAAAAAGGAAATCACTTCTTTTTTTTTTTTTTTGTTTGTTTGGCCACATCATAATTCATTTGTTCGAGGCCCGAAAATGTAATTTCCTAAATCAAACCCGGCCTATTGTCTGGCGAATTCAAATTGTGTTCAGTGCCGCTGAACCCCGAATCCCGAATAACGATTCGCAGTCAATAACATCAAATTCATTTCAGTTAGGGATTTTCGGTCATTAAATGGAATTTGTATGCCCTCAGTTTTCCTGTTTTGAGCTTCGCTGTGCTCCATTAATTCACTCCAGTCAGGAAATTGAAGTGAAAGTATCTCGGATCTCTGAAATGTATCTGTTTGGGCATCAGTGATTGTGTGGGGATTTTAAAATGTTCAATCTGACAGGCAAACTAACCTTTATCTACTCGTTAAGGTTGAGCTAAGGTAAGCCAGGGTCATCAATAATTCCGACGCTATTTCGGGCTGTTTTAAACCAATTTTATGAGCAGTTGATAAATCTCTTCCATAACATGCACTTTCATATTTTAGCCAAGACATCCTGTCGATACTTTTGACTTCTTGCCTTGACAACATTGACTGCCGTCGACAAGAACGACAAACAGCTATAGTATACATATATAGTAGTAGTGGTAGTAAATTGGATGGGCCAAAGTTCAAAGTATGCAAAGTCAGTGGCGAAGCAGGCATGTTGCCACAGTAACCAACTGGCAGCAACCTTGTTATGGCCAACCAAGGAGCCAGCACCACCCCCATTCCTGATTTCCCTGCCAAACTAAGATCAGATGACGCCGCATAAGCTGTCCTCGGGACATTTGATACAGTTAGTCGGGACGTAAGAGCCAAGAGCCAAGTCCGTCAGTGGCTCAATTCACTCGATACACGCTCCTGTTTCTTTCCCTTCGCCTTTTCCGTCCGTCAGACAGCCAGTCGAGCATGTATTTCCTTCCATTTCTGCGCTGCAGCGCAGAATTTCCGTTCCAATGCACTCTGATTGAAAGTCTTATGTGCTGCACGGTTCCTGGTATTGGTATTGGTTCTGGTACTCGTACTCGTATTGGTTTTGGTATTCCTACTGGCACTTGTATTGGTGTACTGCCTGAAGGACCTCCACGCCCAAGAGCCACTCGACTGTGTCGTATTTTTTGCAATTTTAATGTGCAATGACGTAGATGCATGAGCTGATAATGTCGAGGACCCCCATTTTCGATAAGGCAGCAACTCAAATAAAATTTGCAGACTGAAAGGGAAAGCGATGGGGCTGAACTGAAACGAACAGGGAAATACCCTGCATAAAATTGGACATAGACACGTAATATGTATAACATAATATAGTAAAAATGTTAAATAAACAGGTTTTAGAGCTTATTTTTTTGTAAGTTAGATTCAAAAACATATTAATAAGTATTTCAGACATTAAATAAAAAATTGAAAATTATTAAGGCATATAAAATGAGCTAGTCACTAAAAATAAATAAATGTATTTTAAAATTAAATGTTTTAGGGCTTAAATTGACAAATTAAAAGAATATAAGATACTAGAGTTGTGCAATACATACATTACACTAGAAATAAGTATATATGCTTAAAATATTGTATAAACTAATCTTTCTTAACTATACAAAATCAAATAAAAGATGTGCTTTAAAAATGTATTGTTATAAAATCTGTTTATCAAAAGTAAAATATTACAGCTAAAACAAAAAATGGTCCTAAAATATTTTGAAACTCAGGTTTATTTTGATTTAACTTAATTAATTTGGTATTACTTTTAAAATGCACAAGTTTAACCCACCTCTTAGGAAAGAAACAAGACAAGAAGACCCGGAAATCTAAAGTGAAGTGCAAAAAGTCGGTTACGTTCTTAGCCATTATCCTTTCAACACCCACAGATTTGGGCAATCCAGGTCTCGTCGTCACCGCAATTCAATGGTGGCGATGTGAATGCGAATGTGTAAGCGAATGCCCCTCAAATCATCAAGTGCATTAAGTGTGTCACTCGGCGATGGCCTCGCCTTTGTCCCCCGGAGAAAACCCTTTGTTGCACGTGCAGCGCTGACAATGCAACTGTCCACGAACCCTTCAGAGAGGACAATGCGAGACAAAACGCTTTTCACTGCTTTTGGCCTTTGTTAATCGGTTTCCCCGATAGCTTTTCGGCCCGCTAGTCCGCTAGTCCGCTGGCCCGTCATCGAGTACGAGTTCGAGTATCTAATTAAACCAAGCGAGCGCTCTACTTAGACGCTATCAAATGTATCTTTCGCTTTTTTAAGAAGACTTCAAGGCTGGAATGGTTTTTCGTGAAATTGCTTTCGCTTTAATTGGATTGGGGTCGCCGGTTGCGGTGGGTCGTGTTTATCCAGGACGAATTGCGCGATACGAAGTACGAAGGACCAAAGGGACACGCGGGCCAAGGTCCTGCAAATACGAGAATTTACCACCTTCGCTCGGATTTCTTCTCGCATTTATTTGCTTTACAGCATGTTTGTGCTCATAACTGTAAATCCGTTTTTATTATCCGCTTTTAAATTACCCAAGAGCTCCAGGCCAAACTTGCTGTCGGATGGGATCCTTTTTGCGCATACTTTCCGATGTTGTTATTTCTTCTTTCCCTCTGGAAATTCTTGGGGCCACAAGTTTGAAGCTCACTATTCCGCCTTTTCGCATGTAAACTCGAAAGTTGAACTACAAAGGTCGCTGGCACTGGGCATCGCTCCATCAGCCCACTCCACATCCTGGCTATTCGGAGTATTCCTTTTGTTGTCCTACTTTGCCATGTTTGACTTTTACAACACAAACTATTGGGGTCTCAAAATAAATAACCAGCATTCCTTGTATGTATGAAATATGCGGTGGAGGAAGGAAATCATTCTGAAAACCAAGCCAAGGACCTTGATTTATGAGCCTGATTGGAGCAAGGGAATTCCCTTTTAATTGGGAGGAATTCTGCAAGGAACGCAAGGGCTACGTTGAAAATGTTCAAAGATGTGCTTGAAATTGCCATTTATTTTGCTGTTGAATGGGTTGCGAAAGTCTTATATTTACAAGAGTTATTATGTACTTTGTAAAATATAAAATAAAAACATCAGTAATTTCAATGAATTTGACAATTTCTACAGTCATAACATTTATATAAAGTTATTAAATTTTTGTGGCAATAAGCATAATTCTTAGAAAGTAGAACATATGAAACATGAAATTTGCATTCAAGTTAAATGGGTTTTCTATTAAATAGCAATTTCATCCCCACGGATTTGTGATCCCAAAATCTCGATTAATTTCATGCTCGACAAAGCGCAATCCAGTTCCTCGTTAAAATTAATCCCTCACCTCAATTATGATAAGCTCCAGTCGGTTTTAATTTCTTATCCTAACATATCATTTACTGGTTCTTAGCTGTTCGTATTTATAATTAAGCCATTGCCGAAGGCTCCATATTCTCATTACATGCCAAATACACCTCTGGCGCATCAGACAAAAAATTGTTTTTTGGTAAACACGACGACTTTACAGCAACCCACCTGTCAAAAACAAGTCGAGTAAAATCTGCTAACGAAGGCCAGAGATCCTTGGCTCAACTGCTCGGGGGCTTTAATTGATTTTAATATTTAATTGCGACAACATTGAAATGCAAATATGCTCAGAGAGTTTCGGCATAAAATCAATTTGGCAAAATGCATAATAGAAAGGAGGTGGGAAAACTGCAAGCGAATAAATTTAAAATTGGCATGTACCTTATTCGACATGAGCAATTTCAAATCTATTGCAAGAGTGTCTAACCATTTTGGCTTTGCATAGCAGAAAGGTTAGTTGATACCATTAAAAATAAATCTAATGTCGGGGAAGTTGATTTTCCTCGATTTTGCCATTTCGAAATTCATTCTCTCACGCTGCTAAACAACTCGGTTGTCACTTTGCAAACATTTCTGAGTGACAAACAATTTGATAAGCTCCTTTTCAGCTGAGCTGCTTTTCCACTGTTGACTTTCCTGCACAACAAAAATTTTAGGCAGCTTAGAGTTTCCACTCAACAGCTGCAGAATTTAAAGCTTGCTATTTTGGGGCTCATATTTGCTGGACTTTTGAAAAATCGCACCCTTGTTTGCTAATCAACTACATAAGTGTCACAGAGTCTTTGGCTGTTTTATCTGCTGGTAGTAGTTTGTCATGAGCAATGTTATGTTCTTCCGTATCAGAACATGTCTCTTGCATTGCACTGAGAAGAAAACATTAACCTAAAATGGTGTCTTGAATTTTGACAGCTTCTTAAAATTTGTGGCTGCTACATTTATTGTATATTGCATACATTTAGAAACCTTAATAAGACATTTACTTAACATCAAAATGAGAGATGCCTGGATTATTTAGGTGTGTTTAAAAACATAATGAAAGCATTGAACTTTTAACTATAATCAAAAAAAAAAATTCTTTTTTATATCATCTAAATCATAGGCTCATAAAAACATTTCTTATTGATTTCAAAAAGATAATACCTACTAAAGACTAAATGACTAATGTGATTAAAATAGAATGAATTTTTTATTATTTATTTATTTGACATCCTTTCACAACAAGTAAAACTTATTATTTAATGTGCTGGTCACAAAATTTTACAATATTTTATCTTATAATTTAAAAAGAATAAAAGAACAAAATTTCAGGGAATGTTACAAACAGTTGACAATTTTTAAGCGACAAGGAAATAATTTTTTTTGTTATTATTGCATCTCATTCGATTGTAGGTGGGTGTGTCATTAATTTGTTCTTTAAAGCTTTTGTATGTAATATTGTATTGTAATTTTAATTTAGATCAAGTCCTATCTTAATCATGGTTCAAAAAAAATTTTACTCTTGATACCAAGCAAATAAAACTTATTTAGGCATGTTTCTTTTCATCTCGGAGTAGTCATCTTGCTGACTGGTTTGAACTCTCTAGATCATCGTTTTGGCTTGCCACTTTATGTCCGCCCAGCGAGTTGTTTGTGGGAGCGGTTAGTGTTGTCTATTGATGAGCTTGTTGTTGTTTCATTTCCTTTGGTGCCACTGGCAACAAAATGGCACAAAATGACACTCGAGACCAGCAGGCGTCTCCGTTTCATTTCCACTCAGTGTTTACATTTGCATGTTTGCATTGGAACCCACACACGCGAGGGGCTATATCATATACTATATATGGGATGTACATCCAAGGGTTTTCGGGGACCTTTGCTTATGACTCTTTTGGGGCCGTCACCAGTTAATTTAATTCAGTTTTCCACTCGCCCGTCTAATTGAGTGGTTGGTCAAGCTTTCTTTGCGTTTGGCGGGGTAAAATGGAAGAGATATGTTTAGTCAAGTTGGCTTAGGGCTCCTTGGGGTCTCCGAAACAGAGACATACATGACATGCTACTTAATTTGACTCAGCTAGCTTTATGTGATTTATTTTGTGACACTGACAGTGGAATTAGTTTAATTGGGATAGCAAGGCAGCTGGTTGGTTGGTCTTGTAAATTATGAGTTGATATGTTATGTGTATACGAAAGTGGCTTAAATTCTGTGGGTATGAAATAATAAATTATCTGGCGTTATTAAGTCATTGCTAAAAAGCAAACATTTGCTGAGATTATTATTGTTATAATTCAGTTCGATACACTTTTCCATTTAGTAGCGAAAACTCCATTCGACACTTTTCAACTGTCAGATAAATGTCAAATTTGGACCCACTTCTTCAGCGTTTTGCAATTTATTCTGCTCATGAGCTGACAGTTTTGTTAATTTAAACTGACATTTGAATGCGCGCTCACACACAAAATACGCGCTTGCATAACCATAGCCATAACAATAACAATAACAATAACCATCTCACTTAAGAACAAACAAAAGGTGACAGCCGCAAACAACAAAAACGGAATCCTTTTGCGCAGGCAAAAGTTTAAGTATAAATTACCACAATAAATATAACAAAAACCAAAAACAACAGCAATAATGCGAACCACTTTACAAAACAACAGCAATAACAAACAAACAATGGCAGTCAATAGCTCACGCATCAGTGGCAAAGAAACAAAAAAAAATAAAAAAATATAAAAAGGAAAAACGAGAAAAGGCCAACGGAAACTGCTGCACAGCACAATAATGGAAATGAAAATGGAAACGTGGCCAAAACAGGCAGGAAAAGTATAAGATTTCCTCGTAAGCATGACGCTTCGTTAAGTTTTTTAATGGTCACTTTTACGAGCTCACCATATATAAAAGGTGAAAATTAATTTTTCGCATGTCAGCTTGCAATTAATTCTCCAACTCCACAGAGCTGCGAAAAACGGAAACAACCTTTACTTTAAAAACACAATAAAATACCAACTACGAAACAATAAAACACCATATGTTACTCAAATAAGTATTACAACAAATTGATTTTATAAAAAAATTTTTAATAATATCCAACATCAATACTGTATTCATAAAAATACCTTTTTATACAATTTTTATTTAATTTGTTGTCCTTAATATGGATAGTTACGATGCACAAAAATTTTACTTTAAGAAGATGTTAAACTTGGTCCTTAAAAATATAAGGTTCTCGTAGAAAATCTGCTTTCCCTGAAAAATAATCGTAAATAAACACTTCTTCCTGTTCTATATTCTAAGTAGGCTAAGTTTAAGTTAAAAATCCGCTTATAAACTTAGTCTGCCTTAAATAAAACCATAAACCCCTTTTAAGATAGGTTCCATACTCTGTTCGTTCAATTCATGATTAAAACTGTACTCAATGACCCCAACCTGGACGAGCATCAAAGGCCTTGAAAATTATTGGACCTCTGACCAGGAGAAGCAGCCAGCAAATTGCCATTTGGCATGCTAGCCAAGGCAGTTAACGTTGGCTCAACATGAACTCTGGCCTTTTGCAGAAGCCAAAGGACCGCCAGCCGAATCCTTTGCACATGCACTTGGATTTTATGGTCCTGGTAGCTTGTTGCTCCTCTTCACTGCCATCCGCGTCATCGACGTAATAAGTTTCAATTGTACTGCACAAAAGGAGGGCAATTCAAGGGCCAGATGTCCACAGATAAAAAGGGGATCCTTTTTGCCATTGCAAGGGGATTCTTTATTAATAAATGTAACTTTTACAGGTCTCTGGCGTTCTAGCGTTCTGGCGTTCTGCTCCTGGCTTTGGCCACATAGTTTTGCCCAAACGAAACTCTTTCTGTTTGAAAACTGAATCCGGTAAAAGGGCGATTGCGAATGTGAAAGTAAATGCGAATGGTGCTGGAGTGCATTTTTTTGCCATAACTTTTTCTGCTGCGTTGGCGCGCTTTGGCTGTTTTAATTTTGTTGGCAAAAGTTACAGGCGAATTTTGAGTAGCAATTTAATAATAAATATTGCACACGCTAGCAACTTTTCCTAGAGTTAAGTTAAGGGGGAAGCACGCGTGGAGTACTCTGAGCATTTTTTTTATAAAAACACCGGAAATATGCAAATGGTGGGTTGAGTAAAAAGAAACATAGAATGTAAACAGCTCAACACATCCGGCATACTTGCAGTCAACTTCAGACAGTAGTTTTGCAAAAAAAAAATAAATAAATAAACTGCAAGTAAGCTTGAAATCTAAATACCATTTGTAAATGTTTCCTCATTAAGTATAAAATATTTTATCACTTGGCTATTTTTCATATTCAGGGAAAACTTGTTTCACAAACTTGTCAAACTTAAAGGAAAAGTTTGGACATTTGTTAATTGAATTCTAAAGTTTTCCTCAGCCATCGCAGCTAATTGTATTTCTAATCAGCGGGTTTCCACTGCAACTGGCAGGAAAATATTTAATCAAAATCAACAGTTTGGTCAGCAAATAGTTAAATAAAATTCTTGCGAAGCACGTAAGCAAATTGTCAGTAAGTGGAATTATTTATTTTGTATTCTCAAAAGTAGGACGTGACTAGATTATGCCCTATCGCCGAATCGCCAATTGGGACTTAGGCTCAACGGTGTCATCAGTTTGTTCGTCTTCATAATTTTCCTTGTTGTGCCTTCTTGCATACCAAATGGTTAAGCTTTTATTTGTATTTTGTCCGTGGCGTACGGAGCATATGGCCAACTTTAAACAATGCTTACACTGGCTGGCTGCCGAAAAAACTTTCCATTTCTAGTCCCATAAAAATGAATTTTTTGGTAATTCAATTACGTATTCTTCACATATAAAAACAATTATGCAGTCAAACAAAATTGAATTTTATAGATAAGAGTGTAGATTGGACATAAATTAAATATATGCATTGAAGGAAATATGAAAATGTAAATTATAATAGAAATATATGGTTCACTTGGGCATGTTTCCATTTAAATTGGTTTTTATCATGAATGATATTTCCTCATATTCACCCAGTTGGACACCCTTTTCCTACATGTCTATTATAGAAAATTGTGGTTGGACTGAGTTTAATTATGCAAAGCCTGTTCATTATGGGCCATCTGATTGTGAGTGCCAGCAGCCAGTGTTGGTAAGTCACATTTAACTCAGATAAGAGCCCTTAATTTATGACACGCTTTGACCGTTGGGCTCTGCACATAATTTCCCCGGGCTAAGCCCAACAATTAGGTGAGCCCAGTTAAACAAATTGCACTACATAAACTCCAATGTTCATTTCCGTAAGGATCAGAACCCCTGGGCCAAAACTTGATTGGAAAAGGAAAACTTCAAAGTAGTAATCGATAAACCACAACTGTTTTGGAGTGACACACTGTGGTTTCTCTCCCACTGCGCTGCATTACAATTTATCAGAAATGTTGCCATTCCCTATTTGTGGTTGCCAGCACGTGCGATCAACATTTACATTTCGTGAGTCCCCCCCTCCAAAACAAGTTTCGCCTGATAAAATTGTTGGCGTTTTACAAAACGGTAATCAACCAAGGTCACGAATTGAAAAGAGTGGGGCGCACGCACACTAAAACTACTATTGAAATGGGAGAAATTAGAGCGCAAACAAATGGAAGTGGCAACCGTTCACAAACAGTCACGGAAATAAATAATATAAATCAACAATATAAATTATGACTGAACAAAACGTTGAGTGTCTGCTGGATATCAGTTGAATTACAGCGTACAAACCCAGCCAAGCAAACTCATAAATAAACAATTTTAGTTGTGTGCTATTAATTTGCCACCAAAATATGACATACATGTATTATCGCAGCCACAAAATAGATCGTATCAAACCAATCCACTCAGGTTGGGAAAGTCTGGGAGTGTGAACGATGGACCTAAATGGCTGGATAAGTGAATGTGAATGGGAAAAAGTTGGCCAAGCTGTATATGAACATTTAATGGACTATGTCAAGCTTAAATGGCTGTCAAGGGTGAAGCCATCTGACAGGCATTAAGGTTAATGAGTCATGTGTGGTCAGGGGAATCCCAAAAAAGCAGACCATAAAAATGACCCACCTAGACTGCATGGAAAAGTTTCGGTTGGGTAAAATCTGTTTATTAGAAAAATTACATAGATCGATGTTATATTTCTTCAATGGCAAAATAAACATTTAGGCGCTACTAAGTAGTGGAGCGTTAAAATGTTTACTTAACAACATAAAGTGAGATCAAACCAGATATTATCTCTCTAACTAAAATAAATAGTTTAGTAGATTTTCAATTTGTCAGTTCTGTATTTTTCTTTAAAATAAAGAAGAAAAGAATCTAGTTCTGTGTTGTACTTTACAGTAAAGAAGAAAAACATCTAAACTAAAGTTAGTCCTCCTACCGATGGCGTTTCCTTTGGGGCTCACATTACGTCTCATCGTTCACTGAAATTACAGTTTACGTTCTCGGATCTGTAATACAAACGGAAATCTTTATAAATAAAATTGTCCTTCTTAGGCGGAGAGAAATCTGAGATACAGTTCGGTTCCTGGTGTTATGGCATCGCTGTTTGCTGTCTTGCTTATTTATTTAAGTTCTGGCTCGACTGAGCTCGCTGTTTATGTTGCTAAGGCAAAGAAACAGCTGGGCCAAGTTTTTTCTTGCTGCTCCTTTGCCTCTGGTCTCGTGCATAACTCATTCGTTTTAATATTCTCCAGGCATTGTTCGTTCGCCCTCCGGTTAGCATTTATTATATTTTTTTGTGAAAAAAGAACTGGGCCACCTGAGTATACGTTTTAATGCCAAGTAAAATTCAAATAAAATTGCAGCAAGCATCTGACAGCCAGCAATTTAATTAAAATAATAAATTCCATGTAATTTGCTGCAGGCGATGTCGAGCAGCAGGTATTTTATTGCAATTTTGATGTGTATTTTAGGACAGGCTTAAGCGACGGTATTTTAAATTAAAATATTTTAAAACATCAGATAGTTTTTTTAAAGCAAAAACTATTAAAGCATTGCCTAAAGTTTTCACAAAACCAAAAGCCGGTATTGAATTAATTAGGAAAGCAAATATTTTTTCATATTCCCATCAGGACAAACGACAATTGTCAAGAAAAGAGAGAAGAAAAGCTCAGAAGAAAAGGAAAATAAAGAGGAATGCGAGCTCTTAGCTAATGAATTTTAATTGCGTAAATAACTTACTTGGTCATTGTGGCAGAGTCGAAACCAGAACTTGAATCCTGCCAAGGACCTGAGAATGGAGAAAAAAAGGAAAAACCGACGAGCTTGACAAATTTAATCATATTTTTCCTGCCGGAAGCGGAAATGATTCCGGGTTATGACCTGGCAAATGGCGAATTATGAATGAATTAAATGGCAAGATGTAAGATGGCTTTCCACGTGCGGAGGAGCCTGTTCCTGGCACCGTATTGAGAGTGCCTCGTGGATAATTGGGTGCGTGTTGCGTTTAGTATCAGGAACTTAATATACCTGGGAGATACAGGTGTGAAAGTGAGCCCTCTTTCCACATCTGTGGTTATTCAATTTTTGTTGCCATTGGGACGCTTTGGCATGCCTCTCCTGCCAAAAATGTATTTCTCTGCGGCTGTCAGGGTTAATGAGCCACATGTAAAATTTATTTAATAATTTCGCAAGCGTTATTCACTGCATTTTATAGTCATACTAAAGCGGAGGTCATTAGGCAACAGTGTCAGGTGGGCTATATACATTTTCATTTTCACCCTGTTAGTTTTTAATTATAATTTATTGACTAAGCTTTTGCAGAACTAACCAATAAAAACAAAACAAAAATGTTAAATTAATTACAAAAAGGATGCCGCTGGACAATAAACAAACAAAGCATTGCTTGGCTACCTCATTTTAAATGCAGCAAACATGTATTTATTCAAATGTTCATATATTTCAATGAATCCTTTAAATTGTGCTTTATATGACGCAAACGTTCAAAGCACGCTTCTGTGGCAGATGGCAGATTGATAAATCCAGTTGAGCGTAAAATTTGCATTTCTATTCAAGTGTAAAACAAATAAAGATTTTTACGGTTTTGTGGGAATATATTAAAAAAACGTTCGTGCAATATATATGAGATATTTACGAGATTTCCCAAGCGCTAAACCCCCAAGGCAGGAAGTAAATATGTTTTTATTCGATGCGAATCCGATAAAAGGGAAACCATTGCAAAACGGAATAATCCTTAAAGCGTAACTGGAGCTCAATGCCGTTTGGCTTTCATCTTGATTCGGGATATTCGATGATTTAACAGTAGTAGGGCCAGCAGAGTGGGCAGCTATTAAAAGCATAGCATTCGCCACTTGACAGCGCAACCTTGCCACGCCCCATCTACCGTTAGCACTTAACACCCACCGCCCAACGCCCACTGGGGCAGCCTTGTGCCAAGCACAAACAACTAGTTTTTAGGAAACGTTTCCCTCTCGGCTTTGCTTTTGCCTTATTGCTAGTGTTTGGCAAGAATGCCGAACCAAAAGCCTTACGTGTCAATTTATTATAACTTATTCAAGGCCAACAGGGCTGTTTTTTTGTATTTCCTCGGTATCTGCGTGAAAAATGCCATAAAAAATGAATGCTGACCCAGGCGGCAAACACGAGAAGCGTTGGCATGAGTGGGCCGCAAAATGGGGGAGCAGGAACATGATCACTATATTTCAGTTTATTGCATACATTGCCTCCTTTCTCGTCCTCATTCACTTCCTTCCTTCGTTCTTCGCAACGAAAGTTGCGCTTCAAGTTTATTAGCAGTATTTTAGCCCTTTTTCCCTTGTCCTTTGAGCCAACTCCTCTGGCAGAGGGCCAAAAATTCCGAGAACGCGCTCAGCTCGATTCAAAATCGATTGAGCAGCCCGGGGTTGGTGATTTTGGCCAGGGGAAATGCCCGAAGACCCCTTTGAAGTTAATTGTTTGAAAGCTGCAACCGAAGTTTTAAGAACTGTCGATGATGTGCCAAAGCAAAAGTTGGCCTGTCATTGAAGCTCGAAACACATGATAGCCTAGTCATAAAACTCATTTTTATTTATTGAAGAAGAGACATAAGTTGGATATAGCGTATTTCAAAGAAGACCACTGAAGGAAAAAGTCACAAAAATTGGAGATAGTTTCCAAGTTTATCATTTGAACAATTTTGTCTTTGAAGCTATTGGCTTAAACTGGTAATTTTGTTGATGACATTTTTCAAACGTGTTGAATAAAAGACGTTCTTTTGAAAAAGCTGAAATTTCACAAAGAGTAAAACTAAATTTGCTAACCTCTGAATAAATGAAAATCTTATGAAAAACCCTAAGCAAAAATGGTAACTTTTTAGGAACATAAGACCTCTAAAGAAAAAGGGAAACAAAAGGGGAGACAGTTTAATATATTGTGTTTAAAGTTTTTGAGTTGTTTATTGTTTATACAAAAAAAAAGAAAGGCCAAAGCAAAATTTTGACTACCTTCGGCATCTCAGAATAAAAAAGAAATTTAAACTTGAATTTAAATTAGTAGCATAATACCGCTTTTTTTGGGAACACATATTGACCATTTCCCTATGAACTGTCCATAATTTCTCCTGTTTCCTGTCTCCACATTTAATTGCAGCAAAAGCCGCAACAAAAATCCAAGCCGTCTTTCGAGGCCACAAAGTGAGAGAAACCATGAAAAAATCGGAAACCAAAACTGCGACCAACAACGGCAGTGCCGCCGGAGCCGCTCCATCGGCAGCAGCAGCAGCCGCAGCCGAGGCAGCCGCATCCGCAGAGCCAACCAAAGCCGAACTAGAGGCTGAATTCGATCCCAACGACAAGGGTAAGTCAAAGTTACAGGACCCTAAAAGCCGCTCAAAAGGTGCGCCAGCTTGGGGCCATCATCTAATAAAACTAATAAGAGCTTAAACTCTAACTTAAGACCCTACACTTGCAATACGAAATCTAGAACATAGCTGTAGAGAGGAGATAAATATTAAAAATAAGGGAAATAAATTAATATTGATGACAATTAAACAGTTTTTTAGTACACCCAAATAAATTGTCACGAATTTTTAATTTTTGGGCATGAAAAATTTCTCACTAAGGTTAGTAATATATTAATACCACGAAACTAAAAAAAAACATATGTTTTAAACTCTTCGGCATAGAAATGAAACTAAAAGTTAATACTATGTAGTTTATTTTAAAAACACTCTTATTAGACCTAAGCTTTCAGTTTTATTTATTTTTCTCTGTGTGCTAGAAAATTTGGGGTAATGTTTATTTCCAACAGATCGTTTTACATATTTAAAGGGAAATTATTTTTTGAATTATTTAAATTATAGTTTTGTAAAATAATATCAAAGACAAAAAAATAAACAAATTGGGATCGAAAAATTCATTTAAAAATATGAAAATAATACAATATTTATTTTAGCTAGTATTGTCTTGTTTATTAGATTTATTTTAAACCCAAATGTACAAAACTCCAATCCATGCCTAGATTTTTAAGTTAAATAAATATATGCTCTTATTTAATTTATTTTTTTTTTTTTTGAGTGCCCTTCAGGTGTGGCAAAGCCAAGCACAAAGGGTGAAACTTTCTTGGAAATCGAATTTGCAGTTCCCGAGCATTGTAGATTCCCCTGCAAATATTGTCGTCGAATCAGCGGGCTTACACAACTTCGACTTCAAGTTGGGGATACAAGCTGAAATTACAGTTGGGTTTCCGCCCGCCAACCGTAATACAAACTTTTCGTGTTACGCAATATATGAGAATTTTCAGCAAAAATATTTGTCACTTGACTGGGACACAAGCTGGTAAAGTTTGTGCCGCCCCGACGAAGAATAATCGGGTTTTTTGGGAAGGGGGATGCCAACGCGTGGAGTGGGTCTGGGATCTGGGATCTGGCGGTGTCAGCCATTGGTTATTTAATCGCTACGCTCATAAATAATGAAAATCTTGAAGACAGCTTAACCCTATTAGGACGTTTCAGGCGTTGGCAGTTTTCAGCTATAATTTGCCTAGGGCACAATGAGCCGAGGGCACTGCGAGTCGAGGAGGAAGCCGTGCCCGGCTCCCCGGCTCATTAAAAAGTCAGAGGCTGTCATCGGGGCGTATACGCAACCGCATTAGGCAGCACTCGGCTCCTCAGCCAGACAACAGTTTCCATTGCAAGTGCTCACGTGTGAATCGCCTCCATGGGCTTAATTATAGTACCGGGTGGGTCTCGAAAGGCGGATTCTTCTTCAGTGGCCTGCCATTCATACGACGAACATTTGTGCGACGGCTAATTAGACTCGCCTGAGAGCTCAAAGGATGCGAGGAGCACGCGGAGGACCTTTCTCCTTTGTGACCGAGCACATACTCAATTAGAGGCGTTGAATGGCACGGGCGTGAATGTCTGCCAGGGGGTAAGTTAATTTTGAAACTTTGACCGAAAAATTCATAATCAGGACTGCCTCTCATAAATCTCTGCAGAGTTCGCAGAGGCTTTGGGCAAATTCCATTATTCATAGTCATAATCAAAAGTGTCACAAAATTGTCTAGACTTTAAGGAGTGCTTTGCGATTTTTCAAATTAGTTTATATATGTACTGGCAAAGGCGTTGTTCATAAATTTCATTTCAATGTTTCTTTGTATAACTAGACTAGGTTAAAAAGGACATTTAAGCATTTGCATTACATTTTAAGTAATTACTTAATTTAATTTACAAATTTTATTAACATAATAATATGTGATCCCTATACAAAGTCTTTATAAACCTGATAAATAAACAATTCCATTATTTATAGTCATATTCACGAGTCTCACAAAAGATTCTAGACATTTAGAAGTCATAAAGGACATTTAAACTATTGCATTGCATAACACATTTAAAACAATAATTAAACCTTATTTACATATTTTATTTAAATAACATAAAATATTTCCATTATTATTTTCAATAAGCATATTGTATAAAAGCAAGACTTTACAAGCCATATAAATAAGCGATTACCCTGCCCAATATAAAGCCAAATAAGTCCATAAAATTTAAGAACTAAACAATCGGAAAACTCCGCTCTTTTGTACCACATAATTAGATCCACTTCATGGCCTTATCCCATATTTAACCAACATGGCAGGCACGCTTGGCTTATCCGAAGTAAACCAGTTAGGACTTCATCATTATTCACAGTTATCGCTCGCAGGCGGCCAACAACGACAAGCTAATGGTGTTGGCCTAGTTGTAAACTCGCCTTGCCGACGGCATATTGTGAAATTGCAAAACAATAAAAACAACGACCACAACGAACTCGGTTTAAGGGTTTAAAGGGAGCAAAACAAAAAATTGAAGCACACATATGGCCAGGCGAAAGCAATTTCTGAGCCCAAAACTGCGATTTAGCCCATTTGGTATGCAAATGCGAGCAGACACATGCACGTACGCACACAAAAGGGACAGGGACACTCTGTATGTGCACGAAAATCGAAAGCAATTTAAGGTTATTTCTTTGTACGTGCATTTCGCATTTGGCGCAAACATTTGCGGCTTTGCTTTGGCCATTTGACTTGCAATCCCCTGTTTTTGTGCAATGCATAAACTTCCCGGAGCCAGGAATACAACTCACCTACGCACTTGGCCCAAAGCCTTGCTGCCCCATTTGTTTGTGTCTGTTGTAGTCTGACCCCAATGCTGTTTGCCTAATCGCTCCCTCACTAATTATTGTTCATGGCCAAAACGACCACCAACAAGTCAGCATGCCCCCAATCAAAAAGAGGGCCTAAGTCCTCCCCCAAAATCTATGGTAATTGAACTGCATCCGGATGGTTGTCTGCCATAATTGTTGGCGGATTCCATTCGATTATGATAAATTATCAGCGAGCATTAGGCCTGGTTTGCTCAATTTGTGGGTCATTTGATATACGTTAGCTACTGTTTGCAAAAACTTAATTGGATTGGCATAAACAAATAAATCATATTGTGTAATTATGAATATTAAAAATAATAAAAAAACGCTTTGATTTTGCTGCTAATTTAATTTTAATCAACGCTTATAAGTTTTAAAAATAATAAAAATGTATACCCTTTTCATTGCAAAAATCTGTCATAGCTTTCCCTGTATAGCTAAGCAGCTAAGATTTATCAATTTTAAAAAATGCCTCCTTTATGTGTCCACGATTTTCCTTTTTCTTTTTTTTAATTTTAGCATCTTTATAATTAGAAGTTTAAGAAACCATAATTTTAGCATTGTTTGAACTTGTAAATGGTTGTTTCATCTCAACATGACATCTTGAGGACATCAAAATCATGACCATAAATTCATGTGTCATTTTTTAAGACCTGTTCGTGATGTTGCTGCTAGTGCTCCCAACAGCAACAGCAACATGAACATCAGCAACATCAACTACATCAGCAACTGCGATAAAACAGCAGCGCAGAGCGTTCTCCTAATTGGATTTTCGGTTTTAAGCAAGCTTGTAATTCCATTTGCACCGCCCGGAGACCCACAAAAAACCAACAGTGTCAGGCCAAGCCATTTAAGTATAATGTTAAGTGCTCCGCCTGTTGTTGGGCGAACAAAAAGGCGGATCCAAAAAAACATGCAACAAAAAAAGAAAAATAAAGCAGGAGGAACAAAGGCGGAAACGACAACATTGACATGAAACACGCAATAAGCAGCATTCCAGCCAAAAACAATGTTTCAGCCGCTGAATTGGCGATTTTTTGCTAGCCCCAAGAAACCCCCACAAAAATTTATTGTATATACTATATATATATATATAGATATATACACAGGTGGACTGTGAACCGCAAAGGGGGCCAAAATAGACAAGAGAGTGTCGGAGGCTTGGACCCGAATTTATATTGCACGGTGGCCACAATATGCTTGTATATATGGCTATTCTCGGGTGACAGCTGGAGGTCGAGTGTTTATTTAGCTACTGCTAAACGTTTAGCAAGTGCCGACTTTGTTGGGCCTTTTAAATATTTCAACGATGCTAGCACCTTTTCGTGTATTTCCTGGCCCTTATCCAACGTGTTTATTGAGGCTCCAATAAAATTCACTGGGTTAATATTTAAATCCTCCTTTGAATGCGATTTCCTTTGCCTGCCAAGCTTGGAGTAAGCAATTAACTAGGTCACACACTTAATCGTATTTCACGAATTTTCAATCCTTTGCCTTATTAAATCATCGCCCTAATCCAGTTAATAATGGGCAGGATTAACTTTAAAACAAGCAAAGTTTTAATGAGTTTTCCAGCAAGGTTTGGCCATATTGCATAATAAGCCTTAATCAGCTTTTGTAACAAGGTTTAATATTAATTAAAGTTCTGTTTGAATTGCTAGGCCAGAGCCCCATCTGCGAATATTGGACTAAAATACATATTTTTCATCGTACTTAACGTTGGTAGACAAATTTGCACAAAATCTACGAATGCAAACAGGAGAGAAACCAATAAGTATTTCTCAACGGGTGACTGTTTGTCCTTCCAGTAGATTTATTTGCTCTAACAACAGGACCATGGAAATGAGAAAAGCACGTTTGGAGGAAAGCCCAAAGTGGACAAAAACTGAGCAATGCGGTAGGAAAACCACAAGACTTTGTTCTGTCGGAAATTGAAAAATGGGCTTAGTCCTTATGGCTGTTGGGTCGCAAGCAAGAAGCAAAAGTAGATGGCCAAAAGTAGATGGCCAAAATGGAATCTTGGCAACCGCAAAAGCTCTCACTCACAAAAACGTTTGGCTTAAAAATTCCATTTAGCGGCTTATTATCGTGGTTGATTTGTCACAATTTGTCGTTACTTTCAAAGGCCCACAAAAGTAGGCAATGGAGTCTGTGACCCAAAAGGTAAACTGTGCGTTTGACATACAAACTTTCGGTTGGCCATTTTGCATGATTTAACTCAAAATGGAGTCACAGCTGACAGAGATGTTGCATGACGATGTCCTGTAGTGAAGGGCCGAGCTTCTGGACTGGGTAATTAAAATGTATATTTACGACAGCAACTTAACATCGTAATTATGACTGCCGGGCGACGACAATGACAAACGCAGGACTCAGCACACTCTGTGCGAGAAAATAAAATTTTGCACGCCATAAATCATCAAGGTTTCCAGAGATTTCAGGGGATAAGTATTTATCTTGAATATTTACTTATAAGTACCTATTTATTTGTTTTTCTTACTGCCCACTTTACAATGTTGAACGTTGGTTCCTAGATACTCTTTTAAATTAAATTAAAGTATAGATTTTATAGAAAGATTACCATGGATTGAAGGCATGTATTTGTTTAATTTTTCTTTCTTTTTCTGAGACATTTGGATTTGATTTTCAAGACACACTTATTTAAACTTAGCCTTCATTTTTTTTTGATGTATATAATTTCTATGCTTTTACCTTTTAAAATTAATTTGCTCTTAAAGTGGTTTATAAAATATTTATTAAATGATTACAGTTACGGATACTTTCAAACTTATTGTAAGCTCAGTAATCACTGAAACAACTTTCTTCTATTCACTTTTATCTACCTTTGCAATCACAAAAAAAAAAACTGATAATTAATAATATTTGATACATTATAACGAATTATTATAACGAATCGAAAAACTGTTTTATGCGAAATGCCTGATCAATACACGAACTACCGGTTCACCCGAGTAGTAATGGTGCTGCTTCGCTGTTCGTGGGCTTTGTTCTATCTGTGGGTAATGATCCATGCTGCTGCCATTCTGCCGGTTCCAGTGGAGCGCTGGACGCCAGGTTTCTGGAGCAGCAAACGGTACTATGTACTAACTTATAAGAGCCTGATCGACTTTAATATCAAGACAGAGCTCTGTATCCATATCCTGGCGAATGTCCTGATGTTCTGTCTGTTTCGCTGCTGCAGCTGCAGTTTCTTAGGACCCCGATATCTGGTCGGTAAAGTGAACAAACCCCATATGAATTATGGCCTATTGGTCTTCAAAGCTCCGTATCTAATTGCCTTTCTTGTCTGCTGGGTGGTCAGCACCGCAATCACGGTACTCGGAGTGAAGCTTGTGGCTAAACAGGATCAGAGTGACTCTACCTATATTCTGTACGGTCAGTTCGCCATTGCCCTGCTGTTCAAGCTCCTGATTTTGGCCAATTTCTATTCGGTCTGTCTGAAGACCTGGGCCTATTTAAAGATATTCGAGGCGGAATCCAATGCAGGTCTGATCACGTACCAAAATTTCGGCGATCACTTGAGTTTACTCTTTCGCGTTTGAGAGAGTTCAATGATATTTTTACCACCTATTGTTATTTTGAGGGAAAATAAAGTTGGCTGATAAAAAATGCTCTTGTTTTATGGGATTTTTCACTTAATTTGGAGTATAGAGTATCCCTAATTCCGCATTTTGCGATCCAAAACATCTTGTTTGTCTATTTATGCTCATTATGTGCGTGTCTGGGTCGGTTTTTGTTTGTTATTTCTGACACAATTACTAAGCACACGTCACGGATTTGCACTTTCGCTAATGGAACTCATCGCCATACACACGCTCGCCAGCACACTGTCATATTTCATAGACCAGCTTTGTTTTTATTTTCCTTCTGTTTTAATACAAATTTGCATTGTTGTGCGAATGTGGGTCAAGAGCGTTGAATCCTCCACACACACACACACGGGGACACTCAAATACAGGGAAAAGTGATACACGTGTGCTGCAGCTTTTGCTTTCGTCCCCACTCAATATTCGCAATAAAAAGGAAAGCGAAGAACAGGTGGAAAGTGCTGGTGGATGTGTGGATGTGTGGCTTATGATTGATTTCATATCCTTTGGGGATTGCCGCTCAATGGAAGCTGAAAATTGGGTTATGAAAATAAGAGACACAGCAAAAAACTAAAAACCTTGAATTGAAAGAAATGTTAAAAAGAACCGAAACGGGCATGCAAATTAAGCAAACTCCAGGGAGAGCGAAAAACGAGCAGCGTGTTAGTCAGTCAATCAGTGGGACGTGACCGATTGCCCCCAAGCCCGGGCACATGCAAATCCAAGTCCCAGGCCAAGGTGTGCAGCCCCGGCCACTGTGCAAACGCCCACCGCCCCCGGAAGTGCATGCCATGCCCACACAGAAGCACTGACATTTTGCCAGAAAGAAAAGCAAACTCAATTTGTATGCCTCGCCAACAGGCAGGACATCAGGACATCAAGCAGATAGCAGATAGGAGTTCGCCGGACGAAGGACGAAAGACGCAGACACAAAAAGCAACATGCATACGGCCTGCTGACAACTTTTCCGACACTGGAGCTTAGATTTTGGACTTATGCGGTCCTGTGACAGGACACGCAGTTTACGTGATCGGCTTTTAACATGTGTTGCATGGCCGGCGACATGTGCAAGTCTCTGCCAAAAAACTTTGCACTTGGAAAAGCTAATACAGAAAATTCGCTAAGGAAAGTGCTAAAGAAACGTGTATTGATTTAAATAAGCTAGTTAAGTGGCAAGAATATGGGGTACCTTTTTATTCTTTCAAAAGTTTTTGTATTTATTTTATAAAGTTAAGTTCGATTATTAAATAACGATTTCACAAATGATAAAACAGGTCAAGTCTTTAATAAAATCTTATAAATGTTTCGATTGCAAAATTTAAACATACACATTATTGCTTATTTCCTTATATAGTTAAATAAAATCAACGACTTTTAAATTTGTTTTTTGTATACAAATAAACTATGGTAAATTTTAAAATATAGCTCTTTTTAGAAAGAGTAAAACTTTAAAGCGCAGATGCAATAAAGCTGTTGCCAAAAACAAAATTTAACTTTCTATAATCTAATTATATGTCTTAAATAAAGACATATTTTTGTTGTGTACATTTTGGTAAGGATCCAAAGCAAATAGAAAACAACTCTAAAAAAAGGAGAACAAATTTTTCCACAGGTAGAAGATTAAAACGTGAAAAGAGTTGGAGACAAATTCTATTTACGGGGCGTACGAGAACTAGTTGATTACTGACCGAGCAGCCGCAACAGCTCAGTTCGGCTCAGCCTGGCTAACTAGTTGCAGCCACATCCTGGCCCGGAAAATGTCACAGCACAGCTATTTGCACGTCTTGCTGATATTTTTAAATATTTTATAAATAAACATAAATGCAGCAGCGGCAAATGGCACGTGCCGTTCGGCCGGGTCACGTTGCTTAGCCGACTTGTGTGCGTAATATTATAAAATAGCACATGCCATAAGTTCTGGGCCAGGACTCTTCCGATGCCAGTCCTCTAGGCCTCGGCCAAATGCTTATCTTGGCCCAACTCCAATTACGCTTAGCGAATTAACACAAACCCACTTTCCCCCTGCCCTCTGGCAATATTTGCATGGCCCAGTGGGCTAACTTGGCCCGCAGGCAAACGCGAAATTTCGTTGCGGAAATTGGCCAAGTTAAATGTATGCACTTTCGTAGCGTAAAAATCTCAACAAAAAAGGAACATTTTTAAATGAGAACTTTCTCTGAATTTGCATAAATGCACAAGTGAGCAATGGGAAAAGATGACAAAAATGGGAAACGACAGCTGCAATAATGTAATCTTGCGGCTGACAACGTAGAAAAAGCGCGTTTTTACAAGGCTATGCATAGTTTAATGGTTTTTTCCTGTGGCCCGAAGTACACGTATTTCCCGAGCATTTTTACACAATTACTGGCTAATTAGAATGAGCTTGTGCTGGGGCAAAAAACTGAGTTAAAGTGGCACGTAGTGAAAGACACGCGTGACTTAACCGCAACCACATGCATCCTGGGCCAGCTGTGAGCTTAATTTGCGGTCAGTCTCCTCCATCCATCCATCCATCTGGTCCGCACTTGGTCTGGGTTATATATGCATCCCGCTGCGTCCAACGTTGCGTATACGTAATGAGATTAGCCGGGAAACGTGGTCAAAAGAAGAAGCGTGTATACTAAACATTCTGAAGAGCGGCGAGGGAATAATTCGCTTCGTGATTTCGATTATTTCCCTTTTTTACAAGCAATCTGGGATCCGTGGAAAATTATGGCCAGTGTTGGGCTATAAAATACGAAGCGGTGGTCAGATAGCGAAAAACTATAACAATAAATTAAAGTAAAAACCACACAAACTCAGTTGAAGCTGGCATAAGGACCCTGGCTAATTGAAAAAAGTTCACAGCAAATTCCGAGAAACAATGTTTGAGTATCATCTAAAGTTTCAATTGGCCAAGAAACACCAGACAAGTTTGGACACTCTTTTATATGTATTTCGGGGCGTTGGCCAAGTGGCCACTTAAGCGCAACTAGAACACTAATTCACACAAACTATCCGTTTCTTTTCGCTTTGCCCGCAGATCTCTGCCATGCTGCATTGAAGATTCAGTCCACTTTCCGTGGTCACTTGGCACGCAAACTGGTCAACAAGGATGCGCCAGAGGACGAGGACATCCAGGAGATAACCAAGAAGGTGGCCGAGGAGTTGGACATAGATTTAACCGATCCCGAGCTTAACAAGGCTGCCACCAAAATCCAGGCCTCGTTCCGCGGCCACAAGACCCGCAAGGACACCAACGCCGAGTAAGGAGTCCACAGCTGCACATGTGGAATTTTGTTGGTCCTGGCTGGTCGAGGCACAGATGAAACTTCAACTAATGCATATGCAAGTGAATAAAAAATTTGGTAAATTGTAAATGTGTAAGAGGCCAACCAAGATGAGGATGGGCACACAATTGTAAACTTTTTAGTGAATATGTTTTAGCCCGAACGGCAAAAAACCCCAAATGATTCTCATAATAATTATATAAACTAAGTCGAAAGCAAGGTTACGTATTATTTGCAAAGCTTTAATAAATTAACAAAGAAGAAATCACATTGTGCGAGAAATGATTCGGAATAAGAAAATATTTACGGAAACATATTTGCGGCTTGTCATATTTTGATTACTAACATTTAGAATCGTAAATTTGCGTTAGTTAATGTTTAATTAAATCTAATTTGGTTTTTGGAAAACTCAATTAATCCCAAGACAGTAACTAAAACCAAACTAAAGTAAACTAAAGTTAAATTTTCAAAGAAAAACCTAATGTTACAAGAAAAGTAAATAAATAAAAGGCACGATGTTCCATAAAGTTTATTGTAGGAAAATGCGAAACCAAACAAAACAAGACAAATGCAAGGAAAATGCTGAACAAATTTTTGGGAAATCATTTCCATTTTGTCTGGCCAATGCCAAAAGTAAAAAATTAATTGTACCTACATGCATACACATGACATGAAGTAAAAACCAAAGAAACTCAATGTTGTTTCAAATTAAGGCAAATTAGGGGTACCCAAGCAACATGATGCAGCTTCGAGACGTCAACTCAACAATTTTTCAGCCCCCGGGCTCTATATAAACTGATAAATCAATGAACATGAAGATAACTAATCTGGTGGCACAATTTTCGTTTTTCTACCAAGTGTATTACATATTTGTCTACTTAACAATTGATCCTCGAGAGGGAAACTGAAATACACATATATATATATATATACCTATACAAAGGCAAAGAAATGTATTAGAGCGAGTTGAATTGGAAAATATTTTTTTTCGGCCACGGCTGAGAAAATTGTTACCATGTGGGCAACCAAAGCCACTAAAGAAATATTTAAAATTCAAATCAATTAACTACAAAGAAGTAATAACAAGCTAATGAAAATAATTGAAATTATATTAGAGATCAAAGTCAAATTCAAATAAATTGCATAAATTATTACATTTAAAAAGCAGATGGGTAAAACCAGTTATATGTGGACAAATGACAAGAAAAAACAAAATATGAAAGCAAACCATATACAAGCCGATGAAACCAAAACAAAGAATGTCCCAACTAAATTTTAATTGAGTAATAAAAATAAATACAATAAAGATGCCAACTCTGATTATTTTAAATGGTTCAATGACAGGTAAGTAATGTCTGCTTTTATTCATTATTGGTAGGTAAAATTATTTCATTGACAGAAAATAAAATTTTGGTTTAATCTTGATCTAAATTTAATATTTTCAAAGCTCTCAGAGGAAAGCACTTAATCTTCATGGCATCCTCACATAATCATAATCATTTGCTGACCAGTTTGGCACTAGTCCTTAACCATTCTCAGCAACTCAACCACTGCACATGGCCAACATTTAACGATTTTTAGTTGCCACCTCAAGAGCTGGAGAACTCCTCCTCCAAAAACAGTGGCTTCCTGCGGCGATGGTGTGCTGCCACTGTAACTGTCAGTCGTCAAGGACATTTTAACGTTTTAAAGGATGGTGGTCCAAAAATACTCGAATCTCTGCTGAATTTTCCCACAACGTAATGGTTGGCATATATGTAAGTATTTTCTTGTGTATTTTACTGATGGGTGGGTCGGAGAAACCACTATATTCAGGTGGCTTGTGGCTCACAATTTTTGAGATTCTCTGGCCCACTGTGCCAACGACTGACATGAACTTCAGTGACAGTTTTAGCACGAGAAATTTTCATGACAATGACGTTGATGTGGCTGACTCTGACAATACTTGACCTAGATGGGCCTGTGTAAATTTTCTAGTGGAGGTAAGTCCCGGGCACTTGAGACGTCAGAGGGCCAGTAAAGGGACTTTCAGCGCATTATCCTTTGCGCCAGTGTTTACGGCTTGCAGGCTTAGTCAAAGGCAGCAAATATCTGAGCGGAAAATGCTCTGTGAAATTTCCCCCCTCCCTCCAAATCCGCAGAGAGTGCATCATCAAAATTTGGCAAGTGTAGGTGTGACTTTCAAATTGAACTTGCCACCAAAAGGACAGCGGATAGCGCGAGAAATTTGCATTCCACAACATGGTGCAGGCATGTCAATTGGGAATTCCCAGTCCTCAGGCGCACCACGTGGCTGTTTTAAAGTGCTCCCGAGCATTCAGTTAACTGCTTTTTCTGTTTGTTTTTTTTTTGCTCGGAGTCGCTTTACGGTTCGCAAATATTTCACCCCGTTGAATTTATGCGTGCTGAAAGAAGGAAACCATGTTGGCGATGCAACATGGCGTATGCGCAATTTATGAGGCTTTCAAAACAAAGCGATGTGCAAGTGCACAGCAACACCGAACAGAGGAGCAGGAGCTAAAATGGAGCAATCGCCTGTGCATTGAGTGCCCTGAAAGGGAAACAAATGTCAGTTTAATAGTAGTTGCCAACGCGCCTTTGACGAGAGCTAAATTTATCGCTGCAACCACTTTATCTGTGTTGGATAAAAGAAAAGCATGGTGGCGGATTTAGTTTTTCCTGCCGTTTTTGCTCATGAAAAATCCGTCGAACGTTCCGTTCAGTCAGTGTTCCCGAACATTTATCGCACATTTGCAGTGGCACACACATCGGCATTCAATTTCGAAAAACCTCGTTCGTGCGGTGGCAGCCGCCAGCAGCCAATGCCACCAAAATCCGTGCCAAATAAGCAACAGCCTCACATCGGCGTCACCGGATGCCACTCCCCGCACTGTCATGGCCTCCCACACCTGCATCTGCTTTAGCTGCAAAAACTGGCGCCTTTTAAGCTGCTTTCAAACCGTAAAATATGCCACGGAGACGCAGAGTCCTCGACAAACCCAACTGATTCCAAATTGGGTAATGGTACGGTCATTGTCAAACTAAATATGTAGTTACTAACACTTCTGTTCAGTGTTATAAGTTCCTGAATTTCATTTATTTTTAATTGTTTAGCAAGTGCTTAGCTTACAATTACAGCTATTTTAGCGGCAGAAAAAAAAATAAACACATGTTGCTCACCTCAACTGTAAGCTACATTTTTTTAAATTTTTCGCAGTTTGGACAACTTTTATACATATGAAACAACCATTTGAATAACAAATTCTGTTTCTCATTAAATCTCATGCATTTTAAAGGAAAACTTTCGAGTACATGAGGACAGAGAATTATATTTTTGTTTAACGAATATTATGTATGCGTCCAGTTGACCCACGAAATTTTGTGTTGGTTTTATTGTAAAAGTTGAAAAGCAGAAGTTCGTTTTCAAGTTGGAAATTAAAGTATATAACTTTTTAATATAGATATTAGCAGATTATATAGTAATTAGTACCGCAAATGTTTTATTAACTAGACTTAACATAAGTATCCGTACAAAGTACTCATAAAAATCAATTGCATTGTCTTCATGATTGCAATTTGTTCGCCAACTGCCTTTTTGCATAACTGCTGCCTGTAAACAAGTTGTTTTCAATCGCTTTTTCCCAATGCTGATTGATTGCTTTGATTGCTGAGGTTCATTATGACAAACGTCTTATAAATCAATCGAGCAATTTATTGCTTTTTATTTTTTTCATTTTTTGTCGCTTTTTAAAAATATTTTACTCTTTTGATTCTTCACATATTGATTTTATTAATATAGTGTTCGATATTTGAAAACCTCGAAGGATTATACTTTTTTTTCCTTGAAATGTAATTGAATATTACCTTCCGGCTCCAACAAATATGTCTTCGAATCACTTGCATCCTCTTTTTCTTTTACGCACATATTTCTCAAAGATATAAAACCTCTGGGACACTTCTTCATGTTTTCAGGGGACCTTATTTTTTTTCTTCTGGGAAATATCCAGTCATAATTTGACGTAATTTGATACACCTCTGCTTTGATGACAACCAGTATGAGCCAGCTGAGGGATTTTAGTTACGAATATTATGCATATTATATTCTGTTGTAGGTAAATAATACATACGTCGACATTCTTCTGGAGGATTTGTAGACTGTTCTGGGAAGCAACGTCTACTTTTTTTGTTTAAAACAAATCCTTCCGGACACCCGCAGCTAAGATCGAGGAAGCTCAGGGCTAAAAGCAAATATGAATACCTTCTATCCATGAGAAATCCAAAAATGAAGTGAAGTATTGTATCGATATTTTGACTAAGATGCTTTAGCCAAGAAAATTTGTATTGGCAACGGTGATTTTTCACAGCACAGAAAAAAAAATCATTCAGACAAACTACAAACTTGTTACAAAAAAAAAGATCAAAGATAAATTTATTGAAAATTTACGCTAAATGTATGTCTACGGGATTTTTTTTTAATTATCTAAGCAAACATTTTTTTTAATATTTTTTAAGCATTACGGAAGTGTAAACACCTCATAAGCCCCAAAAAATATTCATAAATGGACTAAAATTGTTTATTTTATTATATTTCAAATTAAATAACTAAAAAAAATTAAATTAGTTTTTAAAAGTTATTAAAAATCCATTTATATTGCTTGACATTAACCCACTAATTGCAAAACCTTAAAATCTAAATCCAATCTAACCAACGCAAATCAAGACTAATATAAATTTTTTTTCCAGCTGCTCCCACAGCAAATTGAGTGTCATTTTATTTAATTATCGGGTGGAGTGAGTACGCATATGTAAATGTGTATTGGGTGTTTGGGATTGGGGGTCTTCGTTTTGCATGGCCAGCTATTCACCTGACTGTAATTACTTTTACTCAACGCAGAACGAAACGGGGCGGTAAATTTAATTTACCGCTCTATTATCCAATTTGCACACGACAGACGGAAACTCACAGATAATAATAATAAAACTATAGCGAGGCAAAAAAATCGATAAACATTCAAGAATTTTTCATGCACACGTACTGCCGTTTGCGGATATTTTGACAGGCAATCTTGATTATATTTTGTTGCACAGCTCGCTCGTAAATATTTATTTTTGTGCTGGCAGAATGCATAAATGTAGTGAAAAGTTGTGCTCTTTCAATGGCTATTGACTGGTCAGCAAACAATTCACATACAATAGAGGTGTTTGTTTTTCACTCACTGAGAAAACTTCTAAAAATGAAGTGCCTTCAATGATTAATGAAAATTCTCAAGGGAGGACCAACCCTTTTCTACCTTGCTACCAATTTTGAAGACACATCTTAAACTTTATAAGAGTTTTGATTACGGCACAAATTGCTGCCCATTTGCTACATATTGAAAAAAGTCGATAAAGGGTTGTTTGAAAAATTCCCTAAAAAGGTTTTGCAACACCATGGTCCTAAAGTATCACTTTGTTTTGCCAGGAAAAAGTCAACTCAACCAACCAACAGAATGGCATTTAATTTTTCACATTTTTTGTCTCCTCTTTATTTGTCTGGAAATCCTTTTATTTCTGCAAATGTTATAAATTATGTTTATGCTTTTGTGGGTTTATTCCTGGCTTAACCCAGAAATTAGTTGTCATTACTTTTAATAGTCTCGCCTCACCTTTTTTTTATAGTTATTAATGCAGCAGACCCTAATGGTCTTTTTGGGTTCATTAAGTCCGACAGGAGTGAGGTCCATTGTCTGGCTATGAGCCGAAGTAATATTTTATACACTTTTTTGTCATTGGGTTCCACTGCCTACCCAATGGACATTTGCCGTAGCCACCGACGGCTTCGAAAATCATAATCAATACTACAATGAAGGGAGAAAGTTTCATTTCTAGTGAACTATTTCCCAGTTTTGTACCCCACTTGCCTCAACTTTATTGATTAGCCAAGGTTTGGGCCGTTCAGCTCCGAGGCGATAGTCACACAACTGCCAGGTTGCTTCGCTCCAGAGGGAGTAGTCCGAAATGAAAATGACAAATTACTGCGCCACCACCACACCTGGCAGTGTGGCAATCGAAGAAGTACAAAATGAAAATTTAGCCACGAACACGTTATTGGCCGCAGGCTCAGACCATTGATTGCGTTCTGTGATAAAATAGGGTTCTCGGCGATGTTTGGAAATGGATTGGGTACTTAACTTTAGATTACTCATGACCTTATATTCTTTAAACAATATAATGTATTGTTATTTATAGCCTTTAGTAGCGCATATTGATTTCTTTTAATTGGACTTGCAACTTATATAACAATAGAATAAAATAGATATAATTTATGTGCTCAAATCTAAAGTTTTCAAAACAACTCCCTCAGGCCTTTAACATTCTGCTTATACTCTCACCTTAGTGCCGACACAGTTTACTATTTAAACAAAAAGTTATACAAACTTTACTCACCATGTCTTGAGGAATACTTTATTTTTAAAATTCTTCTGTAATATAAATAAAGCTGAGAGAATGGTTTTTAACACCCTTTTTAACAAAAGTTTTAATAAGAGTGATGGCCAAAATTGTAATAGCTGTGTGGACTGTAACAAAGTAGAATTTATAATTATTTATCTTTTTTTTGTCACCATGTAGATGCAAAGAGGCCTAATTTAACATATGTAAGCCTTTAAGACTTTTCCTGCCGCTTCAGATATTCCTTATCCTCACGGAATTCGTATATAAACACCTTTGCAGCGAGAAAACAACTTAAGCACCGCTTAATGGGTCTCAGTCAGGCTCGGCGAAAGTCAATTCAATTTGCATAATTTCCATATTAATAGCACTGGATGGCACCACAACAAAGACACAAAACTGAGCCGATGGAAGTGTCTCTCTCTCCATCCGTCTCGCTGGCAATCGGCATGTATCCTGGATATCCTTCCCTTTCGATGGACCATCGTGTAGCCACGGATGCGCAGAGACGGAAGGACACTGTCGCTGTTTATGACAGCTGTGATTGAGGCCATCATTGACAGCGTTAGCTGCTCGCTGGAAATGGCCAGTTGGCCCTACAATCACAATCGCTTGGGTTGTCCTGTTGCTAATGGAAAAATGGGTGCAATTGTGGCTTATGAGAAGTTAGTGGTTACACAGAGGAAAATATATACTTTAGAGGACAGTTAAAAATGTATGATTATATATTTTTTATGTCCGCGTTTGGTTTTTGTTTTTAATATTCTTTTGTAATCCAAGCTAAATTTATAGCTAAGTGCAAAAAGTTAAAAAAAAAAATTCTGAAATTCTTAAGCTATGACTTTATTATTTTGAAACTAAATATCAAATCATTATATTAATTAAATTCTATTAAATATAAACATTTAAGAATATAGGCACCCTTATTCAACTCTTAAACTTTTTTCAATAAATTAAATTAAATAAAAAACATTGAAATATATTAGTCGTTATACCATTTATTGTGTCATAATGACACAAATTTTAACGTTAACCAAATATGATTCAACAAAGACGGCACCAAACTATTTTTGAAAAACAAAAATACATTTCTGAAATGCCCTATATTGCTCTAGTTTTATTTATTCCTAATAAAAAATTACTAATTTTTAATGTATATGTTTTCTTCCAAGCAGATACTTCTAAGCGGAAAATCTCTATAAGGTCTCTCCATGCCCATAAAGAAGGCTTTTGAGCCCCGCGTAATAAGCTGACAAATTGGGATGCAGATCATAAATCCGCACAGATGGCTCGGCACCCGCATTGTGCTCGTTCGGGGCGTAATAAAGCAATCTGCGGGATATCGGGCCGACAAACTACTTCGCACTTTCTCTGCTTCTTCGCCAGGAAAGTCTTGCAGGTGCAGCCAGAGGTGCTGACACACACAGCACACAGGCCCACCTATGACAAACATGTCTTATCAACATTTATGGCACTTTTATGGGCCGCTGGCACACTCACGTGCCCGTTAAGCTTTGGCGTGAGTTCTGCGAGATTCATTGGAGCGCAAAATGGAGCAATAGTCCGGGCAAAGTTTCCAGGTGAAAATGCGATGCCGATGGGAAAGCACCTGCATAATAAATAGCTGCACTTTTCGACGGAGTGTGGGTCAATGGTTAATTGAACATACTATGTTTTTCCCTTTTTTTTAATTTTACCGGTCATTAAATTATTGAGCCGCTATATAGATTACCCTTGACCACCCACCTCAGTCACAGCATCATCAACAGCATCATGATTATCCACGATGATGGCGCACATCTGAGTTCTGTTGGGAGATAAAAAAAATGGCCATGTTCAACATACATCAAGGCTATGCAACAAAAAACGTTAATACATTTTCCCGATACAGGGTGCCTTTAAGGGAATACAGAATATAAGCAAGTAAATAATAGCTTTAACTTATAAAAAATTCAAATGGTTCACCTCTAATTACAAGTAAGTCGATGCTTGTATGCCCCCTGAATCCCTTTAAATATTGATTAACAGATTACCCTGTTTTACTGCCAATTTCAATTGGCCTGCTATCATTTCTCATGGCCGGAGCGCGTTGCAAAACCTTTAAATATTTGATTGGACAAAGATATTTTGTATTCAGTTTTAAGTTGTAAAGGTAAGCACCCCCCGGTGGATATTCACCTCAGCGCCAGACCTAATGAACTGGACATTGCTATGTAAAGGAATCGGAGTCTCAGTCCCTCTTTATTTCCTCTGTGGACTGGCCATCGCGCTCTACGTCCATTTATGGCTTTCATCTGGTAATCAATGTAATAATTGCCAAGTGCCTTGATTACTGTGCTGTTGCATTTCGGTTTCGTCGGAATTGTAGCTTTGATTATGTGGAGCCGAGCCGTCCACTAATGAGTCGTCCAGCTCGTCGATGGAGATGGTCCTAATTAGTTGGTTGGTTGCTAGGTGGGAACTCTTGGACGCCGGCAATCGACGAGGTTAAATGGACCTAAAGCTAAAGCTAAAGCTAAAGCGAAAGGTTAACGGATGGCAAACGCTGGTCATTAAGAGCCAGATTCAGTTGGCTGCGGATGGAGAAAAAAATCTGATCAAGCTAATGTTATATCGAGCAATCATTAAGATTTCCCTTTCCTTTCTAACTCAGTTTTCAGAAAATTAAGCATTATATATTATATAGCCCATAACATAAAAAGGAGATTCATACCTGACTTTTCATATTACAAAATTTTCAAAAATACTTGTGCTTGCATTAAAATTATAAAGCCAATACTCATAAAAATAAAAAATAGTATAGTGCTTTTTAAGTCAGTTTTCAATTGAAACAGTTTAGTACATATGGTTTAAAATAGTTTATAAATTTTTAAAGAGTCTAGAAGTTTTAGTATTACTAAATTGATTTTTTTTTAATTTATTTTCTTATGCCCCAACTAAGTCTCCCACGTGCTATTATCCCAGGCACATTTATCTTACGAGGAAGCGTATGTAAATCTAACCGAAGAGCTATTGCATAACTTGTCACAAAATCGTCGGCAATCTGAACAAATGCCGCCTGCTTATGCTAATGTCTTTCCCATGTCCCGAGGCGAGACGCAGACAGATAACCGCAGTCACAAACGCCAGTTGTTACCTTAGCCGAAAGTCGGGCGTCGCGAATCTGACGCAATGCAAGTAAAAAGGTCAAATGTCAAGCGGGAAATATGCTAAATATGCATAGGGCCATCAGAAGATGAGAAGAAAGGGGTAGAGAAATCGGGGACTTTGTTAGCGCAACAACAAAACGTTTAAGCCTTAAGCCAACAAATGTGCTCCTTCTTGTCAATAAGATCAGCCAGATTTACCAACATAGTATAGTATAGTACACATTTAGTAGAGTGTGGAAAACTCCGAAGACAACCGAAGGTGCAAACAAGGAAACTAATTGAATTTATGCTAATTAGCCCACCGTGCATGGGGCATGCAGCGTTAATTATGCCAGCCTCGACATACGGGGCGTATGCGTAATGTAAATGAAATTCTAATCAATTGCTTGGCAAATTTGCATAATGGCCATGAAGTCGGCCCAGGCAGAGCAAGTGGAGCAGGCCAACACACATTATCAATCACTAATCGATATGAAATCGATAAGGTTAAATGTAAACACGCAAAACAAAGAGGAAAGCAGTGCCCCATTTTCCATTGCATTTTCTGCCTAATTAGGCAAAGCGTTGTCTCTCCTCCGTGTTTAGTTACGAATTCATCGGGTTTCCAGCCGATTGATTCGCCATCATATATTGCGCTTTTGACTGCAGTTTTTGGTACGCAACCACCTTCTTGCTTGTTTTCTACCCCCCGACCTCACTTTTTGTCGCCCCGTGGGAACCCTTCAATCATTTTTATTTCATGATTTATTCATCTAGACACTCGGAATGCTTTTCACTCGGCTGGAACTGCGGCAGCCGCAACATTTTAATGGCATTTGTAGCCAGCAAAGTGCGCACATGGTTATATCCTTATTCGCCGGCTTGGGACCGGGAACAGTTGCCCATTTTTATTTTCCGTCCCGTAGCATCGCGTTTTTCGGGACTTTTAAAAAGTGGCCCATCTTTAATTGCAATTGCAATTTAATGTTGTCATTTTTTTCTGCTCTCTAAAGGCCCAGCAGCAATGGGCAATGGATTTGAGTGTAGGAGCAATTTCTTTTAAAGAGGCCTCAGGTGTTTGCAAGGAAAATATACTGAAACGAAGGATTTCTTCCCGAGCTAGGTCAAATTTCGTAGGGAGCATTTGCAAAGCAAGATTGGCCAAACCCTGGAGAGATAAATATTATTTTAGAAGAATAAATATTTAGATTTATTATTTGTTGTAGGTACACAAATTTTCTACCCGACCCAAACTAGCCCATTAGAACTTCCCACTCTAAGCAAACCCGCACCAAGTTATCCAACAATTCGTTTCAGTTTCACTCAAGAAGCCACCGATTACTATTTTTAGACAATGGAACATTGGGATTGAAATTACAGTAGTAATTTTAACTGCTGCAATGTTAAAACGTGACTCACTCAACGTTGAGTGAACACCAAAAGGCAACTGGTAACCTAAAGACCTAAATCAAACAGCTGAAAAGCTTTTCGGAAGCTTTAAACCAGGATGTTGAAGCTCCGAATAAATACCTATTATTTTTAGGATGGGAAAATATCTTAGTACTTTTCTAAAGATAAACAGTTCGTTGTTTTATTTTACACATATGTAACTTTGATTTTTGTGCATCGATATACAGATAAGATACCTTATTCTGCATTACTTACATACATACACACTGGTATATACACGGATTTACATAACTTAAAGCTTGCAATAATTATGCTAACTGATTCTAAATCAAATCTGCTTATCCTAACGGGGGAGCCGAGGGCCCCTAAGCGTTCAAGCTCAAATCAGTGCAGATCGGAATCGTCTACGCGAACTGGCTTGCGTGACAGATAAAGAACAATGATGGTGGTCAAGGCGCTGACCAGGAATATGACGTCGAACCATCGATGGTAGAAGTTAAAGTGCAGATTTCCCAGCACCTCGGTGATGATCACCCGATACTCGGCTGGCATGTTCATGCGCATGAGCAGCACCGAGGAGCAAAAGTACATGCCCATGATCTGACCCAAGATCAGCACAATGATGTTGCTCGACTTGCTCGATGAAATGCGGTAGAAAAACTGGAAAAAGTTTAACTTGGCTTGGGAACATTGATAATTTAAGGTATTAAGCAACGCACCTTAGTGAGAGTTAGCAACAATCCTCTTATGGAGGTGACCACAATGCAGCCAACAAGCAAAAATGAAATATGCTGATTCCAAAAGGCAAAGTCTATGTCAAAACCGCACCAATGTATGGCAATCTCTAGGCCACGTGTCACTGGATCTTTGCGGCCCACTCTATCGAAGATGATGTTGATGCAACACTGTAAACAATAGATATTATTAATAATTATTAGGTTAAAAATATGTTTGTAGCCTACCATAAATATCTTGTAGACACAGTAAACACTAAAAAAGTGGCCCAGTACATTAAAGTATTTTCCCTTCAATGTTTGCGACCATCTTTGGCGTTCTTCCATGTTTTTTAAAGAACTTAGTTCCAAGAAAACAGAGCGTAGTAACTCCTCCAAGCCATAAACTTCTTGTTTCAACTGATTGATGTCTGAAAGTATTCAAACATTGAATTAAATTATAGACTCAAGCATGGCAGCTTTAAGAACCTTCGCCATTGCTCGTGTTGCGTTGAACTGCCGAGGTCAGCATATCCCAAATTCTGGGTTTGGCTGGGTGCAGTTTGTTGTGATTATAGACAGCCAGGGAAATCCTCCGCTTCTTGGCCGTCAGCATGTCTACCGTCAGAGCCAAACGCCGCTCGAAGCAGATGATGTCATTCCGCGACACTGGCCTGCCAAAAATGGGAAATAAGTGCATGTCACACAGAGATAAGGGGAAAAATATAGCATTTCAATTACTTGATGAAATAGGCCATGCTGGTGTAGGGATAGTTGACGGCACCGAAGCCAGAGAGGATGGCCATTACGGTGACCCCAATTACACTAATCCGGGAAACGCCCTGTTCGATTGTAAAGATGCCATGGGAGGCGCTTAGCAAGGGAAATGGCTCCCCAATCCGCCAGAGTCCGTAGAGAAAGACGAACCAACAGAATGTGGTCAGAATTCTGACCCATCTATCGGAAACTATAAAAAGTAGAACTAGTTATTTGGCAATTTGATCACATAGGGGCTCACTTACAGATCGAAATGCTGTGTATCACAGAGTAGCAAATGTAAATGGGTATCACAGCCGTCGTCATAAACAGTAGCAACGTGAGACCCAGTCGCCAATGAAAGTACCGCGAACTGGACTCCAGAACGCCGATGATTTCGAATATGATCAACTCGAACATGGTAATGGATAGCGCGAATGTGGATGAAAAGATCAACTGAACGGATATGTGTCGGATCTCATAGTGCTTGAAGAGTTCCTTGTTGAAAAACAACCAGCCGCCGGCGAAGAACACCATCTGCAATTGGGTAAAATGGGCGTTACTCTATTTCACACAATTTGAGACTTCCACTTGCCTGCGACACAAATACGATCACACAGTCGCCCAGGAAGGCCATTTTTGGGGCTCGTCTCCGTTCAGCTCGGATATGTAAATTACTTTTCGAATTGCCTGGTCACTGGCATTGCTTAGTTAAACTAATTAACGTTTAAAATAACTGCTCTAAGAACTGAAAATGCCAACAAGCAAATATAAACAAAAAAGCCGAATGCCCAACAATCGATTTTTCGATAGCATTTGAGTAAGGGCTGCTTACATACTGAAAAAATATACTATTTGGTATTTATTTTTTTTACTGTGCTGCTATTTTAGCTTTTTTAAGGCCAGATCTGGCTCTTTGTTTGTAGAGGTCAGAATATATAATTTTCTCAAAATGTTGGGTCATTATACAATTTATAAATTCATTAAAATAATTTTTATGATGGTTTCAATTGCAAATGTAATTTTATTAATGTGTGAAACTTGTATTTGACTTAAAAATTGGTTATTCCTTTTAGGTAGATTTTTTGTTTATTTTAGCTATAGCCATTTCTTCTAGCTGACTTATTTTGGCTGCGCAATTCTGTCAGCACTAGTGGAGGAACGGGCTGATTGGCAATGTTTATCAAATGATTACCTGCTGGATGCGCAACCGGATGCTTGAAAAGATCTCAGGGAAGCGGAAAGGACAGCGATGGCTTGCTATTATCGCCAGCACGAGGACACGACGGTGACGGTTCCGAGGTTCACCAACGAGAACTCCAGCGGCGGGGTGACCTACTACGACATCAAGTTGCGGGTGGGAAAGGTAGAATGGCTTTTGGAGCGGCGCTATCGGGATTTTGCCCAGCTCCACGATAAGTTGGTGGGCGAGATATCCATTAGCAAAAAGCTCCTGCCGCCGAAGAAGGTACGCCCCCATGGAAAGTGATATGGCAATGTGATTAACACCCCACTTTCAGCTTGTTGGAAATAGACAGCCCGCTTTTCTGGAGCAACGGAGGGAACAGCTGGAAACATATCTCAAGGAGCTGCTCATCTACTTCCGCACGGAACTTCCCCGGGCTCTGGCCGAGTTCCTGGACTTCAACAAGTACGACATCATCTATCTGCTGCAGGATCTGGCCAAGCTCTTCAACGAAAGTGGAGATGCCTTGCTCAGCTCCAAGAAGGAGTACAACCTTTCAGCCCTGGAGGTGAGTTTTTAACCTTTGAATTTATTGTTAACTCGTTTCCATCTTCCACACTGAAATATGTCAAAATTATTAGTATTTAGTTTTATACAAACTAGCCCATTGCAGCTTAGAAATTTCTTTAACAACCTTGTCAAAGCTAGAGGCATAAACTATTCCCTGGGTACGCTCCACAAACATCACACTAGTTTCTCTGCAGAGCTGGAAAAGACCATCAATTCGGAGATCAGTTTTAACAATATCAAGTACCTTTACAAGTATGTCCAGCAGCATAGTAAATGGTATCAGGAGAATGACTGTGTCAATCGACATTACTTCAACTATTTGTTGCTGGATCCCAGAGTTACCAACAAACTGAGGGAACGGGCAGGAAATCTTCATAAGATGGATGTCTGGTACACTTTCCTTCGAGCCATTTTCTACGTAGGAAAGGGCAAGGCCACCCGCCCCTATGTTCATCTTAAAAAAGCCCAGAAGTCACTGGATGAAGTCAACAGCATTGCATTAGTCAAGGATCCCAAATTAGCCCTAATAGTGTCCATTTGGAGAGCGAAACATGGGGTCCTACTAATGCAGGCTTTTCATAGCATCTCGTCAGAAGATGCGCAAACTCGTGAGGCTTCCATTATCGATGCTCTCAGTATGAATCACTTGACCAACCGGCGGTTAGGTGTTTACTGCGGTCCAGCTCGAAGTAGCTTATCAAGTAGGGAGCGAAAGTATCTGGGAATAGCCTTGCTCCATAAACTGCTGGGGAAATTCCTAGCAACCGAAGAATGTGAACTGTATCCTTTGAAAAGCACCAAAAATTTTAAAGACAAGGCTGCAATCGGAGCTTAAAATATATCCCTATGTAGTATTTACCATCCTGTTTTTCTTTTTAGTTCCCTTTTGCAGGTCTTCGCTATTAGTGAGCGGCTAAGTCTTCCCTGTCCGCCGAGCCTGGATCGTGGTGGCAAATTTGACTTCTCCCATGTGCTGGACTTTTGCACACAACTAGTGGCCTTGGTGGTGACCCCGGTGAAGGACAACGCCAGCTATGCCCAGGACTACAACACGGTGGATGTGCCCATCGGTCGAAGCAATATCATTCCGAATAGACTAAACTTCAATCTGAATGCCTTTCGCAATCTCAAGACGCTCAAGTTCTCGGCCTTGTCCACGGAGAACATAGTGGACATTGAGCTTCTCAAGCCAACGCTCCAGACAATCTGTGTCCATAACACAACCATACAGAACATAAACCAAGTGCTGCTCTGCGACAATCTGCACAAGGACTGTGATGTGCCAAGTCTGCTGCCGGAGGCAATCATTGCATCCTCCTCCGGCTGCAGTCCCTCCACTTCGAATGGTAGTGCCTTGCTTAGTGCTGACGCCTGGCAGGAGATCACCGAACTGGATCTGACTGGCAATCTGCTAACCCAAATCGATGGCAGTGTACGAACAGCTCCAAAACTTAGACACCTAATCCTCGAGCAAAATCGAATACGGAACGTCCAAAATCTTGCCGAGCTTCCTCATCTGCAGCTGCTCTCGTTGTCCGGAAATCTTATAGCAGAGTGCGTGGACTGGCACCTGACAATGGGAAATCTTGTCACTCTGAAGCTGGCGCAGAATAAGATCAAGACGTTGAGTGGTCTGCGAAAGTTGCTTTCACTGGTGAACCTTGATCTGAGCTCCAATCAGATCGAAGAGCTCGATGAAGTAGATCATGTTGCCAATCTTCCACTGCTAGAGACTCTTCGGCTAACTGGCAATCCCCTGGCGGGCAGCGTGGGTGAGTGTTATATTCTACTCTATAAATATATATTTAGAAATTAATTTTCATACCACTTTAGACTATCGAGCTCGAGTCTTGGCCCGTTTCCACGAACGGGCTGCTGAATTATCTCTGGACAATGAACCTGGAAACCAGCAAGAGTTGGATACCGCTCTGGTTTTGTCTGCCCTGCTACAATCCAAGCAAAGGCAGCAACAGAAATGATAATTTTTGATTCCATGACTTCACAAATCTCTCCAAGGAAGTTCATACCATTTTGATTTAAAAGTATTAATGGTTGAATTTTCCTTGCGATTTACCCTTAAACAAATATTTTTATGTAAAGGTTGTGGACGTTTAACCATTTAAAGATTTCCTACTATGATATTTCCATGTTTAGCCGTAATATTCTTAATTTATTTTACGTGTTCTGTATACTCCCACACGTTTTCAGCGAAATTTTAAATATGTTTTTTCGTTTTTGTCCACCCGAAGTGCAATAAATCAATGCTCACCTCCAAATGAATAGTTAAGTAAATTAAATAAATTATATAATCTGACAAAAACTGTTTCGCATTTAATTTTTATTCAAAAAGTTTAGTAATATAATGACTAAGTGTAACACGAATGTAACGCCAATTCTTAGTTCGTGTTATCAAAACGATTTAAAACCCATTTACTGATACGTAAAGATTTGGAGTAAAATTTGATTGGTAACGTCTATATCTATATATTACTAATTTCGATGTCAAAATGACGCTTGCACAATGTAACATTCCCTCTTTATTGATCATTGATAAGGCCAATCAACTTTGATTATATTTAATTATTTCAATTAAAGCCTACCTATAAGTCTGATGCAAGGACTTTGAGAAATCATAACCTAATCAACCACAATGCGTGAAGTGCTTGTATTCCTGCTGCTCATTTCCACTCGTGTCCAGTTGCAACTAATTCGAGGAGGTCACAACATAACTTTCGTGAAATCGGTGTTGACAATCATTGGCAGAAGGGAACATTGGAAAAACACCCCCATCTTTACGGGCCACAATACGAATGCGGATGAGCTGAACAGTCTGATCATCTGGCTTCAACATGCGATGGAAGTCACTTGCCACACGGTGGATACGTCTAGAGCAGCTCATGTGGAGCATCCTCTGGGTCACTACAACATAAATGCGGATAATTCGGTCAGTTTGCTCTTTTGCTTCAGCACCCAAGAACTGATTTGGTACAATCTGGATAAGGGACTTCGAAGGTTGCGTCGCATGCGGCTGATTGTCGTATTGCCCGCCAAGCGAAGTGCTTCTTACAAGGCAATGATGAGCTTGTTCAGAAGGCTGTGGCACTTTCAGTTCCTCAACGTTATTGTTCTTCACAAGAATCGGATTTACTCATACACTCCGTATCCAGTTATACGTTTCTATAAGCTGGACCTAAGCTCTGATCCACTTTTCCCGCCAAGAACACTAGATTTTCAGGGGTATGTGGTGTCCACACCGGTGGAGAATGATCTGCCGCGAGTGTTTTTCGTGCGGGATCAGAAAACTGGAGACATGCTGGCGAGAGGATTTGGATATCGCACATTTGTGGAGTATCTGGTGCGGCACAATGCCTCGCTGCACGTGAGCAATCCCCACCAGGATCATGCCACCAACAGTAGTGTGAATATGGGACGAATGATGCAGCAGATATGGGATGGCAAACTGGAGATCTCCTTGCATCCATATGTGGATGTGCCGGAGAAAATGGGAGACCATAGCTATCCGTTGCTGGTGGCTACCAATTGCCTGATAGTTCCCGTCAGGAATGAGATATCCCGTCACATGTATCTTTTGCTGCCTCTCGACCAGTGGAGCTGGGTAATCCTGCTCGCTTCTGTTATCTATATAAGCGGCGTACTCTACTGGATTCAGCCTGGACTGGAGCACCGCAGCTGGGATCAACGGATTGGCTTTAACCTTCTGGAAAGCATCAGTTGGATAATATATATATGCCCCTCCAGGGTTTACAGACCATCGCTGAGGTACTTCATGGTTTCGGTTCAGCTAACTATTCTGGGCTTTGTGGTCACCAGCTTGTACAGCATTCAGTTGGCCAGCTTCTTCACCACCCTGGTGGTTGGTGAGGAGGTGGACAGCATGGAACAGCTCATTCAGCAACAGCAGAAAGTACTGGTGAAGCATTACGAGATCAGCACTCTGTTGCGCCACGTGGAACCACATTTGGTCAACGAAACAGCCCGACTTTTAGTGGGCGTAAATGCTAGCGAGCAGGTTTCCGCTCTGCTGGCATTCAATCGCAGCTACGCCTATCCTTTCACCCTGGAGCGATGGGAGTTTTTCTCGCTGCAGCAACAGTACGCCTTCAAGCCCATCTTTAGGTTCTCATCCGCATGCCTGGGATCCCCGATCATAGGCTATCCGATGCGACGGGACTGCCATCTGCAGTGGTCACTTAACATATTCATCATGAGGATTCAGGCGGCGGGATTGCTGCAACATTGGTTCGTCTCCGACTTCAACGATGCACTGCGTGCTGGCTACGTTAGACTCCTGGACAACGAACTTGGGTTTCATTCCCTGGACATCGATTATTTACGACTGGGATGGGCTGTCCTGGGAAGTGGATGGCTGTTGTCCGCTATGATTTTCCTTTCCGAGCTCTGGCGTTTTTACCATCGCCACTAATTTATAATAACCTAATTATATTCCTAATATTATTTCAGCTCTAATTGGTATGTCAATTATATCATTATATTACCATTTACTTTAAATGGTCTTGGAGTATTAAAATGTTTCTTATTAAGTCATTAAAATATATCATCTTAATTAACACATATAAAAATTGATTTCTTGGAATTTCGAACTACCTAAAATCCAATTAAAAGCCACATTTAAGGACAAGTAGATTTATTAAAATTACAATGTTTTTGCGTCATTTACAAATGATTAGTTTCCAATATCCAAATGATTTTGTATGTATTAGAGATATTTAGAGATATAAAGATACAGATCCCATTGGAGAGGAATGGTTACACCGGTATAAATGAATATTGTTAGGCGTAAATGCGTAAATCCGGTGTGACCAACCTTTGTGCAAATGAGATTTCATTCAAGATGTTGATTAATGTCAAAAGTGCTTAAATAGATATCCTATACAATTTTAACTGCCTTCATATTGTATTGTTCGTGCTTAGATATTGCCGTGTTGATTTCAGTTGCTATAATGAATCCGGGATATGGCCGATGTGTGATCAGAATGTCAGGGATGAACTCCAGCTAGTAGTTCTGCCAGTGGAGAGTGTAGTCGCGTGATTTCAGCTTTCCGTGTGGCTTGTATCATTGTGGGTGGTGATGGTGTTGGGCGTGATAGTGCTGCTGCTCGGCGGCGGCGACTGCGTCGAACATGGGGGTGTGCACCTCGCCCAGAAACTGTGGCGTGGGAGGGGCATTCGGCTCGGACAGCTCGCCAATCAGCGGCATGTCAATGTCCGTGGCCAAAGAACTCTGGCCGTAGTTGCTCAATCCGTAGGGCTGCTGCTGCTGGTGGTGCTGTTGCACCACCGAAACTTGTGCGTAGTCCTGAGTGGCCTGCACCTGCTGCTGCTGCTGGGGATCCAGCATGACTGGGGCCGCCTCCATTTCGCCGAATTGTATTGCCCCTGGCTGCTGCACAGGCATGCTCTGGTGAACCGGAAGATTCTGCACGGGTTCATGCTCCACCGGGGCCGACAAGTACTCCTGTTGCAGCTCCGCTTGGGGCTCAACCTGTGGCTCCGGCTCATGCATCTGCTGCTGGTGCTCCACTTCCTGGTGATGATGATGATGCTGCAACTGCTGATCCTCCGACGGAGGCAATATATCGGAGTTGTGGTCGCCGACATCTTCGGCTGCCTCGCTGATATCCGCACCCTCGCCCGAGGTCTCCCCGTCGCGTCGCACCAAACCCAACATGTCCAGCATATTGCGTTTGACGGCATTCTCGTTGGCCGCCTCCAAACTGGGATAGCAGGTGCTAAGTCCACAGATGGCCAAGTGCTGGGCCATCTTGTTGCCATTGCCGGTGGCAAAGCCGCAGATGCAGTGCATCTCCTGCGGCATATTCACCTCCATGGCGTCCACAAAGTTGCCGTTGCAATCAACGCCATGACGGAACTGAGCTCGTTCGCAGCAGGTCTGGTAATTGCACTTAACGCAGTGCAGCCAGCCGCTAAAAACACAAAGAAAGAGTACATTTTTGATTAGAGGTTAGTTGCGTAATGTGCTCACACCCCCAAAAAACCTATCCTACTACTTATTACCTCACTTAAATCGGACCAATCAGGCTCTATTAAGTTGCATTAAATCAATTATATTCTAGCTTATAAACCTTTTTCCCGCTTTCTCACCTGCCACAGTTGAATTAACAACCATGTGCAAAGTGCCAACCATTCTTTTCCTGATTTCAATCGCAGAGGTTACAAGTGGTGGTTACAATGTGACTATATTAAAATCATTCCTAGTTCGGGAACAGTGGACAAATACTGCAATCTTTGTGGGGCACAATATTAAAAACGAGGATGTGAGTGGTCTAATCATTTGGCTGCATCAAACAATGTGTGTAACTAGCCTAATGACAGATTCAACTATCCAACCTGAGAAGCTAAGACCTCTGGCCATTTCAATTTCACCGAGAACAATGCCATCAGTTTGTTCTTTTGCCATGGAAAACAGGACGTGGTATGGTTGACTCTGGAAAGTAGTTTGCGTAAACTACAACGCAGTCGTTTGTCTCATCTTGCTGCACTCCTACAAGGTTATTTACTCCGTTTTCAAAACACTGTTTCATTATCAATTCCTCAAAGTTATTGTCCTGCACAGAGATCAAACGTACTCCTACACTCCATATCCGTCGGTGCGATTCTTTAAGGTAAATATTAATTCTATTACGCTCCTTCCACCTGCAACAACGAATTTCCAAGGATATGTGGTGTCCACCCCAGCGGAAAATGACATTCCAAGGGTGTTTCATTTGCAAGATTCTGTCACAAAGCGCAGGAAAATGCGGGGATATGCCTATTGTGCATTTGTGGAGTATTTGCATCATCATAACGCCTGACTAACCCTGATGAGGATCTTGGTCCTGCCACCAGTGTGAATATGAGCCGCATTTTGCAGTTGATAATAGACGGAAAATGGGAAACCTCCTTGCATCCTTACGTTAGCACCCTGGTCAACATCGTCAAGAGTCATCCGCTGTTCATATACGAGAACTGTTTGATTGTGCCAGTTCGCAATGAGATTCCCCGACAATTATATCTCTTACGACCATTCCATTTGTACACCTGGTGCATTTTGTTCTTCGATATGTGAGGTTTCTAGATAATGTTCTGGGTTTTCAAGCTATCGATTTGAACACTCTACGGTTGGGTTGGTGTGTTTTGGGATTTGGGTGGATATTGTCTGCTTTGGTTTTCACTTTCAAACATTTAGCTAATAAATTAGTGATTTAAAGATTCTGGCACTCACGTGTAATGTGTCTCCTCGCTGGCGTAATCGGTGTTGCACTCGGCACAAGTCTTGCCCTCCAGGAAGGCAAAGAACACTGGGCGCTTGTAGGTGGAGAACGGCGGCTGCTCCCGGTGATGGGTGCGAATCTTTGGCGGCGGAATCAATAGCGAGTTGTTGAGCAAGAGACGCACCGGTTTGTTGGTCTTGATCATGCTGACATGATGCTGCACGGCATGCTGCTTAAGATCGCCCTTCTCGAGGAAGGTAAGCGAGCACTTCTGACAGCGCAGCGAGGGATCCCGCTTGTTGATGTGCTCGTCCAAATGCAGGAAGTAGTGTTCGATGCGCAGCTGGTTAACAACGCCTCGTTTCGAGAAGTAGAATATCTGAAATAAATAAATGAATACCCATTATAATATCTTAAACAATCAACTTTAATCTAAGGTACTCACATCCAAGCAGTAGGGACACTGCAGGAAGTTCTGGTGCTTGTGGTCGTCGTAGAAATGCCTGACCAGATCGCGGTGTGAGGATGAACGATAGCCACAGGAGTGGCACCAATATGGCAGCTCCAGCGTGCTGTGCGCCTTCTGCAGATGGGCCGTCAGCAGGTGCAGGGAATTGTGACGCTGCTGACAGATTAGGCAGTAGTAGGAGGGCGAGCCCTCTGTCTTCGTCTCGGTTGGATGCATGATCTGGTTGTGCTTGGCCAGCACGGACTCCGTGGGGTGCTTCTCCAGGCAGAACAGGCACTGGAACTGATGCTGCTTGCCTTCGGGCGAGATGTGCGACACCAAGTGCGTCTGCAGCTTCTCGTTGGAATCGAAGGAGTCGCCATTCAGGCAGATGGGGCACTCCACCGTCTTGGCCAGGTGGCTGTGTGCAGTTCGGGGCGTGCTGTACGGGAACATCTCGTAGTACTCGTCCGTGCCGTCGCTAATGCCGTAGTAGAGCTCCTCGAGGCCCTTAAGATCGTCCACCTCCTTCTTGATAACCACCGGCATGTTCTCATCCTTTTCTTTAGTTTTTTTACCGGGTGTTTTAGGTGAAAGTGCCTTGGCTGCCAGCGATTTGGCCAGGCCTTTAGATGCCGATGCAGGTCCGAATGCCTTGGAAGTCGTCGCTTTGTCACCCTTTGGCTGGTTGGTACTGCCCGGAGGACGACCAGGACCCTTCTTAACTGGCATTAGCGGTGGTGGAGTGCTCACCGTACTTGGTGGACGGCCACGCTTGGCTCCAGTTGGTATCATATCCTTCTCGCGATCTTTTTCCTTCTTTAGAACCTTCGAGGAGGCAACGTAGTCGGCATCGTTGATTGCTAAAAACATACAACAAACCGATTTACAATAAAGTCTTACTAGGTCACAAAACTTAACCAATTAGCATACGAACTCTTCATAACTTAAATACTATAACATCCATTTCTCAGCGGAAATCTCGTGCCAATCAACTTAAATATTACATGTCACTTTGCGTTTTATCACTCCAAATGAAAAAGGAAATCAAATAAAAACATATTTCTTAAATTTCATGCAAGTTTATTGGTTGTTATCTTAAGAGTGAGCTTTAAAATAAGTTAACACGAAAGTTGCCAAAATGTAAAACTTAAATTTTATGTTAACCACTCGAGTATAACAAAACTACACTCCACTTCCAAAGATTGCATAAATTCCGAATTCACATAACACAATCAGAGGATAATAACTTGGACCTGAGCTCAGCATTTGGCTTAAGCGAAAGTGATCAAACAGAACGAAAACATTTCACTTTGGAGTGAGAAACGCAGGCACTTTCTTAACCGATTATCGATACGCATTATTTTAGTCACGGCCTAAATTAAAACTGGGTACAAAAGAACGAAACTACTAACGTTTCTTCAGGCGCTTGGGAGCCGCATTGGCCGGGGTCTCCTTGTAGTTGGCGGGCAGAACACTCCAGTCCTTGAACGGATTGGTGGCCACCTAAACGGAAGAGGCATTGAGTGGTTGCTGGTAGTCATTTCATTCTCTTTACTGCTTACCTGATACAATCGCTGGGTTATGGTCTCATTGGTGGTCACCCTCGTCTGCTCAGCAATGTGTATAATAATGTTGTTGAAAGCCTGCAGGGCATAGGTGCCAAAGGATTCCCGCCAGACCAGCTCGTCAAGGAACTGCTGGATCATCTGGCGCGAGAGCAACGACAGGGTGTTCTGGAACATGCGCGGCACAATCCGGCGCAGGTACTCCATTACCGCAGAGTTGTTGTGCTTGGCCGTGTTGTCGGTGGCAGCTGCCTGCACGATATTCTTGAATCCCATGCTGAACAGGGTGATCTTGTCCACGGTCAAGTCAATGCAAATGGTGCTGTCCTTGTGCACCCAGCGCGAAAGCGGCTCCAGAATGGCCTGGAAACGCTTCTTGTAGTTGCGATCGCCATCGGTGATTGGCTCCACCGCGCGCAACCGAATGGATTTCTCCGCGTAGTCATAGACGCCCAGAACCTCCACCTTAACCTGGCGCTGGGATCCGTCTTGTGAAGTGGTGCCCAGGGAAATGACGCCCACCTTTAATTAGGGAGTTAAGACTGTGATTGAAAACCCTTTTTTCACTGCCAACTAATAGTTACCTCCACAAATTTGCCGGGACCGCCCAACTTTTTGCACTTTTGATGCACAGCCAAGGTGCAAATGGCTCGTAGCCAGGTGTAAATTCCCTTGATGTAAACACTGTCCACCTTGACCCACTGCACCACGTTTTGTATGCTGGTCTGGCAGGCCCAATGGTAGATAAGTTTCAGCAGGAATGTGGGCGGGTGCTGGGCTCCTTCGAAAATGGAGTTGTTGAATACGGACACGAAGCGATAGGGGCAACATTCGCTGATCCAGACATAGCCACCAGTGTAGGGGAACTTGGTCACATCCGAGTATATGCCTAGGTTATGGAAATGTTCAATTAGACAAGGGTTTAATGATTGTAGGGGATCATAAACAACTCACCCAGTTTCAGCTCATTGTTGCGATGGTTGATGCAGTGCTGTTGGGCACGGAGCAGTCCCTCCTGGAGCAGCCACTCGCAGAACTTGTTGGGCGTCAGCATGAGCACCAGCTTGACCTTGGAGTCCAGCTTGCTGCGCGTGGCAGCCATGTCCTTGATCTTGAGGAAGGGCTTGGCCAGCACCACGAGCGAGGGGTATGTCTTGCCCTGCATCTTGTTGTCCTTGATCTCCTTGCCGTCCTTGTTGTCCTTGCTCTCGTCGGTGCTGCCCACCACCAGGCCACCCACCGAGTTGACTTCGGCGGGGCGGTAGTTCTTGGGTGGCGACTCGATGTCCGGCTTGGGTTCCTTCGGCGACTTCCCGCTGTTCTTCGGCAGGGGTGAAGATTTTCCAGAGGAGCCAACTGCAGCGGCTGCCTTCTTGCCCGGCTTTACAGCGGATGTGGAGGATGCATTGGCCACGGCCACGGCTTTTTTGCCCACCGACAGGGCCAATCGCTTGGCCAGCGGCACATCGTCGTCGCCCTCGTCCGAGGACTCCAGGTAGGCTATGTTCGAGGGCTGACGCGGCGGTCGGCCACGCCCCCGTCCGGTGCCAGTGTTTGGGGTGGCGGGCGACGGAGGGGGGTCCGCCGCCTTGGGCGGCTTCTTGGGCAGCGTGGCCTCCTTGAGCTCCTGCAGCACCTTGCCCTTGAAGGAGTAGGCCTGGAACACCTGGCCACTGAACAGTTCCTTGCCTTCGTTGGCGCTGACCGCGCTCTTAAGCGCCCCCTTCACCGCATTGTGCTCGTTGGTGATCTTCTCGTAGTACGCCAACTGTGCCGGCGACAGCTCCTCCACCCAGAACTCCATGTCCAGCGAGATTTCACTTCTCGTTACGCGCGTCATCTTGGGGCTTATTAGTTACCCGACCACTGCGCCAAGAAAGGCGTTATTTTTATATCAATTTGGAGCTACAAGAATTTTTTTCTCCGCTCGAATTAGCTTTTTTTGCGTGGATGTACCTGCCAGTGCGAACAAACATCGATTAATCTATCGATATCATCGGCTTGGGTCTGGCAGCAACAATCGGTTTAACGATAGTTTACACATAAATGGACATATTTTTTTAACCAATGATTTTTTTTAAATTATATGTGTGGTAATTCAATTATGTTTTATAATTATTTTAAATTTTATCCATCTTCTGCATGGTCATAGAAATAAAAAACATATATGTTTTTTTCTAAAATGATATGTGCTTATTTAGGTACAAATAATATAGGTTTGAATTTTTTATCTAGGGGTCATATCTTAGTTAAAAAAAAACAAGAGATGCTTACCTATGGACAAACTATATATTTTATGAAAGAAAACGTCATATTCTGTTACAACAAAATGATATAAAAAATTATTTTTAGTGATGAAGGTGTTTTTTGCTTAATTAAGTTTCAAATTCAGCGGTTGCACAAAACTGAAAATATAATTCCAAAGAAAAATAGCGCAAGGAAAATAACTGGTAAAATTCCGATCATGTTATTAACCGGCTTATCACAAAAAAAATTATTGAAAGTAAGAAGCCATATATGGCTCTGTAATTAATTTGAAAAAGTTAGCAATATACATTTATTTATTTTTTTAACAAATTTGTTAAATTTCTTAGATGGTTGTTCTTGAAGGTATTCCTTTAATTGTTTATTGTTTTAGTTAAGGAATACCCTCAATAGTAATATTACGAAAGTATCGATATTAAGAAAAGACATAACATACCTATCGATGTTTGTAGAAGCGATGACTGCCGTTTCAGAAGGCGCGAAATTTAATTTTAGGATTTATAGGAAGCACGTAATTTTCACACCAGGCCCTCGTGGTTTGTACATAAGTTTAAGGTTAATAAGTATTCAACATTGCCCGATATTCGCTGTTTGCGAAAAATCTTGTGAAATTTATGAAGGGAAGGTGAAAATTATATCGTTGCATTTTTGTTTACGTTAAAGAGTGTTAAAAATATTTTCTTTTTGTTTCTTTTAATTTTTATTAATTAACAAACTCTTAATTTAATTAGAAAGCTAAAAATAACTGTTGGCTATTTGCGTTGTTTTGTCACGGTGAAGTGACAAATTCAATTTTAATTTATGACCACTTGTAAATTGTCAGCTCATTAAGCCCCCGATTAAGTAGGCACCCGGTGAAACTTTTTTTTATCACAATGGTAAATAGCTTTATTATGCACTATTTATGTCATCAATAACTCGGTCGTAAAGAATTTCCTTGATATTCAGACCCCACAAGAAATCAATGTGGTTCCAACGCTCCTCCGGCAGGCGGTACGCACTTCTAAGGGCCTTTGGATTCATGGTGTACCGGAGGCGATCCACGTCGATCAGACTGGCGAAGTAGTCGTTGTCACTGTAGTACAGATAGGTGGGCACCTCGATGCCCTCCACGTCGTATTCCGGCGGAGTCTTGCTGCTGTACTCCTTCTTGTTGCGCGTCGAGCCGTAGTCGAACTGCCGGAAGTAGCCCGAGTTGTACTCCTGCAGGTAGTGGAAGATCTGGTTGACCGAACAGCCAGCCGGAGTGGTGGCCATGATTTCCGGCAGCATGGTTTCGTTGAGATACGGCGAGTTCCAGCCGCCCAGCAGGAACAGGATGTTGGAGCACATAAACTGGGAGATGGCCTCGTCGCTGCAGAGAAGGGCTCCGAACAGGTTCATCAGCTGCGTGTTGGGCAGGAACTCGGCGCTGCCGAAGAGCTCCACGAAGGCATTGGGCTGACCCAACAGGGGACCGCCCACCGTGGCCAAAGGACTCTCCATGTGCTCCATCCAGGCCACGGGAGCCAGCAGATGAGCCGACCTGATGCGACTCTTGAAGCGGGGGATCATCGAGTTGAGGACGAAAAAGGAGGTGGTGCCCTGGGAGTGACCCACATACGACAGTTGATCCACACCAGTGCGGTAGAGTACATAGTCCATCATTGCGGGCAGATCGTAGATCCCAATGTCGTGCCACTCAAAGTTCCAGAACGGCTGAAGGAGCGGGGATTTGGTGGCATGCTTCTTGGAGTAGGTGTTGCCCCTGGCATTGCCCATCCACACATCGTAGCCCGCCTCGGACAGCAAGTAAGCTAGTCCGCTGTGGGGTCCTGCGAGCACCCAGTCCGAGGAGGAACACAACAATCCGTGCATGAGGAAGACGACAGGTCGTCGGCCATCGTTACCAGTGTTCTTGGAGTAGGGAATACGATGCATGGTCAGGATGTAACCATCTGAGGTCTGCACCTCGTGCTCCTCGATCACATAGCCATGTCCTTTAACGAGGGTCACCTGGAAAATAGGGAGATCACTTGGTTAGTCAGGACTTTCGAGAGTGGGAGTCAAGGACCTCCTCAATACTTACAGTGGTCACCACACTTGCTCTTTCCGAATCCGCTGGCAAGGCTATAACCAATCCCAGACTTAACAAACCGGCTATTAATTTTAGCAACCACATTTTTTATATCACGGCTGCAGGTGCTTTGACCACTGACTTGGTCGCCCTTGCCTTTTATATGCCCCCCCAGCCACTTGATAATAATTCCTAGATTTGGCCAGCTAATTTATGACTGTTTTTTTTTTTTTTGACCACAACGTCGTTTATTCGCCAAGACTGATAGACCGTGTGGGAATTTCGATCCTAGGTGATTTAACTTACTAGCGGTCAATGGCGATAAGGCTTTCCCTATCACTCTCGTTAATCTTGATAGCTTCTGATTAGCCATAATTGCTGTGCGTTTGAGAGCAAATAGTATTTCCTGCTTATACTCCATTGAACTAGGCATTACTTAACAAAAATCAGGTTTTTGCTTAAGTACCAAAAAATAGGTAGAATTTATATATTTTATTATTAATACTAAACGCATATACTTATCATATTTCAAGATTAATATTTCTAATTAAATATATGTATGTACATTACTATATAGATTTTATATATATATATTTTTTTTATTGAAACAACGATAATTACAATTCAAACTCGCGCCATGTTACTTATCGATATACCAGCTAATCGATATTACACACAACACATTTAAACAACAATTTAAATCGATAGGTACACTATATAGATATTGCTCATCCCTAATAGTTGCAAATTAAATTTTTATTTGTGCCCACTTTTTAAGTAGGATAATAAATAATGAGGGATCGGGATCGCCGTGACAGAGATCGTGATAGGGAAAGGGACAGAGATCGGGAGCGGGACAGGGATCGAGACCGGGATCGCGACAGACGCCACCGGTCCAAGTCGCCCGCCAGAAGCAGCCGGCAGAGCTCCAAGTCGAAGAAGAAAAAGTCCAAGAAGTCGAAGAAGTACTCCCGGAGGAGTCGCAGCAGCAGTCGCAGCTCCTCGCGAAGCTCCTCCAGCAGCAGGAGCAGTTCCCTCAGCAGACACAGCAAAAGCAGGAGCAGGGACCACAACAAATCCCGATCCGCATCCCAGAGGACCACAAGAGCTCCCAGTTCGGAGAGCAACTCCCGATCCGCAATCACACCCTCAGTTGCCCCTGCCAAAACAAAACCCATTGATCTGATGGACACCAAGGTGCTGAAGGCTCTGGAGACCATAGACGAGGACTCCTTCAAGCCGGCCTCCTTCTTTAGCTCCCGGGATTCAAAGGAAACCTCCGAGAAGGTGATCATAGACCTGAACAACGAAACAGTCACACTGGCCAACAAGCCAGCCATTGCAGTCCGAAACGAAGATGTAATATTCCATCCGAACGTGAGTGGGTCACCTGGTGCTCTGATCACCCTGCTAATGGTATTTCTTTTGCAACCCCCACACAGTTCCTTGGCGATCCGGATCTCAAGGCAGAGAAGTGGCTGCGAAAACTCTACAATTACCGCCAGAAGTACACGCAGGAGTAGTCGAGTTCATACTCTGTATTTAAGAAACAATAAACCTATGTCTAGAATATATCGCTGCCCGTCTTCCGGGCGCGCTGCAGGGCCTCCGCCGGAGTCAGTTGCTCATTGGCCGAGGGCTCCTTGGCACTGCCATCTGCCTGCAGAGTGCCCGCTTTGAAGTCCTCGATGATCTTCTGCGAATAGACGGCATTGAACAGGTCCAGGCTGGTGAACTCCGATTGGACGACATCCGGCGCCTTGTAGGATACATATGGCTTCAGTTTGCAGCCGGTCAGGTCGGGCACTATGATTTCCGGAATCTTCTCGGGAATCTCCACGTACTGCCCGTCCACCATTATGCCCGTGTCGCGCACTCCTCGCTTATGAATGGGCACCGGCGGATTGGCCATCGTTTTTTGGGCCTCCTTAACCACGCGCGTTCCCCGTTTGTTGTACACATTGAATTTACGGAAGTTCCGCTTGCCCTCCAATACGGATGAGGTGCTGATGGTCCTCTGTTGGCACCGGAGTGCTATGGGCACTAGTTTCACACAATTATTCATTGTTATTTAGCTTTTTGGCGAGGAAAATGGTTAAATAACAAATGCGGGTGCACTGAACAGCTGATTGCTGGACTAGTGATGACAATTGGATAAGGAATTGTTTCGAGATTAAAATTGAATTTAGAATTATAAATGCCGTAAATTATAAACTGTTATAAATGTAAGGAATATTTTAAGGCTTGTTGGTGCTTTATTAAATATTTAAGTTCGAAAGAGGAACTTGATTTTATTTATATATCTGGAATAAATTATTTTGAGTGCAGTAAACATCTCTAGCTTATCGATATTCTTATCGACTATTTGTGCCGCCTGGCAGTGTTGAAAAGCACTGTTAGATTATTAGTGCAATTAAACTCCCAAAACGGCTTGTGTTTCTTATCACAAATTTATAAATTGAAAAACTGCCTTCTTTTTAAGCAATGTCGTTGCCGGCTGAAGAGGAGGAATCAGCGGAAGGTGCCGCGGATCATGATTTCATCGAACTGAAGAGCATGGAGGATGTGAAGGCCTGCGAGCAGCAACAATTACTGCAGTACGTCGAAAAGCTGCACGGAATTATTCGAAAATACGACACCAAACTAGCGGCCTACAAGCAAAAACTGGTGCACTTCGTGAGTTCGGATATTCGGGTTACCTAAAACCATCTCATTTAAAGTGATTTATCCCCAAAGCTAAACCAAGAAAAGACTTCCTGCGACAAAGCCGTCCAAGCAACCGAATCGGAGTTGCAGGAAAGCCAGGATTCCCCAAACAATGATGAAGACACCGACAAAAAAGACAAGCCCAGCGATTGTGAGTCAAGAGTTTCTTTATTCCTTCTATTATTGCTACAAATGTAGTTAGTACCTACTTCGATTTGCTGGCCACCGCGGCCACCAGCGCGGCTCCACGTCCTGATCCGTCCTCCGAGAGCATGATGTCCCACTCCTTGTCCGCCTTCACCAGCTTCTGCAGCGTCTGCCGCATGTAGGCATCAAACTTCGGATGATACCGGTACACGGATCCATCCATGCCGACTATCACACGACGGTTGGAGGTCCTGTTGACCAGGCCACTCACTCCGATGGCCACCAGAGTGGCCGCCCGCTTGGCTACGCACTCGCAGATGTACCTCAGCGTCTGGCAGTCCTCCACGGAGGCCTTCTCCAGGCCGAACAGCTGCTTCACGATCTTCCTGGTGCTGCCAAACTCCGGGAACGAGTCGTCCTCGATCTCCGAAATGTAGCGCGTCTCGAAGACCTCCGGGTTCTTCTGCAGCACACTGGCGAACTCCGGTCGCCGGCTGCTTTGCTTGAAGATCAGCTTGCGCTCGAGGGCGCGTAGCAGGACAAGGCGTACTAGGTTGCCCAGATACATGCCCGCCGTCATCTTCTCGAACAACTGCTCCGACCGGTTAATGGACTTCTCGTCCACCTCGCGATCGTACTCGGTGCGCACAAAGTCCAACTGCCCGCCCTCGCCAAAGGCGCCCCACTCCGCGTTCACAATCACCTGTCGTTTCGTCCTCTTAAAATCCGCTTGAAGGAGATCCACATTCTCCACATCCTCCACGTAGCAGGCATTGCAGCCAGTGCCCACAATGACGCCCACACGGCAGTCGGCGTTGCGATGGGCGCAGGACATCAGTGTGCCTGTTGTGTCGTTGAGAATGGCCACCACGGCGATGTCGGCATCGCCGCGCCGCTGAATGGCCTCGTGCAGCATACGACCCACATCCTCGCCCTCCACGCCGGCACAGTCGAAGCCCTTGGTCCAGCGCACCAGGAGGCCCTCCTTGAGGCCCAGCTGCACGCAGGGAAAGGAGAAGGTGAAGCCCAGCGGCAAATAGGCGGTCTTCATATCGTGCTTCTCCACGAACTTGGCCAGGCAGCCGGCGATGTGATCGAACAGCTCCACGCCCGGACCCACCATCAGGTCCTTGGGCACGGCGTAGATCTGCGATTCGACCGTGGCATCGTGGTGACCCTTCAGCGAGACGAGCAGCACCCGGAAGTTGGTGCCGCCGAGATCCAAGGCCAGGTACTTGCCCATCTCGTCGCCCGTTGGCAGATCCTGCACGTACGTGGGAAAGCACTTCACATTGGCCTGCGGATGTGTGGAGCGCTTCAGGCCGCGGGCCACCTCCAGGCAGAAGCGACTGTACACCTCCTGCACCTGGTAGTCGCTCAGCACAAAGGGTTGCATAAGTTCTCGCACCTCGGCGTCCAGCATTTTGCTTGGCTAATCTTGGTTGTAACCGCCTCGAACGATGAGTAACGACTAACCAGGCGCCTGGCCAGCCCACGGCGATTTGGAACTGCACTGGGAACTGCCTGATAAGACGGGATGCAGTGCGCCAGACGTGGAAACAACTGCTGCCATTGCAATCTGGGCGCTGCGTAGCAAATTAAAAACGAAAACACACCTAAGTAGCTGATTTGCGCCGATTCGGAATCTAAATCTGAAACTACAACTGCGCGATATGCTAATCGCTTAAGTCCCGGCTGCTGCTCGTCAATTGCTGGCGATAGCTCCTGATTTGCCACCCTACAAATTAGTTATAGATCGAGGCTAGTTTACTATTTGGATGGTTATAAAAGGCCACCATTCAGCAATGCAACTCAATCAAGAGAGACATGTATTACTAAATACTTAATTTTATTTGTCAATTTTAAAAGGATGGCATATAAGGAGAACGACCCTCAAAAATTGGTTTTTTATACTCTTGAAAATATTTAAAAATGTAGAATTGTCTAAAAATTCATTTGGTAAGGTTCTCAAGGTTATTGACACAAGTCAGACCTTTGAATAAATGTTTAAGGGTAAAGTTCCTAAGATTTATTATTTAAAAATTAAATTATACTAAAATTTCTTATAAAGAGAGTGCAAAATTCGTGCAAAAAAAAATGGCAAGGCCACTTTTCCATTTCCTGGCCACCATATCAAAGACAATAAAAGTCATAAACTGTCACTGGGAGGGTAAAGCCGAAACACGCCTCCTGAGCTATCGCAGAGATAGTGCGGCTTCAAGGAGTGCATCTTACATGCACAGCCCACCCACTTCCCTATCTGTAGGGGTCTCAGGTCGATTAATATAGCGTGCGTCAAACATCCCGGTCCGCTAATGCCCGAGATTAGCGCTAAAGTGTCGCACACGGGCTAACGCCACTGCCCCTGGCTGAAAAGCGGACCAGCCCTTGACACCACTTCTGTTATGATTGCAATGATTGCACAAGAAAGCCGGTTGTCACGTAGCCTGAACTTCAGTTTTACGAGCTTTAATAAGGATATAAATCAATAGTCATATCTAGAACAATATTTATTTAATTGATCGATATAAAAATATACCCCTTTAAGGCCTTTTAAATATTTTAATACCTAATCAATAACAATTAAAGTATTTATACTTTCCATGTCTAAAAAGCATCTAAATTTTGCAGTATCGGCGACAGATGCATTCAGCTTCGTGGATGAGATGCGGCAGGCGGCCAAGCACGCCGAAAACCTGAACAACTTCGTCTATGAGCCGACATCGGGCATGTACTACGATCCCAAGACGGGCTACTACTATAACGCGGTAAATAAGCTATAAACAGCGGACGTAATCTTTATGACGTTACGTTTCGTTCTATTCCGCGATGCGCCGACTGCACCGACTGCACCACGGTGACTTTCAGGGGTTATCGCACCGGCGAACCTACATCAATTTGCTAATCTCCGCCTGCTTCTCGCTCTCTTCCTGCTTCCAGGAGTACGGGTTGTATTACGATGGGAACACAGGCTGCTACTACAGCTATGACCACGGCAAAGACTCGTACGAGTTCCACTCGCAGGCGCAGGTGCAGGTGAGTGACTCCTGTGCCACACCACGACCACACTAACCACCGTTCTTCTCCTCCTCGCTGCGCAGCCTGTGAGCGACTGCGCCTGTAGTAGCCTTTTAGCCGATTTTCACAAACTCAGCATAGACCGAATGCGTAGCAATGCATTAGGTAAGCGCCAAGGCCCAGAACTAGCGATAAAAACGCGGATTTCTTTTCTCCACTTGGTTGCAGGCGAACGAGGCGGCGGCGGCGGCGGCGGCGGCGGCCAAGCCGGAATCGGCGGACGAGGACGAGCAGCAGGTCGAGTTCGATGAGCTGGGCGGCGTCATCACGGATCCCGAAACGCTGAAAAGGATCAAGGCCGAGAAGCAGAGGGTTAAGGAACGCGCCGAGAAGTCCAAGCGCAAGGCCAAGGCAAAGAAGAAGTCGAAAAAGCACAGCAGGAAGAAGCGCAAGAAGGAGCGACGCCACAAGTCGAGGAAGCGGCACAGGGACTCAGGGGATGACCGCGATGAGGATGCCGAGGAGGGCGAGTTGTCGCAAAGCAGCGACTCCAGTTCCGACTCCAGCGATAATGATGCTCAGAGCAGCAGCAGCAACAGCGACACGGAGGACAGCAGTGTTCCGGTCTTCAAGGCTGCCGGTCGCTTTCAAGGTGCTTAGAAATTCCGCGTTTTTATCGTCGTTTTCTTAAGTTTAAACCACTAACTTTTTCTCCCTTTTCGTAGACATTGCCAAGAAGTACCCGCCCTCGCTGCGCGTCATTGTCCAGGAGACCAATGTGGATAGTCTAAAGGTGGGAAGTCTGCATTTGATCACCTACAAAGGCGGCTCATTGGGTCGCGAGGGCGCCCACGATGTCATCATTCCGGACGTGAACGTGAGCAAGTGCCACTTGAAGTTCAACTACGAGGCCAAGCTGGGAATCTACAAGTGCCTGGATCTGGGCTCCCGCAACGGCACCATTCTCAACGGTTCTCCCATGGCCAGCGATGCTATGGACCTGGTGCACGGCAGTGTCATCACCTTGGGACAGACCAAACTCCTGTGCCATGTGCACGAGGGCAACAGCACCTGCGGGCTGTGCGAACCGGGTCTGTTGATAGAGACACCGGCGCCGGCTGTGGCCACAGTTGGCGCATCCACCGCCACTGTATTGTCCCACAAGGAGCAGCTCAAGAAGCTGCAGCGCAAATATGGCCTGGAAAATGAGAGTGAGTCTGCCTTCCTTAAAGCTTCATAGATCTAATTTCTCAACTATATTACGTATTTCAGAATTTGTAGAGACCAGTGGCAATGGTCAAGCCTCCAACTACAACGATCGTGCCGCAACTAGACGTGTCAAAGTGGGCAGCAGCACGGATAAGGAAAAGACCGAGGTGGCTTGTGTGAACACGTGAGTGGTGGCTTATAAAACTGATCCTTTGCTGGTTGATCAATGGCTATATTTTTTAGTGAGATTGGCAGCTCAAACAAGGGCTTTAAAATGCTGAGCAAACTGGGCTGGCAAAAGGGCGATACTCTGGGCAAGACCAATGCCAGCACTGGACTTTTGGCGCCTGTAAGTATTTAGGAAAGCTTAACATATTCAAAACTTACCCATTGCTCATTCTCTATTATTCACAGATCACTGTGGTGGCCAATGAGGGCACAAGTGGACTGGGGAACAGTGACCCAGTGAGCTCCCGACCCATGGACAAACGAAAGTTGGCCAACTTAAAGATCACCCAGGCGCGATATCAGCGCGCCAACGACATATTCGATGATAGTGATTAGAAAAAGGCATTTTTGATTGTTGGAAACACATTTAATTAACAATTACTCAAACATATTCATAAGTATTGGGTATATATGTATGCATATATACATCGGTTCTATATATATATTATATGTATATATTAATTCAAAAATCTTGCTATAAGGTTAAGCTATCAGTCAATTAATTAATTTAACTTCGCTTATGAACAAAAAGAATAGAGGGAAGGTAATGTTAAATAAATATGACGTCGCGTATGTGGATCGGATCTAAGCTAAATGCGAGCGAAATGCGCATACAAACCAATCGTTTAAAGTAATTACCGTTTAGCCTATGTTAATGTTAAATACAAAAGCCTCTTAAGATATGTGGTTTCTCTTGCGATACATGCTGGATAAGAATTGCTGCAATACGTTATGTTGTATGTTGTATGGTTGATAATACTTTGCCCTGTATGTATGTAAAATGTATCCGATAATATAGTGTAGTGTAAGCATGGTTGGCAACAGCCTAAGGCTAAGGCCCATCCACCGATTACAACACGAAAACGCACAACGAGAATCTTTGGATGTTGGAACTACGGAAGAACACGCTACATTATGTGGACTCTGTGGGTCGTGGAGATGCCTCCTCAATCCTCTAGCAGCTCCCCTGGGACTTGACGCCAATAAAGTATCGGGATTCGCAGGAGTGCTTGTGCATCTCGCACCACGAGTTGTATGTATGGTTGTTGTAGCCGCATATTTTGTGTACCTGCTTGAATCATTCACTCACTGATTAGTGGAACATTTGGGTATCGAATGGACTTCTATACTCACCGGTCGCTGCTGTTTCCGCGGACACTTGTAGCGACAGGACACGCACCGCGGCTGGCGCGTCTGCAGATCCACCAGGCAGCTATCCTTCGGCCCACACTTGATGTCCGCACAGCTCACAGCTCGGCCCGCTGCAATATAAAGTTTACGATGCGAGCGCATTAATGGCGGCTGCCTGTGGTTAAGTTTCGGCTTTGTTTTATGACTGGCAGTTTCGGTTTAATGGCCCCTGTACACTCGACTGCATGTCCTGCCCCCCACGAGACTTCGGGCAGGTGCTGTCCAGATTACAGGAGACGAGTTCCACCAGTTTGGGGAAAACTTTCCAATATTTTAGGGCCCAATTTGGGGTCAATTTCAAATAAAAAACTTGCCCTTGGCGATTCATTAACTCAATAAGATACAATTTGTATGGATATTCTAAGAACTTAGTCTTTAATACATTGTAATAAACTTTATACAAATTATTTCTGTCATTTTATTTGGTACAAAAACATAAATGAATCGTTGATTTAAGGGGATAAAGGATGCATATGCATATTTAAATCTGCTGATCCTTCCTTGTGCCTACTGCAACTTCAATTTTCTAAGCTGACACATTATTTACACCACGCGCTATAGAGCGGACACAGCAAAACAAATCCACACAGAAAATAATAGTTTCAAGAATCAAATGTTTTTAAAAAAATATTCTGTATATTAAAAAATAATTTAATTTAGAATAATAATTTAGTAAACATTCCATTGATTTCGGAATAAAAGTAGAGTCACTTTTTATAAAGCATTTTGCTTAATTAATAGGGTTCAAAAGAAATGGAAACGGGTAACTAATAGTTGAGGCACTCGACTATATCGTTTCATCTAGTTTACTTTCCTTACATTCAAAATAGGGGTCCTAAAAATCATTTATTATTTCAGAAGAAATATAAATATGAAACATGAAAGCAATAGCAGTACTTTTCCCTCATTTAATGCTTGTTATTATATGCGATTATAAAAAATAAATTAAGAATCAAAAAACATAATGTTATCAGTTTTTTGTTCACTTTGCATAGATTGAAATATGCATTGCAATGGTCATTTAGGATAACTAAGTTTTGTTCTCGTTTGCCTACCTTCTTTAAATCTGTTATACTAAAATATCAATAAGATCACCGAGATGGTATCATATTTTTTTCTGTGCACAAGGGCTCTTCCTTTTGCCTTTCCTCATCCGCAAACCCATCCGCATCCCCATTCCCCTGCATCATTGAGCCATCCGCGCAAGACTGGTAGCATCTTCGGACCGGGCCAACAGCCAACATCCGACTGGTGCGACTGCCAGTTAGCCAGTCAGCCAGTTAGCCAGTTAGTCAGTTAGCCAGTCAGCCAGTCGAGCAATAAAGCAGCCAAGCGGTGCGCAGCCGCAAATGCGGGGCAAAATATATATGTGTTTATCGTCGACATGATCTGCGACTTGGCAACATTGTTGCACAGTGCCCTCCGGGCATTGTCGATCGGAATTGCAATGGCAATGGAGGTGGAGCTGGAGCTGGAGCTGGAGCTGGAGCTGGAGCTGAAGCTGTAGCTGGAGGTTGTGGCATGGGTTTGGGCTTGGGTGGAGCCGCCAAGGGAGGTTGGATGTATGCGACTGCATCTGTAGTTCGGTGCGTGAAAGTCCGCCGTCTAGCAATTCGTAACAGTTAAAGTTTATTAATTTCAACTGCCAATTTAGCTTTAGGCAGATACGTCCTTTACGCAGAGAGGTGGAGGAGGGGTGGTGGGGGGATAGGTCCTCCCCCCGCTCGATGTCCCGCGCACTTGTTGATTGTGATGAATGTGGCAGTGGCCTCCAGAGCGGGAGCTGCTGCACCGCTGGTTATGCCTGATAATGCCGTCACAAGACGAGCCAACTATAATTTGTTATGTCGACGTGGTTTAATCAACGCCGGCGGCCGTTGGCGGAACTTATTGCAACATTGTGTGGATGGGCTCTTCTGGTCCGGTCTGCTCTGGTCTGGTCTGGTCTGTTTTGGTCTGGCTGGGATGCGTCGTGGGTCATGTGTCTGGTGTACATGCGTGTTCCCATTCAGACCAGACCGGCCATTTTGGCATTGCGTGTTGTTTAAGGTGATTTTAATACGATCATAAACTACAGTCGGCCCAGAGGAAGAAGAGCCAGACGCTCGACCAGACAAAAGTGACGTCGCGACGACGTTGGACAGTTGGACAGCTGGACAGTTGGACAGTTGGACAGATGGACATCCCAGACCCAGACCGGACTTCATCCACTCCTCGAGAGTTTGCAATCACAGAACCTGCGTCGCCGCAGAACGTTGCGAAAATGGCGTTTTAATGGTTTGTACGTGTAGTCATATTTCTTGGAGCCAACGGCAAACTTTTCGTGGCTTGTGCCGTGGTTTGCCGGCACTGCCCCTCTCCCCTCGTTTCCCCCTCTTGGAATTTTTTCAAGCCTGAGCCCGGATCGCGACGGAAAATATTTATGTGAAAGCAGACAAAAACAAACAAATGCCCAAAGAGCCATAAACTTACTAACCATGAAGATAAAAAGGCTGAGGAGCCAACGCATTATCTTATCGCCAGACGATCCACGTAACATAACGAGTACAGACGCACATTAAGCAGCAGGAAGGAAGCCCAGAGAAGCGGAAGGAGCAGGGCTCGATACCAGGGGCATTCGCTTGGGACGGGCATTCCAGATCAACAAACTGCATGGACTCACGCACAAGTGTTTTTCAGCTTGGCCATAAGACTAAAAGCAAGAGTGAATAGTAGCTAACGATCTTTATTTAGAACCCGGCTACCGTTAAGGGGGATTACGAAAATGGACGGACAATCAGTGAATGAATATGCAATTGCTTGTATCTCTTCGGCAATCTAGAAGCTATGAAAATGTTATTAGCAGGTAGGCTTTGAAAAACATATCTTAGAATTTAGAGCTAGTTGTGCTTTACCTAAGGAAAGTTTATTCAGTTTTGGTTCATTGTGCTGTGAGCTCATATACAAACCACATCAAAATTATTTATAAAAAAAGAAAGTTACATAAAAAAAAATCTTGGATGAATTTCACGACTGTGAGTTAGGTGTGTTAAGTGAGAAATGTGTATATAGAGTGGTGTTCTAAAATTAAGTGAAAGCTAAAGAAATCATGTGAAACCGTTAAAATCTTGAATAAATCGAGAGTGGAAGTGAAATGTGTAACTAGAAATATTTTCAATATTTGTGCGCTGTGTTTTTTAAAATTAAGTGAATGCTAAAGAAATCATGTGAAAAACAAAACAACCAGAATGGCCCCAAGAAGTTCAAATAAGTACGGTTTCCTTTTTAACAATTTGTTTTTCAGGTTCAACTTTTCCAGGTGGATATATCAAAATGCATGAGCTCAGATGGGTTAAACGTTATACGCAATAAAGGTTAAGAAATGAAGTATCATGTAGCGACGCCGAATACTTATTATGAAAATTGAGGACTACTGCAGAGCCACATCATTGATAAATAATAATACCGAACAGAATGACCGTATGGGGGAATTTTGTCAATGGCAGCTGCTGTTGAAGCTTTTGTTTTCGCATTAACTACACGCTGTAATTTGCAGCAAAACACTGCAATTAACAGGCAATTGCAGCACGGCAGCCCTCTTTTGTCTTCAGCCCCCATGGCATACTAAACTAGTTTATTCCGTCCGTCTCCATCTATGTCTCCCATCCCATCCGATTTGCTCAGAGGTTCTCGAGTTCGTCTCCGGATTTGGTGCGATAGCACACGCCCTCCACGCCTTCCAGCACCACTGATTGCCACACGGGAAGAAAATTTATGATATATACCAATTATTTTACATTCAAATGAAACTATTGCCCTAACGTTTAAACAGAAATGACAGTAATGAAATTAATAACAGCTTGAGACGTGTGATGACTGATTGCCTCCATAAAGATACTTGTTAGATCTGTTAGAATGAATACCTAATATAAAAAAATAACTCATCAGAAATGAATACCAATATCAAACCAAAACTCATCAAACTGAAACTTTGTTTTAAAAAATGTTGTTAAAACGAGTTTGACAAAGCAAATTTGAACTAAATGTCCAAGTTACGAACTGCGAGGAATAAACATATATTTTGGTTATCAATGTATAGATTAGTTCAGTTATTTCGGTTTTATAATGAAACGTTTAAATTTGTTTAAATGGTTACGTTAATATTAGTATTTAATATAATTTTTTTATTTTAAATGAAAACATACATTGTATAGATCAATTATAGATGTTAATGCAATTTTTAAGAAATTTAAGTACGTGAATGGCTGAAGAAAAGTTATTATATAACCAAAAACGTATAACTATCTATTTCGTTATATGCAGAATGTAACAATTGGATTTAACAATGTAATTAGCTCAAGCAATACATGTTTTTTTAAGCAAATCAGATATTTTTATGAGAAGTTTGCTGATAAATTTCTTAAAAACAAATGTAACCGATTGTTCCAGGAAGAAAAAATGTTTGGTTCGAAGGTCTTGGTAAAAAAAGAAATCGTTTCAATTAGTTTAATAATTAGCTTAACTTTTAAATTTTTCAGCATTTTCTTTTAATTTAAATCAAATATTACACATCCTACGAAATGAATATAGCGTTTGCGAATTGTATTTAACGAAGACTTAATGAAACTTTTAATCTTAAATTACTCTTTCTGGTGGAAGCGATTGTTCCGATAAAAATAATGATTGGTTCTAGGGTTTTGGTATAAAAATAAATCGTTCCAATTGGTTTAATAATAATTGGCTTAACTTTTAAAATTTTTTCAGAATTTTCTTTTATTTTAAGTCATTAAATAAATGTTTCTGGTTCTCGCACATATATGGAATGCTAAAAAATAAATATTATTCAAAGAAAATAAATAATATCCATGTTACATATATCAGTTTGATATTATGTAATAGATGAATAGAGAAATGTCTATCGCAAAATACAAAATTATGATTGAGCCTCGGGTCTTCATACATTATATTAACAATTTTAATCAATTTATTAGATTTAATTAGATAAACGCTTTACATGTAGAAGATATATTTCTGATATCGATTAAGATTTTTACTTTTCCTAAAAATCATTAATCTTGTGCTCAAAAATGACACAATTTATAAGATTTAATTTGCTAAACACTAGTTTTGAAAGGATATAGTTCAGATATCGAAATATTTTTAAAAAATTAAATTTTCTTAATATATTAAAATGAAAAATGATTAGTGAAAAATGTAAATGACACATGATATATATTTGGATGAGACTATTAACTGTTCAATGCCATATGCCATTTACTATGACAAGGGTGAGACACAATACAACATCCCAAGATTTAATTATTCCTGCACTTTTTCTATGTCTCGGGATTTATTTATCCCTGTAATTCCTATACAATATCTCAGGATTTTCCACAGCACATCGGGATTTAATTAATAATAATAATAATAATAATCAAACTATGACAAGGGCGAGACATATTTGTGAAATCCCTTTACCTTCTATGGCAGTCATCTGACAAATATGAGGAATGATACTTTACAATGAAGTTGGTGTGCATCTCTGAATGATTTTTCGCTGTGCACTTTCTGTCGTGGGCCGACTTGGGGCATTATAATTAATTGGAAATCGGAGTCGATCAATCGGATGGCAACCGCAGAATTAATAAGCATGAATGATGCCGACGACGCGAGTGTTGGCTGTAATTGTGGATGCGCCAGTACCCGTACTTGTAGTCAATGTGGAGCAGAGCTGACGGGCTAATCAAATTGCTGGCAATCATGGAGCCGTATAAGCAAATGTAGCAATTTCAGTCAAACACCGAGAGAGCCGGCAACTTGATATGGCCAAGCTGCAGACGACAACAAACCCAACAGCATCAACAACAACTTGTGGCTGTGACGCGATTCGATTCGCCTTTAACTCAACTCAACTCAACTCAACTAACGCGGTTCAACTTGGGCTGGCTGGAAACCTCAGTCAAGTCAATCAAATGCAAAATTGCGGTTCTTTGTTGATTGTTGTTAAATTCGCACAACCGCTATTCAGCACCGCGATTGCAGGCAACAATTTGCATTTACCGACTGCAACTAGGCTTTCCATACCAATTAATTTGATGGATTTTCGCTGTCTGCAGCCAAAAAATACATACCTCGACAGGGTCCCGGATATGCCACGGCAATGGAACGTCCAATTTTGCAAATCATTCGATTTATATCACAGGCGCTCCTATATGTCTTCCCATCCACGCCGCACACGGCCTCACTGGCATCCATATCCGCATCCAGTCCATCCCAGGGACACTCAATCCGGCAGGAGATGCAGTGCGGCATCATGTACTGGTCCTCCACGCAGGTCAACCCATTCAGGCACTGGACTCCGCTGCAGCTGTCTACGGAAGGTGGATAAATTAAAGGATTTTGTTATGAAATATGAATTATTTTCTGGGATTAAATGTACAATGACTTGGAAACTGTCTCAGCTTAATAATTATAGGGTTTATGTGGTTAGCTTTCTGTATTAAAATTAACAAAACAAATATTTACTTATTGTTGTTCTATCTTCACAATACAATTAAATGTATGCAGCACCCTAAATATATTATTTCTCATTATTTTTGTTGTAAACCACACCCTAAATATATTAGCACAATCAGCACTATTTATGTTATTTGTAAACAATATTGTCATATCTTAATTATCATATGTAAACCACACCTAAAATAAATATATATTGTACTTTTGTAAACCATATCATAAAATAAATATTGTATTTTCCAGTTTGTAAATAAAATTTACCAAATAATTGCTTTTTTTACAATGTAACCTTTAACCTCTGATTAATAAAATGTTTTTAAATCAAGTGCGCACTATTAATTTTTTAGTTTTTGTCCCTTTTTAACCATTTGAAAAGAACACGGCCACTAATCATCGCAAGATGTTGCACCTTGCAACTATGTTTTTGACATTTACGAATGCTTTTCGCATAGAGGCGCTGATTGTGCCTATAAATAAGTAGTTGGCCAATGTCTATGATTAGCCTGAAGACCGTACCGTACCGTACCGTACCGTACCCCCACTCGTGGACTCTCGGATCTCTTGGGATATATGTACATGCGCTTATATGGCTGGCAATAAACTGTCGAAATTTATCAGGGGGACATATGCGGCCCGTTGATGCGAAAAAAAAAAACGCGAAACGCCTTGGCGCCAACTGTGACACTCGCGAAATATTGCAATCATTTTTCTGCTCGCAATTGAATGCGAATGAGTGGTCGCCGGAGATCGGATCGGAATTGCCGATTGGGCATTCCATTGGATATATTGGCACGCGCCAACGTTAGATTGCTGGAATTGCTGTGTTGCTGTTGCTGCTAGCCAACTTGGTGTTGCTGCTGTTGCTGTTGCCACAGCCATTGCCGGTTATGTGTTGCAAGTTGCTCGAAGCTAGTTGCTAGTTGCTAGTTGCAGAAGCAACAGAACAGAACAGAATGTCGTGTGCTTGCGGCTAATCCAACAAGTTCTTTGGGTTCTTGGCTCATCGTTCTTGTACGCCGTTTTTATTGATCATTTGAGCATGTTTGCGAGTGCTTCCTGTATCATTAAATTATTACACAACATTTCTGGCTTCAGTCTGGCTGGCTGGCTAGCTGCTGGCTGGCTGGTTGGCCAGTTGATTTCACCACTGGCGACAAGTTGTTGGCCGTAATTGAAATGTGCAATAATTTGTCATCTAATCTAATTGTGGCGCTGCTGCGTTTTGGCACGCGAGCAACCCAGTCCACCTACACTCACAGAAATGTTAAGAATTAGCCAAAATAGTCACTTAAAAAAGAACACTGCCTCAGTTTAATTTGACCACATTTTTGCAATAGGATGAAAAATATTTAAACATTAAAATTAAAAAAGAGCGTAGACCCAAAACAAAAACTATTGTTACTTAAATTTTAAAAAATATTGGGAATGAACAATTTCTCAATAAGATAAGATAATTATTTTGTACCAGTGCAGTGTCTATAGCACATTTTCTATATTTGGCAAACATTATTAAAATTTTATGGAACGATAATGTACGTATGCATGTAGAATTATTCAATTTGATGTACTATTTTGTACCAGTGCAGTGGATATAGCAAATGGAAAACGTTATTCTAAATTAACTAATTCCCAATTTAATGTATTATTTTTTCCCACTGCAGTGGCTATAGCATATGGCGTATGGTAAATGGTATTGGCGGACTCACTCTTGCAGTGGCCCCGATAGGCGACCTCCAGTTGGGCGTTGTTGGTGCGGCAGGCGCGCTTGCGCAGCTGGCACTCGGTGTTGTAGGTGCGTCCGTCGGAGCCGCAAACCGGATTCGAGTGCAGTTGCTGCTGTGGATGCCGCTGCTGCTGCTGCTGCTGGTGAAAAAGCATCCGAGTTAGCCCCGAGGAGTAGGCAATGGTCAGTAATCAGTGGTCAATGGTTAGTGGTCAGTGAGTGAGGAACAATGGAGAATGGAGGAGACTCACCAGCGGCAGGGGCTCATAGATTCCGATGCCGATTCCGCCCAGAAGAGCCAAGTCATGGGCATTAGCGAGGTCCGATGACGCAGCCGTTTCACTTCCGCGTTGCAACTGAAAGATGCGATTTGGCTTCGGATTCGGATGTGAGCCAGAGCCAGAGACAGAACCAGAGACAGAGCCAGACATTGTGGTATTTGCTGACTGCTGGGCTTCTGTTGCCATTCGATGGTGGAGTCCATTGTCTGGACTTGGACTTGGACCGGGATTTGGAGCATGCTCAATGCGTCTGGCATGCTGGTGTCTGACTCTAGCCGACTGTCTATTAATGTCGTTGGCGGGTTCATTAGCATTTGCCAAGTCGCCAAGTCTAGACTGAGCCAAGTCTGCAACTGCATCGGCATCTGCATCTGCATCTGCATCTGCATCTGCATGTACCGACGACTGCCTGGGCGTCTTGTCTGCCGGGGACGAGTCATTGGCTCTGGCTCCTGTCGTCATTGATCTTGTTAAGTGTTTGCCATGGCTGTTTCTGTGCCTGCGCCTCTCATAGCCCCTCATCTCCACTCGGCCACGTTTGGCAGTGCCAGCATTGGCATTTGCGTTTGAGTTTGAGTTTGTGGGCTGATCTGGCACTGGCACTGGCTTTGGCTTTGGCACTGGCACTGGCAAATTGCTGCTGTCTATGATCAAAAGTCTTCGGTGCTTCGACTCGCTCGGCAGCTGCAGCTTTCTTTGGTTATCAGCACGTTGGCGTTGCCTGCCGCCGTCTAATTCTAAATTGTAGTTGGAATTCTCGCTACTTAGGCTACGGGATTCGCGCGACATGTCCTGTTGCTGTTGCTGTTGCAGTTGCAATTGCATTTGCCGTTGATGTTGCTGTTGCGTCCTGCGACGCAGCGCTGCTCCGCATTCGGGGGCACAAACGCACTTGGGCCGACCTTTGCGCTTCACACACTTTTTATTGGTCCCGCACTTGAAGCCCTTGCAGCTTTCTAGTAGGCATAAATAGGGCATAAAATAAAAGTTAAAAGTCCCCAAACCATAGCCACTCACCCATGCAGGGCGAGCACTCCACTCCGCCACCGATGGCCGTCGCAAAGAAGTACTCCACGCTGCTCAGCTCGCGATCTGTGTAGGAAAAGCTCTGGCTGGCGCCACAACACTCCGACCTCGAGATGTTCGTCGAGAAGACCTGGCCGCACTTTCCGCTGCCCAGGTGCGTCTGCCAACAGGTGCCAGCTAGTAAGGATAACAAAAATTATTTATTTAAAAATTGTACAATAACTCCTTTTAAGCTAATTCTCTCCAAAAGTAAACCTCTCCTTGTAACTCACCTAAGTTTTAAGAAATCTATTTAAAACCTATCGCTAACAATTCTAATGTATTATTTAGACACTCGTTGTAACCTACTTGTTTATCGGGTTGCTGCAGAAATGTTATTCCACCAAATACCACTAATAACTACATTTTTATGAAAAGCCCAAAATCTTTAATGAACAATTTTATACTCAAAAGCATTTGGGTGCCAAATTTCTTAAGATTTTTATAATTCATAAAATAATATAGCCTGACACTTCATTTTTATCACTGAAAATTCTTTGCCAAAAAATATATTCAATCGAAATATATATATTACATATATGTATATTTATGTAAAAACATTAATATATATTTTTGGAAAATCTTTGTTTAAAATTCTTAAAACTCAAATGCCAAATGTATTAAATCTTTGAGTTTGACATTGTTTGAGTAGAAAACTATAAAAAAAAAATTATTTTTATAGCAAATACCTTTTAAGCTAATGAATAACATTATATACAACTTCTAAAATAAATACACAATACTTTTCATTTTTAATGGTGTAATGAATCATGCTAGCCATGGCCAAAAAATAAGTTGAGTGAGCAGTTTTAATGTGTTTTCGATTTCTCAGCGTTTATATAAGGTACATGAAAACCCTCCAAAAAAAAGGTGTAAAATAAAAATGTTATTTCCCGGAGCTAACCGGAAGAAAACAGTTCAAGCTCCCCTTTCGCAGTGGTCAAATTACTTGCAGGTATTGGACTAAGCAAAACAAATATTATTTGTTTACGTTTGAGATTCAGCAGGAATGCGATGTGCCGGCTGCTAATGGAAATCATGCAAATATTGCTGAGAATTCGCGCGGTTTTTCACACATTTTTGTTCATCTGCATTTTGATCTTCTGCTTGTTGTGATCGAATCGATTTGGCAGACCCAAGCAGATTTTTGGATTTGCTGGATAAACAAACAAGCGGAGATATGGGCTGTGAGAAATTGCGTCACATTTGAGAATAATGTGACACATTTATCGAGGCGAATGAACTGGCGAATATACATATATGCAGGCGCCACTCTCTTGAGATACTATTCAGAGATTCAGATACAGATGTATCTGGCAAATGCGGAGAAACTGACATGCAGCTAGCTAACTAACTACTTACCCGCCGCCAGGCGAAAATTCAGTAGCAGCAATCCAATTAACAGAGCCATCAAAGGCTGTCCAACCAACTGATGGCCAGCGCCAGTAGTTGCTGCTGCTGCTCGCGGTGTTGCTGCGGTGTCGGCTGATGTTGCTGCCGTGCCTCTTGGTGTTGCTCTCGTGCAGCGCATGCTTTTCATTGGACTAGAACTGGCCAAGTGTTCGTGTTGCTGCTGGTGTTGCTTGTGCTGCTGTAGCTGGTGTTGCTGTTGCTGCTGTTGTTGCTGCTGTTGATGTTGTTGCTGATGTTGCTGATGTTGCTGTTGTTCACGTGCCATTGACACCTCGTCAGAACAATCAGGCAACGCATTGACGTCACGGCCATGGCAGCAGCAATTGGCCAACTCTTGCAAAACGCTCCATGCGCTTACTATAAATAAACTTAGAATTGTTCTACATTCGCGGCTAGTTGCTCTTGCCAATTGTGTTGCTTCTGATGTTGATGTTGCTGCTGACGTCTTTGACATTGCTGCCGCTAATTGGCTCAGTGTACGCGCTTCCGCTGCCGTCGATCTCGCAGGAAGTGCGCGGATGGCCGGCATCGCTGCTCTGCGCTTGAATTTGTAATTCGATTTTAGAAAAGTCAAATTGTTTTGGCTGCTCGTCGGCTGATGATGATGATGAGGCATGACAACGGCAAGTGCTGCGGATAAACAAAAAGCAAGGGTAGGCAAACGCACTCGAGTAACAGGTAACAGCTAACAGGTAACAGCTAAGAGGTAACAGCTAAGGGGTAAGAGGTAAGAAGTAAGAGGCAAAGGATGGATTCAATTAGACAAAGCACACTGCCACTCCAGCTCGAAGTTGGAGTGGCACGCCAGCAACATGATGCAACCGGCGGCGACAGCAGCAACAGCAGCAGCAGCAGCAGCAGCAACAGCAGCAACCACAGTCAAGCACCAAGAATGTTTTGCACAAAAACGACGGCCAAGAGGCAACAATTAAGTCTCAAACGTTGAGTTGACATTGAGCAGGCGGTTTTCAAAATGCGACTACTAAAAATAAAGAACCTGTTGCTGCTGCCACCGCTGTGTTGTAGGTTTGCCGCATTATGCACCGTCTGTCTGGCTCCGTGCACACAGAGAAAGTTTGGAATAAATATATTGTTCATTTTAGTTCATTAGATGGGCAATCAAATACCATTCAACAATTTATATTTGTGGCAAATAAAAACCATACATTTTCTAATTTCAGTTCAACCTTATAGTAGAAAAAATTGTTCCTAAAGACAAGCAAAGACAGAAAAAACTACCCCATTCTAGAACATCGATTTATTTTTTCAAATTAAAAGCTTTCGGGAGCATTCTTATAATGAATTTTACAAAGGGGCTAAGTTCGATCGGTTGACTTTGCTTTTTTTGGGAACACTTTTGTTATAATTCTTGATAGGGTTTTTTAAAAATTTTCGAATAAAAAGCTTTTGGGAGCATTTGAATACTGAATTTTTTGATTATTAATTTTATTATTATTATTTTTATTTATTTTTTAATTTTATTTTGGAAATTTATTTTATTTTAATTGCACTTTGCCAAATTGCATTCCCATTATCCATTTAGCACTCTTACAGGTATATAAATATGTATCATTTTTTTCACTTTGCTTTTTCTTGTTTTAAATTTTTTTCTTTGAGTGTATCTTTCCCCTTTAGTAAGCCTCTCTCCCTGTCTGTCTGTCTGTCTGTCTGTTTGTTTGTTTGTTGGTTTGTTTGTTTGTTTGGCTGGTTGTTTGTGACTTGCAGTTTGGCGCGCTAGTTTGGCATTTGTTTTATTTTGGCTGCCGTTGCCATCGCCGTCGCCGTCGACGTCGCCATGTCTTTAAGGACGTGCTCAAGACAACAACATATGCAGACGGAAAAGAACAGACTGAACGTGACTGGAGTGTGACGACTTGGCTGGAGTATCCTAATTTGGCCAACTCGGCGAACGTCCTTGAGGCGACTGTGCTACCCTATTCAATTAGCCCACTTCAGCTGGGTCTGCCCCTCAGCCGCTCAACCCCTAAAGCCCTCAAACCAGTATCGCAAGTTCAGCTGCTGTTGCAGAAACCGAAACTGCAGCCATTTCCCGCCGGCAATTAATGACCTACTGCGTCTGGGCCTGGAGTTCATGTCCATGGCCCGGCCAAAAAAAATTATTGCGTTAACACGCGTTGCGACATTTTAGATGGCGGTATGTCGGTCGACTGCAGTCGGACTGCAGTTTCGTCGACGTCTCCACATCCGGCGGTTGTCCATTGTCCAGTTGGCGCGCCAGACGATGTCTGCACTCACACAGAGCCGCAGAGAAAAAATATAAAAAAAAAGAAGCACAAAAAAAATAACGCACGCACTTGCCGTCGAGCTGGCGATTGGCGATTGGGATTGGGGATTTTGCACTGCAGTTGCATTGCAGTTAGAGCTGCAGCTCGGTCTTCGGCTCGAGCTGCATTCCTGCAGCTCAGGCTATTTTTAGACCCCGGTCAGTCAATGGGTTTTTATAACCTTTGCAGACGGTATCGCAAATAACTTGGTTACGACAAATGTAACGGACTAATCCACATGTACGAGCATATATCCCCCCGTTTGCACCGAAAAAAACCGCTTTCGATTTAAATACTAGTCTCGAAATCTATTTAAAACAAGAATTAAACTTTGATTTTTGTCATATATTATTTATGTACAAATTGCATTTTTTTGGAACTTCAATAATTTTCTATTTTTGAAATACAATACCTAAAATTTTAAAACGACATAGAACTTGAACAATAATATCAAATATATTTAAAACAGGAATCGATTGCATGAACTAAACTCTGACTTTTGTTTTATACCTTTTCGTCCAAATTGCATTTGTTGCAAGCTTCAATAAATTTATATTTTTGCAACCGTTTTAAAGTTTAAGCTCTAAAGTTAAGAAAGCTCTACACAATGCATTTTTAATGCAATGTGTTTTATTTAATTTCTTTATGTCCCTTTGTCAATAACTTGTATGTTTATTTTGTATTGTAATGTATTGTTACAATTTCCAATATTGCATACAGTTCTCAAAGGATCAATTCTTATAAATATATTTATGTTATCCTTTTTTAAAACAATCAAAAATTGTTAAATTCATTTAAGATCCTATTTTTCTGGCAGTGCGGTGAAAGTGTTAATCAGACGTAGCCGTGCCTAGATAAAATGCCGCAGATTGCAGCACCCACCGATCGCGACTGATCCGCTAAGGACTTTCGTTTGGCTGACTGGCGAACCTACCAGCTTTTGCTGTACCCAACGTTTTCGTAAGCAAATGCTTCGAATTCCTTGATGCTCGCTGAAATGTCTTTTGGGCACAGCCACAAATAACAAATAAGAAAAGTACAGGAGCAGCAGCGCGAAAAAATGCAAGGAGCGCCGGAGCAACAAGAAGGCACAAAATGCATTCTCTTCGGCAACTGCATTGCCAAACTCAGGGTCCACACACACACACACACTCCAAGAAGCAGACTGCCTGGGGCTTTATATATATATATATACATATATAAATATATATACAACATATCCATACCATATAACTATGGCGAATGCCTTCTTCTGGAGATGCAGTTTGACCGTTGGCCGCCGCTTAAAAAGACCTGTTTTTATGTTTTTGGGCATTTATTCTGGATTTTCGCAAAATGTGTTTTTTTTGTTGTTGTGCGCATTTTCGTTTGTATTGAATTGCATCTTCTGCTGCGCTGATCCTGGGCTGCTGTTGTTGTTGCTGTTGTTGTTGCTGTTGTTGCTGCTGCTGCACTTCAGCAACAAGTGCATAATTTCAACCTCAAGCTCGAGGCTGGCCAAAAAACTTGCATCAAACGTGGTGCTAAATTTCACTGCGGTTCTCTCAGGTATTCCACCATAAACAACTTGCACCGCCTTCAGTTACATTTGCGTATTAGATTAAGCTGCTCCCAGGCATTTCAGATCCCATATCCCAGAACTCTAAACCATCTGATACGCAATATTATGAGGTGGACTTAGTTGAAAGCACGTGCTCTGTGTCCCTTCGTCCGGCCCAGAAAACCGATCCTCCAGACGGCGGCCCAGAATAATTTAGGCAAAACAGATAGAGTTGCCAAACAAACAGAACGCGAAAACAAGCGATCCTATCCTGAGAAACTTTTAGATAAATAATCAATCCAACTGCACAGAAATCAATTAATGCGTTAAAAACAAACTGAGATTACTGACAAGTTTCAATTGGGTTATGGTTTTTATCAATTCGATCTGTGAAGAAGTTCTTTGTGCTTAAACTTCTCTAATTAAAAAACATGTTTTAGGTTTCTTAGTTTTTGTGCTATATAGATTGAGAAACTAATCTAGGACTTCACAAAAATCTTAAGTTACGTTGACTGTTTTCTGCTAATTTTGGAAATTTTCGAAGCTTAGTCTTTTATCCATTCAAACGTATGTTCTTTACTTACTCTTTCTGCTTTAATTATACTTGGGTTATTCACAATTAAGATTGGAATAATTGCAAGTTTGGATTTATCTCTTGAAGCCTGTTGAAACTTTTACTATTATTTGTGTCATACATTCTAACTTCCTTCAAAATCTAGAGCTATGGTCAAAATGATCGTTTTACGACTGAAGTAATGTCCTCGTATCGCATCTGATTTCTTTCCGTGTGGCTTAGCATCCATTCTACATTCGCCTGGACTCGCAATCCAGTCACCACCGACCGACTTTGAGCTCCATTCAGGCCGATTGCGCAATACCGATCGCGAATGCCAGACCCGGCTCCAAAGCTATTTTTAGCTTTGTCCGTTCTGCGGAACCCTGTGGGTCGCCCAACAACTGAATAACTGTGCTCTGCTGTGCTGTGCTTTGAGGTTCAAATCGCTAAGAAAAAAACAAAATAAAAAAAAAATAAGGGTCAACGTATTTGGTTTCATAAGAGTAACAAAACGGCCCAAATCAAAATCAATGAGGCTGGCCGGAGATTGGGGGATTCTAAGGAAACAGTTTGTCATTCGCCAACAACAGGAAATTCCTTTCGGCAAACTCATCAGCCAAAGTAAACTGTGCGTCTCCGTTTTGGCGCGAGATGAGATTAATGACACTTGGACGGCAGCCCCGCCCTCTTTAACGCCTACGCCCACTTGGGCATTTGCATATGACAGCAGCAGCAGCAGCAGCAGCAGCAGCAGAAGCAGCAGCCTCGTTGTTTGTTATGCAAGCAGTAAATTTTCAATAAATATACATAAGCCAACAAACAAATCAAATCGAACCGACAGTGGCTGTATCATCAGCAGCAGCACCGCAAGAGGAGACAGCTGGACTGCCTGCACGGAAAGAAAATAGGCTAAATATTAAATCGCAGGTCAAATAGGTAATTCCAACAAAATTGATGACGAGCTTCCATTAATCACACTACCACCTGCCAGTGAAGTACTGGAGATTTTACTACCTTTTTTGCAATAAAAATAGTTTTGCCTTGAGTAATGAACTTTCCATTAAATAATAAAGTTTATAGAATTTTTTTAAATTTTTTTGTAGGTTTTGTAGGTTTTAAAAAATATGAGGAAGGTTTTAAAATAAAGAAATAAATAATATTCTTTGTAAACAAGAAAAAAGTGTAAAACTTTATACTCTAATAACAAAATAGTCCTATAAACTTTGAGCAATTTTGAACTTTTCTGTGGCTAGTGCCCTAAACATAGATGATCGTGCTAAAATTGCAAAGCTAAATTATAAAACAACACATATTAATTTATTATTTTAATATCAAAATTAAATATTTGAAAGTATTAATTTCACAATCAAATCAAATTAAAATTCAGTCTCCATAATGTTAATTTAATCGAATAGATCATCATATCATAACCATTTTTTTCTAGTGCACTGTTGTTATTGCTGCTCTGGGCGGAGGCTCGGCTGATAAACACAGACATATAGACAGTCACTGACCAGCGAGATCCGTAGACTGCGACAGCTAAATGTTTGTTTTGCCAGCGCTCGAATGCCACGCGTTGCACATACGCAGCGTTGGCCGAAAAGAGGAAAAACAAAAACAAAGAACGCCACTTGTCACTCGAAACTGTTTGTAGTTGATTCGCTTAGAAGAATCGTTCGACGGCTCATTAGCGACGGCCAGAAATGTCCAAAAGTAAACAGGAAATATACAGGATGGCCGGGCGAAAAGCGCGCGCGCTCTTCAAATTTGTTATTTGCTTATTTGACTTTGCCCCACTCATCATCTTCCGAATCTGAATCTGAATGAGAATCAGTATCAGAATCGGAATCTGATTCTGGAGCTGGAGCTGGAGCTGGAGCTAAGGCTGAATCTGAAGATGAAGCTGTGAGCTGCGAGCTGCGAGCTGCGAGCTTCGAGACTCAGCAAACCGCAAATAAAAACAAATATCGGCTCACATGAAATCTGAGCTGTTATTGAGTCTTTCGATCGCCTTTTGTTGACAACTATGCAAGAATTTTGTTATTGTCTGAGATGGGCAAATGGTACGTGGAAAAAATTGTCTGTTGCAAATGTAAATTAAACAAAATATCCAAATGATACCAGTTTGTCTGGGACTGGGATTTCATTCCGAAAAGCGTTTCAGGAACTCCTGAAAACTGAACTATAATTATGAACTCACCTTTTTAACTGCACCTTTTAGCGATGTTGCGGTTTTAGAAATAACTTTCGCACTTAGACTTGTTTGTTTACCAATTAATTAGCGGCCAACATGCAGAGAGTATGTGTATGTATATGACACTTTTAGGTATTACAAGAAATCAAGTTTAATAAAAACCCAAAAAAATAAAAACATTTTCTGCACGAATGAAAACAAAATGAAAAGTTGCCGACTCGCGATCGCACTTTTGCCCAAACTTTTTGCTGAGCTTTCGAATTTCAAAACTTTCTGCCTGGCTTTATTTACATTTCCCCGATTTACTCTGTTCTGTTCTGGAATCGCGAAACTGGACACAGCACTAGTTTTTACTTGTTACTTTTAACTGGGGACCAGAGACGTGCGCTCCATCTGATGGTCGAATGCCGACTGAATTTTGAAAACCAAAGTTCTCATTTAGGTAAGAAAAGAGGCAGCACTCTTACACCCATACACATGCTAAGCGCTGCACTGTGGGACAAGCCAGCACATAGAGTGCACAAAAATTGTTTATTAAATTATCAACATGATTACATGCCAATTTATTTTAGACTCTATATAAAAATATAACCAGGCCTAATAATTGTTTTTTAAAAGAAAAAAGGGTAAAGAATAAAATTTATAAAAGATGTATTTTTAAAAAAAAAAATTACAATCTTTATAAAACACTAACTCATCTTTACATGCGTAACGTTTTTAAAGAAACATGTAAAGCATATTGTGCTCCAAACACATATAAGCCACCAATACGATTGATTTAATTTGAAATTTATGATCGCTAAAAGGGCATTTTGTCCCATGGTGCAAGGCTGCTGTGCAGCTGTGTGCGTGAGAGACACGCAACATTTGTCGGAAATGCATTTCCGGTTGGGTCGCAACATGTTGCCGCAACATGTAAGCTCGAACGCTCATTAAATGCAGCGAAAATCATGCAGCGACCATATAGAAAACATATCTTTATCTGCGGCCTTAACTGTCTATTGTTTGGCCAGAGCAAAGCGGCAGTCAGGCAGCCGAGAAAAACGATTTCTTTATGGTGCAAACAGCGTCATAATTTAGATCTAATTGTCAGATACTCATACTCGTACTGCCGGGCCACAAAACTGCATGTCGCTGGGCCCAGCAGCCTCGGAAAATGTGAAAATGTGGAAATGAAGACATTTGACGAGGGAGCCGCCGCACTGGACAGCCGTGGAGCCGCTTTGCCAGTTGCGATTTTTACGTCAATTACGGCGCGGAGCGTTTTATTGGGCAATGGCGTGCTGGGCGCGTATTAAGCCCGCTCGCTGATAGCAACCACCTTCGCCTTTCCTTTCCACTCGTTTTCCGCTCACCTGCCCATCTGCCCACCAGCCCACCTTAACCCACTAATGATGGCCAGAATGGATACAGATGCATGCGGCTGCCACATCGACGGCTATTTATTGGAAGTGCATCTAATGAGACATTGCCATTGCTCGCCACAATTTGAGGCGAGTGAATCGCCGACGCTTGTTTGATACATGCCATTCACCCTTTCAATGGCAAAGGAAATGTTTGAAAACGCATTTAGTTAAACAAAAAATAATATAGCCATGTGCAAAGTATTAGTAGAAAACCTATTTGCAAAAATAATACATTAACTTATACCTCTTCGAGAAAAAGCTTCGATTTTATGTATTAGAAGAAAACCTACTTGCAAAAATATTTCATATACTTCCGTTTTTCTAAAAAAAAATGCAATTTACTTGACAATAACAAAAGGATATAAAAAAATTAGCAAATTTACAAGACGAGCATTTTAATACAGATTAGGAGAGAAATAAGACATATATTTTAGGAAATGCATGTAATATTTAATATATGTTATAAGTTTTTATAAACCTTCTACTTTAAATATTCTGCTACTTTTACAAAAGCTTCAAACTTACTCAAAAATGGAATACTTGTTTACTTTGCTTAAATCTCTTGTAATCTGAATTATTAATTGAGTTCTAAATTTTAAAGATGTCTAGATTTAAATGATCTTAAATCCCTAAAGCAAACGTAGTAAGGTTATTATTTTGCAATTATAGTAATTATGCTTTCCCGTATTAAGCTCACAGTTCTATTATTTTGAGCACGGCTGTAGGTATTGCAAAATGCATTCAAAATAAAAAAAAACCAAGTTCATATACTCACAATGGCTATAGAATTCGATTTTATGAATGAAATTGGCAACCACATATTCCTCCGCTTGTTTTAGTTTCCGCCCATCAGAATAAATCAAATGTCTCAAGCACATCAAAGCGCCTTCTATGACATTTGAACTGAAAGCGGAAATGAATGAATGGTCTTTGAAATAATTTGGCTATAAATAAACCCATTTCTCCGAATTCAATTATGCAAATCCAACCGACAACGTTGCGTATGCGTGATATGGCCAAGTTCAGCTATCTTTGACATTTCTCACGATAATTAGTACCAACCAGTGGGCGGCAGTAGGCGTTGGGCGGTGGGTGGTGCAAATGGGGCGTGGCTCAGGTGGGCCTGGGGCAGCTTAAGTGACGGCAATTTGCGGTGCCTCAAGGATATTCGATGACAAAAAGAAATTGCTTTGTATTAAGCCGTCTGCCAGTGTCTAGACTGATTTCCATAGCCCATGTGTGGTGTATATGGACAAATATATTTAGTGTATGTGTGTGTATGGGGGGGAGTTGTGTGTAATAGTCCGCTTAGGCTTGCCATGCTGTCGGCACTTTACATCAAAGTAAAGCCATTGCAATTGGCTAGACAGCGCCTTATAATCCTCTGCCGTTAGTCGGCTGTGTGTTCCGTTCCGTTCCCGAACTCCATTCATACGCACTTGCTTGTGAATTTGCTGCTGCGGTTTGGTAATGGATAGTGCTGACCAGCTAGCACAATTGGCCCATGCATGATTAATTGCGTTTGGTGTTTGTTGGCCAGCGAAGGGAGCCCCAGAATCTTGGCCAAAACTGAGCTCCCAGTATGTGATTTTTCCCTGGGCGGCATTTCCGATCGCCAATGCTGTTCGTTTTTATTTCACTTTTAGTACGTGCTGCCCCTTAAATAGTTTAATGCATTGTTTTATGGCCGAATGACTCATTTCCTTGGCAGCTCAGTGATAGGCTATTTCAGTCAGGCTATTACAAGTTCAGAAATTGCCAGTTGGAAAAAAAATAAAAAAAATGTAAATTTGAAAGTATTTAATTATTTTTTTTAGAAAAGTATGTTTAGCAAATAAAGTCAACACCAATATTTTTGAACATCCAGCGATTGTGTACAAAAAAATGTTAACAAATAAAAAATAAAATTTGAAAAAAATTGTTTGTAAATCTATAAAGTAAACAAAAGATAACAAATTTGAAAACATTATAAACCGATTTGTTTTAAAATTCCGATAGCAGATACGACTCACTCACTATCGAAAAGTCGGTTTTAGTATTTTGCAGTATCTACATTTTGTTGGTACAATGGCGGCCTCTACCTCTAAGCATATGCTACAGTGGCGACCTCTAGCTCTGATGCAATAAACACTTTCATTACCATCTGGTAACGCTATGCTTAACTGTCTATAGGCAGTTTTAAAATTTAAATAATATTGATATCATATATTTTAGTTTCGAGTTTGGTCGAAGAAAGCAAATGTTTGAAGAACAAACTGTTAATTTTAGTATCTGTTTTCTTACAGTCGATAAAGACAAGATAAAGTTAAATTTCCAACATATTCATAACCAAGCTAAATAATATAACGTTTTTTAATCAAGTAATTTTAATATACCCTGATAAAAAATTTAAAATAAATTGTTTTATTAAAGTGCCTTGTAAATATGCTGAGTAGTGAAAAAATTAGTTGCCAATTAATTATGTAGGTTTTTCAAAACTTGCAGATATGTTTGGAAAAGATAAATTCATTTAATTTATAACGTTAATTACCTCTTATTAGGCTTTAGTGTGTCCTTAAGACACCAATCAATCTGCACATGCATGCATATGTGGCTGTATTGTGAATAGAATAAAAAACAAATACAACGATAAAAGAAAGTTATATTAAAAATAAATATTTGAATATTAAATTAACGTGTTTAATATAAAAGTATTTAAATTAAATATTAAATCATAATATTAAATACATTGCATATTTAATAGCATGAATTAATATGTACCTATTTAAATTAATGTGAAAAATATTAGATTTCAAGTGGTTAATCTTTGTTTTAAAAAATATATATTTAAGTTTAATATGTTTATATTTAATACTCAAATATTTAAATTTAATAGTTCAGTTTTTTATTAGTACCGTTTATTACGTTTTCTTTGATGATCATATTTTTTTGCGCGATCTTGCTAAACATTTTACTTGAATTAGGTTATCACGCTCATCCTTGCCGGAAGAAATACAAAATTTACACCCACCATCAACCACGCCGAGAATAAAATTTGATTACAACAGCAAAGCTCATAAAAGTATTTGGTAAGTGCCGTTTTTTTTTGTTTATGAACATTTCAGGGACCGCTAGTAGCGTATTTAAATTTTTAAAATTTTAAATTTTTTTTATAAAAGAATAACAAAGTTTTCAAACTGCGAATACTTGATTTGATTAACAAATTGTAGTTAGTTTTTCAAAAATTGCAGATATGTTTGGAAAAGATAAATTCATTTCATTTATAACGTAAATTACCTCATATAAGGTTTTAGTGTGTACTTAAGACACCAATCAAGTGTATAATGGCATACAAACAGTTTTATATATACACACGTATATTTAGGTATGCATACGTTCCCCAGACTTTTAAGCCTAATTATGTAAAAAACCATAAGCGAAGAAGTAAGCCTTTGTTGGGAGTTTGAAATGTGTGCAGTGGCTTTGCGTTCATAAATCCGAAAAAAACCAAACGGCAGCTGTGACCGCAGCTAATCACGTTCTTAGCCGCTCATGATTTGAATTTTAATTTTGATGGCTGTGCTGGGCAGGCGACGACAGGCACTCGCTGTTTTTATGTGATGTGTAAGGAGCATTTAACAGATAGTCTGATTGTTTTATGACGACAACGTGCCAGGCGCAACGAACGAGTGCCGATGGCGACACTAAAGATGACAATTACAACTGCCGATCTTACGGATCGAAATGGCTCATTTGCAGTGACATTGTGGGATTCGAAACACGAGATTGCTTTTCAGCTAACCCTGAGCCAAAAAATTAAAAAAAAAAAAATAAACGATCAAGACGGCTTAAGCTGACGTTTAGCGTATCAATTACATGTCGTTCGGTTACTCCCTGATGGTAAATTGCGGTCCCACATCTCGCATTACACACTTGACATATATTTCGAGAGTCCGGCATATATTTCGAGTTCAAGAAGCATTGGAGACAGAGTACAAAGATCACAGCCGGAAGGAAAGCGAAATGATATTTTGTGTTCATTCATTGTTTTACGACACTATCGCAGTGAAAGTGTTTCATGTTTTATGGCCAACTTTTCGCATGAAAGGTGGCATTATGTGGGCGTCGTCTGCCACTCATTCGGCCTCCGATATTTGGGCCAGTAGATCAATTACGAACTGGCCTTTTTTAATGAGCCCAACCTGTCGCCGGCGCTCAAAACTCAAAGGGTTGTTAGTTGCTCATTAGTTTTACGACTCTGTCTCGCTGGCTTACAATATACCTTGCTATTCCTTGAGGATTTATTGCTCACCTCACTAATATGCAATAATTTTATTCTATGAACTGCATAGAGTTATATTTTTCTGGCTGGCAAACAAACCCCTCTACTATATTATTAATATTTTGGTGACGTCATAGGAAGGCGAACACCTGCATTGATTCACGGACGTGTTCAGTTTTTTTTGTTTCTTTACACTTCCTTTTGACATTTATGCCTTCAGAATGTCCAAATAAGGCGCCGCAGCTCTGCACCTCAAGCTCTCGTCGCCGATTCGGTTAATATACGTATAAGTACATTGTATACCTACAAAAACACACGAAAAAAATATACAAATTGTCATGGATATTTATGGTTTTACAAATTTTAAATGCTAGACATTTTATAGTTATGGTTAGTGCCAAGATACTTAAAGTTAAAGCTCCTTCAGTTGAAAACATGAAACAGTAGTTAAAAAATAAGTTAAGGAGGAAATTAGCATTGTCTTAAAACCCATTTTAAACTGAAAAAATATTAATACATTTTCAGCTGTAATTGTCTGTAAAACGAGATTGAAACAGTTAATTATTATTTCTTTAAAATTATTTATTTTTTAAAAAATTATTTCTCTATAATTATTCTAAAAACAGCAGGTGTTTTATCATATCTTGGTTCAAATATGGCTGAAAACTATTTTTCTTAGTGCAGCATACACCGCCACGGCTGTGTTATTGTCGATTTGAGAGATGCATGTCGCTGCGACTCCCGTTCAACTATTTAATCACAATGTGCTGATAAATGCCCGCCGCTCACAATGCAATTGTGACAAGTTGAAGCGCTGAAACTTCCGCCAAGTGTAGCGACAGATTGTAGCTGGGAGCGATCCATTTCAAGGGCAGCTCCCCTATTTCAACCATTTCATAGGCTCATAAGACCGATTCGAACAGTTCAATTTGCACCCTGTTTTTGTGCGCTGCATGCTCGTACATCTGGAGAATGGGATGTGATCCAGAAATAGCTGCCCCCGATTGCGGAGGAGGCACTGGGGTTGGGGGGCTGGGTCATGAACTTCAATTATGTGGTTGTTAGGGGGGCGTGGCCTCTCCGCCCCCCGCAACAAGCCGCCCACCAGCAGGTGACGTGTTGTTGCTGTTGGGGCGCTGCAATCGTTGGCGTTGCTGGCGTGCACTCATGTTGCCGGCGGGCAGCAACACATAATTGCTGTCAAATCGCCTGGCGGGCATTTAATTGTGCATTTCACTAGCGGCATGGCCCAAAAACACTTGCCACGCCGCATTTGAAAGCCGAATTAGTTGCCCTTTTGAACTTCTTGTGTTTACTTAGGGCCACGCCAAGCATTCGATTTTAAAACTTTTAACAAGAATTTTATTTATGAATCGAAATAGGAGTGTTCGACGACTTGTGAATTGACTTTTATGGGGGTAATCTGCTGCTGCTGATGCTGCTGCTGCCACGGCTGTTCTTATCGGTCCAACTTTACCAGACCTCAGACCCAACTTTCGTTTTATTAGTTTTTATTGTTATACATTGTCTTGATAAACGGAATACGGAATGGTCGGTCTGCGTTGGAAATCAATTACTTGGACGCACAAACACTGGGCGATCTAAGCGCGGTTTTCCATCTTATCAGGGCAACGTCAACTGAAGTTCTCCCCTGCTGATCTAATTGAACCCACTGAACCGCTGAACCGCTGAACCGCTGAACCGCTGAACCCCCGCGTGCTGGGCTCAATTTCATGTCACCGTATCGTAAAGTTAATAATTTGTGGTCACCATCCAAATCCAACCTACCCCAATGTTGGGTGGATAGCGCAGCAACTCGTATGCCAGGCAAATATTAAATGTGCCCTAGAGCTGATAAGCGGTTTGATTGCTATATAAACAAGGAACTGTGGCCAAGTTCAATGACAGCGTATAGAGCCACCCGTGAGCCGCTCAGTTCGGGTGGCTACTCGACCGGGAATCGTGATCGGCATCCTTTATGTCCGCCATATGCTCTCCGCTTCCATTTGCACTCATCCACATCCCAAAATGTGATCACTCAGAGAAAAATGTAGAGATCATTTCAAGATTGATAAGTCGTCAGTACAAAACAATGTAGAGAAATGCACATACAATTTATAAAAAAATATGTATATACTTTTTTAATCAGATGGGCTATCTTTAGATATACAATTTTGAATGAAATGCTAACATAAGCGAATACTGCGCCTATTGGCTCACATTAATTGTTCTTTCTTTAGCTTCGAATGAAGGAGATAAAATATGCAGCTGTAATCTAAAACTCAAAGGTCTTTACTAGTCCTACTTTTGATGTGATAAATATATGTTCTAGTTGGAAAACATTCTTACTAGAAATGCAATTGTATTTAAACCTTAAGTTATCTTGGAATATCAAGTTCAATTAGCTCTTTTTTACTGTGCTAATCTTGGAGGGCCTGCGTAAAGCCCATTGTAAATATTAATTATAACGAAATATACAAGATGATGAGGAACAAATAAGCAGGGGCTCCTTCAATAAGTATTCATAATAAAATACGGCTCCCTGTTGCAACTCCATGGTGACAGGCGGCGAGAAGGCGACGCTGCTCACTGTTTTCTTTCTTTTATTTTTTTACACAGGCCCTCGCACTTGGGCGTGCACTTATTTATGTATGTGCGTCCCAGTGTGTGCGGCAATCGCGTAGGGGGAGTGTAAATGCAAGTTGCGTTTCGAACAAGGAGAGCCACCACCCGAAAATGTCAAAAGCGGATTGAGGTTGTATTTAAAACGTATACCTATGTTCAACAATGTAGTAACATTGTAACATTCACACATGTTCTAGATTAGTCATGTTATACAATCGTTAACTTTTTAACAAGAATAAATTAAAATGATGACTACATCACTACCTTTAAATCAGTTTTCTTTTTTGGCACTCGAAACTTATACATAGAATCTTTCCCAAACTGGTAAAACAGGTTTAAACATCTATTCAATACTAGTTAAATTTTGTATTCCCAATACCTCTATTTGAAAAAATGATTGTTTAATATAACAAGAATATTTTAAAATAATAAGAGGGAATAAACATAAATGCACAAATAATATTGGTCTTAGACTTAAACTGTTTACTTTATAATTCTCTGTAGTACCACAACAATCAAAAGAAATTACAATAATTAATTAATTAATCAACATGAATACAAAATTATATATTCAACTTATCAATTAAAATAAATAAAAATCGAATGTGTTTTAAAGCACAAAAAGATAATGCATATTTTAAATCTTCACAGTCGAACATACTTTATTGTATCTTTGCGGGCCATAACTCTGTGATATATGTATTGAGGTCTTCGACACAGTTCAGAATTCCTTTTTCGACCATCGTGTGGGGTGGACACACCGGGCAGAGGAATCGACGACTGCCGCTGTCCAAGTGTGCTGCAGCACTTGAATTCATTTCATTTCGGTTCGAGTCGTCGGGGAGTGAAAACGTCCCAAGTTCGGTTGCACCACTGATCTCTTGCCTCGCTTTTGGACTAGTGTTGCGGAAACAAAATCCCATATATGCTGTGTATATATATGCTACATATTAATGCAGATAGCATGGTCCACTAGTCGTTATAGCGTGTGGTTTACAACAACTTGTCGCCGGCAAAAGTGACAAAAGCCAAACAAGTTTGGCCCGATTTTAAGCTAGATCTCGCGAGAGCATGCCGAATGCCGGCTGGGCTTAATTAAATTAATATAATTTCGGGAGAACGATCTCGAGTGTGTGAGTGCTTCAATTAAATCCAATAAATCATAAATAAGTGAGTGCCAACCCAACGGATCCTGTTTTAGTGGTGTGTTTCCCTCGTGCAATTGTGATTTATTGGCCGGGGTGAATTCAAGTGGAATTACGAATGCGAAAACTTAATTTTGATGAGTTCCAATGAAAGTTGAATCGAAAATGTTCCCCCTCATATGCCTCGCCCTCGTGGCCCATCTGCCATCGCAAATCGAAGCCTTTAATTTCATGCCCCGTGCGAGCATGGTGATAAACGCCCCGACGAATCTTAAGTTCTACATGAACCAAACTCGCAGCTCCTACTTTGGATACACGCTAGTCATTCGTGAAACCAGGTGAGTGCTTGCCACAGCCCATTTTCCAGCTGGGAATCGCTGTCAATATTTGCATACATGTAGGGAGTGTGAAACTTGGATACTCCAGCCGATAACCAACATACCCACCAAGTGTTTGACTTGGCGCAAGACAAGCGAGGGCTTTCAATTCGGAGCCAACACCTCTGTCAATATTTTGAAACTTCTGGCACACGGAAATGACGAACCGATGCTTGCGAAATGGGTACCAACAGAAGTTGCAGCTTGACAAAATTAGTATAGCTATTGGTCGGTTTATTGGCACTTAACACTCAGTCGCTCTATTTGCCTAGCAATTAAAATGTTATTTTCGCCTACTCGTAAATGGATGCCCAGCGAATGAAAGTAGATCGAATTTCAGGACAGAACTAATGGTGTGTCGAAAAAAAACCCAACTTAAAAACCTCTCGAAAACAATACCACTTCAGGCGGAAATTTCTAAAAATAACAAAAAACTGGCTACTTCAACTTCAATTGCCAGCAGTTACAATCGCCACAGATCTGAGAGATCGCGACTCAGACTTGAACAATTGACAAACCCGAAACACTTTTCAGTGAGCTGGGGCGACCTACATATCATGTATGAAATGTAGACCCGATGGCGGCGTCTTTAGCTTGGAGTACGGGCCCCAGAAATGACATCACACACCTCAAATGGCGCCACAAATCACAGTTAATTGAATAAGAAGAAAGTGGCCAGATCGAGGTTTAGATACTCTGCTTGAGATACTTTGTGAAATATTAACCCTGAAGTACTGGCTCAAGTTTTATGGTTTAGTGGCTGTTGAAAAAAGAGGGATATTTATTTTTTTAATATTCCCTTGGAAATATAGAGTATAGAGTATCTAAAAAGTTGACTTTTAAATTTTGTTTGCCAAAATCCAGGCCACAGCTTCGGATAAAAGACTTTTGTTTTTTTTTCTACCTGATGAGTACATCCATATCTTGTTTTTATTCTGGCCATCAGCCAGCCTAGTTAGAATGCAGTACTCGTACGTGATCATAACGAGCTAGCTCTTGACCATACTTTATTTCCATAAACCTGGGTGGGTAATTTGGAACTTCCTCTACAGTGCCCACTATTCCCCTCTGCTCGTTTTTTATTACCAGCACTTTAAAGCCAAAAAATACCCATGACTCTTGGCCATTACGAAGTGCGCCTAATTATGTACGGAAATTGCGCGTAAAATCACGTCAAGCTGTAATTTATTTCCCATCAATTGAAGTTGGCTGAAACAAACAAAAAATTAGGGGGTTTGTTTATGGCAGCAGGCCGTTGTATGTGCTGAAATCGAAATAAATGTAAAGAAGAGTGCACTCCACTGCTCACTGTTGCCCAATACCTCTTGCATTCTGGCGAAATGAGTCACAAGTGTTTCCAATCCGATTTGGAGGCGATGGCGTCTGCAGAGCCACCCCCTCATCCCGATCCCCGCCACAACTCCCCCTCGACCAGCTGACACCACACACAAATATTTTTAGTCGCCTTACTTTGGGTCATTAAACCGAATTCCGAAAACGGAGAAAAATATGTGAAGACTCCACAACGGAAAACGCTGCAGCTTGGTTGCTTTTGTTCTTAACATTTGATGACCGCAAGCTGCAGCGCTTCTTTGTTTTTTTTTTGTTTTTGTTGTCTTATTTGTATTTTCTTTGGCTGATGGAGATGGCGCGGGAGATTTGTGTGGTCCGCATCATGGCTTATTGTCCGCTCACATAAACAGTAAACAGTTCCTTGTTCGGCATTTAAGCATTTAAACAAAGCGCCACCGCCTCGCACGTCTTCTGCGGAAGAACTTACATTAAAACATAGAAGTATAGCTTTGACTCAATTGTATTCCATTTTCAAAAACAATTTCAAATTGTTTGATTCAATAACTTCTCAATCGCCATGATTGATTTGGAATAAACAATTAGTATTTGCATATATATAAACCTGGCTGAAAAGGTTTTTTATTTATTTTAGTAGTTGCCATGATGCAAATGGCACATTCCTTTAATTTTAATTAATTTTATGGCTTTAATTGTTAAGCTTTTAATCCATTTTCTAAAACTTATCCCTAAAATTATTATTTATAAAAAGCTAATTAAGATCTAATAAGAATTAAGATTACAAGTCATAAACTAGTCCTTAAAATATATAAAAAGAGTAGGTAAAATATTTTAAAATTTTATGAGGTGCATCTTTTGTACCACTAATGTGAACCCGGCTGTTTTTATGCACTAAGGCCAAGAGAAAAGTGGAGTTGGGGGTCATATGCGTGTACGTCTTACGGTTTACGTGGTCATGACTCATGTCTTGGGGAAATATGTAAGCGACAACTTTTGTACTCTTGTCTTACCACTCAGACATGCCGAATTTTCTGCATTTCTTTGCCGCCATCGAAGTGAAAACAAATGTTTGCTGACTGTTTACGGACTCACTACACCACCACTTTGTTTTACTTTTGGCATACACAAATTGTGGATCAGGTAGCAAAAGTGACGTGTGCTTGTTACTGGCCTAACTCAATCTGTTGACATTCTTTTTTTATTTATTGACGTTTTTTCACGCATGCAATCAAGCTCAAACTATTTGTTTCGCGTCGTCTTGCGTATAAAGTTACGACTGAAATCAGGCCAGGGAATAAATGCAAGCGTTGTGAGTCACCAAACTGACTAAGCCAGAGATTCGTTCCGGGGAAAACTTGTATATAGATGTACATAGTTGTATGAACAATAAAAAGTAAATCAACAAGCTAGCGGAGGTCACAGTGATGCTTGAGAATCATTTGATGCTAATTTTTTTTATTTAAAGTCAACCAAAGTAATATGCTTACGGACAAAATTAAGCAATTGGAAATATAATATTCTTTTCATTTTTATATTAAGTAAGTGCCGGTATAAACAAGATTTTATTATTATTTATTTATTATACCCATTTCATTATATACAATATTTTATCACTTAATGCACTATCATGTTTATGGCTTTTATTTGTTGTAAAGGCCTCTTCGGTTTTAACTGCGGAAAATTCATTTACAATCAATTGGGTGAGACATGAGTCAGCCTAAGCGACTGATTAAAAAACACTTGCTTTGTTATAAACCAATTGTTGATAAATTTCCTTTAGAGAAACTCATTATGAGAGCCTGGCTGGATAAGGTAAAACTGTATATCTTCAGAACTTACAAATTTGATTCAATGCGTGTTATTTTAATAGATTCTTTAAATAAAAAATTATATTCATATTAAAATATATTTGCAGTATAACTTTCAGAACATGAATTTTCCTAACTCTAGATGTTTGTAATAAAAACATACGTCTAACTATATTAAAAAAAGCTTACAAACTTTCTCATTATTAAGATATTGACTTTCGGTAATCTAAAAACAAAACAAAAAAAATAAACAAATCTGTTAAAACCCGGTAAAAAACAAAAATTGCACTTAAGGCCCGTTTTCGGGTTCTTATGATAAGCTAAGTTCCAAGGCTGACAGGTTCCATTAGACTTCTCAGTTTAAAACCTACTTTAAGCTTATCATGAGGACAATAAATCGTTTTTATCAACGAGCTCTTTGCCAAATAAGACACCGGAGACACTTTGGTATTCAGAATATTTTTGCCTAGTATGTTGAATTTTGCCTTCTTGTACATTTAAAAGATACAATATTATAAACAAAATAAAATTGATCTTGGATTTTGTTCTGTATTCGATTCGCTAAGTTCAGAATGTCAGCAAATTTAGGCTTTTGTTATGGTTGGCGAGATCTAGTACTATCGATGGGTTCAGATATGAGTCAGTCCTGGAGGCTGCTAAAAAAAACAAACACTTTGTTTTCCTAAAACTCCAAAGTATTACCCATGAATAGTCCGAAAACGGCAAGACAAGCGTTTTGAAGATGGTATTCACGGCACTCCCACGAGAGTGCCAACGGTAAAGTGAGTAAGCTTGGCCAAAACAGAGCGGCTCTCTCGCAGCTTTCGGCTAGCGGGAGATGAACGATCGTGTGTCGTTGGCTCTCTCGTCACCGCTGCCGAATGTTAAAGTGCTGGTCGATGGGTCTTTTCAATAGTATTACTCATTTAGTAGCTAACAAACCCTCAATCGGAACGGTTTGCAATCCATTTCCGTCGGTGGTGTAGATGCGGTTGGAGTTAATAAAACGAAAGTGATAATATATTCGGAAGTTAAGATAATACAGACGTCGATCGCGTGGCTCACCGTGTTAACCAGTTAAATAATCGTGGTCTACACAGAAATAGAAAGCTCTGTCTCTGCTGTAAAACTGCATAAATATAAATGGCGCGGCAGCAAGGTCGCGAATTCTGGGTGGTGCTGGTGGTGCTATTTGGCTTGGCCAGCCACTGCAATGGCTTTAATCTTTCGCCACGACCCAACAGGCAGATAGCGGATCCCCAGTTCGCCACCACTCTGCCCAAAGTGCGTGCGTCATATTTCGGATTCACCATGAGCCTGCGACCCAATGGGTAAGCTCCCGCATCTTCACTTTACCCACTCCACACTCCAAAAAATCGGGGGGTAAACAGGTTGTGAGCGATGATTCACGCTGGCCAACGCCAATCGAATTGTAGCTGTAAAACTGAATGAACTTTTTTTGAAAAAAAAACAAGTCCAGTGTCAAAGAAACAAATTCCGTACACTTAATGCCTTGTGCAAACGATGAAGTCATACTCTTAATATCAATTATCTACACATAGCAAAGAGGTGTAGTCAAGTACATAATATGCTATATATATGTGCAAACATATTTTTATGGAGATATCAAGCTCAGTCGCGGTTCCCAACTGGAAGTTATGCAAATATTTGCAACGCTGCACGTCCGAACCTTTGTTGGCTCAATAAGTCAGCTATTTAGGGCGGAGTTCGTTCATTTCTATAACGTTTAGATTTGTCAATGCCAATTTGTTATCAGCCAACGTTGCCAGTTTCGTTTAGTTTTTTACGATTTACGATAAGATTGCCGCTGGCACAGTGAAATTCCGCTAAGGCGGCCGCACCGTTGATAAGCCGCCCTCCAAATACACAGAGTATTTTTGCCCGGGAGCTACATACAAGTATGTTGCAAATTGATTACGAATCCAGGTTGATTGGTCCCCCCTTCTAAATGTCTTATCGAATTTCTATTGTCAAGCCACTTTACCGACTGACTGACTGTCTTTGAGTTCAGCGGAAAAGTCGACTAATAGATGAGACATACACAGTAAATTGGCTTTATTGCCTGACTAATGCGAATAAAGGGAGAGTAACATTATCCCATATATTTTCATGTTTGCCAGGTAAAGGCATATATATACATACTCTACTTTGAAAACTAATATGCATAAAATATGGTAGCCCTTGCCAAAATACTTATCTCGAGGTGCCATTTCACATTTATTTGTTTGCAAATACTAAAAGAATGCTGTCAAGAGTTTTGTTTGTAATTGAGTTTTTTAAAGACTTGAGTACACTATTTTAAATTAGTATGTTTGATACATTTTTATTAGCAGGAAGAGCAGGTGTTTATAACATGATGTTTGCACTTCCAAAATACTCTTAAACAAAAAAACATAAATTAAAATCACATCAAAATATTAAGAGTATTGGAAATATATGTGTATCTCGTAACTGTTTTTGTTTTTGGATCTTTTTACGAAAAACAATATTAAATCTTAAAATAATAACTTATCTTAACTGGCACAGAGTTGAAGAAACATATTAGATAAAGCTAGAGAAATTTTCATAAGTTAATCAATTATTAAAGTCATGTAAACTGGCACAGAGTTATAAAAAATAAATAAATAATTGGTTAATAAGGGTCACTTGATATTTTAAAAATATATTACGTAGAAGTGAACTACGGGTAATGATAGAAATAATAATAAACATAAAATAAAGCCACATCTTTCGCATCTATCTGTTTTCCAGCATCATAGTGGGAGCTCCTCGGGCGCAATCCACTTTAGAATCGCAGCGCAACATCAACGAGACCGGGGCCATCTACCGGTGCTCCCTGACGGACGGAGTCTGCAGTCCGTATGTCCTGGACTCCCGAGGAGATGTCGATGCGCCGTACAACGAGTACACCTGGGACTCGATGCGCAAGGACTTCCAGTGGCTGGGCGGATCGATGGATGGCGGCACCCGCGACACCGACAAGCTGCTCGTCTGTGCCCCCCGATTGTACGCGACCAGTCCCAGGGACTATCACCTGCACGGCGTGTGCTACTGGGTCAACAACACACTGGCCAGCACTCCGGGGCATGTGACCCGCATCTCACCACTGCGCCTGAAGGCACTGCAGGTGATCGAGGAGGACGACGGCGTCAAGGCCAGCTTCAACTACATCATGGGCGAAATGGGTCTGAGTGCCCATGTGGCGGACGACAATTCCAAGTTTCTGATCGGAGCCCCCGGCATCAATACGTGGAAGGGATCGGTGGTCCTCTATCGGCAGGTGGATCCCGTGGAGAATCCCACCGCCAGCAGACGTGACACGAGCAAGGCGCTCCACCACCGCGCCATCCGTGATGTGGACACCAACGAGTATATACCGGAGCACTATGCCCCTGAGATCCCCAAGCCACTGCTTTGGAAGCAGGAGGATGACTCGTACTTCGGCTATGCCGTGAGCTCCGGCTACTTTGACAGCTCCAACCCGAAAACCCTGCTCTACGTGGCCACCGCTCCGCAGGCCAACAAGCAGTCCGGCGAGGCTTACATCTTTGATGTGCGGGGAAAGAGCATCCACAAGTTCCACGTCTTCCGGGGCGAACAGTTTGGCGAGTACTTTGGCTACTCCGTTCTGGCGGAGGATCTCAATGGCGACGGCAAGACGGATGTCATCGTATCTGCTCCCTTCCACGCTCTGGAGGATTCCTACGACAATGGTGCCATCTATGTGTTCATCAACAAGGGCTTTGTGAGTAATGGGATGCCATAACTATTGGTGGGCTATTCCTAAAACACGAAGCTGACTAACACTCTCTAATCATTGCAGTTCAACTTTGAACGGAAGATTTTACGTTCGCCAGTGGGCACCAGAGCGCATTTCGGAACTACTCTTGCTCGTCTGGGCGACATCAACCACGATGGCTATAATGGTGGGTATACTCATCCTACTTTACTTGCCTTATTTTATTATTAATAATAATGTTTTCTAAAGACGTGGCCGTGGGAGCTCCCTTCGCCGGAAACGGATCGGTGTTCATCTACTTGGGCGGCGAACTTGGCTTGCGGGATCAGCCAAGTCAGCGACTGGACGCTCCTGCCCAGCAAGCTTCCAAATACGGATCACAAATGTTCGGACATGGTCTCTCGCGCGGATCGGACATAGATAATAATGGATTCAACGACTTTGCCATCGGAGCCCCCAATGCTGAGGCCGTGTACCTGTATCGCGCCTATCCCGTCGTTAAAATTCATGCCACCGTGAAATCGGAATCGCGGGAGATTAAGCCGGAGCAGGACAAGGTGAAGATCACCGCCTGCTACCGGCTGAGCACCACTGCAAGGGCAACGGAGGTGCAGCAGCAGGAGCTGGACATCCGGATCGCCATCGACACGCAGTTGAAGCGGGTTAAGTTTGCCCAGTCGCAGACCAATGAGATGAGCTTCAGGGCGAATGCGGGCCTAGGCGAACAGTGCCGGGTGTACGAGGCACAGGTGCGCTACAGCGAGAAGGACATTTTCACGCCCATCGACCTGGAGATGCACTACGAGCTGACCAAGAAGATTCCCGACTCGGAGGGTAAGCTTTAGGCTTTAGATTTAACCGAACCAAGTGACTAATGTCTTAACTTTCAACAGTGTTCTGCGAAACCTGCGTGGCTGTGGATCCGGCGGAGCCAAAGGTTTACACCGAGAAGATCATTTTCAGCACGGGCTGTGCCACCGCTGTTTGCACCGCCGATCTGCAGTTGAGGAGCAAGGATGTGAGGTGAGTAAAGCTGTTTTGGAAGTTGAAAACAAATGTTAGGGATGCCAAAGGAATGAAACAACCGTCTGAATTGAAAACTAACAGTACCAACTTTTATGTCTTCAAAAGTCTCTTTTAAATATTTTACTAACTGCTCGATTGCTCTATCTAGTTTGCTGACAACTCAAGTAGGAACCATTTTGCTACAACTAGCTAGCTTTCAATAACTAGGTTTCCTCAGCAAAACCTTATCATCAAAACTTTATCTATCCTCTTCACTACAATTACTACTACAATTTTTACTAATGCCGAATGATTACTCATCATACTGCCTCATGAACTCTAAGGACATATATGGTAGCTCCTCAAGGGCCTCAATGGCATTTGTAATACAAATGTTAGAAAATATTTTCAAAGCAGTGAATGTCATAGGGGCCACTCAACTAAAGCGATATTCCTTGTTTCGCTTGATTTTGTTAAACGAGTAAACACTTTCTTTTTGTATCAGAGTGATGACTTATGCCATCTTGTTTTATTTGTCCACAGCCCCACTTATATTTTGGGCAGTGCCGATACCCTGCGTCTGAATTACGAGATCACCAACAACGGAGAGACCGCCTATCTGCCCCAGTTCAATGTGACCAGCACCTCGCGTTTGGCCTTCGCTCAGGTTCCCGGAAATTGCAAGGTGGCCGATGCAGTAATGGTCTGCGATCTGAACCGAGGACGACCACTGGCCAAGGGTGACAGTGACTCCGTGACCATCAGCTTCGATGTGAGCCAACTCAGCGGACAGTCGCTGATCATCCATGCGGAGGTATTCAGCACGGGGTACGAGAAGAATCCCACGGACAACAGGCAGACCAACGTGATTGGCCTGCGGGAGTACACCGAAATCGATGCCAGCGGGTATGATTATATATATATAAACTTTATAGAAGTTTCCTCTTAACCTATCAATTCCTCCTTGACTTACAGTGGCCAGACAAACGATCAAATCGATTTGGAGCACTACAGCAACTCGGCGGAAATCATCAACCAGTACGAGATCAAGAGCAACGGGCCCAGTGTCATCGAGCAGTTGACCGTGTCCTTCTACATACCCATTGCCTATAAGGTGGCTGGCCAGACTGAAGTGATACCCATCATAAACATAACCAGCCTGAAGATGCAGGCCTCCTATGATTCCCAGCTGCTGGGCGTGGATCTGTACGACCAGAACAATACGCTGCTGATTGTGGAGTCCCTTGAGGTGGCCACTACCACCACGCTGAGCGGAGGCTTGGAGCGCACTGTGATCACCCAAAATGGACAGGGCTACGACATCCACACCAGTGGACATGTGCACCAGACGATGCAGGTGCTCGACCCCGACATGGTGGCCACCGCCTCCATGTCCCGCCGGCGTCGCGATCTCAAGGCCTTGACCGCCCACCGGGAGCAGTATGCTCGCATCTCGAATGTCAAGGCCCACGATCTGCTGAGCGATGACTTCAAAGACAAGCTGCCGGTGAATCGCACCATCGTGTTCAATTGTCGCGATCCCGAGATGACCATCTGTGTGAGGGCCGAAATGCGCGTCCACTTTAGGCCGGAGAAGTCCATTAACCTGAACATGCGCTACAAGGTGGATCTGAACCAGGTGAATGCCATTCTGATGGACCCCTGGGAGTACTTTGTCATCCTCACCGACCTGAAGCTGCTCAAGAAGGGCGATCCCACGTCCAACACGTTTCTGATCAACCAGAGGATCGAGCCGAACATCATATCCAAGCATCTGGAGGCTGGACTGCCCATCTGGATCATCATTTTGTCCGTGATCGGTGGCCTCCTGCTGCTCGCCGCTATAAGCTATACTCTGTACAAGGTATGTTCTTGCGTAATTTGAATGAATAACTAAATTCTGACTTGATTTTATTAACTATCATTAGTTTGGCTTCTTCAATCGCGCCAAGAAGGAGGAGCTGGACAGGTTGGTTCAGCAGAACCCCGTCGAACCGGAGGCGGAAAATCTGAACAGTGGGGCCAACAACTAGCTCGGGACAAGATGTTCCCTAGCCGTATACACATCACATTCTAAATGGATGGACCAGTTACTAAAGCCTAGTTTCACAACGGGAAGACTACCTACCCACTGAGTGTGTTCTCAAGCATTTAAAAAAGCAGCTTAAAACGAAAAGCGATCTACGAAAAGTACGTGCAACTTGCAAACCTCAAAGCATTTAATGTTCTTGTTGGTTTCATTTTCTAGTGGCACAAGTCGTGTGCCTTGTAATTTGTAGCCTACAACTAATTTGTACGAAAGTCCCATGTGTGCTGCACCAGCCATATTGCCATTTGTTGTATATATTTATTAAACTTTTTAATTAATCGTAATTTTAATGACGTTGTAAAGGCAACTTTACATGGCGACGTAAAAGACTTTATTAATGTGTAAATTGTAAAAACGAAATATAAGCGATATCATAAGCCCCAAAAACAGATTGTTTAGAACTTATTCTTGTATTATAATAGAGTATTAAAACAACGAAGAATGAATAAAAATGAAAACGAAACAAAGCCACGTCGAAAAAATGGTAAATTTATTTTCAAGGTAGAGGTAAGATTTCAGCCAGGAATTTGAAGATTAAAAATAATCATTTTAAATAAAATAATATATTTTTATATAAAAATAGTTATTCAATTTAATTGTGATGTTTCTTAATAATTAATATGACTAATTTTATTAAAATATATATAATATATATAATTTTATAATATGAATTATTTTTTCTTTTAATATGTATTTGAATAATCTGTTAAAAAACATCGTGTGGTTACGTATTTTAATATCTAAAGACTAATGAACTTTGCTCATGACGAGATGAAATGACACACAATTCCTACAGATCCGGCGCCTTGCCAAATGTCACAATTCAGTTCAGTTAATTTCGAGGAGTCGAAGAGTTCGGTTGTAAAAAGTTTGACTCGCAAAAAAGTGGTTTAAAAAAAGTTCTACTAAGCATATTGAATAAATAATTTGGTTTTTAACAATTTAAGATAAGTCAAAATGTGCGGCCTGATTTTTCTGGTATTTTTGGTTGTGCATTCGCAAATCGAAGCTTTTAATTTGTCGCCTTATCCAAACCGCGTGATAAAATACCCGGGTCATCCGAAACAAACTCGTAGTTCCTATTTTGGTTACTCGCTCGTCATCCGACCGAAAAGGTGAGTTCCAGTGTTCCTAGCTAGGATCATAATTCAGCAAATAATTTAAGTTGATTTTAGCATGTGAGTGTTTTTATCCTGATATGCTAAATAATTAAAAGAGAAATAAAAGGGAACAGTGAAGACGAGTGCCTCGCTAGCATAAAAGTTAGTACGGTCTACTGACCGACAGATGCCGCCAGGCGTAACAATAGGGCTGCTACTGACGCCATCTGTCGGACGGCAGACCATGTTGCTATTTGGCTTTTGTTTCTTAAGACCTTCTAAACAAAATGTTTAGTTTACAACATATACGAAAGATAAGCAAAATATTATCTAACATTTAAATTAAATTTAAATTTAAATTTAATTTGAGTGCTATAGCGATTTGTGAGTGTTAAAGCAGGCCCTCTGAGCTAGTTAGATATGGCTACAATTAAGTAAGAGTTGTGCTAAATGCACTAAGCTTTAGACATAATTATAACATGCATATTATGTTTACTTTTTTTATAAGTTGTTAGTCATTTTTTGAATTTCCAGCCATGACTCTGGATCAGTGATTTATTAATATGAGTAATTATTTACGAATTGGTTTTTTCCGAGAAATACCAAAACATAAATCAACTCTTTTTATGACGTTGCAGCATAATTGTGGGTGCACCCCGAGCTCAATCCACATTGGAAACGCAAAGCGCCATTAACGAGCCCGGGGAGATCTACAGGTGCTCCCTGGAAAACGGGGACTGCACTGTGTATGTCCTGGATTCGAATGGAAACTATGATTCGCACGAAGAGGAAAACTTGAGCTCACATCACAAGGACTTCCAGTGGCTCGGCGGATCAATGGACGGAGGCACCCAGGATACCGATAAGCTCCTAGTTTGTGCCCCCCGACTTTACACCCACAGCAGTGGGTTCGTAGATGATGTATACCAGCCCATTCAATACCACCTGCACGGAATCTGCTACTCGGTAAACAACACACTGACCGCCCGTCCGCAGCACGTGACGCCGATTTCCCCTCTCCGTGCGGCAGATATGCAGGAGATCAAGAATGGAACCGACACTCGCAAGTACTTCATCATGGGCGAACTGGGACTGAGTGCTCATGTGCCGGATGACAACTCCAAGTTCCTGATCGGAGCCCCGGGCATCGATGACTGGAAGGGATCGGTGTTTCTGTACCAACAGCCGGGTTACGTGGAGACCACCTCCAACGTAGCTAAACGTGACACGAGTAGGGCACTCAGCCAGTTACGACCAAAGCGGGATATCTCATCTAGCAAGAAGATACTAGAGCCAAACTGGGACCAGGAAATTGACTCGTACTTTGGCTATGCCGTGAGTTCCGGCTACTTCAACAGCGCTAATTTGAGCACCCTGCTATACTTGGCCACCGCTCCCCAAGCCAACAAGCAATCCGGTGAGGCGTATATATTTGCTGTGGATGAAGGTAGAATCCACTGGCAGCGCACATTTCGGGGCGATCAGTTTGGCGAATATTTCGGCTACTCAGTACTGGCGGAAGATCTCAATAGTGATGGAAAAACGGACTTCATCATCTCAGCTCCCTTTCACTCTCTGGATGATTCCTACGACAATGGTGCCATCTATGTGTTCATCAACAAGGGCTCTGTGAGTAATAAGCTGAGCTGCTAAGTCACTTTTCGGATTTGAGCTGACTAATGCTGCGCTTATCATTGCAGTTCCACTTCGAAAGAACTATAGTGACGTCGCCAGTGGGCAGCAAAGGCCGTTTTGGAACTACTCTTTCGCGTCTGGGAGACATCAATCACGACGGATTTAATGGTGAGTTTTGGTCCACCCTATTGAGTCGAATCGATCTTGCCTTAAACGTCTATCAGTCAGTAGGTAGGAATCAAATACATTATGTAAGAGCTTTAGATTTGAAGCAATTTATTTAATGGCAATTTGCATAAAAACTAAGTAAGTTTGAAAATTAAATTTATTAAAAATTTGTTCCTTACACAGACATTGCCGTGGGAGCTCCCTTTGCCGGAAACGGATCGGTGTTCATCTACTTGGGTGGCAAACTTGGATTGCGGGATCAGCCAAGTCAGCGACTGGACGCTCCTGCCCAGCAGGCTTCCAAGTACGGAACACACATGTTCGGACATGGTCTCTCTCGAGGAGCGGACATAGATGGTAATGGATTCAATGACTTCGCTATAGGAGCGCCCAATTCTGAGGCCGTGTACCTGTATCGCTCATATCCCGTCGTTAAAATACATGCTACGGTGAAGTTCGAATCACGGGAGATGAAACCGGGGCAGGACACGGTAATGATCTCAGCCTGCTTTAAGCTCAGTACCACAGCCAACATGGCTGGTGTGGAGCATCAGGAACTGGACTTCCGGGTGGTCATTGACAAGGAGCTGAACCGGGCTAGGTTTGCCCAGACACAGTCCAATGAGATGAGCTTTAAGGCAAATGCGAGTCTCGACGAAAGATGCCACGACATCGTTGTTCAGATGGGCTATAGCCCTATATTCGATCCCATCGATCTGGAGATGAGCTACGAGCTGGCGAGGAAGGTTCACAACTCAAAAGGTGAGCTCAAATTTGGTATTTAAATCAATCACTTAATGGTGAGCTTGCCTTTAATAGATTTCTGCGAAACCTGTGCGATTGTTGATCCGTTTGATTCGAAGGTTTCATCGGATAGGATCACCTTCAACACGGGATGTGCCAAAGATGAGTGTGTCGTCGATCTGAAACTGAAAAGTAGGAATGTGAGGTAAGAGGGTGTTATAGTATATAGTTATCATAAAGCTTCCATAGGAACAACCGGAAAAATAACTGTTTAAGTTATATATATTTAATCTAATTTTATTTAAATCGGACAAAGATTTGATTTCCGCGGAAAATCGATATAACTTTCAATGTTTTTAAGCTAATTTCGTTTCTTTTTTTGTACTTTATTTAAATGGACTCACTTTGTTTGCAGCCATACTTTTGTTTTTGGCAGTGCCAATACCATAAGCTTAAGCTACGAGATCACCAATAACGGAGAGAACGCCTTCTATCCCAAATTCAATGTGACCAGTTCGTCGAGCCTGCCTTTCGCAAAGGTTCCGGGAAATTGCTTTACTGCCGAAGCCGTCCTGGTATGCAAACTTAATCACGGACGACCGTTGGCCAAGGGCGTCAGTGACTTCATTACCATCAGTTTCGATGTTGGCCAACTCAGTGGCGAATCGCTGACCATCTCTGCAGAAGTGCATAGTGCCGGAAGTGAAGAGAATCCCACGGACAACATTCAGATTGACGAGATCAGCTTGCGGGAGTTCACCGAGATCGATGCCAGCGGGTAAAATTATAAAAATATCAAAAAAAAAATCTGAAATACTAAAATCCGATCAAAATCCTCTTAAATTTGCAGTGGTCCCGCAAACGGTCAAGTTGCTCTAAAATGTATATATTCCTCCGCGGAAATCATGAACCATTATGAGGTCAAAAGTCGCGGTCCCAGTAGTATCAAACAGTTAACGCTGTCATTATATATTCCCGTGGCATATAAGGCGCCAGGATCTGAAGTATATGTGCCCATCATTAACATGACCAGTTTGCATATGCAGGCCACCTACGATTCCCATATGTTGCCCATCAAGCTCTACGATCAGAACGATACTCTGCTCAATACCTTTCCCATTACAAACTCCACTCACGGTGGACTAGACTACGACCAGACCCGAAGTCGTAGGGATCTCCAAAGCCTACTCGTCAACCAAACAGAGGAAGCTGGCATCTTTTTCGAAAGGCTTTTCGAGAAACCGCCGCTAAATCGCAGCATTGTGTTGGACTGCCGGGAAACCAACACGACTATCTGCGCACATGCCGAGATGCATGTCACATTGAGACCATATAAACCCATCAACATAAACATAAGCTTCAATGTAGATTTAAGGGACATTAAAGAGCCCTGGGAGTACTTTGTCATTCAGACCGATGTGGAACTGGTCAGGGCGGGCGATCCCACTTCCAGTTCGTTTGTGATAAATGGGCAAATTGAACCGAGCGTGCTATACACGCATGCTGGACTGTCCATCTGGAAAATAATTATGGCCGTAATCGGTGGAGGCTTGATCCTATCTGCAATAACCTATGGTTTTCACAAGGTTTGTACTGCATTGGCTAAGAAACTTTGTATTACTAACATGATTCCCTTTACTCCATAGCTTGGATTCTTTAAGCGCACCCTTCGCAACGAAAAAAGGAGGTTGATTCGCGAAAGTTTTGAGGAGAATATTATTAAAAGTTAAGAATATATTAAAAGTGTGTATTATCTTTAATCATCCAAGTGTATAAGTTTTTGGCTGCTATCAGAAAAACTCCTTAACTTTATACTGTAAGTAATACATATAATGTTAAAAAACATGGTTGTAATCATATAATAAATAACTTACATTTTTAAATTGTTTGTTCGTAATTGTTTCTGTGGAACGAATAGCACAAATTCTTGGCCTTAAAGCTATGAACTATTTTAAATTAATAAGTAAACATTAAGGCAAACCAAATTTAAAGAGAAGATAACCATATAAAAAAAATTAACTAATATTATCAATCAAGAAGTAGTTTTTACTTTTAAATTACAAGGTAAAATGATAAGACAAAAGTATTTTACATATTTCAAGCATATTGTGATATATTAATCTGTTCATGATATGACCTCACATAAAACGGCATTATCCAATAATTATTAATCGCTTTTTTTAGTACAGTGGACAAAAAAAAGTTTACAGTGTACTTAAATTTGTTTTGCCCACTACATATTTATTTTTTGCAGCAAGTCAACAAGAGTAAATAAGTTGCTTATTCATATCTTAAATGGTTTTTATTTTTAATATAATGCATGTACAATTAAATTTAAATAGATTATTTCACAGCATTATATTTACAGAACACTAAGCATCATAGTGATGCTCACTTTTGTTAAAATTTTGAACAAAACAAGAAACGAAGCACAATTCGGCAAGCCGAAGTTTGTATACCCTATCTACCCTAGCTATTACAGACATTTTATATTCTTTAAAACTACTTTGTTTTGGTTTTTATGTGTATATGTTTAAAAACAATAAAGATATATCGAAATTGTGCAACTTAAAAAAAAAAATAAAACAGTAATATTATTTACATATCGAAGAACATTCAAATAAATTGAAATACCGAAAAAGGCCTCCGCGTTAACATCCACAAAAATCCATTCAATTATAAAGAAGTTTTGCTACAGTACAAAAAACAAAATGAATGAGTAATTTAAGTATACAACTTGTAAATATGTTGATTCATGTGTATAATGTTTTATCAAACAAAATTAAAACTTTGCTCTGCAGCATCTCATTTCATTTACTTCGAAGAATTCGCAGAGTGAACACTCGAATATCGGCTGCCAGCTTTATCTATTTAAAAACAAATTAGTTATTTTATAGTTAGAACATATTTGATAAACTAAGTTAAGTTAAAAATGTGTCGGCTACTTTTCCTGGTATTTCTTACCTTGCAATACCAGAGCGATGCTTTCAATATTTCTCCTTATCCGAACCAAGTAATAAATTACCCAAGCCATCTGAAGACCTATTTGAACCAAACGCGAAGTTCCTACTTTGGGTACTCGCTCGTCGTCCGTCCTTCCGGGTAAGTTGTCCAGTTGCTAGTTGTGAAGGAAGGGTCCAAAAGTGAAATTAAACCTACTGAATTGTTCGAAATTAAATTAATTAACATTTCACACAATAAAAACTATTGTATGGAATTCTTAAAGTGGCCAAGCTTACCGATTTCGGAATTAAGGGTTATTCATGTGCTTTATCTTGATATCTGTGAGTGTGTTCTCAACGTATTATTTCTGGAATTTGTAGAGATTAAGTGTGTAATATAACTTTGGCAAACTGAAAACCCTCAACCCTATATTTAAATCATGATATTAACACACACTGCATATTAAATGACATAATTAAATATTTTAATTGATGAGGAACACATTAGATTTAAAATAGTTCGTAATTGATTAAAATGCATTTTATTCAAGTTAAATATGGTTAAAATTTAAATTTAATATTTATATTTATATTTAAATAACTATAATCCGGAATCAAAGCGAAATATTATATCTTTAAGTTGAGTACGAAATATAGGGACCTACTGCTTTTTTTATTACCAGTGCTTTTCATTTTTGATTGCAGCATTATAGTGGGAGCTCCTCGAGCTCAATCCACCTTAAAATCGCAGAGCAATATCAACGAAACTGGGGCGATCTTCAAGTGCTCCCTCACAAACGGAACCTGTTATCCGTATGTTGTGGACTCCCGGGGAAATGTTAATTACAAGCGACTTTGTCCCATTTTCGAGGGGGAAGGAAGGGACTTTCAGTGGCTGGGCGGGACCATGGACGGCGGTACGAAAGATGCGGATAAGTTGATCGTCTGTGCTCCCCGATTCTACGCTCCCACCGCTATGGAATACTATATGAATGGAGTCTGCTACTGGTTGCAGAATACAAATGCCAACAATCCGGAGAATGTGACCCGCATTGCACCCCTACGCTCGAAATCGATGCAGGTACCCAAGGCCAACATAAGCTACTACTACATGATGGGCGAACTGGGACTGAGTGCCCATGTCACGGATGATAACTCCAAGTTTCTGATTGGAGCTCCAGGCATCGATACTTGGAGGGGATCTGTGATCTTGGATGACAAACCGACCGTAAGTCCTCAATTAGAGGACATGAACTCCAAGGAGTGCCCCCCCGACGACAAACAGAAGAAGCCACAAAACTGGGATCAGGAGAAGGACTCGTACTTTGGCTACGCCGTAAGCTCCGGCTACTTTGACAGCCTCAATCCTGCCACCCTGCTCTACGTGGCCACTGCCCCTCAAGCCAACAACCGTTCCGGCGAAGCCTACATTTTCGATATTCAGGGAGAGGGCATACACAAGATCTACGAATTCGAGGGCGCACAGTTTGGCGAATATTTCGGCTACTCAGTACTGGCGGAAGATCTCAATAGTGATGGAAAAACGGACGTCATCGTCTCAGCACCCCTTCACTCAGAGACTGATGATTCCTACGACAATGGTGCCATATATGTGTTCATCAACAAGGGCTTTGTGAGTAATAAGTTGAACTAGCTTTTCGGATTAAAACTGACTAATGCTGCGCTTATCATTGCAGTTCCACTTTGAAAGGACTATAGTGACATCGCCAGCGGGCAGCAAAGGCCGTTTTGGAACTACTCTTTCGCGTCTGGGAGACATCAATCACGACGGATTTAATGGTAAGTTTTTGGTCCACCCTATATAGCCGAATCGATCTAGCTTTAAACGTCTATCAGTCAGTAGGTAGGAATCAAATACATTATGTAAACTATGCCTCTTTTAAGAGCTTTAGATTTGAAGAAATTTATTTAATGGCAATTTGCATAAAAACTAAGTAAAATTAAAGTTAAATTTATTAAAAATTTGTTCCTTATACAGACATTGCCGTGGGAGCTCCCTTTGCCGGAAACGGATCGGTGTGCATCTACTTGGGCGGCAAACTTGGCTTGCGGGATCAGCCAAGTCAGCGACTGGATGCTCCTGCCAAGCAGGCTTCCAAGTACGGATCACACATGTTTGGACATGGTCTCTCCCGCGGATCGGACATAGATGGTAATGGATTCAATGACTTCGCCATCGGGGCCCCCAATGCTGAGGCCGTATACCTGTATCGCGCTTATCCCGTTGTAAAAATACATGCCACGATAAAGCCGGAATCGCGAGAGATAAAATTGGGGCAGGAAAAGGTGAAGATCACGGCCTGCTTCGGGCTGAATACCACTACCCCAAAAAGGGGTGTGCAGGAGCAGGAAGTGGACTTCCGGATAACCGTTGACAAGGACCTGAACCGGGCTAGGTTTGGCCCAACAAACACCAACGAGATGAGGTTTAATGCAACTGCTAGTCTTGACGAGAAGTGCATCCACTTTTATATTAAGGTGCGACATAACGGACACATTTTTGTGGCCATCGAATTGGAGTTGCACTACGAACTGGCCAATAAGATACCCAACTCTGGGGGTGAGCTTATTTCTTTAAGGTTTTAATAAATAAACTAATAGAGAGCTCACTTACAATAGAGTTCTGCGAAACCTGCGCCATTGTTGATCCGGCGGACCCGAAGTCTTCCACGGAGAAGATTATCTTCAGCACGGACTGTGCCTCCGATGTTTGTGTCCCTGATCTTCAAATTAGCAGCAAGAATGTGAGGTATGCCAAGTGCAGGGTAATATATATTTATATATGAGTAATACGCATTCTGTAATACTTATCAGGGTCATGACTCATACTATTCGCATTTCAATTTTCATAGCTCAAAATATATTTTGGGCAGTTCCGATACCCTGCGTCTGAATTATAAGATAACCAACCAGGGAGAGAAGGCCTACCTGCCCCAATTCAACGTGACCAGCACATCCCACCTGGCCTTTGCTCAGATTCCCTCAAACTGTAAGGTCGTTGACGCAGCTATGACTTGCGACCTGAACCACGGACGGCCGTTGGCAAAAGGTCAATGTCTCTCCATCACCATCAGCTTCGATACGAGCCAACTCGGTGGACAGTCGCTGGTCATCCATGCAGAAGTCTTTAGTGCCGGAAACGAGAGGAATCCCAAGGACAACAAGCAAGCAAACAGTATAAGCCTTAGGGAATTCACAGAGATCGATGTCAGCGGGTTAGATTCAATAAACATCTACATCCAACTAAATTAAACTAATGAGTCATATTTATTTTCAGAGGTCCTACAAATGGTTTAATTGTTCTGAATCATTACCCTTACTCCGCGAAAATCATTGACCAATACAAGATTAGGAGCCTTGGTCCCAGTACAATCGAACAGTTAACGATATCATTTTATATTCCTGTAGCCTATAGGCCAAATAATTCTATGGCAATCATACCCATCATGAATATTACCAGTTTGCAGACGGAAGCCACCTATGATTCCCAAAAGTTGGTCATTAACTTGTACGACCAGAATAATACCCTTCTCCATGGTTACCCCTTGGAAAAGTTTACCCGAAAACCTAGGGATCTTGGCCGGGAGGCAAATGATAGCATCTCGGAAGCCCTGACCAACGAACTGCTTGTTGGGAGCAATCGCAGCATTGTGTTGGACTGCCAGCAAACCAACATGACCATATGCGTCCGAGTCGAAATGTGTGTCCAATTAAGGCCGGACAAACCAATTAACCTAAACATAAGCTTTAACGTGGATCTCAAAGAAGTTAAGGATCCCCGGAAGTACTTTGTCATCCTGACCAATCTGAAGCTGCTCAAGAAGGCCGATCCCACAGCCAACTCGTTGAAAGTCAACAGGAAGATGGAACCAAATGTGATTTATAAGCCTGCAAAGCTGTCCATTTGGATAATTATTATTGCCGTGGTGGGAGGCGTGCTGCTGCTCGCTTTCTTAACCTATGCTCTTCACAAGGTACGTATTTGTGTTGTTTAAATTGAATTTCTTATATTAAATGCTGTTTGCTCCTTAGTTGGGATTCTTTAAGCGCCAAAAGAAAGAGGAACTTAAGAAGCTAGTTGAAAAGAGTCGTGAGGAGTTGGGGGCAACTGCGGCGGAAGAGGGTGAGGAGCTGGAAACAGAGAAGCCTTTGGAGACAGAGCTTTTCAATATCTACTAACTCAACCTCCTAGTCAAACCCATGATGATAAAATAACTCCTTTGATTGATTTCTTAAAGTGTTAATAATTTATTTTAATAAAAATAACATACAATTCTTAAAATAAATAAGTACAATCATAAATAGTTTATTAAAATGCATTGTTATTCTTAATCCTTGAAAATATTTAAAAACTAATCTAAATTATTAGCACACACTGGCCAAACATGAACAATTTAACCGATCTTTCTCATATCTCATGTATACCTAAAACATTTACTCTATTTATGTACAATAATATCTGGGGCCGCCATAAAAAGGTAGCTGCTCATAGAATACACGAACTTCTCACCCCCACATAAGCAAGTAAAACGGACTAGCTAAGGAGACGATATACACACATTACACAAGAGCTGTGGACTACAACATGCGACACGACTCACAGAGTTACAGGTATAAGTAAGTACAAGTACATTAGGCTGCGATAAGTTTCTAATTGAGTTGAGGTAAGCGCTCATGATCGGCTTAGATAAAGTAGAGTGGTTGCTTTCAGATATGTTTTGTGTGAAGGTTGCATGCAACGTTGCAATATGTACGACTGACTACAGCTAGGAGTTCTGTAAAAGTATCGAATATGTGAATATGATTTAAGTGCGATTTCTTTGGTGGTTCCTATTGACACGAAAACGATAGTAGATATTCCAAGCACCTGCACCTGCACCTGTAGAGTGTATAACAACCACGACAACAACAACAACAACAACAACAACAACGACGACGATGCTCTTGCTTTCTAAATAAATACTTGTATAAAAATACAGAGAATTTGTGAACTATGTATTGTCAAAATCATTAACACCTATGTAACTTGCGACCTGTTCGATTAAGAATATGTATGCCTAATCTCAGATATCTGTTTTCCCCAGATCTCAACGCTGCTTCATTAGCATTTGCATCACCCTACACTCCTGTGACTAGTTCTAGTTCTACCCATTGAGCTGATGGATATCCATGGACTACTCTGCTAACACATTGTCTCATTGAATGGCGGGTCCTTTTCCGATTCGGTGCTGCTCTTGATGTTCGACGACAACTTGGCGATCTCGTCCTGCACCAGATGGGTGCTGATCTGGGGTATGGTCAGGGCCGGACTGCTGCTCTTCGCGGACGAACCGCCCGATCCCTCCTCCGTGCTGGAACTGCTCTCTTTCAGCACATTCATGCCCAGCTTGCTCGCAAAGGGCTGCGGCTTGAGCGTGGAAATCAGTTTGGCCTGACCAGCAGCTTGGCCAGAAGATTGGCCTGCAGATTCGGCCATCTCTGGCAATGGCTCCGCCGGCTGAGACGGCTTGCCCTGGTCCACGCTAAACTGTTTCTTCAGCAGCATGGGACGCGCTGGCGGTGCCGGCGCTGCCTGCGTCGTCACTGGCCCCGAGGCGCTGAGGTCCAGCGAACTGGAGCTCTCCTCCCGCAGTCGCCGGCCGTCGGCCGCGCCCACCGAGGCGGTACGGATGGGCTGGTAACGCGCCGTGGCAGCGCCGCCCACAGCGCCAACGCTGATGCTAACACCCGTCGCCGAGTGCGAGTCGCCGGCGTCCAGCGAGGGCTCCGCCGTCAGCGAGGGCGTGTCCACGTTGTAGGAGCCCGTCAGCGAGGTGTTCGTCTCGTTGGAGCTCTGCTTGATGAAGCGGTACGGATGCACCGAGTAGTCCGTCTCCGTGCTGGAGTTCTTCTGCAGGCTCTCGCTGGACTTCTTAAACAGGCGGCCGGTGCCCTCGTACGGCGGATTGAGGAAGTCACTGGTGGCCCGCGTGGGCACCAGCGGCGAGGGATACGCCTGCTGCTCCATCGACGAGTTGCGCTGCCAGGGACGCTCGTTCTTCAGCTGGAAGCCGCTCGAGCCGACGACCATGGCACCGCAACTACCGGCCCCGCTGGTATCGCTACTGTCGCCGGCGCCGCCACCTGCAGCACCACCTCCTCCGCCCATCAGGTCGCCATCCGCCGAGGGCTTCGAAGGTGACAGCTCCACGGCAGTCTCGCGTCGCAGCGGATACCGATGGCTGTAGTCTATGGATACGCCGATCTGTTGGGGGAAAGAAATGTGGGTTTAGGTAAGGCAACTATTTGTGATAAAAGTGGGATTATTATACCCTTACTGGGGGTATTGTAATTGCAGTTCAAAGTTTAAAATATACAACTGCAGTCAAAATAACAGTAGTGGGGCAAAACTTTTTAATAATAAATCTCTAGTTTAATATGCATTGTATTTAATAATATGATTTCATAATTAATATTAATATACAACAATATTTCATATTAATTTTTAATACACATTTTTAAATCCGACCATTGGATTTATTTAGTTTACTTTTCAATAAACAAAATGAGGTTTCGAAGCTTTTGATATTGCTTTAGTTTTTAAGGAAAATGACATTAAACAATTTGAAGGAAACTAACAATAAATTCTCGTTCATCTCGTTTAAAAGGTTTTAAATTTCTGATATATTTTATTTTCTTTTTCTTCGTACTTAGTAATTTAATTGTTGGCGAAGTTACCTCGCCTTCCAATTTTTGTTCATACCTCAAATCCATGGGCGCTGGCATCGATGGAGCCGCGCGACTCAATCAGTCCCTCCAGTATCTTGTAGTCGTTCTCCTCGCACTCCTTCAGATGCTTCTTCTCCAGCAAGGCGGCTGCCTCGGCCCGGGACATCTCCGTTTTGGGACGGTCCAGCGAAGCTGTCGATGCAATGGGGAAAAGGGGACATGAGTTGGGTTGTGCACTCAATGGAGATGTTTTGTGGGAAATCTTTTCTGGCGGCGGAAGCAAGGCAATGATACGGGTGTTGCGCATTCACCCGGTTAGTTATTAACACGTTGCTCACGGATTTTTGGGAATGACCCACTGGGCCTCAGATGACCTTCGTGACCTTATGACCCTCGTGACCTTATGACCCTCGCTTCCTTTGGGCCTGGCTTACCTTTCTGACTCGGCAGTGAGACCGTGGGCGATGCTATCATGTGGCAGACACTCTCCAGCTCATCAGTGATCGAGGTGTACTCGCTGTGCAGTTTCAGCAAGATATTTCTGGAGGGTTTCGCATGCAATACTGATTTACCTAGAGTTCGGAGTTCGTGGTTAGGTTCAGAGAAAAGATGTGTGCGAGAGAAAAAACAATATGGACTTATGGTCAATGGTTAAATGGTCAGTGCTAATTTGTTTGGCCAAATCGGTTTGCTGGTTTGGTAGGTTGGAAGGGTTTTGGATCGGTTTTGGATTGGTTTTGGATTGACTTTTTCGGGTTAGGAGGTATGGCATGACGGGATTAGTAGCCTGAATTTAGAGCGCAAATTTGAGGCTGTTTCTGGGGAAGTCCATCTTTTGATGGTTACATACCAGGATGAGTGGAGCCCGGAGCTACGGGCTCCTTGTCGCTGTCCGGCTCCGATTGGGTAAGGCTCATTTGGCGGCGGGACAACGAGGCCAATTGGTTGAGGCTGATGTGCGATCGGTTCATGTCCGCTCCGGTCAAGGAGTAGGTCTCCGAATTCCGGCGACACAGGGAAACAGTGCGTTGTCGCAGTGCACGATGTCTGGCAGCTGTTTGTAAGTAAAATTTATAATTATAATCTAATTGGTACATATACAACACAGGTGAACAGAAGGCAACACAGAAAAGAAGAAGCGGATTGGCGACTAGGAATTTACCCTCAAAGCTGATGTCTGGAGCCGCATCATCGGAGTTGTCGCCTCCCACGAGCGTTTGATCGTCATCGTTGTTGCCCATTGGCGTTAGAGTGTCCTTGCTCTCCGTGCTGGCACCCGTATCCTGGCGCACGGTCACATACGGTGTCCGCTTCACAGTCTCACAGGTCGAAGGTCGCTGAGAGAGCGGCAAATAGATGTCCGAGTCCGCCTCCGATTGCATGGATGCCTTGCGCACAACCTGCTCGTTGAGTGCCTCGCGGGATTTGACCACTTCATCGGGTTCCTCGGGCAGTGGCACCACCTCGAAATGGGTGCCCTCGTCGAAGATGTACGCATCCGGACGAACCTCGGTCAGCGAACGATTGAAGCGACGCCGGGTGGTCACCTAGATATTTTCGCCATAAAGTGTGAAGCACAAAATAAATGGGAGGTCATGGATTCAATGATTTATTGCATAAATAACACATTTTAACAAAACATTTCAAAAGTATAAATATATAAATAAAAGTAATACAACACAATAAGGTCCCTAATGAAAATGTTCTAATTAAATATCAAACATTTATTTCTAAAACCCCTAAAGATGCTATGACTCCAATCTAAAAATAAAATGTCTCCTAAAACATATTGTCATTTTGAGCAATCTAGTTTTTGGTTCTCAGAATATCGAGTTCAGAATGACATTTTCTGTCCCAGTGTGCTTGGTATTGCAGCGATATGTAATTCAAACGCACCTGCAGCGAATTTAAGTTCAGTCCGGCACCCAAGCCCAGTGGCACAATGGCTCCACCTCCACCTCCTCCGGCACCACCTCCATTTCCGCCGGATCCGCCGCCAGCCTCCGTGTCCGAAATCGAGATGGTGCGCATGCGCTGCATCTCCGCCGGAATATTTATCGTCGAGCCACGCAAATCATCCGTGCCAGCGATGTGCGTGGACATGAAGCGATGGATGACGGCCAGATGGGAGAGTATCTGCTCCGAGGATTCCTCCATCTTTCGCAACCGGAACTCAATGTTCTGCAAAACAAAAGGATTAAATTAAAACATGATGGCAAATCAAATTAAGTGGAATGTATTTTCATGTGACGAACACTAGCAAAAGACAAGAAAGGAAGCTTCGGAAATTCGAAGTTCATATACCCTTTAAGCTTTTGCAAAAATTAAACATTCTTGAAAACATTAAAATTATGAATTACTATTAACTTGTCTAAATGTTTAAAAACATTGAAGCTGATGATTTCCGTTTTCCCATTTGAATAAAATAAAAAGCGTAATTGTAAACTATCAAATTATTAATAAGTCAAAAATAATAAAACAAAATTTTAAATAGATAAGTTAAGTTTTTTTTATTTATTTTTTTTAATATTTTGATTGTTCCAATGGGAGCCATAGGATATAGTCGTCCGATTTTTATGAAATTTAAATCGTTATTCTGAAATGTTTAACCATTAGTTTATGTCGAAGACGAAAAATTGTCTCCTTCAGTGCTTTGCAAACTTCTGTAATTATAATACCAGATGTAAGGGTAAGGGTATAAAAATCTGCAACGGCTGCAGTGAAATGGTCACTCGGACGTGTCCAATTTTCAATTCACATGCTGTCAGTACCCATGTCATTTCGGATAACACGAATCACACACAAAATTTACATCAAAATGCAGACACAGGATTGAGATGTCACAAAAAGAAAACAAACAAGGGCAAAAAAGGAGAAGGGAGCTCTGATTACCACACACCTGAACGGTGGCCGTCTGTATGTTTTCCTTCTGATTGATGTCCTCGATTTTCTGAGACATGGTCTCCACTCGCTCCGTGGTGTTCTTCACCCGCTCGTCCGTCGACTGATTGAGGATGATTTCCTGCTCGTGGAAGAAGCCCTCGACGCACTCCTCCTCGAAGTCGTACAGCCGCTCCAGGTCGTCCTTCTCCAGGAACAGCTTGAGACCGTTGTCCCGCTGCACCTCCAATCCTGCGGAATGCCGATCAAGTGGAGACATGTTACATAGGTTGGTTAGAGGCCGGAAAATGCGAAAAACCAAGATAAACCAACAACAATAACAACAGCGCCCAGGGAGAAATCGAAATCGAAATGCATGAAATGGTAGGGAAGGCAAATCGTTTCGGCATAACCCAATTAGGAGGTGTTGTTATTGTTGTCGTTCGCCAAGTGGCATGGTTGATTTCAATTCAAAAGAGCAGGTGGCGTATACGTAATGCAGTTAGTTACAGAAGCACACACACAGTCGACAGTTGGGGCAGGCACGCGGGTGGGAGAGAAGTTAGATATTTGTACATTATTGCTGCTCAGCTCACAAAGACCCAGACACGATAGACTCACAGGGAACAAAGCTAAACTTGCTCATCCCGGGCTCACCTTTCGCCTTTCGCACACAGTACTTGAGCAGCGAGTAGAAGTGGCACAGCGCGATAAAGGGCGGCGGCAGGACGGGCTTCTGCTGGTACTCCATCACCACGGTGAACCGCTGGAACATCCAAACCTAAATGAGCAAAGACTTGTCATTAAAACTGATCAGTTAACTGGGTATATTTTGTATTTCCTATGTATGGCTAATCAGCAATGTGTTCGTTTACTCAGTTTAAAATCTACTGAAATGAAAAATAAGAGAATGCAATTCTTCAATAATCTATTAAAATGATAGCAGAAAAATAAATTTCTTTTAAAACTACTCTATGTGCTATGTGTTCTATATTTCCGAGTTTAAAATTTACTCTAAAATTGCTGACAGTCTAACAACTTAAAATTCAAACTGATAGCATTGAGACAATTAAGAAGTGAGCAGTAAGAGTTTTCATATTAAAAAGTTTTTTGGATTGTTTCTGTATATTAATAGTTTAACATAGGATTGATTATAATATATTGAGTTCAATTCTTTTCAAAATATATGGGATTGAAAAATTCTTTAAATATATGTAAAAATATTGAGCCTGAGTATAGATTTACACAAAGTAAGAAAGAATACTATTTTCTAATATATTTTGGATGATTTGTCAATTATGACAGTATTGAATATGTATATATTGCCTATGATTCTTTAGATTCCTTTTCAAAATGTACAATTTGGTCTAATTAAAATTCACTAATTTCATTTTAATATTGCATTATTTATTAATGTTATGCACAGTTTAAAAAAAATATCCGAATTGATCCTAAGCTTTTGTTTTTAAAGTAGCTTATTCCTAAGCCAATCGTGGATAACCCTTTGCTTAAAGGTAATAAACAAACATAGCCTTTGGCTTAGTTTTGTAAAACAACCCCAGCATTCGATCGCACTCACCTGATGCGACACCGAGTTGACCTCGTTGAAGATGTTGTTGAACACGGCGATGAGCAAATTTATCAGCAGAATATTGGCAATCAAGAGATACATGGACATGGTTATCGGCGTTACCCAATGGCCTGCAATCCAATTAGTTGGTGTGTGTTAAACTTTTCGTTAGACCCATGAACTGTGGGCGGTAATACTCACCGGTGACGCAGCCCGGCTGGCTGGGATCCTCGCCGCAGGGAGGGTCGATATCGCCGGCGAACACCTCGCCGTACAGCATGAAGTAGGGCTGGAAGGTGACCTGGACAACGATAAATTAAAATCACCATTAAAGCAACATCTGATAGAACGTGGCCCATCGCCATCGTCATCTCCATCGAGACACGAAATGGTTGGGCGTAATTCAATTTGCGACCGTCGCCCGACATTAATGCAAGTTTTACACATTGAAACACAGTTTGGTTATTTTTAGCCATCACCTGTCGGCAGCTGGGTGTGTGTGTGTGGGTGGGTTTTTTAGGGGGTGGGTGTGTATGGGATGCAACAAAGTTTGATTTCTAATTTTTCATAGCATTTCTTTCATAATTGAAACCAGCATGCGATATATATTTACACAATGATGTCCCATCTCATTTGCATAAAACAGCTGGATCACCAACAACATTATGCCAAGGTTTTCTCTAATTAAAATTTTAGTTTTTGCCTTCTAGCCGTCATCTATCATTCATTAAACAAGCATTGATGCTGACCTAGAGCTAAATATTTGCATTAAGCTGCTACAGGCAGCTTAAAAATTTGCATGCAAAACAGAAAAGTATACTATTGGGATTAAACGGTGAAGATATTTCGAGCGGCAAAACCAACACATAAATTAAGCCAAAAAAAAAAAAAAAATGGACGACTTGATATAAATATTCATAAGCGACAACAGAGTACACACATTTACCTTAAAGAGGCTAAGTATTTGGGCTAAATACATCTTTGTACATCATGCAGAATACAACGATTGAAAAAATTGCATTTTGGACCAGAAGGGAGGAGAAGAAGAGTTTCGGCTCGCCGAAGCTGGCCTTACCCTTGCAAATTCAACTCGGATTATGCTTTGGCAACCTTAAGTCGAGGCTTTTTCTGTTTCCTTTGCAAGAGCCGAGGGTAGAACTAAAGAATTTCAGTTTTCGGAGCAGAACTAAGCTTTAATGGGGGTCAAGAGTCAGGGGAAAGAGCAAAAATAGGTTAAATATTAGGGGGATTTAGTCGAAAATCCAACGGAGTTGAAAGTAGGAAGGAGGGAAGTCCACATAAAACTCAAGTTGAAACACACTCATCTCCATCAAGATACAACATCAACTATAGACCACACGAATATGCAGCATATAGGCACACAAGGATATCTGAGTATTTTTTTATTTATCTATTTAATTTTTTGTTTTGTTTTTGTTTTTTGATGACGCAGCTAGAGCGTTCTACAGTCGGCTCTCTAAATAGCAAACCAATTCACAGTCAATCACATCTTGCGTTACATTTGTCAGGTTGCCGCTCGTCAGATTCGAATGCTCATTGTGGTTGGGTGGAACTGCAGATGTAGAGGTGGTGGCCGCTGTGGAGCTGGAACCCGAAGCGGTGGTGCTGGTGCTACTGCTGGTGCTGGCTGCAGTGGTGGTCACGGGTGGTGCACCCATCGTATGGTAGCCACGATGATAGCTGGAACGGGTATTGTGCCCCAGGGCACCTAGAAATCCGGGGGCCGTAATAGAGCCGGCAATAACCTGGCATTTTGGCAATATTCGAAAACATTTAACGGGCGATTTATGTGATTTATGTGATTTATATGATTAAAAATGACAAACGGTGAGGCGAGAAAGTGACAGATTTGAGTTCGAAATGTAGGAGGGACAATGACAGAAAGAGAGAAAGAAGAGTACAATACGAGACGGTCAATTTAAGCGGCATTTGTTCGGTGATTTTGATTAAATTCTAATTAGTCAACTACTTAATATAAAGTGGGTGGTGGAATGTAGCACCCATCGACAAAACTACTCGTACGTAAAAATGTTTTGCTTGCACCACTACTGAGAAACGCAGGCCAAAAACTTGCTTTGCTTGTTATTAAGTAAATGTATGTACTCCGCATCGTAAGTAATATTTATGGCTGCAATAGAAATCGTCGTAAAAAGCACACTCTTTTCTGCGTGTGTGTGGCTGTGTGTTAATGAGGCTGACATACGCACATACACTCAGGTCAGGGAATTAGTTTATTTACAGGAAGTCAAAAGCATTAAGTTCTTTAATAACCCACCTCCTTGATTAGACTCCAGGTGGGCTGTTTGTTAGGGTAAAGAATCGCTTGTCTGCTGACCCCAAAACTCATCAGGACGACGGCCAGCAGGACCACAAAGTATATCATATTCTTCACCATTTTACCCATCATGGTGACCAGGGGACCTGCAAAATATTATTCACGATTAACTCGAGTTAAACAGTTTCCCAATACAAATTTTATCAAGTGCAGCAGGTTTAACACTACATTTGTTGAATTCTTTTAGTGTTTAACCATTTGGGAAACTTTAAGGAATTTTTTAATAAACCAATCGACGTTAAAATCGCTACCGACTTATATAACCACAGATAAATGTTTTTAATTAAAAAGGAAAGCAGTTTATGTGCTGCAGTATCTACACTTCATTGGTTTAATTACTATATATATACTTTTAATATATTTTTATATAGTCCTAATATCAAGGAACTTTAGATTTGCAGATCTATATAACAACCATTATTTGTTTTAATTTAATAAAATATAGTTTTTGGCCTATTTTAATTCTTAATCCCAAACTTACCCAGATATTTATTCACGCCTAGGATGTTCAGGATGCGCAGGTACCAGTAGATGCTGTCCACACAGTAGATGACCCGTCCAATGTCCATGGTGTTCTCCCGGAACCGGAATGCCAGACCAATGACGAAGAGTATTATGGCGGCCCCGTCGCACGGATTCCACATATTCCACGCCCACACCGAGAATTTATGACTGTTCGGCAAATACGTATTAATGGGCCCCATCGAAGAAGCGTTAATTCATGCGTGAGAGGCACATATTGAAGACAAAATGTAATGGAAATGCGCACAACTGTGAAATCCGCCCAGCATCATTTGCACTCATCGCCAGATGCAATTAAACACCAATAATGGAGGTGTGTGTGGGGGGTTGGATATGGGTATACTTACGTAATGGCCACCGGTTCGGAGGATATAATTTCGCGCACCTTCTCGAAACCCAGCGTGGTGATATATGCTATCGAGTACCACTCCTGCCACCGCGGCATCTTATCCATTTTCACCAGCACCGTGAACGAGAACATTATGAGAAAGAACATGTAGGCAATCTGAAATGATGAAGGTTGAAGCATATGAAAATACAGAAAAAAAAATTAAAAACCTTACAAAATTATAATCAGGGCCATGAACTCAGAAAAATAACTTAAGTTTTCACTAAAAATGGTTACCAATATAGTCAGTATTTTCTAATTATCAGCTATTATTTCGAAAAATTGCACTATAAAATCAAGAGTTTGATTTTAAGAAGCAGGTGACTAAGATAATTATACATTTTAAATATTTTGTGGTGTAATTTATGTTTTTTGTTTTTTTGTGTCATTTTTAATTTTGAGTAGTAGTAAATGAGTTTCAACCATTGAGAACTCATTTTATGAGTAATTGAAATTTCAATTTAGTAAATTCCTAAATACTACTTAAAAAAAAAATTTTTTTTTATCGTGTTGTATACAAAAGGTTACATATTTAAGCTATCAAAAAAATTGTTCTCAGTGGTCTAGCATCGGAAATGGAGCACACTAGCCATACCCAGATCGATAGTTATTTCCGCCACTTACCGAATCGGCCCAGAACTTGGTGATGGGCGCCGTGTAGAACTCGTAGAACTTCTTTTTGAGGCGCAGTGGCTGGTGCTGCTTCACCTCGTTGTATTCGGAGAGATTGAAGAACTCCCGGAATTGGGCGGGATCCGAGTCGGTGAGGGAGACCTGCGGAGAGATGCGGACGATATTAGGGACGGAAGGCGGAGGAGCGTTCGATAGTTTTTGGCCTTAATTAAATCATCAATGTGCAGTGAGAGCATTCAAAGAGAGAGCCACGTGAGGATACTGTACATTGGGGGATTGCGTATACGCCCCGTTAAATCAGCGTGTCAAATGTGATTTGCTTTTGCTTTCTAATTAATTTGCTGGTATTTAAGGCTCGAATTGCTGTTGCTATTTATAGGCGTGTTTAGTTTCCAGACACACACACAGCATGCAGAACAATTTAATTAATTGAAGCATTATGCAAAACAAAATGGATTTAGCCACTGGGTATTCGTATTCCCAATTGTGCTGACAAAAAATGTAACACTGTACTACTGAGGAAAATCGAAGGGAATTTAATAAAAGGTGTACTGTTGAGTTTGAACAATTGGCTGCGAATGAAACTACGAAATGCACATTCTAAGAGGAATAAAATGAGACAAACTACAAAAGCCAGTTACAGAAATGCCATTGAAATCAAAATAGATCTTGAAGGAGTAAAACTTAAATACGGGTTCAACTAACTTTGGAGGGCTGTTCTTCCGCTCCAGCAGTGAGATTAACCTGCAAATTGATACGACACAAGTACTGGGACATTAGAATGGCGTGTGGGGTTATCAAATTCAATTGTTCCATCCCTATATAGATGGGTGATTGAGTATAGTAGTAGTAGTGGCTTTGGTATGTGCTGACTGACTGGGTGATACCATTTTGTCGTTTGTGGGGTTCTGGTGATTCGTTGTGTATTTTACCTACGGGTTGAACTACAATAACCAAATAGAAATAAAAACAAACACGGGGGAAAACGGCATTTCGTTGGTTCTGTTCTGTGCTGTCATTTCAAGTATACAAAATGTTATGCGGGTTGAGCAAAATGGCAGTCTTATCGCATTCTGAGTCGAAGGTACGAAGTATTGAATGAAAAAATATACGAGTAGGTTGTGTATTAAAGGCGGTTTGTGTTTTTTTTTTTTATTTGTTTTTTTGTGGAATTACTCACTTTGCCATTTTCGTGTACTTTTGTATCGCGCACTGAGTAAGTATCCGCCAATAGAGCCTGCAACAATTCACGCACATTTTACGCATTTATCAGATAGGAAAATCACTCTTTAGTTTTACTTTCTAATCTAATTGAGCGGTGATCTTTGGACCATATACTTGATACTTGAGTTCAGATGAAGAAGTGTAGAAGGGTAACAGCGTGTTTTTTAGGTACAGTATTCCAAGATGATTTGTAGTTACAGAGAAATGTTTAAAGTGAAAAGTATTGAAAATATTGGCCAATAGCTTGATCACACATACTTAGGCATTCCACACATATATACACGGGGTGAAAGCAAACTACCATTAAATACAAGCCCCTGCCTTCCTTCCTTTCACTTGCACTCAATGGAATTTAATTTGATTTGCTGATTAAGGGATTACCCCCTTTTAAGGGAAAAGTGGTTGGATTTTGTGCAGTGTCCGTGTAACTGAAAAACAATATTTGCCCAAGTGCCGAGCTTCCCCTCGAGTCCTTCGGCTGGAAGTTTGACATAGACCTGCTGGAATTGTGGCATTTGATGTGGTTCTGTTGGCTTCACTGATTGGCTGGATGGCTGGGTATGAGTTTGTGCCGAGATTATTACTTAATTTAACTTTAAGCCAGCACTCGGCTGTTGCCAATGATTTTCATTACACTGCTAATGGAAATTCGCACTCAATTCGAGCCAAGCGGGAGGACTTTAAAATTTTATGGCAAGCATTAGAGGTGAAAAGCTACTCGAATGTAACGAAGGGCGGGCAATGTTCGGTCACTTACATCTGTTGAATTCGAGACACTCTTAAAGAAGGGCGAACTATTTTCAGCTGGCACAAGCTTGCACTTTGGAAAATACATATTCAAATGATAGTTAGTGGTGAAATTACATTACATTAAGAGCTGAGCGGGATGTAATGAATTTTGAATGAGTCCTACACTCCCTTTTAGAGATTCCTGAACCATTAAAATATAAACCAACGCGTGTTCGCGATGCCGCTTGGTTAAGTTTATCCAAAAATAAAGCAATAAACATATAAAATCAATAAAAATGGAAACATGTTCAGAGAGCCCTAATTGGTGAGTCCCCTTTAAAAGGTTAATTATTTTCTAAAGTAACTGGAGTAGAAAAAGCGTAGGACCGCATGTACCGAAAAAACTATTGATTTCCTTTTTCGTTTTATATTGTTTTTTCATCAAGAGAGCCACTAAAATTTATTTCGCCATTAAATAACTTTTAATGGTTGTTTTTTTATGAAATTTCTATTCTGTGGCAATTTAATTCAATTCCCGTGGCATTCCTTTAAAACTTGACAAATGGTTGATAGAATATACATTTAAAACCACTTTCCCTGGTATGTACAAATTCATAAAAACATGTATGCCCATATAACGATACAGACCAAAGCACAAATATTTACGAAACAAATAAAGTGTGAAAATAGTATGTTCGATTCCGATGGCAAACATAGAACAGTACATATAGTTTTATGATCTGGCAACCAGATAGAGACAGAGATAGAGACAGAAAGAGAGCAGAGACAGCAAAGAGAACATATACGTGTGTGTATGCATAGAATAGATATAGATATAGATATAGACGACTTGAACAGCAAAGTATAATTAGAAGTCATGTAGTTGGCTTAGATCTGATTGGTTGTTACTACCTTTTCGCGGTTATTAGCACCCGCACCCATCCTATATCTCAAGGAAATGGATCTTTTGGCTTTTAAAAGGGCGCTCTATAAACAGACAGATTTTGATTTAGGATTGATGAACAGCAGAGCGATAAATCGTTAAGTGGTTAATGATAAACGTAAGATGTCAGATTAGTAGAACAAACATAATAACATAAAGGCACACATATATGGACTGGCACATATAGACAACGAAACCAAATCAAAGGGAAAGTTAGTAAGAAATGAACAAAATAACTTTGGGTTACTTAATCAACAGCCAAATACCTCGGCATCGGGCTGCGAACGATCCGAGTCGTCATTGTCCAGATTCTGATTTTCCAGATGCTCCTCCTCAGTCTGCGGCATCTGCTGGAGCTCTTCCTTCGACTTGAAGTCCAGCTGCCTGATGTACAAGGGCATCGCCAAGCCCAAAATGACCTAAAAAGATAATAATAATAATAATAATAATGAAATAAAAAAGGTCTAGCCTTGATCTAAACTCACCTTAAAATTGGTATTCTTGCGAGTTCGCAGGCCACCCATCCAAAGATCGGCCAGGATCACCTGACTGCAGGGATGAGCCAGCAGGGCACGATGGTTGGCAGCCACAGCCAGCGAAAGGCAACTCTGATTTGACCAGGAGTGCAACTCACAGGTGAGCAGGCGTTGGGCCTTCTCCGCATCCTGGCGGTAGCTAAAGTCCAACAACTTGTTGCCTAAAATATAAACGGAAAAATATAATAAATTTAACATCAATGCATCATAGCTAAGCTTATAAAAAAGAAGAACTTCCGAGGTAAAAACTTGCTCTGAAATATATAAAATTTAAGTTTTCTGTAGGATTTAAAGGGCTTGGAAAATTAAAACATATTTTTAAATAGTAACCTAGTAAGTCAAAAATATAGTAAAAATAGAAAAATACATTAATAGTAACCTCACTGAACTATCTTTAAAGTAATGATCAATTTATGTTGATCTTTAGGTTGACTTTGGAAAAATAAAAAATATTTGTAAATAGTAACTCAGTAAATTAAATTCATATTACAAATAATATAACACAATATCTCACTAAATCTCTGTAAACTATAGATAGAAAATCCTTAGGTTAACTTGGGCAAACTAAAAGAATATTTTAAATATTAATCGGATAAGTTACAAATATTTAAATAATCACACATTTTTTTCTAATCGATGGCGAATTTATTGTAATAAGATTCTAATTGGGTTTACTTTCCGTGTTTTAGAGACTAAAAAAATATTTTAAACAATACAAAATTTTTAATTGATTGTAACTTCCTTGTTGTTGACATATAGAACATATGTGTTATAGGCGTAATTTTACTCAAAATGAAGTTCTAAAATATTTTTTCAATTTGAGTGACCCATTGACCCACCTTTGCTTTCGAACTCCTTGGCGTAGGAGCGCAGTTCCTCGTAGATTTCAGTGTCCAAATCGTCCTCGGCGGCCTCGTGGGCCATGGCCTTGTACAGCTTGCAGGACACCAGTGACTTGGCCAGCGCCTCCTCGCCGTGCGTCCACATGAGCAGTGCCATCTGCTGTCGCTTGGTCAGCACGGCCCAAATCTGGAAGGCAAGACTCGATGTGCAACAGGGCGGATGGGGGATGGGTGATGAAAAGCGCTTACCAGCAGCTCGTTGAAGGGGAACTCGAAGAGGGCCATTTCCGAGGTGAAGGGCAGCAGGCCGGTGACCAGGCTGAGCGAATTGGCTCCGGCATATCGCTGGTACTGGTAGGTGGAGGACTTGCGGCAGGCATTTGCATAGCTGTTCATAACCTTGGCGTAGATGGGCCGAAATTTGCGGCGCGTGTAATAGGAACTGTGGGGAGGCAAAAGGAACGGAAATCTAGTTGCGATTGGGTTCTTGGTTCTTTTGCGCCGGCGGCGGCAATCTAATGCTCCCGACGATTTGCCTCAGTAACTTCGCATTGTATCAGCTTTTCTCAAAAATGCCAGCTGACTGATGGACATCCGTTGCTGCAGGGAGACTTGAGTAACAATGAAAACGGCTATCCATTTCGATTGTATTTTTTCAGTTCTTGGCCCTTTGTTTGCTCACAGCTTAAGAGATTCCATCGCGAAATGTAAATGTAATTTGCTTTGGTCTCGTACTCGCAGGCAGAACAAATTTATTGGCCTGGCCAAATTCGGAAGCACCTGGCGGCGCTTTACGAGCGCACAATTAAATTCAGCACATCAACACAAATGTCCATAAATTATTTATGACAAATAAAAGGCAAATCAATTGAGTTGCCCCCTGAACACTGAACCCTGAAGGCAACAAACAGCAACAGGCCAGGACATTCGCTTTTTATGTTAATCAAATCACAAAACTTTAACGCGTTTAATTATGGCCAACTTTCCAGCCTGCTCACGACATCGACGACACATTTAAATGTCTACGAGTCTAGACATGGAAAGCCAGGCAGCAGTCAGCCCAAAAATGCCAGAAGCCAGGCCAGATGTAAGCCAGCCGACCGAGAAAAGGCCAAGGACCGTATTCGAAAACCCTAATTTAATATAAACACATCAGTTGTGAGGCCGGCTCATTGCCTAGATAGCCTTTGCCATTTAGATGGGCATTTGTCGGATGACTTTCGGTCAAGGCAGGTCCTTTGATTAGAGCACAAAGGCCAGAAATCACGGAAACAGTGTTTCGCTACCATGGTAGAATAACAAACAGAAAGCCGAACTACAAAAGACAAGTAGTGTCAAATTTGTTTGCTTATGGTTCGAATAAAAAAAAGGGATTCTATACGCTCAGTAAATAAGGCCATCAACTTCACTTCAAAATGGCTTTATTTAATATAAAAAGAATTTAGGAAAGAAACCAACGACAAGGACCAAAACGACTTGGCTGAAAATCAAGGGAAATTAACTCAAAATATTATCAGTAATTGAATTCGACTTTTGATTGATTTGTTTTATATAATTCTATTTAGTTATGAACTTCATTTAACCAAAAACCCGCAATCATGTTCCTTTACTATGTTGTTTAATATTTTAATTAAATTTTGTCTCTTTTAACCAAACTGAAATTGAGAGATTTAAGTGTTCAGCTGGCCCAATCAAGCCAAGTTAACTTGTTAGGGCCACAGTTTTGTGCATGATTTTTAATTAAATTGAGTGATTCCAGGGGGCCAACGGAGGTGTTTTTTATTGAGACCACAAACCGCTTTTAAGGGGTCGGGTTGAGCAGTCACTGACCCAAACAGCCGCAACTTATGAGCGATATTAAACAGAATTGTGGTCGCCGGAGCCGCGTTAACTGAATTTAAGCAGCCGCGTTTTCGCCTTGCTGGCGAAATATTAATGCTGCATAATTAAGGGGTGCTTTGCTTTGGCATCCTGTTCTCCTTTGACTTTTGCCCTCCAGTTCTGCTCCATTCTGCAGCATCACCAGCAGCAACATGACAAAGCGAAACAACCGCCAACTGCCAGGCAACGCGGCTCTTGTTAACTTGATGTGCAAACTTATTACACTTTCATGAACAAATTTTCAGGCATCAAGTTTAATCCGCAACACGTTTAGGGATGACTTGGCCCATTGGGTCGGGCAAATTTACCCTTTTTTTTGGGCAAATCAAGGTAAGGTGTTTTTATGTTATTTATTTAAAATGTTGCATTTTTTAAATAAAATCTAAAAAAAAGTTGTTCAAAAAAAAATATTGTACCTTGTTTTCCCCAAACAAATTTCTACAATTACAATTATTTATTTAAAATGTTGCATTTTTTAAATAAAATCTAAAAAAAAGTTGTTCAAAAAAAAATATTGTACCTTGTTTTCCCCAAACAAATTTCTACAATTACTTCTGTAACAACAAATTATAACAGCATATAATGTTGCTGGAATTAATAAAAACCTTGAAAAGTGTAGAAAAAACAAATGAAAGAAGAAAGTACGAAAAGACTGGCCCACTGCAAATCAGTAATTTAAGAGGTTTTCAAATGTTTCATGAGCTATTTTCTTAGGGATTTTCGAATGGTAAACAGAGCAAATAAAGAGGCTTATCAATTTCTTTTTTGCCGCAACATTCGGCCATTTAATGTGAGCTGTGGAAAAATAGCAGCTGGAGGAGCTGTTGGCACTGCACTCACCGATATGCGCCGCCCATTAGTTTATTGATCACCAGGCCGATGTCGTGGAGCGTGTAAATGTAGCCCTTGGGTATGTGCGGTCGGACATCGCGCAGTATGTAGCTGAATGAATGAAAACGGCACAAGGACAATGTTGAAATTTGCATAGGCCAAAAGCAAAATATTTTTTTTGGGGGCCAGCATCAATAAGGAGAAGGGTCGGACGGATGGACGGCCAGCAAAACTCACCCCAGCGTGTTGGCCGGACCGTGTTTGGTATTGTAGAGTTCCTCGAGGCGCGGTATTGTTAAAAATTTCTTCATCGAAACACCATTCTCCAGCAGTAATTTGACAAAATCGATTCTATCGTGCTCCAGAGCCTGCATCATCGCCTCATCGAGGGCCCCTGCAAAGACATTGTAATTTAGGCATATGCAGGGGGCTGGTGAGGGGGGTGAGGGGGTGAATCACCCTAGGCTTGTTCATCACCCACCATTGGGCCATTCCTGGCCGTAGACGAATATCTCGCTGCGCGCTATGTCCACCCGATTCCACGTCAGGGCCAGACTCAATTGCTCCGGCGGACTGAGATGCTGCGACTTAAAGAGGGCCGTTAGGATGGTCTGATCCAGCTCCTGAGCCTCGCCCTCCGGCTTTTCCTGTATGCGAAAAACGGTAATCTGGTGGAGAAATTGAAAAAAAAAATATATGTACATAAAAATAAGGAGAGCACAAAGTATCTCGTAATGTAGCCCAGCCCAGTCCCCCCTCATCGCACATAATTTGTTTGCCTAGGCCTGGGCCCCGGGCAAAAGGACATGCTAGATCCTGACGCCGCGTCCTGCTCATTCAAAAACCAATTAAAATCTTAATAACATCTGCGGCGGAATTGACGAAATGCCAGCACTTTTGGCACACAAATACTCGCACTCGTACTCGCACTCGCAAAAGGAAACTGCCGGTGATTTAAAATTCATTACACGTTCAATTGAATTTTGTAGCCTAATTATTTCAACGGGTGGGTCTACAAGCATTAATTAAAAATTTAAATCGCTGCGCGTAAAAGTCTCAAGTGATTGAAAAGTTAGCCTCTCACACTCTTAATGAATTGAAGCTCCCATCTTTTGGGGCAACTTAGTTGAGCAAAGCCCCGCTGGGTTATTCGATTTTAATTGATGGCTCACACCTATAAATAATTGCAAGGAAAACTCACCTGGGACCAATTTCTGCACTTAGCCAAGGGGTAACTATGCAGGAGCTTTGGCATAAATATTAAATAAACAACTCGGCACTGTGGGTGTTTAAATAATAATAAAATGCGCACTTATAAAGTTTATCTTCTGCATATGAAATGTATGAAATAAATAACTCAATGGAAATAGCACTCCTAACCACACTTTCATTCCAATCGTAGTTGAAAATCCATTTTTTTCCTCACCTTTTAAGCTCATAATAAAATTAAATTGTGGCCAACAAAAAAAAGTAAAAAAAGGCAAATCATGAGCCAATAATTTAATTACATCAATTTACTAACCAGCTTTACAATTAATTACGAGATCTGTTTTGGTGGCTCACGCTTAAATATTGTTTCAGGAAATTCAATTTTAATGTCAGTAATAGCTTAGAATAGCCAGAACTTTCACCCAGAATGAAAAAAAACCCTCTATTCCCTTATTATCTTACCAGATTCTTGTTCCGCGTGCACTGCAGCAATTCCTGATAGAGTTTCTCGGATTGATCCAGGCCCACTTCGAAGGTCTTTTGAATGGTCCCGATGAGATAGTCCCGCATTGACTCCAGCACCGGCTGCTCCTCGCCATCCGAGGCATATCTGCGTACAAATTTTGTCAGACACAGCATTGTCACAGCTCGAGAAAGGGCGCCCAATTATTCAGACTAATTAAACAACAAAATTAAATGCGGCACACAAACGAAAAGGTTCGTTCCCCGGTACCCTGTTTTCTTTTTGTGGTGAAGTAGGCTTGTGTTGGGTAAATTTAAATAATTTGCCAAATGTCGCGTGCCGGGTGAAAGGACATGCCAGCATGTTCTTAATTAAATTTACACAAACTGCGGTTTCTCATTAAGTTCGCCCACGATACACGGCAAACTTTACTCTTTAATGGCATATATCTTAAAGGTTAAGCATATTGAATATGGGAATCTACAGCATTACTCACTTGTGGACGAAGGCGAGCAGGTCGGCGGCACGCCCGGATCCGTCACATACGACCACCGGAACCGGCGGCGAATCCGTCACGTACTCGAGCACCGCACGTATCGTGTTGGTGCCGCCCTCGATCACCAGACAGACGACGGGCGTACTGGAATGTGTGACTACGGGAGAATGGCACAAGAGGTTAAGATTTGAGTCGGGCAATCCACGGGGGACATGCACGGGGATTAGTCTGATTCACTGGGTGCAGGCCGCTACTGGGGGTTCAACAGGTCGATTATGACTCTTCACCTGGTGTGGTGTCGAAACACTCAGCGAAAATGTGTAACTCGTTATTTAAATTAACAAAATTTAACGTATTTGTTGAGAATTCTAATGAAATAAACACTTGCATACTTGAAGAGAGAAGATTATACTACAAAAAAATTATAGAGTTGCGGTATAGCTTAACACAAAAAATGTTATTGAATTGAAACTAAGAAACTACTTTTCCCAAGAGTTGTAAAAGTTTCCAAAAAATGATTTTAATGTTTTAAGCAAAGAAATTATTTAAAAGAAATTAAATAAATTTCAGTATACCGTTTGTTTTAAGCCAGTGATTCTTTGCTAGAAGTATAAGTAAATTTTAAAAATGTCTTAGGAAACTGGTTATGTTAATGTGTTAGTTACCAATCTAATACAAAAACGCTGACTTATCTTTAGAAAGAATTATAAAGAAAATGCACAGTGACTTTGCATATACTATATTATTATAATAAATATATTTTGAATATATTTTCCGATAAGAATCTCTTTGAACATTAAACAGCTTAAAAAATGTAATTTTAATGCATTAAGGGTATGCATTAACTATTAGTTTTTTGTTATAGGAACAATACTGTCTAACTGTCAAGCAAAAGAAATCGTTTTTTTAGAAAGCAACCTCATTATATATGTCCTATTGTATTTTTTCGAGTGCAATAAAACCGCCCGACAATAGCTCGCCACATCAGCCAGAAAGTCCCTGCCATCCGGAGCTTAGCTTGCGGCATTGGCCATGAAAAGAAATGGCTCTCAATGGCCTCCGATGACAAGGAGCTTCAATCTGCGGCCTGATTGGCCTTTTGTGCTGTCGAGCTGTCACATTGTGGCTTTTGTCGCCGACTTACATGGGTGCAGCTTCAGGTTGGATATGAACTTCTCCAGCTTGCGACGCAGGATCAATTCGGCGCCGTACTTGGCCTGGGTGCCATTGTCCACCAGCAGGAAGTAGGCATGGCGATTGTTCAGCACGGCCAACTTGGATCTACAAAAGGGAGGAGCAAAGGCAACAGGTTACTCGATTTAATTGCAGTGGGAATTGCAACAGCTAAGTAGTCAAGCAAGGCAGTCAGTGAGTTTAAGGCACTGATTGGTGCCATAAAATATGCATTACCTGGGCGAACTAATGCTGTGGCAGGGCACCTCACGATTGTGACCCAGCAGCTCGTGATTGCGCTCCACAATGCCCCAGGGAGCGATGCCGATGCTGACCACTCGTCCTGTCCGCTGCTGTCCCTCCAGGAGCAGGGCGTCGCCCACTTGCTTGGTGACGCCTGGATTGGGAGCGAAAAAAAACCAAGCCACGTTGAGCAAGTGCGTAAACAAGTTGGTCTCCGTCGAGGATTGCGATAGTCTTACCGCCCCCTCGCTCTTTGCAGTTCCAAATTTTTATATCTTAGTTGGGGGGGATGTGTCTAAAATTTAATAACAACTCAAGCACAAAACCCAGACGACAACAAAAAAAAAAGGACGAAAAGCAGTCGAATGAAAAATGTAATAAAATATACGTGGGATCCTGATGCGAATATGCTTTTCCTTTTATAATATTTTCTGTATAATAACATGAAAATAAACAACTGAAGCCACCGCTGTTTTTCGTCATATAGGAATAAAAAAGTTGGTATTTTCTTATATGTAAAAACTGATGCGAATACAAAAAACCAACTTTTTTTGATTAATGAAAACTGGGACTTTATCAATTATTTCCACTCACTTAATAACATTTTAACCAACAAATTGAATAATAAATTATTCTTATTTGCAAGGGGCTTATATAGAAATTTCATTTAAAGAGAGTGCTGAAAAAACGTTTACTCATGTCCACCCTCCGTGACCTGGAAAATCCAATTTACTTGGATAACCCACTTGCACCCTTTCCCAAAATGGGTCCCAGTATACCCCAAACATTGGCCTACTGGGTAGCACAATATGTTGACGGGCAAGCAGTTGAAGTGTGTACAATCACTGGCTGCGTGATTTCCGCTTGGGATTTTATTTATTTAATTTTCAACTGGGGTCGCTCATCCACACTCTGTTTTCCTCCGTTTTCCTCTTTAAGTTTTCAGTTTTTCCCGGGCCCCCGTTTGTTTGTTTGCTTGTCTGCCCGCTTTCCTTGCTCATTTTGCTTTGTGCTTATTTAAGTTTGACCTGGCCGTAATCGTCGGCCATAAAACTGGGTAGTGTCCTTTCATAAAACTTAAATGAAACGGAATGCTCACCGGTGTTGGTGCCGCCGGTGAATATCCAGGCTCCCGTGGTCTTGGCCGCCTTCAGCAGTCCTTTGCGTATCTCCTGCGAATCAAATAGAAATCAGTTTCCGTTTCAGGAAGCCACGGCCATTCAATTAGCGTGTGACACACGACCCTTCTTCTGGCACTTTTGTTGCTTTCGGGATGGGTTTCGGGGCAAAAGTTTGGGCCCCGCCATTTGCAGACCTGCTCACCTTTTTCAGTTTGGCCTGCAAATCAAAGTTGGCCTTGCCGCCCTGCACGGTGATCAAAAGTTTTGGCAATTCCAGATTCCATTCCTTGGTGAATAGCTGCACCAGCAGCTCTGGCCGTGTGTCGAACGACAGGCGAACATACTGGAAAAAACACACGACCAAAAGTCATAAAAAAAAACCGCTCTAAAAGCGATTTCCCTCTACCTGAGCCTTTGTGGGATGAGCGCCACCCTGGAACTCGATGGTTCCGTAGGCATCTGTGGGCTGCGGGCGGGTGTGTTTCGTGGGCAGCCAGAGGTCTCCCGGCGACCCACTCTCGATTCCCGGAATCGTCTGATGCGTGATCTGGGCCTGGCCACAACAGCATCTGCAAAAGGTAATTCACATTACTTTTATTTCAAAGATAAGAATATAACTTAATTGTGTTCATTGGGCTCATTTATATAAACGCTTTAAGGTTAAATATTTGTAAGTCAATTTCAGAACCTTAGTTCACATTAATAACTTTTGTTTAAAAACTAGGAATATAACTTAATTCAGTTTAATATTTGCAAGTTATTGTGTACTTAAAGGTACATTTTAATTTATATAAGAACATCTGAGCTCTGCTTCATCATTCCATCAGATGAATTTATAATAAAAGTGTCTTTACTGAATGTGATTGAATCGTAACATAGTTTGGATATTGTTAAAAGAGAATTTAAATATTTTAATCAATTATCAGAATTCAGTTAAATATTTGTAACTCGTTTGGTACATATAAGCAATTTTTAAGCAAGTTTAAGAATATTTGCTAAGCCTTAATTTTTAATAAATATGTTAATTAAATCATAATTTTAGGTCAAAATACAATTTATAGATCTTAAAGAATCTGCGCAAGGAAATCTGAAGCAGATTCAATTTATTTATTTTTGCACAATGACTTTCACTTCCTAATAAAAAAAGCAACACGTAGCGTTTAAACTTCGTATTCATTAAAATGGGGTCTTTTTTCCCCTTTTTCGTTTTTCGTTTCCCGTTTTCATTTCTCAATTTCCCAATATAATTAAGTTTTTGTCCATTTCAATTCAGGAAAATTGAGACAAGCCAATATCCAAATAAACGGCTTGATGTGCTTTCAACAAAAAAAAACGCCCCATTTAAATATCACATTTAACACTTCAGATAGTAGGTTCATTTTATTTTAAAAAACAAAAAAACGAGCACTACAGCTTTAAGGAGCAAGTCATGCAGGTATATCCTGAGTACATCCTGACCGATCCGCCCATCGAATGTGTTGACTGATGCGTGGGTGAAAATGATACTGGGCAAACAACAGGCACGCCGCCACGCCCCCCAGAAGAACACACACGCATCCGCCTTAACCTGTCACTTTGTTTGCAATGCCCACGTGTGATATAAAGCGTTATTTACGCCCGTGTGCGCCTTAGTGTTTGGCTTTGTGGCCCCCGAAAAATATGGCAGCAGCAAACGCAGAGGCAATAACATGAACCTGTCTGACCCGACCCGACTGACTGTCTGTTTGCTTGCCAGCTGATGTTCTTGTCAGGTGCTTAAAATTGTTTGCTAAATAATGCATTTCAATTAGAGCCCCCAATCACACATTCGCACACACACGCACACACACAGCCTCCCTGTGGCAATTCCCGCTTGAGCCAAATAAATCGGCTTGAATAGAAATTATATAATCAAATTAATCGACACGTGTCTGTGGCACATTTCACCGGTCGCGAGTGATGTGTGGCAAGCATGCCCAATACAGAACAAACTTCCCGACTTGAAACACATTGTGCTACATTACAAATTTCAATTATGAAGTCTTTGGGTTTGAACTTTATTGTACAATCATTCTGTTTGTAACACTGTTTAATGAAATTAAATCAGGTTTGGCAAGTACTTGGGAAAGTGTTACATTGCAAACTTTTACTTATAAAAATATTTAGGTTAATAACTTTGGATAAAGTCTAGACATTGATTTATTCGATTTATAATTGCATTTTAATTATAAATTAACTTAGACAAACTTTATAGCTGGCCAAAAATATTAATTACTTAAAAATACCAAAATTCCATTTAAACTTTCATCAAAATTCCCAACTTATAGCATAGTTCTTAGAAAAATGTTACATACCAAATTTTTACTTATAAAAATATTGAGGAATACAACTTTTGACAAAGTCTAAATTTTGATAATTCGATTTAAAATTAAATTTTAATTATAGATTAACTTCGCCAAACTTTATAGGTTGCCAAAAAAATTAATTATTTAAAAATGCCAAATTTCCATTTAAACTTTAATCAAAATTCCCTGCAAATGCTATAAGTACTTAGAAAAATGTTACATTTTAGGTAAATAACTTCGGAAAGTTTATACTTTGATTAACTCGATTTTTAATTACATTTTATTGAAATCCACTTCGACAAAACTTTTGAAAGCTTGCCAAAAATGTAAATTACCTGAAAAAGCGAAATGTCGATTTAAACTTTAACCAAAATACCCAGCATATCAAATGTTCAAAAAATGAATGATGAAGAGAAATTTTGGGAAATTGTTTTTAATTAGTCAAGTTTGAGTTATAGAACTACGACTGAAAGTCAACTCGTTGAGGACAACTAATGGAGATGCTTTCGGCACTGACAGCTACCGGTTGCCGTGAAAAGTCAGCGGGGGAAAACTGTAGACCAGCTAGCAAATATTTGGCCAGCCAAGTGCTGATAACAGTCGTGTAAAGTCAGTAGGGGCCATAAACCCATCTCCGCTATCTGTGCTGAAAACTTTCACCCAGAATCTGTTTCTAGATCTGGTTTTGAATCAGAATCAGAAACAGAATAAGAATAAGAATCAGCATCAGCATCAGCAACAGCATCATAAAGGCCGCCGCCCGGTTTGTGGCGCATTTATCTCAATTGCTGGTTCTTGGGACAGCGCCTGTCATAATAAACAATAAATGCTAACGCCCAAAACGAAACTAAATACACAATGGAGTAGGGAACTGGGCCACTGGCGTTCCACTGCATCTCGGCAAGCGTTTTTGATATGCGAAACTGGGTCAAAAGCTTTCGTCTTGGACTTGGACCCTTAGTCTGCCTTCGTCTTTTGCTGCTGCTGCCTCTTATGAGATGTATTTTAATGCAAATAAATGAAATTAGACCCCACTTACCTTGTATCGTCCTTTGGGCATGGTATAAATTTGATGCACTCGCGCTTCTGGAAATTGGTCTCGATCCAACTACGCGGCTGGTGCTGCATTGAACAAAATTGAAATCGGTTAAAATATTATTTGTACAAATTATACACCTCTTTAGTACGAATTCGCATAGTTACACTTTTTATACACTCAATATACAGCTAGAGGAGCAAATGGAAATAAACTTGAAGGGAACAAAAGATTAATTCAAGTATACAGATCAACGAAAGAGTCATAGAGTATGACTGATATTGAGGATTAAGGGTGCCTAAAATATGCAATATACAAATAATCAGAAATATTTGTCAACCAAAAGTTGAGTTTAGTTTGGTTTAAGTAGCCCCAGTGAAGAAGGTTTGAATAAATAGATTTAAATCAATAAATTATAAGCCAACTAATTGAAATGCAAATAGTTTTCAATAGTTATTTAGTAATTACAAATTGTGGGGATAAACAACGACGACACAATACAATCACTATTTTAACATTACTAATTCAAAAACAATTACTGAAAAAACAAATTGGTTAATTGACAACAAACGAATGTAACAAATAAACGTATGCATTTACAGAATAAAATATTTACAATGTAGGTGAGGGGGTTGTCGTTGGTTTTTACATTCTTAATTTATATATTTACATTTGGCACTGTTGAGCTAACCCAGTTTCAATATTTAATTATGCAAACAAACAACAAAATAATTCAAATGTAGCTGGCACTGCTGGTTTTAGGTTTTAAAACACGCTAATCTTAAAAAAAAAAGTACGTTTTATATTGCACCAAATTTATTAAGGGTTAAATCAAAACAAACAAAGTGTTAAATAACTTTGTTATTCAGGTAGGTATTCAAATACGAATTTTAAGCGTTAAGTTCTATAACAGTTTTTTAGCCAAGAGTAAAAAATCTCATTAACTAACAATGCCTGGCCATCTCTTAGTCCTTTTAGCTTTTCAAAAACAAATTGCAACTAAAATGCCCTACGTGATTGGCAGCTTTTATGCACTTTTAGCCGTTTATGCTATGTAAGCCAACCGAAGTCACGTTTTTATGACGACTTTAATCCTCCGGCACCCGCACAATTGATTCCAATTTCGAATCAAAACTTTGGCTAGCTGCAACTTTGGTATTATGTGCGGCAAACAAAAGCCAAAGTGGCAAACTTTGCAGAGTCAATGTGGGATTAGCCAGCCCCTTGAATCCACTCAGAGCAAACAGCTCATGGGATTCCCAGTGGTTACGAGGGAGAGCTTTAGAGTGTATAGTGGCGGATTGGGCCTGCTTGACTGCCTGCCTACCTCCTTTAGCGGTTCACTGCCGGCATGGGCCTTCAGCAAATCCCGTACGTTGAGTATGAGGACTTTGGATAGCGTCGAGGAGACCGAGGAGCGTTTCCGCATCCGCTGGCGCCGGCGAATGCCTCGTGGCGTGGAGGGCAGACTTCTGGGTGACGGGGTGCCACAAGTGGGCAGATGGGCAGCTGCCTCCGCCGCAATGAAGGCGGATGTGGAGGCACGCACCGAGCCGACAGCCGGTGTATTGCTATATCTCCGAACGGTGGAGAAGTCCTTCGAAATTCGACGCAGATATTTGTGCGGAGCAAGCGGCGAGTCGGTTACCACCATGATGATGATGTTGCTGCTCTCCCGCCGGTTTTATACGCTATTTTCCGCTAATGTGCTCTAATTAATTGAATTTGAAGCGGTTCGCGAGCAGCAGCTGCAACGGAATTTGCATCCGCAACCGAATCGGGCGACAGGCCAATCTCGACTGACACGCACCTGCAGCTCACCTTTCGGTCGGCTCAGCCGAAAGCCGCATATACTCATGGCCAATCTGCGAGAGGCCACCTCCATTAGGGACTCCCACTCGCACTCCCACTTCCACTCCCAAATGCCAGTGGGTGGATGGGATAATGCTCTCGTTTAAGATAAGTAAAACTACCTTTAATCTACCTAGATTCATTTTAGATCGAAAAGCTTCTCGCTCCATTTTCCCACGCGCCCAAAAGTATGAAGCATTCTGGTTTGGACAAGTTTATAACCTTCAATAATGCCGCCTAATAAGCAAGAATACCAGCCAAAGGACATTATTACAGCTGGCAGGAGCAATTGTGTGGCCTGCCAAATTGTCATTTGGCCAAAATTTGATTAGTGGCAGTTGGACTTGGGCCAAAATTCTGGAAATTAGGTGCAAGGACATTAAATTAATTGCCCTGATTTAGTAAATAATTGATGGTCTAAGACAAATGCTATTTAATTTGCGGAATTGCCAGCACAATCCATCGACTATTGAGTGTCTACTTCGTAAGCGCAATCCACTAAGTGGAATTCCTGATATAATTCAGTTAATTAATCACCTTTGGCAGCTCAATGAAAGGAAGCGCTGCTGCCCTCTAGTTCAGTAATCCAATGAAATACTGATTTAAAATACCTTTTCTTAGCATATGGGTTAAGTGCACATTAGTAGGCTATTTTACGAATGCAAACGATTAGGTTTATAAATTTAAGAAAACAAATTATAATTAACAACAGCAATTGTGGGCGAACGAACAACGAAAACAATTAAATGATATACAAATTAAAGTGGAATGTTGATTGCTTACCCTGGGCACGGTTATATTTATCAGACCCCAACAGATTTTTTTCAGTCCCCATGGTATCTTTAAGGGTTTCGTTTGGTTTGGTTTAGTTTCGGTATGGTTTTTTTTTTGTTTTCGTTTTTGTTTTTGTGGGTGTACGTGGACAGTGACATTTAGATTTTACAATTGTCAAGTTGTTTTAACGTTTACGTGTCACAAACACATTGCAGATTTGGTTTATTGTCGTCGTTTAGAGGTCGTGGTAATCGTTGTTTTTGATGTTTCAATATTGGCATATATTATTTTATCATTTGTGCAATTTTGAACGCCAATTTTGAACACGCACGCACACACACAGACACACGAAATGGTGCATTGAAAATTCAACAACAATTCGTGGTTTGCAAATTATTCATTGTTGTTTTTTTTTTTTTTTTTTTGGGTGTTATTTTTTGTGTGGTGTGGCGGGTGTATGTGGGAGAATAGAGTGTGAAAACACAAAAAAGATTAATTAACATATCATAGCACAATAATTTAAATGTATAATAAGGATTGTTCATTGTGTCGCAGAACGAAATCAAATCCAAATCAAGGTCGAAAACAAATATATATTTTAAAAGGACCACGTTTTCGTTGGGTGTTTTTGAGTAACGCAAAGATTGGCGTGTCAGTGTACATATGTGGGATATGTGTGTTGTGCAAAGCAAAGTTGAAAATAGAAGAAAAATATGATGATTTTTAAATTAGTTTTCAGGCTTGAAACAAAACGCTTTTCTCCGTTGCGTTCGGAATACCATTTGTGTGGGGGCAAAACTAAGTTGACTTACTACCAGACCGCTTTGATTAAAACTATTCTTTGACAAAAGGTGCTCAATTCAAAGTGTTAATGTGTTCTAATTATTTTATGATTTAATATTATTAGTGTTAAGTTTTACATTCTAATTTGGAAGGTTAAGGCTACTTGTCCTGAAAGTATGCACCTACTGGTTGACTTAGCTTTCAATTATCAACCGTAAGTCATCCTGACACTTCTGGCCCGTAGTTAACTTTTGAAAACCGCATATTATTGTGAAGGACAGACTTGGTCTGAGTACTTTGCCTGGTGTTGATACAAAACGTTGGCAGTTACATCTGCAGTTAGCACTGAAGTAGCCACCAGGAAAGCGTCTGAACTGCACTTTCGCAACTACACTTTCTAGGTGGCCACACACGTGGCTGACAACTGCAGGTGGTGGTAACAGGTGGGGCTCAAATTCACAAGCTCACACACTGAATTCATGATGTTTACCACAAACTTGAATTGGGGACAAAGGACTAAGACCATAAAATGACCACAAAGCACGTCTACACTTCACTCGAAAATTGTTTGAATAATTAAAAACCAAAAACCTCTGTTAATGAATTAGTTTATTAAATTTAAATTGTTCAACACAAATGAGAAGAATATAGTAAAGAAGATCTACAAAGTAAACCCTAATTCATTAGCAGACGACTACTCAATAATAGTTTAAGCATAAACAAGACAACATATTCCATTACTCTAAACATATATAGTTAAACTTCAATCATATTTCTAAGCACAAAGGGTTAGTGAGAGATAAAAAGTTTAATTATTTAGCTGCCATCCGGAGGAATTTTCATTTCCGATTTCAGTATATATGTACTCCATGCAGTTTTAAATAGTTTCAAATGTGGTTTTCTAACTGCCAAAACGACACATCAACTGCAAGTTTACATAAACTGAATAAAAATGGTCGGGCAAAGTTTAACAACTCATAACTACGAGTTTCCACGGACACGCCCGAACATTTTCTCCGAGCGGGAGGAAAACCAATTAAACTTTTAGCCCCCCAGTAGAAATGAGGGACGAGGGAAGAGAGCTGAGCCGCAAAAAGTGGGGCGAAACATTAAGAATGTGTTATGCTTATCTGTTGCCGAAACGAAACCTTTGGGCATTCGGTGTAGCCTTATAAAGCATAGCCATATATATGCGCCATTTTATAATACGAGTTCCAGGATGTGAATGCATGTTGGCATCTCTTCGGGGCCGTTTCATGCAGCGTCTATTAAAATAAAAGCTTTTGCTTCCGGCGCAACCGAAGAGCCACAAAACTTTTGTGTGGGCATAAAACACAGTTCAGTGGATGCGGAAGGAAATGTGGCATATTTCAAATTAATTAAACGGCCGGGGCGCAGAACAACAGAGCCATGGCTAATAGCCATTGACGACCGACGACTGGATGTGATGAAATATAAAATATAAAATAAGAGCACCATAACAGCAGCAGCAACTTAATTAATTAACTTTTGTTTAACACATCATTGGAATTCATGATTTCAATGGATTGGTTGGGGGGCAGAGGTTATAGATTTTACCCCTTTGGCTTTCTGGTGGGAAATTGCTAAACTAATTAGGCAGTTTGCTTTTGAACTCCCACAGGAAATCAGAGAAACAATTGCCAAGCCCGGAAATATGCCATGGAAGTGAACTAAAAGAGCCATGCACATGCGGTTATCAAATTAAGTTTACCATCCGGAATCGGACATAAAAATTGATGCACTCGCTGTTAGGATTAAACCGCAGCCCGATGATGTTCGGCCGCAGGATGCAATTTGCCGGGCCACCTGTCTTATCGAACCCGATAAAAGTTGTGCAACATAAACAGCACTTAATACGCACATCAAGTCCCGTCATCTCATCAGGTCGTGCATAATGCAAGCTGGCGAACAATAAACGGTAGAAAGGGTTAAGGATGGTCCTTCAGTGTTTCACCTGCTGTTGACTTGCGGGCTCGCAAAGTGGAAAATTTGATGGTGAAGCTCGGTGGCTCCGGGGCTCTGATGCTGGTCTTGCGGCTGTTGCCATGGCTGATGAAGTGCCACATTCGTTCGCGCAAAACGCCAGAAGACGTCGCCGTGGTGATGGATTCGTGGAGCGAAGTGGCAATGGGGGTATTCAGCGCATTTGCCAAGTCCCGCTTTTGCATGGCTGAGTCTCAAAAGGAGTGCGAAATTGACTTCTCAGTTGCCCCCTCACAAAGTTTATTCACTGGTTCAAAAGCGGAGCTGTTAAAGATCCACTCAAAAAGGATACAATTTAAGGGTTAAGTACAATTTGTGCTCCACGAGAGCTTCCAATAAACGCCCTTGAGAAAACAAATAACAAAATAAGTTGCTCAAGATGAGTTTGTAAAAATGAGGTTGTTTTCACTCAAAAACTTATGTCGATCGAAGGCCAATATAAATACCAACATATCGTATTATCAATTAAGGCCTCGGCATTATTAAAGAAGTTAAACTTACCCATAAAAAAAATTGTTACTATAAATAATTGATTAATTAAAGTTAGTTATATATTATTTTTGTTATATAAAATACATGGATAATTATTATTGTTTTATTAATTTAGTATACGTTGTTAAAATGTCGCAATGAACTGAAGTAAATTACGAAATGCGTTCAATATTTAATCTGAACTGGCAGAAATGAGACGATTTTATTCACACAGGCAACTTATTGTCTTTTCAAACAATAAGAGTGTAAATTATTCCCACTAAAAGCCAAATTGACATCTCTCAGGCGAGAGTACTTCGTAGCGGAATTCTCTACTTCACAGTCGACAGCTGCTGATTAACACAAAACGACAACAGAACGGCGGAGACATCGTCAACAGAAACAGAAACCGAAACCGAAACAGCAAATATAGATATGTCAAGCAAATCACCAATAGACCGGTTAGACCTTAAAAACCCACGAGATGCAGTTCTCTGCACTCCAATCGCCAATTAAATACAATTACTCATGCAGGGCTCGTCTACTCACAAACATCCATTTGGTCTCGAAGTACATGGTCAGCTCCAAATGCACTTGCTCCGCGGGTTTGGGGGTATCCACATACTCGAAACTTACTCACGCGACAAATTTAATCTCCCGGCGAACTACGCTTACTGTGCGTACACCGAGAAAAAATTTCTTAAAACGATAGTGCGTTCTTGAGACAGAGTTCGGATATGTGTATTTCGGTACTTTAATTACATTTTATTGAAAATGTTTTTAAATAAATAACAATCTCAAATCTTTTTATTTTTGGAATATTTTATAAAATAAATAATAAATATAAAATTAAGAGTCTGAATTAAAAATAAAGATTAATGTTCATTTTTTTTGGAATTTTCATTTTAAACAATTACAATGATGTGTAATAAGCAAACGTTGAGTATAGAAAAGAAGAGCTCAGAGATAATTTTTGTAAAATGCTTAAACAAATTGTAACATTTACATACAAAATATTAAAGAAATTCGTTCTATTCAGATACTTTTATATAAAGTAAAAATTGTTTTTTATTAAAGAAAGTACTTTTAAGTTGTTTTTTAGATTAGTATTTAGTTTTCAGTAGATTATTGGAAAACTTATTGAAATAATCATCTACTCTTTCTTAAAGAAACACATTAACATTATTCTTGCTTAAAACATACAGTTTTTGAGACTGTTATTTTTGTTCCGATTTCAGACCGCCTTTTTTCTCGCGGTGTAGGCGCTTTCGGAGCGAGCGATTCCCGCTTGGCTCGCCCGGAGCCGCGTTGAGCACTGAGCCATCGCCGCCGAGAGCTTGCCAGTCGGCCAAGGCGAGCGGTGTCAATTAGCGGCGCAAATATAGCGGCAATATTATCGACAAAAATACAACAAAATACAGAAAAAAAATCGAGAGCGATAAGCCCCATCAGAGAGTAACTCAAAGCGTTCTCAGCGATCTCAAAATGTTTCGTTTCAGTATGTGAACTCTAAGAAAATTTTAATACAAACTTTAGCAGTTCAAAAGCGTTTAATGCCCATCGTAAACGGAAAAATATGCAAGACATAAATATGTTGATTTTCAAAGTTTTTCATGCTGGCCCCCTGGCCAAATATTTGAAGTTTTGCTGGTGAATAAGTAAAACAGCTGGCCCCCAACTCGTTGCACACAGATAAGCAGCTGTCAGTAGAATGTTGAATAGTTTCGATGATAAGGCCGAGAAGAGTGAAAACTAGAAACCCAACCAGAAACTCTCAACCACATTCACAAAACAGGTGTCAATCATCTAAAGTTTTGGTTTTGGTGCATACTTTCAGGCGGCAATTGGAACTTTCTTCCCTACATTATTTTTCAGGCTTGTTCTTATCTTCACTTTAATTTTGACAATTTTTAAACATTTTAATTTTCATATATAGCGTAAATATTGCTTGCTGCAATTTATCTTTTATTAAATTAAAAACAAATAAAATTGATTGATTGAAACCACAAATAAATGAATTTACCTAGTACTAATATTTTTCGTATTTGTACTTCATAAGTCAAACAAAATATATCTTAAGCTATTTTAAAACCAATTCATAAAGCAACTTAAATCGTAAATCATTATTTAATTAAACAATTAACTAATCACAGTTATAATCTTCAAAACTCATTGTATTCTATATAAAAGATAAAATTCATCAACCAAATGGCTTAATGAAAAAACTTTAAAACAACTTACAAAACAAAACAAAACAAAAATATTTAAAACACATACTTAACTGTTTAAGTATAACATTAGCTAATGTAATCTACAGTTCTCTTTTAATCGGCATTCCGGGTAAGCTTTAAAAAAGTATCTATTTTAAAAGTTAAGACCAACACTTAAAATGTTTAAATATACATATATACTATTACCAGAAATGTAAAGTCATTGCACTAATTCACATTTGCAAATTGTTGTGGCAAAAGTGAAAACAAGAACAGACCTAATTAAGTAAGCTAAAGTCTAGGTGAAGAAGCAAGCTACTTAAAATAGATATCCAATAAATACGTTAAATGGCCAAAAAGTTGGGCCAACTAATTACTACGATATAGTTGAAAAAGAACACTACGAACAAGAACTGGCAATAGTTTGACTACAAACTACACTAGATAGTTTCCAACAAGGCCATTGAAAGGGGTGAGGAGAAAAACTCAAGAGGTAATTTATAGAGCGAAATAGTTAAGCTTTCCACAACAAAGCAGTTTGGCAGTCAGTCAAATAGCAATTATAGAGCACAGAGCAGAGGAAGAGTTTGGGGTTGTGGATGGGTGAAATATATATAGAGATCAAATTAAAAGCACCTGAAGAGATAGGCGTTAATGGTGGAGGAGAGTTGGAGAAGATATTCGGATACCTCTCGATATTGGGTAGTTCGATTTCGCTTACCGGTTTCGCTTTGGGTTTCTGCTTGGCCAAACGCTTCTGTTTCAACATCGTCCACAGCGGACGCACAGACACGCACACATAAACAACTGAAACAGGAGTGTGGGAGGATTGGGAGGATTGTGGATGTGGTGGATGTGAACGTTGGACGGTGGACGGTGGACGACGACGTTGGGTATCCGCTTCAATTGATTTCCGCCTGCGAGTGAGGCTTCTTGGCCTGCAGGGTTAAGAAAAACAATTATGAAATATCAATTATTTATGGCTTGGCATCGCGAGTCTCGCTTTGTCTTTGGCGTGCAGGCATGCAGAAGGATATTGGTGCTGTGCGTCGATACTCCGAAAGGGGAATTGTCATGCAGGAAACGAGTACGAGAAAATCCCCTATAAAGCACTAACTCTCTAAAAAAAATAGAGACAAGCTCCCCATATTAAAAACCCGCCTTTGTGCGTCGGCAACAGTGTAAATAAAAACGAAACAAACAAATGAAAAACGAAACGAAAACGAAAGCCAGGACACACAAAATTGAAAAACAAAATAAATACAACGGAATTTTCCCATTCACCTTGCACCCAATTATGAAGCTTTCCAAAGAACGCCAATGAAAGGGTTTTTTTTTGTTAATGTTAATGCATGCTAATTGTGTTTGCTTACGGAAAACAGGACGAGAAAACGGTAAAGGAAACGAAAACGAAAACGAAAACAAACGAAGACTGAAGATCCCCAAGAGCTCACCTTGACGGGTTTCTTTACGGGCACTGGTCGCGAGTACTGGTGGTAGACCTGGACATGATTCGATGTGAATTTACCCAACATGTGTAGCTCGAGTTGAGGGTGTCGGCGGATCGGGGCGGAACGGTTGATGTAGTTCTGGAAAGAGTTAAATAAATTATTACCAGGTAAAGAGTTTCAAATTCATATGCAACACTTGGGAAATAGGAACACTTATACACTTAAAACATAAATTAACTGTTGAGAACTTATAATTAGGTTTATGTGGTGGCTCTTCTAATTACAGCCTGAATTTGCTGATTACCCAGTGCTTATCTTTTTTATTACATGAAACTGATTTGATTAACTAACTTTTTCAGGTAGGTTGCGTAGCCCATAAGCTAGTATAACCAATAAATGCTGTTGAAATTAAAACTAAGTTTAGTAAAAAATCTTATCTGGTAGATTGTAACATATGCTAGTCTTTCAAAACTCAAATTAATAAATCACTCAATGCTAACTCTTGGCAAGTCCTTTTAATTCCAATTAGACTCAATCAAAGAAAAAAGGATTTGATGTTGTAAGAAGTTAATAATTAACATGTATATATTTAATGTGCAAAATGCCACACCGAGTTTTTGTTTTATATTCGTTGAGTAATGTAACCCTTTTTGACAAAATTCGGCTCTTAAATAACTCCTTAAAATATGATAGCTCCAAAAATACGAAAGTTGTACGAAGTTTGGAAATAAAATGTTTAAAACGTTTTTAATGTTCAAAATGTCAAACAAATTTGTGTATTTTTTGTTCATAGTCTTTGCAATCCCTTGGGGCAACCTTCGACTGTTGACTAACTCCATTTGACCTCCCCATTGTAAGGACAGCCGTGCGTGGGCATGTGGCACATGGCCCAGCAGACTCCGTCTCCGTCGCCGTCGCCGTCTCCCAATCCGAATGCGTATCCGTCTCAAGTGACAGGACGGGCGCTGAGCTGAGCTGAGCTTTTCTTCATTGCAGTAATGCGAGCTGGCCAGAAAAGCAGCCAAAGTTCTGGACAGGACGTGAGTGGGCGGATCGAACGGGGCTGAGCTGGGCCAGAAAGTGAAATAAAATAAGCGCTGGAAACAGCAAAAGTTATGCCAAGTATTCCGGCTAAGCATGAATCAAGTGCCATAACACGAGGCACCCTGGCACCCCAAGAAACAGAAAACGAAAGGCGAAAAGCCAGAAAAGCGAGCAAAAGTAAAAATAAAGTAGAGCCGAAGAAAAAGTCCTGCGTCTGGATGGTGCTCTTAATTTGCGGAATTCAAGACATTCGCTTTCATTCGAGATTATGCTCGAGCATTATAATCCGCTGGGGCTGGGGCGGTGGATGTGTGCAACGAACACTTAGGATGAAGAGAAAAAACAGCTAGTAGACGACAAAATCAATATCTAAATACGATTTCCACCCACATGTGATTAACTTTTGTGCAGTCAGTAAGGCACAAAATTGAGATAACGCGCCATTAAATTTATGCATGAACAAAAGACATTTTAGCGTTGGTCCTTGAACCCCCTAATGATGGCTCTAACTTATAATTGGACTTTAATAAGCAATTGCCTGGCAGGCAATGTGTGTGTGCGTGTTTGTCTCGATTTATTGGGGATGCTTTAACTTGTTGTTCGTTCGATGATGATGAAAGCAAGAGTTCTACTCGGTGGCAATGTGATTAACTGGAGTGAAAAGCGAAAGCCATATCAATCGCAGATTAAGTACCGCAACTATTCGCAACAAACTTGGTCGCCAAGTTTCCAGCGGTTTTCTTTTGTAATTTGCAGTGTGCCACGAGGACCACCACTTGAGGAGTGTTCTTGAGTGCCACAATCAGTCTGTCAAGTCCGACGAGGGTGCTGGGTGTGAAATTTATACGCCAGCCAGCATTTGCGTCACTGTTTAAAGATTTCTCCCCCACTGGGGCGTAAATAATTGCGACGGAAAGGAGACAAGGATGAAAGAGTCTGCCTCCGGGAGAACCAGAACCAGAACCAGAAACAGAACCGGAGCCATGTGCCCCGGCATGTGCACAGTGGCCTCACCCCAGCCTCGCATTATTTCCGTTGTCCTCATCACTTGTTTCATTACAACGTGATTCTAATCCTCTTCGCTTTCGCTTGAAAATTTTCTTTACAGAAGAAAAACACATATGTGTTTCCGCCAAAAAAGAAACAGAAACTGGCTTTTTTAAAAGTAATTAAGTGGCATTTTTTCAGTCACTTGTTCAATTTGGCCTAGTTGGATTGATGGGCTTAATCCTATTACGGGTGCAATCCATAAAGCACATTTAAGCCTTTAATGTGTTTCATTATATATATATGTAATATTGGCATCAAAACCATTTATTGTAAATTTATTTCAGATATACTATTAGAAACTCTTACAAATTGTTAAAGAACACGTTAAACACGTTTTTTTGGCCATGCGAGTAAATCAAAGTTAAAAAATAATTTTATTATGTTTTCAATTGGTTAAATATAAGTATAACATAAAAAAACCACTCCTTTTTAATCCAGCGTAATTCTGCAACTGTTTACCAATGCTTCTAGTAATTTTTTTTTTATTTTCATAAGAGTGCATTTACATTTAATTCTTTAATCATTATCTAATTTATATACTATTATCCTGCATAACTCTGCAACGGGTTATCAAAATTTGAAGTTATTTTTTGTAAATTTCCCTAAGAGTGTAACCCCAAAGTGGCCTTTACTGTTAATTGTATGGCCATCAGTCATTGCCAATTGTGGTTTGAGGCACCTCTGCGGACACTGTCGTCAAGTGTCAGGAGTGTTCGCCTGCCTGGATGAATGGGTCCCTAATTGAGATAAGACTGACGCAGGATGCTGCCTCCGGCGATGAGAAATGATCCTGGCCAGCATGTGCCAACTCAAACAGAAGAAAAAATAACACTTTCGCTGCTGGCCCGTAAATACGGATGGCACTTTCTCTATTTTCAGCGCTGTCCGAGAGCCAAACAAATTAGCGGGGCCAAGAGCAGTGTGTCTGGCCGGCCCTGATTATTGGCAATGCAAGCAGCCGCCGGAGAAAGGATAATGGCAAGGGTAAACTGACCCACAAACACGATTAAGGAGCACAAGGACACGGCCTTGTGTTGGGGTTAAATCTTTTCGTGTTTGCTGCTCTTGTCTCTGCAATCATTCAAGCGCAGACAAATGTCCTGGTGTTTGTTTATGTCAACATTGTGTCCTCTGCCACTTTGACCCACCTCCATCACTACACTTCTACTCTCACATGCTTTTCATCTTTCACGTTTTTTTCCCATTTCCCTGGTTGTTTTTTTTTCGACGGGACATGGCCAACATAATGGCTCTCATCAGCCGCAAAGTGAAATCCAAGAGCAACCAACTAACTAACGAGAAGCGACGACCACAGACCGGATTGAATAGTAGTTTAAACTGTCATCATTTGCCGTGTGCCATCATTGATTTGCGAGCCCAGAGAAGAAACATTTTTTCCATTGGCTGGTCTGGATTGTGGTGCTCACTGAAAGTAGCCCAAGATTTATTTCTCTTTGACCGCATTAGCCAGAGCTTAGCTAGCCATTCATCTTAATTAAATCTCTATCTATCGTTGAACAATAAGTTTTAGTGGTCGTTTGTATTCACATTTCATAGGTCAGCTGGATTTTCCTGCAGACTAATAATGTTTAATTATAATTAACTACTGGAAAAGTCATTTCCAAATTATTAGAAGAATAAAGAGCAAACAAGTTATTTAGTTTCCCCATTCATTTGCAACAGTGTGTCGCGAAAATCGGACTGCGTATATAAGTACAAGTAATAATGTGGGCGTAAGTCTTGTTGGTCATAAAAAATATTTTGTACATAAGTTTTTTTCTGCCTCTGCATTTCGAGAACTCATCAATTCGCCCATTAATAAAATCGACTTATATTTATATATATATTATATTTATATATTATCTGGGAGCAAGCACAAAATATAATTTATGATGACAAATGATTGCTATTTAATAAAACATGTCAGTTTTGTAATTTTTCAAAGCAAATTGCAAAATATAAAGTATTATTGATTTGATTAAAATTAAATAGATAAATAGCCAAAAAATTTAGGAAGTTCAAGATCCCTTAGCATATTTAAGGATTCTTTGCTCAATCTGGTTGCTAAACATTCGCACTAGACTCTCGGCCACGCTAACTTGGCTATAAGCCAATGCGCAAATGGGTTTGCTATTCCTGATCTTATCCGCTATGGCCAGTGTCCAGTCGATCTCGTGCGGATGTGTCTGACCCTTGACGAATCGGGCGAACATCTCCGGTAGCCAAATGGCTCCGTCCCGGCAATAAGTGCACTGTTTGCATGTTTGCTTCTCGAAGAACTGAATGGAGCGCAACATCACAGCCAGAGGATCAATGTCCTTGGTCATCACAATGACGGATCCACAGCCCAGAGCACTGCCCGCCGCCGCTAGGCAATCGAAATCCATGAGAACCTCGGCGGCCGTCGGAGGATTCAGCAGGGGTGTGGACAGACCACCTGGGAATACGGCCGCCAGATTATCCCAGCCGCCCTTTACGCCACCAGCATGCCGGTCTATTAAATCCTTCAGGGGAACAGACATCTCCTCCTCCACAATGCAGGGATTGTTCACCTGACCGCTGAGGCAAAAGAGTTTGGTGCCCGTGTTGTAACTGCGACCCAATCCTGCCCACCAGTCGGAACCTCTTCGCAGGATGGCGGGCACCACGGCAATGGACTCGGCATTGATCACCAAGCAGGGATGCTCGAAGTAACCCTTCTCGGTGAGAAAGGGCGGACGACGACGAGGTCGTCCCAATTCACCCATCAAACAGTTGATCATGGCCGTTTCCTCGCCACACAAGTACCGATCTCCCCGCTGGATCATCACATCGAACTTGATCCCTGAGCCGCAGGCACTGTCCCCCACCAAACCATGATGGTAGGCCTCCGCCAAGGCAAAGTGCAGGTTACACGCCTCGTTGTAGAACCGATTGCGGATGTATACAATGGCCCTGCCGCATCCCATGGCCACGCCCACCAGCAGCATGCCCTCGATCAGTTTGTGCGGCTCGTGGCGCAGAATTTCCCGATCCTTGCAGGTACCCGGCTCTCCTTCGGCACAGTTCACAATGACAACCTTGGGCACCTTTTCCGACTTTGTCTGCCGCAGGAATTCCCATTTGAGTCCCGCATAAAAGCCGGCTCCTCCACGTCCGCGCAGTCCACTCTTGCTCACCTGCTCCATTATCCAGTCGGAACCCATCTCCAGGAGATCCCCGGTTCGATGCCAATCGCCCCGTTCACAGGCTCCCTGCAATCGCCAATCGTGGCGTCCATAGAGATTCTGAAAGATCCGATCGCAGTCATCAAGTGGTCCAAATTTGGTCTTGCAATTGGGCTCATAACCCTTTGGTGGATCGACAAGGGGAGGCCTGTCTGGACCTAACTTTTTGGACTTTTCCGGTTGCTTGACAGCTTCTTCAGACACCGTTTGGACGAGACGTAGTTGCTGTTGCCACAAAAACGGCCAATTTTTTTTCGGGAACTTGCGAAACATCTCGTTGGTTTATCAAATAGACTACATGTGTTTGTCTAAAAGAAAAACACCGAATGTGGAATGGCAACTTAGTCATAGAATGTGGGATATTGTATTACTTTACTACTTTGATAGTATAATAGCTATATGAAACAATTCAAAGCATTTCATTTCCAAGTATTCTTTTCACAAAACTCTGACTTTTACTGCATATGCATAGTTAGTGGGATAAATAGATTTATTATCTATGTATCTCTGTCTGTCAATTTGCCAAATTTAAATTCATCTGTCTGAAAAATGATGGCAGCGGGCTGTTTGAGCTATGTAAGATGGACTTCGGTTCATTTTATTCAAATTTGGGCTCAAATTAGAAATTGAAGGCCATAGCTAAACCAGCATTTGGGCCGAAATCCTTTTTTAAACGAGTTTCCTGTCCCAAAAGCATAGACAAGGGCTGGCAGCAAAGTAAATACGTCGGGCCAAAGTTGGCCGACGACAAATTGGAAGACTGAAAGTAGCGCAACAAATGCTGCCATAACGACAATGGGAGCACCAACGGCAGCAATAAATTTACGAGTATACAGGCAACACATCCACCCAGCCGCCCACATCCACATCCACATCCACCAGATGTGGGTCTGTTTTTCCCACTGCGACGACATGTGCGAATGCGTATACGTAATTTTCTATGAATCGAGCAGCAAAAGCAGCGGCAGGAGCAATGGCACAGACAGCTCCTTTCAATTTATGCAACCAAGCGACAGCAATTCGCCTTTAATGGCAGGCAACAAAAGGCAAACCGAAACCAGATGAACTGAGCATGAAAATGTGGTGCTACCTGGAACAACCTGGAGCTACCTGAGAGCGGCTTTCAATTAGCGCACATTGTGTGCCAAAATTAAATGCTACTCGCACGCAAATGAGTCGCCTGCAAGTTTGACGACAAACGGGAGTTTGCTCGCGGCCAACTCATTAGTATACACTAATGGACGGCATGTGGCATCCTACAGAGACTCTGAGATGCACTCCAGCTGCATTAAGAGATTCCGAGCAGGTGGCCATAACAACGCACAAATCCCGGTTATAATTGCTGGGATTGTTGACTTAGGACCGGGGTGGAATTTCAGCCACCCTTTCTGTGCCAAGACACAAATTTGGCCAACAGTTTTGGTTCTTGAGCACTAGGAAAAATAAATGACTGACATTTAAGAAGACAAGTTAAGTAATCAAACGTTATTTTAATAAGATTTAAATAAAAGTTTCTCAAAATCCATGTAAATAGATTTAATTACTATAAAAACCATAGATGTTCTTTCATGTTTGGAATATTGAATATTAATATTAATATAAATATTAAAATATGATGAATTGAATTTTAACTGATAAAAGAAGTCACAGATATCACCTTAAATAACTGTATATTCAAGATAATTGTAACTCGTTCAAAAAACATGGTTTCTTTGCATATTGCTCGAATATTTGTAATTTTGTCGAGTGTTTGCGTTTGCCCTCTCAACTGTAATGCCAGAAGGTAAACTGGCAATACCCCACAAATAGTCGAGTTGTCGCCTCCCTCGTGGGAGGTGTTTGTGTTTGTTTTATGAGCTTGGTTTGCTCAGCTCTGGTTGATTTCGTTATTATTATTGCTGGGTAATGTTTTATGGCCATTTTGTGGCTGTTTTCACACCAGTCAGGCAAAGACCACAAAGCCACCGACCAAAAACAACCAGGACAGCCAACGCAAAACACTTTTCTGCCCCGCGAAAAGCAAACAATCAACGCACACCGGAGATTAGCTCTAATGGAGTAGCCATTCCAGTTTCAGTTTCACCCCACAAATAACTGAACAGATCCCATCGCGGAATTTACTTTCTTGTTTGCGTTAACAAATGCATTGTATACTCCATTTGTGGGCTTTTGTATTGTGTGTCGAACACATTAACGATAGGATATATAAGGTACATTACGGATAACTAAAGTATATTAGATTGTGGTTGTTTATTTATAATTATTCAACCAAATACCTTGTTCTAGTTCGGCCACAATAAATCTTAAATCGTCAATACTGCAGTATAAATATCAACGAAATTATATACTACTACTATACTTTGATAAGCCAGTCTCTGCAGTCACTTTAAATCCGCATTGCTACCAAGGATTATTTCAAGTTCACAATAGAGTATTTAACGGCTTACACAGGCTACATTCCTTCCTTAAATTTATAGTCCTGCATGACTTTGTGCTTTTTTGTCCTTGCCTCGGCATGTGGTGGAATGTGATTTATCAACCATTTAATGGTATGTACAATGGACGTGAACAAAACGTTACACAATAAAATCGGAAATAATGAACCTCTATAGTGTATCGATGATCACACTGATTAACTAACACTGTTCTATTTTTTATGCTAATTACCGATGGATGGAGACGCAGGTTCTCCGCCTCAAATGGCGCTAACATATTCTCAACTAACTGCATTTAGCACACATTTGACACTTGCCACATGTGCCAACGAGTCGATATTGGCACACTAAACTAAACAGCAATCAATAGACGCCCAAGGACACTCCCGCCGCCATCGACTTTAAATAAGCTAATTTGCATGCACACATGGAGCTCCTGGTGGCAATTTGTGAGCGTCGACGACAATGCCAGCAAATTTACAGCCCACGGTGGCAGTTGCAAGTGGCGCAGCTGCACATTAATGTCCTGGTGGGGGATGGCCCACTGGCATCCAAGCTGTTGGCCCTCCAGATTCACCCTCAGACCTCAGACCTCAGACGATTGTGGTTTGTCTTCAGTCAGCCTTGTAAACTGGTTGTCGTTGAATGCGCCTCGTCTTCTGCGGCTGCTTGCTTTTGCTATCAGACATCAACTCATTATCGACTAAGGAATTGAGCAGTTTATCCAACTGTTGCATGGTTGCCTCGTATTGGTTTTACAGCTTTACAGAGATTCATGAATGCATTAATTAAAATGTAGAATCCAAAGTTAAGCTGTTTAATATACACATAGCCCCAGCTTTAATACTTCCAGTTAAATCAAGAATTATTATCAAGTCAATAAAATTGGATTAAAGTTATTGAGCTGAAGCAGTTTAACCAGTATAGTAAATATTGCTTTACTTTTCACACCAGATAGCCCAGAAAAGTCCGATTTACACAAGCTTCACTGTTGTTCACTTTTTTCACTTTTCGTAGCGCACTTTTGCGGGCAGCACATTAAAGCAGTAACTTCGGGCATCAAAATGTAAAAGCAATCTCAGTTATGGGCAACAACAGGTACCAGGTAACCGAGTGAAAAAGAGAAGGTGAAAACCGTAAAATTCACAATTTAAAAGCAGCACACAACGGGCTAAATATTGGGAAGCCGAGGCGAGCCCCATAAACAAAACTGCAAGTATTTATAACATGCAAACACGCGGTGGACCATGGTCATTTGCATGCTGACCCCATACGAGCGCACACAAATATGTATGCTATGGTATGGTATGTGTATGGGTATGGGTATGCTATGGTATGGTGAAAAAGGGGTGAAGGGTCAGCGGCTTCAAGTTAATCACGTGCTATGAAAAGTCACGCAAACGGCGCAACTGGCGACCCCTGTAAAAAACTTTGAACATGGGCAGACAATTTCAAAAGTCGTGAAATCAGGGCAGTCGACAGTACATGCAAGTAAATGTGTAATAATGCACATAAAAAACCAAAAAAAAGGGCCAGTACAACGTATTGAGGTTGCCCAAGTTTTGGAGGTCAGGAAACCAAACTTTAAAAACAACAAAAGCAAAAACCAGCACAACTTCGAAATTGCAATCTAAAAATCACACAATTTGTTTGTGCAAAAACCAGCCCTTTTATATCCTAACTTGAATTTATGGCGGGTGTAATGCGTTTTCTATGCATATTTCCCAAGCTTAAAATAAAGTTTTTATACTTCATTTAAAATTTTGTAAAAGCAATGTCACTTAATTGCATTCGACCAGTTTTTATAGTCAGTCATGGACATCTAGTATGGTCGAATATTTAATTCCACTCTACCATGTTATGGCCAAAACTATAGCTATAAAAATGTCCAACTCCAACGATGCGTGTTAAGCTCACGAAACACAAAGGAATTTTATTTGCGACCAGTTTACGACCGGTTCTTTTGATGGCAATAGCATGAACTAGCCAAACTTTCCCCTATTTATAACACTCAATTACCAGCCGTGAATCTGAAACTTGTGTTTCATGGGAGCTATTTGAATATGGGAGCTATTTTTAAGGATCTGACACTATTAAAATAATTTAATTTTTAAGCTAACATAATATCCCATTTTCAGATCTAGTATTTCACTCTGAAAACTACCTGACATTTTGTTTATGTGCCTTGTTCTAAGCCCATTGAAATATTCAAGTAAATGCAGAATTATTGCCCCTTTTTTAACACGATTTCCCAAGGTCAGACCGTTTTCCTCGCCATTATGTTTATCCCTATGTTTGAATTTCCCCTATCCTTTGTTCGGGCCTTCCTTTCACGGGGTCACGCACATATATAAATTTAAAAAGCATTCCCATTCGTTGCAATGAAACGTCAACACTTTTCCCCGGTCCACTCCAGACGTGTGGTGCAAATAAGTTTACCACTTTCTTATGCACGTAACTTTCGCTGCAAGTTTTTTGATCCTCAGTCTGTGCCATGTGACATGGGTGGTAGGTTAAGCACTCCTTGAAGATGTCCTTCCATGCTCCGGATTTTTTGCCATTAAGAGGCTTATGTCCGCTTTGAAGGTGTGTGTGTGTGTGTGTGTGTGTGTGTGTGTGTGTGTGTGTGATTGTCGATTTAATGTGAAAAGCTTGTTTAAACTTTAAACCGATTGCCATATTTGCACAGTCGGCCAAATGGAACACAATGGCACCCAAAGCGACCAACTGATCCCAAAACCCAAATCGCCAATATGCCTTTGAATAAACGCTAGCTGGGTTGTGGGAAGAAGTTTTTGGCCAGCAATTCACGGGATTTGCATTTAACAGGGTCCGCAAATGCGGACTGCCAGGAGCCCAATGTTTGCTAATACATATACATGCCGCCCAGGCACTCAAAACGCTTGCCGAGCACAATGAATTGTGAATTGTGTGCGGGCGAGTGGAGCTGAAGGTGCAGGAAAGAGTAAAGGGAGGGGAATATAAAACCTATTACAAAATATGTTTGTGTTTCATTAAAAATTTAAGAACCTCCGGACGACGAAAAAAAGCAAAAGCGTTCTGTTTATGACATGCGACAAATTTATTTTGCTTCAGCTCAGCTGTATTAAAAATGCTTTTCTGATAAAGTTATAAAAACGTGAACATTATGAGTTGCGAAGGATAGAAAGCGAACGAAAGCGACTATTTTATATTATGGATTAAAAACAAAGTGAAATAATAACAGACCAAAATCAACATACATATGTATAATTGATAAAATTTAAAACAGTGCTTTCTGACATTTGTTACAATAAAAAGAGCAAGCAACTAGAATGCAATTTTCTACACATTTTGATTTATGTTGCTAATTTCTATGAGACCATAATCCAATACGGATATCTGCAGCATAATAATTATGATCATTTGCACTATATGGGAAAACCAAAAAGTCAGATATAAGTTATCGCAATTTGTGCAAAAGTATAACCGAATAAATCTGGTATTTCTATGTGATAGACCGGGGTCAGTTATTGGTGATTAAATGACAGGCCATGTGTTATTGAGAGTAATCAACATGAGACTTTTTCTATTGGCCATCTATATTTGGATTAGACTTGCATATTTTTCTGTTTAGCTTCTTTTGGGATGGCAAAAAAACCAATCAAAATAATATTTGTTTTATGTTTGAATGGTCAGCTGCGGCACCAACTTTATAAGCTAAATTTGCCCTTCCCCCAAGTACTCACATATATTAAATGCACGTGCTTCCAACCCATACATTTTATGTTAGCTCTTCCAATAAACTTTTACCATTGAGTGATACTTCCAGAATCTTTTTTATTCTCTACAAAGAAGTGCATACTGTTTGGCTTTTCTGGTAATAATATTATTGTTTTGCTTTTCAGATCATATATCTGTCTGGACTGTTTAATTCGATTCTCTAGGTGAGAGCTGAAAACTTTCGCTCTTGGTTTTATTGCACAAGCGGATAAGTGAATCGGCAAACAGATTATTCAGTTGCTATCGCATTTGCAGAGTCTTATCTATTACGGGGACGGCCTGAGATTGTGAAGAACAATAAAATACATTTTAATTGCCTGGCCCAAGTCAAAAACCTTTCGGATAAAAACATATTAAAGTGGCGGCCGGCCTCTGTCAATAAACGAGATTAACTGCAATCAAACTGAAGCACTCTTAAGCCGTAAATAAATTAAATATTGCAATTAAAGCTTTACACATTAATTTGTTAAGAGAATTTATTGGTAAACGCGCGGGGGTTTATTTGTTTACCTTTAAAAGATATGATATGTTATTTCACGTGCCTGCTATATAAATCATTTTGCCAGGGTATTAAAATACGACAAGATTCTCCCATTTCATGACGCAATTCGCTTAAATGGAAGTGTGTGCGCCAAGTTTTCAGTTTATTTATCTTAATCAGGAAACTCATCTTAAGAACCTTGAATTTTCTGTTTGCCCAGTCGCTCCAGACGTCCCATCTGAGATTGTATCTGTATCTCCATCTAAGGGTGGCAGATGTATCTCCTATCTGTATGCCTTCTCTGTCTGGCTGTGAGTTTTGTTTGCTTGTGTTTTATTGCGACTTGTTGACGTTCTTATTGCCGCTCTTGCTGTTGTTGTCGGATTCTCAAGTTTACCAACTTGCATAGCAATGAAGCGATATGAATATGCGAAGTCTGGGCTGTTCGGGAACCACTTTCTGCCAGCCATTTTGCCATTTTGTCATTTTGCCATCTTTTATGCCACTTCTGGTGGCACTTGCATTTGGCGCCATATTCAGGCTGACATTGTTGCCAACAGCGTGTCATAATTTTCAATTTTATACCATCGGGCTTTATGTTCACCTATCCGGGAAGACTACCGACTACGGACTCTGGCATTCCCATATAATCGCACTCATAAGTCGCAAATGTTTGCTCTACGTGTCTTTCTGCCGTTCTCCACTCCCGACGACTAATGCATTGAGTCGATTTCGCGCTCCAATGAACTTTGTTGCCGCTGCCACAAGTTTTTTGGCATCCTTCTAGCCGTATATGTTGCCTTTTGCTGAGCCACTTTAACACGCTCAATCGAATGCCTCCTCCACTTTCGACCGACCCACTGACTGACTGACCGACTGACTGGCTGACATTTTTGCAACATTTAGAGTCTCGAGAGTCAATGGCACGTTAATAAAACGTCGCCAAACGACCTGGGATTTTCGCATTTTCCGATAGTTAACCGTAGTTGCGCGTAGGAAGCTGGCTGTAACCCGTAATCAGGATTCAATTAAGATTTTTTAAAGAAAATGTAATCAAACTTCGCTGACCTTTTCCGCTCCCGGGAAAGCCAATTAAGAGCGGCAACAATGAAAGTCCCGCTAAAGAGGGAAAATCGAGAAGGAGTTTTCATAGCCCGGTCCCTGGCTTAATTAATGTATCAATCTTTTTGTTGTTGCCACTCTACGGAATGTCAAGCCCTTCCATGGGGCAATTAAGAGCCTATTGAAATGTTGACACTGGCCACAACAGGACACATTTTTTGGGGGTTAAAGTTTGGCCTGGGAAAAGTTTGTGCGCGTTTTTGTGTGTGGGTTTTTCGTAAATAACTTTCCATAGGGCGTGTTAACAAGTCGCACGCACATTATTTCTAATTTATGTGCATATTTCAAATCGCGTGGCCTTGAGAAGGAAAACGAAAGAATAGAGAGCAGTTGTCTGGCAAGTTTGGGCCCTCCTACTAAATCACATGCATACGTCTTGCGAATGAGTAATGTGAGGCTCGTCACTCAGTCGTCACTTTAGTTCCCCCCGAAAACCCCATGATACCCAGCCGAAACCTCCTTCACCACTAGCCTGAGTCTTATTAATGTTAATTACTGCTGTTGCTCCACGCAAAAGCTCTTTATCCCTTTAAGCCACAACACATTTGCGAGCTTGCCAACAAACTTCAGGCCTAATTTCTGTTAATTTTTTTGCGCCACGCTACTGACACACTTGCTGCCAGAGGCGTAGCTTTAAGGGGCGCAGACTTTGGGCAACGATTTATGCCGAAAGTTTTGGCAAATTGCTCATTTCAAGCACCGCTTGGTATGCAGCACCTTCGCGATATTAGAAAATTCCTTCAGGTAAGAGATTTATGCCAGCCATCGGCCCTGCAATGTGCAGACACATGAACATCGCACCAAAACTTGGATTCCATTTGGAATTCCGGAAAATAAAAATTCTTTAAAATTTAAAATTTGATGTATTTTTTGTTGTATTATTTCAAAATCATATTACACTCCCAAGATTACCATCTGTTTTATAATTGTTTGATACTGTTTCACATATAAAAAATATTTTATTTGTTTGACTATAAAATATATAGATAATATATTCTTTGGTTGTATTTAAGTACATTTAAGTACATTTGGCTACACAGAAAATGGTACACACTTTTTATTTCCCCTTGTGCACAAACGCTCACTAGCGTACTGCGAATTAATTTGCATTTATCTAGGTAGACTTACCTGGGAAAACACTTAAAAGACTCGGAAAAGGCGGCCAGGCGGAAAACGCTGGAGCAGTAACACTTGTCTCTGCGTATAGTTGATGCTGAATGAACGAAACTGCGAGTGCTGTTGCTTCTGCTGCTGTTTTTGGGGCTTTTCTCGTAGACACTTTTAAGACCTGGATGCCCAAATGTTGGATCAAGCATGCTTAAATTTGTTTTTCAAGTTCATGCGTTTTGTATTGCTCATTTCGATATTGTTGTTTATAATTGTTGTAATTGCTTTAATGGTTATTATGTCGGTCTCCGCAGAATGTTGGCAGGGTATTTGGATAAACAATCTAAGGGTATACGGCAGGAATTTACAGTGTTTAGCAATTAAGAAATTTAAATAATATAATATCCGTGTGTTTGCTTAGTTTCGTTTGATTGCAATTTATTTTAACTACACGCAGATATTTGGGTTTTAGTTTGCATCACAAAGGAAAATGAAAATTGAAGGGCCCTTAGAAAAAGAAGAGCCCCAGAGTGGAAACTCGACTTTTCCCCACTGCCATTGCCATTTGCCATTGCTATTGCGCTCAGGCAATGACCCGGAAGTTTTGGCATTTCATTTATCTCATTTCTGAGCTCTTCGGTCCGCCTCTCTTGGTTTATTTTACAATAATAAACATTGAACATGTTCATTTCGGCTCTTATGCATTTGTTTGGTTTACGATTTTAAAGATTTACGAGATTTGATTCCACCCAAGCACTGAAGTAAATAGCTTCTGCTTGGCCTTCTGCTTATACGGTTGAACTTCAATAGCTCAAACCATTAATGGTTATGTCTTTTTACTAGAAAAAAAGTCTAAGTAATTAATATATTAATTCGAATAAAAAATTAAATTCCTCGTTCAGTTAAGAAAACGTTTATTCTGCACACTTAAACTTTTGATAAGAATTTTCTTTATGAATATGTAAGAACAGTCTCTTTTATCCGATTTAAATTTGCTTTAAAAGACATTATAGCTTCGAGGAAATACACAAGATGACTATGAAAAAAAACGATTCATGTTTGAGTCATAAAACATCAAAGATAAAGAGTGTTGAAGCAAATTTTTTGTTTCTTTCAGTAAATATCGAGTTTCAAAAAGTGCAAAAAAATGATTGTATGATTGTAGGCAAGTTGATCTGTACATAGAAAAACATGATCGCAATTTGTAAATACTAGCGATGACTAAGAAGGGACTGTTTTTTGGAAAGTGTACATTTAGCAAGCTCGGAACAGATTCGCAGCATTTCAAGGCATCGCTGAGATAATAAAAATTTTCTATTTAGTTTTTTCCTATTTTTATTATTTGTTCCTCCCCCTCTGCACTCGACTGGTTATAGCATTGTGTTGTCTAAATAATAGAATCGATGGGGTTAATGGGAAAGAAATGCCGTGTAAGGTCCAGTGGCGCGTGTAGAATGAAATACTGGGGGAAGGGGAGCTTTTTGATTGAAATTCATTTAAGATGAATTTTATGTTAGCTCACATGAGTTAACCAAGTAAAACTAGATCTCTGGGAGTGGTAAGAATAGTTCGGCCTTTTATCGTAGTTCGGCAATATATATAAATAATTTAATTTTGAAAGGGAAAACTATTTTTTTTTTGTATTCGATTATTGTGTCTTACTTATGTGTACTTTAAGGGGAACTCTTCACCCCTTCTTGATCCGTCACTGAAAAATTCCAACAACAAGGCAAGTTCATGGAGAGGGCCCTGATCGGAGGGGGAAGGGGTGGGGATTGGAAAAAAAGGGGGAGGCTGACGATCCGAGAGCGAGAGGACAAAACGCAAAGAGAGAGAAGCGTGCGAAGAGAGCAGAACGATATGTACATGTTCAATGCAAACCAAACAAATCACCGAAATAAATGCTACGAAAATAAACCATAAAGCCCAAGAACATCTGAGCGTATATTAAATAATATTGTTTTTTGCAGAGCCCGTGGGAGAAAACTGAGTTATTCCGAGGACTTTGGTAAAGTTTTGTTTGTTATCACCCACGGTGCAATCACATGGCCGCGTATTTAGTTTAATTATTCAGAAATATGTAAGTGTAATTCTTGCCAGCTTTGCGTATTTCGCAATTGCGCGTTTTTTGGACAGCGGTTAACGTAACGGGACACTACACACACGAATATCACAAAAAAGCACTAGCACAGCGCACGATAACGGTTTAGCAGTAAGACGTCGGCATATTTGTTAATTATTTTAAAAATTATTTAAATGCGCGCAGCGAACCGCACACGTTGGAGCACCAACAACAAATTGCGGCAAAACACTCTCTTGCACACACACACACGCACTCACACACGCGGGACCAATCAGCTGTTCGTGTTGATGATCGGCAGCGCCAGGGCTGCCATCTCTTTGCAATTCGGAATAAACATTTTGAATTTAAAATTCTTTTTCCGTTGACCAACCGTTTTTTCCAAACACTTTAATAATTCACTTAAGCTGTTTACCCAAAGTGGAACGCCTGCTAGCGGTGACCTTGGGGTGCCGCACTCCCACTTTTAATTGCCGAGCGTGTGAGTACAACTTTAAAACACGCACTGCAAACTTATTTTTATTGCACTCCGCGGCCGCTTTTTGCTAGCGGTACAAAAAACGGGAACCTCCTAACGGTACAGCAGTCCGAACACGACTGGGCGCAGGATTTCGGAGAAGTTCCTTATATACCGTTCGAAGTGGGGGTCAAAGAAACCGCAGGACGCAGGCGCAAAGCGGAAACCGTGTCAACGCGGCCTCAGGGTCAGGATTTCAGGATGTCATGGAGAGAGAAAGTGCCGGAGAGAGAGCACATGCAACAGTATTATCCGAAACTCACACTCCTTTTAACAACTTTTTTTTAAGTCCTAAACATAAGCACACAGAATAGTTGGCAGTAGGTGGTGCTGGAAAGGATTGGGCAAGCCAAGGTCACCGATGTAGGATCAACCAAGTGTTTAATTATATTTTTTGAACTAATAGTTTTAAATCAAGTTGTATTACTTGGAAAAAGTTTAGTTTTGTATTAGGAATGAGATTAAACGAACTTTTTGTTAATTTGCCAACTGCATAGAATTGATATAATAAAAACAACAATCTTTTAGTTTTATATAAGTACTTTACTATTCACATTCTATAGATTTAAAAACAACAGATGTTTTGTTGTTAACTTAGGTAGCATTTAAATAAATCAGATAATTTTCTTTTAGAATAGTTGAAAAACAGATGTTAATGCATCTCTAATCTTATAGTCAAACACAGTTTTCTTTATTTTATTATATATTTGTTATTATATGGAGGTTTTCCATTGCAAGTTGTTAGGCTGAAAACTAGCATTATGGTATTCGTATTCTATAGCCTTATAAACGCAATAAGAAAAACATAATTTAAAATCTCCCATATTAATTAAGTTTCATTTTGTTGGTGTTCAATCTTAGAATTTAATAATTTGGTCTTTGATGTACAATACAAATAAATGATAGGTCGACATAATTTGTATTTATATACATTGTATAATTCTAATCTTCAAGATGTAATAATTTAGCTTAACTCCCTGCGTAGATGCCTCTCCCGCTTCCATTCCCGCACCTTTTCACGCTGCATATCGCTTCGCGTTCGTTTCGGCTGATAAATGGGATCCCTTCTCCTAACAGCGTTTAAGTCAAAGGCTCCAAAGTGGGTGACCCTCGCCGGCTGCTGTTCGATGCCCAAGCCTGTGCGTTGCTTGCGCAGAACGGTCTTAACAGGATACAATCGACCGCTTTGACTCGGCCCCAGGCCGTGCTCCTGATCCCAGCCCTGCTTCACCATCAACTGGAGACCCCGATTCTTGGCGGATATATTGAACTTGTGCAGTTTATGGGCGGGCAGGGCCTTCAGATTGAACTGATGCACTGTGGAGGTTTGATGAACTGGCCAGGTGGTCTCCTTGTAATCCCGTTTGCAGATTTCGCAGTAAAAGGGGCTGTTGACATCCATTGGTTCCTCCTCATCGCTGGTTTCGCCGGAAATGGGTAGAGTTTCCAATAGTTGTACTATTTCCAAGTGCCCTTTTCGCTGGGCCAGCTTTAGAGCTGTATTCCCGGATTTGTCAGCAATCTCTACATGGACTTCTTTCTGGAGAAGCCAGGCTACTGCTTCGGTGGCTCCTTCGCAGGCAGCCATCATCAAGGCGGTCCAACCAAAGGAATCCCGGGAGTTAAGCTCCTCTTCCGAGATTTCCATTTGGGACAACTCCTCCACTTTGTTGCTGGTGGCCAAACGAAAGAACTTGCTCCTATCAAAAGGCAGTTTTGGTTTCCTTGGGACTCTGCTTGCTTCTTTTCTTGTACTAGGACGAGGAACTGGAACTTGGGAGGTGGTAGGTGCATCCAGCACCTCCTTGTAGAACTCCTGGGCCTCCAATCCATTTAAGCCATCAATTTTGTGTTTGGTTTGAATTGGCGATTCGGGAACAAAATCCGGTTCGCCCGCTCGGACGAACCGCTTGAGTTGCAGGGGCAGAGTGGTCAGAGCCAGCCAATTTGGATGCAGTTCACCGGAGGAATTCATTATTCCTAATATGCTCAATTAATTTTGTAAATAAACAATTAACAGATGTACTCTGGTAGTGTTGTCAAGTGCCCAAGTAAATCGATTAGCGATGGCTGTTCCCATAAACTCGATAGACCTGAAAAATTGCGGTGAAATATTTTGGTCTTTTACTTTTAAATATAGTTTTAATAAAATTAAAGTTGTTTTCATTTAATGTAATGTATTAAGCTTACATACGTACAGAAAATTAATTTTAAAATTTAATATATATGTTTATTATTATTTATATACATTTGTTAGTCTTAAGATCTTCCATATGAATAATGTGGTTGTTGTTGTTTGTTCATAATATTTTGTTTTATAATGTTTTCTTGCAGAAAACAACTCATTGTTTTGTTAACCTTAAGAAAATAGGCTTAAATTAAATTATTTAGATATAATCGCCATGAAACCGTTAGAAGATAACCAAAGTGGGAACACGATTCAAAATGTATTCCCATTGGAATCTGGACACCTTCCAACACTGGTCATTGACGCGCTGTTCTCGGCCTCTGCTTTTTGCCTGTTTTTCTACCCAAGCGCGAAAATGTGAATTTCGCAATTCATTTAAATCGTCCAAGCTTAAACAGGGGCAAATTTATCAGTTAAAATCACGACCTAACCCACTAAACAGAAGGTAGAGGCACAAAGGATAGTCTTGTGTAACGCGTGCCCCAAAAAACTGCGCAGTAAAAATCAATAACTAAGTGGCACGCCTCGCGATACATAAATGTAAAGCGCCCCCAAAAGCAAAGGAAGATGTCCGACGAGGAGGAGGATTCCGTGTCCGAAGGATTCTCGGCGAGCGAGGACGAGTGGAAGTTGGAGGACGCCAAGGGGGAGTCGTCGGACGACGACGACAGCGACTTCGATGATCTGCAGGCGGAGGGAGGAGCCGCTGGCTCCAGCGGACGCTCCTCGGCCGTAGCGGGCAAAAAGGGGTGAGTATTGTGGTCAGAATCCTCTGCTAGCCTTTACTTACTTACTTACCCCACCAATAACCCCATCGCCCAGCAGCGAACAAAAGCCGCCCAGCGGCATCAAGGGGTCCTCCGTGAAGAAACGCAAGCCCAGTGGCCAGTCACTGCGCTCCAAGCTGTACAACAAATACCGACCGCCACCCAAGACCTTTCCCACTTCACCATCCCAGCAGCAGCAGCAGCTGCAGGAGAACTCGCCTCGAGCTTCGGGTTCAAAAAACGCCAGAACGCCCAATGAAAGCGGTGCACGGGATCAGCACGATCCTGCTGATTCCAGCAGCGAATCCAGTGTGGAGGACTACCTGGTGAATCCCGCCGAACTCGATCTGCACTCCACCTTCTTTGCCGGCGGCCAGAAGGAGAAGGAGAAGTCGCCGGCGCCCCAATTCGATTGCAATGCGGGCATCACGAATCTCTCGGACTCCGGCTCCGGTTCGGAGGACAACAACGAGAGCAGCTTCGAGGATAAAGCAGGCAATGCCTTCGACTTTCGCGGTCTCCTGGAGAACGCGAACAGCTTGGAGCGCACACGGGATGCACTTAGCAAGCGGAATGCCACGGCCACTCCGCCGAGTAGCCAGGCTGCCACCATGGATGTCAATGCGCTGCTTGCATTGGGCGAGAACCAGAACTACCAGAGAGTGGAGTTGGAGGAACGGGAGGGTAATCAGCGGCAGCAGAAGGCGGGCGTTGGAGGGAGAGGAGTAGGAGGAGGAGCACCACCAGTTGCTGCTGCACCACCGACCCTGGATGAACCGTCGCGCCTGAGCAAAACCAAGTCGACGCGGATCAAGCGCCACACCAAGACGCGACCCGTGTCCACAGTGGTCGCCACTGCCGGCGACACCGATGATTCCGATTTTGAGGAAGTGGCAGGTAGGCGAAAATGCAAGTAGTTTGGCTCCACGAAGATGGCAGGAGGCAGTGGAGTATGTGGAGTATTACCAAATGTTGTGGTTGTGGCGCTGGCATTTCTGGTATCTGATAAACAAAAAAAAAAGCTTCCAAATTGCTCTGTATGAGACTGTGTAGTTTTGTTTGTACTAAGTTTATTTGTCGATGTGAAGATAGAAATTACTAACTGATCCGTGCAGCTGCGGTCGAAACAAGAGCATGATTTAACATATTAGTCTTAATTAATTAGAGATGGAGATAGAAACCCATTTACAATTGATTTATCTGTTCAAATGAACATTGTTTAATGTATTCCAAACTTTTATTCTCTGGGTTTGTATCAAAACTCGATATTGTAATGCCCTTATTTCGACCGCAACTGTATGCATGAATGTACATTTGGAAGAGCCGCGTCAAAATAATGGCCATGTATCTACGAAATACCTATTTACTGTAACATATTGTTAGTCGATTAGACTGAGGAACTAGCGTATGAGATGGCTCTTGCTGAGAACGCTTTATCCAGAAACTTGGCTTACTAACCTATTTATACCCACTTAACCAGGCCATGAGTCCGTTGATGCATGCCCTCATTAAGGAGATGCCAAAAACCTAACAAAATCAAATCCCAGTTGTCCGCGGAAAATAAAAACAACTTAAATCTATAGAAAAGATCAAATGGAATAACTATCATAAAAGCTTGTTAAAATCAAATCAATGTTTCTTTTTAAATGTCAAACAAATCAAATCAACTAAAAACATTTCTAAACGTTTTTGCACTAGCTTAAGCTCAATCTGCGTGTTAAATGGATGACAAGTCTAAAGCATAAACTGTATGTTTATCGAATTTTAAACGTGGTTTAAATGTCTGCACACGAGCACCTATCGAAATAATCTGTTAATCACGATACTTTTCTCAGAAAATGCATTTATTTTAATTGTTTTGGTGAGTTTTCAATTTCGGTTTGCCACGCGAAACAGGACAAAGTCCCAAAGACTCCAGTTAACCAAATCAAAACGAATAAATACAAGAAGATTTTAAACGCAAAACCAGTATATAAATAATAATTTTGAATAGCTAGTCAAATGGCCAAGTCAACTATTTGTGTACTTACTTTATGGCAATTGCAAGTGTTTCAGAGAAATTAACAAGTAGCTAACGAATTAGAACTGATGTTTAACGAATTTACTTTAGCGAAATTGTATTCACTTAACATAAAAAACATCTGCATGCAGAGTATGACATCTAATTAACTAATGATATACTCAAATAAACGATGCAATAAATCAAATGAAACTCGTAATTTTAGCGCAATTTAGTGAATGTTGAATGTAATTAACTCGATAATTGAAATTTAAAATGCACTTTAAATGATATAAATAAATAAATGCAAAATGTTGAAAGGACTCCAAGCTCTCTGTCTGGGTGTTATACATCTGCCCTCCCTGCCCAATCCTCCCGCATTTTCATCAGTGATGGGAAGTGTCTTAGTATCTTGAAATAGTTATTTTATTTTTCTTTAAATATCAAACATCGTTAAAACTTGTGTTACACTTTTTATACAAAATCTAATAAATATGCTTTTAAATTTATATTTATTGGAAACTATTTAAAAACGTATAGAATTGAGTTCAAATTATGTTGTATATTTTAAACTATATAACCTTCTAGAGGAAAAGCTAACAGTTCCCATCACTGTTTTTTCACTCAGTTCAGTGCCTCATCATCACCCCGCTTCCAATTCCCTTTCCAGATGCAGAACTTTCCTACGACGAGGAGGAGGCCGTCACGCCGAACGTATCCGGCGACCTTGAGATCCACGTGGGCCTCCAGGGACTGCGACCCACCAGGGAACAGAAGACCCAGCTCGAGCTGGAGATGGCCTTGAAGCGTCGTCTCAATCGGGACATCAAGGAACGCCAGCTGCTGCTGCACAAGGTTAGCCTGATGTGTCAGATAGCTCGCAGTTTGAAGTACAATCGATTGCTGGGCGAGTCGGATGCCCTGAGGCAAGCTGCCCTGAAGCTACTGCCCAGTCGGAATGCCTATCCCACGGAACGGGGCACCGAACTGAAATACATGCAGTCCTTTGTCACCTGGTTCAAGACGGCCATTAAGCTGCTAAGTCCCAGTCTATATTCCGAGCAATCGAGTGCCACCAAAAAGGACATTTTGGATGCCTTGCTGGCGCAGATCAAACGCAAGGAAGCCCGCTGCAAGCAGGATATGATCTTCATATTCATTGTCCTTGCGCGAGGAATGGGCATGAACTGTCGCCTGATCGTCAATCTCCAGCCAATGCCGCTTCGTCCGGGGGCCAGTGATTTGATTCCCATTAAACTAAAGCAGGAGGAGAAGAACAAAAGTCAGACGGTCGAGACCGAAGAGGAGACTGAGGATGAGGAGCCCAAAAAACACAAGAAGGCAACTAAACCTAAAGCCACTGCTTCCAAAGAGGCTGAAAATAAGAGCAGTGATAAAAGTACAAAGAAGGAGGCCCCCAAACCTGGCAATTCTTCATCTTCCACTGCCAAATCTATTAAGAAAGAATCACAAATTGCTAAATCAAGTGCAGCCAAAGAGGTTAAAACAGATTTAAAACCCAGCCTTGCAACAAAATTGGTTGAAAAATCCAAACAAAAAGCCTGTCATAGTTCCAGTAAATCTGACACTTCTTTTGAGGAAAAACCAACTACCTCGACAAGTTCGAAATCCTCAAATTCATCAAAAAAGGAGGATAAAAAGGTTGCAAAACCAAGTCTCGCCTCAAAGCTGGTTGACAAATCCAAACATCAAACATCCCATAGCTCCAGCACATCGGACGCTTCTTTTGAGGACAAACCAAGTACCTCGAAGGCTGCTCTCGGTGTTTCCCCAATACAAAACAAAGTCAAACCCCAATCGGCTCTGCTGAAGAGGGTCACCACTCAAGCCGCTGCTGAAGCAGGAGGTGGCAAGAAACCCAGGACGGCTCCTGTGGCTACCTTATCCCCGGTTGCAGGACGAACACGCAGAGCCGCAGTGAAAGCCACAACGGTGGAGAAACAGCCACTTGTTGGATCTCCCGTCTTGCCCAAACTGGTGCTGTCCAAGGTGAAGCAGCTGAATGCCAAGCACAGTGACACGGAGAACGCCAATCCGGCGGAGAAGCAGCCCAGTACCCAGGAAACCCGATCGCGCAGCAAGTCCCCAAAAGTACTCATATCCCCGAGTTTTCTTGGCGCCAAAACTGCTGCACCTCCGAATCCGGCTCCACCACCGCCGCCAAGGAACGAAAAGTGCCCAGACACCAAGGCACGAATCTCGCCCAGCTTTCTATCCGAAGCGGTGCCTGTTCGACAGCTGCGAAGACGGGGCCAGAAGCCCAGTACGCTGGGCATTCCCCAGTTGGATGGCGGCGATGATGCGCCGCTGCCCAAGAAGCGCATAAGGCTGGAAAAGCTGCAAAGGTCACAGGATTCGGACGAGGTATTCGAACCGGCCAAGCCGGTGAAGAGGGCTCCTGTGCTGCCCAAAGCAGTGCAAAACCTGCGCAAGGATCGCCGCGTGATGTCCACCGACGATGAGGGCGGCTCAAGGGCCAAGCGTCGAACAGATGCCTCCGACATGTGGGTGGAGCTGTGGTCCGAGGTGGAGGAGCAGTGGATCTGCATAGATCTGTTCAAGGGCAAACTGCACTGCGTAGACACCATAAGGGTGAGTTTATAACCCATTTACATATATAACTATGTATAATGACCCTTTCTTTGCCTTACAGAAAAACGCCACGCCAGGATTGGCCTATGTGTTTGCCTTCCAGGACGACCAAACGCTCAAGGATGTGACTGCCCGCTACTGCGCCAGCTGGAGCACCACTGTTCGCAAGGCGCGTGTGGAGAAGGCCTGGTTAGATGAAACCATCGCCCCTTATCTGGGGCGTCGCACCAAGCGCGACATCACAGAGGATGACCAGCTGCGTCGCATTCACGCCAACAAACCACTGCCAACGTCCATTGGCGATTTCAAGGACCATCCGCTTTATGTGCTGGAGCGGCACCTGCTCAAGTTCCAGGGCCTGTATCCACCGGATGCGCCCACCCTGGGCTTCATCCGTGGCGAACCGGTATACGCCAGGGACTGTGTGCATCTCCTGCACTCGCGGGACATCTGGCTCAAGAGTGCGCGCGTTGTGAAGCTGGGCGAGCAGCCCTACAAGGTGGTCAAGGCGCGCCCTAAGTATGATAGGGTAAGTAAAGTGTTCTCTTCTGAACAGGGGATTACATTGATTGATTTTTTTAATGTCTCTCAGAACACACGCACCGTCATCAAGGACCAGCCACTGGAGATCTTCGGCTACTGGCAGACGCAGGAATACGAGCCACCCACAGCGGAGAATGGACTTGTGCCACGCAATGCCTACGGCAATGTTGAGCTTTTCAAGGCCTGCATGCTGCCCAAGAAGACTGTGCATTTGAGGCGTAAGCAACATAACAGATTTCCAATCCAACATAATCTGTTTTACATACTCCATTTTAGTGCCTGGTTTGATGAGAGTTTGCAAGAAGCTGAATATTGATTGTGCCAATGCAGTGATTGGTTTCGATTTCCATCAGGGCGCCTGCCATCCCATGTACGATGGCTTCATCGTCTGCGAGGAGTTCCGCGAGGTGGTCACGGCCGCCTGGGAGGAGGATCAGCAGGAGCAGGTGCGCAAGGAGCAGGAGAAGTACGAGACCCGCGTCTACGGCAACTGGAAGAAATTGATCAAGGGTGTGCTCATACGCGAGCGACTGAAGAAAAAGTATAACTTCTGATTTCTGTTTCTGTATACATGTTTCATTTGAAGTGATTTCCTATTTTTGTTTGTACTTGAAACTTATTTTGATTCCAATAAATTGTGTATTTTGTAATCATCATTTCGAATTTGTTTATTAATCGATTGTTTAAAAGTTTGGTTTTCGTAACTTTACATAGCACAGGCGTTAACTGTTACCATTTGGTTTCAAATTTAATTTACAAAATTACTTTGTTTTCCGAGTAGGTTAAGAGATTTTATAAGATACAAGAACGTTTAGAGATAATAAGATCATGGTTAATTGGTTTATAGATTCTCCGTCAATTTGATTGCATAAATTAACATTTAGCTGCGTATTCAAGTCTAAAATAAATTATCTTTACAAGAGCATGGAATGCTTTAGCAGACTAGTTAAATAAAGCGACTTTTAACCAAACGCATTGCGCATTTGATCATTTGGCAAAGGTGCAAATACATATATGAATAAATATAAATAAAGGCTTAGTTTAAAATAAGAAAGTACAAAATCCGTTTACGTACAAAGAAAGAAGACATTGGTTTCACATTGAGGGGTTGTAACAAACAAGTGCCTTTGATTTTGCCCTCCACCTTGAGCAAGAATACTCCACTCCAAGTTTCCCCTAAGTTCTTAAAGTTTAAACATTTTAATGAGTGCGATAGGAAATAAACAAACACTTATTAGGAACAAGTGAAGAGGATCAATAAAGTCAAAATGGAACCATTAAATAATGAAATGGTGGTTGGAGTAAACAAAACAGTTCAATTTCAGAGGACTGATCCATAAATGTTGAAAAACATTTTAAAATCTAGCAAGGAGATCGATACTCAAAAGGTTGGTTTACTAAGCTGTGGAAATACTAAAGTCTGACAGGAGCTGGGCAGGATTATCATCACCTTACGCCGGCATTGAAGCAGTCAAGTGGGCGGCCGTGGATCCAGTGGACACAGACCCACTGGGCGATCGCTGGCGCTGCGGGCTGCTCTGCGCCTTGAGGTAATCCACGAACATGCGCCTGGCCTGGTTCAGCACCCTGGTGACATCGTGCTTCCTTACCATTTTGTCGAAGTGCATCGCAATCTCGTTATAGTCCATGCCGGCCTTCATGATCGTGTTGCGGTGCTGCAGCAGCAGGGTGAGGCACAGGAACATGAGGAAGGCGTTGCCTCCGCCGAATTCCGAGGGCGGAGGCAGTGCAGCCGCCGTGGCGTTCAGTCCACTGACTCCATTCAGATGGGCCGAACGCTGGGGGGATCGCGTGTAGGCGCTCTCATCGTCCGCATTCGTGGCGATCTCCACCAGAGGCGATACCTCCACCAGATTGGGCTCCGTGGAGATGGGCAGAATCACCTCGGGCAGACTGCTGCTGTTGCGCATGCCCAATGGATTGTGCCCGTCCACGAGAAGAGAGCTTTCGTCGATGAAAGGATTAAAGGCATGCGACTCGTTCTGCTGGACGCTGTTGCTCTTGGCCGCCAGTCGCTGACGACGGCGCATGTGCAGCTCGCTGACATCCGGACAGGTGATGATCTCGTTCTCCTTCAGGTCCTCCACCAGGTCCAGTGCGTCCTTGTCCAACTTCTCGTACTCGATATCGTCCCGCTTCTCGCCGTCCTCCGTGAAGGGCAGTCCGAACACCTGGCGATCCAGATTCTCCGCCTCGAGACGCAGCTCACGCGTTATGGCCGTCGTCATGGGATAGTACTCCTGGTCGGGGTCTTGATCCTGATCCGGCGTATTCGAATCGTCCGGATCGCATTGGTGATTGCTCTCGAGATCCAGCTGCAGGTTATAGCTGCTCAGCTCTTGCGCCTGCTGAATGGCCGTGGCGGCCGTGGACGCGCTCCAGCTGGTCTCCGGCAGCGAGGAGGAATCGGATTCGTCCAGGGAACTGCCCAGTGCACCCTTCGTTAGCTGCACCACCGGTTTGGTGACCGCAGTCGCAGCCGTCGCCTGTTGCGGCTGAGTGGCAAAACGATCGGAAATACGATTCTTGTTGATTGTGGCGAAGTTGAGGAATTCGTTGAAGTTCTTCACAAGCTTTGGCGGCATCTTCCGTTCGCCATCGTCCTCCCCCCCTTCCCCGTCAAAGGACAGTCCGATGCGACTGGTCGCCGCCAGTTTTTCCTTGAGATCCTTGAAGTGGCCGCCACTGGAGTTGCTCACCCGTTTCACACTCTCGCTCACTTGGCTGGCATTCGTGGCCAGCTGCTTGGCAATGATGTTACTCACGGTCAGAATGTTTTTGTGCTGCAGCTTCGCCTTGCGCTCGAGGGGATCCTCGTCGAAGTTGGAAGAGGACGAACTGCAGAGAAAGGCCCGACCTGGCGAGACAGGAGGTGTGGTTGCGCTCACTTTCTCTGGTGCTCGCTGGGCATCATCCTTAAAGGGATTGGTTTCCAGAAAGCTGGGCGAGTCCTTCCTATCGAATACATCATCATCTTCGCTTTCCTCGCCGGCGGACAAGCCTTGTGCAAACTTTGTGTTCTCCATGGCGCCCTCGATCAGCGCCAGCATCTTGGACTCGTCCAGACTCTGGTGAACCTTGGACGAGGTGCGTCTCTGCCGGCGAGCAGCGGCGGTCGCATGGCGCGACATATTGTCGTCGAGGCTGTGGTTCAGCCGCTTCGTATTGTCCAGGGCATGACTCGTGCCCAGCGATGAGCTAAGTGAGCTCAGCGACGCCGAAGAGCTCTGGCGGCGTAGGGCGCAGACTTTAGTGTAGGGATTCTCGCGAGGCTTGGTCAGCAGATAGGATGGGCTGGTCGGCGTGGCGCTGTATGAACTGGAAAAGGTGCTGGCACTATTGGGCATTGAGCAGTCCGTAATGGGCACAAACTCCTGAAAGATAAGTATTATTAATGATGTACAATTGAGGTAGCAACTCACAGACTAACCTTTTCGAAGAGCGGCAGCTCCTGCTCCCCGCCATTTCCGTAGCGCAGTGAACTCCACTGCACCTCCAGCATGCGCAGGGCATCTTCGAAGGGAAACTCGCGCTTCAGCTCCAGCAGCAGCCAGCGGTAGCAGAAGAGCAAGTCGTCCGCCTGCTGCGACTTGAGGTACTCCCAGAACTCCGGATCGTAGAAGCTCAGCGCCTCCGTCAAATGGGCGAACTTCTGCGTCATCGCAATCCCGTCCAGCATGAAGTTCCCGCGAACGCGTGCCATTATGGCACAGAAGCAGATGTAGGCCTGCGCCTCGTCGTTCATGGTGACCAGCAGCGGCGAGGCAATGTCCGACATGCCCTGGCAGTACGACACCGTGGGATGGTTCAGAGCATATGTGGTCAGGATATTGAAGAGCGCTGCGATATTCTGATTGTCGTCGCTGCCCGCGTAGAACGGATGCAGCCGGTCCGTGCGCAGCACATCCTTCTTCACCATGCTGGTCACGTAGGCCAGCTCGCCGGCCGCACTGCCTCGCTTCACGGCCGCCTTCCAGGTGTCCCGCAGTCGGCAGTACTGCTCGGACTTCCGGCGCATAAACTCCATCCGCTGGTGGCCATCTAAGGCCAGCCCGTTGGCTCCACCGGGATAAACGTTGAGCAAGTGCTTCCACACCACGCGCCGCAGGCTGGGTTCAATGCCGCCCAGGAAGATGACCCGGTGCAGCTCATCCTTGCGCTGGATCTGTCCCAGGGCGTCCAGGAACAGCCGGAACTCGCTGTCGCACATGGGCGGTCGGGGCGGTAGATTGGCCATGTGCTCATCCGACAGGTTGAAGGCTTTCTGCACAATCGAGAATGTCTTCTCCATCTGGTTCATGATGGAGCTGCCCAGCTTGGTCTGCATATGCTGCACGTACTTCTGGGAGACTCCCAAGGTCTGCAGTGGTGATATCAGCTCGCGGGCGGCCGCAGGAGGAGCAGGAGTGGCCGGCGTTGGTGCTCCCGTTGAGGCTCGTCCTGGCGACGCCTCCGTCTCGCATTCCCTGACCACGGTGAAGGGCTTCACATCGATCTGCAGGATGAGGCAGGGCTCCGAGGCGGTCTGTATGGATATGTTGTGGATGCGCAGGAAGGCGGCATCCAGATCCCAGTCGGAGCGCACGGCCAGGTAGATCTCATTGCCCGCCGGATCGAAGGCCTTGAACTTGATGGAGAAGTCCGACTTGACGTCGAAGGCCTTGGCGAGCAGGGAGTAGAGCACCTCCAGCGTGGTGATCTGCGGATCCACGGAGAACTTGCGCCACTCCGGCCGTGCTGTGGGCTCGCATTTCTGTGATAGGAGATTCGAAAGAGATTGTTAGACTGTCACAATTAAAGCAGCCCTTTGTTGTCTCGCCTTCTGGCCTCCTTTCACTTGCCTTCACTTTCACCCGAACCGCCTCCCGGGGACAAATGCCAGCCATGTTTTCCGAGTCTGACCTGGACGACGACTAACTCAGTTCCATAATTCCCCAGTGCGAAGCCAGCAGCGTAGAGTGTCGTAAGTATTGCTCAAAAATCAAACAATACAAATCGCGAACAGACTTCAAATCGAAGAACCCAGAGCCTGGAATGAAAAAGTAAACAGATTAGAATTACAAATTGTCATAGCAATATGACCCATAACTTCAAAACTTTACCGTTTAAACTTCGAAGGTAAAATTTGACTCGAATTACAACTTTTAAAGATATAAATGAACTTACTTGTTTGGGTCGTCGATAGGCCAATCTCCGCTTTCCGATACCATGTAATCGAGTTGACTCCAATCATCGGTGCCAGTGTGACCGCCCTTGGATACTTAGCGAAAGTAAATATACCAAAATATTTTTATGACCATTTCTTCCAATTCCATTTTTTATCATTTAGTTTTTATAGTCAATTTATATAATATTTTATTATTACCAATATAGGTATTGGAAAAATTATGATATTCATATAAAATACATATTAATTCTATTCTCAAAGAAGGGAAAAATAGGACACGCTCTTAAGTGTAATATTTGTTTTCTTTAACTAAGCTTATTAAATCAAGGATAACTTTTATATAAAAATAATACTATAGAACTACTATTAATTAAATATAATTAACTAGTTAATTAATTATTCCTTTTGAACAATTAACAAAACTATTTCTGTTAATCGAAATTTAACGCTTCAAAAGCAGTAAAATTGTAAATTCCTTCTTAAAAATCTTTAAACCTTGTCTGCATTTCAAACTCAACCCGTTTTTTATTTACAAAACTACACTAAAAAACTTATTCCGTGAATACCAAACGAATTGAGTGACCAGTGACAGCTCTTGGTATTTTCCAATCGCGCTTTTGGCATTTTTAAGCACGTTTCGTAATCTCCTAACCGCAGATCGTGTATGTGTATATAAATACAAGAAGATTAGTGCAAATTTGTTGTTGTTAGTTATAGTTTTTTGGCCGTGGTGTGCTAGCAAATGCATTTTTTGCCTGGCCCGCGCACTTAGGCACTACATGTTAACGGATTTCAGGCCGGCGTGGAACGAATTGGGCTGGAAAGCGGTGCGTAACGGCGGTCGTCAGGAGACTTGGGTGTGTATATATGTGTGTGCGATGTGCATGTGTGTTACGGGCGTGTTTGTGACGTAGGCAAGCGAGAGAGCGAGCGAAATTCCGTAGAATCTGAGAAACCATCCGATATTGTGGGTCCCAAGCCGGCTTTATATGCTCGGTGGTGGGACGGAACGGGGCTTATCCACCCACCCATTCAGTGGAGCCAGCGATAAGTCCGTAATTGAGATAACTCTGCCTTAATTTACGAGACACTATAGTGTTTATCTGTCCAATTGTACTATGTATGTGCACGAGTATGTGTGTGTGTGCGTGGAAGCTCTTCCACTGATAAATTCTGCTTCTTCCCCGTTTTTTTTTTGTTGCTTTTTAGCAATAAGCTGACAATGTAAGTGAAATTATTATGCAAAATAATGCTCTTAACTTCCGCCGTCGAATGAGCTCCTCTATAAGGCCTGTGTTTGTACGTCTGTATATCGTATGTGTACATATCACTTACGCGCCTTGGCGCGTCGGCGTTCTTATATCATAAATTGATATGTTAACTGCCAGTGAGGCAAACTGTATTACAATGGCTTTATTATCTGGAAATTCACTGACCCTGCCCTGAATCTCGCCCCACCAACGTATCGGTGATATGCCATGCTCATTCGAAACCTCTTGTCAACTCCCTTTTTTATTTTTCAGATTGGCTAAGGTTTAATGGATGACACATCAGCACCATGGGAAAGCTACTGTCAAAAATTTTCGGCAACAAAGAAATGCGAATTCTCATGCTCGGACTGGACGCGGCTGGAAAAACAAGTGAGCATCAATGAAGGGTTTTCGAAATTCGATTTTTGACCTATTTTTGTAGGATATTTACTCTAGAAACAACTTCGATAGATAGGAAATAATGGTACATGAGTGAACACAACGTACTTAAGGCTTTCCAGTTATGTATCTATTACATTTGGGAATATCTCTTCGTTTTTATTTCTACTATGCAGTTGTATAGTTTATTTCTTAAAACTGTAATAAGGAGAATTTAAAAAATACTTCTGATTTGTCAGAATAAGTCGTATGATTTAATTGTTTTCAAATGAACTCATTCAATATTAATCATATCTCAAAATGTCTCTGGATAAATATTAAATTTTTTCATACTTTATCTATTTCTGATTTAAATTAAATTTTAGTTTGTTGTCAACAAAGTACCAACCATATTTATAAAGGATCAGTTAGGGCCAATCCCTCACTTTTAACTTTCTTAAAAGAAAAATTGGAATCGACTCTTAGGAACTAAAGTATAGGTAACTGAAACAAAGCAATTACTATCAAAAAACTAGCTTGGTCAAAATCGAATTCGAAAACGTTGTATTTCCGTAAATAAACCAAACGGATTTATTAACTGATTTTGTTTTTGAATACCCACAGCGATCCTGTACAAACTGAAACTCGGGCAATCAGTTACAACGATACCCACTGTGGGCTTTAACGTAGAAACCGTCACGTACAAGAATGTCAAGTTCAATGTGTGGGACGTCGGCGGACAGGATAAGATTCGACCGCTCTGGCGACACTATTACACGGGTACGCAGGGTCTGATCTTCGTCGTGGACTGTGCGGATCGGGATCGGATAGACGAGGCGCGCACGGAGCTGCATAGGATAATTAACGATAGAGAGATGCGCGACGCCATCATACTGATATTTGCTAACAAACAGGATTTGCCTGATGGTAACTAATGCCTTTTCCAGCGATCATTTTCAAGCGACTAATGCATCTTTTTTTTGACTTGCAGCAATGAAACCCCATGAAATCCAGGAAAAACTAGGTTTAACTAGAATAAGAGATCGCAATTGGTATGTACAACCATCATGTGCCACATCCGGCGATGGCCTGTCCGAGGGCCTCATTTGGTTAACGTCGAACCATAAGTTATGAGAATCGTAATCGAGCATTTTCTTATATGTATGTATATGGCATGTATTATTCGAAGCGAAGCAAAAGCAAAATATTCTATTTTATTTATATAAAGAAAACAAACGAACCGCAAGCGCATAGTAAAAGCCCAACTCGTAATTACGAACGTACATAAATTACAAATGTTGAATATGGTATATAGAAGTCAGATATATATAGTGATTATATATACATACTCTCAATTAACCAACCAATATTCTCACTAGTAAAAATACACATAACTACAAATAAACGAAGCATCAACAATTTAAGCAACCGGAGCCGGTAAATATCCGTAAAGTAAATTAAATAAATGCGAGAAGCACAGAGACATAAAGCTAAACATCAACGGAGATTAGCCTTAAGTAAGTTTTTCTTGTAAATTATATTGATGAGACACGTAAGCAATAAGTTGAAAGCTTGTTTATTGCAACTGTTACTATATTTGACTTGAACGAGGGTAACGAGTCTTAAATAAATTGTAAATAAATATTCAAATTAAAGCCCATATACAACAACAAACGAAATAAAAGAAAACACCGAACAAACAATTGAACAAACCTATAGATTGCTATTTAGATTAAAACTGAGTCTTCAAAATATAACGAAATAGTAACTGTGCCTTCCTCAATGTGTGTCTATGGTCCGTCATTATTTTCCCGATCCCTACAGCTACCGTGCTCAATGGGGCATTTTGCCGAGCCGAAGGAAGTGTCCTGGATTCCCAAACCCCGGAATTATCTCCGACCGAGGCATCCTGACTTTAGTGTCAAACGCATTTGGTTTGTATTGTGCGCTCAATTTGAAAAGTAAACATGCCACATTCAGGCCATAATTTGGAGGGTAAATGTACCTGGCCATACCTGGGTATGATTTGTTAAACAAGGCGTGCAATAAATCTCCCATTGTTTCACAATCCTCCCTCAGTTGATGAAGATATTCTTTGACATTGGCCTGAAAACGCTTGCAACTACGTTAGATGAAAAAATAAACAAATTAAGTTTTGTTTTTTTTTGTTGTGGGTGTATATTAATGCTATTTTTTGGAAAGGCGTACGGATTAATAAAATTAAAGAGTATTAAAGTGTGGTATAATCAATGCTAAGTTGTGGTTTGTCTTCGCTGGTCACAAGTTCTGTTAGCAAAATACTTTTCCAGATCCCTCCTTTTTTTTTTTAAAAAAAAAAAGGTCTTTCAGAGTCTTTATAGCACATTATGGTCCAATAGATCCTTTAAGACCACCACCATAGGTTTGAACTCTCCCGTTTAAACACTATCGGTTCCTTCTTGGCCACAATGCTAACAAAAAAGCCATAAAGTACCAATATAAGGAACAAAACAATTTATACTTTATATATCTAATAAAAAGGAATAACTTTAAGTTGGAATTAAGTTTAGTTAGTTTAGTTTTCTTAAAAATATTTGGTTTAAAGGAATATATAGAACGGGCCTGGTGTTCTCGTATAATTGTTTTTAAAATCTTTGCTCCAAAGCACGTTTGATTACCTTTAAAACCCTAAAATTGTTTCAAAATGAAAAACAAATTAAAAAAGCGCTTTCTTATTTTTGTATTGATGAGTTTTGAATATGATGTTCATAAGAAGACGCCTTCGTATTTGAACGTCATGAAGGGTGTTAACAGGCCAACACAGCGAGAATCAAGATTAAAGCAATTGTGTTTACATTTCGCTTTTAATTTGAAGGTATTTGAAGGTTCCTTCAAAAATCAAACAAACATTTGAAAGAAACATTTTTTAGATTTAAATTTCAGTAAAAAGCTTTTCAAAACCAAATTAAAGAACTCTTAATGTAAATATGAGGGTATTTTTTAGTTAAACAATAATTGTTGTTGTTATTTCAAAGACTTTTTATACATCGTTTAAAAATCTGCGATTTAATGACACCAAAAACCTTTGTGACAACCACCATATCCGCATTCATTCCATTTTGTCGGCCAAATCCGCCCTGACCGTGAAATCATGAGGACTGGCCAGAAAAACAGCAAGGTAAGTAGTCGATAGAAAGGGTAATGTATTCCAATTTAGATTAAGAATGATTTTTTACCGATTAGCTTACTCACCAGTATTTTTATAACGATTAAAGCCCAAACCAGGAAAATTACTTTGTATTAAGTTTTTATTTGAATAACTTTTTATGAAAACTTGTTATTTTTTATGAGAATAACCGCCTTGTTTTAAAGGTATTTACGTTCTTTAAATAATATTATAATATAATACAATTAAATATCTTTCACAGACAGAGAAAGCACCACAAGTGTTTTTTTTTAATTTAATAAAAAGGCCACAAGTGCTTTTCTTTAGTAAATATATTATATTTTTATTTTATCGATTAAAATGTAAAATTCTTTGATCAGAATTAAGATTAAGACGTTTAAACAAACAATCCTAGTTGCGAAATAATATTTATATTGATATTGATGTTTAGCTGTATAGTATTGTAATGTTAAGGGAAACCTGAATTAAAAGTGGCAATCAAAAGCTTAAATCTCTCTGCATGCTCTCTGATATAAGATTAAAAAAAAACTGCTGATAACCTTAAGATGAGCGCAGTTGAATGGAGTAAACAAAGTTTTGAAAATTCTTTTATATGATTGCTTTTACTTACTGTTTAAATTTGGACAATTTAGTAGCGCCCTCCATACTGTTCGTAATGTCCTTCATGCCCGGTCCGTGAATACGTGGCTCTGAGCCTCCGTATCCTTCTTGTCTGCCTCCGTATTCTTCTTGTCCGCCGTCATATTCCTGAATCCGATAACCTGGTCTGTAAATACGTGGCTCTGAGTCTCCGTATCTTCCATGAACTCGCACTGCAGCGGGTCCGACATAACCTCCGTCGTATCCATGTCTTACCAATACAGCGTCCAATAACGCAAACAGGACAATTTATAAAATATTAAGTAATTTTAAGTCTAGGATTATGTTTTCACCGATTAGTTGCCTTACCACTAATTTCATGCTGAATTATATTCTTAACAGTTTAACAGTCGAAAGCGAGCACTGTCTATTTTTATACCAGATCGCAAAAAATAGTCAATATGAAGATTAGACTTTTAATTACCTATTATAATTTAATAGTGACAGATAAAATAAACAAACCATCATTACCATGTATTGTAAATATCTTTTAACACGCGTCCTTGTCTTGTCCTTGTAAGATTCTTTTTACTTTTTCTTTAGATGGTAGAAAAAATAGGTAAAAAATAGGTCAGTTGAAAAGAAAACAAAATGTAAATCAAAGACAGGAAATACCAATAAAAATTGGGTTAGGTTTTTTCAAATATTTTTTTGTTTTTGTTTATTGTATTCTATTATCTTGTTATGACTGGAAATCAAAATGATCTATTTTGTTTGAACTTAAGGATGCAATTTGACTGAAAAAATAAATGGCAAATAAATGAATATTTATATTTGGGTCTTAGGTTAAAGTTTTGCCAATTTTTATTGAATTTTTTGATAGGCTAAAAATTGAAATACAATAATTTCTTTCAATTATAATCTTGGAAATATTGATAATCTAACATGCTTATTTAAAACTCAGTTTGGGTTGGCGACTAAACAAATAAAAGCTTTAGAGAGCATGAGATTTCATGTTAACTGGCCAGTACACATTATTTACATTCTTTTAGCCATTAATGAACTTAAAAACTTTCAACTTTTTAGGTAAACAAAATAAACAAAGGGCTTTCAGACTCGGGGTTGGTTTTATTACAAGTGTCTAAGCTAGTCCACCTCTATTATATTAAAAAAAACTATTTTAAAATTTAAATGTCAACTATACGCATATAAATACCATGCTTTATTTATTGAAAAAAAAATGTTTCAGACCGCAACAATCCTACTTGACCGGAAAGTAAATCAAAGATACAAAGTGTCTGAATGTTGAATAAAAGAGTCGCTCATGAGTTTTGATTGATTAAATAAAGTGCACTGCACTTTATGAGGTTCGCAGCCCTCCGCCCCCTCTTCCACCCCCTTCCATTCACCACTGGGTTGTTGGGATTCACAGAGATTTGCCGATGTGTGGGTGTATTCGTGTATGTATCCTGGCAATGCGAAATGTCGCCGTTCAAATGTCAAGAACCAACCCTGTCGCCTCGTTTCGTCCTGCTCGCACGGCATCAGCTGTCCCGCTCGCACTGCCGGTTATCCTTGATGCACGGTTATTACAGGATAACGCCGCTCTCTCTCTCTTACTCTCCTTCTTTCTCGCTCTCTCTCGCTCCTCCCTCGACGTTGTGGGCGTGGCTATGGCGGCAAAGCGCTTTGACTTTTGCATTTGTTCACTTTTGTCCCGAGCATAAACTTCTGCCAGCCGCAGCTGCTCTCTTGCTTTCTCCCCCCCAAAGAGAGAGAGAGAGTGAGAGTAGAGTGGAGAAAGGAGCGGAGCAGAGAGCGGGAGGAGAGGCTGCGGCTTGGCAGGATCCTGACTGTTGTATTCCGACATCTCATTTGTTACAAAGTTAATGTCGGCGCATTAAGCATGGCTAAAGCCTCACAACGAAATCGGGGAGCGGAACGGAGGAACCTTCTCCGTAAATCCCCACCCATACCACCCACTTCCACATCCACTTCCACTTCCAGCCTGCAGGCAACATTTATCGATTATTGGATTAGTGGACCCGGGTCCAACTTTAGCTATCCCTGAATAAAGCCTTGCAAAACAGCGCTTTGCAATAATCCATAAAGTTATAATACAAAAAAGGTAATAAAATTACACAATCAAAATCATTGATGCTTCAGTTAATACAAAATAAAAAAAAACGAACTACTCCATCCTTATGAAGTGATTTAGTTGTTTAATAATTTAGAAAGTACGCTAAAATGTTATTAGATCTCCGTTTCACAATACAAATCAGAAAATCAGAAATATTTACAAAAATTGATTTCTTAATGTTTATCAAGAGTAATGGGAATATTTATTTATAAGAGAATTGCATAGGTCTTCTAAAAGACGACTTTGATATTTTAAACATTATTCCAGTTTTGATTAAGAGTAGCTCGCGTTTCAACGTACCAAAAACGTATTTTGTTTTAATATATAATTACTGGGGTGTATTAAATTTTTTTGATAAACGGTAGGGCCATTAAAGAGTTTAACATGGTAAAAAAAAGGAACTTAAAAAATAGATATTAAGACAAAAAACATTTAAAAATCGAAAAACTGAATATAAAGGTAAAGGTTAGTAACACATCTAAAAATACATTTTTAATTTTTAATTATATAACAATAGAACAGTAGTACTTTAATATCTAAACAAAACAGACGAACAAAAACAATTGGCTTTGAGACTACATGGTTTTTAAAACTATTTATCTTTCAATATAGCTGATTTAAAACCAACGATTATTCTCAAATAAGGATTATTTTCTATCGCTAAATACTACGCATTTAAAGAACTATTTTATGTGATAATAAATAAATCTTAATATACTCTATGGATATTAAAAGTAAAAATTAAATATTTTAAAACGAATTTAATTTGGACATAAATAAATCCATGATTGCTTTTCTAAACTCCTTGGGCTATAAATTTTGGTATACTTTATGCAGATTCTAGTACATGCACACCAACGCCCACAGAGCAACGAGCAAAAACAATTTTCTCTTCAATTCAATTACAGTTAACTGGGAGGTGGCAATTGTGGACGGAAGAGGGTGCTATTGTGTGGGGAAGGGGAGGAAGAAGGCGGCCAGAAGACGAGGCCAAGAGTGACGTCGTTGGAAGAGGGTCAAGAGGAAAGAGGGGAAAGGGGAAAGGAAAGCGCCGACATCACAAAGGGTATTATAAAACAAAAACAAAATGTCAAAACCCAAGACGATTATACGAGCAGCAGAGCCGCGCAGCTGCGTCGCCCAGTTTGTGGGTGTGAGTGTATTTGTATTGGTGGGGAGCCACCATTGCTCTGCCCCTGCCCCACTTCCATTTCCGTTTCCGCTCGCCTCTCTGCTCCTTGCTCCTTTTTTTAAGTCATGATGGCGGCCGAAGCTTCTCTGATTGTGTGTGTGCGCAGAGAGCGCAGAGCCGGGTGTTTATTGGAGATTGCGATTGTGGCTTGGCTTACCCACACACACCCACCCACACTCACACTCACAGTCAAACACACACACATACACATACACACATGGCAGCAAGGACATGCTGCTGCCGCAGCATCAAGAAGGAACGAATCAAAGCAAGCCAACAAGCAAATGCGCCACCAGAGTTGCCACTAAAAGTCTCCGTTCCCCTTTGCAAAACAAAGTGGGCGGGTGGGTAGTGTGCGGATGCGGTTATCCTTCGCTCACTGCTCCTTGCTCGCTGCTCGATGCTCGATGCTCTCTGCTCTTGCTAGTGGTGTGTGCGTGTGTGTGTGTTACTGTTAGTGTTAGTGTGTGTCCTGTGCTATGCTGTGCTGTGCTGTGCTGTGCTTTTTGTCCTCACAAACACACACGTACATACACTCGAACCCCTCTGCTGCCCACTCAGCGACCGCGGATTATATCCTGCGATATGGTTTTTTCCTAGTCTGGGGTTGGCCCGTTGGCTGGTTGGCCGACTGCTGGAGTGGACACATCACTGTTTAGCTCCTGTCACGCTTTTATGATAAATCTGAAATCCGGAATCTGAAATCGTACATCGAGACGTTAACATCATCGCCGCATAGTCGCAGTGCCGTCGGTTTGGATCGGATTTGGTCGGTTTCATTAGCGGAATTCACAGGACTCCACAGTTGCCGTCGCTTTACCACGGGTTAAAATAATCATGGAGCTAAGTGTGTTTTAAAAGTGTGGCTTTAAAAAATCAAAATAAAAGTGTTGCCTGCTGCTGAACGTTAAAAAAACCGTGAAATTTTACAACAACAAACAACAAAATGAATAAAGAAGAAAACTCATCCGAAACGCGCCCTTCATCTCAAGGTAAATTAAAATATCTAACAAAAAATATAACTAAAAAACTGCATAAAAATTGTTCAAAACATTGTATTAAATGAAAAACAGTACTTAAAAATTGAGAAGCTAAAATATTTTTCTTAAAAATAGATAGTGTACACATATGACTTAAATAAAAACTATCAATCTTTTAAATCAGAGTTATTAAAAAAGTGTTTTCCCATCTGAAAATCAAATTATTTAATTGTTTCAAAAGAAATAAAAAGATTAATGGAAAAGAACTAAAAAAGGGCAACCATATTTGCTTCTTATATTAAGGATAATATCACGTTTTACGGGAAATGGTTTGTGAAATATAATTAGTCGTTTTTTTCGGGCGCCTTACTCCCACGATTAATCAGGTCACGTTATATGAAAAAATGAAGGGTTTCTTTTGAAAGAAATTAAAATGCCGGAAAAGCAAAAATTTATATATCAAATGTCTGTCAAAAAAAAAAAATTAAAAAATAATGTTTAAACGCTTTTGATATTTTAAACCTGATAGTGAAATAATATTTTCCATTGCCACGTATACTCATGCTAATAACATTATGAAATCAATTCTTAGGTGGGGATTTTTAAAATTAAATATATTGTATACTATATTATAATATATAAATATTTGACAATTGAATTCAAAGTATGTATAATGTTGGAATTAAATTTCATGATTATTTGTTAAAATATTTAACTTAATGTAAAACATATTAGGTTTAAAATAGTTTCTATTTTATTTAAATTAAATTTTCAGATATTAAAATTAGTTCCGAAAGTATTCAAAAATTGTAATATTTGAATATTTAAAATAACTAAAAACAGCAATGGATGAAAATCAAAGCGAAAAGTATTTAAATTGAGTAAAAATGTGGGCGCAAAATACTTCTATTTTGGATATTTGTAGCACAGATAGTTGATGATAAAGAAAGTAAAATTAATCAGCATCACCAGGAGGGTCAGTTAAAAAGCTAGGGACTGTCCATTCCTTTCCCTTTTTTGAAATACAAAAATAAAAAAAAACTTGAAAAGAAACCAACCTAAAACGGATTTGGCTGTTTTAATGACACATTTCCAATTTCAATTACCAATTTGTAGTAACGAGTTGTCTGCGGAGACACTCGAATTAAATCGATGCCCAACTTCCTGATGGCATGCACGAGTGGCCGAGCAAATTCAATTTGCGATAATCACCAAATTGAATTAGACCTCGAGTCAGGCCGCCAAAAATTTCAGAAATTCATAACACAGCCCTCAACACTTTTGTGTGTTGGCAGTAGTGGCAGGAGTGGGCCAAAGTGAATTTCAACGAGCTCATAAAATTAACAAAGACGGAGACCCGGAAAATGCAAGCATATGACGCTAATCCTCTGGCATTAGACCGCAGATCCCTGCCAGTTGGTACCGGCTGAAAGGCTGAAAGGCCTTCTGACTTTGTCTTTGAATCCGGACCGAAAAGCAAAACCAAAAACCAGGAACCCTGGAAATGGTCCATCGCACAGCCAAGTGGCGAGTGTAACAAATGTGTCCTCGTCCTCTTCCTCGTCCTTCGAGGGTTAAGTGCATCAAAAAATCAGTAAGGAAACTACAATCAAATTAGGGTGTGATGGCAAAACAATCGTCCCCCGAGGCAAATTTTGCGCACAGATTGCTCGGCACGCTCTGGTCGAGAGCCGTTTGGCTTAATGGCACCCTAATTGAATGTGTAAATATATTTGCGGATTACAGGGCGTCAATGTCGCCACGCAGGGATAAGATCGGCAGGTTCTTCCCCTTCCACTTCTCCTTCCTTCGCAATCCGGTACATCTGACAAATTGGGATTTAATTTAAATGAACTACATAAGTGATTTTTTATTACCACGGGAAAGGGAAAGGGAAAAAAGCTAAAATCAGATCTGAAATTTGAAATGGTTTATGCTTCAATGAGATCAAATAATAAAAAAAGATTAGTTCTGCCTCTGGTGGGTCAAATTTTCTTTAATAAATATCAGTTAACACGAATTAGCATACTCCTTCTACCTTGATCAATTTGGACAATTTAATTTAAGACGTATCGTGGGAAAATTAAATTAGAACTTCAATATTTTTATTAAACACACTTATAATTAGTAGAATATTAAACAATATCGGATATTTTTTTGAAAACCTGTTTTTAATTGCTATACCAATAAACCATAATACAATTTCCTTTTAAATGTCTTGTTTTAAATTGAAATTTAGTTGTATTAAATAAATTTTGTAGCATACTAATATTTTGAATTACTTCAGAGCTCCACAGCCCCCCGCGGCATTGCTATACGCCCCCACCGACATCAGTGAGCGTGGCCACGCCCTCACAACCACCGCCCCCTCATCCCGCCGCCCCCAACGTGCCCGCTGGTCGATTGCTGAGCTGGAACCACAGTGCCGCTGCAGCGGCCGCAGCAGCAGCAGCGGCGGCCAACTCCATGAACCACTCGTCGGCCAGTGAGTCCTCCTCGATGACCCGGATTAAGGGCCAGAATCTGGGCCTCATCTGCGTGGTGTGCGGCGACACCAGCTCCGGAAAGCACTACGGAATCCTCGCCTGCAATGGCTGCTCCGGATTCTTCAAGCGCAGTGTGCGCCGGAAACTCATTTATCGGTGGGTAAACAGAGAAAAAAATTGTTTTATAAAAAAAGGTACATAATAAACAAAATAAATGGGTGTTCATTTTTCAATTACATCTAAATACAAAAACATACTTTTTTTATTAAAGAAAACATTACCATATTTCTGGTACATAAATATCTTAAACTTTGTGAGAATGTTTTTAAAACTTAACCTCCGTAATAATGTTTTGAAAACTATGAACAAATTTCAATGAATATTTATACAAAAATATTTGGTAAATATTCTTAAATCCTGTTTTTTTCATAAACTTTACCAACTGAAGCTACTTATTCAGTTTAAATATAATATGAAACGCAACAGAACAGAATATACTATAGTTGGATCGTACGATTTACGGTTCTGAAACTGGGTTTTAAAATCTTTAAAAATGTTTAGAAAAACAAAAAAAAAGGTTGTTTAACGGCATGATCAGAGTTGAAAGCATAAAGTTCTTTGATATACTACAAATTAATCACTACGCTTTTGTCTGTGTAGATTTAAGTGCGGTCCTAAGTCCGGTCATTACCATTTCAATTCCATTAAATGTTGCAACATTTGCCCAAAGTGGGTGGTGCTGGAGGAGTGGGCTGCTGTGCCTGGAGGCCCGTCTGGCGGATTACGGAACTCTGCCAAATTCATTACAATTATTCAAATCTTTGGGATTTGAGCGTCAACTTTTGAATGCGCATATTTGCCCTCGCGTTGACTTTGTGCCCAGAATGGCATCATGTGCGGATGCCACTCAACTTTCTCCCCCCGATTGCAGCTTAAAATGTAATTGAATTTAAAGTGAATTCGTTTAAAACTTTTTATTTCAACGTTGAAATGCGCGAAACCAAAAATAACAAGAAAGAAAGCAAACTTCGGCAAGCCGAAGTTCATATACCCTTGCAGCTATTGCAAGAATTAAACATTTTTGAAAACATTAAAATTATAATTTACTTGCGTATATGTTTAAAAACATTGAAGCTATGATGATTTGCAGCTCAATTATTTGATAGGTCTTTTATATATTTTTATTGTTCCTATGGGAGCTATATGCTATAGTCGTCCGACTTTGATGAAACTTAAACCGTAAATTGGAAATATTTAACCATTACTAAATGTCGAAGAACTAAACAAAAAATTAAAAAACAGAAAAATTATAATTTTTTTTCATTTATTTCTCCGATTGTTCCTATTGAAGCTATATGATATAGTCGTCCGACTTTGATGAAATTTAAACCGTTAATCGAAAATATTTAACTATTACTAAATGTCGAAGAACTAAACAAAAAACTAAAAAACAGAAAAGTTATAATTTTTTTTCATTTATTTTTCCGATTGTTCCTATGGGAGCTATATGCTATAGTCGTCCGATTTTGATAAAATTTAAACCGTAAATCGCAAATATTTAACCATTACTAAATGTCGAAGAACTAAACAAAAAATTAAAAAACAGCAAAGTTATAATTTATTTTCATTTATTTTTCCGATTGTTCCTATGGGAGCTATATGCTATAGTCGTCCGATTTTGATGAAATTTAAACCATAATTCTGAATTATTTAACCATTGCTATATGTCCAAGAACTAAACAAAAAATTAAAAAACAGCAAAGTTATAATTTTTTTCATTTATTTTTCCGATTGTTCCTATGGGAGCTATATGCTATAGTCGTCCGATCCGGCTCGTTCCGACTTATATACTACCTGCAATAGAAAGACAACTTTTGGGAAAGTTTCATGCAGATAGCTTTAAAACTGAGAGACTAGTTTGCATATAAACGGACGGACAGACGGACAGACGGACGGACAGACGGACAGACGGACGGACAGACGGACATGGCTAGATCGACTCTACTAGTGATGCTGATCAAGAATATATATACTTTATAGGGTCGGAGATGTCTCCTTCACTGCGTTGCAAACTTCTGACTGAAATTATAATACCCTCTGCAAGGGTATAAAAAGCGGGATACACAAATATACGAATCAAAAACTGAACAAAGTTTGTTTTAGGTTTTCAACTATCATTAAATCAGCCGAATATCCCATAAGCCAAAACGACAGATTCAGAATCAATGGCAGCAAAAACATAAAGTTATGATACAGTAATGTATATTTTGTGCTGCGGTTTTCTTTTCCGGCAGGCGCGGTAAATCACAAACGTCGAAATCTCTATATCCCAGCGGTCCCATGAGATTGATATGGAGGGCTTAAGCGCAAAACACTTGGCCAAATGTGACCCGGCACCCTCATCCTCCCTCAATCCCCCTCACCCAAACTCCCGACATCTTCTTCTTTGCCCACCGACTAAGCCGAATCGCAACAAAGTCAAAAAATGGGGGCGGTTCTTTAGATAAAATAGAGCAACATCCTCCCCTGCAAGGGAATGACTAAGCGAGGCATACACTCCAGACTACAGACATGGAAAAGGGATACGAACGGGGAACAGGTCTAGTGTATATTCTCACCGACGTGACTTGTTTTCCGATTGCCGACAGAGTCAATCTGGCCCCTGGTCCTTTTTATGTCCTTGTCTCCGGTGGTCCCATTAAGCCGTTTTCAATTATAATCAATTGCTTCCAATCAGAACTTTCGAATTTATTCGCCGGAATTTTCTTTCAACATGATAAAAATCTATACCGTTTTTTTTACAGCTAAAAATTACTTATTGGAATTTATAAATATATTTTATCTAATTTGGTGGGCTTGTAATTTATCCACAAGTAACAGTTAAGATATTTATATTTGTTTATTATGATTGTTATGGAATCAATTGCTTTCAATCCGAACTTTCAAATTCTGTGGAATTTCAAAAATCTATACAATTTTTGTTACATCTATAAAAAAACATTTATGATTTCAAATATATTGTCCAGTTTGTAAAGGTGTTCATTTATCCACAAGTAACATTTTAGATACTTATATTTATTAATAATAATTGGTATAACACCTGTTATAGGTATTGCATCTAATTGTTTCAACTTAAATCGATCATTTATCTATATTTTAAGACACATAAAAGTTAAAACTCTCGAACTTTCAGTTTTTGAATTCATTATACTTTTTTTTAGCGTTTGCGAAATATAGAAACTTCGAGTAAGTGAATTAGTAGAAAACTAGAAATTTTATTTTTAGGAATGGTTGTTTAAAAGTTTTTAAAATTATTTTAAAATGTCTATTCAATTAAAAAAAATCCTTTTTAAAGAATAGAAAACAAAATCTCTAGAGTATCAAGGCTTAAACCATTTTGTGTCTTCACTCTGGAGGCCATTTTCACCGTAGTTTTGGTATACATAAAGTGGTGTGTTCATCGTCTATTTCTGGAAGTTTGTTGGTATGAGAAATGGCAATATTATGTGATTATTTTTATTGACCCACACAAGTTGGTATTCCAACGGAATGAGAAAGCCCATTCACACATATCCAATTTACTTGATTTGTTTACGAAAACCGGACATTTGCATACACAAAATACCTAAATTATATACTTTTACACAAGGGCTGTGTCTGAAGGATACATTTGGCTAAGTGATTTGAGCCGAGGCGCCACGAAGCACATAAAATGGAAGCGAAACGGGCGACTCGAGATTTCTAGGAGCGTTGGCCATCTTTGAGTTTTGGCGCAGGCTTAGTGGGCAAAAAGGGAGGCGATGACTGGGCTAAAAGTGGTTCTGAGTCAGGGATTTGCGTGGGTGGGATGTTCAGAACACGCCACTTAGCCCTGATTTGATTAAAGTTCCACGAGGGCAGGACAAAAGGACTAGACCAGAGGTCGATGCAATGGAAGCGGAGGTCCTGTATATATGTAGCAGATTCAGAAGTGCTTTTGTGGCTGGATTTACGCTCGGTTGGCCTTAGTCTGCTGCCGAAATCGACAAATGTTGCAATTTTTGATACGACAAATCTCGTTATCGCCCCAGGATAACCTGATTATGTCTCCTGGCACTATTTTAATTGAATCTGATTTCTTTTTCAGCTGCCAGGCGGGAACTGGACGCTGTGTGGTGGACAAAGCCCATCGGAATCAATGCCAGGCCTGCAGGCTCAAGAAGTGCCTTCAAATGGGAATGAACAAGGATGGTGGGTACTACTCACTACTACTCACTTCTGCATATTATCATAGCTCCACCCGCTCTAATGAACTGAAGCACGTTTAATTGGTCTTTAACAGGACCTCAAAAGCCCGGCCACACGTGCCCCAGCATTTACGTATCTAAACTCGAACCCTTTGCCACGAACCCGATGAAATCCTCATCAGGGAACATCATCTCATTTCGGGGTGGTTCACCTCTGGGTGCGGGTGCGGGTGCGGGTGCTCCCTTCGCCTTATTTACATATTGCTCACCCAATTGATTTGTTACCTGCTGCTCGTGTTGTCTTTGACAGATTTTATGCAGCTTTAGCGCTGCCACTTCACTGCACCCCAATTGTTCATTTTGACTGAAAGTTTTCCTCATTGTTTTGATGGCTGCAGAAACTTTGAGCGAACAGTGGCTAGATTTCTTGAATAGTAAATAGACAAACAGCAGCCGTCACTCAGGTTCAGGTTTATAAAATCAATACGAATCGATTGTGCTTACCTTTTTGCAACTAAAAAGTCACTAGGGATTTATGAATAAGGCAAACTTGCTCAATAGGTTTCTTCCTACTAGTTTACTGTAAATATCTTTATTAAACATCTTTAATATGTTTTTATGAAGCTCAGTCACATTTATCTATACATAAATTAATTGTATAATAATGTGATAATGTGTAATAATAAAATTAAACTGATGTCGTATGTTGAAATTGTCTTTAATAACTTGTATTCCAAGGCCTTACATTAAAGTTTTTTTTATACTCTAGCAAGATTATTTTTTGTTTGCAATATATACCTATACAATCATATTATCACTGTTTTAGTTTAAAGAAAAGTTATTAATTATTTTGAGAAATTAAATTTCATAACCTTTAAAGCAATGAGCCTGATAGTGTTGAGAACTTAAGTATCAAAGCTTATAGGTCCATCCACTTATCCATATCAATTCACATTCGAGTCGTGACTTTCACACCATATATTCTCACCAGGGACATTTCACACTCTATACCAACTCTATGATGGCTCGTTTAATTTACCCGTAAATTATGCGATTCGTATGGAAAATAGCCACAGTTTGCGGATCCGCCATTAGCGCGAAGTAGCTTTTGTGGCCCAGCCTCATTGTGCGGTGAAATTGCATAAACAAATGGCGAAACAATTTGTGGGCGTGAACGGCACGTGACCGCAAAACCAATTTGCCATCAATGGATGGCCTTGTTCCCCTCGTCGAGTCCTCGGGTGATTTCATATGCTGATGAGGAAAGGCGAGGACGAGGACGAGGTACACGCGACTAGATTTGGGCCTGCGATACCTGTGCGCCTCGAAGCGATTTTATCAGTGTGACATTTCCTCATTACGGACACGTCCACGTCCACGTCCCATCTAGACTCCGCTGAGTGCTCATGTTAGTTGCATTTGTTTTCCAATTACAGCCGTGCAAAATGAGCGGCAGCCCCGCAACACGGCCACTATTCGACCGGAGACGCTGCGGGAGATGGAACATGGACGGGCTCTGCGCGAGGCCGCCGTAGCCGTCGGAGTTTTCGGGTAAGTATGTGTTTCCACGCCCGTGCACTCAAAAAGAATTCCATACAAATATTGAAAGTCTAATGACTTTTATAACTCTTTTTTTACACACAAAAAAACTAATGATATGAAAGGTTTTAGCACCTAGGTGGGCACTTTTGCCCATTAAAAAACTACATTTTCATAATATGTGAATTATCTTGAAAAATTATAGCTAACAAAGCTCATATTGTTATATTATTGACAATATTTATATAGCCTTAAAATATTTATTGATTTATTATCCTTGAACTCTTAGTGTGTATTTATTTTTGTGTATGCTTTCTTAAACATCTATCTTTTCTTAAAATCAATTCATTTAATAATGAAATTATGTTGAAAACAATTTTTAATCATTTAATGTATTCATTCTAATATCCTATTTTAAATATATAATATTCATTATTATTTTTCGTCAACCATAAAACTAATGAAACAGATTAAATAATTCTAAGGATCGAAAATAATTATATTTGTTTTTTTGTTTTCAAACTAAGAAATCATCCACTTATAAAATCCTCAAAAATAATTTAACTATACCATTTGTTTGCTATTAATTTTAACTTTTCGAATCCGCAATGTTCATGATGTTTTTTTTTATTTTTACATTTATCAGAAAGTAAAAATGAATTATTATTTTTAAAATGGATTCAAATTAATTATCGTCAATGTTTGTGTTATGTTTTATTTTTGAAGAATATTAAATGTTGACTGTTATTAAGTAATTTTTCTGAGTGCGTGTGGTGTGGCTGGGCTGTCATCTGCATAAGTCTATCTAACCGCCCAAAATCTGCGGGCAACTCCAATTTGCAGACCACCCGTGCTACTGTCACCGCCCTGCTACGGCTCCGGACTCCTGCCACCGCCCTGTGAGTAGCCACTGCCCCCCAGTTGATAGTTTTGGCCCTAACTTATGCCCTTCCCACGCGACTTTCTTGATCCGTGAACAGCACTGGGCAGCCTGCCGACTGGACGACTGCTGCACCACAACCACCTCACCTCCTCGATGCAGCTGGCTGCGAATCACATGGGCGCCGGCAGCTTTCCCATGTTCAACGCCGCCTCCGTTCACCACTCGCCCAAGGAGAAGGCCTATGGCATGGATCTGGCCAACAGCGGTAACGCCTCCCACTCCACAAACTCGAGCAGCAACCACTCCATCGACCCGAGCTCACCGACTCCGGAAAACGGCAAGGAGAAGAACAATGCCGGTGGCAGTGTCTCCTCCATCAGCTCCTCCAGTCCCACGATGGAAAATGACAATGATGGTGGGTATCTAAAATAGAGTCTTGAGTATTAAGATATTAAATGCTTTTAACATATACTCGATTAATTATTTATATTCTGTCAGAGTTCATAATTATTTGTATACTGTTTGTGAACGCTTTTTACATAGGAAATTATACATTAATAAAATATAATAATGCTAGGTATTTATAATATACTAAATCACCCTCACAGACTTAAAAAAAACTTATCAAAAAAAAAAAAGGATTTACATAGGGTATTTATTTGTAGATGTAATTGCTAACTTAACGTTCATAACTTAAGCTAAGTTTAACTCTTTCGGGGGACTTTCTCACCACCCCCGTTGTTTTTTCAATCAAAATATTTATATATATCAATAGTATAAACTATATTATTGTACATCTATCTGCAGATGACTCCATAGATGTAACCAATGACAACGAGGAGCCGCACACTGTCAGCAGATCGGATTCCAGCTTCATCATGCCGCAGTTTATGTCGCCCAATTTGTATGCCCATCAGCACGAAACCGTTTATGAGACAAGTGCTCGGCTGCTCTTCATGGCCGTCAAGTGGGCCAAGAACCTGCCCAGCTTTGCGCGTCTTTCCTTTCGGGATCAGGTGGGCTGAAATGATTAAATATTATCTAATGGTAAAAGCTAGTATTGAGCCTTTGATAAACAAGGATGAATACCATTTTAAGAGTTATATAATATTAACATTCGGCATATAGTATTTTTTAAGTTTAAAATACTATTTGTTTAAATAGAACGGCAATTAATACTTTTAGGAGATTTATTCAATTCTTAACTGATCTATAAATATGCAATTGATTAGTAATGATATTAACAAAAAAAAAGATTAAATTAGTTTGGGTTAAAGATGCATTTTTAAGTATATTACTGAACAAAAGTAGCCAATAAAAAAGCCAAAACTGGTATATTCCTGATTCTTGTTTTCAGCTTAATGAATTAATTTTAAATGTTGTTAGTTCGGATATTAGGAATATTCATAAAACACGCTTTTTTAATCAGGTTATTTTGCTGGAGGAGTCCTGGTCCGAGCTGTTCCTGCTGAATGCCATCCAATGGTGCATCCCCTTGGATCCCACGGGCTGTGCCCTCTTCTCGGTGGCGGAGCACTGTAACAATCTGGAGAACAACGCCAATGGCGACACTTGCATCACAAAGGAAGAGGTATGTTATGGCAAACTTTATTTAATTGATATTTATTTAATTGAACCTACATTTTTGGCAGCTGGCGGCGGATGTGCGTACGCTTCACGAGATCTTCTGCAAATACAAGGCGGTGCTGGTTGATCCTGCTGAATTTGCCTGCCTCAAGGCAATTGTTTTGTTTCGACCGGAGACACGTGGCCTCAAGGATCCAGCGCAGATTGAGAATCTCCAGGATCAGGCGCATGTAAGTATGCTATATATGGGAATAGGTGATGTGAACTAATAAGTTTATCTATCAGGTTATGTTGTCGCAACACACAAAGACGCAGTTCACAGCCCAGATTGCCAGATTCGGACGACTCCTGCTCATGCTGCCACTGCTGCGGATGATCAGCTCCCACAAGATCGAGTCCATCTACTTTCAGCGCACAATTGGCAACACGCCCATGGAGAAAGTGCTCTGCGACATGTATAAGAACTAGTTAACTCGTGTTTTAAGTTGTAACAAATTTAAATAAATATGTTTTTGTGTCTTGAATGTTAAGTGACATGGCTCTTAGTCGTTTTATTTGGCAGTTAAAAGCAGCAGAAGCAAAACAAATCTTCTTTTTTTGTGAGCAGAGTGTATATTTAATTGTTGATTTAGTTAAGAATGTTTCATATACATTAAGAGTTTATTTAACCTTATTACATACATATATCATATTTAAAAGTATCAATAGATATTAAGTTTCAAGATAGAGTATATTTTTGAATATAAAATTAAATATTTGTATGTCAAAATAATATGCGAGAAGATCAATTGATCTTTATTATCTTTGAAATTATATGAAAATTAAATCTTTAAATTCTTCTATCTTTGCTATCAGTCGCAGAAAGACGTCAATAACATTACTGTCAGAATATGTTCTTGTAACTAACTATAGTTACGAACCCTCAAGTTCCGCGAAAATGTGATTAAGCCTGGTAAATAAAAATGAATCATTTGGAAAAGCTGGCGATAAGATGGTACCAACATCTAAGTTGAGTTAAAAGCTTTTAATTCGTAAAAACGAACAAATGCTTTGTTCAAAACAGACTGCTGCCTTTCATATATAAACTGATTTCATGGCTTCGATGGATGCAGTACCAAAAGTTTCTTTCACTTGCTTGACTCCAGCACAAAATAAAAAAAAAATGGTGCATTTAATTTCTTGCTTTATCCTTTTGTTGACTCTTGGATTAACGATTGCATTTAGCTATGAAAGTTACAAACAACAAAAAGGTGCAACAATAGTGTGCTTAGTTGTCTATAGTAAATAATAACCAAACTTTATTATCAGCTATTTGCCATCTTCCAGTAAATTATGGAAAATGTGGCAAGGGAGTTTTTGCCTGGTACTACGATCCTTTGAAAAAGTCCTGCATCCGTTTTGTTTATGCCCTTTGTGGAGGAAACAGGAATCGCTTCTTTTCAAAAGCAGAGTGCGAGGAACTTTGTCTCAAGGTATGCATATTTTACTATTGCAGGATTTTGTTAATCTCTAAATTTTTTTCGCCAGGATTGGTAACCAATAGCTCCATTTCATCTCCAATGTAAAAGCTTAATATATAAACATTTTTACAACAAAATAAGAAACTAATTTATTTGTAAGCTTCATTTTTTTTAATTTCTTGCTAAATACGCCATGGAATAAACTTAACAAATTTACAATGTCACCAATTGCTACTCGTTTTTATGACAAAAATAATTCATATTTATTTTGCTGCTTTTCAGGAATATAAAAATAGTGTTAATATTACTGTTGGGAGTACCTGACACATGTACCTATTTAAGTACCTGGGTACACATTTATAGTCCATTTTACCAGATTGTATATTAAATATTTTGTTTGGTCTGGCAACACGGGCAAACATAATTTTTAGCTTAGTTCCTCTACCTGCCGCTTTTTACAGTAAGCACAAGTAGATTAAATGTAAAATTCTAAAGTTTGGAAACCGAACGCTAGATGTCGCCAAAAACCAAAATTATTAATGAATGAAATACCAATATATTTAATAAAGTATTTTAATTGACATACAGTACACTCCCGAAAGAGAGAACTCTAATGAAATTTTGTAATAGCGATTAAGCTGCTCGTAATATTTTAATTACGATTCTTAACACATATATATAAATTGCTCTCCATGTAAAATTGCCTTAAAATTCTTCCTTAATAAATTCTCTTAAGCTTGGCTGCCTGTTTAGTTGCATATACATTTGTGTTTATCGTTAAGTTAAAACTGAAAAATAACATATTTTTACCAAGATTCTAAGCACAAGTCGTGAGTATTTCTCTTGAACAAGCTTTCTTATCTATGAAAGCTGGCGCCAAAGGATTCAAAGTCATTCCCGGAAAACCTTCAACCCTGATTGGAGCCCTTGGCGCCGGCTGGTCACACTGTCCGGCGGGAGTAATCTGCGGGAGCACAGGCTCCAATTTGAGCCAAAGTGACTGAGTGATGCCGAAGGAATGCGCTCCCCGAAAAAAAACAAAAAAGTTTCGTCGGGAAAACTGCAAACCATGTCTGGCTTATAAAATGTGCAATTAAACCGCAATAAATGGTAAAGTTCAAGTGAAATAACGAGAATTAACGCATAAAAAAACGGCAATCAAAGCCAACAAAAATCTCCTGGCTAAGGTGTGCGTGTGTGTGAGTGCGTAGTGTTTTTAGTGATGGTGTGTGTGTGCGCGCACAACAAAATATAAATAAAACTCCAATGTCACCGAGTCGAGTTGATAAAAAGCAGCGCTAAAGGCCTTTTAATTGCTGCTGCAGTCGATAAATCATCAAACGGGAATGGAATATGAAAGCATCTCAGGAATCCAGTGCGTAAAATTAGAATGCAACAACGACAACGACAACGACAACAACAACAACACGCGGGCGGAGGCAGGAAAGATACAAAATAGCCAAGGAGCCAATATACATACTCGTACCTATACATCCACATCCACGTCCACGTCGTAAAGTGCGTCCGAACGGGAGAGCGTTCTCTCTCTCACTTACTCTCTTTGGGCTCCCACTCCCCCACTTCCTGCACATATGCTGCGAAGAACAACAACACAGCATGCTCCTCCTGGGGATGCTGCGTGCGAGGGAGAGAGAGAGACAGAGAGCGCCACTCCGAGTCAAAGAGCGCAACTACACTTAGAAAAAGAATAGGCAGCATGTCTAAAAAACAATTCTTAACAATTCCGATGTTGACTAAGAAATAAAATTTATTAAATATTAATTTTAGCTTACTTATTTACTTCTTATACCTAAAAACTAAGAACTTAAAAAAAAAGTTAACTGGTTATAAGAGATTAAAAGACAAAATTTTAATAATAAACTACAACATTTGAATACAACATGGAAATAAATTAATGGTAGAAATAACTGAAAATTGATTATTCTTGAGTCAATTGGTTTTGCTTGAGTAAGAAAAATTAGAAATTCAAATAATAACAAAATGTAATTTATTGTCAAGTTATACACTTTCCAAAATGCATATATCAAACCTACAAATACTTGTTCTAAGGTCAGAATTTTTGGTGTTATTTTCTGACTTCATGATGATTTTTCTCCCAGTGCAGGGCTCTATGTCGCTGGTGCCTTTTGCTCTGGCCACGAACAATTCACGTTTCACTTGAACGGAAAACGTCGAAGCAAACGGACGCAACGCACGCCGGCTCGACGCAGTGGTTGTTTTCGAATTTCGTATATTCGAGCGCGCGCGTATTGAAAACCAAGTGCGAGATCGTGTGAACGGCGATATATAGTTATATGCGGGATAGAGATAACTTACCTTGTGCCATAGTGTCAATACCAGCAGGATATCTTCTCGGTGCTGAGTGAAAAGCGTAGTGAAGTGCTCTGTCGTCATAATGAGTGTAAGCGGAGACAAGTAAACTAAAGGCGATAAGGTTACAGATGTCCTAAGCACACACAACAACCCAAACCCAAACCCAAACACACACAGCACACCAGTGGCCTCTGCAAGGATTTCAGGGGACTGGGGATATGTAACTGGATCTGGATACATGTTGGCTCCTAAGACAACAGCCCGCTCCTTTGGTCGCACTGCAGCAGAAACGGGAGCAACAAAAGCGAGACACCGGGTAAGTAGCGATGCTTAACTATAATAAGAAACCCCAGTTGCTCGGACAGGATAAAAACAGGACACACAAAGGGGCGGCGCACTGCAGTTGTCGGCCGTCGTCGCTTCCTGCGCCGCTAAGTATGCCACTGCAATGCTATTTTAAGGTGCAAAGTGCATTGAGTAGGAGGTGAAGTGAAGTGCCGACCAGAAGCAGGACCAGGACCAGCTAACCATAACCCACACACACACACACAAACACACACTTTACAACTACGGTGACAACACACAAAACGTATTCAAGTGTAACTAAAGACGACCAATTCACAAACAAACAAGCGAGCCAGGAGCGTTTGCGGGGGAGTGGGGGGAAACGGAACCGACTGGAGCGGATCGGACGACCCTCGAACCATGTGACCGCGGGGAGTAGGGGGGGCCACAGGGCCTACAGGGCGAACCAAGAGCCGCTCGCTAATGTTTATTATGAAAAGCGTGCCCTTTTGAACGCCGTCGTGTATTTTTATTTTTATTTGTATTTTATGATTGCGCTTAGCCATGTGTATTTGCTGTGAGACGAACGGTGTGTGTTAGTGCACAGGAAAAAAAGACATTATGGAATTTTTAATCAGAGCTTCTGAAAAATATTAATTGTTTTTGCTATAAGGTTTCTTTTCTTATCTCATTTGTTTGAATCATTTATACTAGTTTTGAAGACTACTTTTTTTTAATGTTATATTTTAAACATCTGTTTATCCATTCAGGAGCTAATTAAAAACTCAAGTATACAGATCATATGATTTTTACAACACCCATAAATACTTATATGAAACTACTATAATTTGAAATCAAAAGACTGTATTTCGGGGTTCTAGATCGATTCCTAAAATATATATTTTTTCTCAGTATGTTTATTTTTGTTTTTCTTGTCACACACTGGGATGGGGGGTGAACGGGCGGCTGTCGAGAGGCCCTCATGAGAGTGCAGCACTCAATTCATTGATAAAAGATGCAGCTACAATTATAATAACAACTCCGGCCGGCGGGATGCCGCGATCAACATGCCGCAATTACAGTTATAATTCGGGCCTGTAACCGTTATTCAAATGTAAATTCAAATGTGGATTGCAATTACCAACCCTCCGCGACAAACGGTGGGTCGGTTGGTGGGTTGGTGGGTTGGTGGGTCGGTGAATGGGTAACAAACAATCGCCAATTGGCATATAATGATCCCCTTTGGACGTCGAAACGTCCTAACTGACTGACTGACGTACCGACTGACTGACAGACAGACAGACGAAATGGAATGGTATTATGCTCTGGTATGGTAAAAAATGGTATGGGTTTCAAACAACCAGCAGCGACATTCGGAACAATTCTCAGGCCTTGACAAATGCACGTAATGATTGGACTCACACTTTGGTTTCTGCTTTTTAACAATTTACGCGCAGCTCTTACTCTTACCCCTTCACGAGTTCTCACACTCGGCCCACTAGTAGTCATAATTTTAGGGGTTGTGCAAGAGCACAGCAATCGAAACTCAAACCCTGTCGTAGATACAGATACAGCTGTTCCCTGCGATGGGCAAACGGCAAACAAGGGCTCGGCTTTCGATATTCGGGACCTGGGGACATGGGAACGAAACGTTGCATGAACATCTTTGACTCCTGAGGTGATTAATTGTCATTCCAGCGTTCTACAACATATGTAGAGGTCGTATGGGCTCGATAGGTTCCGCCAGGGTTCATGGGACCGGGACGCGTCTTAGCACTGGATTAGATGTCGATCGAAGAGAAAGAATAGGCTCTTTTCATTTTCTTTCGGCAACTGGCTTTGTTCCGAACGTAGGTAGCCGCTGGTAGCAAGGGCGCAGCCGGGCTTACCGTCGTAAATCGTTGGATTGAACCGAGCCGATCGATGCCGGTGAGAATCAAGAGGGAATTAACATGCCTAGGTAGTCTGAAACTGGCAGAACTTTCTCTACCCCCGAGCTCTTATCATTGCATCTTGGGCAGTTGCGTAGGCAACTACTATTTTACTTCTTTACTATTTTTCTATTTTTTCTGTTTTTCTGTTTTTCTCTGGCTATCATCAGCTGGCATCTTGTGGCACCAGTTTTGGCAACATAAATTAGGCCATGGGCATCATTTGTTTGGAAACGGACACATTAGAACTTTGCTAATACGATACAAATGATAAGGGCCGTCATCAGTTGTTCAGTTTGTTCAGTTTGTGCTACTTAGGCAACTGATGGAATCATAAATAATTTGTTTATTGCATGCAGACGGGCACAAGTATGCTGGCCCTCCTATTCCTCCCCCACATCATTCAACGATTGTATCTAGTGTGTTTTGTAGTAACATGTATGCTATATCTCAGGCCCATAACTCATGCTTGAAACTTTTGTTTCTACTTCTAATTCCTCGACAATTACGCTTAATTAATTTAAAGATGTTTGTTGTCGTTTCGCATCCCCCGTTGAGTTGTTCGATCAAGCAACGCTCGTCGCATTCAATTTTGAGCAGTTATGACGGCGGCACTGGGGGAGGATTTTATAAATAGATTAATTAAAATCATCTTTAATTGTTTGATTACAAGACAAGCGTGGCCCGAAACCTAAAATGCGAAGCGAGCTGAGTCTTCACAATAGCTGCCTCTATAAGGTCTCAAGTTGCCGAGTGAGCAGTGTGTGTAGTAAGTGTGTGGGCAAAATGCGCAACATGTGAAATACAGATGCCTCAGAGTTACCAGCACGGTCCCTTGGGCATTAAAGATTTCATTTGTGCTACAGATGTTCCGGCGATTGTACAACATAACTACAAGGAGGAGTAGCAGAAGACCAAGTCACACGCAATTGAGGCAGCGGCATCTGCGGTAGCCACATCTACAGCCACATTCACATTCACATACACATCCATGGATCCACTTCAGGGCAGTCACCAAAGCGACTGGCGCAGCGTTTCGAGTGGCATTTGATTTTAGTGCTCGAGAGTGTGTGTGCGAGTGCTCCAGAAGTATAAAAATTATTGCTGCCAAGCAACTGAGTCAGTCAGTCATCAATTATTTTATAGAATGCTCACTTGTTTTGTGTGTTCTGGCATTGTTCCCCATCCCCCATTCCCCCATCCCCCAGCCCAATCCACATCCACATCCTCATCCCCCGAATGATGGCAACCGAATCTGAGTTCTTGGAGTTCACTTGGAAGTTCTCATTCGGCACAGGAAGGGCTTCTCCGCCTCTACACTTCGCAGAGACTCCGCAATAGTTGTGAAATTAAATTGAATACGACGCCGATTATCCCACGCAGTCTTCCATTCGCATTTCCCATTCATTCAGGCTGACTGCCTAGGAAGCAAGTGCCGGCGACACAATCTCATCCACCTTCTCCGCCTCCGCGGAATCCGAGAGCTTGGGAAATCATCAAAGTTCAGCGGGACTTCGGTGGCGTCTCTCCTCACAATATAGGATGATTACATGCACACGCAACTCGCGTATCTGGCCATAAATCTCAAAGACTGCACAGAGAAAAAAAGGACCTGAAAAGGGGGGATTTCATTGGCTCTGCAATCCGTCATATATATTACTATATATTATTTTTAAAAGACGACAATATTCCAAGTCTAATTCATACATAAGAACAACAAATGCCCTAATTCTCTAGCTCTTAGCTGAATGAATTTAAACAAAAACAAATTTAATGTTTATAAACAAAAATTTGCGAAACTCAGCAGCCATCAAATTTCGCAACTTTTTAATTTGTAGAAAAATTTTATTCAAACAAAGCTCATATTGCGAAAATCAATAGCCATTAAAGCTTTGAAAGTGGCTTATAAATTTGTTTAATACCATTCAGTCAAACGCAGTAATCCCTCTCCAGTCTGAAAAGTTAACACTGCACAAAACCTTTCTGAACTCTGATTTGCAGTACAAGCTGAGTACTTATCTCATTACTAAGTTATAATTAAATTTAAAGTTTATTTATTTTGAATGACAATCTCTGATTAGTGCTTAAACCATTTGTACATTTGTGGCACTCTGCAATACAAAACTTTATCTCTGTGAAGTATAGAATAACATGATAATAATTTCTTAATTTCCGAAAACATTTTATTGCTCAGTGCATGTGCGTGTGTGTCCCACAGTTTGTCACTCAGTCATTCATTGCGAGGATGAGGATGAGGAAGTGGAAGTGGAGGGGGGTTCCCCGGATGCTTGCGTGCCAAAATCAATGCATGTTTTTTATTTGCCAACGACAAGTTTGCATTCAATAAATAAAACCCATTCGATTATAAAGTACACCCGCAGACAATGAAATGTCGCTGATAAGCGCCTCTTACAATCCATTTGGCCTACTTCAGTTCATTAAAAATCTATTAAAATGTAATGTACAATGCCCCTCAACCCCTGAACATTGAAGCTTTTGGTCCGATAAGGCAGGCTCCAAATCGATTGAATCGGGGCATTTTATGTGCCAGACTTTGATTAATCTCGCCATCAGTGGTTCCGTTGTCATGTCAATATGTGCCTTCAATTCAGCATTATTCTTCACAGAAGCTGCTGCTGCAGTAATAAATAAGCTTTGTTTATATGAGAGCTGAAAATCAGTGTTCGATTTTCGCTGATGGCGATATCGATTTACTTTAGCCGAAATGTAATTTAGCTAAGCAGCCCGAGCCCGGCACACAATGTGGCCCAATCTCGGCCTCGTCAAACAAAAGTCTAGACAAATCGAAAACACAACGAGCTTCAATATCCCATCTATAATTGAATGCACACACAAAACAAAGCGGATAGAGCCGGAAGAATACTATTATAATCTGGTCAGTTACATGAGAGCTGAGCCCGCCCACACTCCAAATATAGCATATAGCATATAGCATTTACCATTTACCATTCGCCATCCCATCCACACACGAAGGAGAATATTGACAGACACTCAAGTGTCCACAAGCACCCTGTAAATCCAATTGAATTACGCATAAAGGCGCTTAAGCCGAATGAAACGATGATGACGACCCATCAAATGTATTATTTCCCTTTAACTTCTGATTACCCGATATTTTATTACGATTCGTGGTCACGGCTGCTACTGGGTACCTCTGATTTGGCTGAGTTCGAGTTGTGAGCTGTGAGCTGTGGCGCATGGTCTCCGTCTCCGTCTCCACCTCCCCGAACATAATCACTTATCACATATCAGCGTTTCCGCAAAATTTACATATCGACTTTTACTTGATGTGCCTTTTAATGGCCCCACGTCGTCGTCGGCAATAAAATTTGAGTTTGAGCGGAGGGCTGCTTTTGAGTTTAAACTTATGCATGATTAATACATAATTACAAAGACAAACGCATAAACTCCAACTCGAAGTTAGGCTAAAAGACGGGGGCCGGACTTATCGCGGTGTTCGTGCAGGCATGCCTCCTTCATTTCTCCGTGTTCCCCCACTCCAGTCCGCTCCAGTCCACTCCACTCTAGTCCAACACCACCGACCACATAATAACTCTGACAAAAGACAAAAGACAAAAGGCGCTTTTCCCACAGCCCGTGGAGGAGACCACGTCCTGAACGAACCGCCTAGGTGCCCATGCCTGTGCCCATGCCTGTGCCCGTGCCCAGAGAACTACAGTGTGGCTGGGCATACTTATACCTGTTATTAATATTTCGATTAGGTACCAGCGATTCGTAGAATCTGACGCATGACTTGCATGGCTAATGGGAAATATTTTGTAACTTGTGACCACGTTGCCCTACACTTAAAAAATTGGTCGACCGTTGGGGCGTATTGGTCCCCTGATTGATGGAGACAACTCATCGATTGTGCTGTGGCAGGACAGGAAGTGTCCCTAAGTGCAGACGATACATTTTCATTTTTCCATTGATCCTGTCAGCAGATTGCAATCGGAGTGAACTGAAGTAGGGCCTTCCCAGGGCAGGAAATGATATCTAAACACGGGAATACAATTTCAGATAGTTTTCTTCGTGAAGAGAGCATCTTTAATGGAAGGGTATTGTTACATTATTATTTGGGTTTCTCATTAGACCCTTAAGACACCCTTAAAGCATTTTGGATTCTGGAGAATGTGATCGTAAACTGACACCTTTTATTCTTGATTTGGGAAAAGGGTTTTACGTAATAAAACGGCAGGTGTTTAGCTAGGAGTATCTTTTATACAGTCGAACATCCATAGCTCGAATTACCATCTGCAACTAAAATAGGTTGAAGTTTTGGAAACTGAGTTGTGTAATTGTTTATACTTATACCCATACTTTGTACTGTCAAGAAAACTACTTTAACTTGTTTATTTGATAATATTTTTATTTGATAATTTAATATAAATACTTTAAGGTGCCTATTTGTTATCAAATAGCTGGTCTATTAAGTTGATTATCTAAACTAACAAGTGAAACCACCAATAAACCAATATTTCTATGTCTGTAGAGTATAAACAAGTCGTCTATGATAGGGTAATCCAAGTCCGAGACCATAAGTTTGTTAATGCCAAGCGTGTACGTCAAAGATATGAACACTTTAGTCAAGCCATGGACACATTCGTGGCTTGACAGACCGCTTGGTAAATAATCGCCTTATTGCCAAGTGCGCAAATTACCTGGCCGAAGTAGAAAAGGTAGCTAACTGGCGTTTCTTATCTGACTTTCCAGATCGTATTCACCACGTCGACGGAGCGAGTGTGCAGCTAATGCTAATGCCAGCTCCTTCAGCTAGCTTGCCACATCGCCAGCAGCAGCAGCAGCAGGAACGACTAGTGCAGTTGCAATTGCAGGTGTCCCTGCAGGTGCATCAGTTGCACAGGAAGCGCAGGACAGGACGACACCTCCGACGAACGACGGGCCAACTGACAGCAGCGAAGCATGGCGGTGATTAATAAAGCCGGAAATGTGATTGCCCTGCTGGTTAGCCTGCAGCTAATCCTGCTCCTCTTGCTGCCAGTTTCCGGGGAGTTGCCGCAGCTGGACTACGGCAGTCTGTCCGCCTCCCTGGAGGAGGATGCAATTGACCCGCTGACGGCCATGGCCCCCTTCGCCAATTCCCTGGTCACCGAAGAGTCGGCCCCGCACAAGAACCACGTGGAGTTGCTGGGCAACAGCAGCGAGGATGAGAATGCCAGGCCGCCACAGGGAACTTCCTCGGCAGGATCATCAGGAGCGGCAGCGGGATCGGGCATACTCCTCGAGGAGTTCAACACCGGCAAATTGAGTCCCGGCGAGGCCAGCAACACGCTGCCCATTTTCCTCATCGAACCGGAGAGTGTGTTCGTGGTCAAGAACCGGCCGGCGGTGCTCAAGTGCAAGGCCTCGCATTCGCTGCAGGTGATCTTCAAGTGCAGCGGCAGCTCGCAACCGCCGCCCTCCACGCACGAAACCCACGTGGACCCGCACACAGGGGTCAACATGGAGGAGGTCACCGCCACCATCCACCGCGACCTGGTCGACGAGTTCTTCGGCGACGGGCCCTTCAAGTGCGAGTGCCACGCCTGGTCGTCGCGTGGCGTGGTCAAGAGTCAGGCCGCCACCGTCCACATTGCCTGTGAGTACACTAATAAAAAAATATGAGTTGTTTGCCAAAACTATGCACCTTACAAGATTTAAAAGTTAGCTACAAACTAAAGCTTTAGCTTGCATAAATACATTTTTTAATAAAAACTTTTTTTTTGACTCAGTTGTATTCATAATGTCTCTGCTTTTGTTCCAAAAAGTCAGAATATAAATTATTAGTATAAGGTTACTATAAAATAAAAACAATAAGTCATTCAAATTGAAATCAATATGAGGAATTTACATTTAATTATCAAGAATCTTTGCTTATGGATAGATTTAATTTTCATGTTCACTATTTTAAAAGTAATATTATAATGCTGATAAAATAATTATTTTCAAAATTAAGAAAATGTGCTCACATAATCAAAGAGCTTTTATTAGTGACTTGTAACTAATCGTAATTAACCTACAATTTGATATATCTTAAATGCTTTTTGTAAAAAATTGAATTGTAAATTAAAAAGTTCAACTGATCATCAATTACAACAGCTGAATTTTTATGAAAGGTTTGAAGCTTAAACATTACAAGTTTAAGTTATTTGTTCTGCATAAAGTTTCAACTTATCCAATTATTTTCTTCAAGTGTTTTTGCATGTTCACTAAAGTGTACATTTTGTAGTTAGCATTGCACCTTGGCCAGGGGTGGCTTCCTGTCAACAACTGACCCTCGCTTAGCTTACCCCTATCTGTATCTGTATCTGAATCTATATTTATATCTACATCGGTATCCGGCATCTGTCCTTTCACCCACCACAGATATTCGCAAGTCCTTCAACCAGTCGCCTACCTCGCTGCGCCTGGAGCTGGGCAGTCGGGCGGAACTGCGCTGCGAGCCACCCGGCGGCTTCCCCGAACCGAAGCTCACCTGGCACAAGAACAACGCGGTCATCACGGCGGACAGCGAGCCGGGGATCAGCGTTTCGGCCGGCACCCTCACCTTTCGCCAGGTGGCCCTGCAGCACATGGCCAACTACAGCTGCAGTGCGGAGAATATAGCCGGCAGGCGCGTCTCCGATTCCGCCGTGCTCATCGTTTATGGTCAGTATTCAAGGGCGCCAGGGCACAGTCATGAATTTTAAAGTTCGTTTTTATCACACGTTACTCTTTATAGTAAAAATAACCAAGAATATCCATTTACTTTTAATAACACATATTAGAATACAAATATCACAGATACAAGGCCACACAGTATTTTAATACTTGTCCAAGATTTTTGGTTGCTCTTAAGAAAATTTTCCCTATAAAAGTTTGTTCCATTACTTACAGCTTAGAATACGAACATCATTGTGAACAATATCTTGGTTCTTGAGGAGCCTCTTTAAAATATATCTTAATGGAAACAATTTTAACTTAATCCTACACTTTTCTGTAAGCCCAAATTTCGTTTTGAAGAGCATTCCAAAAAGTAGATAAATTGAATTTCTTATATATGAAAACCACAAAATATAAACCTATTAGATTTTATTAAATTTAAAATGTCATGGCAACATTGCAAGTATCTTTAAAAACATGGCTTCTAAAAGTAATGAGCTATGGTTGTAAACATATTGAATTATTAAAAACAAATTTTCAACGATGAACCAAGTTAAATCTAGATGGTACATTTTTAAACCTTAAACCGTTGATAAGTTCTTGTCTATAAGCACCGGTTAATCTCATGCCCGTTTTACTGGTCGATAACGCTCTTAATTGTTTTATTTCTGATTTCATGCCACAGTCAACGGTGGCTGGAGCACCTGGAGTCCTTGGCGTGAATGCAAGTGTGCTGGTAAACCGAGTCAGGGACGCAAACGCTCTCGAACCTGCAACAATCCAATGCCATTGAATGGGGGCGCCCAGTGTCCGGGCCCCCAGATCCAAAAGTCCCCCGATTGCGCCGCATGTCCAGGTACGTTCCTGCGGTCATCCGCAAAATTGTGGGCGCAACGAATTGCGGCCAACACGCCCATTATACGGGTTTCGCTGGTGGGTTGAGAAAGGTGCCAGTTGGCAAGCTTTAAGGCAGCTAGCTGGTGAGGCAGCAGGAAAATTGTCAATTTAAATGGCATTTGCGGTCGGGATTCCAACTTGGGCGCCACCTGCACATCCCCTTTTACCCAAAGTCCCTTTGTCCACCCCGCTGACTCTGTCGATACATCTCCTGGAGCGTCGAGAACAACGCGTATTTTTCACACCAGGGAGGATGGGCGGCGCCAGGGGAGGGGAACGGAGGGGGTGCAGAGTGGCAAGGACAGTCCAAAATACAAAGCACTGCACAACGCAAAAGTTCAGAGGGCGTTCCACAATAAAAAAAGTAAAATAAAATGAAAAAAGACAAGATAAGCTTAAGGGTCAATGCGAACTAGGCATACTCTAAGGATTTCAGTGATTATCATAATCCAAATGGGATAGGATTTACATAAATGATTAGAGTGGTATTGAAATTGATTTGCGGCGTACAGGATTAGTATGGAATATTTCCATTTTTGGTTCATTAGAATCTAATCCCAACTTTATTGGAGTTCGTGTTTTGTGATTTTACAATTTGTTAACTTTAATCTTGTTACATTTTTTTAAATATTTAGGTAAAAGTCAAACGATAGAGTTAAAATTTAAAGAGGTAAATTGTTTGCGTGGATACTTACTTTATATATTAAATAAGATATTTCTTAAAAAAATTGTTTTTTATTGATAAAACTTAGAATGCAGAAATGAAAGTATAGAAAAAGTTAATTCAAGTTTTTATTATTTTGGAACAGAAGTTTATATATGTATATCGCCAAAACTATTGACAGTTTGGAGTTCATCATCTCAAGTTCTTTTTAAAGAACAATAACTTAATACATGTACTTAATACTAAATATAGACGAACCCCTCGGCATAGTCACCATGCCCAGTGCGAACAATGGCATAATACATTTTTGAGTGAGTGCTGAGTATTTCATTTTAAACACGCATTCGGTGCCTTGGACCGACGACAGATATCTCCACATGCGAGTGCGTATATAGATGGATAGATTGGGCCGCCGACTTTGGCAGCGGAGAACGGGAGCGGGAACGCCTGCCGTCGGCGTGCCACCGACTAAATGGTGACAAAGGAATGAAGTCGGGGGGAAAGGGAGCAGGGAGCAATGAGCAGGGAGCAGAGACTTGGGACCGAGGATGAAATCTGGAATGGAATGGCTTCGAATGGAGTGCGGTGCATTGGTGGTGGATGGGGCGCTCTTTTTGACAGACGCACGGGCGGCATGTGTTTGAGACTCTTCACTTTTATTCATGTAAATTTATTGTATTGCATTGTATTGTATTGTAGTGCTCGCCCAGATACTCACCCACACGGAGATTTCGTAGGATACTTGGCCAGGCGCACAGCGGGCACAGCAATGAGCAATTGTTGACAGACAAGCGGGGCAAATGGGACTGTGAACGAGAGTGGGGGGGAGTGGGAGTGGGTATATACGAGAGTATATATACTCCAGAAGGGGGTCTTTCGGTCGTCAAGAGGGGGACCACTGCCATTGTGGTCGGGGGTGTTTCTTTTCTATGAAAAGTGTGTCATAAAATTAATTTTAAATTTCGCTTGGCTTTCGTTTTTCCGTTTTTTTTTTCTGGTCCGGACTCCTTCAATCTGCCGACTTTTCATCCCCATGGAACCGTGTCAACCTTATGGTCGTGCCGCCACGCCCACCAACGCCTATGATTACGCCGTCATCCCGTCGTCCTGTCGTCCTGACGTCCTGTCGCCACTGTCGCCTGCCAACAACAGAGGACACTCAAATCGTGAGCCCTGATGGATTTGACATTTCGTCGAGTAAGCGCAGTAAGTTGAACCGAAAGCCCGACAATGTGCATTTCCCTCAAAGGCTTCGCATCCCGGGAGGTATGGAGATGGGGATGGGGATGGGGATGGGGCTTCCCGGAATGGGGGCCAAAGGATTCAATACGACATTGTGTTCGAGCAGTTAAAATTGAATGCTTAACGAGCCGACGACAGTTAAATTTTTTAGTTGGGCTTCCCCCATATTCACTGGGGCCTTAACAATCCAATAAACAATCGTGTTAAACCGAACCGGAGGCATCAGAATCAGCATCCAACCAAGCGTGGCGTCATTCGTTTCGGGACTTCCCCCCAAAAAAAGGAACTTTAACTGACTTTAACTGAAGTGACTTACTTTCCTGCGGGGTCGCAAGTGACGTCACTGCGGCAGATAGCAACTTAAAAATCACTTACCACGACTTACGCTCTCTGATTCATGCAACAGTCTGGCCGGACTGGGCTGTTGTCGAAAAGGATACGTCCAGGGATGGGGGGTTGATCAGGATGCGCACAGCGTAGAGGGGGGGAAAACTAAATGCCTGGCAATGTGATGATGGCTGGCGACAAGCCCGGAATTCTGGGCGCCCTTTTTGGGGGTGGTTTTATGTTTCCAAAACAGGAAGTGCCAAATGCCGATGTATTTATATCAGTATGTGTGCACACTCAGGGAAAAACTACATCTGGAATTGGTAATTGGATGATAAAAGTTTACTCGATTTTTATTGAATTATAAAGAAGTAAGCATAAGGGATTTCTAAAATATTTTAGATGGACGTAAATAAGATGTTTTCTAAAATGTTTAAAAAATATAAAAAAATGTAGTTTCTTAAATGATTAAATAAATACATTTAAATTTTAGTTAAATTTTACATATCGACAATCACAACTCATAGAAATTTATTATATTAACAGCAACTTATTTTTAACAGATTTTTGTTTAAGTTACTCTATCGTTTCGGAATAATTATATTCTTGACTATTATTTTTATTATTTATTTATTATTTTATGAAATTCAAAATGTTGCTCTACAATTTTATAAGCAGCTAATATTTTAAATACATAATTTAAATGTACTATAATTTAGTTATTTATCCATTTTGGTCGTACAATTTTGTTTTACCGTTTATATTTTAAATACATTTTTTGTTCTTTAGTTTATTAAAACTTATTTACATTACTACTTTGTCTCAGTGCATTGCTGTCGAACATATATTTCGGCTGCCATTGGCATGCATCACACCATGAACAGTTTTTGGCTTTTTGTTTAGCTTTCGGACTTTCCGTTTTCCCGACCCTAAAAGAAAGCAGGGAAATTGAAATAGCAAGGCAAAATGCGAAAATAGAAAAGCATTAAAATGACAATCACTTTTACTCACCCACCCACGCACAAACCTCCAAAATCAACAGAGGCGTCGCCAATGGCGTAAAAGGGGGGGTAAAATGGAAACAAAATAAAAGAATCAGGGACGTAAGAGGAGGAGTCGGAGTCGGAAGACCCACTAATTTTATGGTGGGAACAAACTTTCGATTTCTCCCCATGGACCATCTATTAGAGCGTAATTGAGTGGCAGCATCCAGAGGCTAAAAAGGGGGGATGGCCACGTCCCTGGTTCCGTGGTCCCTGCTCCCTAGTCGTGATATATGACCCGGGGAGTGCCGCTGTCGGGAATGTGTGCTAAATCATGTTAATATGACTTTTGATTTCTAAACTGCCTGTGCTTTTGCCCTTCCACCATCCATTTGCAGTGGCCCGCTGGTCGGCGTGGAGTGACTGGAGCATCTGCTCCGCGGAGTGCATTCAAGTGCGTCGCCGGAAGTGCCTGACTCAGGGCCAGACTCAGATTTCCGAGGCGGCGGAGGAAGCCGGTGATCTGCTCCTCGGAGCCGGTGTGGGCATGGCCGCCCTCATCGCCTCAGGGGGAGCAGGAGGAGGAGGTGGAGGAGCGGGAGCGGGAGCAACAGGAACCGGGGTAGGAAACCCCAGCGAAGCTACTGGCTCCAGTTCCGACAATATCCCAGGATATGGCAAATCATTGTGCGCCGGAAAAGACATACAAACGGCCGAATGCCGCGGCGAACAGTGCCAGATTGGCAAGGATGGTGAGTAGTACATAGTAGCAGTAGTCCATGCTTATGCTTATGACAAGGATGAATGCCAGCCAGCCCGGCTGGAGCAACAAAGTAGACAGTTAGACAACAGAAGCCAGATTCCAAAAACCCAACCCATGCCTCACACAAAAGCCGAGCACTCAACGCTGATTGTCACAATGGGAAATTAACCAAGTGCATTTGTTTGTGCACGGCCACGAGCTTATTTATATATATATATAGTAGAACAGAAAGTATAGAAAGTATAGAAAGCTGGGCAGAGACAGTTCACCCCAAAAAACCCCTCCAAGTCTAAACTCTTAACTTCCGACTCCCAGTGGCAGTACCAATCCCCATAGCCATACCTATACCCATACCCATACCAAATCCAATCGAAGAAGGGTCCGTCGCAAATCAATCGCAGCAGCAGCACTTGGAATTGAGATTTAAGTGGAGAGTCGTCCCACACAAGTCTCTTTGGCTAAGGGTTTATGTGCTTTGCCAGATAATTAGGCGTGCGGCAGAAGACAGCAGCATCAGAATCAGAGTCCACATCCTGCCCCATTTGCCACCCCCAAATTGAGGGCTTTTCCCGTGTCATTGTTGCTGTTTGCGATTCGATTTTCAATGCTCTGTGTGTGCGGTGGGGGAGTGGGAGTAAAATTGTGCGATTGACCCAACTCAAACATAGTTTTGTGCGGTCCATGGGGATCAATTAGATGGCTGTCACAGTGTGTAATTGAAAGGATCAGGGTACAAGGACTCTGGCTGGGGTTCCTTTTTTTTTTGGCAGGTTTGTCTTTTATTTGATTGCCTGTTGAAAAGTTTACGAAGAGCGACACGACGACACAGTGCAGCTTATTTTCGATTTTATTACGATTGGGCAAAGCTCATACCAATCCGGGGCAAATCCCTGGGGCCACCGATACCTGCGGCTTCATCTTGGCCCATTGTCAGCAGCTCTTCGTACTCAACCATCTGATATTAAAAGCGTATTTGTCAGGCCAAGGAGACGAATCCCCTTTTGATGTCCCATGCAGGAGGCATTTAAAAAGAGGAAAAAAGCTGAAAAGTAAAAACCAGCATGCAAAATGCACAAAAGCGAAGGGAAAACGAAAGCCCTGAGATCCAAAAGAGATCCTTGGAGTATCCCAGTTGGGGATGCTAGGGACTTCAGCTTCAACTTCTACTTCTACTGCTGTTTCCGATGCTCTGCCGCTGATTTACAGCGAATATAATTGCTCATTTCATACATTGTATAATGCGTCCGACCGCCCATTCACCCATCCACCCACTCACTCACAGGGCTAGAACCCTACTTCTATGGCATAATAATCATAATATATACAGAGTAATTCCTTGCGCTGCAGCGATTCCTTTTTGGCCAACCAGTCACCGCCAGCGCCAGCAACAATGACGACAACAATCACAGCAGCGGAAACAGGCAGCGCAACAATGGGCGTCCGATGGGTGGGAGTACTGGAGATGGGCATGGAGATGGGCATGGAGATGGGCATGGAGATGGGCATATAGATGGGGAATGGTTACTGGGATGTCGGAGAACTGAACTGAACTGAACTGCTGGCGACGGGGGGCCGCCGGCGAATAATAATGCGAAATAGACGAAGCTGGACTGGGGATGAGCATACAAACATAAAACATTAAATACAGACATACATTGCTCTGCTCCGCCAGATACGGATACGCATGGCTGCTCGGGATTGATGACAATGGGTGAGAGAGGATGCGGATGCCTGTTTGGTTATGGAAAAGTTCAGTTCGGTTTGGTTCACTTCAGTTCAGTTCGGTTCGGTTCGTTTTTGGTATGGTATGTATGGTTTCGGTTTCGGGTTGACTCAACGTCCATGAATGTGTGGATTTCGCTTGGCAGGCATCCTGAAAAGCATGAGGGTGGCGGATTTACGCAGAAATCTTTCGTTTTTTTTCTTTTTTTTTTTTTAATGCCCAAACACACAAAGATTGGCAATTGGAATGGGGTGGCGGCATTGGCAGCATCTTGGCTCGCTGGCTGGAATTGCAGGCAGGCTGGCTTTATTGCCATTCAGTTCTGTAAAAGGTGAACGGATTTTGAAGGACCATTTCCGATGATAAGCTGGGAAATACTCAGTAGTTAAGTCCTGATTGTTGAAACAAAGAGAAATACGTAGTGCCAAGTGAAAAATAAATCAAAAGGCAAAAAAAGGGTGTTAAAGAGTATGCAAAATGAGTAACACAACATATTTTGAATCTGAAATTCAAATGGATTTACTACGAAAAATAACGATTCTTTTAGGCACCTTTATCAATAATTAAAAAACAAATGTGATTTCTGTAGCACCCCCATTGTTTGTATTATTGTTTTTTTTTTATACAAAATTGTATTATTTTTAAAGCAATAAATTGTAAAACATAAATTAATTTTTTCAAAAACCAATGTATAATCCCTTTAATACTTAATGCTGATAAATAGATTGTTACATATTTTATGTGTGAGTCTAGTAACAAATATACCTTCCATTGTTTGAGATTACGGGGTATAATCAGCCGATTCAGCAGTTTAATATGAATGCGCATCGTTTCGCCATTGCAGATTTCGATTGGACGCTCTATCTGGGACTGGCCTTCATAACCGCGGTGTGTTTCGCCTTTGGGACGGCGCTCATCTGCTGCGCCCGCCGTGGCATCCGCGCCAATCCCCACTACAACATGGCCCGCTCAGGTGAGTTCAAACAGGACTCCTCCTGCGTCCTGCTTGCTGTTGCGTGTTGCGTTCGCCGCCAGCAATTGACCGTTTGTATTCCGACTCCGTTTGCAGTAATGGACGCGGATTATATGCCCGGCGTCGTGGAAAAGAAGGAGATGCGCATGCACATCGAGGCCAGCAACATGGGATACGATTACGTCAATCCCGGACATCGTTATTTGCCCGGCGAGCACATCATGGGCATGGGCATGGGCATGGGCATCGGATGCGGAGGCGTCACCGAGCACCACTACGATGTGCCCAATCTGTCCGCCAAGTGAGTATACAAATAAGCCATAAATGTTATTAGTTTGCCCTCTTATATGTCCTTTTTATCCTTTGGTTACTCTTGAGTCTTGATTCAGATACAATATGGTGTAAATACTCTGGCCATAAACTTTATAACTTGCAAATAAACAGGGCACCATTTTAATATGTGGGGATTATCTTCGATTTCATAGAAGTTCTTTAAATTCCCTTTCTTTTATTTGAAAAGGGCTTAAACATTATTAGGTTTTTGACATATCTTTTTTCTATTGTGAACTTTTTTTTAATATCTACAATGAAATGGTTAGAAATGTTTAATGAGTCTTCAGTTATATAGCTTTTATTTAAAGAGGACTTAAATATTATTTCATTTTTTCTTAAACTCCTAATATTTTTAAATATCCGTCCTTCTAAGTTGTTTAAGTTAAGGGATTGTCATGCACAAGGGGACTAACATTTTTATATGACTCATCAGTCATTAAAATTCGCCTAAGACCGCGTATAGTTATGCGCTTTTTAATATTCTTGTCACGGATATTAGGTACTCACAGTAAAGTTATTTCCACCATACGATTTTTTGCTGCTTTTTAACAATGTGTAGACATAAACTTTTTAATCTTCTCTTCTTTACCAGTATCCTTAACTTTCAAAACTTTTATGAGCCAAAAGACTTATAAAAGACGGTTTTAATAATTATGGATTGCTCCTCCTTTTCAGCTATACAAATCCCATAGACCATTTGAGTGTGGATTACTTATCCGAGACCGGGGAATCCTCCACCGCAGATACCTGTAAGTAATAAAAAATTAAATAGTATAAATAAATATCAGAGTATTGAATTCCACATTTAATACTTTATATTTTATATTTAATTTATATATTAAATCATCATTTTAAATACAATGCGTTTTAAATGGCAGGATTTAATATAAAAATACTTTAAGTAATATAATTTTCAGATATTAAAATCAAGTTAATCAATGTCAAATTTTAAAACATTTGAATATTTTCATATTTAAAATAACTTAAAATCGCAAAGGAAAAATATTTAAATTGAGTACGTTTTTCTAACCAGTATATATAATATTCTTTTTCTTCAACAGCCAACTCCACTTTTGATATGAACGGCAAGCTGTCCATACTGAACGCCTCGAAGAGCAGTAGCTACGAGCTCCTGGGCAGCGGGGGAGGGCAGCTGCGCCTCTACGGCGGAGAGCTGCTGCTCTTTGTACCGGAGCACGCCATTGGCAAGCACCTGAAGAAGCACGTGTCCCTGCTGCTGCTGAGCGACGAGTGCAGCCGCGTGTCCTGCGCCACCGAGAGCTCCATCCTGTGCAGCAGTGTGGTGCACAGTGCGCCGCGCAACTACAGCTTCGTGAAGCCGGTGATCCTGAAAATTCCCCACTGCCTCGTGGCTCCGGAGCAGTGGCATGTGCACATCTACCATGCGGACAGTGAGCACGACGAACTGAGTGTGAATTGGCGGCGGGCCGTGTCCGTGGGCGAGGAGACCATCAACACACCCATGTTTGTTCAGCTGGAGGCCAGGCATGTGTTCATCATGACGGAGCAATTGGGTCACTTTACCGTGGTGGCGGAACCGCGCGTTCAGCAGCCCTCGATCAAGATGAAGCTGCTGGCGTTCAGCCAGCACACCCCGCCCAGCAGTGCCAACTGCAGTCTGCGCATCTACGTGGTGAAGGACTTCCCCAACAGCCGGGACATCTGCGCCAATGTGGAGGCCAAGCTGGGCGGCAGCTTCCTCGGCGAGAGTCAGGTGTTCGCCTTCTCGCTGAACAGCCGGAACCTCAGCATCCGCGTGCGGAGTGCGGATGTGGAGGCGGCGGCACCCTACGAGCATGCCATACCCTATCAGCACATCCTCAGCAACAACTCCATCCTGCACTGCGAGTTCAGCTTGCGGCGGCAGGACCAGAACACCCTGTGCGTGGACTTTGGCCAGGGCAGCGAGGATGACTACTATACCTTCAACATTCCAGCCCACTCGATGAGCGGCTCGGCGGAGGAGCTGGCCTCCACGACGAACACCACCATCTCGATCGATCGCCAGGGCAATTATGTGAACGAGAGCTGTGTGATGGACTTTGTCCAGCTGCCGCATGCCACCAAGCGTCTGATCTGCGCCGCCCTGGATCCTCCGCGGGCGGACGAGCGGGACTGGCGCTTGCTGGCCAAGAAGCTCAACACGGATCGGTACATCGCCTACTTTGCCACCAAGGCCTCGCCCACCGAACAGATCCTCAACCTGTGGGAGTGCAGGGCGAACAGCTGCCCCGGTAACAGTTCCAACTCGGTGTCGCACACGATAATGGCGCTCCTGCTGACGCTCAAGGAGATGGGCCGTCAGGATGTGCTGGACATTATAGTGGAAACCATTGGTCCACTGTGGATTTAAATTAGAAACCAAAGGACTAGTAATGATCCTGTTTGTAGGGCTCTTATTTAGAGAATTTGGCGGAAAAGGAACCTGTTTTTTTTATAGAATTTCTGAAACTAAAAGAAAAAGCTTTAAACTTTAAGAAGTTCCGTTTCCGACAAATTCAGTAGAAACAGGAAAACGAAAACAGGATGTATTTAAAACTTAACAAACTAAGCGTTGATTTTCTCTGTTGAGTTTTTTTTGAAAAGTTTCTCCCAGTTTCACCTGTCTTCACCCAGTTTTCAGTGACAAATCACTATTTGTTTCCAAAGATAACTTATCCGACAAACATATATAACACCTAAGAACTGAACCACCTGCAAAGTTTGTTAACGTGAGATGGGAAAATCAGCGTGAGGCCCTTGGTCCCTTGTTGTTGAAAACAAAAATGTTCATGAGTTGCCTTTTATTTACAAAATGTATGAACGACGCAAACGAAAAACGAAATCGAATCGAAACGAAACAAAATCTGGAAAATTGGAATCGAAATGACAAATGACAAATGAAAAATATTGAATCAAAGTGTAGCTGTAGTCATATATGATGTAGTCACTAAGTTACTGTAGTGTTGTGTTCTAAGGTAACTTGCTCAACGAACTCTGTTCCCTATGGGTGCCATGCATTTTATACACTAAACAGGACGAATGTAGCGATTAATTATACTTGTGGCTTAGCAAACTTATAGTTTTAAACACTAAACTCTAGGATCTACGATTGTGTAACTGTTTGTGTACGATACGATACGACAGCTGTAAGATACGAATTATAAATAGCGTAAGTTGTGTATGGCCAATTACGAAAGACAACCGACAGACGTTTGAGTTGTAAACTGTTTGCCAAATCGTTGAATCTCAGCCGACTCTAGTTACGAATAGTCACTAAAAAGATGAGCAGCATTTTTGTAATCAAAACTAAGCCATAGCACACATATACCCGAAAGTATGTAGCCTCTCAAATATTATAGATATATATATATATATAAAGTGTATTTAGTGTACGATCTAGTAATAGTTATTAAACAAAACAACAAAACGAGTAGCTTGTTAGACATACTCAAGTGATAACCTTTGTATTTGTCTTTAGTTGTAAGTCTGATCCTGTCGTTTAATCGTTAATCAAGTAAGCATTTACAGAACAATGACGTATACTTAGTGGCTCAAAAGAAAAGTTAAATAAAATAAAAACTGCAACAATTACTAATCTTTTGTTTCATGCTTTGTTCTATGACCTATAACTATTCTAGATTCTCTTGAGGTTTAGTAGCTTCCTCCTCATCTTCATCATTGTCTGCTAACATTGTGATATTAATGAGATGACGCATTGTGGGTCGTCCATGTGGGCAATTCTGATAGATAGACATTTGTTTAAACATATTCTTCTGTTCAAAAACACATTATAATATTCACCCAAGGCTGGTCGATTTCTCCCATTTGTGTGATAAGTCGCCTCATTGTTGTGGTCCTGTTCAAAGCAGTGCCAATCATCACGGATTTTCGGCAGGCTCGTGAAGCAAACATAGCTCTTACTCGAGAGGGTCGACAAATGGTGCCCTCGGGTGCATCCTGTAGCATGAATATAAGTTCATCAATATCCTCTTTGCCAAATTCCCAACGCTTGCTATGCGGCTTGCCGAGCAGACGCACTTTTTTTGTAGCAGGTGCTGCGCAATCAAAGAATTCTTCAGTAAAGACACTATATATAAATCCCGAGCTTACCCTCATGGTCGATCTCGAACTTGAAGCCATTCTTTTCGAACACAGGCAGATGGTCAATGAGCACCATTTCGTTAACAGCCGTCAATTCCAGATTTTGTGGCACCGTCAAGCGCTGATACTCCAACTGAGTGGTGCGCTGCAGCGTCTCAAAGTTGAACTTTTCATCGGTGGCATGCTGATCCACAATAAAGAGATCATCCTCTAGTTTGACTATGATAAAACCCAGGTTAAACTGCCCTATGATCTCCATGCGGGCAAAGTCCTCCTTTCCGATCTCCCGTTGCAACTCCGCCTCCGCATTGTTGTTTTGGTTCGGATTAATTTCGGTCTTGAATCGCAGACGCTGCAGCTTGGCTCGTGCCCTGCGATCCCGCTGCTGCTGCTCCTGGGCCTTCAAGGAGGAGGCAATCTCCTCCAGCGTGGTGCATAGTTCTCCGTTTGAAAAATTGGCCGGCGGACCCTCATCCTCCTCCTCATCGAACTCTATGCGAGTGGGCAGTTCAATGTGGTCATCATCATCGCTGGCAATATCGGTTTCTTCGGATAACTGGGTTAGGCTGGGCGGATCTGGATGACTTTCTGGCGGGGACTTCTGTTTGGCCAGGGCCTTGGGTTCTGGCTTGATTTCTATGATGCTACGTCGGCTTTTAACTGGTGTAAAGACTTTGCAATCAATGCGAGCTTCTTTGGCTGGTTTCGTCAAAAGGTCATAGGCTAAAAGGTTTTTAAATTAGTTATTGGATAAAGGATTATTAAATGATTTCCTACCTTCCGACTCTTTAGCCAGTTCTTTCAAGTTCAGGAAACTATTATCAAGACTACAGCCCTGTTCCTTGTTTTCCTTCTCCTTTCCCTTTTCATTATCACTTGCTCCTTCAGATTCCGACTCGCACTTGGAAGTCTGTTCCTTGGGCGACTCTTGACTGAGAAAAGTGTGAATCTTTTGCATTTTCATGGAGCGAGTGGCCAACTCTTCGGTTTCACTGCAGCGGCGCTTGACAGGAACTGATGGTGCCGTGCCCTTGGTATCGCCAGTGCGTCGCCACTGGGTGAGCACATCCATGAACCTCTGCGAAGAGCTAATGGGCACATCATCATCGTCAGCTTCTCCATTCCTGTCTTCCTGGACAAGTTCTTTGGGGGATTCGGTTTTCTCCTGCTTAAGTTTTGGCTCCAGCATGCTTACAATGGTGGTGTTTTGCATCTGGAATGTGGCTGGCGTCTGGCCAAAGGTGTCCAGCAGGGATTTCTTCAGAGCCAGCAGCAGAATCCTCTCATTGTTGATGAGCAACTGGCGTTTGTCCGGCGTGAGATTCACATCGACATCCGAGCGAGCAGTCACAATGTTTAGGTAGATAAAAGGCTGCTGCTGGACATTATAGCGATGGTACACCTCGTTCATCACCTTGGCTATCTGGAATAGTTAACATTTTTTGTATAAAAGCTTTTCCATGGGCTGTTTTCCTCACATTCTTGGGATCACAGGGCCTAGAATTGACGAAGAAGTACTGGCGATCTCTGCTAGAACGCCCAGCGCCATGTCGGCAGCTGGAAATGAAACCCTCCAGCTGAAAGTCCGCCTGGTTAAGACGCTCCACATCCTCGGCGCTGATTTGCGAGCAAGTGGTGTCGGCTGCATCTGCGGAGGACTCCAGATTGGCCCGCAATCCCGCCTCGCTTAGTTGACCCTGCTCAAAGGGCGACTTTAGGGGCACCAGATCCGCCGCCTGGCGTGCTCCGAATATGGCCGATATATTGGCCAGCACCTCATGGTTGCCATGCGTCTGCAGCACCACTGTTTTGGCGCCCTTGGGCGTCTGATTGCTGCACAGGATGCGCACTCCTTTGGTGACCAGACAGTAGGCCTGCAGGATCTGGCACATCTTGGTGAACTCCTTCTTGATATTGCGGGTGAAGTCACGACGACGAACTGGGAGGGTGGCAAATAGATTGGTCAAACTCACAGTGGTGCCCACGGCACGGGCACAGGGAGAACGCTTCTTGATCCTGCCATCATGGTCGAGTTCCACCTTGATGCCTAAAATTAGGAGGTGGTTTCAGTAAGCTGGAGAGTACGGTATTCCCATGACCAGGACTCACCCACTTCAGTGGACTCGTGCCGCGTTTGGATGACCATGTCCGACAAGGCGCATAGAGAACTTAGAGCTTCCCCACGGAATCCAAAGGTTTCCACGCCCAGCAGGTCCACGAATTCCCTGATTTTCGAAGTGTGGTACTTGGCAGCTGCGAGGGGGAAAGGATTAACAATCTCTTCTTGCATATTGAAGATCCTAGAACTCACTCATGCCCTCCAGATTCACTTCCTCTACGCCACTGCCATTGTCGCTGACCTCCACGCCCTGTAATCCCTGATCCTTCAGCTTGATCTCCACCAGTGTGGCACCCGCATCTATGGAGTTCTCCACCAGCTCTTTGACAGCCACTGCCAAACTCAGAACCACCTGTAATTGTTAATTAATAAAGATAAACAAACATAAACAAACTAAAAAGATGTAGAGTTTACCTGTCCGGAGCAGATTTTGTGCACTGTGTCCTTAGCAATGGCCTTGATTTGACCCGAAATCGCTGTAGTGGGTTGTGGCAGTTCCGCCTCATCATCCTTATCCGCTATTTGGTCGCTTTTTTCCATGGTTTTTACATAAATAAACAATATTATTTGTTCTTCTGATTATGGCGCGTTTTTGGCCTAAGTGTGACCAGATCCAAAAGTTCTTGGGAACTATTTTGTAAACAAGAACTAGTTACATTACAACGTAAGGTACATGTAAAATAAGCTTCTGCCACCTACCGATAGAGGGCGTTGTTTGTAAGTATTAATTATTATTCTACAACAAATTTTGAAACCAGGTTTTGTATAAATTTACCAAAAGTGAGAATATTTAAAAAAATAATTATAATATTTACCGAATGAGTGAAAAACATGTATCAAGAGTAAGAAATCCAATAAAACCATACAAATTATAATTAGCTTAAGAAATCGGAGCAATAACAGGTTTCAGTAAATATGCATCAAAAAAGACCATACAAATTGAACAATTTTAATGAATATATTCTAAAAAATAAAAATTATATCTTTTTATCGTATTTCATCTCCCAAAACAAAAAGTAATTCAAAAATATATACAATTTTCCAGCAAAAATATTTATTTATTCAACGTGGTACAACATGAAAAATGATCTTAAAACTACCAAATATAAATGTATAAACGCTTGGTCCAAATAGAATTAGTTATAATGATTGCTTGGGTAATGAATGTGATGAATCCGATCCTGGGTTGTCAAGGTGCTTGTGGATGTTCGATGTATTAGTAGATGTCAGAATGGTTTGGAAGCTTAGCCTAATCTGGTTGCATTATCAAGTATTGGGCTAGCTAGTTAAGCAAGGTACTTAAAGCTATAGCTGGATGAAGCCACAGGGTCATTGCTCGACGGGGTCCCGCGTCCTGGTTGCGTTTCCTCCGTGTATCCGGTTCAGTTGCTCTTCGCGTTCGCCACGCTCTCCAGCTTCTCGATGATCTTGTTCATGTCCAGGTCCTTGGCCACCTTGAGGTACATGGTCTTGCGCACCTCATGGAAGGATGCCCAGCTGGGCAGCTCCTTGGCCAGCAGCTTGAGGTGCGCCTCGATCTCCTGCGGCGTGAGATTGGCCCGGAAGCTGTTCTGGATCTTCTTGATGACCACTTCCAGGGTGAGCACACCCTTCCGCTCGGTGACGAAGACATTGCGCAGGTGCCGGGCCAGTTCCGGCAAGCGGGAGTACTTGGTGGCCTCCTGATCCTGCGAGGGTCGCCGCGTCATCGCCTCCAAGGCCTTGGCCGCCTGCTTGGCCCGGATCTTCTCGATCAGCGACTTGGGCAGTCCCTTCAGCAAATTGGAGCCTGCCTCTGGGGCGGAGCACTCTTTGACCGTTGGCTTGGCAGTGGCCGTTTGATCGGTTGCAGCTGGCTCTTCCGCAGCTCCTGATGGTCCAGGCACATCCTTATTGGTCTGAGTGCCCATACCTGGCGGCTGCTCCTCCGCCTTCTTATTGCCTTCGGCTGCTGCCTGCTTGTCCGCCTCCAACTTGGCCTCATAGCGATCCATGGCCCTCTCCATGGGCGTGGCGCAGTTGAAAAGATTTCGAGCGGTGGACAGGATGTCCTTGGCCGAGGAGTACTTCTCCACATTCGGGGGCTGGGGCAGCGGGGCCAGTTCCACCTCCGGGCAGCTCTCCAGATCGAACTGCGGATGCCAGCGGGTCAGCGCCTTGTCAATGATGATCGGTGGATCCTGGGAACGCAGGAACTGGTCGTGCGCTCGCATCACCCGCTCGAGGAGCAGGCTCTGGAAGCGCTGCATGCGCGCCGTCATGACGTGTGGATTCATGGACGTCGACTGGGCCGACGCGAGCACATCGTCCTCGTCGATCTTGCCGAAGCGCTGCGGCTTCTCCGACGGCTGCTGCTCGGGCAGCGGCTCCACATTGGGACTGATGATCAGCTGGAAGTAGTCCGCCTTGGACACGGATCCAAAGTTGCGCGTCTTCACCTGGCTGAAGATAAAGGCCTCCGGATAGACGTGCCTGATCTGGGCCAAGTGGGTCTCCGTGAAGTTCTTGCGCAGCATGCGCTGCACCGCCGGCTTCAGCTTCTTGAAGCTGATCGTCTCCTTGCGGTTGTGGAACATGGCCACCACCGAGTCGAGTCCCTTAAACACGTCCAGCAAGTGGCGGTACTTGTACGGCAGCGGCAGTTGTCCGGCCCGCGATCCCTCCACCAGACTGGCGTAGCGCTTGTAGGCCGGCACCTCCACCAACTTGACGGGCGATCCGTTCTTGGCCGGGCTGAAGAGCAGACGCTTGGACACGTCCGTGTGGCGCGGCGACATGAGCTCATGCTTGTCCGGCGTGGGAGGCGGTAGTTTAGTGGGTGTCTTAAAGGTCTTCAGGGGGCTAGAATTGATAAATAGGGGGTATAATCAGTAAATTAGTACGTTCAACTTTAAAAGTCTTAAAAGGATTTAATTATATATATCTATTATAAGTTAGTTGGTTGTGTTAAAGAAGTATTAAAGTCATAAAGAAATTTAGCTAAAACCTTGGAGAGTAAATTTGTTGATAAATAGTGCTTAAAGTTTGTATTATGTTAAAAATATGTATAATTTTAAAAGTCAATAAGGGGATTTTGTAAATTATTTTTAGAAATTGTTGTTTATAAATTATGCTTAATATAAGGATTTTATAGTTTCGTTAGTTTTAGCCAATTAACAAACATACGAAAATTATATTTTAAATGAAAAATTGCAAATGTGTTAAAGGTTGTCGTTTGTAAAATTGTTAAACTAATAAAATGCATAATTTCTAAGATTTTTAGCTAGCTTTTGTTATGCAAAATCCAAACAAACATATGTACATACATATGTTAATTCCTGAACCACCAAAATGGTTTGGGATAGTAAAAGGATTTCCCTTGCCTATTCCTATTTGAAAATAGTTCCTATTCGGGGTCCTCGGAAACTTCCTTGAAGAAAACCGTTACGAAAAAAAGGTTGCTACCTGAGCGACAGAACCAAAACACACAATATACACACACACACACATCCCGATGGTGACTCGCATTCCCATGCAGTACAGCAGTTAAGATCCTTATTTTGTTCCGATGGAGAGAAAGCAACCCCCGAATGCGGGCGGAAAATAAGCATTTTCAAAGGGAAGGGAAGGTCAGGCAAGATTGTAACGTCTGCGAAGGGTAAACATATAGCTACACCACATAGCGATACACACAAACACACACACACACATAGTGTAGCATGGGGAGGGTCAGTCAGCCAAGCCAGATAGCTAAGTATTTATGCATGTTGTGCAGACGTCACGAATCAGCAGCAGCAATTGCTCGTGGAAAAACGACAATATGGCCAAAGCCAAGCCAAGCCATCGGTGACTACCACTGCTAGAGTCTGACTTGGGCGGAAAATGTGCAACTTCAGCAACAGCCGACGAGCGAGCGCTTGAATAACCCGGAGACCCGGAGAGCGACCTCGATTGCAGCAGAACTGCACGGCACGGCAGCAACTGCTGGCCTTTCGCTAAATGATGTTACCCGGTTTTTTTCACAGTCCACACTCCATACGCCGTGGTTTGTTTATGCCGATTCTAGGCCACCAACCAGCCAGCCAAGTCCAAATTGTTGTGGCAGGCACAAATTTTGCGCCATTACAATACTAACTTGATTATAGATTTAAATATTGTGGAGCACAATGCTATGTAGGATGTGCAGGACATTACAAGTATCGTATCCATAATCAGGAATATGTCAGTTTATAAAGATTGAAACTATTGCCATATCTTTTATCAAATTAACTTTGCATCTATCATCATGTATTCACGCAATTACATATAAAGATTGTTTCCTATTTCTTTGAAATGTCAATCAGAAAATTTAATTTCAGGCATCATTCGTAGGCCAAAAGATAAATAAAAGGTTGATACAAGTATTCTGCAGGATATAAAGCAGAATGCAACAAATACTTATATTTTATATAGAAATTATAGGATTCCAAAGACAAAAGCCAGGATATAAAATATTATACAGGATATAAAGAAGCATACCTTCATAACTACATGTTATGTAAGATAGGTAAATCTTATGATCATAAAAGGATATAAGGATATAAAGCAGAATGCAAAAATTGTTTATATTTTTTAAGGGAGGAAAAGGTTTGAATTGAAGTTATAAGATTTCAAAAGTAAAATTCATTGTAAAAAATATTTTACAGTATATAAAGAAGCATATGAAAGGGTTACTTCATAGCTACATTTTATGTAAGATAGGCAAATATCATTATGATACTAAGTAGTATGAATGAAGCACACAATAGAGGGAATTGGAGATGTCCTGGACTAAGAATATTACACAGGATATAAATCAGAATATTGAATATAGTCCCTGCTCAACCAACATATTACTTTAAAAACTATAGTAAATATTATATAAGTCTTTAGCTCACCTGGTCAGCACCTCCAGTTCGATGGTGTCGAACTCCTTGAGCTGCACGCTCATCTTCGCCTTGGAGGGGGAGGGGCCAGCCTCTCGGAGCTTCCGGTTGCGCTCCTCCTGCTCCTTGCGCTTCTGCTCGAGGGCCGCCTTCCTGGCCAGCACCGCCTTGAGCTCCTGCAGCTTGGCGCTGCGCGAGACCTTGGTCTTTACCTCGTCGAAGGTGAGCTGGCGGCGCAGATCCACCCCGCTGCTGGCCTTGATGGGCGAGGCGTCCTTGAGGATCTGCTTGGTGGGCGTGCGCAGGCCGCGCTGCACATTGTCCGCATTCTGCTGACTGCTTGTGGTGATGGTCAGCTTAGGGGTCAGCTCACTGTTGGCCGACGACGGCAGCTGCAGTTCCTCCTCGTCCAGCTTGCTGGACTGGGCCTGTTTCCGGGGCGACAGGGTGCCCTTTTTGATGAACTGCACCAGCTTCGGCTGCTTTACGTGGCCATCCAACTTGGCGGCAGCTGGTGTCTTCTTGGTTTTGCTCTCCTGGCTGGCGGTGACAATCAGACGGGCTGCAGTGCGTCCGGATCTGGTGCGAACGCCGCTGGCCACCGCCTTTAGGTTGTCCAAGTCCGCATCCTGGTCGCCATCGCCAGTTGTGGGCAATTGTGAAGGAGTGGCACTTTCAGCGGGTTCCGCCAAACGCTGCAAAATAAAAGCCAATCTTTAGCTAGCTGCACTCGCAAAAGATACTTTTGTATCTGTCCACGTTGCTGGGGCGGATTGCTTACCCTGTTCTTGATGGCAGTGGCATCGTCCAAGGCGGCGCGTTTGCGATTGGTGAAAAATGCAGCTACCGATGGCTGGGCCATTGCTTTTGCTGTGTTTGGGTGTTTATTTATTCCTAATTAAAAGTGCAGCTTGCTAAATGGTCTATCAGCACTTGGGCTCGGTTGGCAAATGGGCACGTCTGGCTATTAATCACTATTCACTAGTCTTGTTAATTCTTTTATCGGTCACCACGTCGTGCCAGCGCACTGCTCAAATTACAAGTGGCCACACGATTTTTCACTAGATGCAGTTTCCCTCCAAAACCTAAAATTGCGCCAAAACGCCTCTAGTGTTGTAGGTCACCGAACGTTCGATCGCCCAACAGCACTGGCCAACCAGCTGTTCACGCCCGTCGTCTTGCAACACTGCTCGCCCGCAGAGTTGCTTTTTCCGTAGCAGTTTTTTCCACTTGCGGATTTTTAGTTGTGCGCGTGTTTTTTGCTCGTTTCAGCTGCATTTGCGGCAGCTGATCAACGCCGGCGAATCGAGATGCTATTGGCCTAATCCGCGGCCACTTGCGAAGCCAAGTAAGTCGGGGGAAACTGCATTTTGGAGAGCCATTGGCAAAGCGAACGCTGCGCGAAAATGCCAAGCGAATTAAGTACTAGTGGGTGCAAGCGAGGCGGCATTATGTGGCTGCAGCGTGCGAGCGAGCTAGCTGAATCGCATAACGTAGTGCGCTTACGTTACGTAGTTATTGGTGTTCTTGTTTTTTTGTTGGTTTGAGTCTGCACTAAAAGGTAGACCTTGTTATCAGTGCTTCCTCTTTTAGCGTATTTTTTTATTTTAGCTATTAACCTTTTTTAAATTTATTACACACACCAACTACTAGTCATTTATTTAACTGACTTTAGTGATAGACATGTTTTCTTTTCGTACGGAATGTAATATAATTTAATTGTAGATATATATACATTAATTTTAATTAGGTGTTATAAATAAATATACTCTGGTAAAATGTTTGCTTACCAATCACCTTAATAAAGCAATGTAAATTCTTAGAGACAATAATTATTTGTGTATTCAGAAAGTAATTTTTAAAAACATTTTACTTACATTTTAGCAGTTAGAAGAACAACACCAACTTGGACCAAATTCAATTCCGTAGTTGTCAAGTTCTTTAAAGTTCATATTTTTCAAATTAGCCGTTTCATTTGGCATTACTGATTCCCAGTTTCTTGCAGATTTTTTCAGGGCCGATGGTATTTTGTGAGATTTGCGGTGCGGTCACACTGGAATCGAGTTTTGGGATTTGGCGTTTAGCGAAGATTTTTTGTGCTAATTTTGTGCAGAAATCGAAGCAGCAGCCGTGTTAATTGGAAACAAGTGGGAGCCCGAGGCAAGTAGACAATTAGCTGATGCTTTAGCCGATTTTGCTGCTTCGTTTTCACTGTGTTTTGCGGTGAAACGAGAGGGCCGTGAATCTAACAACCGAAAAAACAGGGCAGAGGCAACAACAAAAGCAAGAAAAACAGCGTGAACCTCGAACATTGCCTTTTTGAGATTTGTGCACGTTGCTGTGTGTTTCTGTTGCCGTTTTTGTTTCTGTTCTCTACTCCCCTATTATTTCCATTTTTATCAGCCTTCCCCTAACCACCTTTCTTCTCTTTTCTGCTCCTCCTGCTTCGCCATGCAGAACAGCTGTTACACCTGGCCGGAAATAAAGGGTATAGCAGTAAAATAGAAGCGACCAGCAGCAGCGAAATGAACAAGGCTGACGTCAACCGACGCGTTTTGGCCATTCAGGCGAAGAAGAAGCGTCATAAGAACAACAAGAAGCGGGGCAAGCAGAACGGCACTGGTGGCCCCCAGGATCAGCAGCCCAATCCCAGCCAGAATCCCAGTTCCCAACCGAATCAGAGCAGCGAGAACTTTCAGGCACCGGATAATGCTAATAATAGCCATGCGGATGTGCCAATTTCGGCTGCCTTCAGCAAGGTGAACGCCACGGCCACAGTCTCCACGTCCAGCGGAGGATCCGGCGGCACTCCCGACCAATATCAGCCACCACAGGCGCAGCCACCGAAGTCCAAGAGCAACTCGAAAAAGGAGCATCTGCAGCAGCAGCAGCAGCAACAGCAGCCACCGCGAAGCAGCTCCAATGAGTCTTACGAATCAGAGCTGAACAGCGAGAACGAGGAGCAGGAGCTCAAGGAGGACTACTGCAAGGGTGGCTACCACCCCGTCAATATCGGTGACCTGTTTCAGGGTAAGGCACCTGTTAGCACCCCTCCACATATTGGCATTTACCGACCCAAAAAAAAAAAATAAATAAAAACCAGCAGCAGCAGCAGCAGTAGCAGTAGCAACAACAACAACAGGTTGCCAAAGGCGCACAGCACAGATAAATCGAACGCACAGCGGGTGGCTCTCCCCCTTTTGGGCAAGGGTTGTTTTTTCGGGGAGCAAGGAGTAGGAGGAGGAGGAGGAGGCGCCTTCTCCTCGTGTTGTGGCAACGACAACAATAGCAACAGCAAAGCGTTTGGGGGCGAGCTGCTGTCACCTCCGAACATTGTCGCCCGGAACTCCACCCCTTTGCTTGTTTTCCCCATCCATTTTATAATGCCAGCTGCCAGTTGCCAGCTTGCCAGTTGCCAGCTTGCCAGCTTGCCGCTTTCCAAATCCATTTGCAGGCTCTGCAGCTTTTGCAGAAAGAAAATCCAAGCTATCGCTTGACAGTGATAACCCTATGAGAGCCTGATAACGACCAGCAAAGCTCCACAAAATCGCTTGATAGTGCTGCATATTATTATGAAACGAATCGACCAAGTTTTCTGCCCCCTCCCTTCTTTTATTAATCCAAGCGGATTTGCAGCAAGGAATGTTTATTAATAGAATCTCACTTGGTTTAGGTTATTATAATGAAGAGGGAGAATTATTTTGAGAACTATATAAATATGTTATATTCACTATTAGGTATAATTTAAAGAATAACTTGTAATGATTCTCTGAAATTACTATTACTATCTGGGTTTTTAAATTTTAAACAAACATAGTTTTTGTCATTTACATGCTTAGTTGCTCTGTTTCGACAAAATAACTTGATCTGAATTAAGTTTATTAATATTCTTAATTGAACATCAGCTAAGAAAGTGTCAAGTGACAAGTTTGACCTATTTTGGAAAGGCTTTAAGTCTTAACTCTTCTAAAAACAACCCCTGCTAGCAATGGCTTTCCCAACCGAAATTTCGCAAAGGTTTTAACATTGTTATGAGAGCTGTAGCATGAAACCAGTTTTTCAGTTTCTTACAAACCCCTTAGGCTGTCCAACTCAAGTAGCCACCACGAAAAGAACGCACTCGACTGCATTCACTGCCGGAACTTAATTGAATTTAAGCGGGTAGTAGCAGCAGTAGTAGTAGTTGCCCTGCGGTCGGCTAGTCGCTGGGTCAGTTGTGATGTGACAGTGATGCGATTAAAATGGATTTATTGCCGACCGAGGCGAACATTTGTGATTTCATCTTCCTTAGTGGTTCTGTGCTACCCTGCCCTGCCCCGATCCCCTGAACTTTGCCCCCTGACGAGAGTAGCACGAGATTAATGCAATTTTTGTTCTGCAGGTCGCTACCATGTCATCCGAAAATTGGGCTGGGGCCACTTCTCGACCGTCTGGCTGTGCTGGGATCTGCAGGAGATGAGCTATGTGGCCATAAAGATCGTCAAGTCGGCGCCGCACTTTGCCGAGACGGCCAAGGACGAGATCAAGATACTTAGGACGGTGCGCGAGACGGATCCATCGAATCCACGCCGGCAGAAGACCGTTCAGATGCTGGACGACTTCAAGATCACCGGCGTCAATGGCACCCACATCTGCATGGTGTTCGAGGTGCTCGGGGACAATCTACTGAAGCTCATTCGCAAGTCCAACTATCGCGGCATACCGCTGGGCAACGTGAAGACCATCACCCGCCAGGTGCTGGAGGGTCTGGACTATCTGCACACCTGCTGCAAGATCATCCACACGGACATCAAGCCCGAGAATGTGCTGCTGTGCGTGGACGAGCCGCATGTCCGCTCGCTGGCCACCGAAGCCACCCAGTTGTACTGCATGAACTCCAAGATGTATCCCTCGCTGGTGAGCCGGGCGCCCAAGGAGTACCGCGAGCCGCCCATCACCGGCAAAATGAGCAAGAACCGCAAGAAGAAGCTCAAGAAGAAGGCCAAGAAGCGCATGGAGCTGTTCAAGAAGCAGCGTGACTACCTGGAGCAGGCGGGCGGTCAGCCAGTCGAAGGCCAGGATGCTGGCGAGGATCAGACTGACTTTGGTGTCAATCACAATGAGGTGCAGAACGGCGATGCTGGCATCTCCGATGGCGATGAGGACGTGGAGGTGAAGCAGGAGCCGGAGGACAATGATGGCGACGAGGACGAGGAAGTGGCTGCTGCGCAGCCAGTGCGAAAGGAGAGGCACGAGCGCAAGGAGCGTCCGGAGCGCAAGGAGCAGGCACAGCAGTCGGAACAACAAGCTGAGGGCGCCGACAAAGCCAAAAAGAAGAAGAAAAAGAAGAATAAGAGTAAGTACTTTAATAGGTCCAAAAAACATTTATTTTCTTTATTATTTTATAAAGCTAACTTAAGGTTTAAAACTTGAAGCTAACTAGTAAACTAACATTACCAACTTTGGTCTTCTGCTCATCTAGAATTTTGACAAACAATTTAATTTATTGTTTAGCTTAGCATTTAGTTATTATGTTTGTGGAAATTTTCTACAACAAATTGCGAATTTAGTGCCATTATTGTATTAAACAGTTATTTCTCCAAGGCTTATTCTTTATAATTTTTAATAAGTCTTGCGGTTGTTAAATGGAAACACATTCCACAACCACAAAACATTTTTGAAAAGTATGAAGTCAAATCAAAGTCTTGCGGATGTGGTTTTTGATCCCAATTCCACAACCGAAAGACTGAAAATTAAATCTTAATGCTATAATAGCACCAAATTTGTTTTTTTGTATAGAAAATGACAGCAAACTTATTTTATAATAATTAAATACTTGAGAACATTTCACTTTGTTTTACGATGAGACCTTTTTTTTTACAAAAAGCTTATAAGTTTTTAAACTTCAAATGCGACTTTGCTTTTCAATGTCTATTCTTTGTTAAGAAAAAGACGGCAATTTCACAATCGCAAGATAATCTGTGGTCAATGCTTTGCGAAAGTGACTTTGACTTATTAAAAATAATGAATTTAAAGTCTTTTTGGAAATGGTTTTAATGCAATAATATAACTTAATTTGTTAATTGTTGCGCATCTTATTAAAACTTAATTTAATTTTTGTTTACCGTGTTTTAAGATATACCAAATTCTTTTTTCTCTTGTAACCTTTTTTTTATTACTTTTTATAACCGTTTCCCAAAGACTTTGGTTTTAAATGCCTAATTAACTATTCTTTATTTAGACAAATCCAACCAGCCGCAAGCTCAGCAGCCGCCACAGCTGGAGAACTCGACGAGCAGCGGCGACAGCAGCAGCGCCCTCAAGAGCCACCAGATCAATGGCAGTAGTAGCATTAGCAACAGCAACTCGAACACCAACAGCAACAGCAACTCGAGCGGCACTCTTAAAGGACAATCAAATGGCAAAAAGATGCCATTGCGACCGAAGCAGGAGAAGCAACTGGAAAAGCAACAGCAGCAGCAGCAGCAGCAATCATCGAATCAGCAGCTGACAAACAATAACAACTCCAGCTCTAAGCCCAACTCGAATAGCAATTCGAAAATCTCAAGCGGCTCCGTGGAGAACTCGTCGTCGGCCACAAATGGGCCGTATTCGGATCCCATGCTGCCACCGCCTCCTCCGCCACCGCAGGCCAAGCACAGCAGGGCCAGACGGGATCCGGCGCTGGAGGAGTGCAGCGTCTATGTGAAGATCGCCGATCTGGGCAATGCCTGCTGGGTGGATCGCCACTTCACCGAGGACATCCAGACGCGTCAGTATCGCTCGCTGGAGGTGATTCTCGGCTCCGGCTACGACACCTCGGCGGACATCTGGAGCACTGCCTGCATGGTGTTCGAACTGGCCACCGGCGACTATCTGTTTGAGCCGCACTCCGGCGACACCTACTCCCGCGACGAGGACCATTTGGCGCACATCATCGAGCTGCTGGGTCCCATACCGCGCAACATTGTGTTCCGCGGCACCTATGCCCAGCAGTCGTTCAACCGGGGCGGCGAGCTGCGCAACATCACTGGCCTGAAGCCCTGGGGCCTGATGGACGTCCTGCTGGAGAAGTACGAGTGGTCGCACAGCGAGGCGGAGTCCTTTGCCTCGTTCCTCAAGCCCATGCTGGAGTTCGATCCGGCCAAGCGAGCCACCGCCGCGGAGTGTCTGCAGCACCCGTGGCTTAGATAAGATACGATGCAACCTGGTTGTTGGCTGCGTGCCACCCAGCCAGCAACAGCAGATGGAGCGGGAGCGGTAGCGGTTGCGGCAGCAGGAGCGGGATTGCCGGCGGCGGCGGCGGGAACGACAGAAGGCGGCGGAGGAGTAAGCGGTGGCTATGTGGAATCTTCGGCATCGGTGGCCACATTGGCGTCCATCTCATCAATTGCTTCCACCTCGGCGGCAGCAATGGCGGCACTAAAGGCCCGTCCTTATCTAGTTGCACCCTTTGTGACCACAGCCTCGGCGCCACCCACTCCACAGCCCCATGTTTCAATGGCCACCAGCACGGCCCGCACAGCGCCGGCCACGCCCACACGTCGTCGCATTGCCGTTGGAGCAGAAGACGTGGACCTGGTGGAGGACTTTGACGTGGGGCTTGCCGCCCAGATGGAGGAACCGCAGCTGCACACGAAGAGCAAGTCGCAGCGCTTCTTCTGGCGCAAGGCACTGCGGCGCGTCTTCCAACGCCGCAAGTGACGGCGTCGCCGGCAGGACTTGCCCCGCTGGCATCGTCCCGCCCGTCGCTGTCGTCGCCGCAATTTGGCCGAGCGGGTGAGGCGCATCTGCGCCTGCTGTGCCTACGGTCAGATCCTGCTGCGCGCAGCCCGCGTGGCCCTGCTCAGCTGCATCCGCTGGCGAACCCGTGGCAACATACGCAACAACAACTTTTACTTCAGCAACCACTAAAGCATGAGCCAGAGAACCAGAAAGCCAGAAAGCCAGCCAGCCAAGCAACCAGCAGTCGCTAATCTCCGTGCTTGCTCCAGCTAACTCGAGTTACGTTTAATGTTAATGAATAACCATTCGACTAAGTTATACAGCAGCCAGCGCCAGCGCCAGCGCTTAATTTATTTCCTGTGTTTTACATCGACAATTAGACTATTTTTGTTGCTACATATGAAATTATAAAATGTATTACCGCCTATTACGAACACGTCCCCACGAATCCTGTACATAGGGTCGATAGTGCTCGATCCCATTGATCCATTGATCAGTTTAATCGAAGCGACGCATCCGAAGGCGAGAGCGAGAGTTTAGCGAGAGCGAATGCCGCATACAAACCCATAATATAGGCCCATATCTGTTACTGTACATTTAGCCAAGAGGCGAATCGGCAAATATACATTTATATAGCGTACACATAGTTAAATGAACTGGAGTCGATCCATCGATCGGTGGCTCACTCGCTCAATTGTCCAATTGTCACGTTGCGATATTACGATATTCAGATATTACGATATTACGATGGGCTGAGATGAGGAACCGCAGATGGATTTTTATTAGCATATGTAAATGTACATGGATGCAGAAACTTGAGCTGAACATAACAATAATGAGAACGTAGTTAATTAGTTTATCCTCGGCTTAGTGATCGACATGAAAAATTTGAAATGGCATTAGTAGGCATTAAAGCGTAACCTGAAATAGAAAAGCGAATGCACTACCAGCAACAACCACAAGTGAAACGAATCCTTAACCCCGAATCGGAACTAATAAGCATATAATTCTAATTAAAAGTAGCCGCCACTAACAAAAGTATTGTTCAACATTAAATACTAGCGCGAGCGCAAAATAATTGCAGCTTTATTGGATAGATAAAATATTCTAGACACACACACACAAACACTGAAACACACACACCAAATTTGGCACACTTATCACTAACTAGAGCCACACAAAATTTATGGAATTTTTCTCACCCACTCTCAACACAAGCATATAAATACCTAGAGGCCACTTTAGTTAAGGCTAGAAGTTAAAGGCGATATTTTCAATGGATAATGGAAGGCGCTAAGGCGAGGGATTATCAGACATGTAGAAAGTGTAGGGCCCAGTGTCCTTGGCAATCGGATTGGAATGGCAGGGGATGTGTGCATAACTGACTATTGACTATTTACGATTACGTACATACTGCATATATATGGATAAGTGGCCTTATTAATTCGGTTCTCCGCACCACAACACACCACACACTACGCACCAGAAAACCACAACCTCAAACACACAAACACACACGCACCCAAACCAAACTAATCCAGAAACAGATACTAAACAAATCCCCCCAGCCAATCTGAGAAAGCTATTGCAAACACGATTTACGCTGCGCGAACTAAGAAATTAAAGAGTTAGTTATGAATATTATTGTAACTAGACAGCCTGGCCAGCCTAGCAAGCAGATATCAATCTAAAATTAAACTAAATGTGTCCAAGTTGGAGGAGAATTGAAGAATGAGAGACGGTTCTTAGTAGAGTAGCCCACACACAGTCGATCTTCGATGTTGTCATCAAGTTAATCATAACATAAATGCAAATTCAACAATCTTCGGCTGGCCGATGTTTCGAAAATACTTACCGCATATACTCTTTGAAAAACGCCCAGACTTCCGAACGAAGCTACCACACTAGACTTTTGGCATCGAAAGTGGAGGAGTGTCCCCTCACAGATGACCACTTTGAAATGAATTAGAACCAGAAGCAGAATCAGAAGCAGAATCAGAATCAGGAACCCAGCTGCCGAATTGCAATTCCAGTATGTTCTCACGCTTTCAAAGAGTATGATTATGAATTATACGATACGATACATAATTTATTGATGTAGTTATAAACAAAATAAACAACAAATTACACAAATTGGAAAACAATCGTCGACACTGTTTCATTGTTTTATGTGGAGTGGAGTGCGGTGGATTGAAGTGGAGTGGATTGGAGTATGTGTGTGAACATCGAGCAGAGTATCTATGTATCTTTTGGCCATAAATACACGCCAGCTTACAGGACGAGCAAAGGATTGAGATAGAGAGACTCTATGCTGTGCCGGCGATTTATGACCACATAAAATTCACAAAAGCATTGAAGTCCTCAACGAATGGTTCAAGCGTCGAAGTGGCGACCTTCGACAGGCTCACATTAATTCCATGGTATATCCTCAGTCCCCGAATTCATCACGTTTGTTTGTCAATGGCTCGAAATTGAATTTTATCCACACGTGCACCCGAATGTCCGACCAGAAGCGATGGCCACTCGTTAAATGCTATGCACATATTTGCTATTGCTGTCTTTGTAGCTCAATGGCAATGGCAATGGCAATGGTGCACAGGTGCCAGTGCCTTCAACTTGAGCTGAGCGGAAAAGGCCAGCGCCCAAGGCTCCGAGTGTCCAAGTCTCCAAGTCTCAATGGCATCCGGCCAAAGTTAAGTCCTTGCTGTTTGCCTTAGACTTTGCCTTGGCCAACTTTCGCCCAAGAATCCTGGAACCCTTGGGAATTGATCTAAGACAAATTCGAAGAGCTCAACGCACACTTCGGCTCTGGTATTTGGTTTATTGTTGGCCAAAGTTTCGACTAACTGAAAAGTGCTCTGCATCCAAGCTGGGGATCAAAGTTTTAAGCGCGAATAAATGTTGTGCAACTCATCCGGGTTGCAAATAAAAAGAAGAGTGGCCTGCACAATTAAACATCTTAGTGCTTGAGTAAATTATACGATTCCAACTATCTAGAATAAGTATACATATGTTCGGAAAACTCAAATAAATCTTTCAAGGAAGTTGTTAAATTTCAAAAAATATATTTAAAATACCGCCAAATGTTTTAAAATGTATTTTATACCAAGCCAAGCTAATGGTTATTTATCTATACCTTAATCAGATAGTAAAAATGACTTCCAATGCTTGTTTCAGATACTTTAGAAAGTATTGAAATTTAAGTACAATAATTTTTTAATTTAAAAAACAATAGAATGCTAATGCTACTCTTGAAAGTATTTAAATTTAAGTTCAATCATTTGGTTCATTATGAAAATGTTGTTTTTAAGAAAAAAAAGTTTTAAATGCTTTCTTAATTAAACCTCTTAATTTTGACAACCATCAGAAAACAGAAACAAAAACAAACGGGAATACTTCTTAAACGACAAATAACCATTTAACGTTGTTAATCCATAACTTTTGCCCTCCTCGCGTCGAGTCCAATAACGCTTGAGCACTTCCCAAAAGAATTAAATATTCTGCTGCTACTTCTGAACTTGCAAATACTTTTTAAAGCCCTCACAGTTGAGTTGAACTCCTTGGGATGGGCATTCAATTTCATTTAGTCGAGAGTTTGGTAACAAAACCAAACCAGCTTTCAATGTATGCTAACGAGACCCGCAGTCCATTCCGTCCAGGAGCAGGTCCATTTCCACACCCACAATCACACCTAAACCTAAGCCCAAGCCCACACCGAACCCGAATCAGGATTTGCTTATAAATGTCCAACAAATGACAAACTTGACAAAACAGGGACGGCAAAAGTTTTTTGCATGGCAAAGGAAAACTCTTCAGACAAGTCGGTCAGAAGTTTTGCGGAGCACAAGAATAAACCCAAACAATTGTGCGTCTTGGTCGTCCATCAGGCGTCCTTGATGATCGATATTTGTCACACACAAACACAACAGGGACAAAGGGACAAGAGGAACTTTTAAAAGGTCCTTTTTGTAGATGCGGCGAAGCGCAAACGATTATTCAATTTGCACTCGGTGAATCTGAGCCCCGATGGCAAACGTTTAGCGTTGTCGACCTCTGTTTCCACCATAATACCCACTACCATACCAATACTCACTACCATACCCACTACCATACCCCACTTTCTCCTCCCGAATCGTTGTGCACTTCCAAATGTCCTTGTTGAAAATGCCAGCGAGTGGCACACTGATGACATTAAGTAGCTGTCGGGTTGGTCAGGATTAGATAGCAAAAGTGCCTGATGTTAGTTTAAAGTAGATAAACAAAAGCGGATTCACCCCGCGCACCCGTTCAACCCCCCTCACCCCTCACCCACTCACACAGCTTCTCGTTTCTGTCTGTCAAGCTGCCCATTGTTGTTGTTGCCGTGTAGACGTTGGCGGTGTCTACGGTGTCTACGGTGACTATGTGGGCAAGCATAGACTACAGAGAAAACAAATATCATCAAATATCCGAAATCAAATATCAAACAAATATATCACAAATTTTTGTACAGTAATGGTTCTGAGTCCCAAATTTCGTATCATTTTAAATACATTTATGGAAAATATATTCTTACTATGTTACGAAACTTAAATATGGATACTTATTGACCTATTAATGTGACATGAAAATCTTAAACATCATTAGCTAAAATTTTATCGATATATTTTTAAGCATATATTTAAACTTTAACAAAATTCGCTTTTTACTTCATTAATTCTCGCCTTAAAAACCAAGCTTTTGAAAACCTTTTTGTATTGCCTGTTCATTTGACATTGCCATAAATTGACCTATTTTTAGGAATTATCAATGAAGATTTGGAAATGTATGTATTTTTATAATTATTTACAATTAAAATGAAAAAACTTAAATATCTATATACATTAAAAAAAAAAGGTCTCCAATGGTAAAAACTAATAGGCTTTTAATGTTTAAATTTTGTAAAAACTTTAATTACTTTTTTCTAAGTGCTTAACCCAAGGCAAAGTTCTCATGTGTGGGTTGTTTTGTCAACCGCGTATCCTTGTGTTCACAGAGATTAACCTTATCCTTTGGTTTACCTTATACTCGCCTTTGAACTAAAACTGATTATTAAAATGCCAATTAAATTGGCTAAGAATTCTTTAAAACTCCATTTATATATTGAAACTTTCGCAAAGTGAAGTTCTATTTGTTTTTGCTCTGTCAGATCCATGGCTCAATTTTGAGTACTGCAATTTGCATGATGCACTTACTCAAACTCCTCCCACTTCTGCTGAAATCCAGCCCCACACTCTAATTTTTAAACGGACAACCACTTGTGGGCGCAAAATTCATTTCGTTTTCGGACTTACTCCGAAAGTTTTCAGCCCCAGAGAGGGCACAATATTCTCTCTTCGACTCTCTTAAGTTGGGAAAAACACTTTTCATTTCAACCTCAAGATGTTGTTTGTTACGTTGGCTTTTCTTTAAACGCTAAGATGCTGCCCACGGCAAACTTTCCCAGTAGAAAGGAAAAACTTTGCGCCACTTTCCACTTGAACTTTAATTTTTGAGGCGACTTTTCGTAGGGGCGAGTACTCCCACCCCAGTACTACCAGTAAAGTTTCTATGCTTAACACCATCTCTGTAAATATTAAATTGGGGGAAAGTGGACTTAATTAAAATCTATGTGCCGTGGCCAGGACGACAGAAAGCTGTTATCCCCACAAACACATTGAGAAACCGAAACCTCAAATGGTCTTGGGCCAAAGTACGCACGGGCCAACAGAAATTCCATAGAAATTCCCGCTTGAAGCGACAGAATGAGATATATAAAGTGAGATATCCTTGCTATGTGAACAACGATGATATATGAAATATTTGCCAATACAAACACGGGCACAACAAGGGACAAACAGGCGGAATTGTATTTATTACACAGTCCCTTGAGGAAATACTCATCTGCTGGCATCATAAATTTATGAAATGCATTTACAAAGCGTGTAGTTAATAAACGGCATTGGGTTTTGGGGAGCGGAGATAATAAAATCGAATGTCAATTGAATTTGTCGAAATCAAAAGGGAAATAAACGATGGCCACTTGATTAAATTTATATATCTGCTGTCCGGATTCCTACAACAACTGCCAAACACACGCACACACACACATTGTCCTAGGGGGAATGTGCTGCCATCTGAGGATGCGTCACTATCAGATGCCACTCCAATTCTTAACCGCCCTTTGTTCTACTGCCCGCCGTCCAGTTGAAACCAAATATTTGCTTTCGCCCCGCAAAAGAGGCGGCAAAGCCAAAGACGTGTTCATGGCCCTAAACAAACAGACTGTCAACAGTTTAAAGTTTCCATTGGGGCGATGAAATGGTTAGGAGTCCAACAAACATGGTTAGACCGACCCACTTAATTGACTTAAATTTACCAACCGAAAACTGACCATTTCTATAAATTTATAGCTTTAGATAACTGAGGTTAGTTGGTATTAAAATAAAATACGTATTTATCTAAATTAATTAAGTTTGGGTTCCTAATGTGTACGAAGCAGTTACACTCTTATGTTTAAGGGACGTTGTAAAACTAGGTGATAAGTTTGGAAATTTAATCTTTGTATTGTTGTGTATTAAAATCAATTTTGATTATAATTTTTAAAAAGTCAATTTTTTTTTATTTCGCTGAGGCTTAAATGTAGCATTGCAGTACTCAATGCAATTTCCTTTAAAAATTCCCAGAAATCAATGCAAATTTATTTTAAAATTGCATTTTTTTTTATTTTTATTCTATTTTAAAAAATGGGATGTAAATAATATTTTTACATTTGTAGCTTTTAATTTACTTTTTCTAATAAGGTTAAATTGGAAAAGTTCTAAATGTTGTCACATTATTATGTTGTGCTGTTTCTTAATTTTAAATCCCTTGGGGAAGTTCCACTTCGTTTTGATATAATTAACTTTTATGTGCTGTTTTTGCTCCATTCCTATGTGTTCGGTAATCGCCTGCAGTGTGTGTGGGTGACGGCAAAATTGCCTTTTAATTGCATGATGTTTTTCTTTTTTCAAATACAATATTTGCACTTGAAATTGCCGAGCAGCACACATGTCCCTGTCCGTGTGTTAGTTAACTCCCACCCATTCGCATTTGTCTCATGGCCAAAGGCCACTATCCACCCTGCAACACTCTGACCCCCTCCCGAAAATCCCAGTGTGTGACCTTGAAATTGTTATATCTGCACACAAACACACGTAACGACTTGCTTCTGTGCGTCTACGGGTGGCTGGCTAAAAATGTTTGGATGGGTAGTGCCACCCAGTTTGGGTGGTTAGATAGCTAGATAAATGGTTGGATGGGTGTTGTGTGTGCGGTCTGACAGTTGAACTGTCTGCCCGCTCCAGTTCCACTGTTTGCATTTGACATTTTCAATTTGCATGACAGTTGCCCTCCCATCCTGCCATCCTTGCATCCTGGCATCCTGGCACTTTGGCAGCTGCCCAGCCTCAACCGTTCAATTTGTCACGTAAATGTACCGGCGGTGCGAGCGGTTTTTGGTTGGTTCTACGGATTTGGCTAACACTTCACGTACGACGTTTATATTTACCCAAGATCTGTTATACACAGGCAACAAGCGGCCTGCCTAATTACCTTCTCTACTTCCACCTTCTCCACTTGCCACCCAAGATTTTTGGCCTGATAAAAAAAACAAAATGTCGTTGTAAACATCTGAAGAACCCGTGCGGCACGCCATCCAAATTTCCAAACCTCTGGGGCGGGAGTTTAACAAACTTTCTCCCAGCTAATTGATGAGCCCACGACCTTCAACAAATTCCTTTCGATTTCATTTACTTTCGTCTTGTTTTCGGTCCGAAAGTTAATTTAATCACGACCACGAGCTGGTTTACCCTTAAAAAAGTTACTATGATTGGCTATGCTTAAGCAAAACAGTATGTATTTCCTTATTTAATATCTTAAATATGATTGCTTAAAAAGCTTAATTTAAAAAAATTATGCGTTTTTTTTGGCATCTCATATACAGTATTATTACCTTAAAAATTACTATTTAGTCTATCACTATATTATTTTTAGCAAACTACCTTACTACTTGACACCCATTTAAACATTTTCTGTTTTGCCGAACTATTTAATTTATGAAATATTTACCTTAAATCATTTGAAAGCTTTTGTTTCAAGTTTTGATATCAATCAACATGCTAGTAAATATTTAATTAAAAGCTGTGTTTGTCAACATCATCACAATTTGGTGAGTAATCAAATACTAATCAAATTGAGTGTTTGCTCTTTTGTAAATGAACCAAATGGACAACAGTGTTTTGTTATGTCAAGTACAAGTAATTTTTATAAAAGCTAGTAACATGTTTTTTGAAGGGTATTTAATCTAACTGCTCTGATAAAGTTACTCTTTCTGCCCGTTTTAAAGTCCAAAAAGTTTGGGTCCAGCATTTTTCATGCCAAGTAGTTTAAGCTTTTAATGGAAGAAGCTTGTTCACTTTGGTTGCGGTTTTGGTGTGTTTGGTTTTATGATATTTATAAGCTGCCCACTGCATCCCCATCATCATTTGCTTTCAGTTTTTCCTCATTTTATGGTCGAAAGTATGCCGCATTTGCGGGTTACTTTTTTGCGCAACCGGAAATTGCCGGAACTTGGCGCTGGCACCTGACAATTATAGCCATAACGGTAAACGTGTACGTACACGGCGAGAGTGGATCTGTGTGGGTGGGCAATTATTTACGACCGCCAATTTGGCACATGTACTCGACTTTTATAAGGACTGCTAATGGCGATGGCAGATATAAATCCATTTTAAGCCGCGCCAATAATGAATACATTGAATGTCAATAAAAAAGGATATTTATGTGGAAATCTATAAACTTATCCTTTATAGTTTAGTTTTTTAGTTAGTCCCTAGTTTGCAGTAAACCAATAAATATAATATAAGATACATGTTCATATTCAAAAACATTAGTTCTTAAGAAAACCACACCCATAAACTATTTTCAGAAACTAAACTGTTGTTACATGAATTTAAAAAAAAATAAATAAATACAAATTTGGTTTAAAAATATGAGTATTCAATGGCTTAGAAATAAAACCAAAAAAGTACGGGAGTGTAGTATTGAACTAATAATTCATACTTTCATTATTTTTTTGTTGCATTAAAAAAATTGAGTTACAATTATTCTATGAGGTCCAATGCCCTTCTACTAATAAGACCTTTTGAATAGTCATGATGTGGCAAAAACCGACTCAGTCTTTTTGAAACTTCTCAATTGGAAACTCTGTCAACATTCCTTTGCGGGCATGAAAGTATTGGTCGTATGCACTTGTTTCTGACCAAGGACTCAGTGGGACCTAAAATCTGAAAGGACTGCCAGCTCAACACGAATGTGTCAAAGTTTGACAAATTTGTGCGAATTTCTCCTTTGATTCTTGGGCTTTTTTGTTTGCCATTTCCTTTTTTCTGTTTTTTTTATTTTTTATTTATTTTTAGTGCCTTCCGTTTTCCGTGTGCGCATACATTTTTTATTGACATTTATTTGTGTGTAGGTCGCTGCAGTTGGTCGTATGTCAATGCACCATTAAGAATTCCCTTTTGGCCCGGCGGCCATCGATTTCCATTGTGGAGCTAAAGGTCCTCGAGAGCCGACTCCTTACCGCAGCCATTGTGTGTGTGTGTCTGTGGGTATGTGTGGGTGTATGTTGATTTACATATTTTGCAGGCTTAAGTGGATTTATGGAATTCTTGGCTCTGCTGTGCCTTTGCATTGAAGACCCCTTATAAATAGTTCATGCGACGATTGCAATTCGTTTCTTTTATCCATTTCCCTCGCTTTCCCACTTGTTGCACTCACTTGCGCCTCTCGTATTTACTGTGGAAATGGCAAACAATTTCCGTTCGCTGTAGCTTGTCTGTGGCCAAAACTAATTGAGATGGCGAAAAACGCTGGCGGAAATGTCACTCTAGTTTTTTTTTTTTCGGTCCCTAAAAGGACGCATAGAATGGTGGTAGGAACGCAAATACCTTCGAAGAAGAAGCCATCACAAATGTAAATATATAATGGCCGAAGACCAGGACTTGAGCAAGTTGGTGGTTCGGGCGGTTCTTTCCAAGAATAGACACAGATATAGATATAGGTATAGATATAGAGGCAAGGAGTCGGTTAGCCGGGTTCTCGAAAAAGGTTCTCGGGCTGTTGAAGTGGAGCGCCAAATGAATTAAATATAACCCAGCCAAGTCAGTCTAAAGTGTATGCGCTACAAGCTCTTCGGTTGATTGCCACTCCTCCAGACCCTTTAGCTCCTGGCGTCCTCTCACCTCCCACCTCCCACTTGTCTCGTTTATGTGTCCTTGCCGAATGAAACTTCGATTTACATTTCAACTGCAGCAAGTGTCGAGGAGACTCTGACGTAACCTGCTTACGTTGTAAAATTCGACCAAATACAGTCGAATTTCGATACGTAGAACCCCCCATATGTATTGAAAAATAAAAGTTTATTTTAAATATCGTAAATTTTTAAACAAAATTGTATATACACAAATTTGTTAAAAGCTAAAGCTTAAATATAATTCAAAATAAATTTAAGACACATTTTAAAACAACATATAAATGTTTAAGGCAGAACATTTTTGTTCAATATCAAAGCTGATATAATTTTTGATTGGAAGTTTAAGGTTTAATTTACAATAAGTTGTTCATAAAACAGTGAGTTTAAAAGAATATAAATATATTTCGAAGGTAAAAATAATACACAATAAATTAAGAAGCATTTTTAAAATCATTTTAAAGTTTAAAGGCAGACACAAAAATGGTTTAATATGGAAGCTAATATAATTTTCGATTAGATTTATTAAGTTTTATCAATTTTTTTTTTTTGGAATTTTTTATTTTATATACAAGAAATTCCACTTATGCAATTTTTTCTTAGCCAATCTAGTCTGTTTTGACTACATAAAGGTAGGTAAATCAGGTAAAAGGGGGTGTCCTTAATAATTCACACCTACATGAAACGGCAAAGTCCTGTTTGACTTGCATATTCTTCTGTTGTTTTACACCTTTGCCGGATGGGGCTTTGGAGCATTGGCAAAAATTCTCGTTGTACTTGACACAATAATGGCTACGAAATATGAGTCCAAGTGACACTTTAATACCTTTTATGTGGCATGTTTTTGAAAGAACGAAAAACCAAAATGCTTTTGAGTCACAATTTCAGTTTCATTTGGTTTCTAGAATTTTTCGTATTTTGCCATATTGTGAGAATTAATTTTTGATTTATGTGTGCCCCGCAGCTATTGATTTTTGCTGCACATGGAAGCAACATTTCTGGATATTCCCTGCTGGCTGGGGTTGCCAATGAATACAGATGCCAGGCCATAGATTCTGGCCCGATTACATCACAAATGCCACTTAATACCTGGTCGAGCTGTGGGGCTATTTGTTAATTGTCCAAATGTTTACACATGAGCAAGTATCTAGCTAAACTTTTCCCATTCCAATACGCATATTGCTCTTTGTGGGCTGGACTGGGCTCCCGCTTTTATTTCTGTCCGAAGCTGCCCCTATTCAATTCCATGGCCCCGCTTGTCCTGCATATTAAAAGAGACCCGTAAATAAATAAGCATATTCAATTTTGTATGGAACGTGAATGGTATCGAAATGTTTAACAAAATACGTAATACGTGACCGTGCAGAAATGGTCACTGAAACAGAAACAGAAGCAGAAACTGAACCACAACCAGCGAAAGCCACATCGTCAGAAGCTTCACAAGTTTCTGTTGCGGTTTGACACTTCTTTACACAGAAAGAAAATACCTTGATTAAAATTAAATGGTAGGAAATTATTAAAACTTAAATAGAAACAAGAATTTTTGGTTTTAGTATACCATTTTAGTTCAATAAGGCAGAATAAAAATGTATGTGTAAAAACTTGAAATAATAAATAGTAAATGCATGTTTGTTATTTTTATGATAATTGTTTGTGGTCATGTTAACATTAAAATTTATTATAACAGTTTGAAACGGACCCTAAAATGAGAATATGACAATGGATAATGTCATATCGACACTCAAAAGTGCATATTGATTATTTCGAAATATCAATCTTCCGATCTGCTGATATTTCACACACAAAAATATACAATTCCGTAGATTGAAATGAAATTATGAAACCCGAAATCTTATCTTGGTTATAAATATATATTATATATAGCATTATTTTCAGTGCATCTGCAAAATGTTTATATTTAGGCACGAAGTGGTTGGCTTTCAAGGAGCTGCAATGCAGCACCGACAATTGGCAGGACATTATGATTTACTTGGCCGTCGTGGCCGGATTCCTTGACTGAATTATTTACTTAATTGGCCCCCAAAGACGTACGAGGGCATATCAAATGTCAGAGTTGGAGTAAACAACGGGCTGAACCGCGTTACACAACTGTCAAAACCACATAGATGTGGCTGTGGCTGAGTGGTTGACATTCAGATCTGGGGGAACTGCAGCTGAATGGAATGGGATGACATTGAAATGCGCCACAGCATGACGGAAAATTCGATTTGAATTTCGAATCAGTTTCACATTTGTAAGCTGAACATTGTTGATTGCTTTCTACTGCCAACTATCAAATGAACCAGCATGATGAGTTGATTTGATTTCGAGATTATGCGGGAAACATTGTTTTTGACTCGAAAATTTACATGATTTTAATTAGGATACCATTATTTTTGGGGGCTTCCCTTTGATGGGAGTACAATGGTCAGCATTTGGCAGGACAATGTGGAATTTTTGTGGCCCCGGTAACCCATTTTGTACTCCTTTGTTCGTACTTACTAACCGCTTGCTTACCTTTTTTCCAAATCCCCCATTGTTCTTAGCAGCTTATTGCTGGTTGTGTAATTTAAAACTTTTCCATTTACCCCTCCAGCAAACGGAATTCAATTTAAAGTTGAGCTCTTCAAGGATTAACCTTGAACCTGCAACTGGCTGCACATGCTGCCTTTTCTAATTCTATTTTCAGTTCATTAAGCGGGATTTTCAGCACGTTATTTACGCTGCGCAGTTGCCAAGGAACAACTTAGTCGATGGCTCGGGAAAAGCAGTTGGCACAATTCCCGACTATAAGTGCTCCACGACGTGCTGACATCCACATCTCCCATCTCCCTTCTCACATTTCCCATCCCAGCGATTCATCTCATTTAACTTTGCCAAGTGGCGTTTGTGTTGCTCCATGTGTTGCAATTAGTTTGTCTGCCTTCATAGTGCAGCGTCTTAAGTTTTAAAGCCCCGAAGTTTATTAAGTCCCAGTTCGGTGCCGCCTGCTTCTCCAAAGGTGTTCGATTGCAAGCCGAAGTTTAGCCCCAGATCCTGTAAGGACTTTCTAATATATTTACCACTCCCAATGGGATAAGTTGTTGAGCAATGGAAATGTAAGCTTAATTGGGATACCGAGTGCAAAGGAAAAGTTTTAGTTGCACATTGAAATTCGTATTATGGAAAAGTCGAAAGATAATATGCAATGAACAGAAGTCTCTAATTAAAATAAGCTTTGAATAGACATTTGGTACACTTAAATGTGATTGAAATTCTCAAATTGAAATAAATCCTTTTCATAGAGACTGGACTGTATTAAGGCTTAATAACACAGTATTTAATGTTTACTTTCAACTTTAGTTTGCGGTTTACATAATAACAATTGCATGTGCATATGAGCATATGTATTTATATAACAAATGAAACGTAACTTCGTTAATTCAAAATAAACCACAAAATAAACCACAATATGTAATTTTCGATTGTTGTGAAGGCTAGTTTATGTAATTGCATTGCTTTCATAATAAGGTTATTAAATGAACTAAAATTTAACTGGTTAGTTTGTTGTCAGAATCAAACTTGTCGCATAAGAGACTGTTAGCATTCGCTTTTCCTTTCTGCCAAACCCAAAATGCCAAAGCAAAAACACAATATGTAAATTAGTCAGTCAAAAGGCAACAGTGTAGCCCACGTAATAATTGCCTTTGTGCTGCTTTGGCAGCTTAATGAAAATTTAACAAAGGTAAATGTAACTGGAAGCTTATCTTTCGGTTAATCGAAAACTCCACAGCCCCGGGCATCGAGCAAACTACACGGAGACACGCAGGGCGGTGGGTGGTCCAGAGTGGGAGTGGCAGGTAGTCGGTACCCAAACACATTTGTCAAATAACAAACAGCACAAACACACATATCCATAAGCAAACCCAAACCCATCGCGGCATACGTTCCGTGTTCAATTGTTTGTGCTGACAGCTAAATGGAGGAGGCTCAGTCAAATGGATGCTACCCCGTACCTTTTGCCATTTACACCGAAAAATACTTTGAAGTTAATGTTTAAATAATTAAAAAGCCATCTCAACAGACCCATTAACATTTGATAACCAAAATTTCTTTGATAGTCAAAAGTTTAATCCAATTAAAAATCTTTAATATATATTGACCTCTGTCAAAGAATTTTAAATTTAACAATTATTGTATAATCATGATGTGATATTTATATTTTAAAAATGAAATTCAAACCAAATTTATAATTTCTGGAATTTTAAATGAACAATCAATATCAGATTTTATTTTCCCGCTTACATTTTAGATAATATTTATGTTTTAGTACGGGAAACTCATAATATAGTTGTGGTTGCCCAAATATTATATTCTGTGTAAATAAAAGTTTTTAATTTTTTTTTTTGTGCATTTCGTGCTTTTTCAGCTTTTCAGGTTGCTGCCCACCGCACAACATTAGCATGGAAATTGTTAAATTGAAATTGTCATTCACATTTCCGATGCTTGAGTGGGCTTCTTTTTCGCTTGGGTTTCGGATCGCACAAATCACGAATCGATGTTTGACACGTCATGGCACCGGACTAACCCCTGTCACTTCACTTAGTCCTGATTTGGCTTAAATCCTAATTATACCCACCAGAAATGACCATAATTAGTGCGCAGGCTAGTTGGTAACTAGAAAATCGATATGATTGACCGAACTGAAATGGTGGGTAAACCAAAAATAAACACAAATTACAAGGACTTTGATTGAAGGCTGCTTCGGATTGACAGGCAGACAGACATTTAGGTAAGTCGCTGAGATTACAATTACCCCGGCCAAAATGGGCATTTAATTGAGCGTCTTAATAATTCTAATATCGCAGCGGTGGCGTGGCGTTGGCAACGCTAATTGGATTCCTAATTAAGCATACCGCCGGATATAGCGAGTTGTCAGGGAAACTTGTGGTTCGCAGGCCTGCAACTCGACCAATTATCGTTAACGTGGCGCTAATATAGAGTAGAGTGGGCTCCACTTCTTGGTCCAAAACGTGCCTCTGGAGATGCATCACTGCGGCATGACAATGGCATTGGCCCCGTGACTCCCGACCGGTAATTAAAACTCAATTATGCGGCTACAAAGTTGACAAAGTGGCCACGTCAAAGTAGATAAATTTCATTTACCGCCTGAAAGTGCCATCATTGCACTTGGGAAAACTTCGCTCTGCCATGCCGTTCACACTTGACGGGTCAAAGCAGAGATTGCACGGCGCGGCGATTGCAATTTGCCAAACTTTCCAATCACAAGTTGTCTCAATAATTGAGCACATCGAGTAGTTAGGACGACGACAGGGTATGTATGCGCATGTGACGGGATGAGGATCCTGCGGCGAATGCCTTTCGCATTCCCAATGAGGCATTGGCGTCCCCGGAACGTGTCCTCCCAGCAACAAGTACGCGATTCCAGCGTAATGCATCAATAAAAAAAATAGGAAAAAGAGGATATCTGCCGGTGACGGAAATACCAGGAAAATCACATTTGGTCAAGGATACGTCAAGCGCACAGCGATTTCTGTTTGAAAATGTTATAGCACATTTTAGTTTGTTATAAAATCTGGAATTCGTCTACAAATATTATTTACCAAGTTGGTCTCATTGCTTTCAAACATTCGTTATAATTTAAATATAATTACTCAGCTAAATACATTTTTAAATTATTTGAATTTTAACTTATGATATGATTTATTAACATAAGATTAACAACAAATAAATCGAAACACAAGAAGAGATTATTGCAATGGAATAAGTTTAAAGGAAGAGTTTAAGCAGAGAAAACCGTATACAGTAAACAAACCAGTGATAATTTGGAACTAAATATATCAAGTCTGCACTTTTATTTTAACTCAATAATATAGACTAAAAGAAAATCTTAAAAAAATAGTTCATAAAATATTTGTCATAATATTTTTTCCCAAACTCAGCAAAGACATTAGAGGGTATAGAGGAGCCAACTTGTTAAAGCCGAAATTGTTCATCGAGATATTTATGTTGTTGCCTTGTTGTTGGCTGCTCTTGGACGAATTCATTTACTTGACGAATGTGTCCGTGCAGGACGAAGGTCCAACGCTTCTGGCTTCATTAATATTTATAACTTGGCCTTTCTAGCAGGAGCTCTAAGCTTAGCCAAAGCCGTAATAATTCCCCCGACCACGCAATCTAAATCAGCCCGCTTGGAAACTCCGTTCCGAAGCTGAAGACAGCCACTTGGCCCGCTTAACAATTTCAATTTCACTTTCAATCTAATCTAAATTACATGATATGCGCACAATTTGAACGCTAATGAGCAAGGAATTTGCGGTAAGGCGGTGGCGGTGTAACGCTGCGTATGCGCAACATATTGCGTGTGAATTTTAATTAAAAACTTTTCTCACTTTCCAACCAAGATAATCTGTATCCCCGACCCTCCCTCCGTTTCCTCAAAATCTCCCACAGCGAATCCGAATCGGATGTCCTTTCGTGTTGGCTGCTGTTGTTGCTGTTGCTTCGATTGCATCGATTTTCTGCTTACTTTGAACACCATTTGAAAGAAGCTTAAGCCTGTTTCTGTTATTTGCACTACCTTCGGGCAAAACCTGATTCCTTGGCCAGCAAACAGAAGCTGGTTGGCTGAGGAGTTGTGGAAGTAGGGGTAAATATTTATCTATAATCACCGTAATGCGACTAAGGAGGTTAACGCTGGCCATTTGATTGTACAAATAAGTATAGCTTATGCCATTTTTTTAGAGCTTAAACACGTTTTGTATGGGACTTATTGACCTTGTATCTGAATACATAATCGAACAGAAAAACTCGAGCTTATAGTTGGTTATACATTTCTTCAACTTTAAACTTAAAAGCTTATTAAATATTAAAGTTAAAACTAATCGATAAAACATTTTAAACTAAACATTTCTTTGTTTAGAAAAAGAAAGATAACAGTAGAAACCGAAAAGAAAAAAAAACATTTAAAACTGTATTGAAGTATTAAAAAAATTATGTTGATAGACTTGGATCTTAGATATTTTTCACTATATTTTTGTAATAATAGTTAAGTTGCAGGACATTCAGAATTCGTTAAGCTCTTTCTGGCCTCTGAACTGCTAATTTGGTTTTAATTTACACTTAATTATGTGCATTGCTGGGGCAAAAGTGCAACAGATTGCTTCGTGGGAGTTCCATTAATTGTCCTTTGTTGTGGCATCATTATACCTCTTCCCCTTCGCATCTCTGCCCCAATAACACATTTCCAAGTTGCTGGTCGGGTTATTTAATGTGTGCTCATGTCGGAGGAGATGGGGTAAATTGACTTATGACCAGAACTTTTAAAAGCAGTATGAGATAGGTAGCAAGTCACTTAGCTGGGCAAACCAATTGACTTATGTCAAAAAGTTCCGTTAATCGATTATGAGGCATTCGAATAATACATGAGTAATGCAATTAATTAGAAGAATTTAGTATTCTCTCGGCCTAAGGCGCTACATGATTAACTTCCATGGCGATTGTTTTGTTTTTTTGGCCCAACCACTTGCTTGATTCCTTAGTTGGCTGCTCTTTTTGTGGCCAAGAGAACGCTCTTTACTGTTTGGAATCCCAATATTCCACATTCTCTCTGCCTTTTTGCCACGCAGTCGCAGCTAAGTTATTCCGAAAATAAAGCAGCCGACCTGTGGACGTTGCGTATACGCAGAGTTGTCGACGCCGTTCGTTTGGAATCACTGTTCAGTCGCTAGCTGGACGTGATGTTGGCCGGAAGGGCAGCACGGCAAAATAAACTATAGACTCATCACAACAGAACAGCTGAGAACTGAAAGCCGTTGGAGAAAGAGGTGTTCGTGCCGCTGAAACAACAAGTATCCACAGTACTTTCTCTTTCGGTCGAGTGTCCAAATTCAAATCCAAATCCCAATCCAAAAGTGTGTGCGTGTTAGCCAACAAAAATCCGAGTGCGCGCGTGTGTGTGTGCCGTGCGCTGTATTTGGATGCAAATCAAAGCGCAGCTCACCTGAAAAGTATGCTTTAAATTTCTACTATCGCCCGCTGCTCCGCTTTGTGTACTTGTTACTCTGGAAAGTTTTTATTTAACGGCCTGGGCGCATTTACATAAGTGAACTTTGGCATGCGCGCGGTCTGCTCCACATGACGCTTTAGCTGATGTAGCCGTAACGACGACGACGACGACGACGTTTGCACTGAATAATTAATGCAATCAAGCAATTTGAACCCGTTTCGTCGTGGAGTGAGCCAGTGCCAGTGCTAGAACGGTTTCAACGTGGCCATAATCACTGAAGTCACTCAAAAGAGTTCAAAACAAACGAAAACGAAAAGAGATAACCTGACCAAAAATTCGCTAAATACACGAAGCCTGAGGAACAAGGAGGGGAGACTATATTTTTGGAGAGCACTATACCATACTATACTATACTATACTACCGAGAGCCTACTATATACTTAGTGCTAACTGACCACGCATATTCCAATCATAAATTATCGTGATAAAAATTCTTAGGCGCTGAAAGCCCATTTCAATTTTCACCCAAAAACGCTAGAAGAAGAATTGCCCGTGTACGAGAAGGAGAAAGATATTGAGAGAAAGAGAGAAAGAGAGGGAGACACTGTCTGCAGACCAACAAATTACTAATAATAATTTTCAGATTTAAACGACAACAAAAGCGAGGCAAACAAACATCTGCTGGCCACGCAAGAAACATATACAAATAAATGCGGGTATATAGCAAAATGTAGACAGCTTGGCAAATATATTTCGATTAAAATATAAACCAAATTGAACTGGACAGAGCTTTGACACGAAAACCAAATCGCTTGCCAAGTGTCTTCGCCAACGGATTTCACACACACATTATGCCCGATTATTGTGGCAACAATAGAGATAAGATTCGCAATTTTGGGAAAAGCGTTTAAGTGGTTGGGTAAAAGAAGCCAACAGGTTGTCGACAGCAGATAAGAACGACATTTATTTAAATTGGTAAGTCTAAATCAGAGTGAAGTGGAGAGAAAATGATAAATAACAAAATAGCATTTGATTTTACCCTAATTGGCAGAAACGTTTGATTTAGAAGTTTATCTAATGGTAACGAAATGTTTGCTTTTTGATAATATTTAGCTGAGAGCTTTGGCTTAAAGTTTTAAAAGAGTGTTGGCATGAACACTTAATTTAAACTAAATTTGAACTCATAAATTTTGAATAAGCTAACTAATAGCTTACAATCTTTTGAATTAAAAACAAATTTGTGATAAAAAAAAATTCTTTGCACATTGAAAGAACCAACAACTTAAAACAAAGAATTAACTTAAACTTTCGACCATGATTTATTTAAGTTAGCACCTTTGAACTTTAATTAAAACACGACTTTTCAGTTAAGGAATTAAAGTGTCAAGAGGGAATTTTCGCCGCTCCTCCAACTGTCACTTTTTTCGCAAAGGTGCTGAACGTGGCTCGCTAAACCCTCCATCCATTATCCCCGTAATCCAACTCCTCACGAGATGCCATCGTCAAATCCAATTCCCCCGAGCAGCGGCAACATGTAAATGCTGCTGTAGTTCCGCTCGTAACATATGTGTGGGCGAAATGAAAAGTTCGCAAGGAGTAAACTGTAAAAATACTGACCATGTCTCAAAGTGCCATAAACAATTTTACAACATTTTTGCTGTCATAAGATTAAATGTGCATAAACTGGAGGGGCAAGGACAAAGGACGAGAAGTCCTCCACAGATGGAGGAAAACAAAAAAAATCTGTAGAAAGTGGGAAAAGTGGGAAAAGAAAAGAGAAAGCTGGGCAATAGAGCGCTGCGATGGGTGAAAGCGAAACAAAAGCAATAACTATAAAACAAACACGACAATTCGCTTCAACTTTGGGGCTACAAAAAATGGCTGAATACACACAGACGGAAACAAACCGACTTTATGGAGGAAAGAAAGCAACACCAAAAGCAGAATGGCACAACAACAGAGGCACACAGATATGCATACACTGGGGGAAACCCATGAAATCAACTACGCCATAAAGGTATTGATTTAAGAGTGCTATGTTTGGCAAGGGTACACTACAAAATACAATTTAATAGTAATAGTGCTTAGGTCTCAACATATTTTGATATTAAAAACAAAAGATGATATGGGATGGGATTTATTTATTATAAATGATATTACAGCTTAAACAATAAAGATAGTACCACCTGACAGGGCCACCATATAAGGTCGATTTAAAGGAAGTTAATCATAAAATTATATTATTGTAGGTTGAAACAGTTTTAAAACAAATTTTTTAAATAACAACTACATTTTTTTGAGAAACCAAAGTTAATTTTTTGTTTTAAAGATATAGGCCTAAAACAATTAATTTTAGACTCCTCTATTAAGTTATTTATTCAAGATTAAACTACATTTAAAGATAAGAAATTTTTGATTTTAAATCTTGATTTGAGTCGCACTTTTTTTGCTGTGTACACATACACATGCTCATATGCATTCACTGCGAGCTTCTTTTTTATGGCCGCAGGCGGTGGGTGGTCGGTACGGCTGCATAGGTATTGTTACGGGTCGACGTGGCTATAAAGGTATGCAGCAGGCAACAGACGACAGCATCCAATTACAAAAGTGAATATTTCGAGACTTGTTGGTTTGACTCCTCCTCTCGGTCTCCTTCCATGTTGACCTTAACATTTATTTCATCTGCTTTCTTCTCCCGTTTTTTTTTGTTGGTTTTTGTTTTTTTGTTGCTGCCTTTAAGTGACTTTCAAGTTGTTGTTGGTGCCGCTGTTGCTTGTTGCTGTTGCTGTCGCTGACCTGATTCTGATTTCTTCTCCAGTGGCACGCAAACCAGACCACCAAAACACCGGGGCAATTCCACAAATGAAAACATTTCACAGCGTTTTTTTTTGGGTGTGGGAGGGGTTCATGGGGGAATAATGAGTGGGCACGCGACCGTGCCCACTTGAGCACGTTTTACATGAACTGTCGAGCCAGCCGGTGTTGATGATGGCATGCTAATAATGACCACGACCACCTTGCTGAATGGCAAAATAACAGCAGCACAAAAAAAAAAAAGAAAAACCACCAAAAAAATGTTTTCTGCTTTAGCATTTATGCATGGCCTGCCTGCCTGCCTGTCGTTTTTACACATTATTCACGCGAAAATCCCCCGATGGCTATCGATGCTATCCTGCTGTTATTTGTCTTTGGGGCTTTCTCCCCTCCACCGAAAATTCCGAGTGCCAACAAGTGTCCGCTTCGATGTTTGGGCAGCGAGTGAAATTTAATTAGATTTACGGCTGCTTTCTCCATTAAGCACTGTTTGCTCACACGCCCACCCACGGCGTATACGCAATGTGCTCGCACTTAAACACACAGGAAGCAATCACCTGCTGTTGGCCAACAAAGAGCACATTGTCCCTTTGCCTTTTGTGTCATGATTTTTGGGCACTTTGTATGCCAGCCAACATGTGTCAGGCGGTCTAAGTTCCACCTTGGCTTTTGGCTCTTTTCAGCCAAAAAAAAAAAATGAAATGAAAAAGGAAGCACTGAAATGGCAGCACGTCCTGTGCGCCCTATGACGTGTGGCAATCACAAGGTGGCTCAATAAAGGACGAATCGAATTTCTGGTCAGCTCGACTGAGCTCTGACTATCAAAAGCCAGCATTTTTGAGTGATATGCCAGCTTCCCGGAGCCTACAGCTTTATTGTCTACCCAATTTTCCCCCCTTTGCCAGCCAGTTTTGATTAACTGTCAGGTTGGCTAAGGGAAAGTTATGGGTTTCGCTCATGTCGGGAAAACAAACAAAAATATTTTGCACAGTAGACCCTCTGTCAACAGAAACCGCCGTGTTGTAATTGGATATGTGTTCCCTAAGGTTAGCTAAACAAACACACTTCTCGTATGGTGGATTTTGCAAATGGGTCGAACTTTGGTTAACCTGTATAAAATTTTGTAGTTTTAGAAGCATTTAAAAATAAAAAACATTTATATGCTATTTCAATAAAATAATCGTACAGTTGTATATAAGAATGAAATTATATTAAATATATTATAAATTATAAAGAAGATAATTGAAACTAATTTAGTTTTTAATTGTCCAAAACATATTCTTAGTACAAAAAACGGGAAATATTTTCTAGCAGCTTTTTCATTCTTCCATTTCAAATCGCCAGAAATAATATATCCAAGCAGTTATTTTTGTGGAATGACTAGGAAAACAAAAGCATTCCTCCTGCAACGGGGAAATTGAAGTGGCGGGCAGAAAAAGGCCGTTAAGGAAATTGCAAAGTTAATAAAAGAGTAGTCGACGAGGCTTTGCGGTTTGGCATTTAGCTTTAAACGCGTCATTAACTGCTTAAATAGCAACATGTGCGATGTGTGCTGTGGGTGTGTGTGGGTGGTGTGCGGGACTCTGAGTGTGTTCATTATCACCTGTCCGTCCGGGGCGCACTCAGACAAAGCGAATATGATAACCGTGGGGGAGGCGAAGGACCTGCCATTTCCCGCAGGATGCTGACATCGCACAACGTACTTCTAAGTGCTTCATCTTGTCTGAATAACATTCGGGGCAGGACCTGGCCAGGATGAGAGGCATTTACCTTATTCCAGTCCCCCAGCTACAGCTACGGCTCCCAGATCCAGCTCCTTTTCCCATTTCCCTCACCAGAAATGAGCTGGCGCATTTATGGCAGCCATTTTCGGGACGAGCAACTGGCATTTAGTGCCCCGCCAGAATTCCTGTCTGCCTGCCTTCATACGTATTTAATGAACTTTGTTTCTTGTTTCAAGCTCGCCTAAATAGCTCTTCTTGGCTTCGGGTTACCTTTGCCCAACTGCCATCTGCTTATTTATGATTGCCCCTGCAAGAGTAAAATGCATATTTACGAGGATGCCTATTTTCGGGCGGGTTTCTTCTGCATTTCAGAGCGTTTTCTGGCATTTTATTGATCCAAGTCTCTGAGTTATGAATTTTGCTCAGCCATAATAAACTTAAAAACTCATTTTGCATGCTAAATGCATAAATTATGTTTTCTCCATTCCTATCTTTGACAGCTATACATACATACTGCTTTTAAAAAAACAAAACTGGAGAGCCCACAAATTGAAGTGCGTTAACTAAAAGTTAACTTAAAAGTTGGCTAATTAGTTTTTTAGACAGAGTATAGCATTTCATAAGGTCATAAATAAAAACGATGTATGCTTTTTCCAAATAAAAGCTGACTTTGTAAAGATAATTTTATATTTGTATACAAATGCACGATGCAAGGTAAAAGCACGCAATAAATATGTATCTCTAATTTGTTAAGCTTTTGCCGTCCTATATTGTTCCAAAATCCATTAAGCTGTCCAGAAACAATTAGAATAAATCCCCATTATATTTTCCGAGAATTTTCCGGGATAAAGACATAAAATGGCAAAGTGAGGTTTATTGGAATTTGTTATGAAACAATTATTCTTCACAAATACGCTATAACTTGGGTTTATTGACTGATAAAAGTTTGTCCATCAGCTGTCAATAAATTGTATCGCCTGCTAGAGATTTTCTTTGAAATTCGAAAACAATGAACTCTCGCTGATTTCACGATGAATTTGCAAAATTGTTGTCTTCGAGTGTGGCCGCACATAATAAGAATATATTTTTTAATGATTTCTCAGCTGTCAGTTTGTCGTCAAGGCCGTATCGATTTGGCACCACGAAGAACTCATCGAGTGTTTTACCTTCGAGCGGGTATCCGTTTCCTAGGAACGCTGCGAAAACATTTTCCGCCACTCTGCAGGTTGACAACTTTTCATGTTTTCAATTGAATTGACTCCATCTGCGTTCTTATCGGCTCGAATTCAACTTTTCATAGCTCTGCTATTTTCCAAAATATTTTTGCTTTGCCACTTTGCGGGGTGGGTGGTTATACATTTATACATTTATTTATTTTTTCTTGGCTTGTTACTCTTGTTACGGTCGTTAGCCCTCGGGGGCGTGACGGGGGCGGAGGCGTGGCACTTGAGCTTAGCCTGCTCAAGAACGATTTGCAAGAAACATTTCAAAATGTCAGGCGCAGCTACGAAATGAATGCCAAGCGAAATGGCAAAAGCAAAAGCAAAAGTAAAAGTGAAGTTCAATTTTTTGCACCAGCTCAGCTCAAATTTCTTAGCCTAGTTCTTGGCCGAAAGTCGACTTTTCAGCCATTACCCGTCAGGGTCAACAAGAAACGGCAGTGATTGATTGACTAATGCCTCAATTTGCCTGTCTTCCGCGCTGTTTACATTCGGAATCTATTCAGCTGTTTACGCGCAAGCCAAACATTTATTTTTTAATGCGCAAACCATGGAAAATGGATTAATTTTATTTGGAATTCTGTTTGATTTATTTGATTTATTGTTGCCGAAGAGAACATAAAGGGAATTTTCGTAAACCGATTTTGAAAGCGGAGATCAATTTAAATCGATTTGATAAACAAAACTTTTTTTAATGTTTAATATACACTTTTTGTTTGTCTTATTGGTGTTTTGCGTAGTTGGTGGAGCGGAAATTGCGTCAATCAATTCAGCTCACCCCCTTTTTGTTTCGAAGCTACGCAAGTCAAGCGTTTTTAAGGCTTAATGAGCCGTGACTATAACCTCTTTTCAGTGCAAAAAGTAAGCAAACAAACAAAATGCATGAGGAAAATTACTCAAAATGTCAGTCGAGTCATTTAAAGGGCAACATCACCCTCATTCTCGCCCTCTCATTCCCTTTTTAGCACCAGGCTGCTGTAAGAAAACTAACAAAGTGCTCTAATCGAGCCAAGGGGCAATTGCGGTGCTGCTCCAGCTGCATTTTCCTCCTCCAAATCCCTGCTCCCCAAACACACTTCCTCGATGGTGTGATGGCATACTGAACAAAAATATCCTGAACAAAATACAGGTTGAGCTAGAAATTTGAAGTTTATCAGTATTGGGGTAACAGAAATCGGTTAAATAACAATAGCATTGTTTTAAATTTAAAATTAATTTATTGTTTAACTTATGATAGTATATTAGATTGATAGTATTAATAGAGTTTTTCATGTTTTTTATGCTAAAGAGTTTGTTCCTTTATTATTATACAAAAGTACATACTTATATAAGAATAATTCTATTATTTTTAACCTGTGCACTTTATATAAATGTCAATTAATAAAAAGCAAATATAATACGAAATATTGATGATTTTCACTCGAATTTCATGGTGCAAGGATTAAAATCAAAGCTTTTTGTCTGTTTTCTTTTTTTTTTACGAAAGTACATAACTAACAAGTAATAAAGAACAAGCTAATAAAATTAAAACATGATCAAATTAAACATGAAATGAAAATTTGATTTTAAATTTTCCAAAAAATTAGCTTAAAAACTTGAAACACATAATGAAATGAATACATTGTAGTTTTAAATTATTTAATGTTACAGTAGTTTTACTTTTGTTAGTTCTATGTATACATGTTTTATAATATTATAAATTATTTTAAGCTTTCACCTTTTTTTCTGTGCACTTCCTATAAGGTAGAGAAGGCTGAGGCAGGGGTGGCCCTGGGAAGTGGGCGTGGCTCCGTGTTGACGCATGTTGTCTATGCCTTTGAATGGCTGCCGTGGCTGTTGGTGTGTAATTTGCAATGCAGAAAAACCAGCAAGGCACTAAATCCAAGTGTTTTTTTTTGAGGGAAGGACGGCGGGGGTAAGTCCACTGGTGGCAGCATAAATATTCAGCGAGAAATGTCATATTTACATTTAGTCTAGGCAGGCAGCTAATCCGGCACCGTGGGATGCCCCCGTTGGGATGGGTTCCCCTGGCCACAATCGGTTATCTGCCCCCGGCTGACACTTGGCCGTCATTCATTCGGCAGCTTATCGCAGCAGCAGAAGCTCAAATAAAAAGTCCCCGAATCGTTTGTCTGGGACTCGGCTATAAAAGCTTCGCTGGTTCACAGCTGAAAGCATCAATCAATTGCCGTCACCGAGCAAAGATGCAACTCAATCTTGGAGCGATTTTTCTGGCGCTGCTGGGAGTAATGGCCACCATGGCCCCAACGGTCCTGTCAGAACCTCATCGTCAGCAGGGACCCATTTTCGACACGAGGCCGTCGCCCTTCAATCCTAACCAGCGAAGACCAGGCGGAGTTTATTGAAGAGTACTGCTGCTGATGTCGTTAACACATAGAGCAAACTAATACAATTAAAGCAAAACTGAACATCAAAGCCTGAAACTGTGTAATTTCATTAATTGTACGCTGATGGGGCAAAGCGTACAGGTGACTGGAGGGCAATCAGCAAACGACTCTTACGGAACAAGAATTATATAGGGGGGTGTACAAACTTGAATAGTTCTTCTTGTCATGAATACTAATTGAAGCTATGGTGTGCAGAACATTTGAATGCAATTTAATTTGCATTTGGCATCTGCTCGGCACTCGGGGCGTATGAGTAATCACAGTTGCCATCGATTGCCATTCGCAGTGTATACTACACACTTGTTCTATATGTATGTGCATATTTAGATGCGAATAAAAATTGAGTACGCGCAAACATTTCAATGAGGTTCACACACAAAAACGACAATTTATTCCTCACCCTCTGCTTATTTCTATTTTCAGCTGCGATCGAAGAAAAGCGCTAAGAAAAACACTTGCAAAAATTAGCAGCAGCAGCAGCTGATGGCGAGAAGCGGTGCGGGCGGCCATTGATCTATAAATAGTGTTTTGAACACTTTCTGCGCGTGACAGCTGTGACAGCGGTGGCGGCCATGACGTCATTGGCTGGATAAGACACGTCACGGATGCGGTATAAACTGGTCTGGCTGGGGCGAATAAAAAGCATATCGCGCATACGCCGCATTTACCCAAGGCAATTAAAAGAGCTCGAGTGTTTTGGCGGAGCGCGCCATGGCAGCGATATGATAATATCAACAGCCGCAACATGCGTAGCAGCAGCAGCAGCAGCAGCAGCAACAACAGAACTAGGAGCAACATCTGCAGCAGCAACAATAGTGCGACAAGCAGCAACAGCAACAGCAGCAGCAGCAACATCAGTAGAGCAGCCATGAGAATCGCGAGAAAACACAGCAAGAAGAAAGAGCGGCGGAACACAAACAAAAATTGTCAAAATATTTCAATGCTTACAGCTGCTCGAGTCTCAGTCTAAATTCGTCGTCGATCGGTCGTAGTTCCTGTTGTTGTTATTATTATTTGTTGTGTGTGTTGTGTGCCAGCGACAGAAGAATAAAAATTGCAAAAATTTAAGGAAGTGCAACTGAAACGACTCGAAACGAGCCCTGAGCCCTAAGCCCAGTAACGAAACGAAACTTAACCAAAAAACTTAACCAAAAACCAAAACCAAAGCAAACCCAAACCAAAAACCAAACCGAAAGTCAACTCGTCATAACACATTCATGTGCCACATATGTAAGCCCAGTGAATCGGACAAACAACAGTGCGTGTGTTGTGTAAACAAACAAATATTTGTGCTACATTCAAATTACAGCGAAGTACAGAAATGTCAACCCAACGACTCGATAATAATACAACATCGCTGCAGATTTTCTAAACGGTGAGTTTATTTCCACTTAATGAATAATGTATAATGCCATTTCATTAGGAAAGCATTTTTCGCTTCTATTTCAAATGATTTAAATTATTTTGGTTCTTTATTAGGTATTGTTTATCTGATTTCGTGTTTAATTAAGATATTTTGGCTTATAGTTTCCTCTGCAAAACGTTGCATTTTTAATTTTGGTTTTAAATTTCGTGTTTGAACGCAGGTTACAGAGCCATTAGTTTGGCTTAACCATTTTTTTTTTTATTTTATTCGATTTTTATATTCTGTTACCTGCCTTTTGGGTAGGTTTTCCACCAGCGATATGGACAGTTGCTGTTTAATTATCCTAATGTATATTCCAACCCCGAAACCCGCACGGGGCCCGAAAATGTCGAATTTTTGGAGTGTGTCAGTGTGTGTGTGCATGTCAGACGGAATTTCAATTCGAGTGGGGACCCATAGCCATCCCAGAAACCCAACCCTCTGCGCCAGGTTTTGCTGCTCGGGTAGCTCCGCAACGGGGGCCCACGTTGCGAATACGCAATTTGCGTTGAAGCTGCTCCGTGTTTCGCTTTCGCCAGCCTGCTCGAACGTTTGCTCATAAATTGAGTTTACTCTTTTCGACAGCTTTGTTTGCCTTGCTTTCGAAGCTTCCCCCATCTGCTTCGCCTAATTTCCTTTTGCATAAGTATCACATGTCTATGCTACCTGTATCATTGTGTTTTTCTTCCCTCTGCCTCTGATGGTTCAGCTCATTTCAATGTGCAAGGGAATTATGGCGAATTATGGCTCACACAAATCAGCACAATACTTTATTGTTGTCCATGCTCTCTCGGCTGGAGTACAGAAACGCTGGCTCAAACGAGATTGATTGAGCCATTAGATGAAGGACTTTCCTCTTGATTGGCAGTGGAATTAAAGTGAGCTAGTTAGTACCTTGGCTAAATGGCGAATTAAAAAGACATGATCGTTAACTTGATGTTTTGCTTTAATTTGTTTTATAGCAGTTCAACTTTAAGCTGCACATTGCTATAATCATTTTAAAAATAAATATACATTTTTCATAAGGCTCAGCAATTTCTATGGCCTTACCTTTTTGCTTTTGTTTTTGTAGCACGCACGAAAGAATTTTTGATATTTGAATTTTCACAGCAAGCCAAAATAACTACATCCCTGTATTGTATTTATTTAAATGTTTTTCAATTGAAGGACTAAAATACTATTAAAGCGGTTTTATATAAAAGTGAGAAGCAAGGACCAATGTTGTCAATATTCATGAATTTAATTTATTTACATTCTAATAAATCCAACAAAGAGTTAGTAAAACATTTTGTGTAATAATAAGCTGGGTCATACATAAGTGCCAAACCGAGCTGCATGTTTTCCTACCGAACCGCAATTGTAGTTGAACAAACCAAATATTTACTTGTATGCGTTTAAATTTAATTAAGACAGAAAGAACATCTCTTAAGGCCCTTAGTTTGAGGTGGAATTTAAAAGCAGGGTCAAAGGCACCCAAGCAAGTTCCCTTGATCTTAGCATTTTTTCGTATTTTCGTAGCCAGAGAAGCAAACGAAGAATTTGGTTAATTTGTATTCTCATAGCGGGCAGCGAATACCTCGGCGTGCAGACCCACTATAATACATTTGTTTATATGCTTTTAAATATAAATATGTGGCCCGTGTTCTGGGCTCACTGCCATGTAATTATGTATGTCTCTGGCCGAGAGCAAGTGCATCATCGCATGGCATCGCATGGGCGCCTTCACATTGCTCCTCTTCGCTGTTTTTTTTTTTTTTTGTTTGTACTATTCTGGCCCGCCTTGACAATGCACTTGAGTCAAGTTTGCTTCCTCTAGTTGGCCGGCTTTTCCTGGGCATTCTCGGCATCTTTGTATCTCGGTATCTCAGCATTTCTTCTGCCAATATTCAGCTAGCCAAAACGAGGGGTTTCACTGCCTGTTTATTTATAACATTTTGTTTGCTGCTGTCGCTGCTGCTGCTGCTGTCGCTGCTGCTGTTGTTGGTTGCCTCGTTCTGATAAGAGAACTGGTTTCATTGTTTTCTGTAGTTAATTAATTTTAATATAAGTAGTTGCCATTTTCCCTTTCATGGCTTGACGGCTGCTGCTGCTGTTTGTGCATTTTCGCAAAATTGCTTTCGGTTGGATTTTCCAACAGGGGGTAAAATGCTTTTAAAATGCCAGTCGTCGGAAAAGGAAAAAGAGGGAGGAAATTCCTCGGTGCCCCGGCTTTTATAACTATAAGCCGGAGACTGGAAAACTTTCCCTTTGGCCGCCCACTTTCACTTACGCTCACCCAGTTTGATTGATCAATGTTGACAGATTTAACGAGCTGGTAAAGTGCAGCAAAACAATTCAATTATGTGTGTGTGTGTGTTTGCGGGTGAAAATAGGGGGCGGATGAAAAGGAAATATTTGCGTACCCCATCGGATAGTGTCATCGGCAGCAGTTCCTCTTTCTTGTTCGCTTTTCCCCGCTTTTCAACCTTCGGGCCCCCCACCAAGTGGCATCGCATTAAATATGGGGAATTATTCATGCGCCCGCCCCTATCTGGCAGCTAATAAATAATTCACATTGAATTAAATTGCGTGATTTCTTTTCGGCTCGGCTCGCCTTGCCACAAGAGCTGTAGCCCCCCATTTATGAAATGCAATTTTTGGCTTGGCTTTGCTTTTCCTCATGCTCGCTCGTGTTTCCCTTCCCCACCCCCTCGAGCATTCTTCTTGTAAGTTTTCTTTTCGGGTTTTCCTCATTTTCACATACGCACACGCAAGGCCGCCGCTCGCGATATATGAATTTAATCTGCACCGATTTCCCGTGCCGCTGTGCGCGTAATGCGATTTTAATGCCGGCCAAGGACCCGCCCTCTCACATTTTGTGGGTGAATATTATCGGGTCAGTATCCATTGTATATCAATTATGCAAATGATAAATTTATAATGCAATTGAAAAATACGAGCTCCAGAGAGTCGGGTAGCCTTAGACGGAAATGCGGACGAGGATTTAAGAACAAAAAGGGATTTTTTTTTCAAAAGATGTTTAGGATCCCTGAAATTCTGTAAAGCTTAAATAGTTACATTTTCTGTTTCATATATTTCTATTTTTACATTAAATTTTTCCCTTAATTATGCTTTTATTAGAGACTATAAGCGTGCATAGCTATCTAGTTTTCTATTTGTGTAACATTTTTGATCATAACAATTATGTTTAAACGGAAAGTGTTTTGAAGTTAAACAAAATCACATTATCTTTATGTTGTTTTATATTGTCCATATACCTTCTTAGTTAAAAGGTTTTATACACCTTACATTGCAGCCTTATAATTTTCCAAGTTTTTGATAAACATAACATTAATTTGTCTACAATTGGAAAGCCCATCAACTTTGTCTGGCAGTTCAAGACAGTCGCATACTATAATCACTCATCCGGTTAATTCCGATCCGATAATTAAAGCGGCGTGTTACCATTGGTTATCATGAATATTTAATGCAAATTTAATTGATATGGGCCCATCGATTGGCCAATAAAATGGCATAATAATAAGCCTTGCATGTGGCGAGCCAGAAATCCACCCACCACCCCACTCACGAGTGGCTTCAACACGCACATTGTTAGTGGGCGGAACGGGTGGATCGACCAACTTTGGACTCAGGCTGTCATTGCCAATTCCTGTTAATTTGTGTTAGAGAACACCCCACTTATATGGCAAACTAAGGGGTGTCTGGGACTTTAGATGAAGAAGGTTAATGAAAGCGTATATGTTTTATAGTGGTCTTAAATCATAAATAAATAATTATAATCAAACATTTTCCTAACCAATTTTTATTAAAAAACAAAACTTTTGTAAACCTTTTTTGAAAAGTTTTTATAGACTGTTTTTAAAATGGTATACTATTCTTCAATGCTCGCTAAAAATCATCTGATTGGGGGTGCTACAGAAATCACGTGTGCTTTGAAAGAAGAATGCACTAAAAAATAAATAATTGATTAATATTCTATTATATTTATTTATTTTTAGAATATTTATAATAAGAACACATAAAACCCAAATTACCTTAAACGTCCTTAAATTGTCTACTATTTACAAATAATAAACTTAAATGTTTTGATATGTCTCTAAATTCCTAAAATGAATAGATTTTAGGTCATTTTGATTATGAACTTAAATCAGTTCCCTAATTTTATATAATTTTAGTTAATTTTGACAGGTTTTGTCATTTGTATTTTTATCACCATTCCTTAAATGTACGTTATTTTTTTTTTAAGTCGTTTTATTTTGTGTATTATTGAGTGCACTCTTTTGATTGGTTTCAAATCCCTAATAATTGCTGTGGCATCCCCATAAACAATGTTTAGATTGGTAGAAATAATACATATATGGGTAATGCGCACCCAAATGTTCTCATAACATGTGTTTTATTTACCACGAACATCGTTTGTTTACCCTTTTTCGTGTACCATTTGTACAGTTGGCACTCTGACAATTAAGCACCTGGCCTCTAAGTTGTTTGGGCCCTGGCCTTGGCCATGCAAAACCTGGCCAGAAATGTGCTCTCTGTCGAACTTTGTTTACCAACTTTTGGGCGGGTGGGAGGTCCATGGTTTGACCTAAATCCTGACCCTGGAGCAGGAACTTCTGTTCTTCCAGGGAAACGAAACAATTTAATGAGCAAAAAGATTCGCATGAATGAGTGACCAGCGCAAGGAAATGTTTTTAATGAGGCTGGCGTTTTTTCTTTCTGCTTGTGGCCAAACTTTTCTTTTGTGTTCTAAAACGTAACCTCCAGTAATTACAACTAATTTATCGTACTCTTGTTCTGTTTTATTCCCTACTTTCAGCATCGTCTTCAAGCAACGACAACATGCAGCGATCCAAATGACAGCACGTCCCCGAGAAATAAACTAAACTTGAACTCACTTTGTGATATACCCGAGTAGCAGAAAGTACGTTAAGTCCTTAGTTATAAACGAACCTAGGTACGCACCCTCTCTATTGTTTAGCTAACTTAAAGTAAAAAACTTTAGTTCGACACAACCCACAAAAGACAGACAGCTGACAGCACTGCTCACAGAGAACCCCAAAAAAGACAGACCCACCGAAACGCAGATTTTAGTACCACTTCACCGACTTCACAAACTTCACAAACCAAATAAGAAAGCCAACAGCTGAGATCCACTTAGCACCATGCCACATGGGGTATGTGAGGAATGTACGTAATATACCCCGCCGATGAGCTCATCTGTATGACCTATGGTTTCTTTGCGCCCCGTGTGAAACCGCGACCCTCACTCGACTGCCTGCCCGAGCCGCTGGTGCCCATCGAGATTCCCGCGAGATCAGCCCGATCAGCCAGATCAGCCAGCAATCCACTGGGAAGCAGCACCATCCTCAAGGCCCCAAGTAGCCCCACCACCACCACCACCACCGCCAGCAGCCATCAGCCCGCCGTTGTCCACTTTGAGGCCGGCCAGCCAGCACTAGCCTCTTTCTATCCAGGATCACCGCCTGCCAGCCCAGCCTCGCCACCGGAGTGCTCCAACTTTTTCAGCTTCGAGGAGCCGGTCCAGAGCCAGTTCCAGAACCAGTTCCAGAGTCAGTTCCAGAGCCAATCCCAGAGCCTGCCGCCCACACCCACACGCCGCACTTCGCGCTCGTCGCTGACCCACTCCAACAACTCGAATCTCTCGCAGCAGGGCTCCACCAAACGGAGCAGCCTACGGAGGAGCCACCAGCGTCCGCCGGCTGCGTCCATGTATAATGAGTATGATGAGGCCAGCAGCAGCGGAGCCACTGGACCAGGGCGAGCACCATTCCAGCGCAGCAGCGCCGCCTTCGAACAGGATGCGGGATTAGCAAGTGGAGGAGCAGCCCTAGAATATGGAGATCTCCGCTCGCGCAGCCCCAGCATCTTCCTGGAGCCACCCTCGCCGGATCCCACTCATGCCCACTTCGGACCGGGCTGGGGTCGACCCATGTCGCCCATGGATCTGCCCCCAGAGCGATCGTCGGGCAGCAAGTCGCCCACGGGCAAGTCCCGACTGCGGCCCAAGCTCCATCTGCCGCTGGGCAGATTGGGGCGGTCCAGCTCCTCGGACACAAGGGAGAGCAACAGACTGCGCGAGGATGTCCATGTGCATGTGGAGAATCCGGTGTTCAGCAGCGAGAACCTGCGCCACAACAACTTCGATGCATTCTTCGAGGCCCGCGAGCCGGTCATCAAGGTGCAGCCGCGTACGCCTCACACGGCGCCGGCGGACGGTAGTGGGCGTGGCTACTCGCCGCCCCTGGAGAACTATGCGGGCGTCTACGATTCGCCCAGGACGCGGAGTCCGGCAGGCAAGGGCGGTAGCGGGGGCGGTCTGTTTGCCCGCTCGCCTCGCGAACGGATGGCTGGCTCAAGATCGCGCAGCGCGGATCAGTGCGACGGAGCGGTGGGTGGAGCACCCGCTGGACATCCACCAGCACCACCCAGTGGCTCCAACTCGGCGGGCGGAGGCGGTGGGGGCGCTGGAGGCGGGGCCAGCTCGAGCGGAGCGCACTCCAAAGGTGACAGGTGCCTTCCAAGTCTTTTCCCGCACCCGCTAATCGAATCGTTCACAGTTCTTTTGCCGCGCGTCTCGTAGAGCAACCTAGAGTTGGTCGCCATAACATGCCACATGCGGTCTTGTCTTGGGTTTTTATTAGTTACAGGGAATTCGATTTGATTTGGGCATCAAACATAACCACCCAAACCAAATCGCATCCATACAAACCTGTGAAATTGAAATCCAAAACACTTCTGTCAGTAAAAAAGAAACGTTTCATCTGCAAGTTTGAGCTGCAGTTTTGAGTTCTTTTCTAGTTTGATATTGCCTTAAAATCATGCATTTATACTAAAGTATCCTTGGATAAAACTATTAGTCTTAGACACCGAGTTTAGACAAGAAAATAAGGGTAGTAAACCATTAAAGTTGAGTTATTAAAACTGTGTCTTCATATCTTGTTAAAATAAAAAGCATGTAATTTAATGTCCTTAAAAGTAGGTTTTCTGTCTAGCTAGTTCTCTAAGATTTAAATTCCTGAAAACAAACTGATAGGGCTTTATTATAAATGTTTGTACCCGATAACTGCTTGTTCTAAGGTACTTGTTTAACACACAATTAGACTTCAAGTGCAGATATCAAGTTAATTCGCAGTTAATTTCCAACTATTTGCTCTGTGGCTTGAATTTCATATTCCTGCACTGAAGCCTTTCAATTAGCTGTATTAGGAGCGCTTTCTATTACCAACTCGCAGAATCCGTACAATGGACTCTCTGGATTTGCCATTCGTAGTTTTTCCAAGGATGCCCAACCTTTGGCTCTGCCAGAGCGTTCGCTTTTCCCATTCTTGTGCCGTCCTCGCTTCGTTAACTTTCGGTACTAAACTCACATACACAAAGCTAAAAGGCGAAACGCGAACTTGAGGTGCTAAGGATGCTTGACTTTCCGCTCGCCATCTGCATATCCAACGTGCTGCCATATCGCTTGATCCGGGTCCACAGCTACTTCTCGCATGCATAATTGGATTACCTGGGCCCGTGTGGATGTGGATGTGGCACTACTACTGCAAATGCATTGCGTGCCCCGAGCGCATTCTCCAAATCCGAACACGCACATAATTCTTTGAAAAACTAGAAGGAGAAGGAACCCATCCTGTTGCCACTGACGTCCCGAAATGAATGCCAGCTTAGCAGGGCGTGAAGTGTAATCAACAACAGCGATAACGACATCCTTGCAGCTGGCACGTGAGCTTCAACCGCCCGAGATCCTTCCAAAAGCAAACAAAAGCACCCAAAGCCACCACCCCCTCGAATCCATTTAAAAGTTCACAGCGCGGCAAATTTGATGACCAGCGGCAGAGTAAATCAAGAGCTACGTGATCGCTGGCAATCTCGGACACGCCTTGTTTATTCCGCCTCAAATTGGACGCAACTAAATAGGATGCGACGGGTCCTTTAATAATTTCTATAGCATACTTTCGTGGGCGAGGAGCTGCAGCTCAGCTCCTACATATTTCATTTGGACAGTAATTGAGCCTCGTGTGAGCGTGTGTGCAAACAAACATGGCCAAGTCAAGCCCACAGACAGACACTTTGGACACTTTGGACACTTGGACAGGCTGAACTGGACTGGCGTGCCGAGTCCCCCAAGTCCGGGTAAAACAATCACAAGACATCGCAAACGAACGGGCCCTCGAGTCTTTTTAGCTGCCGGTATGTGTGTTCAAACGAAATCTCGACTCTCGCCGCGGCAATGAAATTACGCTTCATTTATTGATTGAATTTTAAATGAAGGGACTCCACTCTGCCCCGACTTTGGCTAGGGCCTCCAATTGCAGACCGAAAGAGCGAAAAAGACCAGCAAGCCATTCGAACCCTTGAACAGTTGCGCTTAAAGTAATAGGACTTAAGTTAAAGTCATGCAATTATTAGAATTAGTACTTATGCGCTGAAATGTATTATGTGAATATTTGATAACCTGTCCAGGGAATTTCAGACAGCTTTAAGAGTTCCTAAAATCCGCAATTAAAATAATCCTATAAACATTGTCTTCAAATATGAATATATCTAAAAGAATACTGCTTAAAGAAAAATTTAAATATTATAGAAAATTCAATAATGATTTAGATTTATTGCATACTTTGTACTTTCCACAACCGAAAAGGTTTTAAAAGAGTCAAGTGGAAATCTTACATCTTAAACAGTTACTAAACTTCAATTTTCGTTTATTCCTTAAATTTTAAAAAATTTTTTATTGATTTTGAATTAAATTATTTTTAAAGTAAAAAAGTAAACTGTGAATCCTAACGTTTATTGAAAGGTTTTGACGTTTAAATTCATCAAATAAACTTTCATATTTAAATATATTTCAGAACGGTTATTACTTTTTCAAGCCTAAAAATTATTTTATCAAATAAAAGACTAAACGAAACTGAAAACCCATGTTAAGTAATAATGCATTTCCATAATTTTGGCCGCTTCTGTTAGGGTTTTCTTGTTGACTTTGGTAATGGGGCTCGAGTTTGGGCGTTGACTTTGACTGAAATACTCGAATTTCCGCCTTGGCCCAAAACGAAAATAGAAGCGAAAGGAAAAATAAAGGGGGGCGATTGGAGTGCTGCCTCCACTCATTATTTATGCATAAATACAAAAGGCAACGATCTGTTTGATTGGCCAAGAGGGTCGGAATGTGGCGGCGAAGTGACTTGTGTATTTATCGCAGCGTTGCCAAAATAATTCCTGACATTGCCCGACGGATACTTTACTCTACTATACATCTACCCAAATCAAATCAAATCAAATCACATTTCGTTTGAGAATTCTCATTTGTTTGCTTTCAATTCGTTTCGTTTTGTTTGGAATTTTCGTTGCGTTCTGTTTGTTTTTTCTCTCTTTAATTGTTTGGTTTTTCGAGTTGATTAATTTTTGGTTTGAGTGAAAAATCAATAACAATCGGTTAATAACGAAATTGTCGACCCATTGGCAGGTTCTTCGGTAAAATCTTCAAGTGGTCGAAGAAGTCGTAGGCGGAGGATCTTCGGGTGGAGGGGACCACGCGGTGGTTCCCTTAGCCCCCCGGGCGGCAGGATGGCGTCCTACAACGGCGTGCTCAAGGATTACAGTCACAGCAGTTTGAACGAGGCTTTCAAATCCCAGAACAATGTCAACTTTAAGTTAATTAAAACAGGTGAGTAGAGCATTCTATTTGGTGTATGTAAGTCGAATCCAATTCATATGATGGTGACACACGGGACTACACATGTCGTGTGTCAGCTTTTAACACCTGACACGCTAGCCAGGTGGGCCAAAATAAAAATGGGGAAAAAAGAGGAGAAATAGGGAAACAAAAAGCAATTTATGTGCCAGCATTTTATTTGATAAGTTTCGCTTGTCACCTTTATGGCTTATTGATTTCGATTGTCAATTGTCTTTGTCGGGCCATCAGATTGAGACATAAATCTGTTCCGAGCTTGTAGCCTCTTCAGCCGCAAAAGGCTCGTAAATTCTCTATCCCAGCTCATAGTATGTTTACACACGAACAATCTCCGGCACAGCTGCAACTTTTCGACATAACTTTGACTTTGAATTACGGTGCTGTCACTGAAAGTTGTCCCAGCGGATGGCACCTTTGGCACTTGCATTCGGCAGAGCTTGTAGAGTATACATCAAAAGTTTTTAATAACATTTTCGCTGTGAACTGCATGTGAAATCAGTAGGGAAAAAAAAGAAAAGCGATGTATTGATTAAATTAAAGTTGTGCAGAATTTATACTACACACTTTTAACAACCTGTTGCTGGGACACTATAAACGCGTATCTGGCGGGCCATAAAATGTTTGCCCCATAAACTGACAGGCTAAGAAGTTGAAAGCCAAGTGAAAGCCAAACAGCCATGTTCATATATGTATGCATAATCGTAAATATGATGGATTATCACTCCTTTTTAAAGAGGCAGGCTTTTCGCCTTTCACAGCACATACACTTGGGTTACTTTTTGAGTAAATGTCTTGCTTAAATTTTGACATTAAAACATTAAAGCTCTCACTTGGAAAAAAACTTGATGAATAAATAATAATAATAAATGTTAAGCTAGTGAGTGTAGTCTTGACTGCTGAAATAGAGATACAAACAAACACAAAGACTTCTGCCGGAAGTGCCCACCTCTCCCCTGTGTGCATATCCGTTTCCGGTGCTTTTTATTGTCTCAACTGCTCGTCATAAGGCGTGACTGCCTCCTAGTTTTGCTTAGCCTTAGTTTTAGTACTTACTCGACCTAATTCAATTACAGTATCCGATTTCTCCGAAACACTCTCCCGTCTGTACGAGGAACACGCAACTGCCCTCCAAGTTGCGGTCTCCAATTATCGCAAGAAGAATGCCGAATTACGAAAAGAAAGGTGAGTGCCTCGAGCGATTTTCAAGCCAAATTGATGCGAACGTAATCCGAGTGGCGTGCAGACCCGCCTGCCACTTGGCCATCTTTCAGGCATGGGAAACATTCCTGCAGGAGGTCGAAACCGATTCACAGGCCTGCAACGATGTGGCCAGCGTCCTTTCCCGCCAGGTGAGTCTCTTAAATGACGCTTTTCATCGCCGAAAATTGGGCCAACAAGGCAAATGGCTTAATGGCGATATCGTGTCGCGTTAAATATTCAGTTGCCCTCACCGGAAATAGAATCGAACTACTCGGCACTGCACTTGTCCTTAAAGAATTTTTAATTAAATTATTTGTGGAATTCAGGCGAAATACTTTTCTGCTGCTGCCCTTACAAATAAATGCCAGATTTCTATTAATAATGATAAATATGATAATTTTATTTGTACCAGTTACCGCATCGATCGCCTGTGTAAACCACATGCGAATGTGGCCTTGAGGCCGCAGAAACAAAAAAAAAGAGGCAAAAATATTCCCAATTTGCATTATAAAAAGCAGACTCTAATTATGGTTAATTAGTGGGGGCGTGGCCGCAGCGGGGCCTTGGGAAATGACATGTGTTTTTCGAGTGCCGAATAATGTTGTTTCGCTGCCGTGTTTGCGTTTTTTTGTTTTTGTTTTTACTTGTTTGGCTTACACATTTAATTTTCATTTTTCACGATGATTTGCCCTTTTTACCCGAACGTCGGCATACATAATTTATTTACAAACCCAACCTGCAGGTGTCGCGACCAATGCTGGATAAATCCTTTCATCGCAAAGTTCAAAGCCGTAAAATATTCACACACAGGGAGTCTTTCGAGACTATTATCGCAAAGACTGAAGAGAAGCTGTCAAAGGTGAGTTTAATTAGCAAAATGTCTTGATTAAGGCTAAGTAAATCCCAGAAGTGATCTGAGTGAAGAGGACTTTACGAGGGCCAACAGTGCGTATGCGTATTGTGCCTGAACAGAAAATTAACTAAAAACTGAAAGCCCTGTTCGTAAAGGTTTTGAATCATGGCCAACAGTGCGTATGCGTATTGTATCTTTAAGGCAAAGCCCTGTTTCGACACAATAAGCATACGCACTGTTGGCCCGATTCAAATTGCCTGTCCATTGTGCGTGTGCCCATTCACCCTTTTCTGTGATTACCCATAAATTGGGCACCCCAAGGCCCAATTCCACCCAAACCCACACCCAAACCCTTTTTTAAACCCCCGCAGTGCCGAGTGGACTACAAGCAGTGCCACCTGGCCCACCGACAGAATCCCAGCCAGCACTCGCTCACCGAATACATCGACGCCCACAACGCGTACGTGCAGCAGCTGCATGCCACCAATGGCATGCTGGAGGCCTACCACTCGGACACCCTGCCCCAGCAGATGCAGGAGCTGGAGGAGATTCACAACGACCTGGTCGCCATTGTGTCCGACTCGCTGATGCAGGGCGCCGAAGTAATTGCCGGCAAGGTGAGTGTGCCCCACTGCTAGGGCCAGTTTCAGGCGGTGATTTATCACTGCAGCAGGTGGTTGTTGCTTGTTGGTTGCCCTGGTGTCACCATTTGGTGGGGTCACCACATTCACATTCACATCCACCGCCAGCTGGAATTGAAGTTAATTTTTGCAACGCCCTTTGTTTCCTAAAAAATAATTTGTACACGATTATTATAATTGCCCGGTGTAGCAATTTGCCGTGGTAATTTGCCTAATGCGTGGGCAGGTCCACGCTAATAATGGCCACACTTTTTACATAGCGGGGCGTTTTGGGTAAATGCAAAAAAATTATACCTATAAATGGGTTACCTTTCACGTTTTACTTTGTGAAATATAAAGATCTGATTGTGGCTTAGGTACAGTAAACTAAACTAAAGGAAGTTTTTATAATGCTAAAAGGCGTAAGGGATCTAAGCCTTTAAAAAATTCTAGTAAGTAAAATTAATAAAGAGATATTAAGAATAAATTTTGGGTTGTACACCAAAAAAAAAAACACAATGGTTTTGAAATAATTTATAAAAGTGTATGCCATTAAAACTATAAAATTAATATATCAGACTTCCGGACTAAAAAAATAATGTTTTATTTTTAAAGTTTTAAGTGATATATATATTGATAGAAAGATATAAATAGTAGAAGTTATATGTAGATTAGTAGTAGTAAGTACTAAACTTAGGCAAAACGTATCAAAAACAGATGTTCATATCTAAAAATGCTCAGATTTTTCCCATCACTGATTCTGCACAAGTTTTGTTTGAGGACACAATTGTTGTGGCTGAAGGATGTCAACAAAATGTCTCAGGCAAACAATAACGGACAACAAATAATACCATATCTCTCCCATCCCCAGGCCAATGACCAATCCAAGCGGTACAACAGCCTGATCAACCAGTGCAGTGCGGTGTCGCCTCAACAGGACCTGGTGAACTTCGTCCGCCTGCTGGCCCAGCCGTCCCAGGCCCAGAAGATTCCCCGACGGCTCTTTGCGACGCCCCAGGGCGAGGCTGGCGAGGAGGCGGGCGACCACAATGTGAGTAGCCAGTGGAACACCTATCATCCAGAGGTTTTAAGGTTTAAGCGAACGTGTCCTTGTGGCCATGTGCATGTGTCCTTTGCAGGAGATGACGCCCTGCCTGCGGAACGAGCTGGTCTTCGACCGGCACTCCACTTTGTCACAACGCTCCGCGCTGGAGTCGCTGAAGCGAGAGGCCATCGAATTGGAATTGCAAATACGTCAGCTGCAGGTGAGTTGAATTGACCAAGCAGAAGAAGAAATAGCGCACTGTGGTATTAAATCTGATTTCAACGTGTATCGACTCAAAAACCTGTTGGCATTTATTTTTTTAATTCAACCAAATGGTTTTTAAAACAAAAAAAAAACAAAGTTAATTTTATCTGAAATCCTACAGTTCCTCGTCCTCTGAGGAGAGCACTGTAATACCCGAGTTAAAATCATCCGATTGAGTTTGGAACTTGCAAATCAATGATGCAACCACTATCAAAAAATAGGTTGTAGTTGCTAACAAATTTTACATTAGTTTTAAATCAAATTAAATAAAATTCGAAGTACTTACCTAAAGATGGCAGTATCGACAATACTTGCGTCACATTTATGTTGCGCATAGTATCATTGACATTCGTCATAAGAGTTGTGAAGAGCGAAATGTAAATCCAAAGAAACAGGCACACTTGGTGACCCTAAAGGAGAAAATGTATTATTTACTACTGTTAGTACCTGAAAACTAAGAATACTCACCCATTTGCTTCCTATAAAAAGCAGCATTGAGTTGAGAACAGTAACCAAAGCGAGACCCATTTGAAAATTGGGATTAGTGCGATACAGAAAAAGCCGTTTGATTATGCCATCTCTATCGATTTTTGTTACCCAGTAGGGATCCGGAAATATAGCACTTGCAGATGACTGGTTGCCCAGATGATAAAAACTGCAGATCTGCACCACGCTCACCAGCGCCTCAAAAGTGGCTATAATCCTACATCCTTTTTCCAGGCTGAAGAAATAAAGACAGCTGTTCAGTCTTATGGTATTCAAAATGCGCCTAATGGTCTGCAATCGGGATTTGCGGGATTTGGCCCCAGCTTGCGAACCGACAAGTGTTTTCCCAGCAGAAAACATTTTCGAAGGATTAAAGACTTATAGGGAATGATATATGCTCAAGCAAAGTGCTCATGAAACTTATAAACTAGCCTACTATTTACAGAGACAGTTTTCAAGGGTAAAAAGGGAAAAAACTAAATTTCGATTGTCAATTTTTTACGACAATAACAGCGAAAAAAAGTAAAAACAAAATCGTACGATTTAGTTATTAATTTCTGTAAATTTATTCTGTATATACTTGAGAAGTATTTTTCAATACTTGTTGTTAGTCCAGAATTCTAAATTATATAGTTATACAATTATAAGTATTATTTTAGTTCTTTTCCTTGCCATCTTTTTTATTATGTTTTAAAAATTGTTGTCTTAAAATGTTAAAGAAGCAAATTTATTACATAAATTTGTAAATAGGATACACAAAATATAACAGGTTATTTATTATGTTTTTCCTTGTTGAATTGTATGATTTCATCATTTGGGTGTACTTACTTCCCTTTTTGTTTTCCCCGCAGGACTCCATTGAGGCACTGAATCGAACGCAGAGCCGCGGGATCGAGGGTCAGCTGTACAACAAGGTCAACGAGCTGCAGGAGGACTTGTCCATGAAGAAGTTCGACCTGCGGGCCAAACAGATCCATTTGGCGGCCATAAGGGCTCAGGTAAGTTCTAGTTTTTCGTGGGGTGAAAAGCTCGCAAGTTTAGTGGGAAAATTAACCCAAGGAAAAGCTAGAAAAGCTGGGAAAGTAACCAGATTGAAATTAAGTTGTTGGCCACACGAAAGCTTTACCTTAGCTTTTCACGGACGACCTGTTGCTGGCAGCTTTTCTGCTGGGGGCGCTTTTCATGGCCGAGATCTAATGAGTTCCATTTAGGCGGGGTCGGGACTTCTGTTTTCTGTTTCCCGTCCGCCACGCCCCCCGTTTGCACGCTCCCAAGTACAAAGTACAGATGAACTGGCGTTCGTATGTAGGTCAAACAGCTGATTGCCGACTGCGCATGTGACCCAAGCGTTTCCCCGTCTCTCTCGCTCTCGCTCATTTGTAGCCGTGGAAAGCCGCCATCAGGCAGCGGCCAACTGTGGGTTAGGTTCGTCCTTCGCCTTTCGCTTAGTCCTGCGGTAGATTAGCTTGTGCGTGGTCAGTGCGGCAATATGGCTTGATTGTCCGTGCAGTTGCGTGTTTTTCCTCGTTCAAAACGGCCATGCTCAATTTAAATTTTCCACTCTATGTGTGATTTACATTGTTTTTGTGTGTGACAAGCAATTACTACTGCTGTGTGGCGGGGTGGCTCATACAAAAAAAAAAAAAACTCGCTTTCTTTTGACTGTAACCTCAACCTCGGAGCCACCAAGTGAATCAGCTGTTTGCCGAACGGGGCTCGGAAAAGCGGAAAAGCCAACTGAGAGAGCGAAAATTGCAACGCTTGGAAGCGTTGCCAGACATTTTCCCCTTTTGGGCCCGATGTCGCTGTTTATAAAAGCAGCGTGCAACGGTCGCTCCAAGTCAGTCACGTGCTTGCACTCCGACGTATACGTAACGCGGCTCGCCAGCTCCGCTCTTAAATGATCCGCTCGACAAATTAGCCGTAGCCGTAGCCGTTGCCGTTGCCGTTGCCGTAGCCGTAGTGCCGTAGCCGTAGTTCCGTAGCCGTATCCGTATCCGCAGCCGTATCCGTAAGCGCCCTGTCGTCGTCGTCGTTCTTCGTCGCGTCTGAGGTGTGATTGGCTGCCAATCGCGCTAAACAGCAGGGGCTAAGCTAAATAAAAACTACGCAAAACGAAACACAAAACAAATAATCTAAATCTATATATATTCCCAACAAAAAAAAAAAAAAACAGACACCACTCATATATAAAGATATATCCTCCTAATATATATATATATGCATAATTTTAGAGCGCAGTTCAGGGCAGGCTTTTCTAGGCGAGTTGTTCTCGATTTTGATAGCCACACAAGATAAATTGAATTGAGTTCAGCGCGTAAGTAACCAAACGATGATCAAAATAGTAATGCAACCAACTAGTCGACAGTCTATGTAAAATAACTTTGCTTTATTTATCAATCAATCACGCATACGCACCGTGCGCCCAAAGAATTTGATTCCAAAATATCAAAAAAAAAAAAAAAAAAACAAAAACTATAAAAACTATAATGAATCAATGTAGCACTGCCAGAATTTCTAAGAATCTTTTGCTTGCCTTTCTACCAAATATTCTAGCCAAGTAGTCGAAATTCGTGGCCACAGAGCCAAATTCACCCATCCGAAGCTAGAGCAAAAAAGTAAACACAACTCAAAACAAAAAATAAAATTCAAATAAACTAGCTAACCAACAAAAATTCTTGTATGTACTGTAAATAACCAATACTCTTTGCTAATCTAGATGTAGTTTAACTTATTCTTACTTATCAGTAATTGCAACATCAACTATGTAAAAATCTATCTAGAGCTAGAGGCTCGGCTCGCTTTGCATTTTGTAATTTCGTGACCTTTGTGCCTGCACCGCACCACTAAAATTAAATGTGGGTGCAGTCGCAATCGCACCCGTACACGTACTTGTAAGCAACCACCCAAGAACCACGAACCACCTACACCACACCAAGCCACACTTCGCATCCGTAACCGCATCTGAATCTAAATCTGAATCTAAATGTCGCGAGGAGTGGAAATCCGTTTGTGAACGGCCAACACTTGAGAAAAACAAGAGACTAGCGACGAAGTCGGCGACACTCTATAATAAATTGTTAAAAAGCAACCAAAAACAAAAACACTTTGCGTAAATACCAGTAGCCGAAAGCCACACGTACACCCCCTTACAATTATATATAAATAAATATATATATAAATATATAAATATACATATATCTGCCCATCATGCGCGTTATCGTTCTGAAAAAGAATCGGCCTAACAAACGCGGCACGCCCACCGCCACGGCAGCGGCCTCCTCCTCGCGAGAACCGCCCAAAAAATCGCCATACGCAAAAGTAAGAATTTAAACCCGATGTTCGATACTCGATATTCGATATGATACCCCTACCACCAATATTTGGTTTCAATTTTCGACGATGAAATTCTCGTTATTGCGATAACGAGCGTTTCAGCCTTTGTTTCCTGTTCAATTTGCCAGTGCAATCAATTTTTGAGACACACTCGTATGGTTTGTGCACATTTGCGTGAATTTTCCATGCAAATGTGCAAGTTTTCGCGCCGCGCGTGTATATTTCATGATTTCGAATGCAAATGCAATTACTTAGCCATAAATATCAGCATGTTTAAGTAGCAATCTGTGCATATGCTATATAGCCTAGCTCAAAAATTGGTTGTAGTGGCCAGGCATGCTATAACTAAATATTTACCCAACAAAGTATTCATTTTAATTACAAGCGATAGAAATATTCATAAATTTTAATTAAGCTAAAAACCAATTGGATTGCCAGCTTTTATTATTATGGTCTTGTGCTAGCAATAGAAATTTATTCTGTTTCATTAAGAGTACTTGCTTTTAAAAATAGTACACGCAAATACTTTTACAAGTAGGACCTTGATATATTTGAAATATACATATGGGGAGGTACCATTAAATTATCTTGCATATAATTAAGCTTCCTCGCTTTGTGTAAAAAGCACTTCCGTTTCCTGAACACAGCGACGAAGTTTTTCCTGCAATTTCAAAATTAAGGAGGAAACCACTGCGCAGAAATAGATTTCAAGAACTGCAAGAGGTGGAAATAAGAAAATAATACAGTTTGGGTTTTGTATGCTTACAAATTGAAAGTGTACAAACGAAGACTTTCTGCAGGTCTGTGGTTTCTTGCGTAATATCAATTAAAGTGCTTATCATCACGGTTATAACTGTAATGCAAATCCACAGGACTAGACAGGATATGTGACTCTGAAAAAGATGATATATGAAAACAATATCTTGTTACAACCATTTTATTTTATTCAATCAACATTTCTTGATAAAACTTTATGTGAAACCTTTGTTCTTAAGATAACTCACCCATTCGGCACCCACAATGAGCAGTAGGGACCTGAGCACAGTCAAGGAGTGTAAGGCCTTGCTAAAATAAGGATTTGTTTCAAATATAGGCATTGTCGTGTTGGGTCCGAGCATGTCCCCATCAGGTTCCCTAGTGACCATTAGCGAATCCAGCGACTCCGTTGTGGTGGACCCTAATCCCACTTCCATTTCCATCTCCGCCTTGTAAATGCTGCACATTTGCAGAACATTGACCAGAGCTTCAAATACGGCTATCAACTTGCAGCCCGTTTTCAAGTCAAAGAAATAAAAGCAGCTATTCAGTCCCCTCATTTCATTGATATTTCGATTTAGTTGAGTCCAGCCGTTTGGCGAGTCCAGCAAATTTCGAATATACGACATGCTCGGATGACGATTTCAATGGATTACTACATAGAATAAATGCCGATGAACGTTTGGCAGCCAGCCTACTAATGAACTTTTCATCGTCAGCCACTGATTGAGTTTTGGGCTTACTTCCGATTGGCCATTCGGAGTTAAGTGCACAAGAAAATCCAATTTGATTTATACGCTGCGGCAAAGAGAGCCCGAAAATGGAGGAAAATCTAAAACAATTCAATTTTCCAAGTGTGGCAGCCAGAAACAAAAAAAAAACAAAAAAGCAAAAAAAATCGTTTCCCTGCTGTTCCGCCAAAACCCCCTTACTACTTGTTCCACCCATTTCGATGGCACAATCAGTTGCCCATAAGCGAAATTCCTTTACTGATTTCCTTTTAAAAGCATTTTTCGAATTGTCTTGACTGCGAAGCAGCCACTTGAGTTTGCCCTTCGGCTTTTTTTCGCTCATTTCACATTTATTCGACTTCCTTTTCGGCCCTCTCTCAAGAGCCTTGGGCCAAGTCGTGTTTCCCATTTATTTATTATTGTTTGGCGTGATGCTGCTGCTGCTGCTGCTACTGCACTGACAACTCAAATATCCAAATCTGAATACCCGTGGAATAATTTTAATTCAATTAATAGTCGAAACTCATTCAATTTATACATTTAAAATGCACAAATGGACCACCTGTAAAGCCGATTAATTTCGGAGGACTCGTTTGAGTGCCCGGGATTTATGTCGTGTCGTCGCGAAGGTCAAAAGTTGTGCTCCTAAAGGGTTAATTTTAAATTTATGGCTCTGCCCTTCTTACTTATTCCTGGCGAATGCGTATGCGAATGCGAATCCTTGGCCAGGGACCTAGGCCAAATCCGTAGGCCAATCGTGAGGGGCGGCAACAAATTTGCACGTTAACCGCTACAACAACAAAGCAACAATGGTTTCCCCAATTTATGTAAGTGTGTGTGTGTGTGGGTGTGGGTGGGTGTCTGACATGTGCGTGTGTGGGTGACACAGTGATATTTCTCTGGGTCCTGACACGTTATCTGGCCAACAACGCTCGTGCCCGAAAAGGACCGGCCCGTGTTGGTTCCTACTTTATTTTATTGCTTTAATAAATATGAAATGCGCTCACTTTTTTTGCAGAGCATTCGGCATAGTTTCCCATTTTCGCACGCCCCTCGAGTGCCCTCAATTAGTTGCCCAAATTGGGTACTTCTTTATGACAATCCTCCAAATCTTAATCACACCGACTTGATGGCCACCAGGAATTGATGCCTATGCGCTGAATAGGCATTTTTATATGCATTCTGGTCTATATCTATGGCTATGGAAGGCGAAAGCATAATTTGCTGGGGCATAAATTTTAATTAATCATAAAAACGCTGGCATAAAAATGCCAACAGGTCCTGGCAGCGCTTTTCTTTTTCTCAGCTCTCCTCTATCCGCTCAATCCCCTCCAGCACAACAGCCGGGAATTCATATTCATGTTTAATAATAAATCACAAGACAGCAGCCGCTGCTGAGGAGTTGGAGCTGCCCGCGGGCAATTCCGGTTGCATCCTTGGAATCCGCACAGAAAAACTGGCAAAGCTGCGGCAAAAGCTGGTGAAAGTCAAATGCCAAAGAAGGCCCCAGTGAAATGGCGCCGGCATAAAAGGATTTGCGGCTAAAGGCAAATTTAATTAAAGACATCAGCCGCGCCCACCGCCTCGCACACAATGGCGCCGAATCAGGAGCAAATCCTTGCTTCAGCCCTTTTAATTGCCCACTACCTGTTCCTGTTTCTGTTCAGCAGCAAAAGCTCAACCCACAAGGACGAACAGCGAACAATGGGAATTCATTTGCGAATTTTGGTATCAATTAACCGACCGCCCATTCATCATCGGAATCGTATCTAACGGATGTATGCTTCAACTAATTTAGTGAATGAACACGCGGCGCAAATGTTCTGCAGTTTTGCATTTCACGCTGAAGCTTTTCGCTGTTCCCTGGTAAATATTTAAGTGCCAGGGTCACAGCCACAACTATAAAGTAAAACGATCTCTGTCATCGAAGAGATACGACTTTGAGATACCCTTTGCTCACTGGACTCCTTTCAAAATAGGTTAGCATTTAAACAAAGTGCTGATAGTTGAATAAGTGTAAACTAATTTGATTTTATTTTATTATATGTTGTTTTTATACACTCGACAATTTTTGAGATGTCTGTGATTTAATTGTTATTAGACTGTGAAGTCTATGTCATGGAAGTTTATAACCCTGCTTGGCATGGCCATATTCGCCACCGAATTCGTTCTGGCCAGCATATCCTCTCTGGCCTTAGCAAACCTTTCCCAGAAGGAATTGAAATCCAACTGCGATCTGTCCACCGGAATCATCTCCACGATCTCGTGTTTGGGGACATGTTCGCTGTCCGATTTCTCAGTGATCGGTTTAATGGGAAATTGACAGATAACTACTTCAGACGGTTTTTCCTCTCTGGGGAATATCGGAGACCATCTGTTGTCCACGTGATTGGGTCCATTGTTCCCGATAAGTGGTATTGGAACACGTGGCTGAGCGTCTTCGTATTCTGTTCCGCCGGCATATTCCACACTGCTCTGAGCACCAAGACGTGGCAGATTGCCTTGATATCCGGCTTCATCACTGGCCAAACTTGGCCAAATGGCCAAATACGCATCCGAATTCTCAAGATTTCTTTGCGTTACATTACTTTCGTCGAATCCACTACGGGCCCATACAGCACCCAGTAAGGCAAACACAACAATCTAAAAATGAGAAGATCGTTAATTGTTTCAGAATAGTTTTGCACAGATTAGCTGACTGACCAGTAATTTCATGTTGATTTATATTTTGAAACTGAAGTCAACAGCAAGAAACGGCCCTTTTTATACCAGACCGCCAAAAAAAAAGCCCGTTTTGAGTTTCGACTTTGGGTTACCTTTTCCTTGGCTTGCTTATTGTTAAATCAGTTATTATCATGAGTTGTTGGTGTGTTTTGATTATTTGTTTAAATTGGGCATTAAAGTTCACATAATCTGTTTAGTGAAAATTCTTATTTAAATATGATTACCCAGAAAAAAAATCGCCAGCTGTTGATAACAAAAGCCATAGGTCAGTTGAAAACAAAACAAAATGCTAATCAAAGACGGGAAGCATCTGTAACAAGTGTTTGTTTAAAGACAATATTTTTTGTTTTTGTCATGTGTCATAGAAACTAAACCACTGTTACATGAATTTTAAACTTAGAATAAGTAATTAAATTTTAGACTCATCGGTACAGAAATGAAACTGAAAAGTAATGGGGCTATATTATTTAGTACTGAGTTATTACTTATGCTTTACTACTGTGTGCAGTTTATTTTCAAGGCACACTTATTAAAACTAAACTTTCAATTTTATTTTTCGGGTGTATGTATTAAGCTTGGCTTTTCCAAATTCTTGTGGAATCTAAGATTATTTGTTATCACTAAAAATTAACTTGTTCTGTTTTTGTTAATCTTTGGGCTGGCATGACGCATTCCATTTCTGGCATCAATTAAAGCGGAAGCGGTGAACTTAGAGCACAGCAACAAAAAACGTATTAATTAACCCGTTTAACTTTGATTTATATTAAAAAAAAAGTATGATTAAAGTAATTTCTTTTTACTCAAAAATAAAAGGTGCTTACCTTTGTTAATTGTAATGGATAATGTAAATCTTATAATTAACCATTACTAAATAAATCTTTATTGAATAAATCATGAACCAAAGCGGAAGTTAAAAGACATGAAATAATTTTCTGTGTGCAACTTCATTTATATTTAAGAATTTTTGTATTAAAATTTGTACAATTTTTAAAATTCCAATTCGTTTGGGTTTCCTTATATTTATACACATTTGTGCAGTTAAATCCTCATAATTTTTGTGTCAATCTCCCATGGAGAACACTTTTAGCGCCACTCAAGTACAGGGTATAAACAGCTGTAGACATAGGTACATTTGCTGGGGGCCAAGTGGGAGGGCCCTTTGGGGTCGTATGGCTGAAATAGATAGACAAATAGACACTTGGACAGACAGATTTTGGCTGTTTGGCGCTCTAGAGATTTCACATTTCGTTGACGCACGAATGGCCCAAAAAAGCAGTTTTCAGTTCCGATTCCTGGCACTCGCCACGGGTATCTGGGATATCTGCATGTGGGTGTGGGTGTGGGTGTGGGTGTCAGTGTGACTGTGAGAGTGTGTGCATTCATTAAAATTTCATTTGGAAATCAGCAGAAATGCTGCCGTAATCTCTTCTAGTCATTTGTTTTGCCAGCCACGAGAACTTGCCATTGTATTCCCCTCGGCTCGCTGCTCCTTGGATGGAAAATATTCGCCTGTCAGCAGGAGCCAAGTTGATGGAAATCTGTGCAATTGGTAGAAAAAGTGCAGGGACAAGCAAATCGTAAGTTGATATGCTTGTGTCTTGAATATTTTATTGCTGGCTGGATAAATCTAATCCAGTTCTAAATGGATGTTGTGCTCAGTTGTGAGCGCAAACAAAGTTTCACTTGGAACTAAAGTATTACTTGTAAATGAAACATTAGAAAGAACATGAGCTTAAGCCATAATTTGAGAAATTGGACTTCGGACGGGTGTCTTTAATGAAGGGCTCTTAAATTATTCACAAAGCAACGCTTTTGGATCAAAATTAACTTTCAGGTGATTTTACAATGTTTAAATAAATCTTAGTTAAAACAAGCTTATAAATTGGCTGCACAGTTCAATGTTAAGATGAAAAATATATTACTGAAAACCGAATTACAATTAAGATTTTAAACTAAACTATCGCAAGCTTGGATGCATATTTGTATTATTGTTATAAAATATTTCAATGTGTGTGCGTCAAATTAAAATTTTTTTTCCCAAGTTTTCAATTGAATTTTATTGAAATTAAACTAGTTGACAGCTTGGGATCTCCTTATTTATTTGAATAGAAAATTGTTACATCTTTGCCGCTGTCGTTGCAAATCGAATAACATTTTTATATCTCCCCCGACGGTTGCAGGGAAATTTACGATTGCGTCAAAAAGTATTTCATTGCTGGCCAAGCCAATAAAGTCCGTTCTTTATGGCGGCCCAAAGTCCAAAGAAGAGGGGTTTGGTCGAAAGACAGAGCAGACCTAATGGTTTTAAAATGCGCTCACCCACTAATGCGAACCCTTCAGATCCGTTTTACCGTCTCCCCTGTTTATCTGACATTCATAGTTTATGTTCCATGTTCTGTTCACCTTTCTCAACAAGATAAACGCGGCAGAATTTTCCTGGGAAAATGGGATGAAAGAAAATGAGGGGAAAGTGTGGCAGGTAGAAGGAATAGAGGAAGTAAAAGCAGCAATGATAAAACTAGTAAAGCATACAACATTGTTTGACTTTTTGGATTTGGTGAGGCGTGGAGCAATTTCACTCTGCCACTGCCACTGCCACTCCCACTTTTCGCCAAGCGCCTCAAAGCATTTTTGGCAGTTAACCCGTAAAGATGATAAATGCGAATGTCTTTGCCGTTTGAGTTTGAGTTGTTGCAGTGCCTGCTCAACGAATTTATGGGCACCGGCACTCGAATCTGCAAACAAAACGACAAGGAAAACAATCAGAGAAAATGGCAAGCAAAAACGAAAAAAAGAAAAGCCGAGGCCAAGCTGCTTGAGTTTTCTTCTCCTTGGGAGATTGACAGGCCAGCAGGCCAGTTGGCCGAGTGCCATAGCCTCCACTGCCACTGCATCCGTCCAACTTCCAAGCCGAGACAGAAAGTCACATTAATCAACACTTAAACGTTTAATTGCCGTACATTAATCTTGAGGTTAAGCCGCCTACGCCCCAAAAAAAAAACAACAACTGTCAATTGGGAACGGTTTGTGTGGGTTGGTGTGTTCTTGCGGCCTTTTCCATTTTCCGCCTGCTCCGGCATTAATTGTGTCATTTGGCAATTAACTTTGGAGCCCCGCAAACTGAGGGGTGACAAATTCGGGGCTCGCCGCTTGTAAATATTGATGAGCCGCGGCCAAGGCAAATCTGGCCCAAACCGAGCTGGCCAAACAGTTGATGGACCGTTGCCAAAATTATGTTCGAGCTTATGCCGCTGGCTTGCAGCTGTCGCAGTTTTGATTGAAATATGAGCGTGGCACTGCCAACGCTGTGACCTCAGTCACAGCCAGAATTTCTGGGCATCCAGAGTCCTGGCTTTCGCGACGAGTTAATTAATTTCCACGTTGACATTTCACTCTGCTGTATATTTAATGAGCGGGCTTCGGTTTCGGTCGCGGTTTCACTCCCCCTGCCTCCACTCTATTTATCTGAATCAACGTATATTTTCCGTGCTGTCAAACAAGTAAATATTGAGGCGAAATATTGATACTAAGATCTTGATAGGTGTCGAACGGAATGTCATAGTTTCACTTATAAAGTGTCTTCTATTTTTAGCAATTTGTTAATTTTAATTTGTTGGTTAATTTATGAAAATAAATGTCCACATAAAATGCCTTATTAAATTGGTAACGTATAAATACTTATAAATACAGTTGTCGTCAAAATAATAGTAGATTTCTAAGCCATGGAAATATCTATCAATAATAGTTAAGAAGCAACTAAAAAATCTACAATTATTATAGGTAAATTTAAAAAATAAATTGATAAAAAACATGTTAAAATTTGTAATTTCAAAAACAAGTCAGATATTTAAAACATTTACATTCCAATTCAAGGTGCAGATGAACGACGATATAAACTTATTTTCTTACATATATATCAAAACAGTTGAACAGTTTTCATGTTCCTTTAAAAACTAAAACATTTTCAAAGAGCTTGTAAGTTTCATTTTGTTTATTGTTTAGTTAGCATTTTAATAAATTAAAAGAAAAGAAAATTTTGTTAAGCATTTAACATTTACCTGCTTATTAAACATTTAACCATGACTTTCTAGTCTAAATTAGAATTACATTTTTGAAGTAAATTAATTTAACTCAAAAAACTTTAGTTTACACATTTTTGTTACTACATTTTTGAATAATTTATGGTTGAAGTTTGTGCCAACCCTGACAGTACTTATTCCTATCAACATATATTTTCCGGATTGGCAGAAAAAAGAAAAGCCGTGGCGAAAGTTGATCATAAGAGCCAGATGTATGTCTAAATAAATTCCATAATTTCATTTGGTCGTTGCATATTCAATAAGCAAAACTTTTGCCGCAAAGAAAATAAAATAATAACGTTTACCAGCCGCATAATCTATACCCATCTCTTGTTTCATTCCGCCTTACATTTCTATCCGTCTCTTTTTCATCTGCAAGAGTGTGTGTGTGAGTGTGTGTGTGTGAGTGTATTTGCCTTTGCAAGTTGCATTTCGCCTTCAAAAGGAAAAGTTTTGCACTATTTGCTTGGCACTTGTCTTTTATTTTGCGTTGCACTTACACTCTCCCCCATTTTCCCCTTTTGTCTTTTGCCATTTCCCATTTTCTTGGTTTTTTATTTTCCGCTTTTTCAATTTTTATTTATGCAAATAAGTTTCGGCTGGCATTGTTGCCCGCCGCTGCTTGTTATCGCATAAGGATGTTGTTACAAGTTTACTACTCACTCCCTTCTTCTGGCCCGCCTTCATCGTTGTCTATATATCTTTATTTTTTGTGTTTTTCTGTATTTTCTGGCGTATTTTCCTGTGTATTTTCTTTTTGGCCCGGCCAGCATGTAGATGTTGGCCACGGCTGGTCGCCCACGACAAGTCCTACGAGTGTCGGTAAAATAGTTGAATAATGGCAAACGCCATCGCAAAGGCAATGGCAATGGCAAAGGCACCAGAAATGATACTGTCTGCTCTTCGTTGTCGAAAGTTTAATTATCACTGTGTTTTCCCTCTGTGTGCCATGTGAGTTTTAGTTTGCTGTTTGAATTTTAAACTTTTCACTCCCCCCACTTTTTCTTCTTTTTTCGGACTGGCATTTCTGTGGTCTGAACTGCGAACTTTGTGCATTTGAACTGTTTTTACCCTCCCATCTGTCATTTTTTTTTAGGTTTTTTTTTTTTGTTTTTCGGTTTTTTATTCTGTGTGCTTCCAGCCAGCAGTCCATTTCTGTGGTCAATGGGCATTGCATACTTTGAGGCAAATTCGAAGAAATCACGCATACGCCATGTGCTCGGCAATTAACTCGAGCGCCTGAGCATTTTGTAATGCCCCTGTGCCAGCCAGGCAGTCATGTCGAAAAATTTCCATATTCATGTGCACACACTCACGCATTTTATCGCAGTTGCAATTTTTTTGCCGTCCCCAGCCTCATGCATTTTTATTACTGCTGTCGTTGGTGCTTTGCATATATTATTAGTAGGCGGTTGTGCAGCTGCAGCTCCTAGCTGCAACACCACTATGTGAATGTGCCTGTGCTTGTACCAGAGCGTGGGCCGCCTGCACATTCCCATTCACATTTCCCATTTCCCATCAAGAGCAGCGTGCACCGCACTCATTTGCAGCGTTTGAAATATGCCAAGGAGCTGCCACAAATTTGTGTGCCCAGAAATCAATGAACAGCTACACAGCAAAAAAAAAATATATATTTTTCGATATTGTATTTTCCTTTGGTTACTGCCACAAGTAGATTTGCTCATTTTTTTACATGTACTTTAATTGACTTTATTTCACAGCAATATTGCACTACAGAGCTCAGAATTAAATATTTTTAGTTTTACCAAATACTTTAATTCTTTGTTTTTGACACTTACTCCACAAAATCAATTTTTATATTTCATATTTTATTTATTTACTTGATTTATTGGATTTAATAAATGAATTCTTAGCTTTAATAAATGAATTAAAATACAGGATAACGACGACGAAGAGATATATCCTTTTTTACCAAATAAAATGACCAAATTAAACTCCTTTTTTAATAAAAACTTGTTTCTTAATTAAAGACAAAATGTAATTGTTCTCTGTGCACGATAAATTACCATAAATCATAATTTGTGACCTATTTTTTTGCAAGTGCAAGAAATGGGCTGTCCCCTAACGAAGGACTCCTTTTTATTTTATTACTCCCATTTTCACTGCCTCTCAGCTTAAAGTGCCTTATAGAGCAGGTACTTCATTGCACTGCAGCAGCATTTCTCAGGAAACTGGGTCTTTCGCTGCTTTAGGTGAATGGTAAACGATGCCACGTGATGTGCATAGACAAGCGGATTTGCATTGATCGTGGCTGCAAATGAAAAACGCGACAGCCAATTTAGTGACACCATCAATTTGCGATAAATCAATGCGATGCTGGGGGTGGGGTCGGTGGTGGGGATGTTGCAAGTGGGTGGGCTGGGTAGCAAGCATGCATGTCATTTAATCTCTGCTTTCGCTGACGTCGTGACAACTTGATTGCGAATCTCGCCTGGATTGTTCGCTGCAATTTCGATTCGGTTGGCTTCGCAGTTGCCATTTGCCATTCGCCAGTTACCATTTGCCAGTTGCCATTTGCCGAAAACTTCGTGGCACGTTGCGGAGCTTCAATTAAAGCCTCGTTTGGGGGAAACTTTACTGTGGCCAAGTGCCCGGCACTAGTCTCATTTGAAATCGCATTTCCAGCTCCTCTCGCACATGAAAATATGCTGCAAATACAATAAATGAGGCGGAGGTAGAGCAATGCGAGTAAGTGCAACTGGTACAAGGCCGAAAGTTTTTGCAGCACATCGAGAGCCACAAAGCGCAGAACGTGGCGCTTTCTTTTATACATTTGGTTCAGGTATACTAGTACATATATGAATAGTACATACACTTTAGTAACGGCAGTATAGCACTTTCAATGGCCGTTCGAAAATGTGCGAGTTCTGGCGCACTCGTGGTATCAATGTGTGTGTTTTTTTGTGTGGGCGTGTCGCATTTAAGCCGCAGAAATCGCCCTGGGGTATACCATCCTATGTGGCTTTAATAGAAAACGAGCGGAAAATCGCTTATTATGCCAAAAGGAAATAGTTGCTCTTCCCCCTTAACTTTTCCATTGCCATCCTTTATTTCTTTTACTTTCGGCTAGAAATGTGCCACCGACAGCGGCCGTAATTTGACTTTATATATTTCTCGGTCTTAGCCATGAACCGAGTTCATGCTAGATTTGTCTTGCCAGCAAATTTAGGCCATAGCTTGGGGGGGATTTTCCAAAAAGCAAAACTACTTAATTGCACAGGGACTCTGAGATCTTTGGGTCACTTAAACTTCTTGTTTTCAGTCGCTTTAATTGGATTCAAAGCGTCATCGATTTGTATAGATCAGCAGAGAAACAGTTTACGTGTCTGGCATAGCTATCGTTTCATTTCCCTTTCATTGTGCTGCTCATTTGCCTGTGAAACCAAACAGTACACTTGTAAAAATGCTCGCTTTTTTGTATATTATTAAATTCAAATTATGTACATTTTTTCAACAATTTAATCACTTTAATTTATACGCTGAAACAGTATCACTTTTAACCTTTTAAAAATAGAAAAAAAAGGGAATACGCTTTATTAAATTTGCATGCCATTTGATGCTTTTGATATTTTCCTGGCAGTTGCACGAACCACAAGCATATTAATTACAAATTTTAGGAGCTAATGATATGAGCAATAATTAAATTGGTTATTAAACATAATCATGTTTTTCTATGTGCACACAATGGCCAAGAGGTGGGTGTGGGATGCAGCTGGCTGGTGTTAGCGAAAATATTTTCAAAGAAAACAATGTTCGTGCTCTGCTCTGCTCAATTTATAAACGATTCGTGCGGCAAATGCATTGGCTTGGAATTTTAATTGGATGATTTTTGGACGGGGCCACGTGTTGTTGGCTGCAGAAAAAGGGAAAAAACTATGCCATAAACATATGTATTCGCAAAACTGGTGAGCTGGTGAGCTGGTGAGTTTAAGCAGCTTTGCTTGCCGACAAATATTTCAATGTTGTGCCAGACCAGGCGCTGTGCTGCCAAAGATAATCCCCCAGCTCGACACATATATTTTATGGGGCGTGGTCGTGGGCGTTTTAGGGTCCAGGCACGAACAACTTCCATTTCCACATTGGCAGGCCATAAACGAGCTCGGAACGTGGGTCCTGCTCCTAGAGTGTCCTGCCATATATGCATGTGTGTGTGTATGGTATACGTACGAATATGTATAATGATGTGGTCGGTCTTCCAGTCTCCGTCCTGCCAAGCGTGAAATGTATGACAAAAGGAGCAAAACAAAGCTGGCGAGTGTTAAGCTAAAAATACGCATGCACAGGGGGCACACACACACACGCACACACGCAGCCGAACAATGGCCAAAGCCAGCAAAATCAACACCCAAGAAGACCCGGACTTGGGGAGCAGCTGCTCAAATCCAATAACAAATTATATGCACTAGACAATTGGTCCTTTATTGCGACAGCGGCGACAGTGGCGAAAGGAGCGGCAAGGACGACGATAGCGATGGCGACTTTTATGGCAAAAGTGCAAAATGATTTACGATTATGTTGATAAAATGGCTTAAATAGTATTTTCATTTCTTGATGCTCGAGTGCACTTTGTGGCACCATCCCAGCAACACACTCACACACACATATACCATCCAAGCCGTATCCTTACACCCACACAAATTCAATTGTCTGCTGAGGCAAAAGTGCCGTATGATTTGTTTGCGCTTAAGCAGCGACGACAGCGATGGAGCTTTTCCTGCTGCATACTTTTCAGCGCCAAGATTACACTCGCACACACACGGGTTTTGTTTCTGTGTGTTCTGGATGGCTTGAAATATTCATGGCCCCGACGCTCTTCGTCCTCGCCCTTTTCCCATTTATCCTGCCTTCTCTTTAAGTTCCTTGCCTGCCAAATGTCTTGACTTTAAAAACTTTTTCCCCTTTGCATATGAAATCCTTTCTGAAAAGCGGTGTCGGATCACTGGTCATATGCAGCCGGCATTGGTTTCCCCCATGCCAGCTCGCTCTGAATAATGAATGCCCAGGACGCAGCAATCCTCGATTTTTCTTGTTAACTTTCGTCCGCAACTTTTCACTGCACTGCCCAAATCCTAGGAATTCTTTTCACATAAACATGAGGATACAAATTTACATACATGTTACAAAAAAAATAAAAATCTGGGAAGTTACGAAATATGTAAAACGAAGTCTTTTAAGAAAAGTTTTACAAAATCAGCATCTTGTTAAAAAGAATGTTTAGTTCTCAAATTTTAAAAGATCTAGTTTCTTAAACGAATATAAATTATTGTATCTCAATCTGTGACCTTTGTTTATTGATTTTATATTTTGCTTGCCATATCCCCATTTAAAAAGTATTGTATGGTATTGTATCTATCAAAATGGTTTATTTAAAATTAGATTTCTATAAGTCTGCTTAAATATAAAGAGGCCATTAATTAACTTAATTTCACTAACAAAAACTATTAAATATTTGTTAAAGCCCAGAAAATATATATTTTATTAAATATTCAAGTAATCTCAGAATTGAACCCAATAAGTAATTTTTTTCTCTGTACACTATATTCATTTGCCGTGCAGCTGCATCAATTCTTATTGATAAAGCCACTCTGGAAAAAGAGGGAAACATACTCCGAAGTCTGGATGCAGAAGCGATGAATAAAATATTAATGCACTCGCTTGGCATAATTGAATGAAACCGCAAACATATCACCCAAGAGTTCATTTCATTTGTCAGTTGTGCGTTGAGGTTAAAACGTGTTAAGATTAACTGACACTTTTGGCATTAGTCTTTGGCTAGGTAGCCTTTCGTCTATTTCTTCGCCTTAGCCATAAAACCCACATAAAGCTAAATCCAATTACTTTACACACCCCGAGTCCTAACGCGCAATTGACTTTGTATGGCTGGCTAAAGGCAAATTGCCCGTGAAATTATGGCAAATACTGGCAAGTTTCAAGGCCAAAGAGGCGCCTGCAGAACACATAAATCACATCTGCCCAAGGCCTCGAAATCAAATTGTGGCTTATTTACTATTATTTATTATTATGATTAGATGTGAGTGCTGTCTGTGTGGGGTAAATATCGGAAAACAGGGCCAATCAGTTGTGACTAAGCTTAAGCAGCCCCTCAAATCTGAACAAATGATGAGCTTATGAGGTGCAATCGCAATCGAAATCGGTCTTTAGCCTCCAACAACTGACCTGTCAACTGGCTGACTAAATGGCTGAATGATCAAATGACCAAATGAACGACTGACTGAACGATGGACTGGCTCTAATTGGATTTTCGATTTTCTACTTGTTTCACGCACGCAAGTCAGCAGGCCCATTGACGTTGTTTTTGCTCTTGTCGTCGCTGATGGCGATTAACTTAATTAATGTCACACACTAATGACAACTCAATGCGATTATGCTGACATCTGCATTGGCTGAGAGCGTCGGCGTGGCGGACTAAATTAAATTGAGAAATTAACAATGAGCGAGGAGGCGGCACGAGGCGAATAAATTGGCATTTCAATCGGCCATCCAGCTCGAGTGGCAAACGCGATTAATAAATGAATAGCTAATGAGTGCTCCGCCCCTCGATCCGCCCCATAATCGCACGAGTGTTGCTGGGAGGTCTGACTTTTTAAGCCCCTAATTAGTTCGTTATGAATTGCTCCGCCAACAGCAGCAGCAATCAGCATAGCAGAGGTATGGGCAAACTAATTGAGATTGGGCATGGCAAGTCAATGGCAGGACCAAATGATTCGCTTCTAATGTTGGGAGGGCCCCTGATCAGGTCTTTTGTTAGTCACACTTGATCCATATTTCGGAATCCGGATGCCATGTTCCACTTTCCACCTTTCACCAACAGCGGCAGTTGCAGGATGCAGCAAAAGCAGCAGATGCAGCAGCTGCAGCAAAATGCACTAGCAAAAGCAAACATTCTGTCGGCTCTTCAATGGTCCAATTGAGAATGCAAATTTGTGAGCCACACAACACTCAACAAAAAAACTTTGCAAAATTTTAATTTTTAAATAGTAAAAATCTATTTTATATGGGCAATACAAAAATGTACATGATTATGAGTTAAAATAATAATAATATTTTAAAGGCATCAATATTAAACTGATAAGGCCCAGAAAAAACATTTTTTAAGAGGACTTTTAAATTGTTATTAATTAGACTTGTAAGCGAAATAAATTTTGTTTCGACCTTTTTTGACACCGAAAATGTTTGTTTAATTGAAAGCATACTTTCTTTATTATTAACAAATGATTTTGTGAGCCAAGTTTGGCACTTGGAAACTGAACTGAAAGGTACATTTTTAGAATGACTTGAAAGGTTTTTTTTCCTACTAAAATGGCTAACTGATTTTACTGTTCTTATTTGGAAATTAAGTTCCTAGATTTGCGCCTCGATTAGAGCTGAAATTGGCTTTTTTTTGTTGAGTGCAGCAGTGACTGGGACTTGACTGCCGCTGCTCTTGCTCAATCATCGGCTAGGCGGGCTGAGGCCTCGTCATCTCCAGCTACACTAACAGCCTATAATCGCAACTTAACATGCTAACAGCGAGGCTGTTGAGGGCCAGAAGTGGCCAGGAGCAGGAATTCAAGGAGCGGCGGCAGCGGCTGAAGCATCAGTGCAAACATCCTTCACATGCCGGATATCGCACAATCTCGAAAAAAGCAGAAGACAAAAAAATAGTGAAACCAGCTTGACAGGCTGCCATCCTGCCTCAACCTCGCCGCTTCCGAGTGCCTCATGTTGCACTAAATGACTCGCCCACAGCCACGCCCACACACATATGAAGGGAGGGGGCGGGGGGCAGGGATATGTCGAGTGCGTTGCACTGAATTTTACAGCTTTTGTTTCGCCGCTCGAGCTGCTCTTTCTCCTCTCGACTGAGCTTGTGTTTTATATGCGTTTATCTGCCGCCCTTTTCGGTATTGTTCCTGGCGCCAGGCCTCCTTTTGCTTACTGCTCATCCCGCTTTGCTTATTGGCAGAGAGGTCCTTGGTCCTTGGTCCTTGTGCCTGGTGCCTTGTGCCTGAGCAACGTTTACAAACATCCAGTTGAGTGGCTCTGAGTGTCATTGTTCTTGAACATTTGAACATGTGTTGTCAGTGCGAGACCTGCACGGCTGAATGCGCCCCAGCACAATATCCATCTCGCCATCTGCACTGCAAGAAATAGTGTGCCATTTGCCGACTTGACTTTCATAACTCAAAGCTACATGACTATCAAGTTTGAGATGTGGTAACTTTCGTTTTAATCTGCTTTCATTGTCATAACTTTCACCAGCTCCACAAGAGTTGAAGGGGTGGCAACTTTTTTACCCTTTACGAATTTTCATCACAACTTCGTTTATTTTTTTAAGTTACAACAGTAATCTTATAAAAGTGGCTTAATTAACAAGTGCAAAGTGCACTTAGAACTGCTAAATTGAAAAACCATATTACAGCTTATCAATTGTTATACTTTGACAGCTTGCCAAATTTATAATTGATATTTTATTTCATAGGCAATTTGTGGCAGACTTATCTTTTTATGTAGCCATTCAGGTTTATTGCCTTAAATCGATTTGTCATTTGTCACTATTTTTATTGATTGCATGTCTGAAGTTTAAATGGATTTCTTAATTGTGAAGTATTTCAATAAATTAATTACGTCTTATAATTTAATCAATTTTTTGGTAAATAAAATTTGTTTCTGTGTTGCCATTTTCTGCTTGCTAAATCCTTCTGACCCTCAAAAAATCATCTCATCATGCTTTTGGCCAAAAGACGATTTGATTATGAAAATGATTTCGAGCAAGTTTTAAAATTCCGGGGAGGAAGCACTCAAGATGCCAAGCCGCCGAGCGGAAAACTTTGGCCCCTTGTCACCTTGTCGCCTCGCTGCTCACTTTGCCAATATCTTGCCAAATCCAATATAACTGCAGCTGCAGTCGTAGAGGGGGAACAAGTGCAAGTAGAACCATTAGCATTTGACAGAAGAATGGAATAGAAGTCAACAGAAGTGCGGGCCAAGTGAGCCTCTTGAAGTGCGCAAAGGCGAAATGGGAAAAAATATTTGCCATGCCAGAAATTGACAACTGTTTGCTTAGTTGAGAGTGTTTGCACCCCCTGGCCAAAAAAGCGGGAACAAGAACGAGAATGGGAATGCCAATGCGAATGCGAATGTGAACCCCTCGAAGCAGCCGATGGATGCAGCTGGCTCTGAAAGCGGAAATTTGACACTCTCGGTGCCACTTTCACTTTCGCTTTCCCCATCGCCATCGCTATCGCTTTCACCCCGCAGGGCCATAAACAAGGGAATAGTGCGGGGAAAGTGCGAAAGTGGCAGTGAGGAAGATGAACACATTCCATTTGCTAGATGCTAGAATGTTGCGCGTTATATCAGCTTACGTTTTAATGGCACTGCCGCTGGCGCTTCTCGGCAGTCAATGATATAGTTTCGTTAGCCGTTCGCCGAGCAGAATGTGCCATTACATGGCGGACGGAACAAAGGACGGGGAGAAGCAGCGCGATGGAGACATCCAGGGCCAAACTATTTGATTACCAATTGCTGCTGGAGCAGAAGCAGAGTGCCGAGGATATCTGATGATGGCTTTTAATTGCCGCATCCATTTCAAAGAATCGCTAATGCTGCAAGTTGTACGGTGGAAAATAAAGAAAATAAAATGGCAAAGGGCAGAGCAAAAAATGGGAAAAAGAGCTAATCGTATAATGTCAGAATGGAACAATATGCTTAAAGGGCACTCTAAGTAACAAAGTAGAACCCAGCAAACGAGGAAAGGGGAAACTCTTTAAAGTAACTTAAAAGTAAAGGATTTTTTGTAAGACATTAAAGGAATATAAAAGGCAAGGAAATTTACATGAGATATTATTTTAAACATCTTTAAAACTATCAATTTCTACTCGATACAACTTATAAATTATATAGCCGAATATTATTAAATAATTAACAACCACATATTAAAGAATTTTTCTGAAATCTTTTAAAAGTTACACTTAATCTATGAAAGAATTCATTACATAAAATATCATTTTGAACAGCTTTTAAACTTATATTTTTCTGGCTTACAAATTTTATTTACTTTGCCACTGTTTTTTATGTGTGTTTATATTTTCTTGTTGTATATTCTTTCTTAAACCAGTAGAAAACTTATAGAAAAGGCTAAATTAAGGTCCATAAGCGAGTACTGCAGCCGTTTCTTAACTCCCAGAAATTTAATCAGTCAACTTAAGTTGAAGGACTGCTATTTCCAAATTGCTTTCTGAGCCACGAAATCGATTAAGAACTTGACCGAGAAAGTTTTCCAGCCACTATCTCTCTTGAAATCAGGCTAGTCCAAAAAGTCCACTTTCTTGTCCATAAATTTGTAATTCGTATTTCCCAGTTCCAGCCGCAGAAAGTTTGGGAAAAACAAACTTGCCAGTGGCAGGCGCTTTCCAGCAAACGAATCGATAAAAAGAAATGACTGGCAGAAAGTGTAAATAGAACTATTTGACCCTGGACAACATCATAAATGTGTCAGGCGAAGACCAAAAACAATTTGTCAGCATGGGACGGTACTGAGTTAAAATATAATAATATTATGTCGTACCCCAAAAACGCCGCCCTCACACCCCACTCTCCTTGGCCAGCCGAACTTTAATCAATAAATTGTACTATTATTAAACCCACACCCTCCATCGCCTGCAGTCCGTGTCCGTGTCCGTGTCCGCTGCTGCATGTTGGATATATGCTGGCTGTTGGATGTTGAATGTTGGATGTTGGATGTGTACTGTGTGTGAAGGGGGGCCCGCAAATATTTGTGAGCTGCTTGTGGCAGACTCGTAACGATGCCCGAAAATATGAGTCCGACAAGGAGTCCTTGTGTGCCGGGCCCACAGGCGGAGATACCCGTGCAAATGCGGGTGTTCCAGCCACATCTTGGCCCCAAAATGTGTGTACGTGTGTGCCCGGGCTCCATCCTTTGGCATCGTAACGCTAACAAGCTGCAGCTGCAGCCCAAGAACACTCGGCGAACAAGCTCGTGATTTTCGAAACTTCCTCTAATTTAGTATGGCACTTAAAGAGTTTTCTACTGCGAGCCAACAGGAAATAGTTGGATAAAATACTCAACTTAATAAGAAAATGCATTATCTTAAAATAGAAGAGTATGGCAAAATGCATTAAAATAAAATACTTTTCTTTATTGGAAAATTCATTACTTTAAAATGCGCTTCCTTGTAGTAAAATGCATTGCTTTAAAACTTGTATTGTTTTTGAATTTTTATATAATGAAGATTTTATAATGAAAAGTATCTTATGTTTTTTTTTAAGTATTTACGTTTTAAAGTCAAAAAAATGTTTTAAAAATGCTTTTCTAATAATATCTCCATAAAGTTTATTTTTCTCCCATCTGATTTCACATTACTTTTAGTCAAACAAAAAAAACCTCTTTAAGAGGTAAGAAGGTAGTGACGATCGCACCTTGAACATATATAATTTAAAATACTGCATACAAAGTTTCTAATACCTTTTTTGTGACGAAAAAATATGATATTTTAAACGTGTAGACAATTCCAACATTTTACACATCTTACTGTACGCTGCTGTTAATATTTTTGCTTCATACCCTTAAAGGTATGTTCGTCACTGCTCTTCCTAGTAATGTTGGCTTAAATTTAAAATGAAAATGCTCTGTTTTGTAATGAAAACTAGTTTTAACATGTTTTTTTAGGTAGTAAACCAGGTTTAAGTGCCAATGTTCCGCAGTGTAAGGACCCTGTGATCCTTTTCCCCACATTCCACTCCCATGAATGAGGGCAGAAGCCAAGCACAATGTATGAGGGATTCCAGCGAGTCCTTGCAAGCAATTTGTCGGGTCGGAGCTGTGGGCCCGAAGCCGGTGTGCCCTGGCCGCTTGCTTAATTTTACATCAAATTTATAACTGACTTATTGGCACTTGGCACTGGGATTATGCCTTCCAGGCCAGCACTTCCTCAAACTGCACCGAGCAGTTGTTCGCTCACAAGCTATTACGTATACGCAGTGGGTGTTTGTGTGTGTATGAGAGTGTGAGAGTGTGAGTGTTAGTGGGGATGACAGGGAATTGGGAAAGTTTTTGCTCCAGAGAGAGATCAGGTAGTCGGAAATTCAAATAGTGCCGCAGGGGAGAGCGAAGCAGACGACCCAGACCAGAAATACTTCATTTATGCAATTTGCAATATTGGCAACTCAGCAACACGAGTGGGCGCATCCCTCGGCTTTCCTGCTTGAATCCTTGAGTTCTTGAATCCTCGACTCCCCGATTTCCGCATCCCGAATCCCGACTCACCACCTCACCGCTGGCAGCTGTCGTCGGTTTCGTTCTCGCTTTTTTATCAAAAGCAATTTTGCACTTTCTTTGGCTTGGCCTTTTAATAAATTCCGCCAAGCTTTGCATTTTCAGCAGTTTTCCCGGCAACATTTCTCCGCCCGGCTATTCCACAGCCACCTCTCGGCCGCTGCTGTTTCGCTTTTTTTCCCCCACTGCTCTTTGTGCTGATTTTAACACTTTTCCAAATTTCCGAGTAGGCCACGAAATTGGCAGAGGCCACCAGTTCACCAGTTCAGCAGTCTACCATCTGCACCGGCAATGGCAACCAACTGTATCCGGGTTGAGTTTTGGCAGCGCCTCACCTTCATTTTTTGCTGGAATTTTAATGAAAATTTAAATAATTGAAAACCATGTTGCAAGTGCCACAGGCGGAGTCCACAGATAGTGTTGCATATTAATGAGAGCAGCTTCCGTTCGGCGAACGGGCTTTAAGGGCTTCTGGTTAAAGCGATTTGGCAGGTGACCAAAAGGCAAGGTGTTTACCTCGGCAGCGCCTTAACAGTGCAGCATGCACAGCGTTTGACAATGACAAATGATTACTTTTATGGCCGCGACCCCGACGACTGAGCGGGCACAGGCATTAAAACTTTCGTCTCCGACAATCTGACACCCCAGACTGGTATTCACAAGCACTGAAAGAAATCCATAGCACTAACAAAAAAACATTTGCAAACAGTTACACATCTATTCAAATAAAATAATAATATCAAACAAGAATTTAAAATATTATTATTTTTCTTAGCGTTATATAGTCCCACCAAATAAAAGTCTTAAGTTTAGCAAGAATTTAATTTTTAAACAATAATTTAATGTTATCCCAAAGAAATTAAAATATAACGCTGGTGTACAGCAGTATGAATTATTTAATATTTTTTCAAAGTATAGGTATTGTGAATGATTTAAATATTTATGTATTGTTTACTGTGAACAAAAGTTGTAAACTTCAGCTACAGGGGAACTCGACCCGAGCTACAGAGAATTACAACTGAAAAGTTATTTACAAGCTTACTTAATTTCTTTTGTTCTTTACTTTTGTGGGAAACAAAGCTTAGATAAACACCATTAAATAGTCAAAACGCCTCGGGCATCTTGGCATTTCTCAAATACTTAAAGAACATATTCTTGTGTGTTCAATATTAATTAAATTTAAAACGAGATGTTTAACAAGTAATATTGATACATTATAGATAAGTTATAGCCAAAGAGATTTATAGGATATTTTTCTCTGTGCAAAGAGGTAGGTAAACAGGCAGGAGGGCTTTATAAGCAAGGTGCGACAACCCGTGAAGAAGTGTGTGTGTGTGGGTGTGTGTGCTAGTGTTGCTAGGGCTTTGGCTTTCGTCCTGACAGGAAGTGGTCTCAGCTACTTACCACGCAGTCAGGTCCAACACTTGCCTCTATTTATACAGACAGGTCCTGCGTCCTTCGTCCTTCAGTCCGACTTATTCCTCTGCTAGCCAGGACTACTTCTCCTCTCAGGCCGTGTCCTGTTTGCCAAACGAATTAAATTGTTCGCCTCGAGTGTATTTTGTGTTTTGACGCACAAACATGCGGCAACAACTGTGATTGCTGTTGTTGTTGCTATTGTTTTCTGCTATTTGCTGTTTGCTGTTTGGTGTTTGGTGCTGCCGCCACAGCCTCGAGGCTCCGAATTTGTTAATCTGTGTCACTCAATCAGCGAAAGCCGTTAGATGGGGCAATGCGATCCACTTTTGCTCCTTGCCAGCACACTAATTATGCACGTGTCGGGATACAGTGGGGGATAAATGGAAAATAAGTGGAGTATAAATCACAGCCAGAAATGGGTAAATACAGTTTTGTGATAAATTTGTAGCCAAAGAAGGAAAAACAAACATATTTGATTTATTAGCTTTGATAAGTAAAAATAACAAAAACATAATCTAATCAATTGCATTTTCTCTATTTAATTATATATTCTTTCTTCCAAACTTTATGTTAAGCAAATATCACAAATCAATTTTTTGTGATAAATAAATAAAAATAATTTAAATATTCGTTTCATTTTTCTTTTATTTACTTACTTTATTTGCCAACCTAGATTAAAGTTACTGACCACAAGCACTTAGTGCCTTCAATTTATGATTGAATTTTTGATAAGCTATCCACTTACCGAATTTATTCGAGAGCACATTAAGTCGCATTTAATCCACCCAGGCCATAGTACAACTAAACGCTAGGGGAAATAATGGCCACGTTGCACGTCTCTATCTCTGTCAGAAATGGTGCTTATTAAGTTTGGCTGTCAATTGGGATTCCGCTCCGCTCCACTCGGCTCTATTCGCATTCGCCCACCTGGTTTTAGGTATATGATTAACGACTGCATTCGCACACACACGCTCGCACTGAGACAAATGTGACGAGTATTTGACATCAATTATCGCGCCCAGGCCTTAGCCAAAAGCCATGTATGTAGCTATAGGTTCTATATTTTCCAACCCACAATCTCCTCCCCCTGGAGAGATACGTGAGCCGGGGCCATCGATTTTCATCCGTGAAGTTGGCTTAAGCCAGCCTGTCATTGAGTAACGCGGCTCGTGTGCAGGCAGGCAGGAAGCTCGAAGCTTCAAGCTCGAAACACGGAACAAGGAACACGGAACATTAGCCAAGGCCAAGTTAATTGATTTTTTATTAGCAACCAGCACGGTTCAACCAAATACAGACACACAGCTCACCTGGAGGCCGAAACAGTTGAACTTTTGTAACTTAAACTTTCATAAATCGAAGCCTCTGCCAGTCACGTAAGTTTTAAAAGCTGATGTATACTATAAATCTCTATCACACACAAAACCTTCTTTGAATGGAAAGCCATTATGTTAACTCAGGTAAATAAGCTATGAAAAAGTTAAAAGCATGTACATCATGCAGAGACCGTAAATAAATAAGTGTTATTTTACACTCATATTATAAGTAGATAAATTAGATTTTTACTTTTGGTAAACATAAACTTAAATATCTCATAGGGCTTTTTAAAATAAAATAAAAGTCAATTTTTACTAACGGTCCCTGCTTAAAAGAAATTTTTATTCAAATCATTTATAAATAAAATTTTCAAATTAAGACTAAGCTTACTTTTAAGCAAAGTAAAATAATTATTAATCGTAGCTTTTGAAATGTATTAAGTTTCAGTGGTTAAGTGTTCAAGCAATTAAAAACAGAAGTTTTTTTTTAATGAAAGTAAACTTGAAATCTTTACAAATGTTTAGCAGTATCTTTTTAAACAGATTTTTAGACTTGGCAATCTTCAAGAATTTCTTGAACACACATGGAGCACTTAAATCGAGCACATTTTTGTAGCCGGCATTGATGATTTAAAATACATTCTATAGACTATTGCGCTTGTAGATAGTACTTTTCAGCTATAGAATTTCAAACGTGTTTGGAGTGGGAGAGTGACAGGATTTTTCGAAGCGATGAAAAACCGCAACGGGATAAAAAATTGACAATTTTCAATTTGAGTTGCGGAAATATTTTGATTTCCTTTCTGGTGGCGCACAAAAACGTGTGCAGCTCACATGGGCGCATATGCTGGTCAGAAGAGGGGGAGGGAAAGGGGGTGGTGTGCACTCACATGTCCCGCTTGTCGCAAATATTTTCCGCTCCATTTCCCGCAGAGGGAAAAAGAGGAGGCTACTACTACTGCTGCTGTGAGGGAAAGCCACAGCGGGCGGCACTTTGTCAGTGCAATAAAAGTTTGCGTGTGAATTGTGCTGCCCAGAAGACAAGCGGAGAGCTTCAAGCTGCCGGCGGCTTAATCAGCTGGGAAAGGAGGAAGGAAAAGGGGGAGGTGGAGGGGAAGGTGGGGAGAATCCTTTGGGAAAAGCATGCACTTTAAATTATGCATATGATTCGCCCGCTCGCCCTCTCGACCCACCAAGTAATTAAGTAGATAGCAGCCAATGTGGGCCCACACTGCGTATACGTGATACTTACATAATATACACGCTCACATTTGCATACACATACACGTATGGGTAGGTGTATGCAGGATGTGTGTGAGCCAGCCTCAAATGAGTATTTACGAGTGTGTGTCTGCGGGGAGTGCCTGGTGAGGCCTGTGCCGGCGTTTTAATTAGAAATTCATGCGCCTAGTTGAGCAGCCTCAGTAAACTTTTGTAAGCCCCGCTTGACTGACTCACTTGACTTGGCTGGCGTCCAATGTGAAGGCGTAAAAGAGTTTTTCCTTCTACAACCCACCCCAGCTTTGTCTTGTTTTCCCTTTTTGCATATTGATTGATAAGCAGCCAGCAGCAGTCAGCAGCAGACCGAAAATAAACTCAGAAATTGGGGGCCCATTGATTAATCGGTTTTAGGCTGACACGTCCTGGCCATTTATCAGCAGGCCAATAAAAACAGATTCAATAGATTGGCAGGGTCAGAGTGGTGATTCATTTTGCACATTCCGCATGCAAATTGAATTAAAGCAATCTTAATTACATCGGAGTGAATTAAGCTGTGCTCAGGAAACCGAAAACTTTTGCTCAACCGCAAGGCAGACTGACAGACAGACAGGACGCGGACAGGACGAGTAGAGCAACCAGGACGAGCACGTAGCCGGAACTTCTAGGGGCTTCGGCTTCGGGACTTAACCGAGTATGTCATTTTATTGAATCAAAAACCACTCAGCTATTGAAAATCAATTTGTGCTGCTGCAGCAGCTGCGGAAGTCACTCACATTTACAGTCGGGCTAACAGAAAATGTCCCCGCTCGGACAGGAAAACCCTCAGCCACAGAAAAAGCCACACCCACACGCTGCCATTTTCCGCCTTTACACTTGCAATAATAATAAAAGTACATAAAAAGCGGAACTCAGAACTCAGCACTGCCATTTGCATCCAGCAGCAGCATTTTTGGGGGGTGTGTGATCAGCAGTCGTGGCACATAACGCCTCTTAAACCGATTCAAAATCGAGTTAAGGGGACAAGGACGACCAGCACTCACCTGTTTGTATGCAAAATGATGCGCCACTGTTGCCACTGAAAACTGATGGCAGTCACGTAGGAAAGGTACGAAAAGGAAACGAAAGGAAAATCCCCAGCACCGGAGGGCGAAAACTCACTTTCCGTTTTGTTTTCGGCAATAAAAATAAAATGTTAAGAGTGTGGTGGGCCGGCAAATGCAAATTACATTCGGAGCTGGAAAAGATGTGAGGATGCAAGTGTCATTACAGGAAGAATCAGGGGGCATTTCACGCAGCTTAACCAACGCCCTTGGAGATTTTTCGACCCTTCTTCCCCTTTCTCTACACTCGACGGCTTAATGAAAGCCTTTGGACCTCTTATTTGGGTAAGAGCAGCTTAGGGTGGTGGTCATAAAACACCAATGGGTCGTGGCACACGCACTAAGCAGCCCAGAAAAGGAAAAGTAAGGAGGGTTAAAGACTTTCATACCTGACCTCCGGAATTCCGAAAAAGGCGTTGAGCCTGAGCCGCTTAAGCTTATCAGCCCACCCAGCACCAAAGTGCACACTGTGTGTGGCCAAAAGCAAACAGCATTTTGCACTTTTAATTGTGGCCAATAAATTTCCCATCCGTCAGGTTCGCAGTCCGTTTCGGAATGCGACTTTTGCATATTTATTAAGTGCAAGGACTTTTCCCTGGCAGAATGGTACGAATTGCGGTTAACCCTGCTGGACAGGTTTGACTTGCCTCTGTCATCCGTCGGCATTCAATCCCTGCTCTTGCAATCGCAGTGGCATTTGTTATGGTTGCTGCTGCGGCTATTGTTGATTGTCAAATGCAAATTGAGCCGCCTCAGATTCTGTCCTTTCTGCCTTTTCATATCCTGCATCTGCAGAGCTTCAGGGTGCATTGTTATCGTTTGGACTCAGAACTTGACTGTCCTTATTCCTAAAAGAATTTTGATTTTAGGGTACTTAGCTTTTTGTTGGGAACTTTCGTAAGTAGATTATTTAGCAGAAAACTAAGACGGATTAAGCACTTACTACAAAATATCAACGAAAACCAGAACAATCCTTAGAAGTATGCAGCAAATTTTAAATTTTGCGATTTAAGCAAACAGATTTCGAAAAGGCAAAACCTTTGAAAGTGGTTTAAAAATCTGCGTTTAAAAGAACGTTTTTAATTTTTGATCGATTTTTTTAAGAATTTAATAAAGTAACCTCTTTTTATTTGTTTAAAAAAAAATTTAATGATTTCAAAAAGACATAGTTTTAAAGGTTTTTGGTTAAAATTTCTAAGAATTGTTATTTTTTCAAAAAAAAAACGAAGCACAAAAGTTAACCTTTAACCCATGTGAACCCATCATGAACCCTTGTTTAAAAAATTGTAGAGCAAAACAAGTCTAAAGTAAACCTACCTTAAAGAACAGATGTCTGGGATGAATGTCGCTTTCAGGACCCTATCATGCCAGGCTGTTGTGAATGTCAGTTGCAGTTTGCAATTGACACAAGCAATTTGAAGCCGCAATTAATGAAAATTGAAAAGTGTTCGTTCGCATTACGCATACGCCAAGTGGTTCTGGTCGTGGTCCTGTGTGTGTTTCTGTGTGTGTGTTTGTGTGCTACATCCTGAATTGGATCGATGGAGCATTGTGAGAGTGATGTGGTTGCATAATCGCTGCTCCACATTGCGCGCTGCAATGATCACACACAGCTGCACACACACACACACACACACACACACACACAGGGAGGACACACATGGAGGACACACAATGACACAGCAGGAGCAGCAACAAGCAAAGCCATTAGAAGTTGCAACAGTTTTGCAACCAACAACCCCCTGTCCTGTTTTTGTGTCGAGTCATTTTTGCGCTCAGAAGCACTCACTAAAACAAATAAACACTTTGCGCATTGTTTCGTTTTGACAAATGCGTGTAATTTACGGAAATGTTGTGTTTGTACGTAATGTTTTTCCAGGCCCCTCGCAATCCGCAGCTATCTGGCCATATTCCCGTGCTCCTTGCTGGCTAAATAGTCTTAGGCGTGTTTGCGGAGCTCTTGGACTCCTTAGCCAGACAGTTGTAGAGTCGGCAATTAGTTGGAGCTGGGAGAAAAAAAAAAGAAACCCATCCACGTCCACCCCGCAGACATTCACACTTAGTCTAGATTACAAAGACTGCAGCGGGCTAGAAAAATATAGGTTAAAACTGAGTGTTATCCACCCGCCATGGCTGCTCATCAAAGTGGCAATAAAATATGCTTTCATATTGCCAGTGCTCGAATGGGCCATCGTGGGCCAATTGAAATGCTTATTACAGGGAGGAGTGGCATAGTATCTGGGTAGCTGGGCATCTGGGCATCTGGGTATCTGGCATCGGGCTGTGGTTAAGCAGATCAAGCATGGAATCACAAAGGACTTCTCCTTTGTTGGCCAGCGCGCTTTGTTGCGGCCTTAATGAGGAAATTTCCATTGGCCGGCCCGCTCGAGTTGGCAATTTACGATACCTTTGTGGTTTCAATCTAGCAATGGGCAACATAATTAAAAATTGTGACAGCCATAAATTATGTTTTGGGTTCCTCCGTCGAGACAAGAGATGGCAGATAATTAAAGTGGCTGGAAGAGTAGCGTAGAGAGTAGAGCGGAAAAGAACACAAAAGTGGGCTCTAAGCCACTTTTTTTTTGGGAAAGTAGCTTAAAAAGCCAAGTGAAATCAATTAGGTCGCAATTTATGTCAGACAGAAAGTGGATGGGTGGGGGATGGAACTTTAAGACTTTTTAGTCCTGGCCAAGGCAACATTTGATTTCAGTCTAGCAGTGCACAACAGCAGCAGCTGCTCCTGATTGCACTGCATCAGGGGGAATGCCCACATCTCACAGGGTCCCCAAACGATCTCTTTCCCATCTAAAACGCCCCCATCTACGCCCCTGTCCATTTGGCAGCTGGCTGCGGGCTTTGACGTCCCTTTTTTGGATGGGACTTGGCCTGTTGCAAAGTGTCAAAACGTGTACTTGTCGCTGGCAGAATGCTGCCGCTGCCATTGCAGCTCCTTTAATTTGAATTTTATGCACTGCATGCATAAATTTATGGCCCTGGACACGCCCTCAAATGGCGACGACAATGACAAAGGCAACATGACAGGCACATGTCCATTATGGCCAGACCCTGCCGTCGCCACTCATTTAAATGTGCTGGTAGATGGTTGATGGTAAATGGTAGACACCAAAAGAGCACTCGCTAGCTGCTCAAGACTTCTTGGCCATGTCTTTAATCGTTTGACCAGCATTAAATTGAGAAAGCACTTCCATTTCCATTTCCTGCCTTTGGCTGGGCATTTGAGTAAAAATTAATTACTCAATAAATATGGACGCTTTTGTGCTGTGTGAAAAATTAATTTTTAATTGCAATCGCTGCGAGTGAATTAATTTGTATTGGCGAATTCTTCGCAATCACTAACTGGCATTCCAGTGAATTTCATCCTTTGTTGTCAGTCCCGGCGATACATTGGTTTTGATATCGCGCTGCGCCACATGGACGCCGAATGCATGGCAGCCTTAATATCCTGTCTGTCAGCTATTCAAACCACCCACCCACCTACCCAGCCACCCACTTTAAACCACCTTCCGTATGTGTGGCCTCGCCCCAACTTCTGTCAGGCTGTCAAAGTGCTAAAAATAACATGTCGAAAACGAGCTGTTTTGGGGTGAAGCGAAAAAACAAGGTGGAAAACCCAGCCGAAATCGGAAACCGAAAATCGAACGAAACGCAGCCAGGCGAACTGCAATGAAAGCGTTCTGCTGCATTATAAATACCGCAATTGCATTGAGTGCAATGATTTTTAACTCGTTCTGACGTTCTGACATCATAAAATCACGCTTCACTTCAGTCTCGTGAAATTCGGTGGGAAGAGCGAAAATGGTTTTGCGATGTTGCGATTGACGAGCCAGCACCAAAAAGTTAATGGAATTGACTGACAGCCAGTAAATTACAGAATTTTAAAGGTTTCAGGTGTCAAAAGGTTTTAAAATTCATTTATTTGTTATAGCTTATTAAATTTGTTTGTAATTATTAAAACAACTTACTTACATCACTAATTATTTGCTTTGGCCTGAACTTAATATGACCATTCAAAGCAATATAAGAATTATTTTATATTAATAGATAGTTTCAAAACAATACTTCAACTGACTATGAGCTCTTTTGGTATCAAATTATTGCAGGTAGCTTCTTAAATTATTGTTATTATTGGAAAGTTTACCAAGTTAAACAACTAATTTAAGAAAGAGCCGCTTCGCATTATCCGTAATAATTTGCTGTAGCTTCAACTTAATAAGGTCATTCAAAAGCAATTAATCTATGATTTATAACAAACGGATAAAGCTCATAAATTATTAGAATTATTTTATATTAATTGATGGTTCCAAAACATGAGCTCTTTTGGTATCAAAAAATTGCAAGCTGCCAAAGCTTAATAATGCAAGAACACAATGCACATAAGCCAGATATTTATTGAAGATATTTTAGTTATATTTTAGAGGTCTAGTTAAGCCATAAAAATATATAAATATTAATGAAATTCTATACCGTTATAACCAGATAAAAACCCACTTATAATGGTCATTAAACTTATAAAATAAAATTCTATGCCATCATTGTTCAATGAAAGGTAATAAAAAACCACTTAAAATGTTGTAAGAAATTTTAAATCAATATTTCTAGTTAAAGGGGTAATAAAAATGCAGCTTTTTCAAAAAAAAAAAAGGGGAACAATACGAATGTACGATTTTTCCGTTCAGAACGACCTGTTAATTGTCCCCTACTTAGAACGAGATTCTATTTTTGCGGTTAAAAAAAGCGTATAAAATGCATTGCAAAGCTCATCCAATTATGCAACGTCCGTGACAGATAGCAAACCAAATGGGCTCACAACTGAACTACTAACTATGTACGTACGATAATAACAAGGATAGCAAGGACAACTAGGCTTACTAAACTGTGACCCCTTGTCACACGTGGTTTTAATTATTGTTACAGGCTGTGGGTGTGTGTGTGTGAGTATCTGTGAGCATTTGAGCTTGTGTGCGTTTGTCCGGGGCATAATTACATTTTGTGGCATTCGGCAAAGTGTTGATTATTAATTAAAATGGCTTTATTCAACGCCTGCAACAGACACAATTGCGTTGCCCGTCATAGTTTCAGTTAAATATTTAAGCATTCCTTTGCCTAAATACTGTCCCTGTAATCATGGCTCCATTATGGCATAACGAGTGTTTTGAATTGTGCACTGAAAGAAGTGGGATTGGGGATATACATAGTAAGAAAGACATAGTAAGAAAGAAGAATTTATTATGCTATAACAATTTATGAAGTCTATAGCAATATTTAAAGTAAGACTAGAATGTTTAAAACCATTCCTTTATTTTTTGAGAACCTTTTCAAACAACTTTTTAGATCGAGGAATTAAATTCAATTAAATTTATATTTGAAAATCGCAAATCTGGAACTTTACTAATAAAGTGTATACCATTGGGGTGAAATATCTTTAAGAGCTTCCATCCTTTTTCTCAGTGCATGTAATATGTGTGCATGTGGCAAGAACTGAAATCAAAATGGTTGGCAAATAGTTGCCGACAAAGTTGAAACGGAATGCAACGAGTTGCGAGTGTTAATGGCCTGTAATTAAACTGCAACGTGAGACGTTTAAGTGGAAATTGCATTTTGGCTAATGCACTTTCTCACCCCCGTTTTCCACCTCTTTTTTGGTATTTTGCAGAAGGATCTGTTCGTGAGCAAAGTTGAGCCGACCTCGCCGCGAAACGAACGCAAATTCTCCGCTGCCACAGCGCCATCGATGAAAACAAAGTGGCTGAAAGCATTTAAGAGCCTAAAGCCTGCTGGTTCTGGTTCAGCACAACAAGCGGATAGGTGAGTACTGACTGCACCAGCTTTTCCTTTTTTCCCCATCCATCCACCCACCCATCCAGCCATCCACCCACCTACCATTTTCCCGCTGTTACACAACATTATCGGGCATAGAGCAAGGCCCATTAAGTCGAATACAAGCCGCAGCAGAGTATCTAGTAACTACGAGGAGGCGGGCGGAAAAGAAACCCCAGCCAGATACAAAATGAAATAGTGCGGAGAATACCCAGTATACCCAGTATACCCAGTATACCCAGTATGCCAGTGGAGGGAGGAGAAAATCGGTAACGGGCCCGCCCGCACATTAATATGACTAAAAGCTTGTGAAAAACGCGAAAAATTATTCAGCCATCCAAGGGTAGAGCAGCCGACCAACATCCCCATCCCCATTACCATTTACCATTCCCATTCCCATCTCCATTTGCAATAAAATACTGTGAAGGAATTCCTAATATTTGCACAATCCGGATTATGCAATGCAATGCAGCAATTGCACTTGCAATTTACAAGATAATTCCATGCAAATTCAGGTGCATAAGCCGGGCGCACTCCACTCTAGTTTAAGCTAAGCTAAGTTCTACTTGCCATAATAATGATCTCTCCACTTCTTCTCTATATAAATTTACGTATATACCATCTCCATTCGAACACTAAATGCATTCAATATGCTTTGCCTAACCAAAAAACAAAAAATATAAAAAAAATGTCTCGATATATTATCGCGATCTATCAGCCAACCACCCCGACAAAATCAAATGTACCACGCTGTATCAACCGTATTGACTTTGAGGTAACCGAAATTCACCAAGAACCACAACTAAATAATAAAAAAAAAAGAACATCACCCAGCATTTAACTATAGTCCCATTGAAACAATACCCACTGTAATCAATGCGAAAGGTTGCTGTAATGTTGCACGCAAATGTAGAATTAGCTGAGAAAATAAACCCCGCTTACATCCCGGCTAATTGGTTTCAAATATCGAAACGACACACTGTTTTATTTGTTTATTTGCCTATGTTTGTAAATCGATTTCGATTTCAATTTCAACACACATTTTGCGAGAACATATTTAATTTGTCTTCGGGCGCCGTAAATGCCACCTGCGTCCAGTAAGTGTCATCAATCACGTGTGGGGCGGCAATTAAAATCCATAGATAGTCGAACTGGCACAAAGACAATGGTCTGGATTCTGGTACTGTATTCTGGATCTGGTCCAAGTCCAGCAACAAAGTTTTCCCTGTTCGATAACTACGGATAAATGTGTCGCTATATGTGTTTTGTCCGTTTTTGTCCGTTTTTTTGTCCGCTTTGTCCGTCTGGCTGTTCCATATGTTCCGGACAAGTTTCCGGCTGCACCCAGTAAATTCCACTCGGCGCCATTCGAGCATTGAAAAATATGCGAAAAATTGCAAAACTATAAATTCAGCAGCCTTCTTTTTCCACCCACGTGCACAGAGTGCAACCTAGAAAGTGCCAACTGCAAATGCAACTGCAAGCGTTGCAACATCCAGTGGCAACAATACTTAATTCCGTGCCGCCAGCTTGCCCTGCCAATGATGATAAATCGGAAAATCTTCTCGGCTTAGTGAATGGCCAGAAGTGGGAATGGTGCTTAAGTGGGATCTATCTCTTCAAACTTTATTTCGAAATATTCGCCACACTTTTTGGTGTGTATAAATACACAGGGCATGAATTCCACTCGCTCGTATATATATGTATATTTGCAAACGTGACAAGAAAATCGCAGCCAAAAGTTCGGCTGTGTTATATTGCAAAAGTTTCGTCTGAAATTACGGAATGACCGAAACTAAACCATAACCAACCGCCTCCCCCGCAAAAAAAAAAAAAAACGAAAATGAAAATGAAAATGAAAAGGGAGCCAGTTACTCATTACTGCTTTTTATGGGCTATTTTATGTTTTTATTTCTATTTTCCTGCATTTATAGTATTTTGCCCGGCCAGGGAAAGTTTTAAGTTGCACACAAACCAAACTAATGAATATGTTATGGAAATTATTATAATTAAACCATTACTCATGCTGCCCAAATAGCCAAAGAATATCCGTTTTGTTTTTAGCATTTTGCCATAGCTCTGCACCCGAAATAAGAACCAAACACACACACCCATACACATCTCCTCAAAAGCCCAGTATAATTAATTAAAATTAACTCCATAAACCCCGAAACTAGATAATTCCCTTAAGTATACCAATTAATCGTAATTACCCCAGTATAAACCAGTACTATATACTGAACATATCAATTGTACATACCTGTAAATTGTACATGGCCTAGATAATCAACACCTCGGGCATTATTTGTTAGCTAAGTCTATCAGTTAGTTTGATCAATATTTAGTTTAAGAATTACGAATATATATTCAATGTCATCGTGTCAGTGTTCATTTGTAGCTGCCAATCACGATGTTGCACTTTCCCCCACCTCCCCACTGCCAATGAAAATGGCCCAGAAATGTGAATGTTTTTGTATACTTTACGCATTTGCAAGAAACAACTTTATAAATATTGTGCCAATGTGCTCAGCTGAATTTATTTGCCAGTCGGTCTGTGAGTCTGTGAGTCTGTGTGTTCATCTGTGTGCATAAGCACCTTACAAACAATCAACGTCGAGTCCTAGGCCTCTGAGCCTGGTTCTGCCTCAACAATTGCCCCATTGTGAGTCCTTCTCCCCATATTCCCCACTTTCCCCAGTTTTCCCACATTTGCCAGCCCCGAAAGTCCTTCGCATTTTTTGCTGGTAAATAAAACAAAAGTGCCAGAGGGGTAGGAAGCGAGAGGGAAGCCCTTGCAAATTGGTTGTATCTCTCTTGCTTTTGTATAAATATGAACGAACACGAAATTGCCGAAACGAATTCGATGTGCACACAATATAAATAACACAATAATTTGCATAAGCACTGTGGATTGAGAGATCTGGTCAAAGCACGAGATCACGAGATTGTAAAATACTCGGGGCAGTGATTAATCGACCAAATTCCTGTAAATCCAATTAGGTTGAGTACTGCAACCGCACAATGTGTGTGTGACTGTGACTGTGTTTATTTTAAATACAATTCTCTTTAATGTATTTCTCGTTCAAACATATAGACACACGCACCATCGTTCTGATTAATGTGCATTGTCCGCTGTCCGCTGTCCAGTGTCCATTGTCCATTGTCCACACACCATTGTTCATTCGCCATTGTTTGCCGTTGTCACTGTGCGCACACAGCGTATAGATATACAAAAACATAAAAACATAAAACATAAAATAGCATATGAGCAGCCTTCAAATGCAATGGCTGTTCATACGATTTATGAACATATGTTTAGCCATTTCGGCCAACTCTGGTTGTGCGGTGGGGTTTTCTGGGGAAGAGTGCAACACTTGCGACTCCACCATCGGGTGCACCCCCTAACTAACCCACCCTTTTGGCATCGTCTCCCTCACAGGCGCAATGGAGCCTCCAGCACCGCCTCCGAGCCGCTGCGTCCCAACCTGGATGGCAGCCACCACCTGCAGGAGTACACCTACAAGAAGATAACGGCCTGCGACGTCTGCTCCCAGATACTGAGAGGTAAATGTGCCCAAAGTCCCTTAATCCGCTCTATAATAGGATTGGCTACATTTGCCAAGCATTTATGTCAGGGAATAGAGAGAGGAGAAAGCTTTTTAGACTGTTTAGGTATGAGATAAAAAGTAAATTTTGGTATAAAATTAAACCCCTTAAAAATGGTTGTAAATTATCTTAATATAAAGCAACCCAAAGTACTTAAATTATTAATATAACAAAAAAATGTTTTATTTAGTACTCAAAGTACTTGAAATATTAAAAAAATTGTGTGCGAATAGAAAATTCTTGAATATCAAAATAGTAATCGTACCCAAAATAACCATTTTAATGGTAACTTCTACTTTTAATATTTTTTTGGCTCAGATTGAAAATAAATTGTCTAAATTTCGCCAATAAACTAAAAATATCACAATTTAATCGGTTGAAATCGCGAACAGGCAAACAAATGATTTTAATTGGCACTTTGGGTATTGCAAAGTCGGCGCACTCGCCTGCAGCACTTCTTCCACTCCTTGTGGAAAAACATTGCTAACATTGCTCCTCTTCCGCTTTTGCAGGCCACACACGCCAGGGACTGCGGTGCCGCATCTGCAAGCTGAACGCCCATGGGGACTGCGCCCCCAATCTGCCACGCTGCCAGGCGAAGCAGAAGTTGCTGCGGCGCCAGAAGAGCACCTCGGAGCTGGAGAATCGCGTTGATATCGAGGAAGAAAGTGAGTATCTGGCACGCACCAGCATCACAGCCATGGCCCCAGAAAAACAGAAAACAGAAAACAGCTAACAGAAAACAGCAAACAGAATTCAGAAAACAGAAAACAGAAAACTGAAACAGAAGCAGGCTAAACACACTACTCAACATACTAACCGCTTGAGGCCGGCTAAAGAGTTGCATGGGTTAACGAAATTGCCCAACAATTTGTTCGACTGTGTTTGCATCGGGGCATCAGAATCAGAATCAGCATCAACATTAGCATTAGCATGTCCTGCTGCAGTACCAGGAATCCTTATCCTTGCAAATACCACTGATGTAGGATACCCAACACTCAACTCACCTTACGTTTGGGAACACAGACCGCATCAGCAACATTTTGCTTGCCGCTTGGCAAACATTTATTGATTCGAGCTGGCCAAAGAGAATGCCGAGTCGAATGGGTGTGGCTGGTATGAGTATCAGTTGATTTCACAATGGATTTATGGCACTCGTGGGGCATTCAGATTGTGGCACTTTGTGATTTGTGTCGCAATTCTCCAGACCTCAGCGAGCAAGAACTTTTGCAATTTCCCTGGCTCCTCCTACACACACCCAACCAAATACATTGTAAAATATATCCTTAGAGTTCTAGATGATGATTTCAATTTCCTGCCCATTGAACCGTAAGCAATTGTCAGGAGGGGAATAGAATCTGTTGCATACCTTGCGGGTGCTACTCTGCCATTTATTGTAGTTTATTCATCAACCACACAAATTCCAAATTGACGACTCTCGACATTTATTTGATTAAATCAATATGAAATCCTCTTCCCTTCCCCCTAAACAAAAAAAAAAAACAAAAATAAAAATAAAACAAATACCAAACAAAACACAATTAGCCTCGCCACAGGAGTCGCTTGTTGCAGCTGCAGCCGATCAGGCGGCGGATGAACTGAATCCTAATCTGAATGCGAATATGAATCCGAATCCGAGTCCAAATGCGAGCGCAAGTCAGTTGAATGTGCCAAATGCGAAGTTCCGTCAAAAGACGCCCTTCATGCATCGCATTGCGCAACTAGGTATCGGTATCCCAATGAACTGTATTACTCGATTACTAGTATGTGCCATAAACGTACATCCAAAACATCTAATTTTACAAATATAAATACTCGTATAGTATGCGCCAGATACTCGATTGAAATGCGCTTGACCTTATGATTTTGTTTCGTACTTTGTGTTTGACTGTTGCGCTTTTGACCCACTTAATTAGCGAGATATTCAGCGAATGACAACCAGCTCAAAAAGTATATACACACACCCCAACACACACAATCAAAAGAACACACCACACATGTTAAGACCACAAGAGGATATGTCGAAATGACCCTGGAAAAAATGAGAGCTGGGGGACCACTCAACGAATTCAGTTCAAGTAGTGGAGCATGTTGTAGCCGCAACACTCAGTACTCAGTAATCAGCATTCAGTATTCAGTAATTATCGAAAAGCTCACTAGAACTTGCCTCACGTCTCATACACCGCATAAGTGTTTTTGGCTACTGTTTTTGGATCGGTTTTTCGGGTACCACATCGTAGACATCTGGATCAGAGGTCACCATCGGGTCACCACCTAGAGTAAAGTAACATCGAGCTTAGCTGTTCGTTATTATATGTACCCACCTAAACCCCCCACACACACTCAATTATAAATTCAAATTCATGACGACAAGTGTCCCCAATCCGCCCCCCCCCATCATCAATCTCATACCCAATTATCGAATCGCCCCGAAACCACTTGCAATTTGTACTAATGCACTTCAACAACGCATCAACAACATCATCATCCCAATCCGACAATTGAAAATCGAATCGAATCGAACCAATCTGAAATCAAATCAAAAATAATATGGTCCTTCATCAACCGTACCGTCAACTCTCCTACTTCGGCACCAAAAAAAATATGCAAAAAAAAAAAAAATGAAATATAAAGAAATAACCGAAATCGATCAAATTTACCGCGTGCTGAAACAAGCCGGCGAACTCAAATCCGGGCATCTTGCAGCAGGCGTCGACAAATCCGTCCAGGGCAAACAGTTGGATGGCGGCGTCGCTGGAGGATCTGGATCGGCACTTCCGGTTCCGGTTCTCACCGAGCGGGATATGGGCAGGGCCCCGCCCCCGGACATACCCATTGTCAGTGTCTCGGAACTGGCCCTGCAGGAGCAGCAGCTCCAGCAACTCCAGCAGCAGCAACACCAGCAACAGCAACAACAGCAGCAACAACAGCAACAACAGCAGCAACAGCAACAACTACAGCTGCAGCAGCAACAACAGCGCAGTCTGGCATCGGTGGCGCAGGCGGCGGCAGTACGGGCGGGACGTGGGGTCCGGCCGCCGCCCGTGGCCATGCCCATTCTGGGCGTACAGCTGCAACAACAGGAGCTGCAGCAGCAGCGCGGCGGACTGCCAGTGCCCACGCAAGACATTTCGAGTAGCTCAGGTCCGACAAGTCGCCAAAATGCTGCCCAAGTAGTTTGTCTTATTATCTTTCTCTCTCTCTCTCTCTGTCTCTGAAAATCTATAAATCTCTGCATTTTTTCGCTCATTTAACATTTTTGCAATTTGATTTGAGTGAATCCTTGGTTGTAGTTTCGGTTTTGAGTTCGACTTCCCACCAACCAACAACCACCACCTCCCAAAACTTGTATGTCTCGAGTCCCGGATCCCGTCTCAGTGCCTCAGCTTAACCATTAAAAACCAAACCAAAGTAACGTTCAACAAAACCAGTCACCAGCTCATTTTAGTTAAAACACGGGCTACCTTTCTTCTCTCACCTTTTCTGCACTCGACTTGTAGAGCTGACCGTAGTTGTTCATCTCTATCTACATAGCTGCATTAGTCACACACAATTGCATTCCCTTTGCGAACATATTTAGATTTGGCATAAAAACAATTTCAATTTCACAATGCGCTAACCAAATAATTGCTCATACGCCCCATTGCTTCGCTTTTGGAGTTGATAGATTTTTTTGGCCAGTTTCAGCACACACATACACACACACACACACACAAACACACACTACTATAACAAATAACTAATAACTCACATATAAATATGCATTTTGTGTATAAATAATTTAATCTAGAGTTGAATTTGAAGCAGTTACCGAAATATAGTACTTTGTAGCTTAGCCAATATCAATTATAGCTTACGCAAACACATGTAGCATCTACGTATCATATTTAGTTGAACGTAATTAATTTGTGTATGCCAAATAGCTTGTTTTCCTTAACCATCCTGATTTCCCAAGCATTCTCTATTCAAATACCGAATCGAGCCCAGCCAGCACACAAACAACTGAAAGTAAAGGGAAGTGAATTGCAGTGAAGTGAATTGGGTGAATGGAGGGGCGTGAGTGTTTGTCTACGCGAATGAGCTTCAATTAAAATACATGTCCTGTCGTTTCGTCTCGTCTTTTCCCTAGAGCAATCACATGGCAACATGGCAATGCCTTTTTGTCGCCTACTTGGGGCCACAATTCAGACCGCTCTCCTTTGGCCGCAAAGTGCCCCAAATCTTGGCAAGTGCGCACATAATTAGTGCCACAACTCTTGCTGACTGCATACTGTTTGCAACTGGCAACTGGCAACTTGCAACCTGCAACCTAGGCAACTACAACTGCAACATTCCCTGCGGTCTGCAGTTGCATTATTCCAATTAGGAGAGTGTAAATGCAGCACCGAACTGATTGATTGCAGATTGCCTTTTGCGGCTGCAGTTGTTGCCTCTGCATCTTGGCCTGACCCCAATTACCGTAGTTGTAAGTACAGTTCCATCCGAAGGGCGAAGGGCGAATGGTGAATGGCGAACACAGAACTCACATCTTAGATAAATAAAACTATACCTTAAATGAAAAACACATATATATCTATATATTCTTTCGTGTCCATATCTTTTTTGCCAATTTTCGTTTCGCTTGCCAAACTCAAAATTACCAACCAATAACCCAACCAACCAACCAACCAACCAACCAACCAATTAACCACATCAAACAAACACACCAAGAACCGCGATACGGCCAGTTCTTTGCCCCCGTATCGAATATGTCCAGCTCGGCGTACATCAGCAATGGCATTGGCATCAACTACTATACGGGGAATGCCCAGCAGCTGGGTGCCTACATGCAGCAGCAGCAGCAGCAGCAACAGGTGCCTGCCACATCCTCGATTTCGGCCGGAGTTTCGCCAGCCCACCAGCAACCGCAGCAGCAGCAACAACAATCTGGAAGCAGCACCAGTGCCAGCAGCAGCATCAACGATCCAGGACTGAGGAGGCGACTTTTTGCCGGAATCCGGCCATTATCCGTTTTTGGACGCCTCCGACAGCAGCGATCCTCGCAACATCGATCGATCTCGTTGCCAGAAAGTAATTACGAGACCAAACACATCTTCCGAGGGGACAGCAACAACAAGCACAATTGTACTAAGAACAATAACAATACCAATAACAAGAACAAGAACAAGAACCCAAACATGCCGATGCAGAAATCGTTCCATCTCCCAGCCAGCACTACTTGCAGCACCACACCATCATCACATATCGGGGATTTGCGGGACAACTACTATAATAGCATAGACCCCACCATCGTAGACATGAGTTCTCGTTGGAACAGTACTGCATTTGATTCCCACTCGACATCGATGTTTAGATTGTGTTTCCGTGTTCTGTGTATATCTCTCTTTTTCAATTGAATTTATTTGGGGCCACCGCAGTTGCATCTGTCGTATGTCGTGTGTCTCTGTGCGTGTTTGTTTGTTTGTTTGTTTGCCTGTTTGTTTGCCTGTTTGTTTGCCCCAATGCCAAAAGATATGTAGAGTGGCAGGACGCATTTTAATTATTTCAATTTCGGCGAACCTCGCTCAGCTCAACGCAGCTCAACTCAGGCCAGCACAAACCAGCGCCATTAAACAATGGTCGGATTAAATGCCAATTAGTCTTAACCCAGTTTACACTTCAGGCAAATGGCTCATTTCCGTTGCAGCAGCAGCGAAAGCAACTGCAATGCCATCATTTGTATACATGGCCGAGTTCCTTTTGCCGCTGAAAGGAGCTTCATCATGCTTCAGCTCGGCTGGAGTCGAAAGGAAACTTGCTTCACGGAGTGCATTTCATCCTACTACACTTTAGAAAGGAACTATTTGGGCTAACAAAACTGGATTCGAAAAAGTTTTGCTCTTTAAGTGTATCTCTTAAATTAAAATTGATACATAATTGCAATTAAATGTTTTTTTTGAATGAAAATGCAATGTTACAAAAGTTACAAATCTTTTTTAATGCAAATATAAATCAATTTTATTTGGATCCTATAAAATCTGATATATATTTCTAAAATGGAAACTAAATGTTACAAAAGTTATAAATCTGCTTAGATTCAAATAAAATCAATTTCAATTAGATCCTCTAAAATTTACATTAAAAATATCTTATTTTCCATCCTTTTTAATCTTTAAAATATCTCTCGGTGTAAGCAAAGTACAATAAACTTTACCGCAGAAAGAATGAAAAGCTGGATAAGGATCATAATGTAAAACTTTTACCCTAAAAGTTCAAAATTAATTAATGTATATTGCCTACAGTTAAAGCTGACTTGTTCTTGGTTAATTTTGGTTCCATAACTACATAAATAATTAAATTTAAATTTAAAATCCGTTTCAACGCTTTATGCAAAGAACAAAACATTTAAACTTGTTTCCCGCATTTGTTTTCTATGTAGCTCCCTATTTTCTGTACTTCTCATCCTGCCACTGTTTATGCCACAGCTTCGGGACTTCTGTTGCTGTTGGCACTGCCGTGTAAATTACAAGCCATTGTCAACTGTTGTGCAAAAATTCAGCCGCACAACTCGCAAGTGGGGTTTTTTGGGTGCTTGGCGTTTTCCGCCGGATGCTGCATACAAATGTTGCAGACGGGCCAAAAAACTTTTTCGCCAAGGCGCGAGTTCATTTGCGCTTAATGTTTGCTGCATTTTTAATGCCACTCGCATTTTAAAGTCGCGCTGCCAACTTTTTGTCTTAGGCGAGGAGCAAAACTTCTTGTCAATGAGTGGATGGGATGGGATGGGATGGGATGGGATGGCTGGGGGCCGAGAGGTCGGTCCCAGGCCGAACATAATTATGCTAAAAATTGTTATGACACACAATCTTTTTACGCTTCTTATTTTTTTTTTTTGTTCCCTTTTTGGGTCCGCCTTTCGTTTGGTCTTCCTTTTTCCCAACCAACCAACCAAACACCAACCGAGTTACCAAGCAACCATCCCACCATCCCAGCAAGCAACCCATTCCTGCATGCCGCCCGCCATCACGTAGTTGCCGGTCTCGACTTCCTTGTGCCAGAAGTTCTGGCGGGGCTCGGCACTTATTTTCCCAGGATTATGTTTCTGCTCTATTACTTGGGCCAGAGATGCTGGTCCTCCTCCTCCTCGAATCTCCTGCTCTGGGTCTGCGTCCTCCTCCGGCTTGTTTTGGTTTGCTTTATGCATGAACGCTGTCTTAATGTTTAATATTTTCTTTCGGGCTTCTTGTCTTCATTTAACTTAATTAGTTTTAATTCACATTTCTCGGCGAGTCAGTCATCCAGCTGCTGCTGCAAACTCGACTTTGTCAGGGCAGAAAATCGATCGAAAAGCTACTAACCCGACCATGAAATCAGAGAAAAGCTGGGCTCGAACTATAAGCGAAATATATATATATATATACTCGATACAGCATCAGCGCATCCGAAGTCTGAAACAACACGACCCTTTGGCGAACCCCTGATGCTCCTCAAGAACCCGGAATCCAATCCGGATGAGTCCAAGGGCAATCGGCGAGTACGATGAATTAAGGATAAACAATGAAGAAGTCGAATACCAAGACGAAGAGAGTGGAGGAACACTAAACACTTTAATTTAATACAGTTCTAATGCGATTTATTGTTTAAGTTCTTGATTTTATTATACCCTAGGCACCTAGCCCAATTGATGTTCTAAATGCAGCACAGTAATTATTATAAAATACTCCTCATAGTTAAATTTACCCAATACATACATACTTTATATATATTTATCGTATATCTTAGTTAATTTCGATTCTGCGAATGCGCGTGAGCCAGAGAGCAATGTTAAATGTATATTACGATTAAAGTATTAAGTCATTTCTGATTACACCGCAATTATATTCTAAATGTTGTATGATTGTTGTAAATATCGCACAAAATACCCACACACATCACCAACAAACGAATGACTATAATAACACGAATAAAAAGCAAAACGATATCTGGCCTTCCTTCACTCTTAGGATATATATATATATAGACACACACACGAGATCACATTCATCTGGCACAGGGCGATGGAAACGAAACGAGTTTTCTATGATTTTCTATATATTCTGTATAGTCAAAATCCTGATTGGCCAAAACAGAAACACCCACACCGCCATTAGTTTTCTTACGTTGGCTTTTGTTTTTTGCGGCAACTGAAACGGGATGACTAGAAAAAGTACACTGGACATGCCAAAACACACTCGCTGTCTCTTCCTGAACGTGTCGAATGTTGCTCTGTTACAAACTTAAATATAAAAAAAAAAATACAAATATTTAATTGCATTGATCAAGCTACAATCTTTCTATCGATGTCCTTGCCAAAGGCCACTAAGTGTTCAACGTCTTTTCAGTTTGTTATTGATATTATTTTGGGTTTTTGTTTAGATCTGTAGACGTCTAGATTCCAAAATTTGGACTTACCAAATGCTTAACAAAACGAAATTAAAATCAACAAATTTTTATTCCACATTTTACTGCCATTTTTTTGCCAACTGTGTACTGTCCGACACATAACAAAAAAAATTGCCATACAATCCAACACAATAATTGAAAAACAAAAAATAAAAAAAAAAACCCCAACAACAACAGCACCGCACTCACCGCGTCGCCAAAAGTTGAACTTACGCATGAAATCCCTGAGCCTGGACTCGCCCGAGTCGTCGGAGCTGCACGGCCAGTTCAGACGACGGGTCCAACTGCCCGGAACGGGTGCCTCCACATCGGCCGGCTCCGGGTACTATCACGGTGGGTCCGGAGGCCACCTGGAGCACAGCACTCCGCCGTCGAACAACAGCCGCCTGCACTGTAAGTAGCAACCCAGTAAACGTTTCCGTTTCCGGTTCCGCTCCCGGTTTCCCCAAACGAACCGTTACCGCTAACGAACCCGATTCCGATTCCGATACCGATTCCGGACACCGACGTACGCTGCACCACTAACCAGTCCAACCACCAATATCACCACCCACCCACAGCGAATCTCGGTTCCCTTAAAAATCTAATTTTCAATCTAGTACGTATGAACAACACCCACACGCTAACTAAACTTTTCTTAACTGCTTACTACTATAATTACTATTACTATTACTATGTAAATGCGTTGAAGAAGTAAAGGTCGAGTAAAGTAAACTTTTGTTGAGTAGTTCGATTTCGTTCACCTTTTGTCTAGTAGTTAATAGCAGCTTTAAAATACATGCCAACTGTAGTCTATTTAACTTCATCTGCTGACCACACATCTTCAACCTCAAGATGGGGGCACCACCTCCAACCCCCCATTGATAAACCCTTTCTAGCCTTTTAGTATATGTGCGTATAATTTATCTGTACAATATCTATATCTTCTTTTTCCATGGATATTCTTCTGATTTTTTCGTTCATCCACTTGCATTCGATTAACCAAACCAAACCAAACCGTAACCGTAACCGTAACCATTGAGCCTGTCCTGGAGCAGGGACTAACGCATCCAAAACCATTACAGCACCATCGAGCCCCTCGCATCCGGGCCGCAAACTACTCTATGCCACACGTGGAATGCGTGGCGGCAGCGTCGATCTGCCGGACGAAATGGAGAAGTCACAATCCTCGGCCAGCACCTCGCCGTGCCTCTCACCCGTAAGACATCCCCAGGTAGTCCCCAGTCCACTTATCCTAACTCCATCGTTCATTTGCCTGCTCCGTTCAATCGATTGCACTTACACAACCTGTACTAATCCAAAACCCAAACACATTTAACGCTTTTAAGAAAACCCATCGCCTGTTGCCCACGAATCTGTACGTCATCATCTACAACTTCAAGGCGCGACATGCCGATGAGCTGGACCTGAAGGCCGGTTACAAGGTGAGCTAGTCCTACTGTCCCTATCTACTCCATAAATACCCTTCGCATATGGATGGGTTTATGAATAATGTACAAATGCGCTTTGTTTAATCCGCTAAGCGGCGTACTTAGTTTGCACAATGGCTGCCAGGGAAATTGGTTAACTAAATCAGAAACATATACTCATATGTACATTCCACGCTCTTTATTCAATATTAAAACGAACAATGGCAAAAAATACTTGTTTATTTATCATACAAGCGAGCACATGGAGGAAGCTCTTTTTCCACTGCGTAAACAAGGCGAAACAAACAGTGAAAAATAAGAAATAATAATAGTAACCGACTTTTTGTGTACATTCTCTGATTGCGAGTGCCTGCCCGCCGCCGGCAAAGTGTTCAATATTTACAGATTAGCTTTTGTTTGGACTGCGTCCTCGTTCGCGAGCTGGTTGTTTTTGCCAGCGGTGCAGGATGGAGACGAACTTTTTGTTTATGGCAGGATTCTGGGAGTTTACTATACGGATCAATAAGTGCTTTTTTCTGAAGAACTTATTCTTAATAACCGAACTTGGAGGCAGAGCAGTGCACAAAAAATACGAAATTATGTCTTTATAGCTTGGGTGATTTCATAGGTAAACTTTTTTGAGTACTTATTTTTTATAAGCACTCTACAGCAAGAGGTATTAAAATAAAATCATACATGTATATATAATAATAAAAAAATAGTATTTTAATAGCTAGGATGATGTCATATAGAATTATATAGTATTTGACAAACTTTTTTATACTCTTATAAAAGTTATCAAAGTAAGTAGAATGCAGTGAAACGTGAATCATATAAGTATATAGTTTGGAGTGTGCCACTTGTATGTTTGAACTAAAACTAGTATGTATTACAGCGGTGGTAAAAGGCTTTAATTCTGTGAAAGGAATGAAAAGCAATAAAGTAGGTAATTCTTATTGCCACGAGTTTGTAAATTAATTAAGGTATCCTTGTGATTATTCTTGTGCAAACTAGTTTAAGTTTTGAATTTTATACAGATTGTAAGTTAAATAATGGAACTGCTTACCTCAGAAAATAACAAGCTTAAGAATTCGCGTTTACTCATAACTATTTATGATATTTACATGCAAATCAGGTGACTGTTATTGACAATTCCGATCCGGACTGGTGGAAGGGAAAAGTTCTGGGACGCGTGGGCTACTTCCCCTCCAAGTACTGTGTGCGTCTGAATGCCAACGAGAAGCCACTGCAGGTGACCCACAATCTGCAGGTGTCCGACAGCGAACGCGGCGAGAATCTCACCCTGCTGAGGGACCAGATTGTCATCCAGGTAAGCAGACAGCAAGGTTGCTTCTTCCTTAATCACATGGCTCTGTCATCCATTCATTCGGAACAAAAAGACCGGCGACGAGGTCAACGGCATGGTGATGATCCGTGCCGCCGAGCACGGGCAGGGCTACTGCCCGATCAAGTATCTGCAGGAGGTGTGACAGCCAGAAGAGGACGAGCCGCCTTCCGACGAGCGGGACAGACCGCACAAGTCGTCCATGCAGACGTCGTCGTCGCGGACGACGGACAAGACCAAGCGTAGGATTAGAATCGTAGTGTCCGAGAACAACAACAACAATCTAACTGCTAGTAGCGTTGCACCCCAATCCACATCCACAACCACATCCACATCCGCTTCTGCCTTCAGCACCAGCCAGCACCATCACCACCACCACCATCACAACCAGGTGCCGAGGGAGTCCAGCATCGAGACGAAGCGGCTGAACATCGACTACGGCGACGAGGGCAGTGGTGCCGACTGGGACAAGGACCGCGAGGTGCTCATCCTGTCCGGGCGGCGCAACAAGAACGACAAGAACTGGGAGAACTGGGAGCGCATCCGGGAGCAGAAGCTGGAGAAGATGAAGGGCATCTGCTTCGAGAGCTATCGCCAGTCGAAAAGGGATAAACTGCTGCAGGCCAAGCCGCGGCCCAAGCAACTGGATCCCACCTGGTACACGGACAACATCTACTCCAACCGCTCCGACGACATGGACGAGGACTATGTGCCGGATTGCCTCAAGTACGGACCCTTTCGCACGCTCCGCGACATCCACGAGCTGGATGAGAAGTCGGGCGGCATGGGAGGCATTGGCGGCACGGAGGAGCGTCGTGTGGATGGCGAGGGTTCGCCTGGGTATGGCCTCCATCGCTCCAAGAGCTGCAAGGAGTTCCAGTACCCCAAGTCGCAGAGCTGGTGCTTCGAGGGCAATGTCTTCGAGGCGGGCGGTGGTGTGGCCAGTGGGAGTGGCAGCTCCGGCGGCCCAGCCGCACCCGCCATCACCACCAGCACCACCACCACCACCACCTCCATACTGAAGAACAGAGCGGGTGTGCCCAAGTCGTACTCATTCAGTGCCACCACCAAGACCATGCCCTTCGACATCATCGACTATGAGTTGCCGCCCGCCTCGAATACGCGACGTGAGAAGCGGGAGGCCCTGCGGCGCAACATGAATGCGCTGTGCAGCAGCAGCTTGGACCGCTGCTGTGCGCGGGATCAGTGCACCAGTGCGCGCTGCCTGCTGGAGGACATCTATCCGGGATCGGGATCGTCGAGGGTGAGGCCCCGGGCGGCGGACTGGCTCTTCGAGGAGCGGATGGGCAGACAGCGTACGCCCGCCGCTCCCACGGTCATCTGCTGCTGCTCGGCGGCCGAGGATTGCTGTTGCCACCGACAGAGGCAGGCGCCACAGCCACCGCTGCCGCCTGCTCGCCCCCGATCCAGGCCCATTTGTCCAGGTCATCATCCCGCCGCGGAGGAGGAGGAGCACATGCACTGCCGCTACGACACCGACCTGGAGCACTTCATACGCGCCGAGCGAGAGCGTCTGCTGCTGCAGGACAAGTTCCTGGACGAGGATGAGCGGTATCTGGCCGCTGCTCCGGCTCGAAGTCCGGGGAGGCGATATGCGGCGGGAAACTACCATCGACCGCCGCGCAGCAAGTCGCTGCTGGAGATGCAGCCACCCACCAGCCTGTTCGACGAGGACACCTGCTCGGACACCACCGAGATCGATCTGGAGGACTTCAACATCGACCTGGAGAAGTACTGGGAGCAGCTGGACAAGCCGCCCAGTCCCATCAACATGGACATGCGACGCAACATGCACAGCAGCCTCAAGGTGAAGAACGTCAATGTGCGCTGCTACAACAATGGCCAGCCCATCGATCTGCACGATCGCGAGCACGAGCGGCTGATGATCAAGAAATCGCTGCTGGAGGGGATGCCCTCGCCGCCGCAGCTGGACTCCAGTGAGTCGTCTTTTTTTGAGTCCGCTCCCGCCGTTACGACCGCCCCCGGCCCCGGCCACGGCCACGCCTACCATCACCGAACCGCCTACGGAGCACAGCAGGGCTATGGCCACAAGGTGTACCCCACGGTGGACACCCTGCCGTCGTACCAGTACAACAACTTCTACCCGGAGCACAGCCATCCCACGGTGGGCAGTGTGCTGACCCAGCAGCCAACGGCTGGCGTACACCATCCCTCGGCCGGCGGTCACTCGGCCCTCAGCCTCATTAACAACATCTTCTCGATCTACAAGCCCAACAAGTACTCGCCGGAGAACTGCCAGATGAACTATGAGAGCAAGCCGGAGCCGTGCAAGAAGATGAACGTGCCGAGCACGCACCGGCCACTGGGGGCAGCCAGTCATCCGTATCCAGCTCCGTCAGGCCACGACTACATGCACTCCTCGATGAAGCGACCCCTGCTGATCAGCGCCGATCAGCCGCACTTCAAGATTATACCCGAGAAGACGGGCCTGAAGATCTCGCCGCTGTTGAGCTACGAGGATTACGGCGGAGGAGGATGTGGAGGCGGTGTCGAGAAGCAACACCACAGACTGAGTAGCACGGCACGGCCTTTGATGCTCCCGCACTGATGGTGCTGGACCTTTCCGTGGTATGGCAATGGCAATGGCAATGGCAATGGCAACTATTGTTAGTTGGGCTATCTCCAACTATACCAAGCAAAAAACAAAAAGACTCGCGAGCAGCGAACAGCAACCCAAACGCACAAATCAACTGGGTCCAGGCAAAGGGAAAAGGGAATAAAGGAAGAAACCATCGGGGGATCATTGGGATCCTCTACTCCACTCCACCAATTCGCCGTCTTCGTCGTCGTCGTCGTCGTCCTTGTCGTCCATCCGCACAATTTGCTTTTGGTTTAGCCGGGCAGGTGTTCCATCGCAGCATCCTTGACACTCCAGTGTCCAACAAGACACTCCAGCAACCACTTGAACAACAGCAACAACAGCCATACCATTGGAAAACAGCACTACAGACAAAGAAGACAACAGCATCAACAGAATAGTCAACAGTCGTCACAAGTCAGATGGAAGTGAAAGTGCAAGTGTATTAGTAACGATTTGATCAGCGGATCGATTAGGATTAACTCACACAATCCTTATACACAAGACAAACACACACACACACACAAACATTTGTATACAATCAATGTGCTTTTAATTCGCTTAAAATCGCTAGTTAAATATCGCAGTTCGATAACCACTAAACAACAGATTCACTAATTTTCGAGCAACTTTTAAGCAATCAAGAGCGTATTCAATAGAACAATGTGTAGATCTAAGTCAAAAGTGTTTAGTCATTAAGCCGTTCATATCGCGTTTCATATTCCAGTATGGACATATTGTATACCCTAAACACTCTGTAGAAAGCTAAACGGATTTTATTAGTACCGAAGATTTCGGTGTCTATAGAATATCTATACCTAAACTCGTGAATGTCAGCGGCACTTATTTTGGCCTCATAATATATATATTGCGATAATTTTGAGATGCAAAACGAAAACTAAGGCGAACCGTTTTTATTGTCACCAAAAATTTTTTCTATTTTTTATACCAAACAACTTTGAATCAACTTAACGGGCGGAGCTATTGAAATTGCTACGATCGATAGGGCTAGAAGCTTTCCCCATAAGTTGCGGCTACTAGGAGCGATTATACGAATGCATGCTTAAGCTATTTATACGGATATGAATATGAAAATGAATAGGAGCGAAGTGTGCGTTGAGATCTCGATAGGAAAAGCGCTTTTTATAAACTAACTAGATTTGTATCGAAATGTGAAACATTGAATATGATAAACATTAATTGTACTTTTATGATGTATGCGTATCCACTGGCCTTATTTATTGAGAAGCAACCAAAACAATGAGCTGAACCCTCTCGCACACTCTCACACACACACGTACACACAAGCAAACAGAGACACACACACAAACATCCCAGAAAAACAACTTGAGAATTACAGTTGAGAAATTCACAAAGATTCAAGCTTAGGGCTTTGCGTCACTTTTGTTAATTGTTTTTTGGCGTCCAATTTTACATGATAACTAATGTAGGACTCTAGACAAAAAAAACCAATCGAAACTATCGAGCATAGATTAACTATCGAGTATTTTGTAGTGTGTAAGCTAACTAAAACCTAAACCAAAACAAGTGAAGGTAACTTTTTAGCGCGAGACTCCTTGTGCGAGAAGATTTTGAATTTGAATTTATTTTTAATGACTTTTGAATACAAGACGAAACAATGTGTGGGAGACATTTTATCAGAGATCGTTTTTTATCTATTTAACATTTTCTTGAACCACATACAACAACTATTTGCTAAGTGTACCCTATGGCCTATGAGTTAGTTGTAAGAGAGATAGTTTTTCCAAGCCCCCGTTTAGACCACAAAACAGATACTGGTACTGAAGACAGGCAAACAGGGGGCATACTGCACAAAACCCAATCTATGAAATATCCACACTCTGCACCCAATTAATTGTACGATATATCTATATCTATCGAGTAACGAGTATTTACGATCACGTCTAGCCACTAAGGATGAATTGTATTGTAAAATGAATGGAATCGACGAACACGAAAACGCCCAAATCTTATGAGTATGTAAGCAAAGCCGAAAACTTGAATTCAAACAGGATAACCGCTCCCCGCGGCCATCTAAACTGCTGAAATTGGCACTTAAGTATATAGGTATACACACACCGCATATGTGTATGTATGTACACTGTACAACGTAGTAGAATTTTCCGACTAAACACTAAAACGAACTTGCAAAACGTAGCGCGACATTTGTGCAAGTCCAAGGTCCCCGGTAGCCCATCCAACCAAATCGATGGGCTGCAGTTTAAAGGGCTGCGAAACTTTGCGAAACAGCTTCTTGTTTTTAGCGTAAATTTTGTTTCACATATGTACGTATGTACGATTAGGCGACCAGCATGACGATGCACCTGGCGCACCTGCAGGTAGCTAGCAGAAAATACATGTAAACAGTAACTAGAAAATGGAACAATATAATATCAGTGCAACGTAATATATCAGTTAAAATAACAGAGGCAATACACAGAACTCAACTCATTTAGCACCACCCCAGCCCGCAATTTGAATGTGAAAAACAACACTATCCCCTCATCCCAGAACCGCTTTTCCGACGCGACCCCATTAATTTACCTGAATTGCAAATAAAAAAGATGTTCAATTCGATGTGAAAAAAACAACAACAAACGGTGTTTGTATTTCAGTGTGGGTTAGTTTATATATTCACTGTCGCCTGAAAGTAGGCAGCAATCTGTACGCTTCACGGCGTACACTGGAGGAAAAAGCATGATCTGTAGTACAGAACGTAATTATTTGACTAAGAAGTAAGTATTGGAAAAGATGTTTGGGTATAAAACTATCTCAGCTTTAAACAACTATTTTATTTCGGTGTTTATTAATGATGGTTCTTGATGTAAGTTGAAGCTAGATTGATTTAAGATACCATTTTGATTTTTAGTTTTTTATAAAATTTTTCTTGATTTAAAAATATTATTTTATACTGTATATTAAACAGCTCCCAATATTGCAACAATTAAATCCCTGACTACAAGTGGCTACTTAAACACTTTGCTTTTTATTCAGTTTTAAATTTATATCACATTAAATTTTAAATTAACAGAATTACAAAAGTTAGTCGATTCGTCAGTTAATGCTGCTGCAGCTGCAGTGTTTGTTTTTGTTTTTTTACAATCATCATTATTATTATTACATTTTCAATTATCGGAAGCTACTAATTGGGTCTGCCATCTGCCCAAGGCGACAGCGGCGTTGACAGGACGGCTGGATTGGTAAATCGTAAATCGTAAATCGTTAGCATAATATAGTCAAACATTTAACATAGAGTCACACTTAAAGCTATCACTAAATTGGTTTTATAAGCTAATTGCATCAGAGTCAGTCAGAGTGATGTTGCGTATCTTATGAACTAAGTTTTATTCAGGTGCTGCACCTGCTTGTCAGGCTTACGAGCTAGTTCGTTGGCTGTTCCTGTTGCTGTTGCTGTTGCTGTTGCTGCTGTTGGTGCTGCGGGATATCGCTGGGTGTTGCTCCTGCCAGAGCTGTTGCTGCTGCTGTTGCTGCCGCTGCTGCTGCTGCCGCTGCTGCTGCTGCAGTTGTTGTACTTGCTGCCGCTGCATCCAGATTCAGGGTGGTGCTGCTGGCTGCCTTTTGGTTGGGAAAGAGCACCGAGTAGGCCGGCGGTGGATCCAGCTCCTCGTAATTCGGCGGCGAGGTGGCGCCCAGGTGGTCCTGGCCACCACCTGCTCCTCCATTGGCAGCGGCCAGCGCCGCCTCCCGCTCATTGTTGACCGCATGCTGCGATGCGGAGGCTGCAACAGAACGTATGGATTCAATGTGAGAGCTCAAGCGACAACACAGAACTGGGGGAAGTGATAGGGGATAGTGATAGTGATAGTGGTTTTTTTGTTTTTTAGTTATATGTTAGATATAATTTAGCGGAAAAGTTAGACACGGTCAGAGAGCACAGCATGTGAGTCGTATTAACGGTTTGTGATGTGTGCAACAAGGGGGAGAAATGGAAAACACGCATAAATACAATGGCCGAGTGACAGTGCCTTACTTGGACTAGACTATGGTGCAATTAAACGTACCCCAGAGGCCGCAGATGAGCAGGGCTCCGCCGCACAGGAGCATGCCGAGCATCAGGTAGCCCCAGGGCCCGTACTTCGAGAGGTCCGAGTGCAGGCCGGATCGCGTCGAGTTGCGGCGGGTGAAGCCGCTTCCCGCTCCCGTGCCCGCTCCCATCTCGGCCGTATCGTTTTCCGGCCGCTGCAGCTCTCCCTCCGTCGACAAACTGGGCCCAATGGAGTTGGGCGACCCATCGCCGCCCGGCTTCTTCATGTCTTTGGTGTGCACTTTGCGCAACGTGGTCGTCGACGTGGCCGTCGAGTTATCCAAGCCGCCGGCTCCTCCATCGCTCCCGTTGCGCGGCAAATCCTCCGGTGCCGTGGGCGCATCGTTGGCAAACAGATTGCGGAACACTTCCAGGGCGAACTGCTCGAAGAGATCCGACTCCAGGCCGGCGGGCAGGTGGCCAGCTCCCGGGCGACGCTGCTTCGAGCACAGCTCGTAGTCCTCATCGCTGTCGTACTCGTTGCTGTAAGGACAATGCCGGATCCCGTCGCAGGCCAGCTCCTTGGAGATGCACAGAATGGGCTCATCGCTGCAAGAAGGTATAGCCATTAGAATGAGATATTCTTAGATTAAAATCTTGATATATCATATCAATAGTTTATTAAATTTACATTCCAATTTAGGAGAATTAAGGAAATATAGCATGGATAAGAATGAGATATTTTTGAAATATAAATATCAACAAATTGTTTATAGCATACATCCTAATTACCGCCGAGTTTTACCAATTTACAGATCACAAAATAACTCTATTTAAAGAATTAAATAATTTATTTAAAAGCTTATTATATTAAAAACGTAAAAAGATATAATATTTTTTAATTTTAAAAATGAAAAAATGTAATATTATATATTGGTATTAATTTGTTTTTATATTCGTATGTTCCAATTAAAAAATGGCTTACAAATTTTTTTAGCAAATTCAAAGATTCAGTCTAGTATTGAAACGAAAATGGAAACATCAATGTATCGTATATCAATAGTCGTCAGGGTATGCAAATGTAATCCGACTCACCCGATCTTCAAGCACTGGTGCTTGCTGCCATCCTTGCACTGCTCGCCCTTGCCCAGAACGGTGACCATCAGCTTGGAGCGCAGCGAGTGCTTGCCGTGCTCCCAGACGATCTTGACGCGACCGTGGAAGAGCCTCACCGGGTCCTCCATCTCCGAGGCGGTGTCCTCCAGCTGGCAGGGATCCACTCGCCACTGGGGCGTGTGCGGGTCCAGCGAGCTGAACTGTCGGCGCAAATAGAACGCAAATAGAAGGCAAATAGAACTTTTTAATTATGGGCGACTGGCTAAAAGCGTGTGGCCTAAGTGCGTACTGAATGTTGGCTGCGAAAAACGTGCGAGCAAACAGTTTACACGATCGAAATGCTAATCGCTTAAATCGCTTAAATCGCTTCACCCCATCGACCACGCCCACACTTCTCAACCAACGTGACGTGAATGGCCAAGTTCAACAAAACGATCAAAAATCAACGAAACAATCCAAAGCGATCGAAACTGCGAATGCAAACACAAATATTGCAAAATTAAATATTTACGCTGGAAAAATACAAAAAACAAAAAGCTGTGAAAGCCTCCGCCAGAAACGAGAACTACGCTTTGAGAATCCCATGAGGGGTAGACACATATATAATATATATAAAAATAAATCCATTAATGTCTGCGCTGTTTCACGTGCAGAGCGATAAGCTATAAAAAAAAAGCAAAATGGATACGGGTTCAGCTGGCTTTGTGCTCCCAGGTTCAATAACTGCGACTTGGTAGGCAGTCCCCATTGTATGTGCAGTCGTGGTAAACAACAATTAGCCAGGGTGTGTCGCCATCGACAACGGTTAAACCAGTTCTCCAGTGATAAAAACACAATGCTATTTACTAGATATTTTCTTCTAGTCAGCTCATTAGGAAGATGCGGATTGCCTTGCAATTATGCGACGCATCAATTTGCACTTCTCACCTCCACCGTCACCGTCACCATCAGCGTCGCCGTCACTCCGGTGACGGAACAAAGAAACGCTCTATTCTGGGCATGCAAATGTGGATATGCCTCCACTCCCTCATCTCCCCAATCACAAGCCAAGTTCATCTTTTTTTTCCAGTAGCATAGTTTGCCTTTATGGCGACGCCAACTGTCAGTCAGTCGGTTCAAGTCGACGGATTTATGGCGACGCGACCGAAAGTGTTGCTGTGGGACTGCGCGGTTGCTGCTGTTTTTCTGATGTTTTTCTGCTGTTGCTTCCCTGGCCAAATGTTACAAACGTGTTTCAAATATCAACAACGAAAAAATGGGCCCCGCCAAATGCTTGAAATTGGCGCGCTTATGCAAATACGCCGCTTTTCTGGCTTTGGCGCGGAGTTTTTGGCTCTGCAGAAAGTGAAACATTCCCAGCTGTTTTTTGGGGGCGTGGTTCAATGTCAATGGCCAAAGCGTTAATGGAAAGTTACTTATTTAATCGAGAACACCTTGACAATGTCAACTGATCAGCTGACGAATTACGCCTGGCTTCGCATGAAACCTGCCGGTAATTGGAGACAATTTCACATGTCAAACTGTCTCATCGGAAAGCCACAAAAAAGTAACAATGTCAATCGAGAACTTAAACTTGTTCGCTCGATAAGTCTGTTTGTGAGAACATGAATTGCAGTCGGCAAAACTTAATCTATTTGACAATGGCAATTGTCAGCAAATTGGGCAGCAATTTTTTTGCTTTGCCGCATAAATTAGAAATAGATATGTCATAAAAGATTTCGGATGAAGTCATACAAAAATAGTGATTTCATTTCACTTTCTTAGGTGTAGGAGACTCCTAAAGAGTGGAAAATTACTGGCTATTTGTTCGTGAACTCAGCTTTTTGAACTTTTGGATCCGATTCTCACACTTGAACGCTGCGCATGCGCAGTCAAGTGGTATTTTTCGAAGCAGATGAATGGGATCAACGAAACTGGCAAATAATTCGAGCGGAAGGTGCAGAATATGGCAACATAGCACTAATCAGCGAAAAATAACTACACTTGGGAAAACATTTTTAATGTAAAACTAGAGTCAATAAACTAAGTAGCAAATACAAACAAATCTATAAAAAAAAAGGAGCTTAATGTAGGTTTTTCTAAAATCCAAACTTGTTATTTTTCTTGATAATTGAACAAGCTAAAGTTTTTATTACCTTTTTTTTTTATTTAAAATTAAAATTGTTGTTTTTGTGTAAAAATACTGCCTAGGTTTCTTTTCTATGTTTATCTTTAAGCTAAAAACAATGATAACTATATTTTTTTAAGTACTCTTTCTCAGAATATTGTCTAAATCTTCCACTAGTTTGTTTTAAGTGTGCTTAATCAATTAAGACAGCCTTGTCGCCATAAATAGGGGCTAAGGTGAGTTCACTTACAATGTTCAGGGGGCAGGTGCGTCCCACAACCCGGGAATTTGTGGATGAGACGATGCCCTTCGTTGAGTTTAGCGGGATGGAGGACTCCATCACTCCGCCGGATTTGGCAGTGCGCCGGAGTTTGGATGAGTTGCTGCTCCCTGCCGCTGCGGCCATGATGTTCGTGGGCGGACTCCTGGTGGTGGCCGCATCCAGAGGCGGGCTGTGCCGCAATTTGGGCAGGATGAGGCGCACTATGAAGCCATAGTTGGGCGGGGCACTGAGGATGCGGGAACAGGAGGGATACTCCGCTCCATACGAGCCCGGCTTCAGTTCGATGATGAGACTAGATTCTTTGCCTTCGCTCTCGATGAAGTGCTCGTGCTGGGCACTGCAAAGTGGCTTGAAAGTTGGATGGGACAGCAGATCACCTGAAATAGAGAATTTCGAAAAGCGAATCAGTTATTGGAGCAGATGCCTTGAGTTCAAATTCACAGTTGCCTGTTAATTTCTACATCAAATAGGTCTGATGGATGGTCTGCCATTTGTGGTCATTTGTGTGCGGAATCCATCATTCCCAACTGAAACCCATGGCATGCAGACGAAATACGCGAGTTGTCAATCAATAAATAACTCACAGTTTGACAAAAATAAGAGGGCAAACAAAAAACTGCGATGCGACAACTCTAAAAATAGGACTTTTGTGTGAATTGGCAGGGAAATGGAATGGATGGCACTCCAATTTTGGGGTGATGAAACCAAACCAAACACATTTCGAAAATTCAATTAATACGAATGGATACTACGATAATTGAATGACTACGTTACGTGTACCTAAACTCAGCGATACAAGTGGGCCTCTCCGTTCAATTATTTTGCACCCGATCTCGAACTTTGCGCCGCAAAGGTTAAAGATTCGCACAAGCACTATTAAGTACTTCAATTAATAAAATACAAATACACACACTAACACAAGCGCGTATGGCGTGTAGGAAAACTACTTTTGCATTGTGCTCAGTGGTGGCCATACGTACATATTCTGGGTCACTGACTGCACCACATACGTACACCATTATTATATTATATTACCCAGGCTGTTGCTGCAACAGCGACTTATTGTTTGTCTGTTTTTTTGCAGCCGCCCTCGCTCTTTTTTTTCTCCGCCGCTCAATTGCCACACAGCTTTTGCGAACTATTAAACATTTTATTAAACCATTTGCATTTTTTGCTCCGAGCACCCAAGTCTGAGTACGAGCACTCGTGTGTACGGGTGCAATTTAGCAGCTAATTCCCGTTTCGAACTTGACATTAATAGGCAAGCGGCTTAGAGCTGTCCACGCGAGCTGGAGTTTTAATCATCATTTTGGCAAATGCACTCATTACAACCGGGCTAATGACAGTCTTTAAAGACTGTTTTATGCGCCAATAATTGTAGATTTCAGTAATCGATTCGGTTGTTCTAGGGAAAGTTGAACAAATAACACTCATTCAGTTTCCACACACACAACATATTCAATTAGTCGCAATTGTTACTGAACGAAAAGCCATTAGCACTGTAATACAATGAATTGCATACAGTTAAGTAATGATTAGGGCTTATTTGATGGCCAACAAACAGAGAGCTCTAAAGTTTCAGAGCGTCATTGCTAATTGGGTTAAAGGCGCACAAGCACAAGCACTTGCCGCCAAATAAACACATATGAATCCATCCGAAAGTTAACATCGCTTTGTTTGGGTCAAAGCGGGGAGTTTTTCAACAGTAGAAATGGGTCTACGATTTGGGAAGCCAGCCAAGCGGGCAACAAAGAAAGGGCCAGCAGTTCCACCCAATTTTTTCACTAAATATGCCGTTAATAATTTGTCTACGTTTTCAGAGCAGAACCGAGTGTTACTGGTTGATTTTTTTGTTTTCTGGGAAAGCAGAACGCTTTCCCGGGGGGAAAGTCAAAACCTGGTACTTTAAGGTGCCATCGAAACACAGCTTTGAAGCTCAATGGCTATAGCATTAACGTGTTGGGCAAGGTCAGGTTAACAGACATGATTACACAGATGAACATCAAGACAAACAGCTAGCAAACCAACCAGAAAACTCACAGATAAACATGGAACACAATTTACAGTCAACTGTTGGGCACTGAGAAATATAAGATTAGCTTAAGGTGGATATTTATATTGTACTTTTGCAAGACTTAAGCATGTACGAATATTAAGTTTAGCATCTTCAGAATTACCTATTACCTAATTACTATATAAAAAAGTCCATTCTTTTGTTAATGTTAATAATGTAGAGTTCTGTTCCAGCCCTTTAAGAAGTCATACTATTTCTTCCAGTGCACTTCTATTTATCTGCCAATATCTCGCGATGTGTATCTATGGCTCATAGTGTGCGTGAGTGTGCGTGTGTAGGTCAAGCAGCAGCCACTTGAATTTGAAAAGGGCACATTAAAATGCGTAGTCAATGCCGATCCACAAGTTATAGTGCTATATACAGTCCCCTACGTTGAGTGGGCCAGTTTCGAGTTGTTGTTGCTGTTTGGACTCAGATTCGGATTTAGACAAAAACGGAACTTGGCCAAGAGCAAACTGCAACTGCTCGTGCAGAGATTGTCAAGCGGTTTGAGGGTTTTTTTTTTCCATTTTTTTTAGTTCTGCTTCTCGAGTGGCGACTGGGCATAATAAATTCTGTGGCTGCCACGCGATGCGGACGCGTGTTGCATGCTGGATGGATGGATGTTGGATTCTGCTCACTCGTCATAATTACGCCCGGCTGCCTGCGGAAAAGGGGGCGGGGCAGTGGCAAAGGGCGGGCGGAACAGTAAAAGCGCACGATGGAGAGACACTCGAAAAAAGTTGTTGTTAAAAATTACACAACACTCGCACACACACACACACACACACTGAGGAAGCACACATACCCGGAGTGAACGCCACTCGACGCACAAACAGAAACAAACAAAAACAGTCTGCAAGTGCAGTTTGTTATACTCTTCCCCGCGGGGGCTGCCATAAACCCATAAACCCTTCACCCAACTTGTTAACTCTCACAATCGAATTACGGAATCGATAAGTTATCTGTAAGTCAAGTGGAAGGCTTTCAATTTTGCCATGTTCCGCATGAAATATTTATGGGAAGTACCATTTCAAATGCCATGGGATCGCTGCAATTGAAGAAGTGTCCTTTGGCTAACGTATTTGAGACCTGGAGTTCAATTCTTAACTTGAAATTATCTTAATATAACTTAAGTTTTATTTTTAAAATTTTATGTTAAAGATCAAAGGTTATTATTTTATGCACTTTTAAGTGTAACTTTGAAGAGACATTTTTCATAATTTTTTAATTGCTTAAAAATTCGTCTTTATAGAGCATTTGATCTTCTGCTTTCGACGCTCATCATTCTATTTGCTTCATTTTTATTTGTGCAACTGCTGAAATTGGGTCAACTATCAAAGTCAGAATGGCAAGGGTTAAGTGCTTGTCCCTCCATCTCTTTCTCTTCAGTTGTCTCTATCTCTGTCCCATTCTCTGTCTGTGCCTCTCTATCTGGCCTCACACCTTTCCCGCCTTCCCGCTCTCCAGCTTTCTTCTCCCGCTTTTCCCGCCTGCCCCGCTTTCTTTAACATCCACATGGACAGCGCGCTACATTTCCCGTTGGCCAATTTTCCTAATAGGTCAAGCGAATATGTCATCATGTTGCTGCTGTTGGCCACAGTCGTTGTTGTTGTTGTTGTTGTAGTTGTTGCCGTTGTAATTTGTCTGTTTGCCCAACTAAAGAACGACAAAATAAATAAATTGTACAATAAACAAGAATTCTGGCCAACTCGAATGGCAAGGAACTGGGCATTTGTTGCTGCAGCTGCTGCTGATGTTGCTGCTGTTGATGTTGCTGCTGTTGATGTTGCTGCTGTTGCTGTTGCTGCTTCTGCTGTTGCGTGCAACACATTGGCAGACCTAACGGCAACTGTTGCTGCTTAACTGGCCAAGCAGTCAGCGGAATGGCGGCAAGTCGAGGCGGAAGCCAGTTGAACATGACTTCTAATGGCCGCATACATAAATCAAAGACCCATTTTCAGCACTTGGCAGCGAAAAAGTATTGAAAATGTAAGAAAAAAATAAGCAACACAAATGCCAAACATTGCCTTAACTACTCGAGCACAATGGCAGTTTTTTCTATTGCCATTTTTGTTTTTTTTTTGTTTATGAACAATTTGCATTTTAATTAAGCGATTGCAGATTCTTTATCGCTCGTTGTCTCTCTGGCAAAAAAGTTTGAATTGGAATTGAAAAACGGGTGGGAGTGATGGGTGTGTGTTTGTATGTGTGTGTTTGAGAGTGTACCAGTGCCACCTAATTGAACTCAGATGACTTTTCGAGTCACATAGCGAGCAGCTTCTAGTCACAGCAACCTTATAAAACCCGACTTTGGGGGAAGTTCTCCAATCCAATCCAATCCAATCCACAGATGGCTGCTGGCAACATATGTTAATTCTACTTGATATTCACAACAGCAACGGCAAAACAGAGCTGGAAACCAGTTTGCAAACATGTACATGGCTAAATATACATATGAATGTTTATGGCTGGATAAATAAAGCTCTTCGACTCGACTGTTTGCTGTGCTAGCCAAAAAGTTCGGATAGAGTAAACACTAGCCCAGATCAAGATTCCGTTTTAGATTTAGATTTCGATTTAGATTCGGGGAACACCTCGTGGCTGCGCACTTAGGAAAAATTATATATTGTTTAGTTCTGTCATTTCGAATGATACTTAAGTGTTTTTTAATAGGTTTTTTAATAATCAAAGACATGAAATAGATGGCTGATTGTTCAAATGTTAAAAGCACTAAGAAGTGAACAAATAAATGTAATGTTTCCATTGACCAAGTACAATGGTTCCCATCGACTTTAATGTTGGTTTTATGATCTTATTTAAGTTGCTTATAGCACCCATTTGACTATATTGTTTCGTGAAAAGAGTGTAGTTAAAGATCTTTCCTGATTGAATTTTAAACTTAAAATTCATTATATATCTTTAATTTTGTATGAATTTAATCCCTTTTATCTTATTTTTCTGATCTTTTTGTAATAACTTATTCCAGTTTGATCTTAGATCTTATGATGTTCGTTGATGAGTGGTCTTATTTTGTATAGATGTTCAGTGCTTTTGTAGGCCTCTGAGGTCATTGGAACACCGACTCTTGCTAAGTATTTTTTTGATGGTACCATCATCGTTAACCCCTTGTTGCAACGGAGGAGATCAAGACGTGTAGTTTGCAAATTTGCCTCTTTGTTCGGGCCATAACTGTATTTCAATGGCAATGAGGTCGTCTGGCGGTTGCGTTTTCTGTTCTCCGCTTTGTGTTTTTTTCAGTTTTCTGTTTCAGGTTTCACAAAAAAAAAGTATTTTCTTTTATTTTGCATTACATTGTTTTCTTTTTATTTCGTTCCATGCCGCAAAAACTTCCGCGTGATTTATTTACGGCGTCTAGCTGATTTTTATTGCACCCCACGCTCAAAGTGATTCACGAAACTTAACGCTTATCAGTTGGCTTTGCTTTGGTGACTCGTAGTCGAATTTGGCCTTTTGGCAGAAATTAAAACCAAATCAAATACGAAACCATGTGCACGGCGGGATCGGTCAAATGCGGTTAAGATCGAGTGAGTGGGGGAAACGACAACCGGTTTCCCAAACAGCACAAATAATCGGTGATAAAATTAAAAGCACACACAACAAATGACAGTGGTTCACAACGCGTATTCTAAAGCCACGGATATGGGATGGGTGACTAAAAAAGAGGCTATAATGGCAGAGATTAGAAAGGCAGCGGTTAACTACAGTCAATACTCGAGAACTTAACCTAGCAAGTGTGGCTTATTAGCATTATGCTTAGAAAATTATTATGACAAACAAATTACATTATGTTCTTGTGATGCCCATGTAACCCACAAACAATTCAAGGTTTTCAGAGCTTTAAATAGTTCCTAAACTTTAAGTTGGATAAACATACATATGTAATTCAATAAAGTATGTTTATTTTGAGTCACACAGAGCATGACAAATTCTGGTAGGTGTGAAGTAAGACTATTAGTCTTGAGTTATGGACAATTGCATGATTAATTTAATTAATAAAGGTGGATATCAAGTAAGTTTAAAAATTCAGTAATAGAATCGTTTGAACTTGAGATGTTCAAATTTATAATTATAACATGTATGAAACAAGTTTACATTTTATTTCAATGTATATCTGAGTTACCCAAAATGCCTATTAACTTTCTCGGAATTACCGTTAATTCATCTTTGGAAAGTCCCAACTATAGACGTAAGTATAACGAGAAGTGAAATCCAAGTCTTGAACTTTTGTGTGGGGGAAGTACCTCTTCTGGCCAGACCTTGTGACCCGATACTATGGACCCCTTCCACGAATCCGGTAATTATAAAAACGGCGAATACTTAAGGGCACTTCAAATACTAGGTTATTCCAACTACCCAACCTCCCACCCTTTCACCAATTTCTTCTCCTTCTTTTCTTTACACCGTTTGCACACAATGCAGCGGCGCCTGATTAAATCCCCCAAGACACAATTTTCCCAGGCACATTTTCAATTTTTTTTTTCGCAACTAACCAAAGACCGCTGCACTTTGGACCATGGCGGCGGCACTGGCGGCCAAAAGAGTGATCAACGCCCACGCGCAGTAAATGTGAAGAATCCGCGGACTGTTGCGTCGCTGCTGCTGCGCCTGCGCCCCATTTTGCTGTTGTTGTTGCTTTTGTTTTTGTTGGGCGCAGCGAACGCAGGCGACGGTCGCCATGTTAGTTGCTTTTCAGTTTTCTTATATATTTTTGTTGTTTTTGTATTTTAAAACGGCTTTTCAGAGCCGCCGATTGTCGTTTTGCCTTTTGCTATCGAATTTCACTCGACGACGCGCACTTAAACAGTTGCTTTTTCGCGATTTACGCGGAATTGCGCAATCTAAAAACTAGTTCGTCTAGGATCAAGATCCGCTAATCGCGAAACTCCACTCGCGCGCCCTTTTTTTTTTTGTACTCGAAGCCAAAAAAGGAGCCGCCCTCGGCGTCAGCGACTTTTCTTGCTGCTATTTTTTATCGCTGTGCGCCGCTGCTCGAACTCGCGAACTTGCTGCGACGGCCGATCGAGTTTGACTGTGAGCACAGCTTTGGAGCCCAGCGACGACATCAGCGCCTCTGCAGCACCACAAACCGGAGATCTCTTTTAGATTCACAGAGAGAGCCAGCGCGGAAGCCTAAAACACTTCTCTTGTAAGCTCTCTTTAAGTTACGAGAGAGCTCAAACTAGTCACAAAACAAAAACAGCTGCACTGAAAGATAATTATAGATGCAGATATTACATATTGATTTATCATTATTGTCTACAATCATTTCCTTGTTAGCTGATTTTTTTATAAAATATATAACATCTATAAAAAGTAGATCTTTATAAAATTCAATATTATTATTATTATGTGCAATTCCTGGTATTGCTGCCTGGGAAAAACGAACCAAACCAACCAAAATAAATGTCCGAGACTTTACCTAGGGTCCAACAAATAAATAAAATACCCAAATAACCAACATGGCGTATGAGTCATTTTTCAAAATTTATCTAAACACTTGTGCAAAAGACATTTTAGTTCTGAAAAACAATAAAACTGAGGGAGGTAAGCTTATAAATATAACAAAAAAAATGCTTAATATCTGAGCAAAAAGCGTTTCTGGAAAATAAGGGATTTAAAATGTTTTGGTTTGTTTTTTATTGGGCTTAAGCCATCTGATTAAAGCAGGATAAGTTTGGTTTCTCTGCATTTAAAAGCATTTGTTTTCGTTTAAAAAAAACCAATAAATTAAAATTAAATATGATATGATTTTTATTTTAGATCACCATTGACTTTATTTCAATTGTTTAAATGGTTTTGATCAGTGAAAAATTTTGTATCAATTGATTTTAAAGATCAATTAATCTTTTCTTTCTGTGTAGGGCTCGTAAACAACGGTAACGCTACAATTTAACTAACAAACGGCATGGCAGAAAGACACGAGCCAAGGAAGCAGCCAAAAGAGAAATCGTGAAGAAGGTAAAGGAGGATAAAGAGAAGTTGTGGAAGGGGGAGGGGGAGGTTCTCCTTCATCTGCCACCAAGCCATACAAAAACAACCACATAAGGCATGAGCAATCAGTGCAACAATTCTGCTGCGCTCTTCTGACTCACGGAGCTTACGGCGTCAAACGGATTTTTGCATTTGCATGTTTTTGCCTTAGTCTTTGTTGTTGTTGTTGTTATGGCCGTGTGCTATATTTTTTGCGGGCCCTCTTGTTTTTTCGATTTGTTGCTTTATTTTTTGGGTAGCGGGGGTCTGTAACCCAATTTTGAAACGAGTCAAGTCGATATGCGAGCAGAACAAAGTGTGCACAAAAAAAGGAGAAGAAATGAAAAAATCGCAAAAATCAGTAAGACACATTGGATGTGGGAGACAGAATGCGAAAATTACAGCAAAAGACGTTTGTTCGAGTGACGCAAAAAATCGAAAGCAGTTCAAACAACATGTGTCAAAAGGGATGAGCACGAAAAATACATCTTCAGCCAACGAGATGAATGCATACTTCGTGGTTCCCCGTGGGTATATGTGTATGCATCTGTGTGTGGGTTTGAGCCAAATTGAAGTTTACCTTAAGCCCAGTCAGATGACAGGACTCGCTGCCAAGGCAAACCGACTCGGAAAGTGGGTTAAAGCCCCGTTTTAAAATCAGCACAGCAAGATACAATTTTAGGTCACCGGATTTGAGGAACAAAGCATTGATCTCTTGCCTTGTGATGGAAAATCACTACAAATTGGCTTATTGCCAAACTCAACTGTTCTAATAATAGCAGGATAACGGATTTATGTTGATTCGATTAATTTGAACAATTTTTGTATATGGGTTATTATTTTCAACGTAAAACAAGTTGAAAAAAATAACTTTAACTAAAAGAATCTTGAGATTATAATTTTTGGACAATTTTATTCCCTTAATTTACCGGAACAGAAATTTTCCCTTCATAAGTGGTGTTTTGTGTGGGGTATTTATTATTATTCTTAATTATTTTCAAAACATTGAATTGAAATGCCAGAATTCCATATTTAGTAATCCCTCGAAGACTCAAAAACTTTCGTGTTGCTTGCTAAGTCTTGAGCTTTGTTTGTCTTACAAAGAAAACATTTTGAAAAACGCTCGAACATTGCATAAGTCAAATAAACATTCAAAACGAATTGCCCGAACCGTCGTGTCTCCCCATATCTGTAACTGCTCACTCTTGGCAACAAGAGTTGCAGCCAATTTAGCCGGTATATGTGCAGTACTATATGTATAATATGGCCAACGTGAAAAACCAGGCTTCGTTTCACGAGTATGTACTGCAGTTTTTGTGCTGTTATCGATGCATTTGGCCGTTTGCCAGTCTACGCGAGTTGCGAGTTGCTGGTTTTTTCGGTTGCCAGTTGCTAGTTGCTAGTTGCAAGTTGCTGCCGGGGCAACTGTTTTTGTGGTTGGCGTGCGTAGTTGCAGAGCTAAAAATAAACCGCATGTAATTATAGTCGCAGCGACTTGTTGCACCTACCATGCCCAAAAATAAAGGAAAACACGTCAAAACAACCAGTCAAGAAACTAAAGAAACTGAGAGAGAGAGAGAGAGAGAGAGAGCGGCCTAAGAGAAAACCTACTCTTTGGGCCAACTCTCTTCGGCAGCTTCTAGTCACGTCTACCGCCGTGGACCAGATCCGATATCGGTGTATGCTATATGCGTGAATATAGCTGGGTCACGTATGCGTATGATTTGTGGGCGCTGCGAAATCTTGTCCTGCTATCGAGACACGTTTAACTTCTTGCCCGCAGAGACTGCGGTGGCCACCGGCTAACCTTGGCCCAAATTAAGGGGTCCGATTCAGACGATAATGCCCTCGAATCAAAAGTGATCTAAGCGAGTTGGTAAACAACGAAAAGTGGCTTAGACTTGCATGAGCATTAAAGTCTAGAATATTTTAATTGAGTACTATTTATCTAGATTTTATAAAATAATAAGTAATATTGCTGTTCATATTGTTTAATATTGTTTAATTTTATACCTGTAGACTTAAGCTTAAAGCTTAAATGCACAGTGGCGCTGACAAGAGATTCGGTAGTAATGGGTACTCAGTTACTTACATTACTTAGTTACTTACATTTACTATTGTTACTTTTATTATTTATTTACTTTTGACACAAATTAATATGATAAAATAATATTATTTTGTATTAATAATTTAAATGAAAATTTATAAAATATTTTCTGAACCAAATTATAAATATTTCCAATACACAAACCATAAAAACTAGTTAAAAATCGATCGATGTAGAGCTCATGTAGATAATAACTTCCGTAGAAAACCTAACCGTTAAAATAAATCAATAAAAGTAATATTTTAAGTTACAGTAAAATTGATATTAAAGTCCAAAAACACCATTAAAATATTTATTTCAGTTCTTTTAAAAGACATAATCATTTACACGTATGTGTCTAAACTTCCTGTTTCAAAAATTTCCAGAATTTTCTAGACTTTGTAAAAGAAACCAAATTTGTTTTCAATTTTCTTGTTTATTTCAATATTTTTACGTAAATTAACTTAAATTACGATAATTGTAACATCAGCATAAAATATTTACAAAATGGAAATACTACGAGAGGATTGGATGCAATGCCGTGATCAATGAAACGATTTTCTCTTTTTTGTTGTTTTGAGTGGAAAATGTGCAACCTGAGGACAGAATAAGGAAAGTAAGAGAAAAACAACTAAGGAAGTGGAAAAAAAATAAACACGAGGGGGGTTTTCAGGGGCGCACGATGATCATGTCTAGTTGAGTAGCTAAATGGCATTTTGTTGTGGACTGCGGCGACTCGACTCGATCGCGATGTCTATCTGCGGCGCAGATGCATCATGGACTCCAGCGAACTGGGGTCCAAGGTGGCGGCGTGCTCCAGATCCTCGCTGCTCGCGTTCTCCTCGGCCACGTTGACGAACGTGCTCGAAAGCTCCCCATTCAATCGGTTGATGCTGCCCGTTCCAATGTCGTACATGAAGATCTCCTGCTCCGCGGAGGCATCGGTGGATCTGGAAAGGGAAAAGTGATTAGTGGCGGGTTCAGGATGGTAAATACTTAAAATAGAAAGTTCTTGGAAGGACTATTAAAACATTTAACGGAAAAATGTCATATAAATAAGTTAAAAGGTGGTGTGTAAGACGCAAAGTTTTAAATTTGTAATTTATAGTTCGCTTTGAGGGTCAAAGGCCTAATTAGACATTTAGACATTGGTTTTTCTCAAGACATGTAAACATGTATCTTATTTTCAATAATTTTGGCAATTTAGGTATTTGAGAACTAGACCTTGTCGAAAATGTAAAAATCTTAAATAATAAATCCGAATGTCTAAAGAGAAACTCTAAAGATGCCTAATCATAAATAATGAACAATTTCATACTTTTTAATATTAAAACTTTTTAAAATTTTAAACAATTTTTCAGAATTTTAAAAGAGAGTTTTAAGAGTTATCAGCTTTTATAAATCTTTTTAAGATTATTAGTATGTTTGGGTTGATCTTTTAAGGCTTGCTCGTACATTATGTCCAAAACCCATCCATACTGTCTACTGTAAAAGCCGGGAAACCACTTACTTGGTCACCAGGAGAACCACGGACTGCAGTTCCAGATCCGTGCGCGACTCCTTCTCCAGCCAGCGCTTGAAGTTGTCCTTGGTGGGCTTCTTCACCAGCGTCTTGATGAGCTCGCCGCCCAGGAACTTGACCTCCTTGCCGTCGGCACTGCGCGCCTCGCTGCTCGAGTGTGCCGGGTTCTGGGCCTCGACGGGAGCCAACACCACCACGCTGACGATCCGCTTGCCCAACAGCTCCTCGCTGTCGGGGATGGGGAACTGGGCGCCGTTGATCTTCAGGGGTAGATAGCGGTTGTACTGCTGGCGCTCTGCCAAATCCACTGGCGTCACTACGGTGGCATCGGTGCGCACGTACTTATCGCTCACACTCTGACCTTGGGCGGCATCGTAGCGTACCACCTTCACGTCGAGAACCTGCTTCTGGGGCAGCGAGTTGCTCTGCTTCACGCGGTCCAGTTGCTTCTCACTGAGAGCCACCTTGTCGCCATTGGGCTTGACCACGGTCAGCACCTTGTTGGTCTCGGCAATCTGGGCGCCACCACCGGCTCCATAGAAGTGCTGCAGATGCTCGGCGGGCAGGTTCTCCAGGGCAATGTCTCCCTGCTTGTCGTAGTCCAGAATGGAGATATCTGCGTTGTTCAGGATGCCCGAGGAGAAGAGCTGCTGGCGGAGATCGTCGGGCACTTCGTCGGGCAGTTGGAGCAGCGTTTGCGAGGCCTTGCCATTGGGCGAAGAGGCGGGTGTGGAAGTGGGCGGGGCAGCGGAAACGGGCGCTGCAACTGGAGCTGAAACTATTTTGGGAGCCTGAACCTGCTGTTTCTCCTTCTGATTGCGCTGCTCCAGCTCCTTGAACACATCCGAGTGGAAGGTGGACACGCTGAAGGGTGAGTTATCACTAGACGCAGGGGCACTGATTAGTGAGGTGGCTGGTTGCCTGGGCTGCTGGGCAAAGTTGGTGCTGGCCTGAGCCTGCAGAGCCGCGGACTGGGCATTGACATGGACCACTGGCTCATTGGCCGCCTGGGAGTACTGGCTGTAGGTCACATAGTTGGCGGATGGAGGCACTGGCGTCACCACCATCACCTTTTGGCCATGAGTGGATTCAGCGTAGACGGGAGGCTGCGATGGGGCTTCGCTGGGAAAACTGGTGAAGTGGGATTGGGAATGCTGACCATTCGATGAGCCCGCCGTTATGTAGTGACCAGAGATGGGCTGCTGAGCTGTGGGTCCCAGATTGGGAGCGGGCACATCATGGATCACCTCATTTCGCGTGCTGCTGTAGGCAAATTGCTGATGTTGCACCTGCTGCTGCTGCTGATATTGCTGCTGTGGTTGCTGCGCGGGAGCAATGGGATTCTGGACAGTCTCCGTGATGTGCTGCTCAAACTTGGGAATGGACTTCAGCAGCTCCGTCTCCTTGGAAGGCTTGATGTCGAAATAGTTGAGAGCGCTCTGGTGATGTTGCTGCTGGGCATGTTGCTGCTGCTGCGCCTGCTGCTTCTGTTGGGAGAAGTACTCTGGTAGAGGCGTGGGTGAACGCACCACAAATTGCGGCTGCTGCACGAATTGAGGTTGACGCACAAACTGATATGATTGCTGCTGATGCGGCAACTTCTGTTGCTGTTGTGGCTGATAGTGTTGCTGCTGCTGCTGCTGGTAGTTGACATTGTCCAGCTTGACGGGCAGGGGCAGGGGTTTCGGCTGTGGCACAGGTGCTGGTGTGGGACGGAATTTAACAGGCTGATATGGCGCTGGAGTTACGCTTTTTGGCGGAATTGTGGGGAAGAATGGCACTTGCACCTGCTTGTGGGGTGGTTTTTGATATTGCTGTTGCTGCGGTGCCTGTTGCAGGTGTTGCTGTGGTGCCTGCTGATGTTGCTGCTGCTGCTGATGTTGTTGATGCTGCTGCTGTTGATGTTGTTGATGCTGCTGCTGTTGATGTTGCTGTTGGTGATGTTGCTGCTGCTGTTGATGATGCTGTTGCTGTGGGTACTGTTGATTGTGGTTGATATAGTATTGCGACTGTTGAACAAGCTTGTTGAAGATCGTCTGTGAGGAGGTGGAGGGCAACTGTTGCTGGGTGATGCTAGGGCGATGTTGCTGCTGCACTTGTTGTTGCACCTGTGCTGCTGGCTTGGGGTAACTGGGAGGTGGACCCACCAAGGCTGCCGGCGGCCTAAAGTAGTTGTTGCCATGCTGCGTGGGCAATTGCTGCTGCTGCTGCTGTTGCTGGTAGTTAAGGGGCGACTGTTGTTGGAAGTTGCTGCCAAAAAGAAGATTCGAAATGGGTCCGGGACCCCGGCCAAAGTTGCTCTCTCGCCCATAATCCGCTCGGGTGTTGCCCAGGAAGCCACTCTCCGATTTGGCGGACACCGAAGGCGGCAGGGCCACCACCTGTCGCTGGATGCTCTCGGCATCGTGCTCCTCCAGAATGTGACCCGTCTGATGCTGATTCTCCGCCCCGAAGGACACATGAATGCCGGAGTTGCTGTGGAATTTCTCCGAGTCCGGATGGATAATGGTGCGCAGGGTGGTGGACTTGACAGGTGGCAGTGGAGTGACCGGATACTGGATGACCTCTTCCTCCTCCTCCTCTTCCTCCTCGTTGTCATCGTTGTTTAGCGAGGCAATTGGCGACTCCAAGTGCAGCTTGTTGTTCTGATCCTTCTTGTAGTTCACATAGAACACATGCACCTTCTCCTTCTTCTTCTTCTTCTTGGTCACAATCGGCTGGGCGGGCTCTTCGGCTAGCGTCTCATTGGCATCCTTGATGATGATCTCGATGATGGGTTCCGGAGCCTCCAAATACTGAGGGTATTGGGCATAGGCGGGCCCAAAGTTTCCGGGATATTGAGCTGTAATTTAAAAGGTTTTTAATATTCATATTTATATTTTCACAGATTTTGATTGAAATCGTTTTCTAAATTAAAAACAATCAGGAAGTAACTTTTTCCGTTTTTAATTTCAATCAAACTAAGTGGATTTAAGCCAAATCGAAATCCATTATTATCTGTGAAAATGAAAACCATTTCTTTCAGGCTTACTTACCAATTGCATTTTGGCCATTGTAGTAGCCAGTCTGTGGATAATAACTCGCCGTATTATCCACATAGCCAGCCCTCCTACTGGCCACTTCGGGATACAGATAGCCAGCGTTGCCAAAATCATACAGCGTTCTCTTGCCACGATTCTCGCCCGGCTTCAAAGCCTTCGATTGGCGGGTGGTAGACGTGGTGGTGGTGGCCTTGGAGGAAGGCGATGCCGAGGGTGAAGGCTGTTTGGTGGTCTTTTCCGGCTCTGCTTTTGGCTTGCTCTCTATTTTTGGCTTCGCCGAGGTGGTGGTACTCGTGGTGCTGGAGGATGAGGATGAGGCAGTTGCCGTGGCTCCAATGACCAACAGCGCCAGCGCCAACTGCAAATTGAATAGAAAGTTGAGGATTAGTACTGCTGCCAAAATATTTTAATTAAAACTTCGTGGAACTCAAATTTAGTTTCGGCTTAGGCCATAGCCAAAAGATACTGATCAGCATTGAAAGCGGAATTTATTCGGTGGGGGGAAATTTGTTGGAAGTTAAATCATACATAAATCTTCAAGATAAATCTAAAAACATGTAAAAACATGGCTCCTGGAAACAAATATTTTAATTGATATATAGTGGACAAGGTCGAGACCCCGACAAAAGCCCAAAAACTGAAACCAAAACCCAAAAAAAAAAACACTTTTACCGGCCGAAATAGAAGATGGCAAAACAAATTGGTGAATGCCCAAAAAAGGCGAATTAAAAACGCAATAAACTCGAACATCACCAGTTAACGAAGCCGAAACAAATTAGCCGAGCCAAAACTATTTTCTCACTTTTGCATTGGGTCAATGTCAAGTTGAGGCTGTGAGTTGGAGATGGAAATGAAATGAAATGGAGAGGCTGGGATTGAGTTGTTGACCACAGAATTGACAAACAAACCACCAACTTGATGGGTTAAAGGCAAGGCAAGGCAAGGCTCAAGCTCAAGCTCAAGCATTTCATTTTGGCCCGGTTTCGCCTTTTAATTTGGCATATCGCGATGCGGTTGATCGACGAACTTGGAGCTGGAGCTGGAGCTGGCAGCCATTGAGTCATCATCAGTCATCCACTGGCGGATGCCTTTCTGGCTTAGCCGTGAAAGTTGCCCTGAAGTGCGGCGACGAATTTCAATTGACCGCGGGAGCCGCTTTCTGGCCACGCCCACGCAAAAATGCCAAACACACCGGCACACCAATGGAAAACTCAATTCTGTCATGAATTTTTCCACCGAACTTTCCAAAACTGCACTTGGACTGCAAATGTCAGCCGAACTGTGAGTGTGTGTGTGTGTGTGTGTGTGTGTGGGCGTTTGACATTTGATTTGTATCTATATAATAAAGTACGAGTGCGAGTATAACACATTTTGATGGCTGAGCAGAAAGTGAAGTGAAAATAATACACACTCGACAATCGACGGACAATGAGCGTTACCCACTGCCATAAAGATCGGGGGCTTGGCCCAGTTCAACTCCGTCGATCGGTGGCGTATGCGCAATCTCACGGTAGTAGTCTCGCCTGATTATGGCATCTGAATCGCATTGTTTTTATTATTATTTTTATCGTTGTTTTGAGGGCGGGAGGCGTCCGGAGAGTCATGTCAAAACGGAAGCTGTGAGATCTTGTTTTGACAGCCCCGTCGACAGCCTGTTCCTTTGTTTTCACAGTTTTAACGCAGACATTTTGACAGCTTAATGATGCCCTCTTAATTGCAATTACAGGCTGCAGTGATGTCACTGCTCTACTGCTCGATTTTTGAGGGGCGGGGCGGGGGGTGTTATGCCATAACATACGAACATGCTAATCAGTGAAGCCCACACAAACAAAACCGATTATCCAACAGTCACTTCCCAAAGAAACTGTCACATTACCATACCTGACCTATGGATAGCTTCCAGTAGTCCACACACTCCGCTGACCACATACAATGGCCAAATGGCCAAATGTCAAAGATTTGCCAAAACAAAGCCAAACAAAATATGAAAAATACATACAAGACACAACAAAAAGAGAGAAATAATCAAATCAACATCACCATCGACAGACAGACAGACGAACAGCGCGAACAGTCAAAAGCAGTTCATGAAAAGAAAGATGCTAACAATGGGAGAAAGTTACACACCACACTGTGCCACTCTTGGTAAAAAGCCATCAAAATTCATCTCAAGCCAGAGCCCCAAAATACTCGACAGCTGAACTCGCACATTAACATAACGAAAATGTTTACAAGCCAATAAATCTAGTGTCTCAGCCGGAGAGTTTTCCTCCATTTGGCCACAAAATGCGAGAGAATTACACAATCTGGCCGGGCCAAGACAAAAATTTATTAATGAAAATGAAGAAGAAACCCGAAAATCTTTGGCAAGCATTTAGTGGGCAAGTGTAAATCAACGGCAGACACTTCTCTAACTGCTGCTGCTGTTGTGCAATGGTTTAAATGTGTTGCTAAGGAGATGGTTAGGAGATGGCTAACCAGTTGAGCGACCGCAGGACTAACAACTTGTGGCATGTGGCCAATAGAGCCAAGTGGCAGCTACAACTGATTGCCGGCACGTTTCTGCGGTTGGATTTTCGCTTGTTTTAGTGTTTGCCATTTGCTGTTTGCGTTGGTGTTCAAGTGAAATCTGGCCGACAACTTGTCTGAATTTGCAATTGACAAATAGCCAGGGAAGTTCTCATGTAAACTGTGTTTATTTTCGGCTGCGGCTGCTTTGTTGTCTGCATGTATCATAAGCCAAAGAAAAGAGGGGACAACAACCAAACACCCCCTTGCACTTGATGATACACAGTTATGATATGTGCCAGTTGATCTGCCATTGTTAGGCTGTCTGTCATGTGAATAGATTGCAGATTGCAGATGGCAGATTGCACAGACAATCAGCCTGTGACACGGCACAATTATTCTGGGCCACAACTTGAAAGTCATCTTCGTGCGAACCGCCTCACAAGCAGTTAGCCCCAGAATCGCAACTTGTCTGCAGGCCAATTATCCGAGTGGCTACGAGGAATGTCAGTCATCGCAAAGTGATGCAAATGTGGTTGCCAAAGAACATAAGACATTAGCATTAACCGTAACTGACATCATTTCCCATTGCCAAAAATTAAAAGCTAAAAAGTATAAGTCAAAGAAAAAGAAAATGAAAATGAAAAGAAACCGAAGCGGATGTAAATAATGCGTCACTTTCGCGTTCGTTTTCGCGCGAAATTGCCAACAATCTGGTAAATCCTTATAATTAAATCCCAGGCCCTGGTTGCATAAGCATAAGACAGCCAGCCAGCTGTCCAAATGGAACAACAACTGTAGCGCGACCAACAGGAATGAGGAATGAAGAAAGGAAGTGAGCCGCTCAAATTGAGGTGTAGAAAATGTGAGACTTGCGAAAACAAACGAATGACTGAAGCGACAAACTTGGCATGCGAGATCACAGACCCCCCTTGATACGCTGAGCCGAACTAAATGGTGTAAAAAACCCGTGTACGAAAATAAAACATTTATCGTTTTCATGCCGTCATTGTGTCTTAGAAGTGGCATACGACCACCAAAAACGGAAGTTGGCGACACGCCAGTTGGGAAAATGTGGACCATTCCATAAACCATTTCGCGGGGGAGGGGGGAACTGAAGTTTGGAGTTTGGAGTTTCAGTTAACGCCAAAACGTGGAGAAACAAAAGGTGAAAAATATGATGAATTATTAAATGAGAAGAAAAATGAAAGTGTTTTTTGTGCTGCTTCTGCTGCCGCTTCTCCAGCAGCGGGTTAAGTGCACACAGAGAAAAACTTCAAACGCAAGCTATTTCGAGTCGCAATCACCGTCTTTCAAAATATCCATTTATGCAAAATCACTCCAGTAAAGATAATTAAATGCTTTGGGAAGTTTAAGTACCTATTAGTTGCCTAAATGGAAATTCAATTTGCAATTACCTTTGAAATCACTGCTACTTATCTAAAATGGTATTTCATTTAAGTGCAGCTGTTGCTTTATTTTAATTTTAAAGCTTGAGTTGAAGGCCATGCCAAAATGTGTTGGATAATAAATAAATCAATGATATTTAAAATGTAATTGTTTTGAAAATGATATTTTTGTAATTTTTGTTAGACAAAAATTACTAAAAAAAAAACTAGTTATCTATCTGTTGCTTTATTTGCATTTTAAGCTTGAGTTGAAGGCGAGACCAAGCTTTACAAGATAATAAGTAAATCAATGAAATTTAAAATATAAATATTTAAAAAATAATATTATTGGAAATGAATTAAGTATACCAAAGTTACTGAAAATAGTTCATTGTAAAACTAGTTGTAATTTTTAGTTTAAATTAAATATAAAACATTAAAACTAAAAATAAAGTAATAGTTTTAAGTGAAAATGAAATCAGTCTTCATTAATCAAATTTGGTTTATTAAAATATAACATTAAGAAAGTTGTTTTATTTAAACAAATATTTGTATCCATTATGAATTGTTTGTATCCATACTAATGAATTAAGTAAAGTGATTAATACTTTTCCCAACACTAGGAGAAGATATATTTAAAACAAGAAATCAAAATCAACATAAAGATGTCGCCTCATATTATTAAGATAAGTTTCGTTTTTAAATGACCCACTGGTGTACCCCAGCGCTATGTTGGTGTGAAAACCATATTGAATAATGACCAATTTGGGTGCTATTTTTACTGTGCATACCGCGGCGTGACATGGATTGGCCCCGAGAAAGCTGGCCGGCGGAAGGAGGTCCACCTGCGCCGACAAGTGGCGGCATTTCGTGTGCGTGCCCCGTGGAATCGGAGCTGCGGGTGTGGGAAGCGGTCTTAGCGGGTCGGACCTGTGCGTGAGCCCCGCCAGCTAAGCTGATCTGCATAATGGGCACTACCGTCGAGCGATGAGAGATGAAATGTGGCTGCATAGCGCGCAATCCGTTGCAGGCCAAAAACAAATGTAAAAGTTGTCCAACCACTCGGCCAAGGGATCTCGACTTCAAATGGTGGAGCTTGGAACTTGGAATTGATTTGCAGGCTTTTCCCCATTCAAATGTGGGAGCAAAGATCTCAATTGTAATCTGACCATTGCAATTCATTTCATATTTCTCCCATTTGTGCAATTTTTGCAATGTGTCAATTGCAAATTACCAAGTAATGAGTAAATTGAAAGGCAATCGAACAAATATTGCGTATTTGTTTGTTATTGTGGCCAACAACAACAACAATAGGTTATGCAAACGGCGACAAATCAAGCAAATTAGCCGGTAAGACACGAGTGAGCAGGCAGCAACACTTTGCAAACAATTGGCCAGCACTGCAGAGTGCAAATATTGCCACCGAAAGGAGACGAAAACAAAAGACTTAGGCAACAAACTCGAGCCTCTTCTTGCAGCCCGGTGTGGAAATGAAAGGCAAGTCCTAATTTAGTAGCCAATCAAATGATACAATCCCAATTAACTAACCAATTCCAAAACCCATTTCTGTGTTGAGGGCGGTCAGTGACAGGTTTTTATGTCTTCCCTGTTAATTACTTAACTGCGGTGCGGTGACGAGCTAAGCGATGAGCAAGGTCGTTGCATAAAATACATAAAATTCAAATAAACAATCGGTAACCCTCGAAGAAAAAGCTCGCATAAATTAAACAAATACCAGGTCGCTGATAGCTGATGGCTGATAGCCAGCCGGAACCGCGATGAACTCTGGCCGCATTCACGAACCAATTGCGTAATATACTCTCTTTTGCCCTCTCATCGCCGTGGCGGGTGAAAAGACAAATAATTAAGAGGCCCCCAAACATGTTAACGCCACAAATTAGTAGGCAGCCTAATCGAGAGTCGAGCAATTTCGGTTCATCATTAATATTCATGGGGAATGCGTGCAGTCTGCAGTTCAAGATGCTGGTCGCTTGAGCAACATTTAATTAAACAAATATACGAGTATATGGCAAAGCCCGCACGATGACCACCGCATTGCGGATACTTGTACATTGCACATTGTACAGTGTACATTGTAATTGCGCGCCAAACAGAAAATTGTCTGCGGTCGCAAACCGCATTCCAAAATATGAATTCGTGTGTCGCCGCCGCATCCCCATCGGTACATTCACATCTTGACGGTCCGAAAAACTGGCCGCTGGCCACTGGCAACTCGTCTTCAATTGCAAGAGTTTTCCTTTTATTCGGTGGGCATCTTTCGATGGCGATGAACCAGCAAGGAAATAATTGAACGAGAAGTGAAAGGTGAATTCCTTGTTTAAGATAAAAAATTTACAGGGCTGCACTTGCCGAAACTTTCGGCCGGCAATCCAAATACATAATAATAATCGAATCAAAATCCAATTCAAAATCGAAATCCAAATCCCAATTCGTAGACGAAATAAATCCAATCAACTTTCTACACTCCACAGACAAGCGGCAAATGGACAGTTTGCATGCGTGCAGCATATTAAAATATGCTCAGCCTCGGCCTATTTGGGGAACCACTAGTTTTGGGCTTCGCGTTTGTGTGGACGGCAGGGGAAAAGACACAACAGGTGCTGAAGTGAGCAAGTGTCGTGAATAGCCGCTGGCCAAAAAGCCTCGAACAGAAAGCCAGCCCATTCTTCTTGGCTCAACAGACATGCGCAATGACAATCAGCATTTCCTTTTTCCACTTGCCTGAAAATTAGCCATGAAATACTCGTAGTTTTCTTTATTCGTTTACTAACTATACAATTCCAATAATGAGTTTCTGGGCCAGCTCCACTTTGGCATTTATTCGGAATCGCATTGAATTTAGGCAGCAGAAAAGAAGTTCAATAAACGAAGCCACTTACACGTCTTTTGTAAAGGTTACACACATCATGATCCAAATAGCAATGGCAGCCACTAATGATCATCAGGGGGATTTTCGGCTGCAAAAGTTTAGAGTCATCTCTTGTTGCTTTTTGCAAAATCCCCATCTGATGGCCATTTGGCGCCTCGATTTTGAAAGGCAGACGAATACACAAAACCACGGACAGACAGACAGCGATCGAAAGGAGGACAATTTGGATGTGATCTCGAGTCTCGGCTCTCGTGTTGATTTTGCTGATGATGCAGATGAAGACGCTAAATGAGCGCAGCGAACTGCCCCATTCAGTTCTTCAGCAGGTGGCTGATTGCATGTGATTCCATATTGCAAAAGGAATAAGATTGTGTAAATAATGAGATGCACAGAGAAAAATGATTGTTACAGATCGGAATATAATAACCAAATCAAAGGCAAGAACTTTGATATAGAAGAAATCGCGAAAAATGTTGAAAACCCATTTAATATAAAGTGAAATCGGGCAAGTGAAACTACAATATTTAACGGCATATTTATTGTTTTCTTTATAGGAATATAAAAGTACTCATACATTAAGTAGTTTTATAATATTTTAATGAATTTCACTTCTCATAGGCAAAACAATCAACAAATATTTCAATGGAAAAACATTATAAAGAAGCATACCTGTGTCGAATTTAATTTTAGGAAAACAAGAAAAGACCATGAAAAGATTATGTTATACAAAATAAAAAAAAAAACAAAATCTTTTGTAAATTAATAAAAATGACATTAATAATCCGCATATTTCTTTTTGTTATGAATATTTACCATTTGACTAATTTATGCTTTGAAAAATTTAGCAATCAATCAACAGAAAACTTAAAAAATATGTCTTTGAATGAAAATCCTCGTGATCACATTAAAGGCCAAGAAATTTGTTAATGCAGAAACAAAAATAAAATTGGGAAATGTGCAAATCAGGCAATGGCAGTGCTAACAAGAGTGCTGTAAACAATGGGACAATTTTCTGAGCAAATCCGCACATGTGCGGATCGCATGGATATAGTGTACCTATAGAGATCCATGAGATAGGCAGACATTTCTTCGCGTAACAAGTGCCAAGTTGAAGTCTTGGAGTCGCGGCAGCCGGAAGGCAATTTACACTTGGCTTACTTCGCTTACTTTTGTTTGTGCCCTGTAATGGAATGACACGATTTGTCAATGTCAACGATGGGGAAGAGGTCGCAGATCGCAGGTCAAGCCAGCGATGACACCTCTGGAGATTAATGAGCCCTGGCTGGTTACATAAGTGGCCACTTAACATTGCTTAGAGGCGTTCAGTTCACCCACTTACCAAATATGGCAGAGTTCTCATCGCAAATGTTTAATCCCGAGTCCTTGTGGCAAACAGCTGCTGAAAATCAAAACTATATTTAATAAGCACTCGCGTGAAGTCAGGTTAACTATAAATATAGCCGATCTTGCACTGCACCCACTCTTTTTTTGGCGATTATCCTTGAACACCGATCAGGATATATACTCGCAATTGGGAGACACGCGCGGAGCAATGGTTTTTAACTGCAACCAGGCCGAGTCGCTGCCGTATTGTAACTGAAACTACAAGTCGAATGTGGCCAACAGCTTGGCCCAAACGAAGACGAAGCCAGTGAAGAAAAGAGAGAGAGACGGCCGAGAGAGTTTCCAGCTCTTCGCCAGTGGAAGATGGACCCTCTCACCTCGTGGTGGGTTTTGCGGTTCAACTTGAAGATTCCAATACCAGATTCAAGTATTCTCAATCAAAGCATCGAAAGTGAATCTGGATGCCAGCAGTAAAAACAACACACCAGCCAGGTCGATTTTACTTTCAATGGCAAACGCTTCAGACGGGGAAATGAAAGAGAGTAGCCCGTAATGAAACCGAATTTGTGCCGCCAGCTGTCTGGTCAATGTGTGTTAAAATCGCCGGCAAAATGTCGGACAAACAGACCCAAAAGTGGGCACATTAAGAGAGCCACGCCAAAAATACAATGCTGGGCACTAACAACAACGGGCAAAAAAAAAAACGAAATGAAATGGCCCAAAACAAAACCGCAATCGAAGACCTAATGAACAGCTTGTGCAGATTTCGGTGGCTCTTGGCTCTTGTTTTATGGCTCCTTGGATTACAAGCGATATGACAGGCCAGACAAAAGAGTAGGGAGTGAAAGGAAGTGCAACCAGTTTTGTGAAATTATTAAAATAAACCGTTCTTATGCGCAAATTATATATTGGGTTAGTGGGGCAAACGAAATGGGTTTAACTTATTTATGGAAATGTTTGTTAATGGTCTTATTGGTCCATTTTCAGCAACCTGTTTTTTTTGAGATTTAAAAAAATAAAGTAGCATAATAAAAACACAACTTTTTACAATATTTTCTACAAAAAACATTTTAAAATATATATTCACACTACTACTATAGCTATGTCATAATTTTTTAATTACAACACAACTTGAAATCGTTGCCTTAATAATTAGCACCAATTCATATAAAAAATCATTATGAAATTGATTACCAGTAATTAGTTAAATTTGTTATTTTTGGAACACAGTATAACACAAATATAAAAAGTATAACACAATTTAAGAGAGAAATAAAATACTTAAAAAATTAAAAAAAAAGCAATCAGGTAATCCAGTTTATAAACAACGATTTTTCTTTCGTTGCCCATGAAGAAATATAATGTAGTGCATTATATTAATGTTTGTTATAAATATTTTAAGTGGCAACAAAAACTTGAAAATTTGACGTAATTAACACCAAGCAATTAGAAACACTTAATTGTAAAAGTAATTACAAAATTGACAAGTGTGCTTCTAGGAAAATGTATATAGACCATTAAATAATACCCCATAGGTGACCAATCAAATGCTTAATCGGTTTCTTTTCAAGTATGTTTATTAAGAAAATATTTTCGTTGAAAGATATTGAACAATGTTCGACTGGCAGTGCAAGTGGTTAGCTATGTAAACATTTACCGGCCATAAACAGCCGGATTCGCCATCCACTAGCACGCACGCAAGCCATTACAACCAAATCAAGCATACGCAGTGTGGAGTGACAAACAAAGCATTTTTGCCTGTCGTTCGTTCGTTCGTTCGTTGGAGATGGCTGCAGTTGCCGTTGCAGCGGAGATGAGTTGTGCTCCACAGCTGGTCATGGCCAGGCAATTTGCAATAACCAAAAATCAATGACCGACCGGTTTTGCATAGGCTTTCGGTGCTGGTGCTGGTGCTGCTTGGCGATGGTAAGGTATGGTAACGTAACAACTTTCGCTGAAACGTCATTCAGCGGCAGCGGAGAGCAAAATGGCAAAAGGCAGGCCAAAAGAGATAAAGCCGCGATATCATCGCCATCCCATGATGAAGCAGAAGAAATTCAGTTTCAGTGTCGCCTTTGCCATTGCCTTTGCCTCTGTCTCAGCCTCTGCCTCAGCCTTAGTCTTAGTCTTCTCTTTCTGTTCGATTTTGGCCATAAATGCATGGCGTTCGGACCAGTTTGTGGCAGTTCGGAAGTGCAGCTGCATGGCGGGGAAGCGCCCCATTTGAATAATTGAAATCCACTTGCACTGCAATTAAGAGCATAAAACGAAATGTTTGCGTTTATGCACTTTCCATGCGGGACACCCGTCCAAGTCAAACAAAATCGAATGCAATGAGCCAAGTCAGGCCTTAGCTCAAATTGCCGGAAAATTTCATTTCAGCAATCGAATTGTCTGACTGCCCAGCGCTCTTAAAACATGCATAGAAATGGAAATGCACTTGGTGTTCGAGTTCGAGTTCATTTACGAGTTTGGCAGCGGAAGTTGTTAAAGGCCTGTTGAGAAATTCAAATGGGGCAATCGCACGCACAAGGCCAAAATGGTTTGGTTTTACCCCCTGAAGGAGACATTCTCAGCTTACTGAAACCCGAGTCCCGCATAAATGTCAGCCCGAAAACACTTTAGAGTGCTGCCGTTAATAGCCATACATGGTTTGAGGAAAAGTGTTGAACACGGATATTGCATGACAACCAGATATGCAGAAATATATACACAGTTTTTAAATACCTTTCAAATTGCTTGGGTTACTCTTCACATTCTGTCATATTATAACTGGGCAATAAAAAGGACTCGTCCTTTTTGCATTTCCAACAGTTTAGCGATGGCTTTGTCATGGCTTGTCATATTTCTCAGCTGCTTTGGCCAGATGAGTGCCCAGTTTTTCAAAAATACTCAACCCAGTGATATTGAGTTGGAGGAGAGGTTACTACGAGTACTATTAAGACTTAATTTGGAAGAAGAGTACAATACTGTGCTGGTCTACGGAGAAGAATGTGTGTTCCAATCATTGCTAAGACACTTGGGAGTACCCACAATACTTGTGGCTTCGGGTAGCACAAATTACGATTGGAGTTTCAGCACCTCGACTCTCATACTTACTTGTAAATTTGATGCGGAGAACGAGGAGAATTCCAAAACCCTACTTAATTTACAAAGAAACAGAAGGCTTGTCTATCTGCAGGAGAATATTCCTCATGAATCTGTTTGCAACAAATACGCCCTCAAAGAGCAACATAACATTGCCATGGTCAAGTCTAACTTTGTGCAGTCGGATATCATTTACTCCTGTCGCTACTTTCAGACACCCAACTATGAGGAGAAACGCTTCTTTGAGCATCAACCCATCTATATTGAGAACTTTCTGAATATGCATGGCTCTGCCATAAGAACTGTGCCGGATCTTTTGGTGCCGCGAACTATGGTTTATCGGGATAAGAAGACAGGCGAGACCAAAATTCAGGGTTACCTGGCCAACTTGATAGTCACCTACGCGCAGAAACTGAACGCCAGTCTGGAGATTGTAAACATAACTGAGCTGGGCGTCCAGAAGGCCAGTGTTTTGGACATTACGAACTGGGCTAAGGAGGATAAGCTCGACATTGGCACCGCCTTGTCCAGTTCCTTGCAGTTCAAGAGCTCGGATGTCGTGTGGTATCCCTACTTGCTCACCGGCTACTGTCTGATGGTTCCAGTGCCCGCCAAGCTGCCCTACAACCTGGTCTATTCGATGATTGTGGATCCGGTGGTGCTCAGCATTATCTTTGTGATGTTGTGCGTGTTCTCGATTCTGATTACTTACACCCAAAACCTTTCGTGGCGCAACCTCACTCTGGCCAACGTCCTGCTGAATGACAAAAGTATCCGTGGTCTCTTGGGTCAATCGTTTCCGTTTCCGCCGAACCCAAGCAAACACCTCAAGCTGATCATCTTTGTGCTGTGCTTCGCCAGCGTTATGATCACCACCATGTACGAGGCCTATTTGCAATCCTATTTCACCCGTCCGCCGTCTGAGCCATATATTCGTTCCTTCCGGGACATTGGCAACTTTACGCATCGGATGGCTATTAGCAGGGTGGAGGTGAATGTGCTAACCTCGCTGAACAACTCGCATTTTCGGGAAATAAAAAAGGACCAGCTGCTGATCTACGATGACTGGTCGGAGTACCTAGGGCTGCGTGACTCCTTCAACACGAGCCTCATCTTTCCGGTTTCCGAGGATCGCTGGACCACCTACGAGGAGCAACAGAAGCTCTTTGCGGAACCCGCCTTCTATCTGGCCACCGACCTCTGCTTCAACCGGCTCATGTTCTTCAGTCCCCCGATGCGGCGGTATTTGCCACATCGCCACCTCTTCGATGCACACATGATGCAACAGCACGAGTTTGGCATGGTGGGGTTCTGGAGGAGACAGAGCTTCCTTGTAATGGTTCAGCTGGGCCTGGGTTCCATGAAGGACCTAAGTCACAAGAGGGACATTGCGGCGAGTCTTTTGCTAGACGATATCTCCTGGATACTCAAGCTTTATCTGGGAGCCATGGCTCTGAGTGTTTGCTGCTTCGTATTGGAGCTATCGCGATGCAGTGAGAGGTGGAGTCGTTTTTGGAGACCTAGAAGGTGAACAAAATGTCGTATAACATTGTATTAAGAGAATAAATTACTGCTTTGTTTATATAAAAAGAAATGATGACAATATTTCTGATGAGTTAATGTTGCAGAAAGATAACAATTATTTTGGGACAAGGGGAACAGTTTACTTTGAAGAAGCGTAAATATATATTTTTAAATTCTAATCTGAAAATATCTAAACTGAGGCTATTCAGTCAGAATAAATACTTTTACCCCTTTACTCTTTACTTTTGTAGATATTGCTTTTACAAGGTTAACAACACAAAAAATGCATGTGATAGGCAAATATGTTTTCCAACCAGCAGTATGTCCAGAAATGTAGACACCAACACAATTTTTTATGGTAAATGTTTTTCAAAAGTAACACAGCCTGAACATTTTTAAATGGGCCATCAAACATTTAGCACATAGTATAAACCCCTTATGGGCAGAAAGCATGCAAAGTATTTAATTAAGTAGATCGGACTACAAACGGGGAAAACACATGGTATTAAATCAGTACGGTGAAGACCATGGTTGGGCTAACAATTTTTATCCTCTGCCTGGGACAAATAAGAGGTCACATCCCGGATGTTCCCATGCAAAGTGAACAAGACCTAGAAGAGGGATTATTTAACCTTCTTTTAAAACTTAGTCATGAAGAAGTATTTGAAACACTGCTGGTCTATGGAGAGAACTGCGTTTTCCATGCGCTATCGAGACGTTTGGAGGTTCCAACAGTGCTGGTGTCTTCGGGGAGCACCAGTTTTGATTGGAGCTTCAGTAGCCTAACTTTGATACTTAGTTGTGGTCCAGACGATGAGAGGGAATCGATCTTTCGCACACTCATTAAACTTCAAAGGAACAAGCGCCTGATTTACCTACCAAAGGATACGCAACCAGACTCTGTGTGTGATAGCTATTCACAGAAAGAGCAATACAATGTAGCCATGGTGAAAGAGGACTTTAACAAGACGGGAGTGATATACACCTGTCGTTTTTATACATATCTCGAAATTGAAGAAGTAGGTCTGAATGATAGTAAGCCGATCTACATTGAACACTTTCAAAACATGCACGGAAAGCCCATCACATCAATGGCAGATCTAGTGCCTCCCCGATCCATGCTGTATTTAGATAAAAAGAGCGGAAAAAGGAAATTGACTGGCTATCTGGGCAATCTGATGAATAGCTTTGCACAAAAAGTTAATGCCTCCTTGCAATTTGAAATCCTAAGCACACAAGTCAGCTTTACAGAGATAATAAGGAGGGTAAGACAAGAGGAGCTTGACATTGGCATTTCTTTGGAGGCCTCAATGTTTTCAGCTGGCTTTGACACAACCACTTACCCATTCTTGCTAACCAGCTACTGTTTGATGCTTCAGTTTCCCTCAAAGTTGCCAATTAACCGGGTATTTGCAATCATCATAGATCGTCGCGTGCTCGGTATTATCTTAGTGATTTTCTGTCTGCTTTCCTTGTTGCTTATTTACAGTCAGAAAATGTCCTGGCAGAATCTGAGCTTACCCAATATCCTGCTTAATGACATAACACTGCGTGGCCTCTTGGGTCAATCACATCCGTTTCCCTCCAATGCCAGCAAACATTTGAGGATGATTTTCTGCATCTTGTGCTTCGCCAGCATGATGATGACCACCATGTATGATGCCTATCTTCAATCCTTCTTCACCAATCCGCCATCGGAAAATCCAGTTCGTTCCTTCAAGAATATTGGAAAACTTAAGCAAAAGCTGGCGATCGCCGCAATGGAGGCGAGATCACTGAGCTTTGTCAACAATTCTCAATTTTGCGAAATCAACACAGATGACATTCAAATCATTGACGGATGGAAGGATTTTTTAAAAATGCGCGACTCGCTTAACATTAGCTATAGTTATGTGGTGACAGAAGATAGCTGGAACATCTATGCTGAGCAGCAAAAAATCTTCAAAAAGCCAATTTTTTACTACGCAAGGGATCTCTGCTTTTCCCGCCAGGTGTTCATGTCCATTCCCATGCGAAAATACTTGCCGTATCGACACATCTTCGAGGAACACATGGTGCGGCAACAAGAGTTCGGATTGGTGAGCTACTGGAGGAGTCGCAGCTTTTTCGAGATGGTGCGACTAGGCATAATGCCCCTCAAGGACCTTAGTCCGCCCACAGTGTATGATCAAGGCCTACTGCTCCAAGATGTCTCCTCTATTATGAAAATGTATGTCGCCGCCATGCTGGTCAGCATTTTCTGCTTTTTATTCGAAATATTAAGCAGAAGTAAGTTTTGGAGCCATTGCCGAAGTTTAAGGAAGTAACAGTTGAATAACCTTAGTACCTACTAATCGTTTATGTGTCGTCAGGAGATCGTTGGACTTCCGTTGCGGAGCAACAGAAAATCTTCAAGAAGCCAGCTTTTTATTACGCCACAGACCTTTGCTTCTCACGTTTGATATTCCTGTAAATTCCCCTTCGTAAATATCTGCCATATCGCCATCTCTTCGAGGAACACATAATACGACAGCACGAGTTCGGATTGGTGAACCACTGGATGGCAAACAGCTTCCTGGACAAGGTTAGACTGGGCATAACGCCCTTCAAGGACCTTAGTCCTCCAACAAGGCAGGAAGCAAGTTTAGTTGTGGAAGATATTTCCTGGCTTCTTAAACTTTATGTTGCCAGCATGGTGCTCAGCATTTTCTGCTTTTTGTCTGAGATTTTTAGCAAAAGTGAGAAGTGGAGACGCTGGCAGGGAATAACAAAGTAACTCGAATGCTTCAAGTACCAGATAAACAACCACTGACCCTGCTTTCAATAAAATGATTATATATGACCAGCCTATACTTTGGACTCCGGGAGCCTCTCAAACAACACATTTGAATCAATTGAAATTTTTCAAAAATAAATATATTACCAAAAAAAATTGTCTATTTAAGTTTTTTTCATTCAATTAAATAAATACAAATTATAACACTTTTAAAGCATTTTAATAATGGGTGGTTATTTCAAAATTATTTGAATATTTAGTCTTTTTGAGTTTACTTAACGAAATTCACGTTTTAATTGGCTAATAAAAGGTTGTACCCTTATAATTACCAACGCAAACGAATCACGGAAAGTGCATGACAAAAGTATTTAAAATGTCATGACTGCTGAAGGTTCCAAACAATTTTTAAAATGGTGCAAAATTCTGAGCTAAAAATTGTTAGATGTAAATAATAACGAATATAAATCTTGAATACTGTAGATATAGGGAGTGAACATTTATGGTTTATTAACAGTCCAGGTACAAGGTGGTCATGAGCTGGGCCGAGGTAGACATGTTGCGATTCGGGAACGACCACAAGCTGCAGAAGGTGAGCGCCGAGCGTATCCAGATGTTCGAAGACTGAGTAATTCGAGCACAACTATATCTTTTCTTGACTATGTTAAGACTGGATCTTACACCGCATACGGATTTTAGCGAGCCTCCCGAGGCATTGGTTATCGACGTAGATGATCTCTACTGGGTCTTGGGCTTATATTTACTTGCATTGGGCATCCGCTGCTAAATAAGGAAGCGCTTTTAATTAACATCTTAATACTAAGTATTTTATTACAGTATATGGCCCACATTTAAATAAGCTTATTTATATTAAATCATTTCACTGGAAACTCTGAAATTGAGGCTGTTATTGTTGTACTGATATGCTATACTTAAATTTACGATGTTGATAGATTTTAATTTGGTACGAAAATTTATAGACCTCAATCTGCGACGCGACTTCCAATTAATAAACTTCATTGGGCTTAGTATTTTCTGCTTCTTATGTAAAATAAAACGATGGGGAATACTGGAGAATAAACAAAAACGACAGAAAGCCATTAAAACCTACCCTTGAGTCTATAAAATTGTAATGCCAATACTAATGGTTCAATCATGTGTTTTAGAGCTCAAACCTTTCAGGCTTGTTAACACAATACACATGGGAAACATGAATATGGCATGCCATTCTAACAGTTCATGCATATTAAAAGTACAAAACGTGCGGAAAGCTCACGAATTTTCCCAGTGACATGGAAACCATGGCCTGGTGGATTATCCTTCTTCTCTGCGCTGGGAACTCAGGTGCCCAGTTAATGGATATAGCCAGTAAAAGTGAACCCTACTTAGAGGAGAGTCTTTTTAATCTTCTTCTAAGATTGCAACTGGAGGAAACCTACGACACTTTGCTTGTCTATGGCGAAGATTGCGTTTTTCACTCCCTGTCCAGACGTTTGGATGTCTCCACAGTGCTGGTGTCCGCAGGTAGCACCAACTTCGATTGGAACTTCAGCAGTCTGACCCTGATAGTTAGCTGTGACCCCGAAGCAGAGAGAGAGGCAACCTATCGCACTCTTATAAAGCTGCAAAGAAATAGGCGTCTGCTCCACCTGCAAGGCAATATCCAACCAGAGTCTGTGTGCAATCGCTATTCACAAATGGAGCAATACAATATAGCAATGGTGAGAGAAGATTTCAATCAAACGGGAGTTGTCTACGCCTGTCGCTTATTTGAAAATCCTAAAGTTGATGAAGTGAACTTACTGGACATAAGAGAAATTTACATTGAAAACTTTAAAAACATGCTTGGCAAACCTATAAGAACAGTGGCGGATCTTTTGCCCCCTCGTTCCATGATATATTTGGATGCAAAGAGCGGTGATAAGAAATTGACAGGGTATGTGGCCAACTTGATTACCAACTTTGCTGAGAAAGTAAATGCTTCCTTGCAACTGGAAGATTTGGGCAATAAATACATTGTAAGGGAAATACTAAAGATGGTGGAGAACGAAGAGCTTGACATTGGCACTACTTTGGATATCTCTTTGAGGACAGCGATCCTTGAAACATCCAGCTACCCATACATTCTGACGTCGTACTGTTTAATGCTGCATGTACCTGCCCAATTGCCCTACAATATGGTCTATGCGATTATTCTGGATCGCCTAGTCCTCGGCATTATCTTTTTGCTGTTCTGCCTACTCTCCGTACTGTTAATATATAGTAAGAAAATGTCGTGGCAGGACCTGAGCCTGGCCAACATCCTGCTAAACGACAAGAGCCTACGCGGCCTCTTAGGCCAATCGTTTCCGTTTCCCGCCAACGCAAGCAAACACCTGAGGATCATATTTTGCATACTTTGCTTTGCAAGCATCATGATAACCACCATGTACGAGGCCTATCTGCAATCTTTTTTTACGAACCCCCCATCTGAATCTAAAATTCACTCCTTCCGGGATATTGGTAAACATCACCCAGTTGCAATCCCCTCAATTGAGATTGATGCCCTGATCAGGACAAATAATTCGAATTTCCAAGAAATTCGTAAAGACGATTTAGTGATCTTTGACAATCTGCCGGAGTGCTATGTACTGCGCGACTCATTTAACTCCAGCTACAGTTTTGCGGTGACGGGAGATCGTTGGAGCTCCTACGCGGAGCAGCAGGAACTCTTCAAAGAGCCAGTCTTCTATTTCGCAAGAGACCTCTGCTTTTCTCGCCTGCTATTCATGTCCATTCCCCTGCGAGCGCACCTGCCATATCGACACCTCTTCGAGGAGCACATGATGCGACAGCAGGAGTTCGGCCTGGTGATTTTCTGGCGGGGCAACAGCTTCTTCGACATGGTGCGACTGGGACTGACACCTCTCAAGGACTTAAGCCATCCAAGAGCATACTCCCCAAGTCTACTATTGGAGGATGTCTCTGGGATACTGAAACTCTACCTGGCTGCCATGGTGCTCAGTATTTTCTGCTTTTTATTGGAGTTGGGTGAAAAAAAGTGGAGGCGCTGGCGTGATTTGGCGAAACAACTTTGTTCTAAGTTTGACTTTCGCAGAGGACTATAGCTCACTTATCATCCCAATTTCTTAGAGGTGATGTTTTAAACATGGCTTTTTGGTTGCTATTGAGCTTTTGGGACCTTTAAGCTACTGGATAACCTTAAAAACATTTAACTTAACATAAGTTAATTAGTAGTCTTTATCTCTTTTAATATACTTTATACTTTTTTTTTTTAACTTTTTGATGTGTAAGCGGTAAATTAATAAACTTAAATAACCATGGCTATACTATGATGGCCTTTCCTTTATCAATGCTAAGGAAATGTTGTTTAGTGTTTTTTGAGCGAACGCAGCTATTACCTTACAAGGAAGCCATATGGCCAAAAAAGATCGTGGATATTTAGTGTGCTTGGCATATTTAAGTTCTGGTTGAAGTTAATAGCACTTTATTAATATGCTTACAGCTGATCTGCGGTCTATTGCTGATGTAGAGGGACAATCTAAAATAACTGTTTGCAGAGGATGGGGGTGCTGCACGCTCTTAGCTTCTAGTTTTGGCTATGCAGTTCAACATATGGCGCCACCTAAACAGCCATTGTTTTGTGAGGGTATATTTAATTTGAAATTTGTTAACTAAATAACGGTTTCTTATAGACGGTGACCTGAACTGTAGCTTTCTTATTTGTTTGATTTAGATTTGGTTATGGTTTAATAAGTTAATTTATAGAAGCTCAGTATTTTCTGCAAACACAATAGAAAACCATTAAAATTTATCCTTGAGTCCACAAATTTGTAATGCCACCCCTGATTGCCAAATCATGGGTTGTAGTTCAGGATTGTTAACACAATCCACCAGGGAAACATAAAAAGTACATGCCATTTTAACAGTTCATGCATATTACAAGTACTAAACGTGAGGAAAGTTCACAAATTCTCACAGTGACATGGAAACCATGGCCTGGTGGGTTATCCTTCTTCTCTGCGCTGGGAACTCAGGTGCCCAGTTAATGGATATAGCCAGTAAAAGAGAACCCTACTTAGAGGAGAGTCTGTTTAATCTTCTTCTAAGATTGCAACTGGAGGAAACCTACGACACTTTACTTGTCTATGGAGAAGATTGCCTTTTCCACTCCCTGTCCAGACGTTTGGATGTCTCCACAGTGCTGGTGTCTTCGGGAAGCACTAATTTTGATTGGAATTTCAGCACCCTAACACTTGTACTTAGTTGTGGGTTTCAAGCCGAGAAAGAGGAAAACTATCGAACCCGGATGAAGCTGCAAACAAACAGGCGTCTAATCCTTCTGAGGGATGATATTCAACCAGAGACTGTATGCGAATATTACACGAAAAAGGACCAGTATAATATAGCCATGGTAAAAGTCGACTTCGATCAGTTTGGAGAAGTCAACTCCTGTCGCATTTTTCAAGACCGAAAATATAAGAAGATCAATATTTTCGAGGGTCAACACATTTTCATAGAACAATTTCGAAACATGCGCGGAGCTCCGATCAGAACAATCACAGACAACTTCGCTCCCGGATGCATGATTTACAGAGACCCGAAAACAGGTGAAGAGAAGTATACTGGATTTCTGGCTAATTTGATAGTCCACTTCGTGAAGAAGGTAAATGCCACCATGGCTATGCAGCTTAATTTGATTGAGGACGGAGGGCAAATATCGTTCGATAGTATTTCAAATTGGACGTCGGAGGACCTTCTGGATATTGGCATGAGCGAAGGCGCATCCTGGGACATGTCGAACTACGATACGCTTTCTTATCCGTACCTAGTAACATCTCACTGCTTCATGGTTCCTCTTCCGGACTTGGTGCCATTCAGAGAGCTGTACATGCTAATCGTAGATCCCCCCGTCCTGGCCGCGCTCTTTGTTATATTCTGCACCATCTCGCTGCTCCAGTTCTACACCCAGAGGAAGTCCTGGCGCGGCTTGAGCCTGTCCGGCGTGCTGCTAAACGATATTTGTTTGAGGGGATTTGTTGCTCAGCCGTTTCCCTTTCCACTTCAGTCCAGCAAAAAACTGAAACTGCTGTGCCTGATTGTTTGCTTTACCAGCCTCATGAGCACCACCATGTATTTGTCATATCTGCAGAGCTTCATGTGTGGTTTGCTGCACGAGCCGATGATGCGCAGCGTACTCGATGTGGAGAAGTCCAGGTACAAGGTGGCCGTACCCTGGTTCGAACTGGATGTGCTGCTAAGCTTTAACATCACCAAGGAGAAGATGCTGATCATAGAGGACGCCGACCAATTCGATCTATTGCGGAGGAGCTTTGATGGTAATTTTATCTACCCGATAGTGGAAGCACGCTGGAGCACCTTCAACGAACAGCAGAAACTCTTCGCCAACCCCATGTTCTACTACTCCGATTCACTCTGTCTATACAACGTCGACACCTTGACTATTCCTATTCGACGACACCTGCCCTATCGTGATCTCTTCGAGGAGCACATTATGCGCCAGCATGAGTTTGGCTTGCCGATGTACTGGATCGCTCGGAGCTTTATGGATATGGTGACCCTCAAACTTACGCCGTTTCAGGACTTAAGTCCACCACGCCGGAATGATCAAATCGAAATAGGGGATATTGTTTGGGTTTTAGGCATGTTCGGGGCTGGATTAGGCATAAGTTGCTGCTGCCTTGCCATTGAGCTTTTGGGATCTCTAAGCTGCTGGAGACGCTTTAAACTCTTAGGATTAAGGGTTAGGAATTGATATCTTTGTGACCAGAGCTTTGATTAATCTTTGTACTGTACTTTAAAATATGTTTCATCGCTATCTGAATAAAGCTAAACAATTTATTATGAATAATGGTGGCTCTATTGGTGATATAATTTGTTTACTTCTGAATGGATATGAGTGAAAACTAAAAATAACGGTCAGATACCCGTGATTATATTATAATAATTACCTTTTTAAAACATTGACATACTAACATTTGCCATACCTTATTAAATGTTTCAATAAAAACAAGTCCTATATCTCTCTTTATTCCGGAAATCTCGACGTATATTAGCTTATTTACTCTTTCATCGTCCTTGAACTTTTAGCCATGTTAACACAATGTGCGAAACATAACAATGCACTATGGGGCAAACGACTACTTTTTGTGGCATTAATTAATAACTTAAAAACGAAGACATTTTCTGGGGCTTTGTTTTTTAAATTAAGTCCATGATACGGAAAGCAAGGTTTAAAAAAAAATGGGTGGGGCTACGCCCTTTTTAGGGATTTTTTTTTTTTGCTAAATATTTTTTTTGTATTCAAAAGATTATGTTAAAAAAGTACACGTTTGGAAAAAAAATGGGCATGGTTTTTTATTAGGAATTAACATTTTATTCTTTTCTTTTCTTTTCTTTTTTTCTTTTTTTTTTTTAGAAAAGTAATTAAATAATATACAACATGTAACAAGTTTTAGAGTTTGAAAGTGATTAAATCACTTTGTAGCTCTATTTAAAAATAACAAATCACTACAAGCTTTTAGTTTTTTTGGGGTTATATCTTACACAAGATGCAAGGGCCAAAACAATCATTATCTATCAATATATAGCTGCCTTTAACAGCTGAAAGCTTAACAGTGATGCGCTCTGTTCAAATTTTTTGTTTGCAACTTTAATATTAGAGTTATTGCAATCCATCGCGATTGAAACAAAAAATATTTAACGACTGTTAAAAATATGTTTTGGCCGAAAAATGTGGTCGGTGGCCCCATAATGCAATGGCATGCCTAACGAACATTAACAGCAATAAATTAGAGGCGTTTAAGGTACAAAACGTGAGCAGTGCACGGTATATTAAACAGTCACATTAGAGCCATGGCTTGGTTAGTTAGCATTCTTTTCTGCCTCGGGATTTCAAGGGCTCAGTTCTCGGATATAATTGTTAACGGGAATCTAGATCTACAGGAAATACTATTAAGACTTCTCGCAAAATTGCACCTCGAAGATAAGTACGACATACTGTTAATCTACGGAGAGGATTGTGTTTTTCCTTCCCTAACCAGACGTCTGCCAATATCCACAGTGCTGGTGTCTTCGGGAAGCACAAACTTCGACTGGAACTTCGGCTCCCTAACACTTATAATTAGTTGTGGGTTTCAAGCCGAGAAAGAGGAAAACTATCGAACCCGGATGAAGCTGCAAGCAAACAGGCGTTTAATCCTTCTAAGGGAGGATATTCAACCAGAGACCGTATGCGAATATTACACGAAAAAGGACCAGTATAATATAGCCATGGTAAAAGTTGACTTCGATCAGGACGGAGTAGTCCACTCGTGTCGATTTTTTCAAGACCAAAAATATGAGAAGATCAATATTTTCGAGGGTCAACACATTTTCATAGAACAATTTCGAAACATGCGCGGAGCTCCGATCAGAACAATCTCAGACAACTTGGCTCCTGGATGTATGATCTACCGGGATCCAAAATCAGGTGAAGAGAAGTACACCGGATTCGTGGCCAATTTGCTAAACAATTTCGTGGAAAAAGTTAATGCCACCATGGAAATGCAGGTTAATTTAAATGAGGCCGGAGAGAAAATATCGTTTGTGAATATTTCAAAGTGGACGGCGGAGGACCTTCTGGACATTGGCATGAGCGAATCCGCATCCTGGCATATGTGGAACTACGATACGCTTTCTTATCCGTACCTAATAACTTCCCACTGCTTCATGGTTCCTCTTCCGGATTTGGTGTCGTACAATGACCTGTACTTGCTAATCATAGATCCGCCCGTCCTGGCCGCGCTCTTTGTTATATACTGCACCATCTCGCTGCTCCAATTCTACACCCAGAGGAAGTCCTGGCGCGGCCTAAGCCTGTCCAGAATGCTGACGAACGATATGTGTTTGAGGGGATTTTTGGGTCAGTCGTTCCCATTTTCCCGTCACTCCAGCAGAAAACTGAAACTGCTTTGTCTGATTGTTTGCTTTACCAGCGTAATGCTCACCACCATGTATGTGTCATACCTGCAGAGCTTCATGTGGGGCACTCTGCGCCAGCCGATTATGCTGAGCGTACTCGATGTGGAGAGGTCCAGGTACAAGGTGGCCATACCCAGTTTCGAATTGGAAGTGCTGCTAAGTTTAAACCTCAGCGTGGAGAAGTTGCTGATCTTCGAGGACGCCAGCCAATTCGAGCAGTTGCGGGAGACCTTTAACGGCGATTATATCTACCCGATTACCGAAGTCCGCTGGATCACCTTCAACGAACAGCAGAAGCTCTTCGCATATCCCCTATTCTACTACTCACATTCACTGTGTCTATACAACGTCGACACCTACACTGTTCCCATAAGACGTCACCTGCCCTATCGCGATCTCTTCGAGGAGCACATTTTGCGCCAGAATGAGTTTGGTTTGCCGAGGTACTGGATCGATCGAAGCTTTACCGATATGCTATGGCTAAAACTTAAGCGGTATGAGGACTTAAGTCCACCACTCCTGGATGATGAAATCGAAGTAAAAAATCTTTTTTGGGTATTAGGCATGTTTGTGGCTGGATTAAGCATAAGTTGCTGTTGTTTTGCCATTGAGCTTTTGCGATCTATAAGCTGCCGGAGACGCTTTAGAATACCTATGTGTAAAAGGGTTAAGAAATAACTTCTTTGTCTCTATTTAAATTTAGACTTACTTCATCATTGCCTTGAATTTTAGGAACATTTGTCTCGTAAGCTAAGCAAAGTTAATAAATGTTTTAATTTGTTACGCTTGAACTTTAAACCATCAATATTAAAACTTAAGGTTGCCTTTCATTTATTTACGTTTTGGTTGGTGTCGGGAGAAAAAAGTCCGATTTTAACATTTAGCTCTTGTTATTTCCGAGATCATGAAGATTTATTTAATTAATTTTATTTAAAAATTTATTTGGGAATTAGATGATGCTATTTCGCCTCGAAGATTCTGGAATTTATAAGATTCTGGAGACGCCTAAGAAATGAATACTTTTATCTTTACAAATTCGAATAAGCTCTTTGACTAAAATATTTTGCAACATAATCTGAATTAAATGGAAAAGTTTCGCTAGCATGACTAAACTAATTCCGCTCAACCTTCGTCAAAGCCATAAAACAAACAAAGAAATGTTGAATTGGGATTAGCCACCTCCGCACAATAAATGATAGCGGATATGGAGACGCAGCGGTTATTGTTGGCCCTGTGTTATTCAAATGGGTCCGAATCATCACATCGGAGGTTGCAAACATTGAGACAATGCTCAATTTTGGATATTGATCGATACGCGATATTGATTTTGATGTGGATTTAAAAGACAATCGGACGTATCTATAGCTGTCCATCTGCGATGCGATTGTGAAGACCCCCATCGAAATGTGCATTCCATCTGATATGATGAGTCGACCCAATGAACTGAGCAAATGTTCGATGACATCTCACATGATTGGCTCTTACATAAATATGCCCAAAAGCAGACGACAATGCGGGTGTCTCAGCAGGGTCCGGGGATTATGCAAAACACCAACTTGCTACCGCCATAAAGTCGCCTTAGTTTGTGCATATTCGATCCGATTCATAATTTTGATCGTCACTTTGGCGCCACTTTTGACGCGTGCTGATTGGACCTAGGGCACTGGAATTAAAATTGGAATTGGGATGTTGAATTGGGGATTGAGGATTGGGGATTGGGTAACCGGCTAACCCCCAAACTGATATAGTGGGTGAGACAATGGCTTGGCATTGTCATGGCCAAGCCAGTCAGTATCGTGAAATCTTTCACTTTCGATTTAGTTGTAAACGAAGTTCCCCTTTTAAAATCGATCGAACTGGATCATAAATCACGCTGGCTAGCGTATGACAATGTGGCATCATTACGCTTTCCAGGCTGATCAATTTGTCATGGGAAGTCGTGGACTTGCTCCAGCTCTGATCTGATATAATCCGATCCGATCAGATCCGACCTGTGCTCATCCCTACTCTCAACGCAATCATCGCAATTGCTCAACCTTTTGACATTTGCAAAGGCATTCGAGGCGAAGCGAAACGAAAGTCGAATCCGTAAAATCTATGGCAAACATTTTTCAATTGCTAACCCAATCCCAATTCTGTTATTATCATCCGCCGTTGACTGCCCATTTCCATTGATGGATGGTGATCGTTAGTCGACCATTTCTTGGCTGCTTGTGTGATCTTCAGGGTCATTTAGATTTAATAGATTTCTGCGGCTCGAGTCATTATGGCCAGCACCTTAACCGCAGTCGGCTCACATGTGTAACAATGTCTGTCTGGCAGCGGTTAAACTGTTTTTCGCTTGTTGTTTTTAACCCTTTTTTTATTGTTGGAAGCGCATTAATGAGACCTCGTTGGGGGCTTCAGGCACCCTCGTTATTGAATAGAGTAATTTTGAAAAATTATTTATCGAGCACTTCTGCTATTTACACAAACTTTTTTGCAGCCCCTCGACGGCGGCTTAAGTTTCAATCCGGTTGCGGCTCATAACACTTAAGAGCCAACTAATTCGGCCTCAGGCCATTAAGCATTTCACAAATGTGCTGAAAATGCATAATTTTCGGTGGCGCTAATAAAAGAGTATTTCAAATTTCAAATTTAAGAGGTGTTAATTTTTTCGACCAGAGAAACTAATCTGTTTCAATGCCGGATTCGCTGCATTTTAACAAACTAGTATTTTGAGGTCGCACATAAAATGAAATTCCGATTCCAAAATCTCGTCTCCCTCTTTCTGCTCTGTGTTTCGGGGGTTTTCAGTAACTAAAACAAAGGCCCCCGCCAAGCAGGTTCATCCCACTGTGCCCAGACAGACTACAAAGTAATTTATTTCCTTCCTACTTTTTGTCGCTCAAAGCCATTAGGGAGTTTTAGCCAAGATTGGCAAAACAGTTGCCACCTTTCAGCGACTTCCAGTTGCTTCCCACAAATGTGGCGTTCGACTCTGAAAACTCCAATTACCATGGCTCTTTGGAGCACTTTGAACTTTAATTTACTTGCTGCTGGGTTGCTGATCTGGCCTGTGCCGCCTCCCGCAGCGACACCAATGCGTATACGTAACGTATTAATTATGCGGCCCAAGAGCTCGCATTAAAAACAAAAAAAATAAAAACAGATTCGTACGTTAATTAGGTAAATTAATCACAGACCTCCGAAAAACGGGCACAGTCTTGTTTGGCACCAATTCGAAGCATTACAAAATGAAAGTTGCGATGAGAACCAAACTCAATAAGAATTAAAATGAGATTTAAGCGAGCTGAAAGCAACATCGGCAACATGTGGTTGCATGTTTGGGCCAACAGGCGGAGCAACAAGTTTTAAATGGGAAACCCATTTGTTTCGATTTACCAACAAATGAACATGCCATTTGTGCATTAAGTGCCGGCCAAAAGTGTCAAGTGCGTGGCAGTCAGTCGGTCAGTCCCTTTCGTTTTCAACGGTACTTAAGTGCAGGAAATATTTGATTTAAATTTCCTCTCTTCTAAGTAATTGATGTGCCAACTGGGGCAAACAAATGCGTGATGGAAGAGCATAGCGTGCTGGTTGGTTATAACTATGCATTTCAAGTTCACACATAATATAACAAGTCATAATAACAGTGACTGCGCCCGACAACTTAATCCTGGCACAGTATTGAATATTGTTTGCAATGATTAGTTCACTAAACGATTGATTGCGTGATTTCGTACACACTATTTGGTGTCTAGTTAAGAGCGTCAAAAATGATTAATTTTAAAGAAAAAGAGCAAACAAATATTAACAGAAACAAAAAAAATATCCATATATTTATATTAAATCTAAATTAATAAACAAAACTTGCCAAGCCAAATAAAATTAATGAAAATTGTAATGCCACCCCAAAATACACTTTTGAACTTATATGTCAAACCTTTAAAATTATACAAAAAATAATATAAAATTATAAATTAATCCATGATAACTTAAATTGTAAGCCTTTTGTGACTAGTGTGTTTGTTTTAAGTTGAATTAAAACTTTAGCCCAAGGACGATCACTATTTATTCCAGTTAGATATACAAAGTACTTTCAATCTTTCAAAATAAAAACCAGTAAGAAATTTTTAGCCGTGACACAATCCATGGCTTAAAGACGGTGCTTCCAGAGTTGAAAAAAAAGTTTCAAGATCGTGCTACCAGATCGTCAAACAGTTTTCCGTAGATGCAAGTCCAAGCTAAGTCCGTAATATGTCTACCAAAGTTCTCAACCGCACACTTTGACATTAGAAAAAAATTGTTTACATATTTTTTGTTAACATTTTTAAATTTCTTTAGATAACCGGCTGACCCCCGTGTCGGAATCATTTTTTTAATATTGAGTTTATAAACCTTGTTTAATTACAACAACTTGTATGCTATAAAGAACTAAAATATTTATTTATTTGCTTTCATTAAAAATAATGACGATACAGAACTGACTAACTAAAGTTTTATTATTCAGCAAATAGTTTTTAAATTTTCTTTTTGACTAAACTTGTTTTTAATTGGGTTTATTTATTTAAAATGGCAACAAACTAGTCGAAAATGTGTGGATATAAAAAAGTAAAATTTCAATGTTTATATGTTTGGTTTATAGTTAACAATGAACAGCTAACTTGCATCTACCCAGCAATATTCTTAGATAAATATAACTTAAATTATAAGTTGAGCAAGGCACACAGTTACTATATATAAGACGGTTCAAAAAACGCAAAGCATAGAATAAAAATCCTTTTTCTCAGCTATCCAGGAGTTTTGCTACAAATATTACCTTTAAGGCCCACTGTACTGGCGGTATAAAACTTTTCGCAAGCACTTGGTAACACTAAAGAGAAGCAACAGCGTATAAAAAAACATGCTGAGTACGTTCCTTTTTGTTGTTTTCTGAATGGTTGCTGTTTTTGTTGTTGTTGTGGCAGTCGCGCTTAGAATTAATATTAAATTTAGTCGTTTAAGCCACTCCACAAAGCGGCGCGGCGCTGAACGGACGGAAAACGAGCAGAAACTGGAATTGAACGCGAACGCGAACGCCGAGAGCCACGAAACATATGTGTCTGTATTTTTGCCAGCGATGCGGAGCTAAATGATTGAGTAGTGGACAAACCAACGGCAATCGGATCTGGCAATCACGATCCCGATTCGATCCGCAGAGCCACGTCTGCGTGGAGCTACCTGCCCAGTGCTACCTCAGGAACCCCTTGGAACTCCCTTCCCATCCCAGCGAGCAGATACCCAGCAGATAGCCAATTCAACAACATGCTGCCTCGGTTCCGTTCCTTTTACGGCAAGCTAATCATATTCATCCTGGTCGCCCTGTGCTTCATCCTCTACAGCAAGGTGCAGCAGAATGGATCGCCGGAGCAGGAACAGGTGGCGCCACCTGCCCGGGCGGCCGCCCTGCGCGGCCATGGACGCGAACGGTTCGAGGCCTACAGCGATAGCGAGAACGAGATAGCCAGACCCGCCACCCAGTCGCCCTACGAACAGGTCATCCAGCTGGACCTCCAGAAGCAGCAGGTCGGCCTCGGCGAACAGGGCGTGGCAGTGCATCTGTCGGGCGCCGCCAAGGAGCGCGGTGATGCCATCTACAAGAAGATTGCCCTGAACGAGGAGCTGAGCGAGCAGTTGACCTACAACCGGAGTGTCGGTGACCACCGGAATCCACTGTGCGCCAAGGAGCGCTACGACGCGGAATCCCTACCCAGCGCCAGCGTGGTCATCATCTTCTTCAACGAACCCTACTCCGTGCTGCTGCGCACCGTGCACAGCACCCTGAGCACCTGCAACGCGAAGGCCCTCAAGGAGATCATCCTGGTGGACGACGGCAGCGACAACGTGGAGCTGGGCGCCAAGCTGGACTACTACGTCCGCACCAGGATACCCGCCGGCAAGGTCACCGTGCTGCGGCTCAAGAACCGGTGAGTTAACCAGCGGATAGGGCTAAGTTACCATCTTCCAAACAATTTAATATACATTTTAGTTAACTTAGATTCTATAAGCTGTTTTTAGTTTAAATTGGCTCTGAGTAAACATTTTAAAAACAAATCCAAAAACATTAATAGAGCTCTGTGGCATTTGTTTTAAATGTTCGACTTAACACTTAATGAATGAGATTTGTGATAAAGACTTCCATTTAGAGCAACCTAGTTTGATTATTATTAAACACTCGAGAAAATAATATATAATCTACAAAGTGGATTTCCTGATTTAATTGAACATCAACAACACATACTTCATATTAAAAATAATGTGATAACGTAAGTTTAATTATTGCCACAAGCAGTTAATAGGCAGCAATCAAACAAAAAATGTTTTTTCTATCAAAGTAAATACGCAAGAACACCCAATTAATAAGAATTATAAATAATTTTATGTAGAGTTTGATTTATAAAACTAAAAATAATTTTCTGTTTCTTTTACAAAAAATGGGAATCAAGTTTTGCAACTTTTATTGTATTTTAATAAAGTAAAAACCTAGCAAAAGTGAAAGGAGCTAAAGTTATTAAGTAAGCTTCTTCGAGCCTCTATTCAATATTTAATATTTAAATTTCAATATTTAAATAGTTTTGATTATGAGAAAATAATATCTAGAATCTTCAAGATTTAAATAGTTTTGATTATGAGAAAACAATATCAATAGAATTTGTATCTCAAATCTTGCTAAACGGCTAACTTACTATTAATATGACCTTTGATAAATGCAAAACGAATGTGTTAAACTTTAGAGCACGCGTTTCGTTATTTGTGAGACACAAATTGCTAACACTTATTACTTTATAGTGGCGAGGGCCTACTGTAAATTCCAAAATCATAACTGGGCGAGGTGCCAAGAAGTGAAAAGAAAACACCTAGATTTTCCCCATCATTGCCTGTGAGCTAGGAAAAGTTCAGCGATTCGGCTAATCGAATCGCTGGCTGGTTGAACTCATTTGAATAACTTGTTTGCCATGTCGGACGCGCATGGAGCATCTTCTTTTTGGCCAGAACCGACAAACGCTCAAAAGCCAAAAACCAAAAACCAAAAAACTAAAGACTGAACAGCAGAAAAAATGAAGAGAAAACCAGTTCGTCAAGTTACGATTATGTGTGGTGTTGTGGGCTTGACTTTTTGTAACTCCCAGACTTGGTTTCTGCGTGCATTACACTCGTCAGCCCGCAAGCTTTGCACACTTTCTGATGACTTCACGCCGCCAAAGCCATGTAGGCTGGTGTTAATCGAGCTTGGCAAACGATCGAAGGTTTTCGGCTGCTGACCCAATAAATTTGTTTTGTTTTGTTTTGTTTGGTTTTTGCCCTTCACATTGCTAAAGAAAGTTTTGGCCTCTCTTTTCCAGATTGGGTTTGATTCGTGCCCGATTGGCCGGAGCTCGAATCGCGACGGGGGATGTGCTCATCTTCTTGGACGCCCACTGCGAGGGCAACATCGGCTGGTGCGAGCCGCTTCTGCAGCGGATCAAGGAGTCGCGGACGAGCGTCCTGGTGCCCATCATCGATGTGATCGATGCCAACGACTTCCAGTACAGCACCAATGGCTACAAGTCCTTCCAGGTGGGCGGCTTCCAGTGGAACGGCCACTTCGACTGGATTAACCTGCCGGAGCGGGAGAAGGAGCGCCAGCGGCGCGAGTGCAAGCAGGAGCGGGAGATCTGTCCCGCCTACAGTCCCACCATGGCCGGCGGCCTGTTCGCCATGGATCGCCGATACTTCTGGGAGGTGGGCAGCTACGACGAGCAAATGGACGGCTGGGGTGGCGAGAACCTGGAGATGTCCTTCCGCATCTGGCAGTGCGGAGGCACCATCGAGACGATTCCCTGCTCCAGGGTGGGACACATATTCCGCGACTTCCATCCCTACAAGTAAGTTGTATTCAGGGGTTATATACCATTAGAAGTCAGAAAAAATCCAATTTTCCCGGATTTTTTTTTATCTTAAACTTTGTAGTATTTAAACTTTATTTTAAGTCTTATATTTAGAAAGGAGCTGCAGCTTATCTACCGGAGCTCCTTTCAAAAACCTATTCCAGTTCTATGTAACCATTTAAATTATATATTTACTGGCTGCTGTAATGCTAAAACTGACTTTCTAAGCAGATTACTGTTGCTTTGATCTCTGACATGATATTTAGCCATATTCTAATGGGCTCATTTGAATTCTTTTTAGATTTCCCAACGATCGCGACACACACGGCATTAACACTGCCCGCATGGCTCTGGTGTGGATGGATGAGTACATCAACATCTTCTTCCTGAACCGACCGGACCTGAAGTTCCACGCGGACATTGGCGATGTGACCCACCGAACGATGCTGCGCAAGAAGCTGCGCTGCAAGAGCTTCGAGTGGTACCTGAAGAACATCTATCCGGAGAAGTTTGTGCCCACCCAGGAAGTGCAGGGCTGGGGCAAGGTGCATGCGGTCAGCTCGAACATATGCCTGGACGATCTGCTGCAGAACAACGAGAAGCCCTACAATGCGGGACTTTATCCGTGCGGCAAGGTGCTGCAGAAGTCGCAGCTGTTCTCCTTCACCAACTCGCAGGTGCTGCGCAACGAGCTGAGCTGTGCGACGGTGCAGCACAGCGAGTCGCCACCGTACCGCGTGGTGATGGTGCCCTGCATGGAGAATGACGAGTTCAACGAGCAGTGGCGCTACGAGCGCCAGCACATCATCCACAGCAACACGGGCCTGTGCCTGGACCACAAGGGCCTGAAGAGCCTGGACGACGCCCAGGTGGCGCCCTGCGATCCCCACAGCGAATCCCAGCGATGGACCTTCGAGCACTGAGCCGAGTGGCCCGAAAAGTGGGGGGAACGGGATGGGGACCGGGATGGGGACCAAACCAACTGAGAGATACTGACTAACGCCGACTGAACGGAACTCGAATTCAAATCAGAACAACACTGTGTAAATATCGAATACTAGAACTATATATATATATTTTCTATACACTGATCGTGTATATTTAAGTTGAGGAGACGGACGGGGTAGCTAGTGCAAATCAAATGGAGTCAAATCAAATCAAATTAAACAGCAAATCAAACGCAAACGAGTCATTTGGAAAGCTAATAACAATTAACTGTGTGTTGTGTACTTTGTGTGTATAAATATAAATATAAATAGAGCAAGTTGTGTAAAGATAGTATGTCGGAACAGCCACATCCTATTTAAATGATATAGTCTTCATGTGATCATACATAGGGATGTAAGGCAGGCAGGGTGTGGAACGTTTGCATTCCATGGCCAGGGGATTCACCGCGGCAATAACCAACTATGTAAACTGTAAACTAAAAGTGTTGTAAGCATTTAACTACTAACATAACAATTTTGCCATTTGTTTTCATGAATAAAACACTTCCGACTGGAAGATGCAGTGCACATCTTCAAACGAACCACCCCAGTAGTAGTAGCCTCATTTGTTTGGGCCAGAGCCAGAGGTGTTGGCCCGATGAAATGTAACCAGTTGTGATGCTCCCAAGGTCGAGTTCAGGGCTAATTAAGCTGTAGCTGCTTGTTTAGCCCCCAGCTGTGAAATTAAAGCCAACTCCATTGAATAAAAACATCCATTGCATGTTTGTATATTTGTATTTATAGATATAAGTACATATTTCATATTCTCTTTTGTTTTGTTTGGTTGAAGTTGTTCAAATTTGCTGATTACGCGTGTATTTGTGGTTTAATTTCTCTGGCGTGTTTGCAGTAAAATACTTAAATTGGAGTAAAAACAATTGTAAATTACTAAAATTATCTGTATGGTTTCCGCTGCTGACACCCACTATTCTGTATTTGCAACTACTAGTGAGGATTATCTGCACTTACAGAACGACCGAACCAAATTCATCAACAATGGTTTTGCTACGATGCGTTTGTTTGTCTGTTTGTGTACGATGATAAAGCAGATCTAGATCATACATATGTATGTATGCGTGGGGTTTAGTTTATTCATTAACTCGTGGCTGAACTCTTTGGTTAGTTTATTTAACGGCTGATGGAGTCGCGCCATAATTGAGGTGTAATAACATTTATTCGTTGACCGTGCTAAAAGCTCTAAGAGTGCGCAAACTTACGAGTAAACTGCTTCGAAGGCCATCATCTACCGATCCTATATCTCATATATCCCATATATGTAATATTTAATATGCAACATGTGTGTGCCTAACATTCCGATACGCTAGAGGCTAGATGCTATACGCTATATGCAATGGCAAAGTATTTTATTTTCGGGACTGATTGCGTGGGTACTGCACTAGATTGCACAAAAATATGATTAATTCTTTAGTATAACGTCAAGGTACGATTTAATTTGTCGGCGTTCCAATCGATCGCTACGGCTACTTGATTTCTTAGCAATGCACTCTGTGTGTGTGTGTGTGGTTCGGTTCTACAACTATGGATTCTCGATCTATTTTACAATAAAGCCCAATATGTGCTGCTAACTTTCGCTTTTCTATCGGGGTTCCGTCGTTACGTAACTCAATCAACCTCTAGTTGACAATTATTTGCGCTAGTTAAATGCGTTAATTTGTTAGCTGATTTTGCCGGTAATAAGTGCCCCACTATGTACATTCACGTGATTAAATTAATTTCTGAATTATAATGCTCAACCGATTTCAAATGCGGCGTCTACAAATTGCACACACACATACTCGATATTTAAATAAGTTCTGTTTCAGTTAGGTTTATCGTAAATATGCCTTTTACAATTATATTCATGAATATCCATGCAGTGTTAAGTATAATATCGTAGTTGTATCTTGACCTTGAATTTTAAATTTTGGACGTATTTTCAAGTATATTTTGGTAGTTGCTTTTCGCTTTTACGCAAGTAGAAAAACAGTTCGAAAATATATACCTAATATATATATAAGTGGTGTATAATTATGTTTTGTATACACTGGATGAATGGCTGTAGATCTTCCAGTTGGGCTTTCACTGTTCAACGCCTCCCAACTGCCTCTTGCTGTTGGATTTCAGTTTAAGTTTCGTTCTTGGGTTTTTCTAAGTGTAAATCGCTCTTATTGTTGTTACTGGTTTTAAATTGCAATCTATCTCAGACTCAGTTTTGGAGTGCTTTGGATGTTGGTTGGTTGGATGGATGGATGGATACGTTCACGGTTTTACGTACAAACGAACGCGTCAGCCGGTGCCGGATTCAAAACATTCACATTTCCATGCTCTGTCGGCACTTTTCATTCTGGGGGCCACAACACTCACACTTAATCCTTTTCGTGTACGATTATTAAAGTATCTTAACATAAAATTAAATACTCAATGCCATTATTGCTTTCTTGCTTTTTTGGACAAACACCAGCTGGTGGCTCGGTGTTCAATTAATGGTTACTTAAAACGCCTCACAAACATAGTCGCACAACCTTCAACATTGATTAATACAACTTAAAGATCCTAACACTTATATTGCACTTTCTGGACGGGGTGAGAAAACGTAAAAGAAATCATAACAAAATTAATGAGGTACATATACGATAAAATCAATTTTATTTATATATATATGCATATATAAAGGGAAATTATAAATACATCACATCAAAATAATACAATTTACAGATCAACTGCGCCGCTGCGAAGCGTCTTAATCGGGAAGTAAGTTCCAAGATGCGATCATCTTGGGAGGCTTCAATTGCTCGGGCACAGCTTCATAGAATATGTTGCTCTCATTATTACTAACATTGTATTGTATTGGTAATTGTATATAAATGCGCTAAACGAAATATGAGCTCGGGAAAGGAAACATGGAGAAGAAATTATTGCAAGGTCTTAATCATAAATATATACAAATGATTTTTATATATTGAATATAGTCAATAACAATTAAAAATATAAGCTCATAAAGTCACATTGATATCAAAAACAATTGAACTAAACTAAAGGCAAAGAACCATTACAAAAATATATATATAGATCAGTAAAGCGCTTCGTTCAAAAATCGAAAAGCAATAAACGACAATTAACTACACGAACACAAAACAATGGAATCAGAATTAGAATCAGAATCAGAAGTGCTCCTAATTCACACATAGATCAATCGAAAGGGTTGCTAAATTTTACGATCTCGCCCAAGTGTTCGAGGTATATTGCAACTACGCGAACGACTGCCCGGCTTAGTTTAGTTTCGATTCGTTTTGTTTCGTTTAGTTTAGTTTAGTTTAGTTTAGCTAGATTAGTAATTAGTTCTGCTGTAGACACCGCCTTAAACTACTTGGAGAAGCGTGGGGGAGGGGGGTTAAGTGTACGGCATTTCATTTGCGGCATGGTGTGAGAATAGTTAAGTAAGCTAGAATATGGTTGGCATGTGGATTATGCTCCGCATTGTTCGTTGCTCCTCATCTGTCATCCTGAATGGTGGCGGTGGCGGCCTTAGAAGGCCGTCGAGCGTCGATTGGCATAGCATTTCTTGCCATGACTGTTCGCATCTGCAGCGCCGCTGGTTGCACGCAATCTGTGGCAGGTTGCCGGCTGGCTGCTGCCCGCCGCACCGGTGGTGGCCACCGCCGTCGATTGCCTGCAATTAGTCCAGCGCTGCAGCTGATGCGAACACTTGGGGTACAATCATTTGCGCGCCGAGAGGTTTAGCGAATCGCCGCGGCTCTTGGAGCGTGTCATCGAGCCAGTCATCGAGCTACTCATCTCTTCATTGTAAATAAAATGTATATTAGTGAATTAAAACCCATGTGCAATGCCATTCCACTCACCTTTGCTCATGCTGTTGCTCTTCTCGGCCGCCTTGTAGGCTCGCATCGCCTTGCCGCGCTTGTCCAGCATCAGCTTATCGGAGCGCACGAACATGCCGTGCTTGGGCTTGCACTGGAAATACTGAATGCCCTTCACGCTGCCGTCGTTCTTGCCCGTGGGCGTGTCCAGTTCAACGCCTATCCAAGCGCCGGGCTGGAACTCCGTGGTGCCCACAAAGCGGATGACGCCGCTGGTGTTGTATGGCCGGATCAACACCGACTCGCCCACCACTATCCAATCGGGCAGGATCACTTCCACATCCTTGCTTTCGTCTGGTAAGAATAAGATTACGAAAATTTAGTAACTACTGCTACGATGATCTATGATATTTGACACTAAATAATCTTAAGGGGGAACCCCAGTTGAAGTGGAAAAAATAGGTTACCTTCGGGAATATTTTTAACAAAACCTAATAAAAACAAATAAACTATATAAAAGTTCATGATATAATTTTTATGTACACAAATACATTTTAAAAACTGTTGTACTAAAAAAGTTCGATTAATTTTGCGGTGACCAAAATGTTAGTCAACTAAAACCAAAAAAAATGTTCATAGATTAAGATAGAAATAAGCATTATAAGCGATTTTTTAATTAAAGGATCTATAAAAATACGCTTTTTTGATCTAATGGCTGACAATTTTCGATTTTCACTAAGAAAATACGGTTGGGTTTTTAGTTTTATAAAGACAACATTTGGCCCATTTCAGACAAATTGGCTCAGTAGGCTTTAAGATAGTTGGGGGAAAAAAGAGTGTAAAGATAAGTTAAGGTTAAAAGTTACCTAGTTTTAAGTTAGCCTACTAGACAGACGGCTATCTCATCTTTCAGTGTACACATATTTGTCTGTTTATTTTTAAGAGCTATCATTAGATAGTTCTAGTTTGAAAAAACAACAACAAAACAAACTCCCTAACTAAAGTCAATAACTAGCACTGTGCACAAGTAAATATGTAAGTTCAATAATCACCATCGACTTCTGTGCTGCTGGACATGATGCTGAAGTCCATGTACGCGGCCAGACCCTCCATTTTGGCCACCGATGCCCGATGATTGATGCGCGGTGCCTGACTTGTGCTGTTGCTGTTGTTATTGTTGTTGTTGTTGTTATTGCTGCTGCCATTACTCGGAGGCTGGTTGTTCTGGGATTTCTTGCGTCGCACCACCTTGCCGGCGGGCAACTCCTCCCGGACGATGCCATCGCCCTCGAGCAGCTCCTCGGAACTGTGGCTCACCTCGTCGGAGGAGGACCTGTTGCCGTTCTGATTGTCTGTGGCAAGCTCTGTTTGTGATTCGATTTGCGGCTCAGCTTCCTCCGGCTCCGCTTGCACGGCGATCTGTACCGGCTCCTTGGCCAACACCACGTTGTTATTGTTGTTATTCTTTGGCAACTGTTCGCGCTCGCGCTCATCCTCGTCGCTTTGTGCGTTTTCCCGGGACTCCAGCTGCTCCAGCGGATGCGTGAAGGTCTCCTGCAGTTTCTTGGCCTGCGGATTCGGCTGCTCCTGTGCTTTGGCTTTGGGCATGTCCTTGAGGAAGGGATTGACGCGTGCCTGCCGGTTCGGTGGCGAATTCGAGTTGACTCTATCGAAATCTGAGGGGTAAAATAATAATTTTAGCCTGATAAAAACGATTCAAAAAACTAATATCTCACCTGGCGTCTCGTCAATGCTCATGGAACGCATTGAGGCGATGTCCTCGTTGCTCAGATTGTTGCAGGAGACAGCCTGGGAGCCGTAGCCACTGCTGGTGGAGGAGCTCATGCTCAGCGTGGCCAGGCCGGTCAGATGCTTCATGTTCGCGTTGGCACTGGACGTGTAGCTCAAGTAGCTCTGGTTCGAATGGCTGCTCACGTCCATGAACGAGTCCATGGTCTTGGAAGCCGTGAGGCGGGAGCGCGTGGCCAGGCTCTTGTTCTGCTGCCGCTCCTGTTCGTACTCTGCGGCGTACTCCGAGTCGCTGTAGCTGTCCTCCGGCTCCTCGTCCAGTGATCTATGCCCGCCCAGCGGCTCCTCGTGCAGCGTGGTCATCCGCATGCCCAGCAGCTTACTGGTTGCCGGCGATGCTGTGGAAACATCAGAGTGTCATGGTCAGTACACTGATTCTTGGGCGAGAAATCTTGTTGCTTAGAGCTAGCTAGACAAACCACATACGTTTCGTTGGCGCAATTCTCAATGTGTTCAAGTTCAAATTGAGATTCAAAAATGTTGGACGCGCTGCATTCCACATTTGGGGGCGAGGGGAAGATAATGATTATGCGTTATGTTTAGTTACAATGCAATTTACAGACTTCGATGAGTGATCAAACTGGCCGGGCATGCGACTACTTCGCACCTCCGGCAACACACTAAATAAACACATTAATGGATAACAAAACAAAAGTTCTAGGGCTAATAAAACGCTACAAATACGCGGCTCGTGCTAAGATCTCGTGCTGTGTGCTTGACTGCTGTGTGACTTGTGCACCGGATTGCATGGGTGGCTGGAATGTCCAGAAGGTGATGAATGTACAACTGATTGCCATTGCGATGTCTCGAGTTCTTGGTTTTGGATGAGCGAGTGAGAGTGACAGTGAGAGAGTCTTGGGTATGATTTGAAGACAGATTTACCAGCAAACAGAACTAACACAAAACTACAATGTAAACGCTTCTAAATGGGGGCGGAGGGGGGTCACAAACCGCATCCCTTCTTCATCTGGGGTCATGAACGGATGAGTGGATGAGTGGGTGTCGAGATGCTGGGTTGTGAGAGACTGACAAACTTAAACTCAACTAACAATCAATGCATAGCAATCGGGAATGCACCTTCGGAGTTTAATTTGGCATAGGTTTGGCCTTTACCTGACAGCAGAGATATTGAGCCTGTTGCCCGTGGAATTTCATAGAGATTGGGTTATGTTAGAAACACAGAAAAGAGTTGGACAATGTGAGAAACCATATAGTAAATACGATAAGCTATGTGGGCGCGGTTCGTTTGGGTTCGTTTTTGTATGGTTCATGTTATCGGGGATGCATGTCAATTTATATGATAAGCAATGGAATGTGGAACAGTAGTGTGCATCAAGACGAAGAATCGCTCGAGTCTTCAGATCGAGTTAATGCGGTTGCTCTTGCTAGTTGCTTGGTTGCTGCAGGTGTTGCATCGAAGCAAAGCAAACAAATTAGGTTTCGAAAGTTTAACTAAGCAATATGCGACAGTTCACAGAGTGTTTGCAAACTATTTCCCTTTTGGGTGTTTGCTCTTGAGCATGAAAAAAGCGGTTGGAAAAGGATTTATCTTGTTGCCATTAAGTTTAAGTCATTTTTAAGTTCACTAAGTACAGCTAAAAGTAATAAATTGCTACTGTTTCTATGGATTATATGCATATCCACAAACATGAAACAAAGATAAATCCCTTGCTCTTGAGCTTGGTCGTATAAAATGTTGCCTGCGCATAAGCATATGCAGAATTACTTAGTCAAATATAGTATAGTGGATATAAAAACTCGATTATATGGATTATAGTTTCAACATTTTTGCTCAAAAATTAATGGTGAGTATATTGAAGAAAACTGTTGGGTGAAGGGAACTGCCTGGATCAACTAAATACGCACCAATGCCAAATGCTTTTCCGGGCGAATCATCGCTGCTACCTTTGCCGCCAAAACTATGTCGATTCCGGATGACTCCGCCTGTTCCAGCTGGACTGTGACCTGCTGAACATAATACAGATATTAAAATCCACAAGAGTTGTTATGCCCAAGTGAGGCTCACCTGGCGTAAACTTGCTGCCCAGCGCACTGTTATTGAGATCGGCAAAGGACTCGGATCGTCCCACATTCAGCAGCGACTCCATCGATGCATCGAAGCGCATAATCTGCGTAAGTTTATTTATGAGTTGCTTGCATCATAAATTTCGTTTTCGAACGATTTGATTTTATAGAACAAATGTTATTCAACAGGATGAAATAAAAATGGTCGAATTAAAAACAAAAAAAATAAATGAACACAAAAAAGCAACGTTTACGAAAAAGGCAAACTGAAGGGCGCACACAAAGGGTTTTGTTTTTCTTGGTAAGATAGTTAGTTAGAAAGAACTGAAGAAAATTTCAACTACATAAGCTTAATGTACAGTGCTTGGCACACAGGATACAAGGATACAGATACAGATACAGATATATTTACAGATACAGATACAAGAGTAGAGATTATATAGGAAACAGGAAACAGAAAGGAGGATACTAGTAGTTACTTACACTCCCGGTATTGGTGGTGTCTTTGACCGCCTATGTGCGCAGTGAGAAGCGTTTTTTGGGCAACACACACACGTACACAGCATAAACATAAAGACAGGATAATACCAATACGGCACACACACACGCACACACACATAGAGGAAAATTCAAAATTGCAGGAGGTGCGCGCCGAATTTCGGATTTGGTTAATTTAGTCATTGCGATTGTCATTGTTATAAATCGGTGGTTAAACACAAATGTTTTTTTTTTTTTTTTGGGGGGGTTAGTTTGGTGAAAGCGCATAGAAAAAAGTGTGAAAAGAGAAAGAATTTGCGTTTAGTCAGATGATCTTGGTTAATTTTGCTCGAGTGTGTTGTTGGGTGAGTAAGTGGGTGTGGAAGCACAAAATTCAGCTGCAGCTGAAGCGGCGACGGCAGCAGCGACGAATTGTGAAAGCGGCGCAGCAGCAGCAGCAGCAGCGGCGGCGGCGGCTCGATGGGATGAGCGGGAAAATGGGGTGGCAAATCGGATGTCGTCCTTACCTGCGAGAAGTTCGGCACACTGACGGTCTTGCGCATGCTCAGCGGCTGACCATGGGCCGTCTCCAGCTCCTTGACCGCCACATTTTGCCGCAGGCGATCCAGTGTGAGTATGCTCTCCACCGCCGAAACGCCACGGGTGTATTTCTCTAAGGGATTAAGAGATTAGCAGACCATTTAACATGGTAATGAATAGCCAAAGCACTCACCTATGTACGTTTCGCCGTCACTGGCCGAGCAATCATCGCCGCTGGCCGCCAACTGGGCCAGCGACTCGCGATCCTCCAGCTCCTCGGAGGCCTTGGGAATGTTGGAGACCACCTCGTAGGTGACGCCGCTCTGCCAGATGGCATTCTCGCCCCGCACCAGTCGGAACTTCTTCAGGCGGTCGGTCAGCGTCTGGCCCTTCTTGATGTTTATGCTCAGCCGCTTGCGCAGCACCAGATCCATGGGTGCCGGATGCGACAGACGCACCGTGGTGCGCAGAATGAGATACACACGCTCGTTGGCCTCGGTCACACGGTTCAGGGCCTGGCTGTCGTGCATCGAGGAGTCCCAGCTGGCCACACAGCACACGTCCTTGTCCAGATGCTGCAGGATCTGCAGCGTGTAGAACTTGTGGCCATGCTCCTTGGACAGAATCGAGTTGATGCCGGCAATGGAGAGCTCGTCGTTGGTGTTCTGCGCCGACAGATCGTCGCCGTTCAGGTTGAGGAAGAGCACGGGCACATGGGGCTCCATGCCCGACGGTGGCTCCCACGAGGCGGGTGCACCGGGAATACCCGAGCCGGGCGCCGGCACCAGCACCGCGTTGCGCTCCTCCGTCAGCGAGACCCACTGGTGCACCAGGCTCAGCTCGCGCTCGCGCTCCTGCTCGTTCTTCTCCTCCTTCTTGATCAGCATCTGGATCTGCTGGTCCAGGTACTGACGCCGGCGACCCAGCGCCTCGCTCCACTTCTCCCGCAGCACTGTGAGATCCTCTTCCTGGTACGAGTCCAGCGGTCGCTGCAGCCGCGACCGCACCGTCACACTGCCAATGGCCACGTTCACGATCGACTGGCAGATGATGGGCAGGGTGCCGGAGTTTTGGACCGGCTTGACGCGCACATTCACCCGCCGCTGCTGGCCCTGACGTAGCTGGTAGATGCCGCCGGTGAGGACCTCGTTGCGGTTGGTCACCTCCACCGGCGAGTACTCGCCGTTGTCGTTCAGCTCGTGGATCTCCACCCAGAGCTCGATCTTGCGCGACAGCTCCGCCCAGCGATCGACCAGGGATCGCGCCTTGGCCTGCTGCTGCTCCACCTCCCAGCCCTTGGTCTTGGAGAAGCCGGCACTGCGATGGCCCCACACTTCGATGGACAGCGCCCCCTCGATGCAGTGCTCGAGGAACTCCTCGTTGATGGTAACCGTAAAGTCCTGCGTGTGCTCGAACTTGAAGACCATGTTCTGGTCGTGGGCCGTGGACTCGGCATTGATGACCGGCACCACCATCTCCTGGTGGCCCCAGAAGGTGTACTGGCAAAAGACGAAGTTGGAGAGCGACAAGGGTAGGCCACTGGCACACTTGATGGTCACACGGCAGGTGATCTGGTTGGATGTGGCATCCACCGGGTCGTCGTACTCATCCCGCGAGTCGCCCGACGACTCGGACACCGACTCGCACATGCGATCCTGCGGCATCTGTCCGGCAATGCGCTCGATCTCCACCTGCAGGCGACCGGCCACCTCGCCCTGCTGACTGATGATCGGCGTGTGGTAGTCCAGTTTGACGTCGTGGAAGAGAACCTCCAGGAATATATTGGCCACGCCAATGAGATTGTGGTTCTCCTGCGACTCGTAGAACGGATCCTGCGGCTTGGCACTGTCCTCGTCCTGCGGAATTGCGAGATCAGTTAGCTTTGCGGTGGAAGCCCCCAAACAATACTAGCTACATCATACAGTTTAGACGTGTGTGTGTGTAGGGTGTTCATGTTTTGGGGTGGTGGGGGTGTGGGTGTGGGTGTGTGGTGTCTTAATTACCTTGTCGTCGTACTCGTCGTCTGAGAACGGCTCTATAAGGGGCTGTAGTCAGGGGTTAATTGAATGCGTGTGTGAATCGATACAATTATAAATGGTTAGTAACAGCACGGCACAATGGCAGACAGGTGGATGAGAAGAGGATCGAATCGATGTCAACATACCAGTCCGTTCAAGACGCGCTCCTTGTGATCCTGGTACATCTCGCGCATGTCGATCAGCTTGTTCTCCAGCTTTTCCATGGTCCAGATCTGACTGCCGGAGTTTGTGCGCTTCACCAGAATGGCGGGCTCGCTGACGAAGGCCCCGCGCCGCCTGTTGGGACTCAGATTGGCCGGCGGTATCTGCAGGGTGACCGAGAACTTGGTTTTCTTCTCCATCTCCTCGGCCAGAAAGTTGGCCTCCTGCACCAGCGAATTGGCCCTCATAATGTCCGTCTTCAGCTGACCCAAACTGCGCCGGAACATCTCGTCTCGTTCCTGCAGAAACCAAAGTTATACAGTAACTGAAGTGACAGTTGATAGGAGAGATCTTAGCTTACCTGCGCCCACTTTTCCACTCGCATCTGCGAAGTAGGAGTATTCGGTGTTATCTTGCCCATGCGCAGAGGATCGTAGGGGGCATAGGGAGCATACGGTGTGCTGGGCGAGAGAATGTTGCGCAGCTGCTGGAACTGACGTTCATACTCCTGCCGCTGCTTCTCCAGCGCCACCTGCTTATCTTCCTCGTGCTGCCGCTCCAGCCGAGCAATGGCCGTCTGGATGGGGTCGTTGCTCAGCTCGTTCTGCATAATCTCATCGCGTGCGAAATTGTAATCAATCAGTTGCGCCGGCGTCTGCGGCTCCGAGGCGCACATGCTCGCGTTGTTGCTCTTCGGCGAGTTGACGCGGAAGAAATGGTGGTTGCCCCACAGGATACGATCGCCGTTCTGCAGCGGAATCCTCTCCACAGCCGCCGATCCGTTGACAAAGCAACGGGCCCCCTGCACAGGCTCCAAGTACAGACCACTGTCCTCGATGGTGATCACACAGTGCTCGGGCTGGATGCCCAGACCAGACAGCTGGATATCCGGCTGCTGGCCACTGATGCTGCGTCCGCCAATCAGTGTGCGTTCCTAGAAGCAGAGGGGATTTATTAATCTATTTTTTTTAGGGTTTGACTTAGGGTTCACCTTAAGGTAGTAGACCAGGAGTTCGTTGAGGGACGGATCGGCATTCAAATTGACCAAGTAGTACTTGTTCTTCTCCACCTTGATGCCACTGGCCTGCACACTGATGCCCATCTTCTCGAGCGCCTGCTGCCGCTCGTTCTGGATGCGCTCCGTCTTGACCAGTTTCTCCTCCCAGGTCTGCGAGATCTGCTTCATCAGGTTCTCGCTCTCGGCCAGCTTGTCCTGCACATCGCCCACCGGCGACCCAGTGGCATGCTTCAGCATACTCCTGAGCGTCTCCACCTCGTGCCGCAGCTCGCGAATGATGCGCGCGTTGGGATCTTCGTTGACCACGGCATGGTTCACAATGCGCTTGGCCCGATCCGCGTAGCGCAGCGTGGACAGCGTCTCCTCGTAGTTGTCCGCCGAGGGTGAAATGGTGGCCACCATCACGGTTCTGGAATTGCCGCCCAGGTTATCTTTTAGTAGCCAGGTGAGAACGGAGTCGCGGTAGGGCACGAACTTGTCGTTGCCGCTCTTCTTGCCATTCGATTGGTCGGCCAGCTTGGAGATGACCAGACCCAGCGTTGTTAGAGATCTAAAGTAGGCACAAGATTAGCTTCGAATCTAAACTAGATTGATATCCACCGGGAAAGCAGGTCACGGCAATGCGGGTTGTTTAAACTTAACATTTAACTCAATTGCATTACAAATGACCTGCATAATCGGTGCAAACCAATGCAAACCAAGATTGTTGACTAATTTTCACGCACTTGTTGATGTTGGAACCTTCCTTGAGGCGATCGCCAACGGCTCCCGTTTTCACGGCCCGCTCGGAGCCAGCCAAATCCACCAGGGACATGCGGGACACCTTCTCGCCACTGACGCCAGTCGCCTGATCCGTGAGTATCTGGGTGAGGACCACCGAGAAGACGGCGTGGGAGCGCGACGACTCGGCGTTCATGTTGGTGGCCGCCACTGTTCGCGACTTGTTGCCCTCGGTCATGAGGTTGTCGATGTCCTGGTAGGATGTCACGGCCAGCTGCGACAGTCCATCGACGTAGGGACCCATGACATTGTGCTCGCGCACCTTAAGCGACTGCTTGTTCGGCTTGGGGTCGAGCAGATCGTGGACCTTCTCGTTGTAAATCTCCATGTAGGACACCTCCACCTTGTACATCAGCTCCGGCGTGGACTTGTTGGCTATGGCCGAGAAGAGCTTGTCGCACAGCCGTGGAATGATGCCCTTGCTCTCCTGGGAGCCCATCATTGTGTAGGACTTGCCAGAGCCTGAAAAAGTGTGAAGTGAATAAATGATCGATTACATGCGTGAATATGGTGAATCATTCGGGCTGCAACTTACCTGTCTGGCCGTATGCGAATATGCATGCATTATAGCCCTGGAATGCATTATCCAGAATTCCACGTCCCACGCAATCGAACACTGTCTCCTGGGACGCAAAGTTGTCGTCCTCGGGGTTTAATGAGTAAAAACAGTGATCGAATGCAAATGTCTTTGGTTGTTTTCTGTTTGCAAAAAAAAAAAAAGGGATGAGAAGGTATTAAGCAAACCACTTTAATCAGCTGATTAAATACCACATTACAATTCAAACTGCCTCTTTGGTAATTTGGAATTTTATAGCTTCTTTTTACCTTTCGATTTTCTCCAGTGGTGGGGGATTCTGCAGTATCGTCTGCTGTTTTTCCATTTCCACGATACATTTTGTACCCAGTTCGATTTCTGAAAGTAAACGAAATCACTGTCAGCCCTCGGTTCCGGAATATATTTATATGTTATGTGTGAAATTGAGATAATTTCGCCTTTATTCCGCGCATGGGGTGATAACGAGTTCAAAGTGGCAAAAACAATTTAATTTTATACTTTAGCTATACCCTGCTCATAGCGCTCGAAAGCTTGTGTGTTGGGTTTTTCGTACATGAGTGCGAAAATTGTTTCATAGAGAGCGAGGGGCGATAAATGTGCATGTTGGGTATAAAGCACCAATGCCACTATAATCTCAACGGAGAGAACCTTATAAATAAATTGTAAACAATCTTAGAAAGGCAGAAGCGCAAGTTGCCAAATAAATTTTGCAGAAGCAATAAAACAATGAGCGATTTAAAAGGCCTCTTAACGAATTTTCTGTTTGCCTTGGTATTATCGAGCCGAGATTTTATGATATTTTAAAAACCTTGCTGATTAGATGTGATAAGTCATTGGAATCAACCATTTTTAGTTACATTGACCTGAATTTTTTAAAGACCTTTATAAGCTATGGGTACGTATATAACATTAAAGTTTTAGAAACTTTTGGATGATAGACAAGCATTACAAAATTAAATTCAGATTTGAACAAATTTTTTTTTTTTGTGTTTGTAATAAAATAGCCCTGATAAAGTGGTGTTACAATTTGAATTCAAATATTTATTTTGCTTGTGTTTGTATATGGCTACTTATCATTTGAATTGTTAACACATGAACAACATTACAAATTCCATTTAAAATGTAAATTTGAATTTGTTTATCCTATATATTTTTTGAATTAAATAACTACTGTTATAAATTTCACATTAACCTCATTTCGCACATATTTATTTATTTATCATTTTAATTTTAAATATTTTAATCACAGAATTTATCATGAGTGTGAATTCATCAAATGATGTATAAGATATAGCCAAATGAGGTGACCTTATCGGGCTGATTATTCCATTCATCCTGGCTGGTTTTATACAAAAAAGTGCCAGCTAATAAATCGTGGAAATATTTCAGTTGCGATGCCTCCCCGTGTCCTTCGCATACTTCATTCACTCCGAACGAAACGGAACGGATCCAAATGGCAGAGAACGGCAATAAGCAAGGCATACTACTGCTGCTAACTATATGGCACACAAAACATGACGAGGAAGGGGGAAAACGACGTCAAAGCCAAACCCAGACGGGCAGACACATTTGGGCCCACACACAAGTCGCTGTATATGTACAGCCAACAGCCAACAGCCAACAGCCATCAGCCATCAGCCATCAGCCATCAGCCAAGCCATATCCTGGTGTGTTGCCTGGCCTTTGGAACTTCCGTTCCGCTTTATGTTACAGAGCCGAGAACGTGACATGACATGGAAATGAAAGCCACAAAGGACCCAGAACCCAGAAACCAGAAGAGGACGGCACAGGACAAAGTCGACCTGACCCTATCGCCTGGTTTACATGTCTGTTTTGGCCGTCCGTTGCCTCAAAATGTGACGAAGGCGTGCCATAAATTACTTGATGGTCTCATTTGTAGTTCTGGTCAGTTGATTTGATAGCTGGCGACTCCGTATAACCTCAAACGGTTTTCTCTTCGCTATTGTCCAACGCTGAAATTAACATACATACACTGTCAGAGTGAAAACAGGTTAAGCATTTTGGTAAGAAGCAAAGTAACTCTGCTGTGACTTCATTTCGAGCTTGTTTCTACTGCCTTTGGCTCTGTCTTTCGAGTGTTGTCTTTGCGTTTGAGATTGCCTTTTCGGTTTTCATTTTACGCTCTGCTGGCCAGCTCAACACGAAGAGGTCACTAGTTACGGACATGGCCCAAATAAGTTGCCCACGATTGACTAATGCCAAGCACTTCATGTGTGTAACATGGTATCGCAAAATAAACGCGTTTATCAGGCCTGATAACGTTTCTGCGCTGCCGCTTATCACAGACATTCTGGTGTGACTGCGACTAACTCCCCTCAGTCACAAAAACAGTCAACGGATCAGGCCGTTTAACAAGCAAGCGAGCAACATGACAACAAACAACATCGTAGCCCAGTCAAAGGTCTAAAAATAATTGTGGTTACTAAGTTTGCGCGTTCGCCTTCTTGGGCAACACAAATATTGGAAGTGACAAATTATGATGGATCAACTGGGAGTTGTTTTTTGTTTGCCAATATATAAGTCACTAGAGCTTTTACTAATACAATTAATTATTTTCACAAACAACAAACACAACAGCTGAGGGAAAATTGAGCAATCAAATAATCAAAAATTTAGAAATGGAAAACAAAACATGGATTGCTAAAAAAAATTCTCAAAATAAAAGGGCAATTTAATAATTCAAACTATAAAAATATTATCTTATTACTAATATCTTTAAAATTTGAAAGACACTTTTTCAACTAACACTATGTTCCTTTTATTATTTATCTACAAAAACTTATTAAAGTGTGACAGTAAATAAAACTGGTTCGATCCCAGTACTTGAAGTAAATATTAACAAATGTGCAATCATTGGATAACCTTTGCCATTCAATCAATAAAGCTGGAATTTAACCGGACCTTGCTCCATATAATCTAAACTAATTGTAGAATTTAAATAGTTTTGTTTTATAAGAAAAAGTATATATGATTAAAAAGATAAAATGTTGTAATCTTTATACATTTTTTTTGAGGGGATGTTTCCCCTTAAAGTCTTGCCACTCTTTCTATAATTTATGTAAATATAAACAAATGTGCAATCGTTGGAGAACGTTTGCCATTCAATCAATAAAGCGGGATTCCGAGCGGACCTTGCCCCACGCACAGGCATCTATAAATGTTTATATGTTTGGCACACATGGCATATGGTTGTGTCGTATGAAGCCCCTTTTTCCGCTGCCATCCTTCGTTTCCGCCGTGAATGTGAGTCATGGATAAGCCAAATGAATGATCAGTGTTGACATTGGAAACGCTGACGGCGCTGCCGTTGTTATTGCTGTCTTGTTTTTTTGCACTTGCAACACTTCATGGCTGCAGTGGGAAAAGCGAAATTAGCTGGAAACGAATTCGTTTGTCAGACGACCAGGGACCATCCCGTAGGTAGTCGCTGCAGTAGGTAAGTACGCTATTCTATAATATACGTTTAAATCCAGCGAAAAATCCGCTGGCGCAGCAGTGGAAAAACGAAACCGTATTTCAAAGGAAGCGAAGAAGCCCATGTAAATTTCGTTAGCCTAAAAAAACAGTCTCTGTCTCTGCATGGTTGTGTTTGCATTATTGATTGCAGGCAAAACTGCAGTGCCTGGTATTGTTCAGAAACAATGTGGGAAAAGTGGAAAAAAATTGAAAGTTCTGGCCACTCAAGGCTGTTTTTTTGAGTGGTATAAGAAAAATCTCCTTTAGGGATAAAATTTGTACTTTTTGGGACCTGACATTATAGATTGATATAGTCAAAGGTAATAGGAAACATTTTAAAACGAAAAAATCACTAAAATCATATCTGATGACTGAAAATTGTAAAAACAACGGATGAAAGCCTAAACTAAGATTATATTAAGGGGATATTACTCTTGAATAGTATCTGTTTTCCCCGTTTATTGTTCTGATCCCCCAGCGTAATTATAAATTTTTGAACAACAATACATTTTTTTAACCTTCTGATCAACTTTTAAGCTTGATACTAAATTTAATAAAATATTTTTTGTTAATTTTAATAATAATAATAATAAATAACAATTTTTAAAACACAAAAATGATGTGTATTTTTTAAGAATATTTAGTGCCAGCCATTAAACAAACGGAATATTTAATATTTTTTAATGAACATGAATGAAAAATATTTTTGCCAGTGTGGGGATTATCTGAGCAGGAAAAATCTGCACTTACCACGACGATTGAAGGGTCGCACCCTTACGGCGACTTTGATCTTATCACTTGACATCGCGGATGCGGATGTTGCGGATGCTTCGGATGGACTTGGAGTGCAGGATGCGGGTGGGTGGGGCGTGCGGTGATTCGGGCACCACTCGCGGGGGGGCGGGGGCGTGGTTAGCTCCTTCTCCTCCTGCTGGGTGGCTACTTTTTATTATGTTTAGTTGCTGGTTGTTTTGTCGTCCTCGCGGGAGTTGTGTGCACGCAATCTGGAAGGCAGGTGGAAGTCGTAAGCTGACTCACAAATATGTGGCTTTTGTGGAGCGCGAAAAAAAAAACTAAAATAAATTATATATATTGTGTGAGTTCAATTAGCGCCACGCACACAGGGGCACTTCTAACAGTAAAAGAGGGTGAAGTGGGTTAGGGGGGTGGATTTCCATTTCATTCTCGCCGTTTGTCATTCACTTTGTTTTGCTTTTGCTTTTTTGCTTTGTTGTTACTACGCACACACACACGCACACGTTTCGTTTTATTGTCATGTGCTGGCATTCCGTTATTTACGCGAGACACACTCAAATATTTGCTGGAAATTAGCTAATTAAGATTATGATTCGAGTGTCCTGTCCGATTTTCAGGGTTGTTGTGCAAATAAAATATTAAATACATACAGATGAATTCTTTTCGCACTTGCTCACTCACACACACACACACACACACAGACACATAGAGCAGCAGGTATGCACTCTGCACAGGTATATTTATATTAACCCTCTAAAGCCCCTGGCAATTTAATACCTAGACTTTTCGAGGCTCCCCAAGCAAAACTGGCAAAAAGCAACGCCAGGCTCCACCGCCCGCGCGAAAAAAGTCTCGCACGCAGAGCGACTTCTTTGAAGAATCGATTTTTATGGCTCTCTTTTCTTTCGGGGGAGCCTTGACTTGCTGGGGGCCTATTTTCTAGCACACTCGAGGGTTTCTATTATTTATTTTTGTGTTTCGTTTTTAGCACCTTTTGCTCCGTCGTTGTTGCACTTGGTTTCACTTCAATTTTGCTTTTCTGTATTGCGTTTTCATTTTTCGCGTTTTCGTTTTTCCTAGCAATTTTTACTAGTGGTGAGGAGTCATCGATTTGTTTTGCGACTATCGGGGTAGGGGTGGGGAAACACCGATGTCGATATTCTTAAGCTATCGGTCGTATCGATGTTTGGCAGGGATAATCGATGATTACCTCTATATATCGATATTTTCATGCCACTTTTAGCTTCTTACTGTTAGTTAGACATTTTTAACATTTTTCTGTTAGTTTACTGCCTTAGTAATCGGTTTGTGTAATTGCTAAAAGCTCCGGAGTCCCCGAACGGCGTTGCCAGTTCATTGAAATTTGTTAATTTAAAAACGAATTTGAATATAAACTCTAAAATATTAAGCATTTTTATACAATTAAGGTTTTTGCTTGTCTAGCCTAGTTTTATACACAAACAAGTGTTGTGTTTGTTCTTCTAATACTTCTAATTCTTCCTGTTTAATTAACGTAAAAATTAAGATTTTAATCCTTTCTGCCAAATGTACCAAGTGTGCAGGAAATCTTAAGGAAAGATAATGTTACAGATTTTTATTTACTTTTTACGGCGACAGCAGTAGCAATTACATTATACATCTTAATGTTATTTCAATTATAGCGCCCTGTAATTTCTGTTGGCAAATCTGTCAAAAAAAAAAGTTTGAATATTACAGTACATTTTAAGGAAGAGAATGTTTAAGAATGTTTTTTAGCAATTACATTTTACATTTTGATGTAATTTCAGTGGTATTGCCTTGTAATTTTGGTTGACCCTGCTGGTAGGCAATTATGCAATTACTCCTGCAATTGTAATTTAAGTAGCACTTCCTGTTTAAAGTAAAGATTCCCTAAGTCAAACTTTGTTTGATATATACAGTTCCAGTTATAAAATTATAAAAAGAGGCTTAACAAAATCTATATACTTTTTAAGACATGTATTTTCAATGTATATTTTTGTCTATGAAATTCTCGTAAGTAAGAAGCTTGACTGTCTTAAAAAGGGAACGCGTTGTAAAAGCGCTCCTTGGAGTTCCCAATTCCGGGGAACGCCTTCTTATCGTCGCGGTGTCAATGAACGATTCGGTCGATTCGATCGATCGGTGTGAAAAGCGAGAACGCCAATACCGGCACTTAAAAGCGCGGCTTTGTGACGTACGAAAAGGCCGATCGCAAATGCAGGCCGTACGCAAGATTCCCAAAAATAAACAACGCGAAGAGCAGTTTCACTTTCATCGCTCGGTTTGTTTTCATTCGAATCTGTATGTTTTTTGTTGTTGTTTAAGCCCCGCTTGATACCTGTTCACGTGCGCTTGGCGCTGACGGAGTTTATAAAGGTTTGCATCGCAGCGAAGGGAGCACAGTTCCTCGGAAAGACGCGAAGCTGCGTGAGCCGCGCTTAAAAACTAAAAAAAAACAAACTAATTTCAAATCCACGGTTTCGATATCAAAACTTTACAAAAATAAATAAACAAACAAGCCGAAATAATAACAAACGGAAACTCTTGTTGAACAAAAGCGAATGCCAAGGACGGTTCTATATTGATTGGATACTTGTTTGCGTCGCCGCTGAAAGTAGGTCACATTTTATTCGCTTGCATTTGATTAAATCCGGGACTTTAATCGATCCGAAATCCAGTTTTCTATCCCATCCACGCCTTGACCCTAAATAAATCACCATTTTCTTTTGACACTGCCATTAATAAGCAAAAAAACATAAAACGCAAGCCAGCAAACATGGCAAAACCAGTGCCAGTTCGCGAATATTAGTTACAAAACCCATCGTTTGTCCAAAAACTGGGCGATCGGGATCCGATTCGCTGGCAAAGTTAAGGTGAAGGTTCATTTGCATAGCCAAAGCCGAGAAATTAGATGCGAAACGATGCGCAGATTTACGATTTACCCTTGAAACGGTTTCATCCAAAAGCCATTAGCTGCCATCAAATAAATGCAAACTTCGCTATCGGTGGCTTACAACCGCGAATCTTGGCGACGTCTTCGAGAGCAAAGAAAACATTGGATTTACCATACATATTGTTGGGTTTTTGCCCACGCCAGTGCCAAAATTGGCAAAACGCCTGGAGGATTTATTCTCGAATTTCTACCCCTCAATCAGCGTAAGCAAACATCATTTTGGCATAAGTGTTTTGGGCAAACACAAAATTTGGCTAATTTTATTTATGCCTGCGAATTCTGATGCACGTGGCTGAAGCTAAGATCGAAGAAATATTTACAACACACGCACTCTAGTCGTTGACCTCTGCCAACAATTTGCAGATTTGGGTGCAAATCATAAAAGTAATAACACTGAACTTGGGGAATCAATGGGGGCGCACTTGAAATCTCATGAGTCAAGTCGAGTGACAAGTTTGATTGGCTTTTGCCTTTGGCAGCCCATAAACCTTCAGGTGACACTGTATTTTTGAGGGTGAATTTCTCGTGAATCAAACTAATCCGATACATTGGAGCTGACATTGAGACGCACTTACTGCTTGGATGCGGCTAATTGATGTTTGAATTGAACTCCAGTGGTTACCATTACCACTTCCATGTTCTGCAATCGGTTGACTGGCAGGTGTACTTCGCCTTTCTTAAGTTATCTTAAACCATTTAGGGTTAAACTCATTGTGGGTGCTAAAATATCTATTGTGCTGAAATATCATATCTAGTTAATATTATTATTCAAAATGATTTCTCAAAACAATTATTTATTATTTTAATTATCTTTGTTTAAATTTATGCCATTAAATTAAATTTGTAATAAGAAATAGAATATATTCACTGAAACTTGAAGATATGTTTTTTACAATCAGAATTATTTGCCAGAGAAAAAGCAAAAGCAAAAACCCTGTAGACCTCAAAATTATTAATTTCTAAAAATTCGCAATGTAAATAAATAGTTTTTATTTATGAGTTATGATTTTTAAATATTTGTGTACCTCACAGATAGGAAGAAGTAACGATCTCTAGGGCAATAAATTAATTTTAGCAATTGTTAAACAATCGAGTGCAATTTACCCGGAGTTACAGCTCTCTCAGCTCGTAAATCTTTTCCGGCAGGAAGTCGTCGTAATTTGAAAAGGCAGCCCCTGGTTTTCGTAACATAAGAGTGCTCGTATTGATGGGTAAACAATTTAATTTTCCAGTTGCCGCTCGTTGGCGGTGCATTCGGCATGGAAAAGCACTGGAGGTCGCTCTTAATCGTCAGCATCTTGGCTTTCGTAGCGGATGCAGCTGTTAATGAGTCCACTTTGCGTCAACATCGCTATGATTACGGTCTTTTCAATGCCAGCATGGAATTGACCACGGAAGTAATGGCTACAGATATTCCGGAAAAAGAAGGATATACTGTCCAGTCACGGCATGAACCCCATCTCATCCGGAGTTCCGTCATCTTTGGGCTAACCAAAGTGGCCAACGAGAGCAATGTGAGTCCCAGCTGCCACGCCCACCTGAAACAAGTGCAGCGAGGAATTCTCAGTAAACAACCTTGGGCCATAAAGGGTAAGTAACCAGAATGTAAATTGTGGAATTTATAAAACATAATACTTGCAAATTAGTCGTTTGCTTTAACGGGGAGGGGTAAAATATTCATTTTTAATTGATTTGAAAGCAGTTATACTTGCAATTATAGAAACTTGAACACTTACAATGTATTGGACAGGAAAACGTAGTAAACATGTTTTTTGATTCGATTTGCCGCATTTGGTCATTTAAAATATGAAAATATTTATTATTTTATATTAATTTAACAATTAACAAAATTGATTTTAATATTATAAATATTCAGTTAAATGTAAGCCACATTAAACTGCATATAAAACAAATAGGTCCCATTTCAAACCAAATATTTTCCATATCATTTCAAATAATTTGATTTTATATGTAATTAAAATTTCATATTTTCATATATCATATTTCAAAAAAATATTCAAATTAACAGCCAGGGATTTATTTGTACTATTCCAATATTTTTTTGTATCACGAAAAAAATATTAATATTGCCTAATTTATTCTTAAGAGCGCTTGATAAAGGCAGTTTTAGTAGTGTAAAAGCATTGTTTTTAAAACTCATACATTTTATTTTGTTTCTTTTGTAGTATAAATTTAATACTTATTTTATTGAGTGATTTTTCATACCCAATAGTCTTAAATTCATGTGACAATAGTCTAGTTTCTATGAGAATTTAATATGGTAATTAGTATAATTTGAATAAAATAATACTTTTCATTGAACTGGCAGTTCTTGATGCTTCGGGAACAAAGCCGTCCGGGTTCGTTTTCGGGCAGAACTACTGGCTGGGCAGTCGGGAGGCGTGCCGGGGAGTGCAGGGACCGGTGGGAATCACCTTGTCCCGGAACTACGAGCGGGTGATGCACTACAGCATCCTGACGCAAAGTGCCCCCTTCGAGATGGACTACCGGGTGATCTACCTGCGGCATCGGTCACCCTGGCAGGTGGAGATCAAGGTGATGTCCGAGCAGGTGCTGCACATCGGACTGTGCCTGCCCAGCGCCTGCGCATCCGAGGAGGTGAAGCAGCTGGCCCGGGACTATGTGGCCGGTGGTTCGTTCGCCGAGGACGACATCTTCGACATGCAACCGGAGGTATTGTACATGAAGGATCTGAAGCTGAGCGAGCGATTCTACCAGCGGTTGACCTTCCGATTGGTGGTGGCCACTGTCCTGGTAACCGGAGCCCTAATGCTCTGTGCCCAGCAGTTGCGGGTGGCCAAGAGGGGCGATGATCCGGATCCTGGTCTGGCTCCCGTGGAATCGGAGATCTGGCAGGCAATGGATTCCATCTTGAAGTGGCAGCCACTCCAGAACTTTGTGTCCTGTTTCGATGTGGCCCACAACTGGAGAAAGATCAGCGCCACGAGGGCAAACCAACCGGGGGAGATTCCCATCATGAATGGATTGCGATCGGTGTGTGCCATCTGGATACTGATCTTCCATGTCCTGTGGTACATGTACTTCACGGTGCACCACAAAACGGTGCTGATTTCGTATGCGGAGAAGGTCTTCTTCCAGTACGTTTCTTCGGCCCCTCTTCTAGTGGATGTCTTCTTTACCATCAGGTGAATATTACTTTTAAATATTTACACGTTAAATTTATATAATTTATTTTATTCATTTTCAGTGGCTTTTTGCAAACCTACAACTTCCTGAGAAATGCCCAGCAATTGGAGGCAGTGCGTCGCAATGGACTGTGGGGCAACATGAAGCTCTTTGGTAAGTTGCTATTCCATCGCTACCTGAGATTGGGTCCACTCTACCTGGTGGTGATGGGTAGCGTGGACTTGGCCTTCGCCTACATCGGCGACGTTTCCGTCTTCCACATCAACGAGCGGTTCGACGAACTGTGTCCCCAGCACTGGTGGCGCAACCTGCTCTTCATCCAGAACCTCTTCGACCACCGCGAGATGTGCGCCAACTGGAGCTGGAGTCTGGCCTGCGACATGCAGTTCTTCCTGCTGGCAAACATTGTCCTCTTCATTTACGCTAGGTGAGTCTAAGTCTAGTAGATTCTTTAATACCCTTAAAAAAATGCGTCAATGAATTCTTTAGTAATAAATATAATAATTTAACACTATCTAAAAATCTATGCACACAGAATTAGAACATATGTAAAATCAGCAAGTTAATTGTGGCCCCACTGATACAAACATATAATAGTTCAGATAAATATCTGACAATTGATTTCAAAATTTGATGTATATTATTTAAATTGAATATAAAATCATAATACTACATATATACAATACAAAGCAAGTAATGAGGCATGCATATTTTACAATTCAATTTAATCTTTTTTAATAATTTAGTTTATAATTTCAATGCAATGTTTAATTTTGTTTCCTTGTAGGCATCCAAAAGTGGGGAAAGTACTGACGATCTCCGGACTTCTGGCCACAATAACTTGGTCCTACGGGATCGGGATTACGAACAAATTCGAGTTCTCCTTCGACTCCACTTATGCCACTGGCACCCAGATATACACGAGTCCCTTTGTGAGGGTGCTGCCCTATATCGTGGGTGCGATTGCGGCCTGGTGCCTCCAGGAGCAGCGATTCCAGATGGAGCTGAGCGAACAGCAGACCCGTTGGCTGTGGCACTTCAGTCTGCAGGTGTTCCTGGGCTGCATCTACTCCACGGTGAAGCGGGATCTGGGCCACCTGATCACCATATCGCTGTTTGTGCTGGGACGGGCTCTGTTCTCCCTCACCGTTTGCTGGATGATCGTGGGCAGTGCATCGGGAAGCGGAGTTTGGTGGTCGCGCCTTTTGGAGGCCAAGTGCTTCCAGCATCTGAACCGCCTGTCCTACGCCATATATCTTCTAAATCCCCTAGTGATAGCCCTCGTCTACAGCCTGACCAGTACGAGTTCTGCTGTCGACCCCTTTCTGCTGGTGGGTTATCTGCTTTTTGATCCCGTTTTCACTTAATTTAATTTGTATTTTTGTATATTTTTCAGAGCGTCATCTGCTGCGGCTTCACCTTGATCGTCTATCTTGCCTCCATTGCCTTTTCGCTGGCTTTTGAGCTGCCCTACAGCAATCTTTCGAGTTTGTTGCTCAGGGGAAAGCCCAAAGCCGCATAAACTGTGATTACCTCTCATTGTTAACATTGCATCTAAGTCACTTATTAATAAGAAAATATGGTTACAACAAAAATGTTGGTTTTATTTGTTTGAATAACTGATATTGAACGAATTTAGTAAACACTATATTAAATAAAGCTTAGAGTAGGAAATTATTAACAAAACTGTATTTTTGGCGCCTAAATTTTAAATATCCCTGTGGATTCTATTGGACTGCAAGTGGACCATTTGAAAATGGTTTGAGCCTGCGCTAAATAAGTTCTAGTGTGACCAGCCAGTTACATTGGTCAAAAACGAGCTTTTCCCGTTAACCGTATGGAAGCTAAATGGCCAGCTAAATAAAACAGCTACGGCCACACTGACCGCGTCTTAAAAAAAGAGAATCTTTTTACAAATAAATATTGATTTTTGACCACTGTCCGACCGCGTCCTGCCAAAAGAAGCCGTCAGCCAGTTAGCCCAGACCGAGAACCAAATCGAAATGCCCAAGGAAGACGCGGAGCCCTCGGCGAGCGGCGTTGGGGTGGGGGGCACATTGGTCGCCAAAGAAAGCGATGTGCCTCCTCCTCCCGCGGAAAATGAAAATGCGACCCACAAGGAAAGCGACGCCTCTGCCTCTGCCAGCGTTAGCAGTGCCTCGACCACGCCCCCGCCCGCCCAGGACGACGCAGAGGAAGCGGAATTGCTGGAGAGGATGCGCGGAGATGCCGTTGGCAACACCATGTTCAGCAGTCGCTTCATCCTGCAGACCGTAATGAAGTTGGTGGAGCTGCAGCCGGAATCCCCCCTGGAACAGCAGCTGGAGGACGACCTGTGCAAGGTGTGGGACATGTCCGTGGCCCCCGAAGTGGTCACCCTGCTGCTGGAGAACGAGGCCATCGATCCAATCATGTACTCCTTGATTGCCGGCTGTGAGGATGTGCGTCTCTACGAGATTCTCATCGGACTGCTGGGCAACATGTGCGCCCAGGTGGAGTGCGCCGAACTGCTCACCTGCAGTAATGGCACCATGGAGACACTTTTCAAGCTGACCAACTGCATGGACACAGCCATGCTGATCCAACTGATGCGCCTGTTCCAGTACATCATGGCCCATGTGCTCAGCGGCAAGGAGCAGTTCGCCGTGGACTGGTACATCTGCTTTGCCGCCTTCGAGAACTCCGCCCAGAATCTGGGCAGGATTCTGCAGCAGTCCGTCAGCGATGAGCTGCTGGTGGCTGCCCTGAAGGCCACTAATGCTGTGCTGGCCAGTTGTGCACTGGTGGAGGAGGAGAACGCCAAGTCTACATTGAATCTGAAGCCCTTTGCAGAGGTCTTCCTGGTGCCAGAGCTCTGCGATGGCGTCAATACCGCCTTCCTGCGACTCATGCGCGACGACCAATCGAAGCTGGCCGACGAGGAAGCCGGCGAGGAGAACGGCGAAGCTGAAGTGCTGCCCGCAGTGGCCGCTCAGGACAGCGATGAAGACGCCGACGTTGGCTACGACTCGTGCGGCCCGAAAATAACCTGTGATGTGGAGATCATACAAACCTACCTCAACATTTGCACCATTCTGGTGCAGCTGCCCGAGGCGCAGGCCTCCATGGACGTCTACGCGCCCAGCATAGTCAGTTGTCTGGCGCGGATACTGCAGTTTCTGCAGCAGCCGCTGCAACTCATTCCATTGGGCGAACGCCAGGAGGAGTATCTGGAGGATTTGGCGCACATTTGGAGTGTGAGTTCAACTATTTCCCCTGCCTACTTAAAAAAGTTTATAGTCAACAATTTCCTGTTGCAGCGCCTCAAGTACTTCTATCACAAGGAAGCCTTCTCAAATCTACTGGAATTGTGGTACCGACTCAAGCAGCACATCGATAACTACACCGGATCAGATCCAGACACCAACGACTTCGAGGATGACGACGAGGAGGAGGACGCTCCCAAGGAGCAGTATGTGGAGAATGCGTTCAAGCTGCTGCGCCTGCTAGCCTGTATGGTGATAAAGGCCGAGAACTCGGATCTCCAAGAGATTGGGGATGAAAAGGTGCAGCTTTTCGTGTCTGCACTGAAAGCCGAAGGGGAAGATTCAATCTTCTCGAAGGCCCTCGAATGCCTGAGCGATAATGTGGATAAGGAGTCGGGCCAAGCCTAAAGCAAATACCTCCATGAAAGGAAAGACAAAAATGACTGAGATTGTAGCTTGCAGCACAATATATTCGTAACTTAGTGAGTATCCGGCTTTAACTAGGGCGCCTCGGTTCCAATGGCCTGCAGTTTTTGACGCATCATATCGCTCCACGATTGTTTTCCCAGGCGCACGCCTTTGTCGCCAGTGCTGCTGACCTGCAGGCGGTGTGTATTCGATTTGTTGAGCAGGAATTTGCTCTTATCTTCGTTGAGAGCATGGGCCACATGTTCCAGTTCGGTTTCCAATTTCACTTCGGCGGCTGTCACCTCTATGTGGAGATCCTGCTCAATGGCTTGGGAAATGTGAATGATAGCCTCGTTTTCCAAGTTCTGGGCATCGATTTTGTTGTGACCCACTAGCTCGGATAATTGCAGATTTAAGCTGCCTCCTTTGGTCATTACTTGGAGGTTGCCATGTACTCCAGCTAGAATATCCGAATTGTTATCATATTGTTTGTAATTTCTTAGACGGACCTACTCATGTTGATTTCCCCCGACTGGTGGACATGCACTTGGCTTGATTTGTGGACATTTTTGAGCTCCAGGCGTCCTGTTTGCGTCTGAAACTTGGAGTTTTCCACATAGCAACAGTCGGTTACAATGCTGCCAGCCTTGGTCGAGCAATTCAGGCTATCTCCCTGCAGTTTGTCCATTGAAATGTTCTGTAGAGTGGAATTAAAAGTGAATGGTAGGTTTTTTTTCGCTATAGAAATCCCTATTTACCCCACAATGTGTCTCAATTTCGGTGATCTTGCCCAGCAGCGTGCCTTGGCAGTTGATGTTTCCGTTTTCGCTATACAGCTTAATGTTGGTGGCCTTAACATTCTTGGTGAGGATGCCTCCATCCGCCTTGACTTGCAGCAGCTCACTCTGGACTCCCTCCACCCGGACATTGCCTTTGGCCTCCACGGAGACATCGGATCGCACGGGTATCTGCAGATTGCACTCGAATTGCGAGGGCTGCTCTGCCAGTTGCTTGACCACCACATTGACCACCTTGTCATCGTTGGTTATTTTCACATCCAGCGAGACATTGGAGTTCTTGACTTGGCCGCCGCACATTTGGGCTATAAACACATCTCCGCTGGTGTACTGATGCACATCCGCGGGCTGGATGCGCAGGAAAACATCGGACTTTACGTTGATCCTGGCAAAGGGGTTTACATAATGCAGGATCTCCTGGTGGACCATGCGCTTGTTTACGGCCATGATCGGCTTGAAGTTGGCCCGGGACTTTTTGGCGTATTGACGCAGGTGGTGATTTAATTGTGGCAACCACACACGTTGCAGCAGCATTATAAATCCCCAAAAAGAAAACAAAATATGTCAGTTTTGTTTACTTTTAAATGCAATATCAGCTGTTTTTGGGTATTAACCAACACTGCTCTTCGGAGTATTTCCCAGCACTAACTGCAATCGATTGCCTGCTGGCCATTGCCAACACTGCCGTCCGTCATTTTCCAGTTGGAGTTTTTCAGTGTTCTGCGACGGTTGCAGTTTTTCTCAATACGCAGTTGAAAATAGTTTAATCCAGCCAATTACCACCCGAAACAAGCAGCAAAATGTCCGGAAAAGATAGGCTACCGATCTTCCCGTCCCGTGGTGCTCAGATGTTGATGAAGGCCCGTCTGGCTGGCGCACAAAAGGGTCATGGCCTGCTCAAGAAGAAGGCGGATGCCCTCCAGATGCGATTCCGAATGATTCTGGGCAAGATCATCGAGACCAAGACCCTGATGGGTGATGTTATGAAAGAGGCGGCCTTCTCGCTGGCGGAGGCCAAGTTCACGTCGGGCGACATCAACCAGGTGGTGCTGCAGAACGTGACCAAGGCCCAGATCAAGATCCGCACCAAGAAGGACAACGTGGCGGGCGTGACCCTGCCCGTTTTCGAGTCCTACACGGACGGAGCCGACACCTACGAGCTGGCCGGCTTGGCCCGTGGTGGCCAGCAGCTGGCCAAGCTGAAGAAGAACTACCAGAGCGCCGTCAAGCTGCTCGTGGAGCTGGCCTCGCTGCAGACCTCGTTCGTCACCCTGGACGAGGTGATCAAGATCACCAACCGTCGTGTGAACGCCATCGAGCATGTGATCATTCCGCGGATCGACAGGACACTGGCCTACATCATCTCGGAGCTGGACGAGCTGGAACGCGAGGAGTTCTATCGGCTGAAGAAGATCCAGGACAAGAAGCGCGAGGCGAGGATCAAGGCCGATGCCAAGAAGGCGGAGCTCCTGCAGCAGGGCATCGATGTGCGCCAACAGGCCAATATTTTGGACGAGGGCGACGACGATGTGCTGTTCTAAGTATTACCGTGGATGTTGTTTATTCCAGCAATATTATTGTTAAACTATTTTCGTTCTGTATCCGTTTCCATATTGTAATTCGCAAAAGGGCAAGCCACAAAACTTATTTGTACCTAGTAGCAAAAGTGTGTAGACTATTCCAATAAGCAGAAAAGTATGTATTCCATTTTTGTAGTGTAGTGTAAGCTGCGCCAACCATGCATTAAAGTCTTGTTGTTTCATAAGAAGAGCATTTTTTGTGATTTCTGATTGGAAGAAGGGATTTTTCATTGCAAAAAGGGTCATCTGACTTTTTTATACAACGGCAAAAGCAACAAAAACAATGACGCAGTCACATGACAGCGAACATATGTCCAATTGGAAACAGTGTTGGGCAGCGCAAGCAGTTGTGGCCCCTTGCATTCGATCAGCTGTTTGCGTGGCTTTTTTGTATTTGCACGCTTTTTAGCCGACTTTTATAATTTTTGTGTGTGGAAATGACCAATTCCGAGTTCCAGGCTGTAGTTCTTGCCGCGGGGCGTGGCACCCGCCTACCCGAAGTGCTGGGAGATGCCCCCAAATGCCTGCTGCCCGTGGGCCCGTATCCTCTGATTTGGTATCCACTAAATCTGCTGCAACAACACAACTTTTCAGGTAATTCTGGTTGTCATAAGTGAAAGCCTGGTTTAAATGGTTAATATTGTCTTCTATAGAGGTCATTGTGGTCGTTCTGGAGCAGGAGAAGCTGGAGATACAATCGGCACTGGAGAATACACCCCTTAAGCTGAAATTGGACTATGCTACGATTCCCGGGGACAGTGACTTCGGAACTGCGGACAGTCTGCGCTACATATACGACAAGATTAAGTCGGACTTTCTGGTTGTGAGCTGCGACCTGGTCAGCAATGTCAACCTGTATCCGCTGATCAACAAATTCCGGGAACATGACGCCTCCCTGGCGCTGCTCCTCTTCCCCAGCGGCTTCGAGTCGGATGTGGTGATGCCGGGTCCCAAGAGCAAGCACAAGCCGGAACGAGATGTCATAGGCATCCATGCGGCCAGCCAGCGATTGGCCTTTGTGTCCGCCGCCAGTGACTGCGAGGAAACTCTCAATATCCAGCGGCATCTGCTCAAGAACCGGGGCAGATTGGATGTGTACAGTCGCCTGGTGGATGCCCATGTCTATGTGCTGAAGAAGTGGGTCATCGATTACCTACGAAGGGTGAGATAGGGTCTGCATTTATGAGAATTACCAATCTAACAAGCGATCTTTGCAGAAGGAGAACATATCCACATTCAAGGGAGAGTTCCTGCCGCACTTAATCAAGAAGCAGCACTCCAAACGACCGCCCAAAGCTGTGCAGGACACAACCTCCGAAGTGGGCTTGGTCACCAAGAATGAGGATAATGTTTTGCATGTGAGTAAGGCATAAGCTCTGTGGGTATTTCTTTGCTAACTCCCAAAATCACTTACCATTACAGTACGTGCCGCACTCCATTCTAGACCAGAAGATCACACAGACCTCGTTGTTTAATCAATCTCTGTCCCAAGTTCCCTATCATGGCGACGTGGTGCGCTGCTATGGCATCCAGGCGCCCAAAGAAGCGATTGGCGTGCGAGTGAACAACACTCTCAGCTTCTTGGCCATCAATCGCAAGTTGGCCAGCATCTGGAATGAACTGTGTGGCGAAAAGCATCCACTAATCTCGCCGGGAGCCCTGGTGAAATCCACTCAAACCAAGGAGATCATAGCTGCCGACAATGCCAAGCTGTCCGAGAAGACCTCACTGAACTTCAGCGTCTTCGGACCCAACTGCATCATCAATCCCAAGAACATTGTGGCCAACTCTATCATCATGTCCAATGCCATCGTGGAGGAGGGCTGCAACATCGACAACTGCATCATTGGCCATCGGGCGGTGGTCAAGAGCGGATCCGTGCTGAAAAACTGCATCATTGGACCCAACTACGTGGTGGAGGAGGACACCCACAGCCAGGCGGTGCATCTGTCCAACGCGGATCAGTACATGGAGATAGACATACAGTGAGCGGCTAACTTAATGTGGCTTCCTTTATTAACGAATTGAGTTAGAAGGCGGATTCTTCTAGCAGGACATTAAATATTACAAATAGGTACACGAAACTCGCGCAAGGATTTACGGGCCTGACACAGAGAGCTGGGGCGAGAGCGCTTAAAGCTACTTAGATGGGGAATGGGGAATGTACACGAGAGGTGAGTGGATCCGAGGGAACGACAAGACTGTTTTTCTGCTCACTCCTCCACTGGGCCATCCTCCGCACTGCCTCACTTCCTCCGCTCGTATAGGTACTCGTCCTCGTAATACCTTGGCGTTGTGGCAATGAACACCTGCGGTCGGCGCTGCTGCAGCGAGATGTTGATCTCCTCGGGCGTGCGGAAGACCTGCTGCTGCTGCTGCTGCTGATGATGTTGCTGCTGCAAGTGCTGCAGCTGGGGAGCGGTGGTGAAGAAGCGGTACGGCGCTGGCGTCACGGTCGGCGCCAATGTCTGTGGCCTTTGCTGATGCAGCTGCAACTGGGGCTGGTGCAGCTGATGCAACTGCAATTGCGGCTGCACTGTGGTCGCCGGCAGTGGCTTCCGGTAGGCCAGTGTTGTGGGCTGAGGCTGCGGCTGCGGCTGGTGGCGGATCTGCGTCACCACTTGTGCCTGCGGCTGGGCCTGCTGCTGGTGCTGCTGGGGCTGTTGATATTGTACCCTAACCTGCGGCTGCTGGTAGGCCACCACTTGGCGATGTTGCTGCTGCTGGGGCTGTTGCTGTTGCTGGTGATGGTGTTGCTGCTGCTGCTGCTGTTGCTGGATTCGTGGCCTTGGGGCGGCGGGCAGCTCCTCCTCCTCCTCGTCGTCGTAACGCTCGTGTTCGTAGTAGTTCTCCGGGAAGTAGCGCTCCGAGTAGCGCAGCGTAACATTGGGCTTGCTCTGGTGCTCCTGCAGATTGATGGGCTTGTACAGGTAGTCGTTCACAATGTGGTACTTGGAGGACTGTTTGCAGATGTTGTCGTGCGAGGGCGGCATGCAGATCAGATGGATCTGGTGGAAGGTGAAGCCCTCGGGGCAGATCCACGAGTGCTTCTGGCTCTCCTGGCAGTAGTGGAACACTTCGCAGCTCAGCGATTCGTCGGCATAGTATCTGCAATACATGTTTATCATAAGAAATTGCTAGCCAAATACTTTCAGACTTGGTCACCCACCCGGAGTTCCTGTCCGTGCAGCTGAAGGATGACTTGCTGAGCAGTGTGGACAGACGATCGGGCTCCTCCACCTCCTCCTCCTCCTCCTCGCTCTCCTCGCTCAGCGGCTTCTTCAGCTGGCCCTGGATCTTCAAATAGTTGCTCTGCTGCTTGGCATTTCGGTTGGCGTACACCTGGCGCGGTGCCTCCTCCTGATCCTCCTCGCTGTACTCATAGACCTGGCGATGCTGCTGCTGCTGCGGCTGCTGGCGATAGGCCAGATGGGTCTGGGCCTGCGTCTCGAAGTCGTCCAGCTCCTCCTCGCCGCCGCTGGCGTTCACATCCAGCGATCGTGCCTCGAATCCCTTGGGCTTGGCAGTGGTGGCCGTGGTCGATGGCGCTCCGGTGGCGGCTCCTTCCGCGCAGCTGGACCACAGAACTGTGGCCACTGCCAGGACTAGGAGCACTGTCGACGACGGCATGCTGCAATGGAAATAATGGCCATCAATCGGATGAGTCAGCCTGCTTTATGATATGGGAAACTCTGTGGCAACCAGCAACAATCAAGCAACCAGCAAAAACGCGGGAAAATATTTCTGCGAACCTTTTCGCGAAGATGCCGCCAAATTGCAGCCAAAGAAGGCAGCATCATCGGATCGTCATTGGCATCGGCATAGCCATCGGCATCGGCAGCCCAGCGACCAGTTATGCAAGAGGCCAGACCAGACCAGACCAGCCAGCCAGGCCAGAAAACTTGTTATAAGGCAAACACGGCAACTGCAAGTCCCAGTCCCCCAAGATCGAAACGGGCCATGGAGTTTAGAGTTTGGAGTTTGGGGCTGGGAGGTGGAGTTGCAGTTGGAAATGGAGATGGAGATGGAGATGCAACTGCGGCTGCGAAGGCAAGGAAAGCTGGGCTCTGGGAATCACTGATCATGGCATACCCTTGAGCAAGTCACCCCAAAAGATTAGAACACAAGTGATCCACTATTTTTGAATTGGAAAAATTAGGTAGATATACTAACCAGTCCACATTTAAAAGCAATGGGTATATAATAACTTTTGTATTTGATCTTTGACTATTGCTAACACTATACAATTAAAAATAAATATTATTAGAAATGGTACTCAGTTCGTAAATTAGATTTTGAAGCAGAGAAACCTAAGCAAGCAGAAAAAATTAGTTTTATTTTACAATATAACCAGATATGTGTAACTTTTATAGGATTTTATAAATACAGCAATATCCAATATCATATTGTTTATTGAAAAAAGGGATTTTCAAAATTATAGATTAAAATCAAAGGATATTTTTTCTAAATCTGAATATATTTATTTAGTAGGTTTAGGAAAAGTGATACCTAAAATCATCTTGTTCATTGGATAGTAATTAGTAAATTCCCCGGAATTATAAATTTAAATCAAAGGATTTATATTCTGAACCTTATTAGCAATCTATTTGATAGGTTTGAGAAGTGATAAGCATTCCAATTTACACAGAGTAGTTTCTAAATATCATAATCAATTTTCTTTTTATAGTTTTTTTATTTCTTCTAGCAACATTATCTTATAAAAGAGACTTCAATTGGTTTCTACCCCCTGCCTTGAGACCCCGATCCCATAGTTCATGTACCCCACCAGCAGTCAGCATGATGAAGATGCTCAGCCTGCGGCGGGTTCAATTTGAACGCCATTTACCCGAGACGGAGACCCACTCGCGCACTCGACTTGGCTGAATGTCAACTGCTGTTCATACGCATAATACATATATCTAAACCCTGACGGGTTGGGGGGAATTCCTGGCCTGGAAACCGATCCACCGATCCGGTGCTGGCCAGTCCAATTAACCAACGTTACGTGCCAGCATCTAATTGGGGCCATAACGTTAAAGCCCGAGTAAGAGTCGCAAATAGTTGGGCAAGGTGAAATATGTGAGCTGTAATGAAAGCAACAGAGCCAAAGCAAAAGCAAAAGCAAAAGTCAAGCCGGACTTTTACTTTTCACGCCGATTGGCAGTCGCCCCAGTCGAGTGTCCGGCTGTGCGAGTGACTTTGAACCCGCAGCCACGGCGGATTTTCATGGATTTGGGCCAGGCCAATAAATCTGGAGAGCGTCTTATGCAAGTATCGAATTTTTCCAGCTGGCAATTTGTCAGCCTGTCGCTTGGCAGCTGCAAGTTGCAAGTTGCAAGTTGCAACTTGGGGGGACCTTTGAACTTTAAGAGCTGGCTGAGAGTGCCACTGTTGCCAGTTGCATTGTCACTGTCAGCGAACCTTTTGCGCAATCTCCATGGGAATCCGGGGGAATCTGCCCCAAGGAATTGCTCACCCTGGCAGCAAATGCAAATATCTAGCATACAACACACATTCCTCGGCAGCAGCCTGGAGTGCTCCACTTGCAGCACACACACAGCACTTTCGCAGTCGCAATAGCCAGTCTGTCTGCCATAAATGGGGAATTGGTTGCAGTTGCAGTTGCATGTCTCGGGATCTGTCTCTGCTTTTGGTCCAGATGCAGACGTTATCGCACCGCAGTTACATCATGCATATATAGCACATAGCATAGCATAGCACAGAGTAGAGGCGATGCGTTGATGTTGATGGTTTTTGCCCCATTCCCCAGATTTAGACTATTACACTGGTAAAAAAGACTTAGTAAGTCCACATCTATCAAACTTAAATTAAATCATTTTGGCTGTGTTTTTAGGAACATTTCATATGAATTTAAAACTATGATTTTAATAATTTTAGTTTAATATAGATATAATACATTTTTAAGAATTGATTTTATATCTACAACATTTCATATGATTTTAAATTGAATTAAAATATAAAATATCATAATTTGAATTTAACAGCCAGACAACTTTTAGTTATTTCAAATATGGAAATATTACATTTTTAAAATAATTCAAATGTTTTATAATAAAATTATACAATTAGATTTTGATTTTATATTTTATTCATCTATGATATGTCATAATTTTAATTTAATAGCCAGACTACTCCTTTTTTTACAAGTGTACCCTCCGCTCACCCACTTTTCTCGAAACCACAAGACAGGCGATGCCGTCGGTTTTGTTATACATTCAAGTATCCAAGTCGCAGTGGATTTTTCTGTGTGCCACCGGGTTTTCTTGCGTATGGAACGCTCGGACTATATTTGCTTTTGATTTCCTTAAATGTTGGGTGTGCGTCACGTTAGGCGGGCATTTTTGGGGTGACATAAGCGCCGGTCTTAGGATATGTATTACGACATTTGTGCACCAAATGCACCAGCTGCATTTTGATAAGTGTACTGTCTGCTTGGCCAACGAGAGTGCAAATTTCTTGTATAACCCAGGGAGTAGGCAGAGAATTAAGACACCAGTCCACTTAGCGCCACAATATAGCCGCGACTGCCCGCTGTTTTCCAGCCATTTCAATTTTCATGTTCATTTTCATTCCCATTTCCATTTCGGCGGCTCTTTAGCATGTAATCTGCTCGAGTTTGTTGCCCAAGTCTTTTGTTTTCACTTGTAACTGTTGCTGGTTGATTCGAGTGCTTAATTAAACACAAGCTCGTTAACACAACTCCCGATGCCATTAAACTGTGTGAAACATGAAAGCCCAACCAAATAAACTACATTGCACTGCCTTAATTTCGTTTTTTTTTCATTTTCCCATTTTTTTTTTAACTGTTTCTCTGGCAGTTTATTTTGTTTGTTACAAATTAAGCGGCGTTAATGTGCGTGCAGTTAAGACGGTTTTGCTTTTTAATGTACTGGAAATTTACGTCTGTCTGATTTCGGGCATCTGGATAATGTGGCGGCATAATTGCTTGGCAATGGATTTTATGTTCCACCGTTTTTCTCTTTTTGTCTTTTATTATCTCATGTTATGCCGTGGTAATTTTCACAAATCTGTGACCTTCACTTTGGTGGGGGCCCACTCTGAAGTGGGTGTGTTTATTTGCTTGGCATCGATGACGGGCGAAATCCAACGAGCCAAGGTAAAAGTGAAAGAAATCAATTCGATGTTCGATGGCAATTTATTAATTGCTCCCCACAAAAACACACCCCATCGATAAAGTGACCACAAATCGAAAACAATTACAGGCGGGGGGCGGTGGGCGGTGGGCGTGGCTTTTTAGGAGGCACGCTTGGGCAATTGCGCATTTCTGTGCGTCGCTGTAATTCCAAACGTTGAAATATTGCGTATACGCCACATGCGTCGCAGTGCGTGCATTTGATACAATTACCACTCATATTCGCAGTCACTTATATAATGCCCAGAGCATGAGTAATCCACACGACTTGACTTTTAGAAAGGACCAGCTTTGTGATGCAATCTGTCACGGAGATTGGATCTCCCCGTGTCCAGCAGGCGTGACCATTTGGAGTCCTAATCGATTGATCTACTCTCGACCACTCGATGGCCATAAAGCAAACATAAATTACTACATATAAGATCAAAAGATTGCCTAATCTGCACAGGAACGAAAAGTCTAGTATGATGATTGATTGTTTAAAATAAAATTGAAAAGCAATATGAAATACATAAATAAATTTGTAAGTTTATTATTCACCACAGATCTCTTTCAATTTTGAACAAAAATAGAGTCGATGTAGGATAGAATGCTCTTTAACTTGGTAAGATCCTCCAAGATTTAACTTCAAAAAAGCATTTGATTAAAAATTTACTACTAAACAAAAGTAAAATTCAGAGTATATATGGCATCGACAGATTTTTCCACCAAATTGCAAAGCAATTAAAAGCCAATTCAAAAGAATATAAAAATGTTACTTGAACTAATATTTTTCAGGTCGAATATATATATGTTTTGTTGGAAAAAAATATTTAAAGTAGTCATGACTTAATCATAAAAATCTAATGGAAAATAATTAGAGATATATAACAGTTTTTATAGGTATCAAGATCAAAATAACTTGATTATTATTTAAAGTAGTTTAAATTGAACATGACTTCATCATAAAGATCTACTGGATAATAATTATAGTTATATGACAGTTTTTATAGGTATCACGATTCAAATCTACATTTTTACTTTAGTAGCTATGAAAAACCTCTTTAAAAAGACATCCCAACTTCTCTCTCTGCAGCAACTCATATAAATAAGTACAAGTATCCCCCTGGGTTCAAGTCAGCTGCCTCAATGAACTGTCGGCAAACAAAAGCGAAAACTCCCACGCCAAACAAAAAAAAAAAAAACACTCACACACACAGAGACAGAGACAGAGTCAGAAAACCAACTGAAATATATAGAAGGAAAAGTCAGTTGGGGTTTTGTGTTTCTCTGTGTGTTACGTATGTCGCTGGGTTTTGAAATCGCCCAAAAGAATATTTTGTGGTTGCCAAGCGGGCCAGAAAATTGGGCCGAGAGAACCCCGGCGGAGACCGAGACAATACCGAAAATGTTAATTACTGGTTGCGGCGACTGCAGCACGAATTTGTGGCCGCGAGGCAGGCCAAGTCCAGGTTCAGACTCAGATTCAGATCCAGGTTGGGACTATGATTCATAGTCCCGCTTTGGAAACTTACTGCATTCTGGGGGCGATCGCCTGGCGGTATCCAAATAATCCAAATAGTCTTGGCTCCGGATCACACACTGCACTGATCACTGTTTGTTTCTTGGCTATTTATAAATCACTTCGTTGCACTGGGCAGCTTGGCTTCGCTTCTTCTAACTGCTAACTGCAAAGTGCTAAGTGCTGCTGCTGCTGCTGACGGTTCACTCGTCTGGCTCGAACAACAAAATGAATGACTTTCTTTGGCTTGTTTATGTTTTATACCAAAAAATCCAGACGGAGCCGAAGTCGAAGCCGCCCATTGAGAGGATTGGCCGAGAGAACGGCCCCTTCTCTGTGCTTCTCAATGGCTCGGGCCTAGGTTTTCTCTCTACGAGCCGAGCTCTTCGTTTCTCTATTTCTCTTTCGCTGTCTCAGAGCCACTCAAAGTCACCATGGCAAGTTGAGTGGAGTTTTCCTCACTGCCGCCAAGTTCGTTTCTTAAGTCTTTTGATCTTCACAACAAGAATTTTAAATTGATAAGAACGGATAGCAATTTTATGTAATGTTTATAAACAATATAAAGTAATATTTATGTAATTCAAAAAATTACGAGGTTTTCAATTCTTTAAGAAAATACATGTTTAGGAATTAATTAGAGCATATTAGATTTTGAAAAAAATGTCTATGCAATTTGAGTTTAATTAAATACAAAAATAATTCTTTTAATATCAAGAAAACTATTTTATAGAGACCTTTCCAGATGAATTAATTTAGTAGGAATATTTTAAAGAATTTTCAATACAAATACATGCTTTAACATAGTTTGTCTTTTATTTATTGATATCAACATATTTTATTACTGAATCTGCTAAGAAGGTTTTGTAACTCAACATTGTATGTGGAAATTACTTTTTAAAATTGAACTGTATTTATGCCAATTTACTTTTAGATTAAATACCAAAACCTAGAAAATCCACAATATCATGTGGGAATATTTGTCTAAGACTTTATTGATAGAAAACATTAGCAAATTTGTAAAAGAAAAACGTTTTCTGTGTCCGTCGACAGGGATTTGGCTTAGGCTTGCCCATTAGTCATAAATGAATTGCTATTACTCATGCATTCAGATATATATCGAAAGATCTGTAACTGTTTGGGGTTTCGAAAATGAAAATGCCTGCCACACATTTGCATCCATCAGATCAGATAGTCGTAAGTGGCCGTCGAAGTGGCCAGATAGAAGCCGCTCAGATATAGTGTAATTAACATTTTCGCTGTTGATTTTCTCAGCCTTCGCTGCGCATTTTGCATGTTTGCTATTTTCAATACAATAACAACAATCAGTTGCAGCGGCAAAGGCGACAGCGGCAGAAGCAGAAGCAGAAGCATATAAAAAAGAAATAAAAATCATTTGCGCCGGTTTCTTCAACGAGGCTGTGACTGCGACTGCAACTGCACTAGCGATGCTCCCACAAGCGAACTTCAGACCGCAGAAACAGAAAACAGCTAACAGCAAACAGCAAACAGAAACAAAACCTGTGCGGCAACTCATCTCATCCGCCGAATGAAATGCTAAAAGCTGCTCACCGACACACTCGGCACACACATGCCTGCATTTGTTTGGCTAATATGAATTAATTTACAATACTGCAGACGCCTACTAAAGGGGGGGTCTACTAACGCCTCCGACTGTTGAACTTTTGCGTTTCTGTGCCGCACTTGCAGCTCAAAATGCATTTGTATCTGCATCTGTATCTGTATCTGCATCTGCATCTCAATTCGCATCTGTATCTCTCCTCAAGCATTTCAATTCCATGCCGTTCAATGTCTGGATACTGACCGCTTGCATATAGCCGCAGATATCTGGCGTGGCTATATACGTATATATATATATATATATATAAACGATTTGGCAATGCATGCAAAGAAGCGTAACGCAAAGAAAGTGCAGCCAGCCTGCTGTTATGATTGCCACCGTTCGAATAAAAAAAAAACTAAAGTGTTTGAAGCCTGCGATTTTCAGGCAGGTGATATAACAAGTTCACATAATTTGCTGGCTTTTCTTTTCGGTTTTTTTTCAATCCCCATCCACATTACATATTTCCACCAAGCCCGACAAACAAATCAGGCAAACTTGCTGCTGTCAGCAAATCAGCAAATCGCAAACAGCTTCACGACTCGAGGAATAATTGCAGGTTGGAGCTAATCAAAATCATTCCCAGGCGGGTGCCTCAATTATAAGGCATAATTAATAAATCTTTTGCCGGATTAGTCAGCGCAAAAGGGAAAAACAACTTGGACACACAGAAAAACATACATCTCAATGGCTTGGAAATAATTGATTTTACATGATGATTGATTGTATGCTGTTTTATTTTATTTTTTTGGCTAGATCGTTCATTTTAGATTTTTGATAATGTCAAAAGAATTTTTTCAACCTTGCTATTTTATTTTAGGCAGGTATTTTTATATGATTAAAAACTGTAGCTCTTAAGGAGCTAACTTTGTAAGCTTACTTATAGTACTCTCGTTTTTAAATGTGAGTAAGCTATAATTCGAATGAAATACACTATCTCAAAAAAGCATTAATAATAATTTGTATAAATAAAACACCGAATATCCCTTATGGAGTAAACTAAACAAAAAAGTTTTACCCAAAAAAAAGTTGATAAAAAGAATTTTTACTGAAAGAGGTTTTATGTTAAGATTCATTGTCATGTAGTATTAATGTTTTCAAACATAGCTTTTACTTTTTTATTTAAGTCTTCTGCTCGTCCCTAAAATGTTTTTATTTGAATTTTAAAACATATTTTTTCTGTGTATGAAGGCTTGCCAAAAGCCCCGAAAAACAAAAGGTACACCCAAATGCACATGTATCTGCAATGTCGCTGACTCCCTGCCAGCAGCGATTGTCCCCTAATAACACGGGTAAAAATTCATTACACGAACTAGCTAACTGAACTGGCCAACTGTTGGCCATTATGCAAAGTCCAAGTCCATTCCGAGCCATTCCATGCCAAAGCCATTCCAAAGCGGCACGTTTCGAGGAAGTTGATTGTCACAAAGCCTCTCATAATCATAACTGTGTTTGCTGCCCCATCAGCAGCTACTTCGGCCATACAATACCATCGTAGTTTGGTAGTAACAACGAAAACAACGACAACAACGACAACCACGACGGTCAGGTTCAATGGGGGAAATTATAGACATTGCAGCCACAACAAAACTGGAAAAAATATTGTAAAACTGAAATCGGACTTGGGCAAGATCTGGCCAAAATATTATGTCTTTGAAATTAGCCCCTGCCTATTACAAATTACTAATGCGCTTTTGTCAGCTTGCTAGATTTTGTGACTCCGTTTGAGTGCCACAAATCAAATAGGAAGAAATAAAAAATATATATAGTTTAAAGCTTTTCTTTTATTATTAGCTTTATTGCAGCTCCTAAATTTACCGAAACACTCAAACATAATGTGTTTCAGTGCAGCGGTTTAACTGCTGCAATTGAGAATTGGCCAGTTGAACAGCTTGCAGCGGACTTTGCCACCAAAAAAAAAGAAACAAAACCAAAATAATAAAAAAAAGAAAGACAATAAAATTGTGAAGAAACATTTCGCATGTGTCCATGGTCCACTCTTTTGTTTATAAACTAATTAGCCCTAATGCTTAATGCTCCACATATTTTCCATCTGAGATGTGAGTGCGTAAGTTTTGAGTTATGTCACTGGGTTTTCCCCTCTTGCCAATCTCAATCTCTCAATAGCGGATTTCTCAAGAATTGCGCGCTGTATCGCGATGGAAAAAGCGAAAGTAAATCTTGGCTCAGAAACGGCGGATCCATTAGCGTTCTAATAGACACGTCACTCTTGAAGTTCAAGGCCGCGCCGAAAGAGTGGCGAATTGAAATTAATTACATCGAACGCGCCTCGAAGTTCTCTGGGCGTTGTTTGAGCACTCCATTAATGACTTCGGGCCGGGATCTGTTTTAGATTAGCAGTTCGTTTAATTCACACGCGAATAGATTGAGTAATTTGGCTCATACATTTCAAGTGGTTTTATTGGGGCTCTTAATAAAGTCATATGTGTTTTAAGGCTTAAAGTTAGCTATGCCAAACACCAGAAAATAATCAGTTAACTTTAATATCTTTATTTTAAAATATAATATAACACTTTTTATACTTACTTTAGCCTATAATAGGCATTTTAAAATAAATTTATTAATATAATAACTTCTTCCAATATTAAATAAATAATTAAAACCAAAATAAGATATTCAAAATATAATAGAACATTGTTGCGTTATTTACTGAATAAGCTTATTATCAATAAATAAATGTAATTTTATAATACAAGCCTAGTAGAACGCATATACTTAGTCTTTTAATATTAAATAAACAATTTAAGTGATTAGTTTTAAAAATATTAAATTGACACTCAAAAAATTTTTTATTGAACTCAGCTATTATTTAAAAAGTTTTATTTCCAGCTTTTAATATTTTTATGGAAACTTTCTATAGAGTAACTTTCCCTCGAGTTAGTGTTTAATCTTTAAAAATTATTCCCCTTGGAACTTTTGGGAGTTAATTGGCTCACATTAGCTCCGCGCTTAAAGTTATTTAATAGATGATTAAAGACCCAACAACTGACATCACCCGCCAGCATCAGCCAGCAATCACACACCCACAATTAGCGGGCAGTCGGCTGCGAAAACCGTTGAGATTAATTCACATTCACAGCGTCATAAAAGTTATGACCATCGTTTACGCCAAGTCAACAATGGGCAAGTATTATTACTCCGAACTTCAAACTCCAAAGCCGGAACTTGTCCGCCGGATGATTTGTAAGTTTTTTCGGCTGGATTGTTGATTGTTTTTCGTGGGCTATCAAGATCAGATCGGATCAGATCAGTGGAAGTTACGTGTTAATTCAAACTCACAAGCTCGCTGCATTTTCCGTTTTCGGTGCGGAAGTGACTGTGAACTTGACATTGAGGGGGCGTGCCCTGGGGTCCAAAGAAATGCAAATTTCTGTCCATTCTCACAGCCCACAAGCAAAAAAAAAGTGGGAGATTAGAGCGGAAGGAAGTAGAAATCGAAAGTGAATTTAAGTCAGTTTCTAAACTACTTAAAAATGGCCAAGGCACACGCTAAAGGTTAATGACAACTTTATGGGAATTCGATGTTAAACTAAAATTGAATAAAAGTATGTGAACAAAAATTGTAGTAATTAAAATATATTTTGTTATCATTTAAGCAGTAATTGTTTAATATGAAAAATTTGAAATGTAGATCGTATGACAAGTAAGATGTTAGTTCTTAAAACTAACATTTTTGTTATTTCAAAAATCATTAAACAATTTATAAAATATATAAAATAATTCTTGTTTTAGTTAAATCACAATTTGTTAACAAAGAAATAAATTATTCAAGCCGCAATGACAGATCTGAAATGAACACATTTGGCTTTTCGAGTGGCCAAATGTATATGCGTAATTCAATTGAAATCAATTGCAATGCCTCCGCCAACAAATTACCAATCCACGCCAACCTCAGCCATCAAGTGGCAACAAAGAAAATGGAAATGGACAAGATAAAAACCCAAGAGCTAACAGCTAACAGCCAAAACCAAGCAAGCCAAATCCGCTTTTGTCCAATTGTGGCGCACTTGAAGCATGAAGCGTGCCCATGGAGCAGGCACCTGATGTTGATGGCGATGGTGGACTCGATGGACGGATGGATGAGCTCCTCCGCCACGGACCAACCAATTGGGCATGGCTGGCTGCATTAGCGGACCCATGGAACGCCACAAAAGAAATGCTGACTTGGACTTGGGAGGCTGCGTTTGGGAATGGGAATGGAAATGGATTCGGGTTGATTCGGGGCTAGCGGGCTCATTAATTTCAGTTCAAGGCATCGAAACATTTTTGTATCTTTACGTAAACTCGCTCGTTCCGTTGCCGATTTGTAACAATAAAAGACTTGAAGTGGGGACGCGAGATAAAAAAAACAAAAAAAAAAAACAAAAAAAATCCAAAAAAGACAACACGAATAAATTCGCAATTTTTGTTACAATTTTCATTGTGTTGGGTGCAGTTAGAGGTCCGAAGGCAAGATCAACCCTCCGCGGACGGACACTCCCAGGCCAACTATTAATTATCACAATTCAGCAAAGTCTGTTTGTTTTCGGCTCCGACCGCCCTATAATTACCCGAGCGGTTCGCTTTAATTGCCTCAGATTTATTAAATGGGTCAGTCGCAGTTGGGTTTTTCTCGTTTTATTTTTGTTTCTGTTTTTCTTGGTCTTGTTGCCACTGTGAACTTGAAATCTGAAATTGCTCTGCGATGACCATTCGAGTACAATGCGAGGGAAACAATAAAAAAGATCATGACTTTGTTTTTCAGCTGGGAGAGTTCGGCATTTCAATTACTAGTGAGGTGGGAGAGTTCCGATTTTGCACGGTTAGTGGAAGAGTTCTGAACAACAGACCTATTTCACCACTCTTGATATCTAGCTTCCAGTCTGTTAGTAAACAATACCTTTGATTACACTCTTGTTCAAGGTCTTTATACCAAGGGTAGACATTTGCTGTTCGAAAAGTAAGAATTTCCGTTTTATGGGGGGACTCACACAATGAGACTCACTGAACCTTAATCTGCCTTCCGATTCCTAGAAAAATTACATACCCTTTATTCGTATGGTTTAATTTTAAACAGATGATTTGGTGATTTTCTAATGATTTTGAGTAGTATGTATTTTTTAAGTTTTTTAACTGTCTCCCAATAAGTCTTTTTCACAATCGCTCCTTTTAAGCCCGAAATTGACTTTTAAAATTTAAATGTATTTTCTTAAATTATTTTGAAACTTTGTAGACATACTTACATTAACACTATCTTACATAAAATGTATAAACTATGTTACTTGTTTCTAAATATTAATATATTATAACTTCATTTTTCCCGTAGGGTATTCCAGAGCTCGGTATATTTGATTGTTCTAATCTAATCTAATTTTGACCGATAAGTTATAATCGGCAGTTAGCGTAGAGCGATTAAAGTATGTGGAACGGAATATTGTCGCGTTCGATTGCTCCATACATCTGCGATTTGGAGAACACGCTTTCATTTCGCTTTTCGCACTCATCAAATTCGGGACATAGAAGACCGAAATGGCCGCAGATTTTTACATTGTCATTCTCATGTTGATCGCAGCAGCCTGCATTTTCATCAAGGTTAGTTGAAATTTTGGATTACAGAAGACACTTATTACATGTATTTAACCAACAGGTGGCTATTTCGTCGGCCAGAAGGCATCCAAACGGAGGTAAGTGTGTTTACGAAAAAAAAGGTAATACGGTGATAAGATATGAATAATGGGCAATCGAAATAGGTGGGTTCCGAAATCGATAGCTTTCGATGGCTAGTCAGTTGTCACCAGGCATTTGTCCCGAGCGAATTGATAAAGCCATGGGCGCCGGATTGAGTTCCTTTTCCGTGGTGCTACTAGTCACCATAATATTAATAGTCGTAAGTAGCTAATGGCGAACTTTGATCCGGAAGAAGGCAATACAGGATTTTATTCCCCTCCCTCTCCAATTAGTTCATTTCGAATGCATACCACAAGGCCAAGAGAGCTGGCCAAATGAGGGATTACAGGGCCAGAACGGAGAGGACCATCGACACACGTAATGGTGAGCCGGGCTAGTAAAATATACAAATAGGATTAGCGAGTTATAGTAGTTGATAACCGAAACGTAACTGGTCGCACATGCCTGCTTTATTGTCTCTGGTTATAATTAGCTCTGATTTGCTTATCTGGTTGATGCAACGCCGACTTTATCTCTGTTTATCGTAAGAGCTATATCACAGTTGTGCCCGGGGCTTGTTTTCCTTATCCCGTGGGTGGCTGCTCATTTGTCATTGCACTTCTCCCAGAATCGGTTCAAAATGGATTTCGTTGAGGGCTACTACTTCCTGTCCTTTTTTCTGATATTCCTCATTCTGATCAGGGTGAGTTTTGGCCTTATCCTTCCACCGATCTGTGGTTAATTGACTTCTTCTCAAGTCCTATATCTGCCCCAATCACAAGTGGAAGTGCGTGTGCTGTCTGCAATACACGACGGAAACTGGTGAGTTTGCTCAACCCAAGACTGTATAAAGTAACTCCGCTTCCATTAGTCAAATCATCCAAATTATGATGTGAAAAACTAGAAAAGTGAATATCAAAAAGTGCTTATTAGAATCCAATGTATGCGGAAATCTGGTTCTTTGGCTTTATCTTGCTGATCGTCGTATCGCTTGTCGCTCGGGTAGGTTCCACCGACTCCCACTTCCTTGATAAAATATTTCACATAATAATACCCTCCCAAGGAGTGCTATCTGTTTATCAAGTTGAAGATCGATGAGTGGAACATGCGGGTGTATGCCCGCCTCTTGCGCCACGAGATGATGTTGCGAGTGGCCATGGAGGGTAAGATCCAGGTTTCAGTGCCCCTATCACTTTGCAAAAAAAAAAGCTGCGAAAGCTCTGCTCCGATAAGATAGTGAATGTTCTTCGATGGGGGGTTAACTGCCTTGTAGCAATAAGCAAAATGCTAAGATATGAGCCAACAACTTGAATGGCATTCTACGTCGTTGCTCGCCAATTACCGCCAGTCCAAGTTAATCCATCGCAGACTCTACTCGGTGCGGTGCTCTTAAATGATGGATGGGATCGACATTTTCTACATAGCTCTATTAGTTTTCCTGGTGTTCGTTGTGAGTTGACACTTCTAAAATCAGGAATATATTCTTGATGGCGAGGGTCTTTCCCTTAAAAAGTGGGAAGAGTAGAGCAAGATATCAATCAAACATCAAGCAATCTTTGTTGCAAGAATTGAGAAAAAAATTAGTTGAGAACCCTTAAAAAAGAGAGAAATAAGCTATTAAAAACCCTCTAGCATACTTTAATGACAAATAAAGTTTATATTAATATGTTACCTAAAAAGTCTTCAATCATGAGGTATATTCCTGATTTTAAAAGATAGTTTTTTGTATTTTAAACAATTTTCTGCTCTATAGTTGTGCACCAATAGCAGAAAATATTTTAAATGTGGAAATTCCATTAATGAAAGTCACGTGGAAGGTGTGTCTCCAGGTGCGTAAGTCCCATTTTTCGATCAACGATACCAAACAATGGATTTAGAGATTAGACTTTAGCTTTATCATTTTTCAGTTCATTTAACCTGAAAAAAGGTTAAATGTTTCATGTATTCTCAGAATTTCTTATATCTTTTTACGGTGTACAATTCAAGAACTCAACCATTTTAATCAAGAGTTATATTCCTGATTTTGAAAAGTACTTTATGATGTTAATCATGATCTTTGTCCAACAGCTATGCTACAAAAGCAGGAAAAACATTAACTCCGAGGATTACGATACCGAAAGCTATATCGGTGGGGGCGTATCCCCAGGTGCGTAAGTTTTCGAGCACGATCCATTATGCCGATTGTGTCGAATGTGCGTGTATGTGCCAAGTTTTAATCGCAAAATTGTCCATCTTTTGATAAGGGCTGTGTTCGATTTGGTTTTGTTTGGTGATTAGGCTGTTAGCGATGACAGGCGTTGCCTTTGCCATTTCAGCAAGGTTTCTTGTGCACGGCGAACGGTGGAAAAATTGTATATTCTCAACCAGACTTCCGGTTTTCATTCAATTTGATTAAATCAATTTAATCATGGTCTATTACGCTTTTATGATGATCGGCTGGTTTCTTATAATCTCGATCATATTGATCCTGATTCGTGTAAGTTGTAATAAGATTTTGCTTGAAAAACTCTGGATATTGAGTGATCTACTGTTGATCAACTTTTAGGCTTGTTGTCTTTGCGCCCGGCAGAAGGTTCCTAGTCAGAGCACCGCCAGTGATCGTGGTCCTTCGCGCCGACAACCAGGACGAGTGCTTCAGAGCTATAGAATCGATCCGTCAGGAGTTAGCTTGAACACAGGTGAGCAGCCATGAGTCACAAGCGTTTCCCGATAAAGCTATCTATTTTTCGTTCTTCGCTGTGCTTATCGATTGGTCAAATGGTTGAATGGTTGGTTGGTTGGTTGGTCTCCAAATGGTCGGCAGTAAAATTAATGTATTCAGATGCGCGGACGCAGGTCGGCAATGTTGTAGCTAAGTGTCTCTGTTCCATAAAATGGATGACCAGTTCCGTTGGAGTGAGTTCAGTGTCCTGCTGCTCTTCTTCGTGTTGATTTTCTACTTTTCTGTCAGTGTGAGTTATGGGCCAAAAATATGTATACAAAAAAAAACACCCAACGGGAGTGTAACCGACAGATAATTCCAGAGATGTGTGGCCCAGAAGCGGCGTCGAAGATCGCCGGTTAGCCCGCCACTGAGCAGATTCGTTTCCTCCTGCCCCTCGTCGCCGGGATTGAGTAGTCGACTCAGCTGGACAGCAGGTGAGCCAGCTCAGGTGGTCCCCTTTTGATTTGTGGCAATCGCATTCGCGGTGAAAAGGTTCTTCCGGCCTTCAAAAATATGTTCTTTTGTCTGGCCACAATTTAAACGCTTTGAATTAATAAAAAAATTGTGTTATGTTCGCGCTTCCACGCTTGGCTAGCATTTGATTTTGATGGTTTAACAATTAAGTTTTTACAATTAACGTACGACAAAAAATTTGCTCTTTTAAAAGAAGCTAGACAACAAGAAAACTTATTTTTCTGGAATTTAAATGAACAAATATACACATTTAAAGAAACTGCTTTCGAGCTGATTACGCATACGCCTTTAAGTTACGTATACGTAATATTAAAAATACTATCAGTTATTTTTTTTGTGCAATAAAAAGACAGAATATTAAATTTTAAAAAATTCATAATATTAACAATAATAATTATTATTTCCTGAAATTCCGCATTAAAATAAATTCAAATAAATGTTTTAAAAACAACAATCTAAAGGTAAAAATATTTGATTTTAAAGTAAATAATTCCTAATGTAAATATTCGGTATCTTATCTTATCTGTTTTCATACTTATTATTTGATAATCATATTGTTCATAGCACTGAGAGAAAAGTTAATTCAAATTGAAATTATTTTGTGTTATAAACTTTAAAAGAATGTGCAAAATTGCATTTATTTGAATTTATAATGATTGATAATGAATATTGTTTGTATATGGATTTCCTAATAATCCTTGGTTAATTAGTTTCGTAGACTTTTGCAAGTCACGTGCTCGTCTGACATTATTCAAAGCGCAATTATGCGTATATCTGTCAGATACATATACAGATACATTTACCATTTCTATTCTAATTGAACGCCAGAGGGAGACAGAGGTAGCCTATCTTATCGGACTTTGTTCGCCGAGCGCTTATCACATGGCCCTTGACACACCTGTTCACACCACCGCCTCTTTTCCCTCTTTTCCCATCCCAACTTTTCACCAGTCGCCGATAAGTCTTGGCCAAAAGCCAGCGGCGCGTTATGATATGACAGTTGGCCTGAGGCCTCTTCACGGAGCGAAATTATAATGCCGCCGGTGCTCCCATATCCACGTGGATAACCCGCCTTTACCGATACCGATCCCAATACCGATCCCAAAATGTCGAACGTACCGCCCTACCTGGTTTTCTTCTTTCTGGCCTTCATTTCCTGCGCGGTCACCTTTTGCTGCCTGAGATTCTGCATTTGGGTGTGCTTCGAGGCCAGGAATTCCAGGATTCGCAGGCGAAGACATGGTAGGTTTCTGTGCAACCAAAACAAAGTCATTTCGACTTATTTTGGGCGGCTATCGGAGGGTATATACACCATATATATACACAGATACTTGGTTGCCTTGGCCCAGATAAGATTAGTTTGAATTTAGCTCTGGAGAGTTCTCAGTTTAAAGTCGCCTCTCAAGTGATTCGATTGTGCATTTGGCGTTGACGCGAGTTTATCACAATGGATTTCTTTCTCTTCTATGTGGGATTGTTCTTCGTCTTCTTCCTGATCATGCCCATGGTCTATTTCGCCCTGCAGGTATCTTTTTTGGCCTTGTCCTGCAACTGTCCCTCGCTTAGTCGCTTGTTTTTCATTGCTTAACTTCCTTATCAACTATATTTGCCAACGAAAGTTATCTAAAATGAGGAAATAAGTAATTTCCTAAAAATAGGAATGTTATTATGGCTGTCGCTGTTGATTCTTTGACAAAACATTATATTAAAAATTGATTTAAAACTTTGGTATGATAGGTTGTATGTATAATGTACTAAATCAATCGGATTGAAGCTTTTTTTCCAAAAGTAAATCTTCTTTTTTGCATATAGAACATTTTTGTAATATTTAGTCTAGAAGGAATTCTTTTTGAACTGCTCAAATGGTTTTCGCGGTAGTTTCTTTTACAAAACAATATGTTAAATAATGATATATAACTTTGATATGATAAGTCTAATGTTTTATGCACTATGCCTATATTTAGATGTTATAGAAGGAATTCTTTTTGAACTGCTGAAATATGCTTTTCAATATTATAAATTTGCTATGGTTGTTGCGATTGATTCTTTGACAAAACAACATGGTAAATAATGTTATAAAATTTTGAAATTATACATTTTATGTTTAATGTACTAAATCAATCAGTTTTTTCTTTGTCTATTTCTAATATTTCTTTTTGAACTCTTTAAATATTTTTTCTTTTTGAAAATTATAATAATCTAAAGACTTTAAGCGAGGGGCATAGGCTTGCTTACCCTTCCGATCACTGACTAGCCCCAATTTTCCCTTCCAAGTTTATACTATGGGTTTGTTTGAACAAATGCTGTGGTAGCGATACTCGGGGATTTCAGGATCCAATGAGACGACGACGTCGACGACAACGTCAACGTGAACGTCGCATGGTTGGCATTGGTATGTACCGAATATGTATTAATATTAATGAGCACGCATATCAATCTATCAATCCCATTGATGAACTGATATACTGAGCAATTGATATGCTGTAGACGAGTGTGTGTGAGTGGGCGGGCGAGTGAGTGGGTGATGATCAAGTGCTCCTATAAATCCATAAAGCCTGGAGTGTTTGTTTTGTGGACTTTCGCGATAAGGGTCTCTTTGGCCAAATGCCTTGCAGATATTGCAAATCAGTTTTTGGGGGGTCAGTCTGCTGGAGAGCTCGATGCACAATGGATGCGAGTCCCCTGGTCACTTTCTTTGTACTGCTGCTCATTGGCTTTGTGGCCTATGCAGCCCTCCAATTTGCTGTCATCTGGATTTTGAAATTTTGCTGCGCCAGACGTCGAAACTCCCGATTTGAGCTATGTAAGTTGCACTGCCTTTTGACTGGGCATGGGCCCTCGTATATATTGTGTGTATATCTGATAAATGGAGCAGAGCAACGTTTATGGGCTATATGGCCAGCCAAACATGGCGGACAATCTAATCGCGGGCGACTAATCAATTGCGTACCAAACGGCAAACTATGGCCAATACTAGGGCCCCCAGGAAACGTAGTTGGTGACTGTTCGTCGCGTCGTTCTGAGTTTCTACCATACAATGCACGGATCTGAGCCCACCATGGACTGGGGTAGTGACTTCGGACTGCAGGTGGCCATCTACATGGCCCTGGTGTTCCTTTTCTTCTGCCTCATACCCCTGGCCTGCTACTACATACGCGTGGAGAGCCAAACTCTGGCCAAGATCTGTCAGCCACGATGTCGACGTCAGCAGAGTCGCCGGAATGGGAATCGGACTCGAAATCGATCTCGGAATCGGAGTCGGAATCGGAGTCGGAATCGGCAGCGATACGACATTGGAATTGGTAACGTGTGCCAAAAGTGGGCAGGGATGGAGGGAGCGGTAGCCTATCTAATCGGTTGTATTGGAGGCGATTACTATTTAGCACACAGTCTTCGAGGATCGCGGAATGGGTCTAACTGCTAATCTGAGCGTGGCTCTGGGCTTTGTGTTCGCCACATTTGTCGTGGCCCAGCTGATATACGTAATTATCCATAGGCAGAAGGCAGACCTTCAGCCAGCACAATTATAATGCCCCATAACTGATTTCTCTATTCGTTTTGCATTCGATAGCTGGCCAAGCGCATGCACGACTCGCTGACTCGCAATCGTCGTCAAATAGAAGCTGGTACTGTGTATATATAAATGTTAAACATTGGGAATAATATCACCGAAATCGGTCATCAAATGTGCCTTATCAGCAAGAAATTCCGAGTGTCTTAACTAATATTTGTGTTATTTTAAGCAACTGTGATAAAGTGATGAAATGTACATCAAAACAATGTTAGAATGAGTGTGTTCCTCAAACTACAATTTTGCAATTTATGTACGAGTATAAATTTTAAATTTTTTTTACAAAATCTACAAATTGGTTTTGGATCTTGATAACATTTTAATACGTTATGGATTATCTGTTGAGTGTCAGTGTCTTCCGCTTGAATTTGTATAATCATTTTAGTTGCCAAAAGGATGAACTCGATCTTAACGTGACCTTTAATTTTTCTTATTATGATTGATTATTTATATTGTTTGGACAAAATTTACAGTATGAATGTGGCTTCTTTATATTTATCTACTTTAATTTAAGGACAAAATGATTCCTTAGTAAGGAATTTAGTTTTCTGGGTGTATTTTAAATTGAACCATTTTTGGTTAAAGTGGTATTATATAAATTCATCAATAAAAAATAATTTTTTTTAATAATTTTAAGTTTATACAATTCTTGTTTTCCCCGTATACTCACCTTTTTGTCCTTCGCTTTCTTGCAGACCGCCAGGGAAATGTGTTCAACGTGCAGGATGAACCCTCTGGCAACCGCTATGGCGACATATTCTTCATTGAGCCTGGCAGCGTGGAGGCCAACCGCATCCGCGACCAGCTGGAGAAGGACGAGAAGGACTTGCCCAGCTACGACGAGGTGATGCGCATGTGCAACCTGACCACGCCCACGGCGGCGGCAGCGGGGACGCCACAGTCGCCCCTTGGCGAAGTTCCCGCTCCCATTGGGATTGCGGCACTGCCCGCTCCTCCGTACTCGGAGACCGATCCTCAGGCGGCGACTGTCGCCGGCGGAGCCACTGTCATTGCGATGGAACCCGTGGAGCCCTCCACCTCGCGAGCCGCACAAATTGCGCCCAGCTCTGGTGGCTGCGGGCCACCTGCTCCTCCGCCAACTGCTGTGTGATCCGCCGGAGACACGGAGTCGCCGGGAAATGGAACTGAAGCATTCGCCGTGCCACTCTGGGCCACACAGATGCCAGTTTGTGTGCGCATTCAGTACAGAAATGAACTTGTGTGATCTTATTGAGTACTACATATCTAGTTAAGCGGTAGAGATTAAGTGACAGCTAATGTAAATACATATTTTAAGCGTCTAGGATGAAAATTAAATGAAAAGTGAGTGAGTTAAAATCAAATTGAATTTATGTCTTTTAATGGGTAAATAAAGGTAATAAATTAATAAGTTAAAAATAAACATGTCAGTAGTGTTTAAAGTATAGCCGAATTTTGAAAACAAAACCTTTGGCTTTGATCAAATCAATAGAATAAACTAGTTACCAACAAAACTAGTTATTTTTTTAGTGACTTTGAGTAAAGAATTATTATTTATAAACAAATTCAATAATATAAGTTCTAATTTGTTGCAAGGCGGAATAATTAAAGAAGGTTTTTAAAGTAACTAGTTTAAAATAAACATATCAGTCATATATGATTCAGAATCAAATTATGTTCATAAATAAAATGTCTGATTAAAAACCTATCAATTATAGAAAGATAAACTCAAATCAAGGGAAACTTTAGCTCAACTCATGCTGTTTTCCATGTATAATTGCTTTAGGCAGATTTCACACAAACCCATTTTTAAGCTTACGGTAGACAAGTTTTATTTATTGTTATTAGTTATCAATATGTGTATGTGTCTTCTTATATCCATCTTGTATTGAGAAGTCAACAATTATACAGCTAAGCGCAGTGTGAGTACCGAGAAAATACAATAAATTATAGGTGGACTTCAGCAAAACGTTTGTAGACTATCACATAGATAAACGGTATTCGTGGTTGGCTAAAGCTATTTACAGAGAATACACTTGTAAGGTTATAATAAATAGTTGTACGTAAGATCGCAACATAGTAATATCCAACGGAAAATGCACAAATGAGAAACACAAATCGGGGCCGAGTGGGAATTGTGCAAGACTTGTCCCTATAGATTAAAGAACGATTCGAAACGAACTCGTGAACAGCCAAGTTTTTAGATTGCATTGCAATGAGCAACATTCAAAGTGTGTGAAGCGCGATTTTCACAAAAAAAAAGCCTCCGCTTAATCGCTGTTGCTAATCAGCGACTCCTGCTGCTCGTCATCGTTGACCCTACATGAGAAATTATCCTGTTCAAAAGCAGTTCATTTTGGCAGAATAAAAGACTCACCTCACAATACTTGGCTTATGGCAACGGCAGAGTTTTCTATACACAATCCTGAACAGCTTCATTAGCGGATCGGAATCGTCGTTTCGCATCAGCAGCGATACGAGTATGAGGGCCACGAAAATGGGCAGTGAACCCATGTAGAACATCGGCGAATAGGGCTTGTTCTTCAGCAGGACGTCGAACATGATGGCCAGCGGAATCTGCAGCGACATGGCCAGTGTGCCAATCAGCGAGGAGGTGAGAAAGCAGCCCCAGAGCCACAGCGCCTCGGCCAGCACAGTGCCAATCAAACCGTTCAGGAACAGCAGGGCAAACTGACCCTGACTGGGCAGCTCAAAGGTCTCGATCTTGGTGAAGTGCAGAATAAAGAAAATGGGCCACAATAGCAGCAGATTCCAGAGACCAACGAAACCTGTAAGCAGGCCAATAAATAAGCCATGATATCACCATGAAATTAAACGAGTTGGCTCACCAAAAAACAAAGGTATATCGACCTTTTCCTCCGTATCGCTTTTTCGCTTCACAAAAACCAGATAGGCGGCATAGAAGAACGCACTGAACAGGGCCAAAAGGACGCCCCGCGTCATCTTCGTGTCGTGGAGATCGTTGATGGTGATGGCCACCACGCCGCCAATGTTCATGGCCACGGCAATCACCTTGGTGATGGTTAGCTTATCGCCCATTGCCGAGGGAAACACAGCCGACAGGCAGATAGTGAAGAACGACGACGTTGAGCTCACCAGCGTTATCATGGCCGTCTCGTCCATTTCCAGGGCCAACTGGAAGAAGTAGTTGGCCACGAACCAGAGCAGGCAGAAGAGCAGCGCCGTCTTGGCCGTCTTGTGGTGGGTCTTCTGCCGCCTAATCCTCAAACTGGCCGCATACGAGAGCCGGGCCATCAAGGCATCGGTGGCCTCATGGGCGGACATCTCCCTGACCTCAGCCATCTTACTGAAGCGCACACTCCGCACACTGGAGTCATCGCTTTCGGTGCCGGACAGCGAATTGGAGGTGCCATTGCCAGGAGATGGGGCTCCCTGATGAGGCGATCTGATGGGCACGTAGGTGGGGTCTCCCTGGATAAGCACAATAACAGATTATACAATATTCTGAAGCTAATTCATAGAGTTTTGGCCTACCAAAACAGCCTGATTGGAGTAGTAGTTCTCGTCATCAGCATTCTGCTCCATCATCTAGTGGAGGAAACTAAAATTTAGTAGTGTTTAGTATAAAGTAATTTAATTTCTTACAGCATAGTTTCCATTTTGACGCTCGCAGGACTCTTTCCAAGGCGCCAGGATGCCAATGACGAGCAGATAAATGCTGAACATGGAGGTTTTGAAGTAAGTGCAGAAGAAGGGCTTCTCAAAGTTGGCCTCATTGTACAGAAACTAGAAAAAAAATTAAAGAAAGTTAAAACGATTTCTTGAATATATAGATGTATATATATATAATAAAACCCTTACCTTGGTCAACTCGCTGGAGGAGACCCAAACCACATCGACTAGTATCAGTATGGATATGCCCAGCAGCAGTTTTTGGGTGCGACCCAGCATGATTTTCCGCCTGATTTTCGAATGCTTGCCAAACGGATTATGTTTAAATTTTTCCGACTCTCAAAAGGTAATGTCTATCTCCTTTGGTTATCAATGGGCAAATAACTATTTACGCTTATGCCGCCAGCTTTTCGGTTTCATTTTTGCGACGTTTTTGGCTTCTGCTTTCTGGGGTAAGTGATAAAGAGTTGATTCAAATCTCAAATTTGATAGGCCTGCGAATTCACGATATCATTGCAGCTGAAATAGATAAAAGGAATAGTGGGTGGCTAAGTGGGCGGTCAGGAGCTGCATTTATTGATTTTGTTTGGTTGAGTGGGTGCGGCATTATTCGAGGCGTAAATTACTATTTAACACGTTCGATTTGAGGCGTTATAAATTTTATTTTTTTTTTGGGAGTAACGACTCGTTTAACAAAGCCATCCGGTCAATTAGCATCTGATATCCACGGATATCTCCATCCAATTACGGATTAGCGCTGACTGATGGAATCAGATGAGTAAATTGGTTTAAACAAATTAGCATGATTCGCGGGGTACTGACTGATAAGATAGCTGGAAAAGCCAATTGTTTGGTTGGTAAATATAAATATACACTTCGGTGGAGGGCGGGCGGGCGAAGTGGGCGGAGCAGGTTGTTGATAACAACCCAAAAACAAAATCAATAAATGCCAGCAGCGATATGGCAACTGAAAAAAGCAACAAGTCTGCTGGCCGCCACTTAATTGTGTTATTAAAAGTACTTCAAAGGTAACACTTGGCTAATTTATGCAGTTCTTACCAATTATATTTACTTACCAATGGGTAAGTAACCTATTGCCGCAATAGTTTTCTTTTAGCTTTTTTCCGCTGGAAATTTACTTGTTATTGTTTCCCTGTTGAGTAGCCTAAATGCAGTGGTTTATCTTTTGATTTCGATCGCTTGGCTTGGGGGATAATGTGCGTTTATAATACTGATTCTGATTATAATTTTTTGATCCGCACAGCTGGAGTCGGGTTTAGTGTGGCCATAAAACGCACAATATAACAAAAGATACAAAAATATACTAATTTAGCGGGTATTGTTGTTTTAACGGCTACAGAACATCTGGCAACGTTGGATGAGAGGGAAACTTGGCTAAGTGAAGTGGGTGGCAGCGCTGGCTAGCGGGCTTATTCGCCATCGAAAAAGGTGGCTGTATTGGTTACCCGCCAAGCCGTTGAGGTTTTAAAAACATAAAACATTTAATAGATTTTCAATTAGTTTTAATTGTTTAAAGCAATTGGGTACATTTTACTTTATACTTTGTTGAATAAAGTAATCGCAAACATTGTTGATAAAAAAAAGCCGCAAAGCGTCTGGCCTTAGAAAGCAAGTATTTAGTAAGTGTGATTATTTACTAAAACCGGGAAGTAAAAACAAAATTTTCAAATTTTCATTGCTCTTTATTTTTAAATCAAATGCTTGTATATAAAATATATGTGCAACCTATCGATTAATGGCCTAACGCCTTATGGGAAAATACTTATCATACCTTATCGAAAATCGATAATTACAGCAATGGGCGGCAATTTCAAACGATATACTTATGAAACTTGAAATTTTTGATGTGCTATTATGGCACTTGCCAATCAACCACTTTCGGCTACCTAATTTATGCAAACAATGCTGACAAATTACTTGTGTACGCGTGCAATTTAAAGTGGAATTATGCCGTCACGCCCGAAGGACACGCACACTGCCAAATTTGGCGGTCGCAAATGATATTCAAATACCCGGTTGATACTCGAGATTTACGCCGGAGACAAAGCCATCGCCTCCGGTGAGATACACGCAAACTGAACTGAATGGAGCAGAACGGAACGGACCGGGACCGCATACCCAGTTTCACTTTCATCACTTCAAACCCGATTAAGCACCTCATTTTATGTGTTATTTATCTACTGATTGGATGGCGATACGGGGCAGAGGAGCAGCCTTAGCCCTCCAGCTTGGATTTGGGTGCGGTGGTCTATTGCCCTTGTTATTTTCCACTCGGCGGGATGTTCGCCATTCGCCATGCCTTGCCTTGCCCTGCCTATTAAAAGACGACAAAAATACGCGTATAAATGCCACATAAAACAATACAAAGAATAATAGGCTACCATTTTTCACCACCCCACCACCGCACCGCTGATGGGGCCACACCCACTTTTGCGAGTCTGTCAGGCAGCCACTCAGTCGGCGACACCTGTCAAGCCCCCACTTTCTTCGCTTTCTCCGCTTTCACCAGGCGCGTATGTGCGTAGGCATAAAATAAATAAATAAAAAATTGACTACCAGACGAGGACCCACTACCCACCACCCACCACCCACTGGGTGCTATGCCGTCTGTTCGTTTTTCGCCCGGACCGAGAAAATAATATTATGTCGACCCATTGAAACGAGCATGATGTAATTTTCTTTTCCGTTAAGTTTCATTTGCTCGCTGAGTGAAAGTGGCTTTCCCATGTTGACACACACACACACACACACACCGACAAACATTTCCTTTATGATTTTCGGGGCAGGTGGTGCATTGCCGGCATTGGCAATTTGTGAATTTGCAATTGTAAATTCCATGCCTCAGCCGAATGACATAATTCCGGGGGATTCAATTATATTGCCATATTACATAAGCCGATTACAGCGATGATAACAAAGCATTAAACTCATTAGGCGGCCACTCCAACAAATGTCAAAACGGAGACAATGGCAGCAGGACGAGAAAGCGAAAGCGAAAGAGATGGCACGAGTGGCAGTGACAGAGAGGCGAGATGAGATGGCAGCTGGCGGAGGCCATGCCCATTAAATGAACTTATCAATAAAAAAATGAAAGCAGTGGGAAGGAGCGGAAAAAACTGCACACACCCCCAACAGGAGTACAGAAGAAAATCCCTAAATGATACCAATATCTAAGCCCAAGAAATTAATGACAACGAATTGTAGGTTTCCATTTCCTAAAGACTATAATTTAAAAAAAAAGTTTTTAAAAATGTTTCCTAGATCCACTGGACCATTTTGACTTACATGAAATTGGTAAAAGCTTTGCATAAGATTTAATCTTCAAAAGTTGTTAATAAATTATTGAAAAGAAAGTAGGATGCACACTTTACCCTTTATATTCTTGTTAAATTAAATTTCAGGTATTTAAATCAATTTTTGTTTTAAATCATGTTTGTTTAACCAGGTTTTCAGTTGTATTTGTGTTTAATTACTATATGGACTAAAAACAATTATTTAAATCTAAAAAAAACATTTCGATTGTGATAATTTTGTACGGAAATATGTATTAATTCACTTTAGCCAAGCTCGACCGTAGAAGGACAACAAACAGTGAAGGGAAAAATGTCGAGAAAGACAATAAAGGCAAACAGAACATAAATTGAAGCAGGCCGCGCCAAATATCAACAAAAGCTTGCCCAGTGGGTGGCAAACACATACTCGCAAACACCCAAATGCGCTAACCAAAGCAAAAGAGAGACAAGAGATGACAGAAAAAGAGGGAGAAAGAGAGACAGAGAGAAAGCGCGCAGAAAACAGCGATATCGCATATCAAGAAAAATCACAGCCAACAGAACAACAAAAAAAAAAAACCCAAAATTAAATGTCCCCAGTGGACATACAAAATATGAAAGCAAGGGAGCTGGAATGAAAAATGATTGACTTTTATGGTGTAGCGCATATTCGGTCTTTAACATAATATTTGTCATAAAATTAAGGGCTGCCTGGGAAGGAGACGGGGTGTGAAGAGTCATTGTCATACAAAATTTGCTAAATGCCGGCACACACAGGAAGAGCTTCCTTTTGGCCAAGGCACAAAAGTTCATGCAGTTCACAAATTGTGCGATACACATACACACACGCACACACATATGCGCACATTTCCGGTTAAAATAATAATGCCCAGGATTGAGAGGAGGTGGGTGGGAAGGGGAGGGGAGGGGTATGTTAAGGGTGAGGAAGGACGATAGCTACCAACAAAAGCAATAATTATGGCAAACGAGTTTGCCTCGTCTTACGCCTTTTGTCGCCCATTTTCCTGCTTTGACATAAGCCTTAACCTACAAAGATGCGGAGAACAGTTAGCCAACCACCCACCACCCACAGAGCCACCCATTCACCCACCCACTCATACAAACGCAGAGAGACACCCAATGCTTTTGCTGTCATGTACAAGCAACAAAGCAATCGAAGCTGGCCCCTCATCCCGTTAAAGAAGCCGACTATTGTTGGCCAGCTACCAAGCAGACCTACCACCTTCCACCCCCTACCCCCTTAACCATCACCCACCTAACCCCCCCCACCCCCTCAACCACCCCCTTTGCCTGTCTCCCTCTCCTTTTTTATGTGTTTGTGTGCAGGAAATTTCGTTTTATGCGCGAGACAAATCGCACCTTATTATGTGAAACGCGCATGTATGTGTCCGTGTGTGTGTGTGTTTGAGTGCGTGTGTGTGTGTGTGTGTGGGTGAGTGGGTTGTTGGGTGGCAATAAGGGGGCTTGTGCAGACATTCGGTGGCTTGGTGTGTGCGTTTCGACTTTGCGACGAGCCATTATCCACACTCATGCACCCACGCTCTATCTATGGCTTTATCACCCAACAACAGCAAGAAACACACCCGCCCGCACTCTCACACACACCCATAGGAATTTACATTTTAGGTGCTGCATATGTGTACCGATAGGGGAGAGAGTGTGTGTGAGTGGGGGGCCTTAAATGGCTGGCCAGCAATTGTGCAACTCCCATTTCATTACATTCAATTTCAATCCAACTAACAAAAAAAAAAAAATACAAATCTCCGAATTTAAATTTGGTTTTAATCAATAGCAGTTAGTGATTCATACCGTGAGCTGGTTCATAGATTTAAAAAAAAAAAATATATATATATATGATTCAATTTCCAGTGATAGCTCATTTAGGGGAAACTTTAGCTTATCTCACATAACTTGAAATACGGACTTTTCTCTTTCTGTTGGTACTGGACGATCACTATTGATCTCATTATGTTAAATCATCGCCATCGTTTGCTATCCGATTGCAGGCAATTTGTCATAACAGTTCCTCTTTATCCAAAAGCTCTCTTTTTTGAAAGTTCCCCAAATTCAATTTAAATCGCACTCGAATCCAATATGCTTCCAGAAGCTAACCTTGATTATCTTCTTTAATGCTTTTATCTGAGCATTTATTTTGCTTCTCCTGCCATCGCGAAGATTGCAATAACCTATTTTGGCTAACCGCCCTCCCAACCATCATCCGCCTTCGCTTTTATTGCGCGCATTTAACCGTATCTCCAGCGCCATCTCCAATGGCTGGCAGTTCGCAGTTCATAGCTCGCATAATTATCAGACAGCAGGACCCATTTGTGGGTCAAGACGGACCAAACGAGTCTGAGTCCGATTTCGAATCTGAGTCACAGTCATCGTCATCATCGATAGGCGCCGAGCGTTAGTTTAGTTTCCCTTTTGCCTTCCAGCGTTTCCAGGAAGGCAGCAGACACCACGCCCGCTACAGCAGCAATAGGAATAGGGCGAGGAAAAGTAAGGAAGCAGCAGCAGCAAGAAGCGGCTGTCCCTTCAAGCTTCTGTTTATACATAAAATACAGTCGAACTCCTTTAAACTCGACAAGTTGGGCAAATGTGGCGCCCATCGTGGGACCAAATTAAGAAAGTTCGACTTGCTGAAGTTATAAATCGACAAGAGCTTCGAAAAATAGCGTTTCAAATTCCAAAAATAATTAAAGTTTTCAATTTTGGGAACCACAAGGTATGAGGTCAAAATAATTGGCGCCCAACGTGGGGCTACCCTTGTCAAAGTTCGATTTATAGAAGTTAGACTGTGCTTTTTGGCGGCATTGTTTGTGTTTGCTTTTGTTTTTTGGGTGGAGCTGGGCGGTGGGCGGTGGAAGGTTCTCTGTGCATTCGCTCGCCGCGTGACTTGCCCGAGGGATTTGCGCTAAGGCGGGGGATGTCCTGCCGCTGCCTCCCTTTTATCACATTGTTTGGCCGCTTTGTGCCTGCGCGAAATTTCATTCACAAAACTTGCCTCTGCCTCCCGCCGCTTCTCTGTGTGTGTGAGCGTTCCCTTTTGCGTTTGCTCTTCGTGGTGCGTGTGCGAAAAAAAAGAAAAAATAAAATAAATAAAATGAGCAGAGCGACTTGCGCGAGGGAAGGACTGCGCAAAATCCTTGCCGCTTCCTTTCGCCACCCACTTTTCCTGCCTTGGCTTTCCTCTCGTTTCGTTTCGATTCGTTTGCTTTCGTTTTGGTCAGGCGGCGTCCTTGTAACGGTTATATCTGAAAAGCTGAGCGTCGCAGCTACCTTGGCACGCTAGCAGCCGAAAACCCAAGCTGGCAAACTGGCAAACTGGGGAATTGGGAAACTGAAGATGGCACTGAAATTGAAAAGGATGCTGCCCCAAGATGCGATGAGATGCGATGCGATGCGATTGGATGCTCAACTTACCAAACTGTCAGATGCGGCGACGATAACGAGTCTGATTCTGACTCGAAAGCTCTAGCACCCATCAAAAACACCCACTTCGCACTTTTAAACTGTCCTGGTAATGCATTTGATAACGTCCTGCCAGGCCAAGAGTTTTGTGTATCAATCAGCGCCGAAAGTATATTTATAAACAGAAAATAAATCATTTTAATTAATCAACGGAGCGGTAATCCGATTAATATCTAGGCTATGTGGTTTGAAATCACCTCCATAACTGACAAAGAAACAATCAAAGGGTTAAATATAGCATAATCAATTGTCTTATCTTAGGTTTAAAACTATATTTAACTAAAAATACAGCTAATTCTCTTGAAGCAGTATAAGTTTAGGGACAAGGCTAAAAGATTTGACTAATACATGAATGTAGTTTTTATTCTTTTGTAAATAGTTAAGGGATATTTAAAATTTAAAATGCTATTTTTAAAACACACTGTACTATTAATCCACTAAATTTTTATTATTTTATCTTTTTTAATTTATTTTATAAAAGGTTAGTGCTACAAGTAAAATCACTTTTAAATGAATGAACTAGTCATTAATTTAATTATAAGGAAATATTTTGTACCCTTGTCTTTCGAAAGAGTATCCAGGAATCTTTATGCTAAAGTACACGTTAAGTTTTCCCTTCTAGTTGTTAGTATTATTTTGTTATTTGTGCAGGCATTTTGGTTTTGTTTTCCATTTTCTCAGTGCCTCTCACATCCTCCCACACACACATACGTTCGCTCGCCGCAAATTTTCTTGAGGGTTATTCCGTTTCTTATCAATTTCTGCACGCACACCGACATGTGCGAGTGTGTGGGTAAGTGTGTGTGGGTGTGCGCCCGCATAAGTTTGACACATTCATATCCATGCCACAAACACCAGCGAGCCATCTTCCATGTTCTCGATGTCCTGGCACTTTCACTCTCCTCGTGGCTCCTTGGATTCTTGGTTGCTTGGTTCTTTGGCTGATTCTTGGGTGCTGCTTGCTGCTTTTTGTCGGGTGGGCCTGGGTCTGGGTTTGGGTCTGGGTCCTTTCCTTCCGTTCGTCCTCTCTGCTCGTCCTGTTGTCCTTGCATGTGTCACAGTTATTGATTGGAATGCGCATAAATTGAAGCAAACTGCTTTCCAAGCCAAATGATTCTCGCCCGCTTTCCTTCCGCCTTTGTTGTTATATAGTAATCTTTGTATTTTTTCGATTTCTGTTTGTTTTGCTTACCCACTTCACTTGGTCACTTTCGCTGTCGCCTTCGCCGTCGCCCTCATTGGACCGAATCGGGTGTGGCTAATATGGCCATGGTCGGGCCTTCCCTTTGATTTGTCGTGGCAGTTACTTAAGTTAATTACCAAAAAGAAAACTAAATAATTCAAGTGCTGTCTGTCCTCCCATTCACTGTCCTCCCATCTTTTGGCCCGACTAACCGCCAACTATTGAGTGAGTGGCTGTTCACTGTTCACTGTTGGCTGTTGGCTGTTGGCTGTTTCAACTGCCACCGACTCTGCTGCTACTGTCGAGTGTCTGTTTGAAGGTCGGCTTGGCCTTGGATATTCATCGCAATTGGACTGCCGGCGAGAGCTCGGCAGAATATGCATCACCGAAATTGGTCATCAACTCGGTTCACGTTGAAAAGGCTCTTGCGTGGATTGTTTTTCGAAAATAACTTAGTCAATTTTTAAAAACGCTCAAAAGGTCGTCAGCTTTAAGAAAACTTTGAGTTTGGTCCAGATTTTGTTAGTTTTAGTTGTTGAATTGTAACATTTGACCAATCAAGGAATATTAAATATGAACATAAATAAATATAAGCATACATATAATTTATATATTATTGAATACAATGAATACAATTGAATATTGAACTTTATATTTCTTTAACTAAAAAAACCTTACGAAAAGAGAAACAGAAAACAAAGATCTGCCCTATATAATTACAATTTTATATAATACCTTTACAGAAATCGAATTTGTAATTCAACATTTTATAATTACTAATGAGTAGTGCGATTAAAACAATATAATATCAGTATTTTTAAAATTTAATTTAATTTAAATAGGTATTTTTATTATTAATACTTTACCTTTATTTATTTATATTATTTATTTATTTATTTATTTATATTATACAAATTATTAAGACAATATTCCATTGGTCTTCCTATGAGAATAGTTGGGTTTCGATTGAAACAAAGTTTTCAAATTATTGAGCCAAATTCAATTGGTTTTCGTATGCCGCATCAATTGAGAAGCATATTAATTGGCCGTGTCCCCATTATCTCGCCGCTAATTGCCAATCAAGTAGCAGTAGGCTACTTGAACTGAGGAACTGGGGAACTGCATCGCCTCCCGAGGCACCTGGTAATTATCTCACCATCGACTTCACCATGCGACAACATTCCGACTCCGCCTGACTTTGGCCTAAGCTGGCGGGCGAAACTAAAACACGTCGAGTGGGATTAAACGACATTATAGGGTATTACACATTTAGGCCAAGTGAGACAAAGACAAAACGCCATAACGAAATGCGCACACAAAAGCCAGAGACCGAAAAGTAAAAGTAAAGGCAAAAACAGAGGGACAGGATGGACGAAAGGACGAAATAGATGAGTCGAGTCAAGTGGGGACTTCTGAGTGACTCTCTCTCTCTCTCTCTCCCTTTCTCCGCTCGTGTGATTAAGTGCCCTGCAGCAAGTAATTCTTCTTACTTCAACTCGTCGAACTGGCCCTAGAAATGGCTTTTCGAAATCGCTGTTAATGGCTAACAGCGTGCTCTGTTAAAGGACCAAAGCAAGACGAGTCCTGGAAAACGGCGGAGAGCGACAGCGCATGAGAGAGCAGGCGGCTCTCCGTTGTCAGCTGCTGTGCCCTCGGGCGTGAGTTCGTGCGCGGCTTCGGGTGACTTCGGGCAGCAGTCGGGTCCTTGTGGACCGCTCGCACATTCCAGTCGAGCGCCATCTGCAATTGTGGCACAGTCAGTGCCGTTTGGGGCCATCAGCAGGAAGCAGGATTGTACGGTATTTGTCCTGCGACGTCGCGTTCACAAAAAACACACCAAATTGTAGCCAGTAAAAGAAAAAAAAAGCAGCAGAAGCATTCAGTTCTTCACCGAACTCAGTGTATAAAACGGTACTCGGGTCCTCAGACTTTTTACAGTGGCCGGGGGCGATGGCTAGTCTGCGAAACTAATCCAAATATAAACCAAAATCAAAGCGTTAACCGAACCAAAAAAAAAAAAATCGAAAAGAAAAGAAAAGAAGCAGGAAAATCTGCCAAGCATAACTCTCGAGCACTGCCTACCACGCCACGCCCCCCGCATTCGGCCGTGTGTCCCCGCCCACACATGCGAAAATAACCGTTACACGGCCGTTGATGCTGCGCTCTGCGGAAAATAAGAAGAAGAAGAAGTAGGGCCCCCCTCCACCCCCAAGTATATAGTACATATTTACCTATTTACATATTTGCACGTAGGTAACCCCCACCGAGTATTTGCCACTCGAAAAAAAAGTGTTACCAAAGTGCTTTCGAACTCGTTAATTCTCGCCCAGAAAAACGGACGGTTGCGCCCCCCACCAAAATGTTATATAATGCAAAAATTAATGCCCCCGCATTTCGGGGAGTTTTTCGCTCGTTCATCATAATGCCGTTCGATTCGCAGCGTTTATATGCGTATATATAGAAACAACACAAAAAAGTAAAAGAAAACCAAAAACCCAAAAACCAAAAACCCGCTAAAGAGTGTTCCAAAGTTTTCGTGCTACGTTCCGGGCTTATATAAGCGGCTGTTGTACTGAAATGAAAGGATCCCACAGCCAGCACACGCACCAACAAAAAAAAAGAGAAAATCCTTATACATATACATCTAGCCACGAGTGTGCGTGCGTTCGTGTGTGTGCGTGTGTGTGTGTGTGTGCGCAGTGTCAACGCAGCAAATAAAACAAAAGTGAAAGTTAACACACAAAGAGCGAAGGCAGAAAGCCTGTGAAAAAAAGCGAAGAGGACAATCGAGGATTTAAATGAAACACGAAAAATGCTGAATTGAAAGTCTAGATTCCTTTGTGATACACACGTTCTCAGGGGTTATTAAAAGGCAAAAAGGAAGTGATTTGGGACTTCTTTGTTTTAGGATTGGTGTCTTTTATTTGAAACATGCTTCTTCGATTTCCACTTCTTGGATTTGGTGCTCTAACACCAATACCAATTGAGAGCGAACGCCAAGAGAGGGACACACACGCATAGGCTTACCACCAATACAGCGAAAGGGGCGACTTCTTTTGGTCCTGCGGCCTCTTTCACTTATTCCTCTTCTTACTCTTCTTCTTCTCCTTGTTTCTAGCCAACTTCTTCTTGTTGGCTAAAATACCAAAAAAAAAAAAAGAAGGGAAAAAAGTGGCATGCGGAGTGCTTGCCTGGCTGCCCTAAGTAACTACTCACGCACACACTCGCGTTCGCAGGACCAAAAAGAGAGAGAAAGAGCGCGCGTGTGTGTGTGTGTGTGTGGGTGGGTGAGAGAGCTACGGCTTACACCCACGAATTCGAGTCCTCGTGCTCCTTTAGTGGATCCCTGCGTTGGCTGTTTTTGTGTGTTTGCAGCGAAAGCCAACAAAAACAAGAGAGAAAGCTGAAAGCAGAAGCAGAGCAGCGAATTATATAAATTTCTTTGCACTGCCTCTGTGCGTGTGTGTGTGTTAGATATACGGGATTTCCACGACCGTTTTTTTCGGCTTTCTTCCTTTGTGCGGCGTTCGCGTTCGTTCGGTTTTACCGTTTACAAGCTTCGGCAAAACGAAGAGCTAGTGCCATCTCGCTCTGTGCGAAAAATATTTAAACTAAATTAACATTAAACTGGAAAAAAAAAGACACCAAAGCGCCTTGAAATGCCATTAATTTATAACTCTTTCTAGACAAATAAGTTCCCAAAACATGTTCTTAGCCATTAGCTTAATGATTTTGAGAGAGCGCAAATAGAGCGCATTGAGAAATCGAGAGCGTGAGCGCACAAAATATTTTCGAACATCACCCCCCTACTAATTTTTTTTTGACTGAAAAACACACATTAAAATCGGAAAAATGCTCCGAAAAGTGCCTAACCACAACTTCTTTATCTTTGTGCAGATTTCTTAATTAATTAATTATGTGAGCAACCCAAACCCCAACTAAAAAAAAAAAATTAAGAAAAAAAAACCAAATCAACGAAGCAAACGAATTTCAAAATGTCCAATTCCAATTCCAAGGTTATTGTGCACCACCAGCAAATACAACAATAATACAAATAATTAAATAATAATATTATGAGAGTAACAGAAAATTAAAGCGTTAAGCGGAGTGAGTTTTTTTCAATCCAAAAAATCGTGGCCTCCTAAAACCAAAAAAAAAGCTTACTTTTCGAATGCTGGCCAGTGATTAGCTGGCGAAAGGAACTGGGAATCTGGCCGGGATTCATGCCGCTGGATGTGGACGACGCAGGGCAGCAACTGAAGCTGGAGCGGCTCTGGCGGAGGGACAAGAGGGATCAGAGGGATCAGAGGGACAAGAGGGATCAGAAGGATCAGACGACGGGTCGAGAGAGAGCCGATCGCCGATCGCCAACTAAGAATACCGCTCCGCAGCCCACACTACTGATGATGATGGGGCCATGAGCCCATCATTACTCGCATTGAATTGGAGTCGCAAGCGCGTCTCAAGCGGGCCTGCACCATGCTAGCACCGCCGAACCCGAGGTCAATATGCGGCCAGGACCCGGGCTGGTCGTGATGGCGCTTGCGTTTATTTCGGGGGCTCGGCGTGGCAGCAGCAGCAGCATCAGCTCAGCAACAGCAACACCAACAGCAACAGCGGCAACACCTGCGGCAGCAGCAATATCTGCGGCAGCAACATCCGCAGCAGGAGCAACCACATCGGACGGCGGTGGAAGCAGGGGGGGCAGAGGCAGAGGCGGTGGAGTTGCAACCACGTTACCGTCCACTGGCGAATCGTCATCGTCGTCATTCGTTCGCAGCTCTGGCTCGTACCTGCTGCCCATCTTCCTGCCCCACCATTTCGAGTTTGCGCTCCACTTTCAGCACCCCCAACTGCCGCCGCGGGAGTACAGCCAGTACCAGCAGGCGCACTCCGAGTCCTGGATATCCTCGAGGATTGCGGACAGGAGGCAGCAGAGGCGGAGGCGTCGCGAGAGCAGCAGCAGCAGCAGGGACATAGCAGGTAGGGCAGGCGGAACGGCAGCGGGAGTGGGTGCGGCAAAAGGAGGTCCTGCAGCAGCGGGATTAGGAGTCACAGAGTTCGGCGACCAGCAGGAAGCGGATCCGGAGGCGGAGCAAGATCGCGGCCTGACCGTGCAGTTCCCCTCGTCGCAGGCCTACGACGAGGACCAGGACATCTTCGCCCTGGTGGCCGAGGACGATCTGCTGTCCGAGGAGTCCTTCGATCGCCTGATCAAGCTCAACGAAGACGCCGACGAGGAGGACTACAATCTGCAGCGGCAACAGCAACCCGAAGCGGAAACGGAAATAGACACAGAGCCAGAGCCACAGAGCGAGACAGAGACAGAGACAGAGAGGGAAGCCGAAACGGAAACGGAAACTGAAACCGAACAGCAGCAGCAGGACGAGAGCCGACTGATTGATGAGGGTGTCCTGCAGCACAACGACAACGGCAACAGAAACAGCAACGGCCACTCGAAGGAGTTCGCCAACAGCTACGATAATAACAATAACAAACGAGAGGCCAGCGGCCACATCCTTGATGCCCAGACGGCCCAGCTGATTGGCCACAAGGATAACAGCCTGTCCGCCGTGGTCACCACCGAGTCGGCAGGAGCCAGCAACAGCAAAAGCAACAGCAAAAGCAACAGCAAAAGCAACAGCAAAAGCAACAGCAAAAGCAACAGCGACAGCGGCACCACCACCACATCCTTGCCAGCACCCGTGGATCTGAAGAAGTCCATACTCGGCACTGCGACTTCGTTAACACGCCTTAATCCTTGGATATCAGCCTGTGATCTGGCACAGCCGGGCACAGCAACCGACTTGCAGGTGAGTCTCACGGCTTCATCATAATTGTGGGGGATTTTCCAGAACTTATTTTCCAACCAACTACCAAGAACTTAGCAATTACTTTATTTGCTGGTTTAACAAATAAATTTTTACTTAAATTAGAAGGCTTAACTCTCAATTTTGCAATGAGAAAGGTTATTGCTCATTCTTGCAATGAACACATGCAATACTAATACTTTAATAATATCGACAAATGCAATTATTGTTATTCGGTAAATTCTTTTTTTAAGAAGTTAACCAACTATAATATTTTTTTGATTAACAAATTAATTATTACTAAGAATCAGTATTTATCCATTTTCCACTAAGAAAGCTTATTTTTCAGCATTGCTTACAAATAAGCAGATGCCATGCCCTTTAAAAAACACTGATTTGTATAAATTGAACAACACATTATAAAGACATTCATGGAAAAAGTAATTCAAATTAATAAAGGAAATAGAATAGAGTACGAATTTAGCTATCTACCTAAAGTGTATTTAAAACATGGCCAGATACTCGGAACAAGCTGGCCAAATTTACTGGGAACTTTTTAATACTTTTATAATGTCGACAAGTAAAATTATTGTTCGTTCAGAAAAATGTTTTTTTAAAGAGAATTGCAAAGGTTTTTTAGCCAGAAATCTTCATCTTGGTCAAGAGCACAGTATTGCATTTAAATGGATATTTTTTCTACTCTGCAAGAAACTGTCAAGCAATCGACAACAAAGCTCGGCTTAAGTGCACACCGATGCAAATACGAGGAACACGCACAAAGGACCACTCAAATGCATATACAAATTGTGTGCATTTCAAGGGGATCTCAGTGGGACAGGCAAAGGTCCCTGGTCATTGCGACTCAGGAATATTGAAAGCCGCTGTCAATTGTTGGCCATCTTGATGGCTTTTCCAATTCCCAGAAAGAAAGTGCTGCCTAAACGATTTTTGTCATCCAGAATCCAATACTTTTAAAGTCAATTAAAGTTTGGTAAACGGCTACTTTAAGTTTTTCTGCAAGGAAAACCCTGCCAACAAGGCCTTTTGCACATTATTATTGTCGCTATCGAGGCAGCTACTTTGGCGTTGTTGGCTTGCCACTCCAAACTGCCAAAGGAAAAAGTGATTTTTTTCCTCGCCGCTATATAGTGTTCGTTGTGACAATTGTGCGCCACATCTTTGGCCACTTGAAGTGCCACGACAGCTTCATCATGGCCGGGGAATCATCATCATCGTCTTCGCCGGAATCGAAATCATCAGCGGTAGTGCTGGCAACTGGGAAAACGTGCTGCAAATCAACGAAAATGCCTTGGTAATTGTGCCACAAAGTGGGCGGGTGGGTAGAAGTTAGAGGGGCACAGGCAAACACTTTCAAATTGATTTCTATTCTACTTTTTTTTTCGGCTGCCTCGTTTTTGGTAGGCTGCCAAAAAAAACCCGATCCCCACGTACTCTGCACTAAATTGGCTCTGCCAAGTGTAATTGAGATCTTAATATTTATTAATGCATTCCCGCCCTAATGCAAATTTAATTGAATCGAATAGTTTCTCGCCTTTTAGCCTTTTGGTTTTACCAAAACCACAACTAAGTTGGTTCTTCGACTGACAGACAATTAGCTGGAATCCAATTTCGAATGGCAATTGCTTAAGCCGGTGCCACACTATTGATTTTTCAATTATTGTCGGGTAAAAATACCTCCTACCCAATGTATTTCGTTTCGATTGTCTATCATTCAGCCAACTGGCAATTAAGTAATTAAATCAATCAAGCCGTTTCGAGGACATGGCTAAGAAGATAAATAAGATGGTTGTTTAACTGCTCACCTGGTCAATTTGTAACTTATTGATTATTGAGTTTAATTGGGAATTTCTTTGAATATGTAGGTTACCTTAAAAAGTAACTCGCCTTATCTCTGTCTATTTTAAATGCAACAAGATAATTCATTACGTTTATTTCGTTTCAATGATAGTTTATATATATTTTATATATACTACTATGTAGTGTAGGTAAAGGTTTTGTTTTGCCAGGTTCTTTGGAACAATAGCCGATATATTATATCACAAATGTTTATGCTAAAATTTAGTGACTAGACTAGGAAAACAAGGAAAATAAATATTTTAAAATTAATTTTATTATTTTTTTTTTTATTTTACAATTAATATTTTTTTAAAGTACTTTAATTGCATTAATTGTATATAGATCAGTTTTGATTCCACCTTATGATTTTGCTGTGTTTTTTCCTGGTAAAGTAACTTATCAAGTGGCGTTTTCTTAAGCTTAAGAAAAAGGAAGAATTTTTAAGGCAATCAAAAATGTACATTAATTTGCATATAAATCGTATGTATCTTTCTTAAAAAGTGTCACATTTTCAGAACTTTTGGTAGATGGAAGACTTACCTGGCATAATTGCCTTTCTCGGTTTCGCTTGTATCCTTTGGCCAAGGACTTAAAGCCGCTTAGGAAAGGCCGAAAATGCCGTGTTCAAATTGCAGCACAAAGACCTGTCCGAACTTTCAATTAAGCCGTGTCCCAAAAAGAACGACACGCCTGCATTGAAGCTGCAAATTAGCCAACAGTTCTTCAGTCGCCGGATTGGCAGTTGGCAATGGACTAAGCTCTGCCTTTTGGCCCCATTTTCCCTGCCATTCTGCCATTCTGCCATTCTCTTTTGGTGACAGTTTTTGAGTTTTTTTTGCGTTTTTGCGAACGCGAGTGCTGAATTTATGATGGCGGCCTGTTGATGTGTTGATGGCCCAGTGGATTGGGATGCCAAGGCAGGTTGCAGTTAGGCTCTTGTCACTGTGTCAAGTGCAGAGCGTTCGGAACATCGAGCACTTGGATGTGTGGCCCTTGGGGCCCTGCAACGTGTGCCTTTCGAAACTCAATATCCTGGAGTTGTAAAAAGAAAGAATCGAGTTGCGTTGCTCTTTTTCAGGTGATTAAATCAGTCGTGTCCTAGGCTAGCAATCCTGGCTATTTGCTCTTCAGCTAGTTCTGTTTGTTACATGAGAGAAACAAAAAAAAAAAAACAAAACACAAACACTCCTCTCGAGCGTATAAACTTCATTGGATTCATTAAACTTTTGCCTGTAACTGTGCAAACTGCGAATTGAATTTGCTGTTGAAACCCCTCAAATTCAATTAAAAATCCTTTAGCTTTGTTTGGATTTAATTCAAAATTTTCACAGAGCTCTACGACCCCCAACGTGGCTGGCTCATGGTGGGTTTTAACTTTCGCAGAGCCGAGCGAATGTTTATTTGTGTCAAGGATGTGTACAAAATCAATTATTTTGTAAGCAGTTGCCGCCGTTGCTGCTGCAGTTGCTGCTGCTGCTGCTGTTGCTGCTGCTGTTGCTGATGTATTTTGTTATTGCTCCTTCTGGTTACATCATTCCCACTGTCGAGCCATCGAGCCATCGAGAAGTCGAGAAATCGAGCCATCGGAACCCAGCCAGACACAAATAACCGAAAACTGTCATAAATTTTCCGCCCGCAGGCAAATGATGCCAGTTCTGTGGAATACCGTCTGCCTGAATGCGAATCTGAATCCAGATGTCTATATGCATCAATTGTGGTAATTTGCCATTGGTGTTCGCCATCCTTGCCGCCTGAAGTTTAATTGCCGCCTGAAGTTTAATTCTCTTGATTTCTGCTCTTGGTTTCGCAATTTCAATCGAGTGAAAAGATTTCAATTGATTACAGGAACGACCATATGCTAATTATTTCGCCTAATGTTATCGCCGACATAAGCAATGTTGAAATTGGATATGCTGAAGACTTATTTTGCCAAAGAGCTAAGCTTTTAAATATTTATTTAGGCAAAAGCATTCAAATTGCATAAGGCTGATGAATAATCAATCAATTGAAAAATTCTTTTAATTAATTTAAAGGTTACTATGAAAGTTTGGGGATGTGGATTGAGAAATGACATCATTTAAATGAGTAATTAAAACAAGCATTTAAAACGGAGTGTCGTATATATTTGGTTTTAAATATTCGATCTTAAAATGTGGAATAGAAATACATCTTATCACATTTGAAATAACTTAAGCATCAAGTAATCTAAAATCATTTAAACTATAAATTGCTCCTTTTGATTCTGGAAATTAAATACTTTGTATTTTTGTAGCTTATCTTGCATCAATCAATCCAGTCTAAGCACTTAAACTTAATATACGGCAATTCAAATTGAACTGTTGACTTAATTTTGAGTAGGACTAAATCAAAATTAGGCAATTGACGAAGTCAAATAATTAATGCTAGCCTCTTTGTGGTGCGTTTCCAAAGTCTAAGCTCAAATGTCTTCACATTAGACGCCCCGAGACAGACAAAGTTTAATTAGTTGGCTGCAGATGAGCCAAGAAGCTTTGCCACCTTCGTGCTGGAATCGCATGAAACGCTAATTGCCAACAATTTGCATTTTGAGCTTGTCAAATGGGGCCAGAACTTTTACCAACTCCCAACTCGACCCGGAATCGCGTGCATTGATTGGGTCATTAAGGGCGGTTTGCAGGGCAGGTTAGATGGGTTTTGCCTCGTGATACTTGAATGCAATGTCCAGGCTAAATACACAAAACAATTACATTAACCCAGGGTGGGTGGTGGATGTGGAGGTGGATGGGGAGGTGGATGGGGATGTGGTTGTGGAAATGGGAGCCACATCCAGGGCATCCGGCTAATGCAATTATGGCCAGCGCCTGGACCCCGAGCACGTAGATTGCCATGGGACTGGGGAGCTCACTAAGTGGAGCACTGCTGCAGTTTTCCACACTACCATTCAACCCATTCAACCCATTCACCCATTTTCCACATTTTCCCCATACCCCGGTTTGGGTTTTTCATTTGTGCCGGCGCAGGGCGTAAATTATTCAATGAGCATTGTTTCAGCAAAAGTTGCAAAATGAATTTCTACTCAAGAATTTCATTACGAGTTCGAAAACAAGCAAATGCAGCTGGGGAAAAACAAAGTGAGAGCGGCTAACAATATCCAGGGTCCTTTTCCTTCGTTTGTTTTTCACTGCTTGTCCACAGCTGTCCACATGTTTACATCTCATTTCATTAAATTCCACAGCCACATTCAACGTATTGTTCTCATTAGAAGGGAAGGATAGGGCTCTGGCGCAATGCCGGTAAATGTTTGACAAATTAATGTTGATAAAATTGTGTGGCATAACGACAGGCGCCTCCTGATCCTGCGAGCGTGTGTGTGTTAGGCAAACCAATATGTGATGTGACAGACAGACAGGTGCGTCGCCTCTTTTTTGCCTTGCTTAGCAGCTGAACTCCTTCCAATCCCCTTTCCTTTTTTACTTTTTTCCTTTCTTTTTTTGTTGTTCTTGTAAGCTTTTCCTTTGGGCGCGGTTTTTCGACGAATTTTCGGGGGCATTTGTTTGCCCGTTAATGGGGTCTCGCGTGGCCATATAGATTGATATATGCATAAATAATGAGCGATAAATGCGGGCGCTGTTTAAATATGATTAAAATGATATGAACGCCCCCGCCAGCGAGCTCTTCAACTTGATGGATTGCATTTGTTAATGGCCGAGAAACATAATTCCAGCATTACTGCTAACATTAACATTAACCCCGGCTCCTAATCGTCACTTTTATTAAAATAAAACAAAATAATTGATTGGTAAATAAGTTGTAGGGTAAGATGTGCTTGCTACCTTTTTAATATTTAGTTGACAGTTGGAAAAGTCATATAAACTATATAAACATTCATTATTTGGTTAAAAATAAATTGCTTTTATTTTATTTTTAAAAAATGTTGCTACGGTTGTGATTTGTTTCACTGAATTTGTAATAAATCAGAAAATGTCATCATTTCAAAAATGCCCCATTCATTAAATTTTATTTATTACCCAGTTATTAAATTAGTTTTGGCTGCTGTGTATGCTTAGTTGAAAGATATATAGATATATATTAAATAAATCATAATATATTTTACCTTTGCCAATTAAAACATTTTCATTCATTGCTTGGCAACTTTTGAAAGCAAATAAGTTTTTGCTACTCCAATAAATACCTTTCTATGTCATAAACGTTTGAAACAACAGAGAATTTACAAAAAGGAATTTATGGAAAAATTAAAATTATTTATGAGCCAAATATGTTAGAAACTAGCAAATATTTGATGACTGAATGTGAGAAATATGGGAAGAGAAACACATTTGATTGCTTGCCAAATCAAATAAAAAAATGCCACAAATTCTCGGTAAAGCACTCTATAAAAATCTCCACCCTCTGTTTTAGATTTTGTTTCTGTTTTTGGTTTTGGCCACTTTAGTTGCGTGTCGAAATCATTTGTCTCATTGGAGTAGACCTCGGGGAGTCCTCACTGAATAATGCACGAACCGTAAGTGTCCAGCACTCTTGTTCCGTTCCCTGATTTTTTCTGCTTCCTTAGATATTTCTTTGCTACAAACCATTCCCGCTTTCTTTGCATCTGATTTCCGCCGAAGAGAAAATGCTCGGGTGCCCATTTTTGCCTGCCAATTGCACATCGAAAATTGTTGCATAATTGTGGAGCAGTCTGGTGCTGAGCTGCTGGATTACACTTGTTATGCAAAGCAATGCAGCTGGCAAATGCGTGCAGTTCGACAATGTGCAAAACAATGCCAAATGGCAGCGAGTGGGGGGCGGCAATCGGGCGGGAAACGGGGGGCGTGGCCGGGTCGGGTTCATGTTTATGATTTTGACAACAAAACGGCAGCGAGCACCACCACTCAAGGTGAAACGAAACGGGACGGGCCATGTGACAAACAATTTGCCTACACCTCACCTCCCATTTTAACAACCCGTCGACACCCACACCCCATCTTGCTAAAGCATGTCCCTTGCGGCTTTCAGCCACGTCAACGCGGCCATGTGTCTGTGCCAGTTTGTATCTGTGTGTGTGTGCATGTGGGTGTTAGCCATGGCTGGGTGTGTTGGTGTGTGTGTCGCCTGTCACTTTTTACGCTACCCACATCCACAGCCATAGAAAACCCCCAGCACTGACGAACTGCATAAATATCTAAGCGAAATTGTGGCAACAAACGAATATCTGATACCTCAATGGGGAATTCAAACAAGCGCTGGTAACGTGATACTACACACTATTAAAACACGTCGATTTGCCAAAAGAGATTGGTTATATAACCAACATAGCATTTGGAAAGCAATAGGACTCGGATATCTAGCAAGATGAGTGAGTGAACGAAATTAATTAAACACAGAGATCCTTAAGGACGTAAAACTATGGATCAATAGCAAAATGCCTAGTTGGATTATCTTATCTATGCAGGTTACCTAAAATTTATCTAAAAGCTTTAATGTTTATCAAAACCTAAGAGATTGAGTTGACTAATTGCTTACAAATTTATTTTGAAAAGTATTTGGGTTGGAAATATTTACAAGTATTAGATCAAAAAGCTTATAAGTTTAGTAAATCTCCATCCCAGTTAAAAATCTTTGGCAGACATTATTGTTTTAACATTTTTATAACAAAAAAGAAAATTAAACAATTGAATGTGCATCAAAATGCATTTTTTTTAGCCCTTTTCTTAATTTTAAGGACTTTGGTAAGAAATGGTTAAATATTTGATTATTTGTACAACAAACCATGATTCGATTCAAAAAAACATATGTTCAAAATCAAGTAATGGCTTGAATTGTTGTTTTAAACTTGGCCCAGACGCCTGAACTCTATTGCCAAGCAATTTGCATCAAAATTCCCGGAAATTGTACATTTGAGAAGTCAGCTTGAAGAGTCGCATTATCCTTTTCCTTGGCAGGGTATCGCTCACCCACACATTTGAATGCATGCATTTGAAAATTTGAGTGCTGCTTGCGACATGTTCTTGGGCTGTTGTTGTCGTTTCCATTGCCGCTGCATTCTTTTTTCCGCCTGCATTGTTGACAGGCGTTAAAATTTGACATACACACATGCATACTCGTGTCCCTATCAGCACGACTCTCTCTGTGTGTGTGTGTGTGTGTGTGTAAATGTGTGTGTGAGCTAGGACATTGTTTGAATTGCCCGTCGAGGTTAAGCTGTAACATTTAAAGTGTTGTCGGTTCCGTTTGCCGTTTGCCATTGTACATAGTTGTTGCTGCTGCTGCTGCAGTTGCATGTTGCTGCTGTAGATGTTGCCGCTGTAGATGTTGCTGGTGTTTAGCTCAAGTGCACTCTGCGTTTTTCCCTTTTCTGGGCTCACAAGTTGACATTCCTGCTGCCGAGAAGGCAGCTCTGATGGATTTCAATTGCCCCCGGCAAAAAGCACTCGGCAAATGTTTTGAATAATATTTCGCTTGCCCAACTAATCAAGGCATTAATATCCCCAGGGCTCGGGGCATTTAGGGGTTAACCGTCCGCCCTTAATGCCATGTCACATGTCCATCAGAGATTGTCGCCGGGCCAGCGCTGTCATAGGTCAAGAAGGGCCAGAAGCTCCTCCTTGGACCTCAAAGGACCTCCCTTCCCCTTCCTTCGTCCTCCTGCAACCGACATCATTGTATGTGTGTGTGTGTGTGAGGGTCCACTTCCATTGTCTAAGCATTTAGGACCTCGGCTTATTAGACATTGTGGCCCCGCCCCGCTGAACCTCTGGCCACCTCTTGCTCACAGCCGTGCACAAAGGATCACAGCCACAAAGGACATCCCCGGCCATCCAACAGAGGGCATAAATGTGTAGTTGTAGGCGTGTGCCATTAGCCATAATGCATACTCCATTATGCCGGCATTGTTTGAGTTTTTGCGCCCCCCATTCTCCTTGCTGTGGGCGTGTGCAATGTCCTGGCGAACAGGGAGCGGGAACAAAAGGATCCACGGAAAAAAATGGTATATTATCTATAGATTTCAATTTAATCAAAAAGCTAATTGGTTTTAGAAATTATTAAAAAGACACTTCAAATTAGTAAGATATTTTAGATAATTTGAAATTATACATTTAAATATATCCCACAAGCTCAAATGATATCTTAAACCTACATATTGCTATTATAATGGCCTTTAATAGTATATTCAAGTGAATATAGAAGGCAATACTTTAGTAAAAGGTATCTGTACTTTTGGTTCTTTTGAACTATGGTTAACAATCGTGCTTTTGTATCAATATCTTCAAGTTATTCCCCGTATTATCAGATCTACTCAATATGCCAATGAATTATAATATTTTGAGTGGTGGGGTCGCTCTTGTAGATTGCTAGTGCGACAAAAGCCCAAAGTCCAAAGCCATCTGGCCGTCAGTCAGTTGCAGTTTCAGTTTCAGGTCCACAGTCAAAGTTAATGACAACTTGCACAAGAACACTTTGCCCAGCCGCAGAGACAGACAGCTGGCGATTGTCCTGCACACATGAATGTTTCAGCATCCTAGCCAGGAGTCCTTGGCCATTGCAATTCCTGTTGCAATTTCACTGCACCTTCCCCTTTACCCAACTGGTTATGAATATTTCATGTAGCCAGTCGAATGCATTCAATATGCCCTATATGTTAGACATTTATGGCCAATGGATTGTAACACTTTTGAGTTAGGAAATATTAAAGGATGCTGTTTGAAGGGCTTACAAAATTCATGGCAATAAGAGCTTTCGTTGCCTCGAAGTAGGCTTGAATGAATTATTAATTGATTTAAGTGAAATGAGGCTCATTATGAAGTTGGCAATCGAACTGAAACGGGAAAGTTTTCAAAGTTTGAAAGTAGTTGAGTTACGGGGCCTTTTCAGTACTTCCGCCCACGGGTAGGAACTGTAATTTCTTATTTTGCCTGCTGCGAATTGAAGAATTTATCTTTATTTTTTACCCCCCATACATATTCCCCCACCACGCCCCTATTTCTGCCGGCCCCCCTCCCCGCCCCAGCCGCATTGTTGTGCATTGGGCCGCAGCTGGTCTGCCATTAAATCAACAATGGCCGTCCGTACACGTGCTCGTCCTTCTCAACGGGTATGTGTGTATGGTGATGTGTATGTCCTGTGTGTGTGTCTTGCTGTATTAGTTTCCCTTTTGTATGATTTTTCATTTGAGTTAAGACCCTCTGCTCTGGCCACCAAACCCCACGGCCTGGGCATATTTGTGCGTATTGCAAGTGAAATTCTCTGCTGCTTATTGTTATTGCCCCGGGAACATGGAAAACGATTGAGCGCCAGGATGGGGCAAAATGGGTGGACTGAACTGGACTGGACTGGAGGAAAAAGGGCACACAGGACATTCAGAGCACCGAGCTCGGCGCACAGGACACGCAGCAATTGAGAGTTGTTGATTGTTGCATATTACTCACAGCCCGAAAGTTCAAAGGGTCATCGCAGCGGGCAAGTTGGTTCTGATTCTGCTTTTGCTTCTGACTCTGAATTTGTTCTCAGCTTGGCAACAAGCAAACAAAAAAAAAACAGAATTTCCGGTGCATACTCTAGGGAATAATGCCCGTATTGTTCAACCAACAAGAAGTCGGATTATTCGGACTTAAACTGATATTTAAAATTGTACTGAAAAGCTTAAAGCAACGAGAGTGTTTGACCTTTACAATTGAATAGTTTTCATTTATTTCATGAATCTTTTTAATTGTTGACATAACAATTAAAGGTTAAATTAGCATTCTTGACATTAACTATACATAATTTATATGTGGAATCTTTTATTTAATAATCCTTACACATTTCGATTTTGGTAGTTTTAAAAATATAGAATTATCATTTAAAATATAAAAATAGTTGGGTATACATACTGTATACTGCTCAGGCTGGAATGTAAATTAGCTAATATTATTTTAATTACAATATAATTTAATAAAACACATGATCATCATTAAATAAACCATTTATTATTTTTTCTTTCTACCAACATTTATAATCCATTTGAAAACGAAGGGAAATTGGAGTAGAATGTCTATAGACCGACGCGGGAATCAGTTTAAATTGAAAAATCTCAAGCACTTTGGCTCGAGGCCATAAGCATCTCTTACGAACGTGCAATATGAGGTGGAAGCCAACAATCGGGATAAAATAATTCTTCCTGCCAGGCTCGTAAATATTCATGATATAACCGGAAAACGATTAAATCGCTAAAGGTTAAAGCTCCTGTTGCAGCACCAACTTCAGTGAGGTCCTTCTGCTGCAGCTACGAGTACTCCAATATTGATAGTAAATGCCGTAAAGTGTTCTACGGAAATTCTGCAGCCACGCGTACTCGTTTTCCACGCCCCCTCCTCCCACTTTTCCGCCCCTCGCTGTGTTTTTTTTTTGCTGTTGTTGTATCCGCTGCCTTGAGTTTTATGCAAGCATGTGGAAAATTCCAACGAAGTGCGGTCATTTTAATAACAAAAAACATCAGCTCTTTATGCACTCAATGCTCCTGTTTTTTTTTCGTTGTTCGCTGCTTTGGCTTCTATTTACTTGTTATTTTTTTTTTGTTTTTGCATTTTATGACTTTCGCTGTTGTTGTTAGCCGAGCGAAACTTTTCCAATATACCAGTATGCTCTTTGTTTTTCCTGCTGCAGATGGCTGTTGCTCCCCATTGGGTTGGTTTTCCCCAGTGTGTGTGTGTGTGTATATGTGTGGGGGTGGGGTGTAATTGTGTGTGGCTATTACAGTCGGTTGGTTTAATTTTTAAATCACACAAGACAGTTAATTAATGAAGGGAACAGCAGTGTTAGGGCTTGGAAATATTTCAATAAATATAAATGAAATTGCAAAGATTACTTTGCTTCCACATTTCTGAATAAGAAGCATCAAGTTTGCCGTGTTCAAGCATTTATGGGAAACCTTTACAATTGAAGAACATACATTTCAGTTTTTTTTTTTGTAATTTTTATAGTTTTCCTGGGAATTATCGCTTTCTTCACCATTCCCCTCCGTTGGTAAACCGATTCTATCCTCTAAGCACTTTCACACTTAAAGATTAAATGCCATATAAAATCTAGACTGAAAATCTCTGGAAAACAGTAGTCGTCAATTGTCAGTCTTAAATCAGGATTGTCCCTTAAAAAAGACATTCTATTCTTGATCTTAAAGTTTCATTACCCTGGAGGTACTATCTGCTTTATTTCCTGCTTTTATGTGGCACCTTGTAAGTGACCAACTTTAATTGAGCTGAAGTTATATAGTTATATCTCTGGGTTCCACCTTAAAGAGAATTCTGATGAAGATAATTTTAAGTTCCTTTTTTAAGACAAAACCATTTTTTTTCTTTGATTGCTTGTGTTTAAGACTTTAAACTTTAACAGGCTTAGTACTTTTTAATGAACTAGGAAATTAAATATTTCGTTTCTAAATGATTTATATAACATAACATAATTCCTTATTAAAATAGCAATTTAGAAAGGAAAATCCTTAAACATATATTGTTTAAAAGATAGTAGATTTTGTATTTCTCAAGGACTTGGCACTGGAGAATTACATAAAAGCGTTTAAGGTTTTTGGTGACTTATCGATCCAAATTAACTTCCCAAATAAACATGGACACTAATTTCCCGTTGCTATCGCTCTTCACATTGCAGGGTCAGTGCTCGGCTGGTACACTGCCCATGGCCTGGGTCGATGAGGGACCCGGGCCCCCAATCTGCCCCCGATCCTGCGCCGAACAGCAGCAACAGAGGCCGGCGGCCTCCAAGGCGAAGCGGAGCGCCACCAGTAACAATAAAGTCAAGTATTTCGTAAACTATAAGACAGCCCAGATGCGTTTGCGTCGCGGTGGGGAGTACGCGATGGACGCCACAGAGAGCCATGCCCCGGCGGCCAGCGAGCGGCCAATGAGCACCACCGACGACCAGGAGGATTTGGATGGGTCCTCGTTCTCCACCAGCACCACCACCATTCCCATTACCACAGAGGAGGAGGAGCTGGTGCGGGAACCGCAGCCGACGCTTGCTTATAGCCATCTGCATGCCCAGGAGCCGATCCTGATCCAACAGCAGGATGAGCAGGATGAGCAGGAGGAGCAACAACAGTGCCTTGAATATCTGGGCGATTCCGCCGAGTCGAGTCCGCAGCATTTGTGTGGCCTCCAATCACCTGGTCACCTGCTGGAGCGGCTGAGGGTCCTGCGGCTGCGCAACTGCTGCGAGAGGAGCGTCTTCAGCGCCCTGCACACGCTGGCCTTGAACGCCAGCCTATCGGATCGCAGCGAGTGCGTCCGCGTGCTCAGCGATCTGCTGGACGTGGACGGACTGGCCAACAGGATCACCTGCGAGCTGGCCGAGATTCTGTTCCGTTTCGACTGCCGGCAGGTCTACTCGCTGATCAATCAGTGCGACGACTGTAAGGTGAGTTGGCTACTTTGATTTCCTTGCAAGAAGCAAAGACCTTTACTTTCCCTTAAGCTCCCTGACCCTTAACCCATCTAATCCCCTATCTGGCCATCCCCTACCCCCCCACAGTCCACGCCCCTTTAACCCAATTAAGCCCCAACCCCATTCGCTTTCCACTTTGGCCCAGGCCAAAACTCTTCCGCACCGCGTGACATTTTTAGCTGCTCATTAATTATTAAAGTTGAGCTGCGAAAAAAGGGAAAAACTGAAAACAAAACCAAAACCAAAACCAACGGCCCTAAAAAAGCAATTTTGCACTAAGAGAAAATTTGAGAAGTGAAAATTTAAAAGTTTTTAACTTATTATTAACAGATATTCAGAGTTCTAGGTGAAAAAAGCAAGACATTAGATCACAAAAAGTAGTTCAATAAATTAAATAAATAAATAAAGTCCTTTAATAGTTTTTTTTATACCATTGCTATTTTCTTCGTAAGAAATATTTAAATGTGTTATTTTTTGTTAATTTTTCTACAGTGCTCGACCAGAGGACCCAAGTTAAGCTTTTAAGGTCTACAACTTTATCTATTTATCAGGCGCTCTTCGAGCTGATATTCTCCCAGTGAACAGGTCCTGTGTAGCAAAGCAGATGTCAAAAACAGTAAGCTTTAATCCGCCAAGAACAAATGCCTGTTTGCATTTAAAAATTCCCTTTGCCCTGCCCCTGCCATTGGCCATTCTCTCAGTGCAGAGCTCATTGAGGGCTCATGCCGCCTTTGGCCCAAACCCAAAGACCAGGACTCTTGTCCAAGGATTCATATTTCAGTCGCGTAATTATGGACCAGTCGGGGAAGGAGTTCGCGCTGCGTTGCGGTTAATTTGTGGCACTTAAGCTCGTCGGCTGCAGTTGCTCTGCCGCGTTCGCTACATAACAACACCAGATTTCGGTTGCATATTTGATGTCTGTTCCATATAATTGGTAATTATTCGTCGAGTGGCGGCCAGAGGTTTCTTTCCTTAACCTGAAAACCTGAAATGGCTGAAGGGGCGAACGGAGGAGCTGGCTGAAACAATGACTACGCTAATGAGGGTCTCTGTGGGTAAAGGAAAAACCTTTTGAATACTGCAAAATCTCTGCGAGGCAGTACAAAAAAAAAAAAAGAAAAAAAACTGAAATGTGAATTGCGCTGATTAACAAAACTTGAGGCAAATGCTAAGCAGACGGCAACAAAACAACAACAACAACACCAACAACAACTCGGGCCAAAAATACACAAGATGTGAGTGGGTGGCTCGAGGTGGGTGTGGGTTGCAGGTGCTAGGGGCAGACATATGTACACACACAAATTTAAATTTAAATTACGCATACGCCTGGTGGCACACATTTAATGCGCTGTGCAGCCGCAGAGGCAACAACAACAAGGGCTTTAAACTAACCGAAGGATAGGGATTGCAGGGGGCGAGGAGGGGGTGTGTGGAGAAAGGGGGGCTGGAGAAAGGGCAAAAAGAGAATCACCAGCAGAGAATCACCAGCAGCAGCCTTAACATAATTCTAGTTCGAAAATCACCTCTCTCTCTCTCTCTCTCAATCTCTCTCTCTCTCTGGAAATCAGTTAGCAGAGAGTGCTAGTGAGAGATTTCCAGGACCTCTATTTCTCTCTCTTGCGGTGTCAGCAGGACGCACTCTCTCTCTCTCTCTCAATCTCTCTCAGCTTCCCTGGCTTTGGGGATTCTGCAAACTTTTTCGCAGTTTATATAAGTTTCAACAGGCCAATGTTTAGTTAAAAAATTCCATAAAAATAAAAATACATATTCAAGTTGCTATGCAACTCCTCGGAGGAATCCTGTAAGCTTGCACAAACATTTAGTTTTATAATATTTTCAGGAGCCAAACTTTAATTTGCTTTAGCTTGCCAAATGGCCCGACAGCAGGCAATGGGATTTCCAACGGCAGCATTTGAATTTTCAACTGCGCGCGCTTCTCTGGCCCTCTTTCTCTCTGGTCGGCCATTCAGCAGAAGGTTCCTTGGCTTTTCCAAAGTGCCAGCCTCGTCCACACGGCCAGATTCCAGTACAAAACACGTTTTTGCACATGGCCCGAGACCAGAGTTTGGACTTAACCCCGCCAGTATCGGTAACACTGGGCTGTGATATCACTCATGCATGTCCAGTTAACCGATTTAAATACTCGCTCCGACTCCACTGGCAATTGCATGTGGCATCATATCATATTTATTTATGATTACCCACCTTTCTCGACCGCAAGTTCGTCTAATTAGTCGCAAAAGGCTTGACATTGTGGCCGACCGCAAAGGGAAAACTCATTGGCCGGAACGGAAGCTTCAAGGCAACATTTTATGTCCTTATTTGCGGTTTGGAAAACAGTTCTGGGTGCAGCACGGACCCAAAAAGACGTTGATGGTCCCATCGTTGCGGCATTTCGATTATTTTGGTCATATTTGTGGACACTCTAATCGTTTTTCAGGGCCGCATAATGAGAGGACAATATGATTTTGATGATGGGGCCAAATTCTCAAGAGCCTGACTCTAAATCATCACTATTTATTTCTTTGCTGATTTCGATAGCTATTTGTTAATTATTTTTTGCTTTTAATTCCTTTTTTTTGTGATTATTTTAGTTAAATTTCCAAAAATAAGAACATATATATGAAATATTTATGTTAAAGACTAAAAGTTTTTTTTTTGTAATTGCCATATTTACTTACATGAATTTGCATGCACAGAATAAACTAAAACTGCTGATAAATCGAAAAGCGGTTGTCCCAGAAAAAGACAAATAAATCTTTGCCAATTTGCTTAAAACTCAATTAAGGCTGCCACAAATCACAAATAGATGAGCATGCCATGAACACATGCATATTTATGAGATAGCTTTAGTATGCACAAAGCGACAATAAATCGTTGACCTCTAGAGTCAGCAAAATGAAAACTTAAACTTCACCTGAGCACAAAAGCGTCAAAGTTTAAGCTATGCAAAACAACTTGCACTTGGCTAATTCTGATCAATTTAATCAATTGCTTCAATCACCCTTTGTTTAGTTTATATTATTTAGGTATTTACATTCTCCGAATTGGCTTGCTTGCACATGCGAAAACATTTATCAGCATTTGCTGTCGACACACACACATAGTTTGCTGCTGTTTGGACATAATCTATTTTCATCGGAGATTTCGATTTGATGTGGTGGATTTTCCTTATTTTGTGTCTTTTCCCCCTCTGGTTTTTTTGTTTCATATACTTTGTGGCAGTGGGTATAAATTTGCATTTTACATATAGACACACATCGCATAACCTTACGTCATCGAAGGAGCGTCGATGGAAGCTTATGGCTGGGTGCTATTTATTGGGAACGGAATGGAAGGAGAAGCCGTTTCTCGACGAAAGAAAATTGTCAAAAGCGGAAGTAGCGTAATTTCATAAATGATTGATTACAAACACTTTACACGCATTCTCACTTATGTACGCCAATCACACTCACAAACGCATACAGTCGCCCACACACATGTGAGGTATATCCTTGCGAAGGATAACGCTTTCTCTTTTCCCACATATTTGCTTAGGTGTTTGGGCCATAAACGATTTGTTGCTGTTGTCGCCTGGCGACAGCTGACAACACTGAGCTGTATTACACTATAGCCGCGTTTTGTTGGGTCCGCTTTGCACTTCTTTATCCCCGCATCCTGCGGATCCTTCATGTTCCTTTCACCCACACCCCCACCCCCTTTGCGGCCGGACACATGTGTGCGACGACAGCGAGCAGAAAAACTTTCTGTGTTCCAATAATCTTTTCCACTTCCACTACCATTTTGCCCCGTGCCCCCAGCATTTGTTTCCACCTTTTTTTTTTGCATTGGCATTTGGCTTGGCTTGGCTTCCTCGTCCTGTTTTGCCTCCTTCGCAGCTTGCCACTTTGTGCAATCTAGCAATTTATCGAGTTCTGCGTGGGCGCCGCATCTTACAGATTATAATCCCGCCCGGGGTGGTGCTAGTGCTAGTGGTGGAAGTGGAAGCAGCTGGCCCAAGACTCCAGATTGATAGATTTCACTTTGCGGTGCACGGTGGATTAAGGAAAAAGTTGATTTAGCGGCGAGATTTCTGAACGCGATGGGATTCTACGGCTGTATTCTATAAATAATCCTGGCAGGACTAAGCGAGAAAGTCGCGTAAATTTCGTTGATTTTGAATTTGGCACTCCATAATCATATCTAGTGAAGAATACCAATGATTTTATATTCAACGTTTGGGTTTTTAATTGAAAAACTTAAACGGAAAAGTTGCTTCTGTTAAACTAATCTTAAATCTAATTTTTTATAAAACTTACTTACCAACAATATTATTTTGTAAGGAAAGCAAAACTGATTCATTGAATTATTTTATAATTAATTGTTCTTGAAAGATTATTAAGGGATAGCTAAGAATGATATATAATAAACAGAAGAAGCGAAAGATGGTCTTAAAAATGTCTACAATCGATATCAAAAATGTATGCTTTTATCCGCTAACCCAGCAATAAGCATTTGGGTCACAATCCTCCCTCTGCACTAACCCCCTTGGAAAACTTTCTCCCCTGATTAGCTCCAAAAAAAACCCCTCGGATGAAAAGCGTAGCAACTTTCGCTTTTAGCCCTCAGAAATATTGCGTATACGCCATGTAGGCTGAGTTGTGGGTAAAAGTTTCGGTTAAAGGCCCTCTACGCCAAATGAATGGCGCAATGCAGCGGAAAATTGGCCAATTTGAGCATAAAGAAGAAGAAGAAGTAGAAGGAGCGCTAATGTGACCAAATGGAGAAGTAGTGGAGAAGTGGATGAGGCGAAGGATTCGCATTGAGCAGCAGCAAACGATTAATCAATAAAACGAAGCCTGATGAGCAGGACACAGACAAGGACCGCAGGACAGACAAAAGGGTAGCAAGGGCAGCAGCTGCTCCTTGGGGTCCTTCCCCGCTTCCCTTTCCCCTCGCAGATCCCCTCTAGCTTCGGGTGAGCTGGGGGCTCCCACGTTGACTGACAAGTCTTTGTGCAAACAGACGCACAATCCCACTGACAAACACACACTCGCAAATAGGGACAACTCACACACACACTCACACACAGACCAGCTCGTTGCTGACACAATATGAAAAATGTTTTTTTTTACCCCCCCTTTCCAGGGGATGTGGCTTCTGGGTGGGAGAGGGGAAAGAAGGGGAGGGGGGCGCAGGGCATGTTCGTAATCCACAATCGACAAAGATAAATCGCTTTTAGTGTGCTTCAAAGCATTTATTTAAATTTGCGCTCGCTCTCTGTCTCTCTCCCTGTCTCGCCACCACTGTCTGTCACCTCGCCCTTTCTAGTCAGCTGCACTGGGAAAAAATATAAGTAAATATAAAGGAAGGGCAATCTGGTCACACCCTTCTTGGGACTCACAGAAATACCTTTTAACTAGTTGTTAGTCAAAAGTCATAATCTTGTGCATTTTGTGTGTTGTGAAGTTGAGTTTCCAATTGCTAACAGTTTTTTAAAGAAAATTTATATACATTTATTAAGAATATTAATAAACGTCCGCATTTATTTGATTTTAAAAGGTATAATTTAATGATAAATCAAAAGAAATCTTTAATCCATTTTCTTCTTAAACATTTATTTAGCAAAAGCAACAAAACAACATTTATTTAGCAAAAATAATACTACAAAGTCTACTGTATATAATACCAAAAGTTTACGCAAATAAGTGGCTTCTGAAGTATATAATCGCAAAGTTTTTCAATCAGAAAATTTGTAGCTTATTGCACTTAATGCTCTCAGTGATTTCAAGCCATATAGTTTTGTTCTTCAATGCCATTTTTGTTGCTCGGTGCAGCTGGTAAAAGCTGAAAATTGAACCCGAAAAACGAGACTAAAGCTGAGGCCAACAAAGGCCAATGAATTATTTGCGGTTGACGCTGTCCGCTGACGTCATAGATAGGCGTCTACGACAACTTAAGCTACCCTGCAATACACTCCACTCATCGCCCACTCGCATGACTCAGGACGCAGGACTCAGGACACCCCACTCCTTCGACGACTGGTAGCAGGCATTAGCGTCATTCATACTTTGCGACTAGCTTCTTCTTGGCGCTCAGCATGTGAGCCGCCTCCCAAAATTATGCCACACCCACTATGGCACCCATGAGGTGCGTGTGTGTGTGTGTGTGTGTGTGTGCGGGTGTGTCTGCCTTGGCGAGAGTGTTTAACTGCCTGTAATGAGCTGCCAATGACTCAGCCTCGGTCGACGCTTAATGAGCAAATTAGTCGGCTCGGAATTGTTTTGTGCTCGAATCTATCTATCCCAAATGGATATCTGTGCAGAATATTATTTTAGCCAACAAATAACCATGACGGGGTTCCTTATAATGCATAAGTCTTCCTATAAGTCCAATCTTAACAGATTAAAATATATTAACCTTTATACTCACTATAAAAATAAATATTCTCAGATGCATAGGTTATTAAAGGTTAATTTAAATTACAACTAATGCGGCAATCATATAATTGTTTTAAATGTTTTAAAATATAGAAATGTTCAATAAGTGATTTCAAAATATTCAATTCCTGAAAGTTTACATTTTGGTTTTAAGTAAGGTATCCTTGTTTAATTTTATTGATTTCAAATTTTTATGTTTTTAGCTAAAAATTAAATTGAATATAGAAAATTAAATTATTAAATTTACTGCCCACCATTTTTCACCGTACACCAAACAATACCCCTGATAAGTTTTAAGGCATTTAGAATTGATTGGTTGAGTTGGCAATTGGTTTCCCCGAAACGTTTCCACAAAGTGCTCATCGCAAGGCCAACATTCTGCCGATTATTTACATATGTGCGCTTTATTGGATCGGACATGGTTTGATGGGTAATTTCCGCGTCTTATTTTTAATTAAACTTTCAATTCATATTTGCCGTCAGTTAAGCGGCTTTCAAGGAATTGCGCATGCTGCATATCTGAAATATGGAACAAACCATACAGCATGACTGAATGTCTTTTTAGCCCATTGGCATGACTGCATTCTTCTCGGGCAAATGTTGCAGACGTGGCACGACAGCCACACCCACACCCACACCCGCTCACACTCCCACACCCATTTGGCGAAATCGACTTCGCCCAACACATTGAGCTCGGTTTGTGCATTATTTACTTGTGTGTGCCACTGGCATCCATTGTATTTGAATTGTCAAATCAGTGGCAGCCAACGAGAAGGGACGGTAGATGGGGGATGGGGGATGGGGGGGCTACACAATGGCCGACGAGGGGAAGTGCATAGACAAACAGGCGGAGCATCCTCCGGGTTTGTATCAGCGCCCTCAACGGCTGACTGACTCAACCGGACGGAAGCTGCAAAATAAACTAAGCATTGCATTTACGGCTAAATAAAGCGGGCTGAAAGAACAGCTACAATGAAAGGTTAGGGCACAGGCACACAATAAATATATCACATCGATGTCGATTGAATATTTCTTGTTTCCAGTTGGATCTATAATTTAATTAATAACATTTACGTTACCTACAATATCACTGAATATATATTAATGATAATGATAATAATAAAAAATCTAAAATTGTTGTTTAATTTTTATAAAATTCACTAACTAAATAGTTTCATATAAGAGCACACTTAAAATACCCTTTTAAACAAATTTTTAGTTTCAACTTAAAGCAAGTCTCTCCAATTTATATAAATAAAAGCTATTACGCCAACATAATGTTTAAATTAAACAGGTCCAAAAGGATATACCATTTTGTCTTAGTGTTTTCAGACAAATTGGTGGGAGTTTTCCCTGACTGCCCACAATATATAACCCAGTTTTCCCAATTAGCTTAACGCATTCTACCCAAAAAAAAATTCTATCTTCCGGGGACATCCCACCTAATTAAATACTAACTAATGTGTTTGTCCATACTCCAGTGGACAACTCAACTGGCTCGTTAAAAGGAGCACCAAATGCTAATTAGGAAGCCTTGTCAAATGGAAATCCCTCCGCAATGCCCCTCCAAATGCGTACATTATCTGTTTGAATATACTGGCAGTGAGTAGTGTGTGTTTGCTTTAATGTTTATGCATGTATGCAGCGCTGGGTACATAAATTCCAACACTTGTCGACCAACATATCCGTCATAAACATTTCACATCAGCCACAACGTAAATTTCACTTAAATATGCAAATTTCTTTTCGGCCCCGTAAAACACACACAGAAAAGGGGGCGAGAAATGAGAAAAGAGTGCCAGAGGTTGACATTTCAACTGTTTCGCGTTTGACACAAAATGATTCAAAAAGCGAGTGAGCTGGGACGGACTCAAAGAAAACACGTTAATTGAAAAATTTACCCACATTCCTGCTATGAAAATATATATATATGTATGTACAATATATTTATGCGAGAATGTATATTTACAATAGCAAATGTTGGTGGCCAGTTATGACAGGCAATTAAATTCCGACTAGGGCAGCATTTTGTTGCCCAATTAGCCGAGTCTGCCAGCGATTTATAAGCGCACTCCGCGTTGACAACAGACAACAAACAGTAGACAATTATGGAAAGGCGGCAAAACGAATGCGGACAGTACAGCAAAGCAGCTGAACAAATGTGCCAAAAAATGTTCATGATAATTTGGTGCGACACCCTTTTAAACACTCATCCGCCCCGTTGGCCGGCGACCTCAGCGCTCTCAGCCGCTGTTAAAGCGCCAACAGCTCTGGCATTTTGTTATGGGATTTTGCGGTTTTAAATTTTGTATTTGTCGGTTGCAGCACGTAGATGGCTGGCAAATGGGATGGGTGTTCTGATGGGTGTAGGTGTGGATATGGGGATGGGGATGGGTATACTACAGAGCTTTATGCGCTGCACTCTGTAGGTAACACGTGACCGTGTGGCAAACAAAACAAACGAAGCAATGAACCAGCCAACGAAAGGGAAACACAAACCAGTAACACAGAAAGAAAGTGCTGACGAAGGGGATGGGTTTTTCCAGATGGGTACATAATGGCCCTTGCAAGGCGTTTGTTCGCTGGTTGCAAGCTGCAAAAACCGCTCCGCAAGAAGGCGGACTACCCACACGCACACCCAACACCCATACCCACACTCACGCCCCACCGACACACTCGGCGAATGGATGGAAAATAAAAGTTTATCCTTGGACCAACAGCACAGGCATTACTTAAGCACAGGCGGGAGGGGAGGGGATGGGATGGGATGGGATGGAATGGGGCAGGACACGCTGTGTGTTCTGCTTATTGCCATAGCCAATGCGACAACACGTGCCGCAGCTCCATAGTTCCACAGCTCCATAGTTCCACAGTTGGTCAAGTGCGTTGGCGTGGGCGAGGAGCCACTGTGGCCAGGCCACTTTGAGCTGGTTAACAAAATAAGCAGACACACACACAGCATAGTTCAGCGGGTTTTCACTGCTCCATTGAAATGCACGCCGAACAAGATATCCAGCCAAGTTGCGTTTTAATACCACACTATATATCCGGCGAAACGGATATACCAATTTGGTGTCACTTTGCCCCTTTTTATTACTACATTTTTCAGAACACTTCGTTTGACTTTCAATGGAAAATGTTCCTGGTAAACTGTGTTTTAATACCATACCATGTTTATTACTCATTCAATTAAGATACATTTGATATTTATTCAATTTCTTTGAGCTTTAATTTCCTTTTATTTGTTTCAGTGAATGCAACTTTTAGCTTAACAAGCTTCTATGTTTCGGATAATCAATTAAATTAATTTTCCATCTTTTCAGTATAGTTTGGTAAAAGTTGATATTGATTAAGAATTATTTTATATTTATTCAATACTTCTTAAAAACTGTCTAAAAAATACTCGTTAATTATAAATAAACATTGTTTTATACAGCCAACATATGGTTACTTAACCAACGGAGTTTCCAGCAACACCCTCAACTCAAATAAATTCCCTTTGAATTGTTATTATTATTACTTGACATAATTGAAGTATTTACTCTGCAGAAACAATAACCAGGGACAATTCGAATTTGCATTTAATGGCTGTAGAAATCATGGTTGATTGTTATTTATGGAGTGAATTTTAATAAATGTGTTTTAAATTTTGCACATATAAAAATCTGTAGCACGCTTATGTAGGCGGCAATTCGCACACAAACCAAAACACACACCCGTACATTCACACACACACACGCATCGTTTCGTGAGCCATTATGCAAATTGGCAACAACATAGCAATGGAAATCGAAATCGGAATGGTTGCCGAACCAAAACGAGAGCCGAAAGAGTCGAAGAGCCAGCTGTAATGCCGGGCTCTTACTACTCATAAATTCACTGCAATGGTACAAATCAAATCATAACTTATTTGCATACATACGAGGAAATGCCTAGCTGCTTTGTGTGTGTGTGTGAAGGTCTTGTAGGCCAGCGTATACACAATGTTTGTGTGTGTGTGTGTGGGCCATATCAATTACATTACATAGTCCTACACAGGGCATTTGGTGTGCTGCGCAAATCTTTGCCAAATTCAGTCACGTTTCCATAACACACTGACCAGGACCTCGACCACAACAGCCAGTCAGCCAGTTGGTCAGTGGGCAAAGGACCCTCATGAAAGTGTATTAAATTCATGCTGAAGTTGAGGATTTTTCGCCCACACTAGCGGTGGAATGAGTGCGCTTAGAAAGCCATAAAATATTTATGTCTCAGCCAGTTTGCGAATGAATTTGAAGGCCAATGCAGGAGCATAAACTTTGATACACTCAAGCAAGCCAATCGAATTGTGAATTGACTTGGGGCGAGTGGTGGGGAATCGATAACACAAACAATATGCAAGGACAAACAAAGTTGTTCCCATTTCGCTGGTCATCGTAAAGAGGTTTCGTTCATTCAATAGTTTTTGTTTTTTCAATGACCATAATTGAGCTTTATTGACTAACGTAAATAACAAGGTTGACTTTATCGAAACGAAAATAATGAAAGCAATGACTAAACATGTTTGATGCTCCAACAATGCTGCTTTTAACCGAAAAAGGGCATACTAATAATAATTATTTTGTCAGATTCGAAACTGCTAATTTGAAGTAAATTTAAGACCTAAGCTGTTGTTCTTTTTTTCCTAAAATAATTTAAATTTTAAAAATAAGTTAAATGAAAACCCCTTTTTAACTGCTGCAATAAGAAAATATTTGACTTTTATTTATTTCATTTTGTTAAAATTGTTATCCTGGGATTCAAAATAAACTTGTTAAAAATAAACAAATAAGGTAGCTAGTCAGCCATGTCAAACCAATTCGTCATTATAAAAAAAAGTCGTATAATTTTCGCCATGTTGTTTGGGTTGTGCCCTGTGGCTTATTTATATATTTATTATATATATTTTTTATTACTCTTGCGCCTGGGCTATGTTTGCGTTATTTCTTTGGTTCAACGGCTTATGAAATTATGATAGTAAAACCCGACTACGGCAATGGCAATGGCAACGGCAATGGCAGCCATTTGAAAACTCGTAAATCAACCCACACGCAATGTCTGGTCCGTTTGGCAAATATAAAAAGAATTCTCTTGCCTTCATTCTTTTTCGAAAAAAAGACGAACAAAAATTCAATTATTCGCCATATGAAACGGTCATTGACTGACTGATGGTCAGTGGCAAAGGTTGCTCACTCCCTTTTCTTTGTTGTCGCCTTTCTATGGCCTCTGACCCCTTAACCCTTAGGTTAGCCATTAATGTTTACGACGGAGCGAGCAAAGTTACAAGTTATTTTTTCTGGATACGTCGACCATAAACGTTATTTCTATTGATATGGCTGGCTGTAAAACCGGCAAAACTCTGGCCCAGCGCACTGGGAATAAATATATATACATATATTAAATTAGAATTTCATGGCCTAATCTGAATTTCCAATTAAGCCCGGCACATCGGACTCATTATCGCATATTGGGTTGGCAAAAATTTTAAGCCACAATCCAGTATGCCCATTTCCATCCGGCCTGGGGAATCGGAAGTGAATCTGGGTGACAGGAAGTGCGAAGGACGCGGCGCAAAGGTCACACGTCGATGGGCAGGCAAAACTCCGGCTTATTTACTGCCCGCATGTGTGTCGCATCCCCATCCTTATCGTCATCTTCGTCCTTTTGCTGCAGGCTGCCTGCATGGCCCTGCTGATGTCGATGCCGATGCCGTTGCTGATGCTGATTGTGTCATGTCGGCGTAATGGCCGAAAAGGACGAACAGGACGAAAATCGGGATTTTGCGTGCGGAATGACTTTTGCGGCCCGCATTTAAATGAAGGCAAGCTTAAATGGATTGCTTTGCGCTGCCGGGGATGAGTTTAAATCCACTCCTTCAGCTCGGATTGATTTTTGCAGCTCCTCCGTGAGAAAGTTGTGCGCCATCTAGCTGCACAGGCTCCAATTATCTCTGCACCTGGGGACCCTCTAATTGAGTTCGCCGTTTGAGACTTTTTATTTGGGCGTCGGAATTCATTTAGTGCAGAGTGCAGGCGCACATACGACATGTACGATATGTACGTATACGTATACCAGATGGGACAGGTCGGGTTCAAGTTATCTGCCACGTGCCACACGGTTCGGCTGCATGGCTGGTTTCGCCGCGAAGAACACTACACGACGGTGTCCTATTAATGGGGAATACTTTTTTGTAATTAAATAATAATTTAGCAAGTGGGGGCCTGATGAAGGGAGATGTGACGACGATCCCGCCTACGCAGGCCGAAAGCCCTCAAAGTTACCACAGCAACAGCCATCCTTAGCTTTATCCATATATATGGTACAGAGAAAATAAAATAAGGAATATAGTTTCAATTTTAGTCTATAGACTAATATTCCTCTTCCAATAAAATTAAGGATAAATAAATAATAATAAATAAATAAATGTTGTACATGTTATAAATATATGTATAATACCATATTCTCGTTTATGTAAACCCTTTTCTTAGAAAAATCTTTCTATTTGGTAATCATATTAAGAAGAATTATTTATTATTATTTATCAAACATTAAGAAAAGGTTTACTTATTATTGTTTATGAATATTTATTTAATATAATTTGATAAAGGTTTTATCCAATAGTTTTTTCTTTTCTTACTGTACACATTCGTTGGTATATTTATTTGTATACGAGTATTTGTAGTTTAATGTCAGACACTCGCTGAGTTTATGGGGTCGTTGTCTTTCATGGCCGAAACAAAATGAGTATAGTTCTTGATGAACTGCTCACCAATGTTTTGGCTATATCAGATAATCCGGTCGAATTTAGTGCCGCTGATGATCGAACTAGTCTACCGACATAGACGAAAATAAGTAGTTTTATGAGCTTAAATTTTGCCTGGCATGTTAATTTTCGCTTTTTTTTTACTGGCCCCAAACACTATTGCCCGCAGTGACAGCGGTGGCAAACACAAACAATTAGCCTTGCCAACTGCAGCCGCAGGCCAACAGTGCGTATACGTGATTTATGAATGCGGTGCACGCTTTTGCGGTTATCACGGGTAGTAGGTAATATTAGAGGCAAGGCGCATTAAGGACGAAATGAAGGGAGTGCAGTGCGTTAATTCAATTAGTGTTGTGTTGTGTTTTGCAATCGGCCTTTGCCCAGCAGTGCTTTGTTCAATGCACATAAGCACGATATTCGATAATTGATTTAGACAATCAATGCACTGTGTTGCACTTTAACTTGGGGCAATTGCAATCAAGAATCTGGATATACATTGTGCATATTTTCTGCTCCTTTGCCTGCGCACCAAAGTCACCAGTATATGCAAATATAGATGAACAAAAACCCAATGACTTTGGATTCTCGCTCCGAACCTTGGAAATCAATGAAAACGTAAATTCCTCTGGCGTCCACGTCCTTGCAGGCAAAATGTAATGGCAATGCAGACACATTGATAGCCACAGAAATGTTGGCCAATAGCAAAAATTTCACCTGAATCAAATTTCTCTGCCAGCCTGCGAAGAGTTGTTTTGTTTGGTATTTGCCTTTGACCAACAGTTATGGGCAAAAAAAAAAAACGTTGGGCGGCAGGGCGGTAAATTCCAAAAAACTACTGCAATAGTTCTGACAGAATAGAAAATCACAACGAGAGCACACGCCAGCCAGCCAGCAACAAACAGAAACAGCAAAAATCAACAGCAGCATAGAATAAGCAAAAATATTTTCCCTACCTTCCAACAAATTGGCTGCCAAATGAAAAAGCTGTCGGAGGAGCAGAGGGAAAGGTGAATGGGCAGATGGATGGGTAGATGCAAAATTAATATGTGGAGTGTGCATTCTATGGCCGAGGCAACCATTCGAAGCTGAATTTTGGCAGAGTCGTCGGGAGGAATTTCCATAACTGTTTATATAAAAGCCGAGTATAAGTACGACGCTTTGTGTGCACTTTTATAGCAGAATGAAATGGATTTTTATAAAAGTATGCATAAAGAGGTCTGCTCATCGTTATTCAATTGTGTTTTTTCTTTACCGAAAGATTATCAGAATAAAATTTAATAACATAATAATAAAGCTGTTGAATGATATGGCTATTCTTTTTTGACATTCTGGATAAGTTCATGTAAACCTCAAAATAGTTATGTTTAAGTTCATGCTGATATTAATATACAAACATTTTAATATGAGTTTATAGTTGACAAAAAGAAGAGAATTGAAAGAGAAAATAATTCTTATAAATAATACAATAGTAATATTTTGATATGAATTTATATTTGACAAACAAAAAGAGAGTCGAACGAAATAGGATTTAAGAAATTATAGTTAACAAACAAGAAGAGAGACGAACAAGAATATAATACCTTTAATTTTATAAGATGAAAGACTAAGATTAAAACATTTTAGTTGACAAACAAGAAGAGAAACGAACGATAAAATAATTCTTCTAATTTTATAAAAAAGAGACCTCTCCTTGCATTTATATTGCTTTCATCAACAATTATACACATAATTAGCTAGGAAAATGAAACCGATACAGATTCCTTTAAATCACAGACAGTTTATCATCGCATATAAATAAGATATTATATATAGATGAGCTGGGAAAACCCCTAATTGAGCCGTAATTCAATAATTTCAATTAAACTCTCACAACACAAAGGCGAGATCCCATTTCGATCGAAATAATTTAAATGTGGCCCAGGGACCTGCATAATTGATGAGCCTTTTCAATTGCTTGTTTTGCAGGAAGCATATCGTCGCTGGGTCTGCAGTACACTAGTGCCATACTTTGCCGAGCCAAAGGACGTGTCGCCGAAGCAGAAGCCAAAGCCAAAGGACGATGGCCAGGGCGGCAAGAGCAAACGCTCGGCGCGAAGTGCAGCGATGGCGACGACGGACCACCGGCTGGACGGCATCAAGCATAAATCTCTGAAATTAATCAGCAATAACAATAAATCAAATAACGGCAATAACATGAACGAGCATCAGATTAATCAGAAGCATGACAAGAGCTCCAATGCGAACGCGAATGCGAATGCCAATGCGAAAGCCATTGCGAATGCGAACTCAAACTCAAACGCCAGCGCCAACAAGGACATTGACCGCAGCGTGGAGGAGGCGATTGGCAGGGACCTGGCTCAGACATTCTACGATGTTGTTGGCCTGTCTAAGCCCCGTCACGGAGGAGCGGAGCTACAGATCCAGGTCCTGCCAGATGACGACGACGAACCAGCACCCGATGCAGACTCCGAGGTCGAAACGGATACGGATACAGATGGGGATGGAGAGGGGGACAGCCAGAGGGACAGGGAGGCGGAGAGGAAGGATACGGATAGGGATACGGAGAACAACACGGAGGCCGAGGCCGAACAACAATCCAATAATTTCATATCGACTGCCAATAATTCGGATCCCAGAGCCACGGATCCAGTGATATCAAAACTACAGAAGAGGTGAGCAAACGTTTGAGCTAATTAATAATCTATCACTGCCTAATTTGATTATAAATACCTACAAAGTTGTATTATTTCGTTTATTTAATTAGTTTTGTATTTTTAAACCCCTTTTAAATAAAGTTTATCTTCTTAAAGCATTCGATGTGTTCAAAGTGCATAGTAGATAATCAATGAATAACTAACTTCCTTTCATTGTTTAATAACTAGCTCTGCCTATTGAATTAAATAAAATAAATAATCACTGAAATGTATGTGAATAAATTTAAATGCAATTGAATAAGCTAAATACATTTTAAAATCCATTAATCGCATAAAATATAAGTAAAAAAGAAGTCATGCTATACACAATAACGAACCTTAACTATAATAGGATAATTATAATTACATTTTATTGAACTAAATTTATTAAACATTAAGTAAATTAGGCAAAGTTATGGTCACATTTTATTAAATAACCAGCACAATAAAATATATATTTATATATCTTTTTTGTTTGTTATCTCAAAAACTTTATTTGCACACCAAAGTCTATAGTAATAAACTTAAATATATATATATATATTTTGCTGTATCCGTCATAGATCAACACGCAAGACAGAGTTCCGTAAGCGGCGCCGTATCCGGCCGTGTCTGAGCGTCTGCCAAACCGTGGAACAAAAGTGCCCCTACCTGCTGCCCGCCGATCGCGCCCCCGCGCTGCCCACCCAATATGCCGGCGAGCCGACATTTCTCTGCCTAGGTGAGGAACAGGAAGGAATTGAAATAGATATATATATATATAAAGTACTATATTTGCCAGATCAAAACATACCCGAAACAGGGGCGCAGCTGGAGAAGTCGAGCTACGGCCCCAACGACTGCTGCTACAGCTACTGCAATGGCCCGTCGTCGGGCATCTGCACCGTGTGCCCGGACTTCGGCCAGGGAACGGATCCGGATCCGGATGCGGATGCGAGCAACTCCACCCGCCGAGTGCACAACATCACCATCTCGCTCAGTTCGCCGCCCGGGGAGCATGCTCGGGCCAAGAGCGTGGCTCTGGCGCTGCGGAACGTGAGCCGCAGTGGCGGCGATCCGGATGCCGTGGACGCGCTGATCGAACGCCTGCCGTACTACGCCCGCCACGAGGGCATCTTCTACTACGACGAGGAGGGCGAGATGCCGCCGGCCTCGCTCTCCGGCGACTGTGCCGTGGTGCCGGCCGTGACCACGCGCTGCACCATTCCGTACTATGCCTCCGGCACGGAGGCGGTGGCCAAGCCTCCCACGCAGCTGCTGATCTGGCTGAGCGCCCTGCTCGGCCTGCTGAGCAGCTGTGGAGCGGCCAGGCAGCGGTGGAGCAGTGGTTGCCAGTGGAGCAGTGGCTGCGGTGGTGGGCACCGGGCACAGCCGGGCAGTCGCCAGGCGCTCACCTGCGAGGCCAGCTGCCACGAGCAGGAGCTGGTGAAGAGCCGCAGCAGCGGGCAAAGGACTCCGGCAGCGGCTAAGGAGAAGCAGCAGCAGCAAAAGCAGCAGCAGCAGCAGCCTAAGGACCTGCCCCCCAGGTACTGGCTGTGGTCCACGTCCTGGCACTCGTACAGGTTGACCTGCAGCAAAGTGCGATACTTTAGTAGCCGCAGCAAGTTCAAAGGCGAGAAGGGAACCAAGGAACGGGCGGACGCAAGTGGAGGAATGCAGTGGAGTCGGGGGGCAGGGTGCATTGGGACTAGGAACTATCGCTACTTCTACTACTACAACTACAACATCAACGATTGGTGGCGGAGATGGTGGCGCTGTCTGAGCAGCGGCGCCTTATAGTGCCTGCAAAATGTATGCGGCCAGGGGAAACAGTGCCAGTGGAAGTGGCAGTGGCAGGACAACAATGACGACTCCCTCTCTCTAGTGAACAAGCGATACCAAAAACTAATAATAATAGCTAAATCAGAAACGATACATTATTGATGTAGCAATGGTCAAACAACAGATACACACACACACACACACACAGCAACACACACAAAAACACACCATGAAATGCGTATGCGTATTAAACGAAGCGAAAAACAGAAATCACTTAAATATTTATGGTCCTCTTTCAAACGAAATAAAAACAAGCATGAATTAATTATAAATCTCTATTGAAACAAAACCAAAATAGCATATTTTATTACAATTAGAACAAAGAATATGAATATTTAATTAAACAAAAAGCAACTGCCACAAGAATAGGTTTTTTAGATAAACGATAACGGAAGTATAAAAAGAAACAAAAAAAAAAAAAACAAGAAGACATTTAACAAAACGCATACAACTAAAATATAAAAGGGGATAGCGACGAAAAATATAAATAGTTAATACTTTAATTACTGGCGAACACAAATACAAAAAACATTTAGGTTAGCTAAGAAAACCAAACAAGGCAAAACGAGAAGAAAAATCCAAATTTACTAGACTATAAATTTGAAAACGGCAAAAGCGATTATAGGAAATTGAGAGAAAATCCAAGGATAGTAAGGACAGAATTTCAGTCAGAAAAACCAAAAAAAAAACAACGTATAGGCCGCGTATCAACCACCTTTCAAAGAAAAAGCGAAACGTGAACTTTACTTAAATTAGTTTAAACAAATACATATGCACATGCGCATGTGTATGGAAAAATACTATAGTCAAGGTGGGCGCGATTTGATTAACAATTAAAACAATTAACGGGAAAGGAAAACCAAATGAAGCCGCAAAAGTGTCTAAAAATGTCTTTATTTAGTTTAAAAATAAATAAGTGGAAACGTAAACATTTGTATAATCCAAAAAAAACAAAAGAGCCAAAATGAAAAATGAAAAAATGAAATAAGAGAAGAGTATGTAAAACGCACAGTAAAAACGTATCTTTAAGATTCATCGACCGACGACATAGCAAAGGGGATTCTAGCGGAAATTTGGATTCGGGTAACAAACGGAAGCATTACCAGCATATAGAACCATGCGCCACATAACACATGTATGTAATTGCATATATGTACGATAGATATAGTCAAAAATGTGCAACGTAAGCCCCAAAATAAGATAGAGAGGCGTGGTCAGAAACAACAACAACAACAATATACCTACTATATAAATACTAACAATGAATAATAATACTTTTTGTAATAAAGTGAACTCTATGTAGCATATATATATATTAATTATATATATGAAATATATATATTTATATAATATATATTGTCTTAACAACTTATCGTACATAACTTGCAGCAAAAAATGAAAACTATGAGAAGAAAAAACCAAACGAGATCCCCTAACGGCGAAAACAGAAAACCAAACGTATATAATTAAGTAATATTGAAATAATTAGTCGTATTTGGTATTAACTATTAACTATTAAAGTAAGAACTAAACAATTTGAGAGAACCCTCTGATAGAGCACACTCGCCCACACTGTCACAGATATAGAAAGACACCTTCTTTGAGCACTCTCCTAATGGTTCAGTTAGTTTCCCTCACCCAATCACCTTCGACCCTTCACCTTCGACCTTTCACCTTCAACATTTCACCTACCAGCTGTCACCTGTCACTCCACTCCAACCCAATCTCACTTCTTTGATACCCTTCCATGTTTTCTGGGAATATGTGTTTTGTTCGATCTTTTTCTCTGAGGTCTATTATCGAACGGTTTAACCCACTGCAGGCAGTGTCAGAGTTACCAGGATTTAAGTCTATTAGGAATTCTTTTCCGTTGGTTAATCGAAACGTTTCCAACACGAATTTCCACAACAAGTTTGCATTACAAAAAAAAAACTGACGAAATTACTTTAGGAGGAGGTAAGCAGGATACGAGAAGGACGATGGTATGGATTTTGTTAGATGTTGTAGTAGAAACGTAAACGATATAACGAGCCTTCATTACGAACCCTCCATTTCTCTCCGGTTAGCGCCCCCATATCAATAAATCTTTGTAAATACAGATTACGTATGAGCAATTCGCCACGACTCCATCGGCACAGTTCCATCACCGCAGGATCCATACACTATATATTCTACTTCTCGCTCTTATGATTCAGCAAAGTTTCCCTCGATTGTGGTCATTTGCGCAACTCTTTCCATAATTATACCAAAATGTATGAGTTAACGTGGCCAAAATGTAGCATTTCACTTATCTCGGCTCGTCAACGGGGTAACTGTACATTGGGGCGAATGCATAACCTTTTCTAAGCAAAACAAGGAGCGTGAAAGTTCGAGAAAGGCGGGGCAGAACGACACCGTTATCACCGTTATCAAAACATTTCAATGGCGGAACGAAAATGGAAATTTAAACGGAAACGGAAATGGAAACGGTAACAGAAACAAAACAGCAAAGGAACAGAAAGCAGAGTCAGCCGCTGGCACAAATTGCGCGCATATAGAATGCAAATTGTTATGAATTATTGTGTACTTTTGTAAAACTTTTTGATATATATAATATAGTTAACATGAATAGATGCCTAAATAATAATAAATTAAATGTTAATTTATTTAAATGTAAACAATAAATAGAGAAGGACACTGGAGTAGGCCTCGCGGATTCGGATTCGTAGGCGGTTGGATGGGGGCATTCCGGTTTGTTTGTTCGTCAATGCGACTCGATTCCGATCCCGATCCCGAGCCCAAATCCGATCCCGGGCATTTAGCGTATGTACGAATTAAATTTTAGGCACCGGAGAACGAGGATCTTAACGCCAATTCGTTCCACGACGAGGCGACTTCCCTTGTGCATAGCGAAACTAGTTGAATTGTGTATGTAACGTGGGTAAAAATCATAGCAGCAGCAGATCTAATCCATCGACTTTGCATGGGCGTGGGCAGTACTTTATAGTAGACATCGCATCGACACCATCTCAAGCGATCCACACTCACACACCAACACACACAATCGATTCAAATTCAAATCCAAATCCGAATCAATAACCAATTAGCACGAATTATACAATAATTTTTGTAATTGATTAGCCGCTGCCACACAAGCAAAACCAAAAACCGAAAAAACCAAAACGAAAAATAACAAGCAAAATCCAAGCAAAACTCCGCTGCAGCGTACGCTAGCAATTATTTTTTACAAAAACCAAAAGAAAAAAAAAACTATTTAAAATATGTAAAAAAAAGAGATTTTTAAAAACCGAAACCAAATTGGAAACACAAAATTCTTTTTAGGCCAAATGAAATTACATAATTGTGTGCCAGGACAAAAGTGACAAAATATATAAAAAACAATGGAAACGTTAAAATGTGTTGTATTTGATATCATGCAAGCATGCACAGAAAAACCGAACAAAGGCGAATAAATAACAAACCAATTAATATAAACGAAATTCATAGCGTCAAGTCAAATTTAATTTAATTAAATGAAAACATAGACTAATTTAATGGAAAGCCACACAGCTAGCAAACAAACAAAAACAAAAAGTCTCCATAAAATTGACTACTCTAACCATAGTATTTCCCGAATGAGAAGTTTGCATAGTGAAAAATCGAAACCAACAATGACAAGCCCCTCCCAAATAAAAGTAATTTAGTAAAAACTGATAAAGAAACGTAAAATCTAACATCCCACTTGAGACAGCTAAAAACTTTAAAAAAACTAAACTGAAATCTTCTGTACTTGTTATTAAAAGAAAATACAAAACGTAAGGATAAAGAAAATATAGAAAAAATCAACAAATTATAAATAAAAAACAATGAAAAATCCAAAAATAGAACACGGTAAAAACGAAATTTCATAGTCCTTAAGCTAAAATTTAAACAAAAAAAAAACGAAATGAAAGTAAATTCCCCCAGCCAAACTATCTAAAATAATGAAAATGATTTTCAAAGTGGTCGGAGAAGGAAAATAGTAATACTACGTAATAATAATGGCAACTGGCATAATTATGGTAATTGTAAAATAATTAAACAATGACGTAAACGTAATACCAAAAACGGAAAAAATCGAAAATAATAAAAAATAAATTGTTGTTATTGAATGTATTTGTATAGAAAAATTATTATGATTATGACGATGAATAATAAATGATTACAAAAATAATAATTATTGTTCAAACCGAAAAAGCAAACAAAAAAAAAAAACAAAACAAATATATATATATACGAGAAAATGTCTTTGACTTCCTACTGGGATGTGGCGGAGAATCCCGGGTCATAGGTCAATCGACACGTGCCAAGTCCCGTGGGTTTCACTCTGCACAACGTGGCATTATGGTCGGAAAAAACGAATAACAAGCACAATAATTAGAAGCTCTCGGAGGAACAATAAAAACGGATGAAAATGTTTAAAGTGGATGAGATGACAGTATAAAATGATTTAAACAACGAATGCCTAAGTTGATTAAGCTTGTAAAGTGTTTGTATGTGAACTGAATTTTCCGTTTTTGAAAGAATGTTGAAATTCAGTTTCGATTTCAAACTCGTTCTTCACTTATTTATTTAACCAATATACATTTTTTCAATAATCAAATGTACTAGACAATAAACGAAAAGGATTGGCCTGATTACAAAAATTTAAATAAAATCAGAACGCCTAAAAAGTTTTTTGAACATGTAAAATTCAGCTTTGATTTTAATACTTTCTATAAATACTTGTTTAAGAAGTTTTGTAGTAACTAATCATTTTAAATATGAGTTTTTTGTAGTAGAAGAAAATTTGAAATAGATTGAAAAGGTTTGAGTTGGGTAATCAAATTTGTTTGAGGCTTAAATAAAAAAGTTAGAGCTTAATTCAATTAAAGGCTGCCCCCTTAGTTATAGGCATTTTATGGAAAAAATAACTATGCATATCAGGGGAGCTTTGCGTGAAAATCTTGATTTCCCTGAAGCAGCAAGCCGGCTAAAGTGGCAGCAATCAAGTCGAAAAAGTCGGTAAAGTCAGAAAAAACAGAAAAGCCAGCGAACGGTGGCGAATAGCATGTTCTGAAATCTCGCACGCACTTGCGTTTAAGGTGCTGCTTGGCTCGTTCTGGTGGAAGTGGTTACCCCCGACGACATTGTATTATATAACTTGTATAACTTTCACTTTCCGGGCCCGCTCAAAGCAGGTGCTTAGCGGTAGTATCGGCGGCAACATCAGCGGCGGGCAGCCACAACAACAACAAGCACTCTAATTAAGCGCGACCAACAATAGGGGGGAAAAGGACGAGTGGCGAAAGTACGAAGGCAATCGGGATGCCGCTGCCGAAGTTCCGATGTTCCGAAGCTCCTCCGCATCCGAATCCTTCGGCTCTGTTTTTGGCCAGGGCACTGTGCCGCCGATTCGCGGACTTTTCAGATACGTTTCGGCTGGCGAAAGGGAAAGTTCGAACCGCGGACGCGTGACCCGGGAAATCCTTCGCTTTTCCGGCTGTTTTCCGACTTTTCTGCGGGCTGCGTGAGAACGCACATTTGGTACGTGTTTATCCGCCGTAGGAATGTGTATTCTTGTGGGGCCAAATATTTGCCCAGTGTTAACGAGTTGTGCGACAACGGTCAACTTGTGTGTTTCTATTTGCCCCAGCGCACTTGCGGTTATTTTTGCATACTTTTATTTTGGCGCCACCTGAAAAAACAACACACACAGAACGTAAAACTGTAATTGCAAACATGTCCGAAATCATTTATTTGTCAGGAAATTTTTATGCGAACTGACAGCTACACGAATTTCTACTCAGGCCTCCTAAATGCAAGTAGTAAAAGGTCAATGCTAATTGACACTGACACGGCAAATGAGTTGCGAATTTCCGAATAATGGGAAATTCAATTACTTTTCTTAGCAGAAGTTTGATCGTTTGGAAAATGTCGGCAAGGCAAACAGTCTTGGGTAAACTTATTTAATTGTTTTGTACTTGTAAGGCCCAATTTGGCCCATTTAGTCTTTTGCATTTAATGCAAGAATGCTTCTTTTGTTAAAAACTAAGTATTTTAAAGCGGCCTAATTTTTGTTAATTGTGAATTAGGACTTTTCAAAAAGCATATGGTATATAAAAACTTATTAATTTTAATAATTACAGTTTGGATTGGCGATTTTGCAAGGCATCTTTTAAGTAAAATTGGTTATGATCTGTTAAAATGAAATGCTAATTTATTAAATAATAAGGTTTAAGTTTGAGCTGCAAAACTATCTATTTTAAATATAACATTTCCTTCATTTTTAGGTTTTGATTGTTACGTTGAAGTATTTTCCTTTTAATACTTATAATGCCAAATCGTAAGTGTGTGAATATTTTGGAATATATTGTGCCTTTTTAAAATAGTAGTGATCAATTGTGTGGTGTGTGCTTTCCAATGTGAGGTGGCTCGTTTTGAATATAGAACCCTTTAAAAATTCTGTTGACAGTGGCCGAAAGGCCAGCATCTTGGTCTCATTTAAATATTAATTGAGCCCCCCGTTCGAATAGCGTATTATGAGTGGAGAATGAGGCGAGCGACACGCGCATTGCCGGGTCAGTGTCAGGCCCTCCTCGTCAGCCTCATTATAATCGTGTGCGCCGCATTAATCATTCAAAGCGAGCGAATCGACGAGGCGAAAGCTCAGCGGAGACGCGAACCCGGTGTGGTGAATTCGTGGGAGCCCGGCAACGGTGCGTATTAAATCAATTCAACTCGATGTAATAATGCAGAAAGGCGATTGCGCAAAGTAATTGGGGAAATGCAATTTACGCAGATAATGGCACCGCCAGAAATCGCATGCCGCGCAGTGTGTTCCACGTGCGCTGGAATCCCAGCGAGAAGTTCATTGTGGAGAGTCGCGAGAGTCCGGCCATCAACTCCTCCAAACTGGCTCCACATCCCCGACTAAAGGTGTCCAAGAACACCAAGCTCACCCTCAGCCCCAAGCTGTATCTCTGCCATGACAAGCACTCGGAACTGTGCCACAACAAGACCCAGCAGTTCCGGCAGCGCATTGTCCAGACCTTCGAGAAGGCCATGATGGAGTCGGTCAACGAGTCGCAGGCGAACCACTACAACGTGGACTACAAGCCGGTGTTCGGCGACAGCTTCGAGGAGCAGTACTACCCCTCCACCTGTCTGGTCATGGAGGCCGGCGTGCGAGTCCTGCGCCGCAAGGATGCGCCCTTCAACAAGCTGCCCTTCGGCCGGCTTTTCCCGCGCCAGAAACTCTTTCGCAACCTCAAGGACATCAAGACCTGTGCGATCGTCTCCAGTGCGGGCTCCTTGGCGGGTTCCAAACTGGGTCGTTTTATCGGTGAGAAAACTGCAATGTTTTTATAAAAATATATATATATTATAAATATAACCAAAATATTTGTACCTATTTCTTAAAATAATAATAATTAAGTCTTCTAGCTTTTGTAGTATACATATATAAGAGTACCCATTGTACTCTGGGTAACATTGTTATTTCCAAATATGAAGGATCAGCACTTTTCAAGTGCAATCGTAATTTGACCACAGCTTGGCTGCAGCATCAGTTTAGTCCACACATGCACATAACATTCCTTCTCAGATATTTATTTCAATTTCTAAGAATATAGGGCACGATCTCTCGAAGTGCCGTCTTGAGTATTACGAAACATTTTCATTAAAATTGAAAAAAATTTGGAGAGACAATAAAAAATTATTCTAAAATAGTTCTTTAAATATTCTTTGTTAACTTTATTTTCATATTTTAGTCCAACAATATTTTAAGCGTTTTAGGCGCAAAATGTTATGTAAAACATTGTTACGCATTGATTTGTTATAGAACTTTTGTATGTAAAACTGCAGTGGCGGCAGCGAACGGCCTGCATGCACAATTAGTCGGAAGAGGCCGCCCGGTGATCGATTTGATTTACCCGTCTACTCTAATTCCGTTTATTTTTGTGGCTTTATTTCGCCCTGCCCCCAGACACGCACGACATTGTGATGAGATTCAATCATGCGCCAACGCAAGGACACGAGGTGGATGTTGGCAGCAAAACCACAATTCGTGTGGTGAATTCGCAAGTAGGCTGGAACGCAGTTTCCCAGTTCCGCACTTTCGATTGCAGTTTGCATTTTGCATTTTCCGCACCCCTCTCCCCATTCCGCAGGTGGTGACCAAGCCGGAGTTCGACTTCACCCATGCTCCCATCTTTCGGAACGTAACGATTGCCGCCTGGGATCCGGGCAAATACAATGGCACCCTGGAGGATTGGCTCACCAGCGCGGACTACGATCTGTTTACCAACTACGAGATATACAGGCGTCGGTATCCCAAGTCACGCGCCTTCCTGATCGATCCCCATTCGGTTTGGCGGCTGTGGCAGAGCTTGCAAATGTTTGCCGGAAACCGACCGATCAGCCGGAATCCGCCCAGTTCCGGTTTTATAGGTAAATACCAATGTACATAATGAAAATGAAGGTCCCTTAAAAATATGGTAATAATTATATAACAAGTATTTTTATTACAATTATTAAAAGCTTACAAACAAATGTATAAAAATAATTTCATGACGATCAAAAGCTTATATATACTAATCTTTCTCTGCTATGTAAAAAATTGGGAATAAAATAAATTAAGTGAATCATGAAGACTCCGTTCAAAATACCACAAACTATAAAGTTTAATAAATATTTATAAGTAAAAAAAACATTTTTAAATTTTTATAATTAACTGGAAGCAACTATTTCTGTTTTCTTGGCACTGTAACTTTTAATTTAAATCTATTAAGTTTTAACCGCAATTATTGTAATTGTAATCATTTAATCACATTTCTTGTGGTATCCTTTTCCAGGATTGGCCCTGCTCCTGCCTCACTGTCCGCAGGTGGACTTCGTGGAGTATGTGCCCTCCACGCGGCTCAATGGCCGCTGTCACTACTACAGCAAGGAGGTGGGCCTGAAAATTCCTTTTATTCGCATCCTTGTCCCATGCTGAGCCATCGACTTGCTTGCTTTATTCCCAGATGAACTCCGCCTGCACATTCGGCTCGTGGCATCCGCTGGCCGCCGAGAAGCTGATGGCCCTGGACATGAACATGGCGGAGGACGATGACATGTCGGTGTTCCAGTTCGGCATCCTGCGGATCCGCAGGCCGGACAAATTGCTCTGCGGTTTCAACTTCTTTGGCTACTGAGCTACTAAGGGGCATTGAATCGCGCTGCGATGGCGGAAGTGGCAGTGACAATCCAGGTGCATTTAATCAAGCGGTTTTCATCGAGTGCAATAAACAATTCAACTTTGCAATGAATATTAACTGAAGTACCATACACTTGGAGCGGCGGAGTGTGGAGCCGGGAGTCGAGAGTCGAGAGTCGGGAGTCTGTGTCCCAAGTGGATTCTGTTGCCTTTTGATTGCTTTTCCTCTCGTTTGATGGCTGGTGGTGGAACAAAGCCGAACAGAAGTTATGACTGTCCTCATGGATTCATGTTTTGCTTGGCCATTAAATGCCATAACTGTTTGTCTACACGGGCGACCTGAGTGCAATAAGTATTATTATTATTATTCCAGCACCAAGGATCTTGGGCGTGGGCGTGGGCGTGGAGAGGGCAGGAAAGTACTCATTATTACGTGATGCGGCAGGCCGAACGTGCGACGACTCCAAAGTGGGGAGACAAAAGCAGAAAGTCAGCGTTATGATGGCGTGGCCGGAGTTAAACGCTGCGTATACGCAATTAAATAATATATAGCCAAAATAAATATTGCGATTCCATTGAACCAGGAACAGGACACAAACACAAAACGAAAGTTATGACCGAAGGGCAGCGCCCAGCATCTCGCAAGAAAGCAAAATCGAATTTAAAGTTTGATGGCAAAAAACAGAATAAGTTGAGTTTCTTGAACTTTTTTAGCCCACCTGCTCCTTCATTATTCCACTTGTCGAAATATTGCTCCTTTGCATTTCAAAAGCCAGCCATAAAGTTCATCTAACTCAAGGCGAAAAAAAATAACAAAACAAATGAAGTGCAGTCCGCATTTTTGATTTAAATTTCCATTTCAGATTTTTATTTGACAAATGCAAATAGCCAGACAAGTTCACGTGTTTATGTTTGCCTTTAGGCAATTCTTTGTTTTGGTAATTGTGCAGCACCCATTGGCCATTGGCCATTGGCCGTTGGCCACTGGCATTTTGGTCGCCAATATTTTGACATTTTTTACCAGCTTTGTTTTTTTGCATTTCTGCTGAAAGCTCTGCGCGCAGGCGCGTTCGTTGCCCTCGTGTGAACGTGTTTGCCATGCTAATAAATCAGCAAAACAAATTATTAATTTTATAGCTGAAAGTCATAAAGTAATGGTGCGCGTGTGCAAGACGACTCTATGGTAATAGGGCATTTGATTATGATGCTTCTCAAATAAATACCTAAGCTTTTGAATCCGTAAATTTTTTTGTAAATTTTACTTTTGAAAAAAAATCCTTATTCAAAGTAAAGTGACACATATTAAACTATATAAGAGCAGTAACAATCAGTGCCTGACATTTCAATCATACCTCCTTGTGGTGTATTTGTTTTTATCATGCCCTTTGTTTTATATTGTTATCATTTTTACATAGCTATTAAATACTAGCCTTGTGGATTAATCAATTTATAAATATACAATTGTAATTATCTATTGTTTTTTTTATTTTATGACATATTCAAGTTCAGTTGATCAAAACAATTTGCATTTGAAGATTAAATTTGTTGAGAATACTTTATTTTGTCGTTCTTTTTTTTTTTGTTTACTTACTTTGTCTTAAATGTTAAATGTTTAAAAACTTTTGGAAAAAAAAAATAAAAACATAATTTTCTCATTATTTTAATCAGTTTTGAATATAGTGCTATTGGGTTTCTTTTATTTTATTCAATTTATTTTACTCTTTCCTGTTTAAATTTGAACTTTGGCAGCAATTTGCCAACTAAACCAAATCAAACAATGGAATTGTTAAGAAAAATACTTTTTAGGAAAAAAACTACACAAATCTATAAATTGTTATTAAAAGTATAGGTTACCTTGAGATTGTTTTCCCAAAGGGAACTCTTGAACCGATTTTATTTTTAGGAGTGTGTCAAATTTTGCATATAATTCCTAAAGTTTATGGATGGGGTAAACTTCTCCCACGTCGAAGCCCCCGTAGTTTGGATCCAACTTTTATGTAGCATGCAAATTAAGAAATGTAGCTTTTTATTGGATTTTTATCGACTGCTGAATGACAGCGCCGGTCGTTCGAGAGGGTCAGTAGTGACATGGACATGGACATCTGTTTTGAGAATCGCAATCGGTATGCCCCCTCCTATGCCCCAGAACCTCCCCCTGAAATGTCTATTTGGGCTGACTTCAATGTTGTGCTAATTGAAATCAAGTGTCTAACCATCTATCTATCTCTCTGGAAATTTCGGGATGTAGGGCTCGATGAGGCACATTAGGCAAACTGATGACTCAGGGGCCGAAAACTAAGAAAACAAATTTCTGTTTTCTTCATTGGGTTTATTTATTTGCATTGCACGTCTGTGTTTGCCTTAGCTGGCTGTGGTCTGCTTTTGTTTTTAATAAATTTTTATTTCGGGCTAAATTATTACTCAAGCGGATTCCAAGAATCACCGGGATAGTCAGGCGTGGGCCGAAATAAAATATGAAACATAACTTATGCACTTCTGTGGTCTGACTTCGACAAAAGGGTTAAACCAGACTTGGCTGTGGGTGTGTGGACACTAGGGTGATGCATCTGGGTGTGTCCTACGACCACAACACGTAGCTCTTTCGGCCAAGATCAAGACAAAAGATGGCTGGCACAAAAAGACGGCGAAGAGTCAAGGTCGGCAGACAACTTTATGTACTTTTCATTATCTCGTTTAGATATATGCGACTTGGAAAACGGGAAAAAATGTCTTTAATTACACTGGGTTGGGCAGATTCTGTTCAATAAATTCTGAACAACTGCTCTTTATAGTAGTAAGTCTAGGATTTATTAAGGAAATGCATACATAGTCATACTGAGCTTAATAAAAACAATAATAAAACGATCGTAAAAATGTCTTATATGTTGCATGGTATCTTGAATTCCGGTTGAGCCATTTTCATTTTTAATTTAACGCTCTGTCATTCACTTAGTGACCCAAAAAATATTTCAATTTGTTTTAAATTTATTTTTTTAAGTTTTTACACGAAATCAAATATATGACTTTAACACCAAGCTGTAGAGGTTATTTTTTTAATTTATTATTAATGTACCACAAAATTAAACCTTGTCATTACAACAAAAGAAATACCCATTTTTACCCATTTACCCATTTTTAATATGAAATGTACATTATTCAATAGAACAAATGATAGATGTTTGTTGACCTGTTAATATTAAATCACTACTTGCAATTTATTTTCTGTGAAGCTAATCATTTGGATGTATGTTCAATTAAAAATCTCCAAATAAAATCTGAGAACACATCAAATAAAATAAATTCCATACTTAATATTAGCAGCCGCTTTGGGCCATCGCTTGAAGGATTTCTTTTTGTGAGCCAAAAAGGAGTGGCCACATCAATCAGTGCGGTTAATCAAACAATCACTCAATCACACTTCCTGCTTGCCATTGAATTCCTCTTTTGTATCTAAAATCCTTAGTTTATTTGTTTGTGCGACAGCCATATCAAAACATTTAATTGCAATACAAAAGAAGACATTACACTTGATTCGTCGGGTAGGGAACCTCCGGATGGGGGAATTTGTGGGGTGGGTGGGCGTTTGAGGAAGACAACCAGAGGACGGCATTCCAGCACGTTTGAGTGCGTATAAATCAAAATATAAGAACAATATAACGCGAAATTTAGCATCGCAACGAAGGAAACCGAATCAGAATGAATCGCAGTGGAGACGGGAATCGGCATGCATTTCAAATGATTCAGCTTGGACTTCCAGCCGAAGAATCAGTGCAAGTGGAGATTACTGCCTGCGCAATTCCTACCCCGATGGATCAGACACTATCGTTTAGGCCTGACCCTCTGATTCATCCGGTTGAAAAACGGAACCGGGATCGAAGAGTAACTGTTGTGTTATCCAAACAAAACGAGGAAGATCCCAGAGACACCCGCGAAAAGGGGGTGCTGACAGGGAAGGACGCTGGCATCAAACTCAACGCATCTGAATGACTGGCATTTCGGATCGGAACGACATCCGATATCGCATCGCCTTGCGTCCGACCATATAAAAGAATCTAAGCTGAGCCCCACCAGCCTCAGTCTAGCACAAAAAACGCACAACGAACTTGCAGTTACTGAGCAGCTTGCTGCAGCAAGGCAAATCTTAGAAGCACATATAGTATATGCATATTTAAACAAATTACCGAGTGTTAAAACAAATTAATTTGTGCTTCCGCTGCGTGAAAAGCTTTCCGCTATCGAAAAAGTGCGAATAAGTCGGAGAACTGAGAGTGAGAGAGAAAGCTGCGCCCTCAAGTGAATCATAAGTGGATCTAACAGTTCGCGAAAAGCTCACTAACAGCAAGCTAGAGGTGAGTCCTATTTAGACTAGCCCCTGTTGCTTAGCTAAGGATTGGGGTGAAGGGAATTTATCAATATTTATTTTTTTCTTTATTCAAAATTTATTAAATTTGAATGTATTCTAAAATTATTGAAACCAATTGATATGTACCAATTGGCTTTGAAGAAAATTCTTAAGTCAAATAATAACCAATCACCTATTTGATTTCTGTGCATAATTAAAAGTCAGCTATGAGCTTACTTACTGCTAGTCCTAGCCATAAAAAGAGCATTTTCTTTAATCCTGTTCCTCCGTAATCACATGCATTGTTAACAGTCAGTTATAAGCTTACTAACTGTTATTCCTAGCTAGAAAAGAGCTTTTCCTCTAATCCTGTTGCTCTGTAATCAAATGTTTAACTAGCAGTCAGCTATAAGCTTACTAACTGTTAGTCCTAGCCAGAAAAGAGCTTTTCCTCTAATCCTGTTGCTCTGTAATCACATGCAAAGGACGAAGGGCAATCGGACGTCTAACTATTTTCAACCACCAAAACTAGGATTTCACCTATGACAATGTGTGTATGTGTGTGTGTGTGTGTGTGTGTGTGTGTGAGCGTGTTTTTATGATTATTCGCGTGACTCGTAAACTAGAGGCGAACACAAGCACAGTTTCTGGCCATTAGACTCACACACACCCGTAGACTGGGCACAAAAACAAGAAGTAGGGGTAGTACGAAGACGACAACGCGAACATTATTTAGCTGCCACCACAAAGGCACAAAGCTGAAACAGAAAACAGAAAACAGCAAAGCCAGACGAGTCGCAATCGGAACTTGCTGTGAATCGGTCGCTGTCGCGTATCGCACCTCGCGAACTAAGTTGTTTTTAGCAGAAAGTTGGGAATATTTCTGCAGTTAGCCAGAATAAGAATATGGATAAGACCCAATCATAGCAAATTTCCCCTCTAAAGTGAGAGAGTGATAGTGACTAGAGTTCGCCTGGCTCTTATCTAACTTCGAAGATCTAATCGCAATCGGTCGCAGATAATGGCTGATAAAGTTTAAAACAACTCAGTGAAGAACTTAAAGAAAACAAAAGCCGCTTTGTGCAATATTTGCTGGAGAAACACGAGTAACCGACTTGATTATTTCACAAAGTTTAGTTTATGCAAATTCTGTTTGCTCAATTCAAACAGGCAGTTTTCGTCTGCTCTGCCTTATGGTAAGTATATATATTTAAATGACTCATCTCCGCTGGGGAGTTCCACTTTCTCAATGGGCATAGTGAGCACAATGGGTATCATCAGCAGCCGAAAGTGATCATTTGTTTGCACTTGGCATTTGACATTGCGATTGGGGCCCCACTGTAAAGACCCGGCCTAAACAATCATCACGTAGTCTAGCCACTTTGTAACATTCCGATACATGAATACATATAATTATATAGATTCATCAGATACTTCATATATCGCTGCCAAACGACTATCAAAGCCTGACCGTGACGTGATTGAGTTTTAGAAATAGTTTTTCGCACTCAAAGTCAGAGAGTCGCGCACTCCATTCAAATAAATATATACTATATTCATATACAATTAGCATTATCGGCCTAATCTGTATGACAATTATATGTTCTGCTTGGCTAGGTGCCACAGTTCAAAGGCAATGGCAAAAGTCAATGCGAAATCGCTTGTTGTGTGGTGTGGAAAAGTTCATTTCACTGCCGGCGAAGGCAACAAACCTTAATGCCGGGGGGCATGGTCTAAAAATACCATAAATAGTTGTCATTAAAGGCAGAAGAAGCTCATAAATATTTCATTGTCCCAATGGCAGGGCACAAACTGCATCGCACAGCAGGCGACGACAACAAGTCAACTTGTCCACAGCCATAACAGAAGAATGAACACATATATATGTACATATATCTAAATGTATATATGCACAGGGACCAGAACAGAACAGATGGGGAAGTTGGTAGGGGGCTCTTAAAGAGGCAACTGACAGCAGACCAGATGCACTTGGTCCATGGATAAGTGGCAGCAACAGCATCAGCATCGGATTTGTCTCACAGCCCTCGCTTTGTTCTGCCAACTTTTGCCCCGTTCTGCCAAGTTCTGCCAGTTCCATAAAGCGAATCAGGAATTGTCGTTAAGGCAAAATGCCGCCTATTATCTGGATGTCGGATTTACTTTTCGCTTTTTAGCTGCATGCCCAGCTGCAACCTTTGGCTTGGGCTGGTAAACAATTGTTCCGGGCGATTAATAGAGATTTGTTTGCGCTTAGGTAGCAATTTACTTCACGTGGCCCGCCGGCTCTGGACTCAGATTCTGACTCACCGAAAATTGCACTCAATTGAAACTAATGGGATGGCACTGACGTACTCTGGAATATTTTATTGATTCTCAGAAGAAGATACGCAGAGATGAATAGCTTATTAGCACTGATTCCCGGTGGCTGGTGCTAATATGTGGGTCTTGAAAGCACATATGCGATCCAGATGATAGAGAAAATAAATTACTTCATTCATTTAAGTCCCAACTTGTGACTGGCACTTAACATTTTTTAAAATCTTTATTTATTTGAATCTTAAGTCTTAATAGCAGAAAACAATTAAAAAAAATATTAAAAAAGGAAATACTTTAATACTTTTAAACTCAGATATAATAATGAACTTTTATTAATTTTGTGACTTCACGCCTACTTTTGCTACTTAAATATATTTGGCTTAAAAGTTTTGGAGCGTGTCACATTTAACATTTAATAATCATTCAAATGTTGAGGATTTCCATTCTTATTCATCCAAATTGTTTTTCAATATTGTTTATTTATTCTGAAATTACTTAATTGTGTGTCTTTTGTTGATATGGTGAATTACTCATTAATTTCTTTACGTCACAAAACATTTGTGTCTTTAAAAACATGCTATATTAAAAAAAAAAAAACATTATTTGTTGGAGACTTATTAAATAAGAGACTTATCAATAAGTTTCTTAATTTTATTTTTATTATTTAAAGTTTATGAGACAATCATTTAACACACTTTTCAGTTGTGTGAGTGCCCATAAGCACATCTTTAGCCCCAATAAAATGGGATTATCATTTATGAACTTAATCATTTACGCATTACTCATACGCTCATTGAGAAATCGCTTGGACACGGGGAATCCAAACCGCAGATTCATTCATAAACATTTTTTTCTGTTAGGTGCGGGGTGTGGCGGAAATTCATTTGAAATCGAATGCGATTTTTAAGAAACAAAAGCTGTTAAGTTTTAACTGTTTGCCCAGGGGAAAAGGGAATATGTTAAACCTCAAGACAAACTGTCAATTGCCACTGAGTGTTTTTTTTTTTGTGGCCACTGCGGCTGCTGTATGACACATATGTGGATGATTCCAAGAACTCGGCATTACTCATACGCCCCCCTCTCCCCAGAGTGTTGATGCGGGGGAGGGGAAGGGACAACTTCGATTATTGGCAACAGGTTTCCAAAGGCCCCCACCGCCACTGAATCTCCAGTTAGCATCGCCTCTGTTAAGAAAAAGCTTTTTTTTGTTGTCTCCCAAAAGCTCAAAACACGATCGGTACCGCCTCTGCCGTAGTCGGCGGCGCAGTCGCAGTCACAGTTGCCGTCGCTGCTGACTGCAACAGTCGTAGTCGTTTGCCAGCGACCGCTGAAGATCAGTTGAAATTTGCGCGCTGCCCAGGGCGGATGTGTTTAGCGGCGAGAAATACAAAATAAACAGAAACGAAGTCTAACCCGAAATATTATATTAACCTAAGCAGTAAACGCTTCAATCCGTTCAAAAGAAGATTTTTCGAAAAGTGAACCAGTTCAGTTTTGAGTTTTGTTTTTGAACGCGGAAACAAGCGGCAAAATGGAAGTGCCAGCGGGCAATTAGTGCAGCCAGACATAAAGACACACAGTCAGCAGAGTCACTCGAAATTAAAGTAGAAACAAAAGGACTGCGATTATAAATTATAAATAATAAATAATAAACAACGACAACACATCCACAGCGGAATAAGCAGCGACGACAGCTACAACAAACAACAACAACAATAGCCACAAGAGGAGAAAAAAGAAAAATGTATGTGCCCGAGAGCTAATTAATTAATTTGTAAGTGTTGCAAGCGACATGCAGGCAACAAAGGCAGCAATAATAGTTCATTGATCTGCAACTGCATCCCACTCGGCTTGGCTCGACTCGGCTCGACTTGGCTTGGCAGTTAATTGAAAAGGTCAAGAAGCGGGAGCCAACTGATAAATCAGCCCATTAATCAGGCCCACACACACCCTATGTGCACTCCACTTTGGAGGTGAACTTGAATACCAAAACCAATTTGGAAGTATTTCGACATGGGCTACAGCTACTTGCACAACTTAACGATACCGCAACCGATACGACTGGGTGCTATCACTAAGGTCAAGTTCTAGTAACACTTGGACACACGGCCCGTCCGAGTCATACACAAAAATATTTATTTGGTACTTCACAACATAACTCCCAGCCGATCCCCATCATATCTTATCGCTCACATGGCATATTCACCCGCTGATAAGGTGAACAATGCCAAAAGGCTATGGCAAGTGGATTTTTTGGGGGTATTTTTCAATGGATGTCAGTGAGACGGGCGGTTTGGCCAAACTGGTTGGCATCTAAATTCATTTATTATTTTAATTTATTTGTAAACGAGCTTTACCATCCATAAATTTGACTCACGATCGCTTCTTCGAAGAACTGCGATTCAGAGAAGATTAAATGGAACCGGCTAACCGGTTTGCTGGCCAAATCTACCTTATCAGCTTTAAGCAAAAGCCTGTTTATGACCCAATTTAGAACATCGCGCACACACCCAGACGTGTGCTACATGTCGTATACGTAACCATTATGATAAACACAAAAACAGGGCAAACTTTCGCGTTGAATGCAATTGCGCCACCGATTCATTTGGCCAAAGCACTCAAAATTCGCTTTTATTGATCTAACAAGCGAGTGAAATGCGTCCATTGTTATGACAACCCCATGTGGCCTAACCCATCCTCTCCACTTTCCCCTTCAACCCATCATCAGCGGAGTTAACCACACGGCGCTAACCTTAAACTGTCAGCCAGCCGACCTTCAACCCGCCCCAAAACATTTGCCCAAAAAAAAAAGAGAAAATGGGAATTGTTTATGGTATTTGCTTAGCAGAAATTATTGTAATCAGATAACAGCAGGCCAATGGGGTGTGCGTATATACATTATATATTTGCATGTTCATTTGGCTGGATCTAGCGGCTAATTGCCGTACATAAAAAAGCCTGTTAAAAGTGTCCGCTCAGAAATCCCCAGCGATTAGTCAGCAACAACAAGGCAGACTAAACTGTACAGTGTCCGCTTTAAGTAGATATATATATCACATATTCGCAAAGGTGCCTGCCACACGGCGTATACTTGATACGACTTATCGCACTTTCCAGCCCGTCATTTCTGCTGATGTCACACAAGTAGAATGGGGACAAGCCTGAGACAGATCAGCATAGGTGCAAGATATAGTGGGATAAACATGTCCGTAAACATTATTGTTTATATAGTAGCCATTTCTGGCACTTGTCTCGTGCCCTAGGTCAACATTCGTCCATATCAAGTGAATTATTTGATGGCTATTTTTAGCAAATCAAATATCTGAATATCAACAAAAGGTCCCACAATCCTTTACGGTTATGGCCAACTTGATATTTACCAGTCTAAAATTAAGCTCTAATTGGAGTCTAAACTTACACACAAGAGCCGTTTATGACGTCCAAGCTAGCCAGACATCAGAGCACATGACTTGTATATCTTGGCCGATCAAAATATCAGGCACCGGACAGATGGGTGGCTCAACGAATCCGATATACTCTACGTGGGGATTACGCAGATACGGTGGTTAGGTTGTGCAAATGTTTGACTGTGATAAGGGGATATTCTTAGGCCGATGGCTTAATGGCTTCACAAGATGTGAGAGTGCAGTTTAAGGGCTCATAATAAAAAGCGTGCTATGGGCAAACATAATAAAGAGTATACTACAGCTCAGTTTGGTCATCTCAAGTGTGGCCCCACTTGAGTTGTACTATTTTCTACTACGTCTTGGAGTAGCAAACCCCCGATTCTCGGCAACGCCGGCCACTTCCGTTTGCCGTTCCACCTGCCACAAAGAATGTGTGCCACATTCAACCTGTTGGAAAGTGGGAGTGGCAGGTGGCAAGGTGGCAAGGTGGCATGATTTCCGTTCGCCCTTTTGCACTTGTACTTGGCCTGGTCCCTTTTCCATTCTAGCCTGTTCCTGTTTGCTGCTTTATTACTTGGCCCCCGGCTTTATGAAATATTAATTGACCTTTTTTTTGCCTTTGCAGTGATATAAAGTTCAAAGTGCTACCAGCAAGTGGAACTACATGACAATTAGACCAACAACGGGAATAGAAACAAGCAACAGCAAAAACAGCAACAAAATGACAAACTGCCAAAGTTCAGTGTTCGTAGTCGTAGGCACCCTGCTTTCAATTCTGGCAGCGGCACAAACGGCACCAGTATCAACCACCACACAGGCAGAGGTGAGTACATAATTAAGTTATTAACAAAACACAACAACAAAAAAACACAGTTTAATGGATCCCAGTAAATTGCTAAATTAAATAAACATTCATCTATAATTTATACAAAAGTTTCTAATGCACACAATGTAAGGCATGCAATCAGTAAGAAAAAAAGAGAATATAATACTAAGTCTTAAATATTCTTTTAATAAAAAAAAGAACGCAGCAGGGCACAACATATAAGCCGGAAAGAAATGGAAATTGAAAAAGCTGGGAATGTTTAAAACCAAAAACAAAAAAAGGGTATTATATTAACATCAAGCAATATAATATTTGAGTACTGAAGGGAATTCTAAACAGTAAATTGCTAAATTAAATAAACATTTTTCGATTCATCTATAATTTATATAAAAGCTTGTAATGTTTTTCCTCATGCACTGCTCAAAATGTAAAGCATGCAATCGGCAACAAAAAAGGGAATATAAAAATAACAAGTACTAAATTATTGAGTAATAATAATATCATTAAAACAAGAAAGAACTCGAAAATAGAAAAGCTTGTACATTCAGAGAAAATAAATGGCAAATTCAAATATTGTCACTTTGAAATAAATATTTACGGTACTGATTACACTTCACGGGTTACACTTTCTTTTTTTATAATACAAAGTATTATGAAATTTGAGTATTGAAGGGAACTGAGGGCACAGCATTTAAACAGGAAAGAAATCGAAATGGAAATGAATCAGAATCAGAATCAGAGACAGAGTCAGTTTGTTGCACTTGAGGTGGCAGTTAACTGCACGAGATAGCCGCTTTGTCTGGCACTGTCTCGCCCGATATTATGTATTATATATACTATATAGTTTATATGGCCACTGTGCGGCTTTACTTCCGATTTGCATGACAGGCGTGCCAGGCGCTCAGAGTTTTTGAGCTGGTTGCATTTGGAAATTATACTTAATTTTACACTAGACATACTACACTGTGCATACGGGTATCTGGTGGAAATATTTTGTATTCACGAGTGTGACTGTGCAACAGGCTCACGCGCATCGCATGTCAACGGGAATTTTTATTCCGCTCACACACTCGATTTTGGCCCGGCTCAGAGGTTCTGGCCTTAGCCTTAGTCGGATGGTCGGAAAAGTGCATGTCCGCCGGCTAATTGCAGTCTGATTATCGCTATCGTTATCGCTCGTGACATTGGTGACTTTCCACCAGAAAATCACACACGCCATTGACTGGCCAGCACATCGATTCCAATGCATTCCCTTAAATGAATGTCAGTTCTCAATGAACTTAAAGTGATGAAATATCTGTAGTAATAGGAAGTACTATCACTGATTAGCATAATTGCGAACCATGACATTTTCAGGAATTTCCCCTCTTTAATTCACTAAGTGCACTGCCATTAAATTTGCCTAAGATTCTTAGAAGTGATTTAAAAACACATTTAAAATTCAGGCTCGACGTGCTTATCACCGACCACATATACATTTTTTGTTTAAGCTCCCATAAATACAAAAAATATTGCATATACTAAATATCTAACTCATCAGATAAGTTTTTAAATGCGTTTTAATTTAAGAAATGATTCAGAAGTACGCTGTTAAGTTGAAAAACCCTAGTGAACGACTTCTCAAGTCGTCACTGTCAAAAGTTGTCTGCGGGTATTAAAAAATGCATTTAATTTCTTTTACCAATCACTTTTGATAATTGTTGTCCAAAAATAAAAATTAACACAAAAAAATCATTGATAAAAAAACTAGTTAAAATAAAAATACGAATTATACGAATTAGTATAAAGAAAAAACCGTATTACGAATTAAATCAATATATATAAAGATTACAAAGTAATAACTGATAAGTGCATAGCCATTATATAAAAATTCTTTTTGATTGCTTCATGTGATTCAGAAGCATTAACTTCAAATTACTTAACAAAAAAAATTGATAACAAAACGCCATAAATTAAAGCTTTCCATTAATCGAATTATTCCTCCCCGCCAGCAACTTTATTTCCACGCTTTCAATTTATAAATATTTATCTCCGGTTAATTGCTTGTCATGATTGCTGTTTAGCTGTTTAGCCGAATGTAATTTCCATTTACAATTTCAACAATTGCTGCAGCATCGGCACGTTTGCACTTGGAGCTATCTACCTGAAGCTAATCACGTTTACTGGCCACAGACTTGCATAAATTAGTTGGGGAAAATGGGGAGAACCGATGCCAGAACTTCCTGATTAGCCATTTGCGATCGCCTGCCTCTCACAAATGATTTAGCCAATCGATTCCATACGATTTGATTCGCTTTGATTCGCTTTGATTCTGGGCCCCAGCACGCATAAGCGCGTGCTTAACATTGTTTTTAGGTTTTATTTATGTTTTACGTAAGTGGCTAATTGGTATGTTGGCCGCGTTGCCTATAACTTGGCTCGTTGTCGCTGGCCAGTCGCCCCAAAAGCGGCTAAAAGGCGACACTCAACCGCCGTGTGTGACGTGTTCGTCTCTCCAATGTCAGGTTCTTTGTTCCCCGCAGAACGCTTTCTAATAAATCTTCCCGGAGAATGCAAATCGTGCAGACCACCGATGGAGCAAGGAGGAAATCGTGATTTGATATGTCTTCCACTTTATCATTAATTATCCTCATTGATGAGATCTGGTGCGATCGGATCGGAACAGGAAAAACTATATCCATTACCAAGTGAGTCATCGGTCTGGAGAGCAAGTATACATAATAGAGCTGTCAAGAGGTTAATTACTCGTTCGAATGAACGAAATTGAAATGAGCTCAGGCATTCGTCATCGCTGTGGGCGAACGAAAAAGGCAAAATACGCCTAAGAAACTCGTAAAACTTTCCTGGTTTTTTAATTACAACAAAATCACAAAAGCACACTTTAAGAAAATCCATTCGTGCATTAGACTTATTTACACTTTCCCAACTCACTTTTCTGGGCAAAAAAACCAATCAATAGTGTGTGTTTTTCGCCAAGTTTGATTGATTTGCCTATGAATTAGTTGCGTGCGACCTTCGCATCGCGAGGTGCCAAAAGCACAAAGGCTGCAACAGCCTTGCCGTTGCTGGCAAACAAATAGCCAGAATAGACAGTTTTTGCTGCGCCAACATCCTTTCTCCTTTTCAGACTTCCCTAAGGTCATCCATAGCTTAGCATTTCACGCGTCTTGCCATAAACAACCGCCTAAAACGGCTTGCAATAAAATCCTTTTTTGCCTGACTTTTGCATGAATAGCGCTTTTTATTGTCCGGTTATCTTAGCATCTTGACGCTTATTTATCGCTATGTGAATTAGCCACTTGCAGGGGGGCGAAAAAAAAGCTGGCCGAGAAAAAAATGGTAGAAAGACACCTTTTGTGTATGGCGTATGGAAATGTCAAATATTTTGTGGGAGTTTCCCTGGCCAACCCACTTAGGAAACCCTTCAGGTAAATGTCAAGGAATTTGTCTGAGCTGAATTATGTGTTTTATGTGTCTAGAGAGCTGGAGTTTCAAATGACCAGTTTATTGCTAAAATTTAAAAGTTCTTTCTGCGCAAAAGCCAAGCCTTTTTGTACAAGCTCTACGCTTCGTAACCCAATTTAGTTGGCCAAAACCAGCTCGAAATTCTGTCAATTTAATTCCTCTCTCTTTGGTCCTGAATTAAATTGAAATCGTTATACAACTTACAGCTGCATTTAAGACTGCTTAAGTTGGCCCAGTTTCAGTTTTACTTTTCCTTCGGTTTCAGTTTTGGTTTTGGCTTTCGTTATAGTTTTGAGTTTTCTTTTCCAATCTGCCCGTTATAGAAAACCAAAAAGAAATGCCGCCAAATGAGGCGCCTGCGCTTCGATTTGCGGCTGAGGTGCGAGGGGTAATGATGTAATCGCCGGGTTAAAAAAGCATTTAAACAAGTTAATCCTGTTTGCTAGTTGCCAGCGAGATTGGACAACGCAAATTGCATGCGCACGTTGACGGTGACGGTTGGAAAATCGCAGGGAAAACCTCCGCTATTTGCCTTTAATTGTCGCAGACACTTTCGTTTATGCACGTGCCACGCAAATATTTGTGCAACTAGGTCTAGGTTTGTTTGCAACCCATTTGCGAGGGGAATTAGTTGTTAGAACCTTACCATATCCCCCTTTATATCGGAATAAAAGTCGATGACCCCTGGTGACCCACATTGCGAACGCAAACTAACCACGCACCCCCGAAAAACGGATAAACGAAGAAGGTACACTCCCGAAGTTTTCCCACTCCCGCTGGCCAATAATTTTCTCATCAATTTCCACGAAACCGGGCACGTCGGCGAATGTATACGAGAAGTATACACAAATCGTTACTTGTTTATAATTTATGCATGTCCTGTTCTTGTTTCGTACGGAAATAAACGAGTACGCCTTCAATTTAAATGGGTGGAAGTTCATTGACCCCGAGGAGCAGTACCCTCTTGGTTTGCTTACCTGCAAAAGCCATTTCCCCTCTCGAAATCAAATCAAGTCGGCAGCTCTGCAACTTTGCAAACTTTGCACCTGTGCAAATTGTGTTAAATATTTGAAGGTTGCATTGCAATTCTAGCATACTTTCCGGGGCTCACAAACACATGTGTGCATACACATGCCCATCTGCAGTTTTGCTTTGGGTCCTAAAACCCCCGTGGGCCATTTCCCACAAGTTCAACTCCTTCGGCCAAGTAAACCAGGCAAGCAGGTCAACCATCTGAATAGATATTTTCCCTGGCAAACTGGTAGTTACTATTTGTGCTACACAAACAAAAAGATATATAAATGCACTGGATATCCAAGGCTTAGTTTGTATCAAGAAAAGTTTTGATATAATATAACAAGTATTTATATTGAATATATATTTATTACTAATTATTATCCCTTGTCAAAGCCTTAGCCCAAATTTACTTTTAAATACATTAAATTATTAATCGAAGTTTTTTTTAATTCATTTATAGACATTTTCCTTTGAAACTTATTTGTTTTGATAAGCAATTATAAATCAGAATGTTTAAAATTCAAGTAATCTCATTTTCCATTAGTTTTAAACATTCACATTGTTTGTTTGATACTTTTTAAGTTTTTTTTTTCCAGTGCACCTGTAGCTAGTAACTCAATAAAATATCTAGAGTGCTGGGGCGTGGCGAAAGCCATTCTTTGTTGACATTTTTGTTTTGATTATCCGCCAAACAGAAGCGGGCAAAAAAAGCACAATTTGTGTCAATGTCCAATAATAAATTGAAGTGCAATTTCAACGCCCTCTGAAACGTGACCCAACTGCAGTGCCGTGGCCCTCACCCCTTGCAGTCCGTGTAATTTCAAATAATTTGCATGGCCACGGAGCATCTGATCGACCGAATCCCCTCGAGAATCGCTAATCACATGCAAATGCACGTATATCTCAATCGATGCGGATGCATTCGACCCATGAAATCGTGGCAATGGAACAGGTGTAATGCAGAGTCGAGTAGTCCAATGACTCCCGAAAAAACAAAGTCTATGAAAAACGTTAAATTAGTGGACAAACATTTCCGTTTCAGCCCCGACTACTTCCGTTTGCCCTGTGACGCACTCACTTTTGAATGGAAGAAATGCGTCAGAAATGACTCAATTACGAACAGGTTGGGTAGTCTTTTGTTTGCTGCCAATGGGGAGTTATCTTATCGATGGAAGATAACCGAAAGAGCTCATTTCTGAGGCCCCGAACAATGCATTTGATTGCTGTCAGTCGTCTGTTTGTTCTATGACAAAAGCTGCATTACAATCCCAAGAAACTGGCATAACACCTTTTCACTGATTTCTGGGTAATCAAGGTGTTCGTAAGGGGGAGGCATTCTCCATTCGCCATTCTCCATTCGGCATTGTGCACTGCGAGTAATTATGTTAATTGCATAAAGAAGAGGCATTCCTAAGGTCGCCGTGTATGAGTCAATCCTACAACCTGTCAGTCTGTCAGTCTGTTCTGAATCTGAATCTGAATTTCGAGTGGATCTCTTGAGAGATGAGTGAAAAATACTTTCCACTTGAACCCCGCTTTGTTTACAGTTCGTTTACCTTTTGTGCTGACCCAGCTGATCGCTGGTTAAAAAAATACTGGTAGTCAACCCACCCAGAAAAAAAGATCACAGAGCCACTGGCAAAATACGCGACTTGAATGGCTAAGGTAATAAACCAGCGAAATGTTTACTTCCTCGCAGGCGGAAAGAACACAATAAAATTAACAGTCAGCTGGCATTATGCAAGATTCGGCAAATCATTATACAACATGTACCTATACTTATATATACCTATATGCGAGTTGAGGCGGCGTCATTAAGAATGTGCGACACATAAACGGCTGCTGAACCTGATCCACATGCCAAATCGAATTGTATACGCTTCTGCCAAAAACGTCAAGCGCATAAAACTCTAGGCCCGCTGTAAGACAATTTGCCGTTGTAATTGGCCAGACAACAAATTCTATTTAGTTAGTGAGCAAGCTGCTTAACTGTTAGGCTAACCTCGCATTGTTCTCCAGTCAGCGCACAAGTGCACTTCCCTGATGGGCAAACTGTTTTCATTCGATATCTCAATGTTACAATTTACAATTTACAATTAGCAATCGAAACGCTTCCTTAATGTTCCCGATGCTCGACGGAGATCGATTAAGAGTTTTCACACCTTCGCCAGTCACGTATGGCTATGGCCATATATATTATATATTGCATATACATATTGAGCATACGCAGTGGGGTCGCCCCTTCTCCCCAGCGGTTTATTTATATAAATTATAAGCCACTGTGGCAGTCATAAATTATGCAAGTCAGATGGACAGTGTGAGGAGTAGCCAGGACATGCCGTTGCCGGCCAATCTGATGGCCATAAATCAAGTTGGCCCCAAGGGGTGACCATCGGGCGCAGCCCATTGATCTTTGCAGTCATTCAACCACCGTTTCCCCTCTCCCCCAGATCTATCTGTCCCAGTTTGGCTATCTACCCGCCTCGGCGCGCAATCCGGCGAGCAGTGGCCTGCACGACCAGCAGACATGGGTGAGTGCCATCGAGGAGTTCCAGAGCTTCGCGGGCCTGAACATCACCGGCGAGCTGGACTCGGAGACCATGAAGCTGATGTCCCTGCCACGCTGCGGAGTCAGGGATCGCGTCGGCACTGGCGACAGTCGCTCCAAGCGGTATGCCCTGCAGGGCAGTCGCTGGCGGGTGAAGAACCTCACCTACAAGATCTCCAAGTACCCCAAGCGACTGAAGCGCGTGGACGTGGACGCGGAGATCGGTCGCGCATTCGCCGTGTGGTCCGAGGACACCGATCTGACTTTCACCAGGAAGACCTCCGGCCCCGTGCACATCGAGATCAAGTGAGTAGTTGGTTTGCTTGATATTACAATTAAATAAGAATGAAAGCAAACTTATGTATGCTGAAGTTAATATACCTTTGATGCTATTGGAAAAATTAAATATTTTATAAAAAGACTGTATTTCGATATATGATAAAAGAAAAATTAAGTCTTGTCGACTTTTCAATGATTTTTATACCCTTGCAGAGGGTATTATAATTTCAGTCAGAAGTTTGCAACGCAGTGAAGGAGACATCTCCGACCCTATAAAGTATATATATTCTTGATCAGCATCACTAGGCGAGTCGATCTAGCTATGTCCGTCTGTCCGTCTGTCCGTCCGTCCGTCTGTCCGTCTGTCCGTCTGTCCGTCCGTTTATATGCAAACTAGTCTCTCAGTTTTAAAGCTATCTGCATGAAACTTTCCCAAAAGTTGTCTTTCTATTGCAGGTAGTATATAAGTCGGAACGAGCCGGATCGGACGACTATAGCATATAGCTCCCATAGGAACAATCGGAAAAATAAATGAAAAAAATTATAACTTTGCTGTTTTTTAATTTTTTGTTTAGTTCTTCGACATTTAGTAATGGTTAAATATTTCCGATTTACGGTTTAAATTTCATCAAAATCGGACGACTATAGCATATAGCTCCCATAGGAACAATCGGAAAAATAAATGAAAAAAATTATAACTTTGCTGTTTTTCAATTTTTTGTTAAGTTCTTCGACATTTAGTAATGGTTAAATATTTCCGATTTACGGTTTAAATTTCATCAAAATCGGACGACTATAGCATATAGCTCCCATAGGAACAATCGGAAAAATAAATGAAAAAAATTATAACTTTTCTGTTTTTTATTTTTTTGTTTTGTTCTTCGACATTTAGTAATGGTTAAATATTTACGATTTACGGTTTAAATTTCATCAAAGTCGGACGACTATATCATATAGCTCTCATAGGAACAATCGGAAAAATAAATGAAAAAAATTATAACTTTTCTGTTTTTTAATTTTTTGTTTAGTTCTTCGACATATAGCAATGGTTAAATATTTCAGAATTATGGTTTAAATTTTATCAAAATCGGACGTCTATATCATATAGCTCCCTTAGAAATAATAAAAATATATAAAATAACTATCAAATAATTGAGCTGCAAATCATCATAGCTTCAATGTTTTTAAACATATACGAAAGTAAATCATAATTTTAATGTTTTCAAAAATGTTTAATTCTTGCAATAGCTGCAAGGGTATATGAACTTCGGCTTGCCGAAGTTCGCTTTCTTTCTTGTTTTCTATAATTCTAATGGGTGTTATATGCTGTCGTTGTCCGACTTTCATTAAATTAAAAATATAATTCCTATGGGAATATAGTAAACCTTTAATAGGAGTATATTCTACATGTTATTATTTTATATATATATAAATAATATAAAATTACGATATATATTTTAAAAAAATGAAGCTTTGTCGACTTTCCAATAAATTGTTTGATCACTCCTATGACTTCTATTTGCTGTCGTTGTCCTACACTTATTAAATTATAATAGAAATGTTATTCCTGAATAGTAAACCTTTAATTGAAATTTTTCCCATTGATAGAACTTATAGAAAGAAGATTTTTTGGGAAAGTTTCAGCCACAAAACAAATATACAATAGTTTGCGTAAGAAAGGAAATATTTGTGGAAAGAAGGATATGGCTAGTATTTTAAGGCCATTAATGATGTTCATGAATATGTACATACTATATAGGGTCTCTTTCATGTATATAATATATTCTTCTAAGAAGTCTTACGACTAAGGATACTTACCACTCTATCCCCTTTCCTAACCAGGTTCGTGGAGAGCGAGCATGGTGATGGCGATGCCTTCGATGGTCAGGGTGGCACCCTGGCTCACGCTTTCTTCCCCGTATTTGGCGGAGATGCCCACTTCGACGATGCCGAATTGTGGACCATTGGCTCGCCGCGTGGCACCAATCTCTTCCAGGTGGCTGCCCATGAGTTCGGTCACTCCCTGGGTCTGTCCCACTCCGACCAGAGCTCTGCCCTGATGGCTCCCTTCTATCGCGGCTTTGAGCCCGTCTTCAAGCTGGACGAGGACGACAAGGCGGCCATTCAGTCGCTGTACGGCAGGAAGACCAACCAGCTGAGACCCACCAATGTCTATCCGGCCACCACGCAGCGCCCGTTCACTCCGCCGAAGGTGCCACTGGACGACTCCATCTGCAAGGACTCCAAGGTCGATACTCTGTTCAATTCGGCGCAAGGCGAGACCTATGCCTTCAAGGGCGACAAGTACTACAAGCTGACCACGGACTCCGTGGAGGAGGGCTATCCGCAGCTGATCTCCAAGGGCTGGCCGGGATTGCCGGGCAACATCGATGCGGCCTTCACGTACAAGAACGGCAAGACGTACTTCTTCAAGGGAACCCAGTACTGGCGGTACCAGGGTCGCCAGATGGACGGCGTCTATCCGAAGGAGATCAGCGAGGGATTCACGGGCATTCCCGATCATGTGGATGCGGCCATGGTTTGGGGAGGCAATGGCAAGATCTACTTCTTCAAGGGCAGCAAGTTCTGGCGCTTCGATCCGGCCAAGAGGCCGCCCGTGAAGGCCAGCTATCCCAAGCCCATCTCCAACTGGGAGGGAGTGCCCAATGGTCTGGATGCAGCACTCAAGTACACCAATGGCTACACGTACTTCTTCAAGGGCAGCCAGTACTACCGATTCCATGATGCCCGATTTGCTGTGAGTAAAACTTTACTTTAGTATCTTTTTCATTACTTAACTATAATGAATTTCCCCCAGGTGGACTCGGCCACGCCCCCCTTCCCCAGACCCACCGCCCACTGGTGGTTCGGCTGCAAGAACACGCCCTCGTCCACAGGTAATATCGTCGAGGGTTCGGACAACGAGTTCGAACAGCACTCCATGATCGAGCATGCCGACGATGGTAATGGTGATGACTTCGACGCAGGTGAGTGGGACCGACTCGGCGGTAGTTTTGTTTGAGCCCGAATCGAATCAAATCGAATCGATCGAATGGATCCACGATCAACGAATCGAAAAACTTTGTAAAGTCAAAAAGATCTCATAGAAAGAAGTCTTGTATTTGTATGAGTTGTTACTTAGCGAGAAGCAGTTACGAGTCAAGAAATGATAATGATAATGATAACGATAATGATAATAATAATAAAACCCTATCTATATGGTATGTTTAATTAAGTTAATGTCTATGTAGTGAAATTCTATAACTCAAGTCGAATGTGTTTGTCTTTGTTGCCTATGGAAGAAATACATTTATAATACTTATTGAAAAAAAAAACTAATTACCAAACTGTGTATGTCCAATGTCTTTTGCTCAGTCTATATATATATATATTGTATTTATATATATCTTGTATATTTATTAATTTCTCTATACTCTTGATTTTGTGGTGTTTTACTTTAGTTTTGTTTCAGTGTTTTCAGGCTAAGTTTTACTTGGCAGAAAACAGCTTTCTCTTAGAGTATACGACATAACTAACACCTTCAACAGAAGTAACTTTTTACTAAAACCTCTATTTAATTAACATTTTTAATCTAGCGGTACTAATCCTAAAACTAAACCAACTTTGCAAAACTTTTCACTTGCTAATATATGTGTGTTCTTTGCATTAACCAAACTAACCCTATCTATATCTTTTGCTTTCGGTATTTTGGAATTATTTGTATACTTTTGAACTAACCAACTCAATTTAGCATACCATGTATAAAAAAGTTATTAAGCCTAAGAAACAACTATTAATGAAAAAAGCCATACAATAATTTAATATCTTGCTTACAGTTTAATAGCCAAGAACAAAAAATATAAAGCAATTATCAACAGCAACAACAACAGCAACAAAAACTACTGGTCAGTCGGTCTCACTAACTGTGGTCGCAGATCAATTACCACCAGAAACCATATTCCTAGCCTATAAGTCACGATCCTAGCATGCACACAATCTAACCAACTAAACTGTAGAGCCCATCAAAACCAATATAGCATCTGCAATGAGTAACTAACTAAATAACCCCTATAAAAGCAACACTATTTGTTAAACACCACAACAAGTACCAGAAATGGAAACCCCCCACGTTATGGTCTAAGCGTATTTCCGTATTTCCGTAGCACTAAGTATTTATCCAGATATGGTACTATTAATATTCGATTTTCCACACCCCTGAACTAAACTCTTTACCCTGTAGTCCAAAAAACCGCATAGACTAGAGTTCTAGTGTTTATGCGTAACCGTTTCCTTGTTTTGGCACCCTTGGCACCAAATTTCAAATGGCTAAATGGCTGGGCTGAACCCACTTACCACTCACAACCCACCCACAACCACACCCACTCCACCCAATGTTACACTTACACACCTGAAATCCCCACGTTAATTGCATGAACAAACCAAACCAAACCGAAAACGATTACTTACTAATCTAGAGCAAAAACAAAAGATTTACACCTGCATGGGAAGCAAAAAGTCGGCTGGTAGGGGTATTATAGTGCTATATATGTATATATATGTGGTCCACACACATCCCGTTATGACCCACAATCGGATATTTGTACGACACTCGCTTAACAATCGCATGCACGTGCCTGGCCCATAATCGTTAAATTTGCATTCAACAAAAGCCCAAAAAGCCGAACTCCAAAACCCGAATTGTATACCGTCATTGTCATCTGTCTGTATGTATGTATATTTCTTGCAGGCTTTAAGAGACGTGGATATAAAAACAAGAACAATTAACCACAGAGCACACAACCAGAAAAAAACACATCCAGTAAACAACTACAAGAACAGCCGAACCAAAACGAACACCAACTCCATTTACCCACCCACCCACATACTATATACTATATATGTCAGAAGAATTACAAAGCGAATGTGCCGCCGTTCCATAAAAAGCATATAGTAATCAAAAAAGAGCTTATTCCGAGTGCTACTGTCTTTCCTGTCTTCTTCTTCCTTCTTTCGTAGTCGTAGTCCCCATGCTCTATTGTAGTATCATCATCCAGTTTTTAGACTACTTATCACATAAGTATTTGTTTGAGCACATCCCCCAAGCGCCTTTCCTCGATATATACCTTCCCGAAGAATTGTTTTATTTATGCTTTTTCTTCTCTAATTTTGTTTTTTTTTAAACAAAAAATATTTTAATTTGTGGTTATTGTACAAACGCACTTGATACACACAGCACCGCAAGTGCCGAATCAGGGTATTCTGCCCGGCTGGATGTGGGGCCTAACGAACAGATTCTTCTAGAGGATCTCGTGCTCGGTCCAGCCATTAGTGTTTGTCCATCGAACCCGCTTGAGTGATCTCTATCTGAATAAAGTAAACCATCAAATCGAAACATATATAATACATGCCACGCCCACGATCTGCGCCGCCTGCCGAAACGCCAAACCAAGCCAAATAGAAAGAAACGAGTTTACAGAGTGAAGAGTATGTTAAATCAACTATTTTTATTTGATTACCCCCCTCCCTCCCTTAAGTTACTTAAGTTATATTTATTTTTCTATTTGATTTCTTTTAAAAACTCCCAACAACAATCACGTCTCCTGAAAAAAAAAAAACATAATACAGTTCTACAACTTCTATAGCTTAGATCTAAGACATTTCTGCACAAGACATCCCTTAAACTTAAATAGCCTAACGTATAACGTTACTAACTTGGTATTTTGAAATCCCGATCTTTGCCAATAGCTGTGGGCGATCACCAGTCCAACGACGAGCCCATCGCACCGGAAGTGGCCGAGCGAACCGGAAGTGGAGCCATGTCGCAAACGAAGCTGACGAGCAGCTCCGCCGTTAACACTGTGATCACCACCATCCTGATGTGTCTCGTCTCCAAACTCATCGTTAGCTAAAAGAGCCTCCGATCCCAGCGAAATATATATAGGCAGTGCATTTTGTGAACCACACAGGAACAAAGTTTCTACAATTTTACTGCACGTTGGACACCGAAAGTGCTTAAAATTCAAATGCGTAACATCATATCGAATACGATGAGAGGAAATCCAAATAACAATAATAATGAAAAACATAAGCAGAAACAGAAACAAACACAAATTGAAATCGGAAACGAAATCGAAATCGAACAGAATATCAATTGTAAATTGAGCGATCAGCATGTGAAACAGGTGCCTTATCAAATACTTTTGTTGTTGTGTAAATAAAATCAGCCTTAAATATAATGAAATAGTTTATAACATTCCGCATTCTAACGACAAAAACCGATCAGAAGTCATATCATAGCAGAAGTTCTTTATGTGTAGCCAACAACTGTTTTGGTAATGACAAATTGCGATATTAAATTTAACGAGCCATATGCAAAGAATTGGAGAGAACCAAACAAACATTATACTGAGCATTGAACGTACTTTAGTTTAGATTTAATTGTTAATGTGTGCACATGGGACATGAACTTCTGAGAGTTCCTACAGCTGTGCAACAATTTCGCAACTGTAAATGTTTTAACTTATAACGAGACGAGACGATACGTGACTTGACTTGACTTGACTTGACCATATATAAACTAATATGAAAATCATCATCGAGTACATATGATTATTGTATAAGTGATATTTAAGAGAGTCCCTTAAGCGATATTTGTTCGGGTTTAATATTTAAAACCGAAATATTATTTAACTTACGTATTATTATGTGTAATTTTAATTTGTATACCATAAATGTACGCTGAAATGAGAGAAACTGAACAAACCGAAAAGATAACAAATAAACCAACAGAAATACAAAACAAAATAAACTAAATTATTATTTTAAGAATCGCCTACGACGAGTAATTTGGTAGACGTTAGTAGCATGACAACTTAAGGATCAGGATCGCATTCCAGTTGAGCGTAAAGCTCCTCCAGTCTGTCATCCTTCTCCGGCGATGTCCTTAAAGTCTCATACTTGCCAGAAGTCAGCTTTGCACTCTTGCGTCGTCTGGAGGGACCTGAAAACATCCAGCCAAAACAACACAAACGGGTTGCTGAGTAAGATACAAGGAAGCCCGTGAGGCAGAGGACATTATTAGAACGTTAATATACTTTTGGTCTTCTTGCGGTTCTCGTCTGGCGGATGCGCGGTCGGCTTGCCAGCCGGTTCCTGGACGGCAGTGCCATTTTCGGGAATTCCCAAATAGGCACACTCCGTCTTGATGTCGCGCATTAGGTGGACTGCATTGGATCCTATTATACAAGCTGATGGATTCCCGCGCGACTCTATTTTGGGCGTCAGATCCGATATTAACGAATCTGTAGATAAAAAGATAGATAGATAGATAGTTTACAGTTTCAGAATTCAACTATCAGAATTGACCGATTAATTGGACTAGTAGGTATATATTTACCTCCTAAAATGTTCTGTTGAACTTGCAGGTTCTTTATGATGGCACCGTATTCGGCCATCTGGCGCTTGAGCTTTTGAATCTCCTTCTCCTGGTCGTTCATCTTATTATTGTCCTTGCACTTCCTCCTGACCTTGCCTCCGCCACTGGAATCGGAGCAGTTGTCGCTGTCGCTGATGATGATCGACTCCACGGGCGGTGGCGTAATGACCTTGCAGTCGGCGTTGTCGTCGTCGCCGCCATTTGGCGAGGGCATCCTGTGATAGGAGCTGGTGCACTGCATTGTGGGCACGCCGGCGCGCTTCCGTAGCCGTCGGTAGCGGACCGTGAGAGTACGGCTATTAAGTGGACAGTTGACCAGCTCTCTGAACGCCTCCATGGTGTGGTCAGGTGAGGCGTAGCGCACGAAAGCGTAGCGAGCTCGCTTCTCTCGCTTCAGCACACCGATGTCCACTCGCACGGCGTTGATGAAGTAGGCCTTGATGGCCGAGGTGGTCATGTTGAAGGGTATGTTGCTCACGTACAGCGAGCAAGGATCAATGAGCTCGGCCTGCTCCTCGTCGGTGAAGGGCTTGACCTCCGCCTCCAGGTAGCCGGTGCCAAAGCGCACCCTATTGATCTCGCGAATGGTGGCCTCGACATCGGCTCCGACCCTCAGGTGCACCAGGCAGTGGCGCGGAGCCACGGAGGCGGTCAGGACCACGTCCCGAATCTCCCTCGATATACCGGCCAGCATGGGAGCACTGATTTCGGGGTCTGGGAACCGAATGAGGAGCGCCACAGTTGCGGTGGACTGACCCGCTTTGTTGGTCAACTCGCGTTCCAAGGCAAGGGCTTTCAGAGTGTGTTCGCGGCGCAGTTTGGCCAGTTCGCGACGGGACATCTTGGCAGTATCGGCTAAGGGGATTACCGAATTATGCTTGCTAAGATATGGGTGTCAGTCAGTGATTAGTAAGCTTACGTTTCTTGTTTTCAGTGGTGCTATTCTCCAGCTCGGCATCGTTGTCGGAAGTTGGTCCATCGGCGACCGAGTTCCACGGCAGCAATTGACTCCCGACGGGAGTCGTCTCGAACAAATAAGCCTCCGGAGGAGGAGTGCATCTGTTGGCCGCGTAGGGGGCTACATGCTTGTCCATAATCAGCTGGTTACCATCACCCGGCGATGGGTCCATCACGCCTATGATCCTACCCTGATCCTCGGTGCTGTTCAGGCGTTTCGCGACCGGAGCGTCGCCCGCTTCTAGGGCCGCGCGTTTCGAATCCATTTATGTTATCAAAAATAGAAATAAAACCCGACCTATACAATGTGTTCCTATCTAAAATTGTGGAAAAAACACTGTTGTTCACCAGCTGTGTCTAGCTGAGCTTGTGGAGTTAAACTGACTAAATGTCGAATCTATTGGCAGCAGCTGGCAAACAGCCGACTAAGATACGAATTCGGCATTGTTTCCTGGGTTGGGAAGTGCCCCAATTGTTTGTTGTGATATCCCTGTTGTTTGAGTTAAAAATGGTGGAGGATTTTTCAATTTTGTGGTCAAAACACAATCGCTAGCGTCAGCTGATTTTCATGCAACGACCTGGCAAGGCTGACACACAGCTGATTTCGTTGCCAGATTGTTTTTTGTTGTTGGTCAATACGGAAACATATGTAATAGCAAAACAAAATGTGTGCGGCTCTTTTACGAAGTGTTAAATTGGCTAACTTGAGGCCAATTACGGCTATATGGCATAACCAGGGACTGCAGTGAGTGATTATATGTTTATATATACAGGAACTGGTTTAATAAAAAGCCCTATCCATTCAGCACAAGTAGTTCGGTCTGTAAGTGGCGAAATGTGTCCTCCGGCGAGGTGGAAAGAAAACTTTTGATCGGCGACAGGCTTCCGGACAACTACAAATTGATCTACCGTGCACCCATCGAGAGTTATGTGACCTGGACAAAGAATATGTCCACTGCAACCACCTCGATTCTGGGCTTGGTGGCTGCCTATCACTGGGCTACCACCATGAACTTCGTAAATATGGTCCAGAAAATGGACATTGCTATACTGGTCTCCCAGGAATCTGATCTGTACTACTTTCTAACTGGATTTGTTCTCATCAATCTGGCGATACGCGCCTTTGTGGCTAAATATCCTTTGAGAATTTATAAGAGCTCGGAAAAGTACTTTGGCATAGATAACATTTTAGTTTTTATAATACATTCCACCTTGCTTTTAGGTATGTGGCTGTCTACGGATCCCAACTGCCACTGGGAACTGTGAAGCACTATTTTGAAAGAGGTCAAATAACTGAGTACAAAAACTTTTTGAATCCCTGGAGCCATATTATGTACAAACTGGGCAACCGCTCTTCCATGCTGCTAGTTGACTACTTTAAGACGCCCTCGGAGTTTCACCAGCTATTCGCGACCAAACAAGATACTTAGTTTTGTAGCACAAGCCGTAAATTGTTAAAATATATGTTTTAAAAAAAACGAAATCTTTTGTAATTTTTTGTAAACAACCAAACAGCGTTGCCAGATATTGGCGCGAAGTGTTGGTAAACAGTGTCCCACAGAGTTATTGAATTGCTCCCACCTCTAATTCGATACCAAAACAATTGAAATCTCCACGTGCGAAATGGAGCTTAAAAAAATGAAACCTTTAACAGATGATACGGCAGAATCCCCGCCAGAAACGGTGGGCGGGGAACAGGCCCGGAAGCGCCGCAATCCCTTCAACACACAGCGCCTGAAGGAGGAGAAGGAACGCCGCCAGAAGAAGCGGGCACGCCTCATCGTGCGCAACATAAGCTACAAATCTACAGAGGAATCGATGCGGGAGCACTTTGGGCAGTGGGGCACTCTGGAGGACGTGCACATCCTGAAGCGTGGCGACGGCAAGCTGGTGGGATGCGCCTTTGTCCAATACGAGACCATTAACCAGGCCACCAAGGCGATTCTGCACTCCAATGGCAAGGAGCTGCTGGGGCGTAAAGTATTTGTGGACTGGGCCCTGGGCAAGGATGAGTACGTGGCCAAGAACCCCAAGGATGAGGAGCCGGAGGAGAAAAAGCTGAAGGTGGAGGTGAAAGAGGAAAGTGGTGATGAGAAGGAAGTCAAGGAGGAAAGCGAGGAAGAGGGCGATTCCGGGGATGAATCGGAGGCGGAATCGGAATCCAATGAAGATGAGGAGGATAACGAATCCGACGGCGAGGCGGACGACGATGATGAAGATCAAAAAGAAGACAAAGACGAATTAAAATCAAAATTAAACATTGAAAATGTCAAAAAGGAGAAGCAAATCTCCAACGACGTCCAACAAGGCTGCACGGTCTTTATTAAGAACGTGCCCTTCGATGCCGAGGACGCGGATCTGCGGAAGGTGTGCCGCAAGTTCGGCTTGGTCAACTATGCCATCATCAATCGGCAGGCGGTTTCTGGCCACTCCAAAGGCACAGCCTTTGTTAAATTTAAGGCCAAGGAATCGGCAGATCTGTGCCTGCAAGCTGGCACCGAGTTCAAGCTAATGGATGAAGTCCTGGATCCTCATCCCGCCCTGAGTCGAGAGGAAATGAAGTCAAAGCAGTCGCAGAACAACAAAAAAGATGACGCCAAGGACTCGAGGAACCTGTATTTGGCCAGAGAAGGTCTAATCATGTCCGGAGCAAAGGCAGCCGATGGGGTTTCCGCTTCAGATATGGCCAAGCGCCATCAACTGGAGCAGGTTAAGACGCAGGTGCTCAAGAACTTGAATCGGTAAGATTGTTAGACATTTTAATTATATATACATTTCTAATCAAATGATTTTAATCCCAGGTTTGTTTCCCGCAACCGCTTGTCCATCCACAACCTCCCCCAGAACTACGACAACGAGAAGCTGAAACAAATGGCTCAGACCTACACTGGTTTCCGGCCCCACGAATGCCGCGTGATGAGGGAGCAAAAGATTACCCCGGAGCATCCGCAGGGCAAGTCCAAGGGCTTCGGTTTTCTCTCCTTCGACACGCATCAGAGGGCATTGACAGCGCTGCGGAAATTGAACAACAATCCCAGTATATTTGGAACCCAGAATGTAAGTTATCAAATAGGAAAATTCCATCCAATAACTTACATTTTTAACTCTTCCCTTTAGCGCCCCATTGTGGCCTTCAGTATAGAGGATCGCGCCGTTCACAAAATCAAAGAGAAGCGCACGGAGCGCTCCAAGCTGAACAATCCCACGTACCAGAACAAGCAACAGCAGCGCAAGGAGCAACGCCAGCAGAAGCGTAATGGCCAAAAGGCCAAGCCCCCCGTTCCCCAGACAGACAACAAAGCCAAGCTGCAGAAACACATCAAGAAACTGGAGGCATCGCGGGCAGCCAAAGTGGAGGGCAAAGCCGCAGAGAAGAAGCAGCTCAGTGATGTCCAGAGCGACTATGTGGGCACAGCAGCGAAGCCAGGAACCTCGCTGAAGATGCGATCCAAAAAGAAGATTATCGAGCAGTCAAAGGAGCACATGAAGAAGCTGAAGACCGAAAAGCGCAAGCAGAAGAATAAGAAGATACGGGAATCGCATCTGGCCGAGCGCAAGGCCAATAATCGGCCCAAACAGGGACGAAAGAAGGAAAAGGATGACCTGCGACCCCTAATTAATAAGTACAAGAACATGATTAGTGGAAATCAAGAAGGCGGCGGCGTCAAGGGAGTCACGGGAGGTAAAATTAAGAAGCCTAAGCGTACCAAGTGGTACACCGAGTAAAGTTCCCTTGTCTAGGTTAAGAAATGTTATAGCAATAAAACTATAAATGAGAAAACAATCCAGGTAAACCGGGTCTTTTTCCTAGGACTACGGATAGAACATCTGCTTTGGCTATGAAGCTACCTGCCAAGTCGGGTATATATAGTTGGCGGAGTGGACGAAGCTCTTCAGTATTGCCTAGCAGTGCCTGTGAAGCGTTTCGTTCGCACTAAAACAAATCTATCTCAAAGATGGCTCCTCGGGAGAAAGTTGAATTCGTGCTAGTTCGCCTGGCCTATGTGCCGTACATGTAAGCACTCAATATAGCGTTTGAAAACGATCAAAAACTTATTTGAAATCTCATTTCCACAGTCATCCTCTGTATCCACGCATCAGCTACCAGATCAGAAAGCATCCTCCCACAGGATCGATCATCCAAGTGCGCGATTGGTTCGAGCACGTGATGATGAGGGAGCGATCCAGCCTCCCGCCGGATGTGAACATTCGCTACGCCGAGTGGCGCATCATCACCGGGGATGTGGAAATGTTCCAGGTGCAGGGCTGTCGCTTCGACAAGATCATGCTGGTGCTGGGCGAGGAGAACATCTCGTGGGTTTTCTATCAGAACATGCCGCTGCATCGCCGCATCGAGGGCAGCGCCTGCTTCCCTGTCAGCTACTGCGGCTGCTGCCTGAACAACCAGTACTTGGACATTATGGCCAAGATCAAGCAAACTGTGTCGAGAAAGAAGATACGATGAAATAAATACTTTCGAGTACTAATGGAAACAAGAGTTTATGTTAAGATGAACGCTTTCAAATTTCACTAGGCGCTAGCAGCTGTCTATTCCAGCCAGTGGAAGCGGGAGCCGTACTTGGCTGGTGGCTTGGGGTAGTCCTCGGGCAGACCGGGGGTGGCATCGGGATAGGAGACCTTCTCCTCCTTCTTGGGCGCCTCGCGAGCTGATTTGATGACCTGAAAGCAGGTGGGTTTAGCAGTGTTCCAAGAAATCCCGTCTAGAAACTCACCTTGGCCCGGGCGAAGTAGCCGTAGGAAGGACGATCCCAGTCAAAGTTATCCTTGATGCACTTATCAAACACTCCCTGCGTCTTGCGGCAACTAAAATATGGTTGAACTTGGCTTGTAGTTCTTGAAATCTTTAAAATCGTGGGGTCTTACTGTGAAAAGGCCATGGTTCCGCTGCTTTTGTCCAGGCAAGTGGCGTACTGCATGAACTCCTCATGGCAGCTCTTCTTCACCTTGCGGAAAAAGTCGAGGGCGCAGTTGGTCACCGCCTTGCCTTCCGCCAAGCAGGCACGCGGATCGTCCAGCTCCTGCCGGCACAGCATAAACTCCTGCAATTACAACGCAAAGCAAACGTAAACAAACCGAGGAAGGTGCGTTTTGAGGTTAGGTTATATAACTAAAGCGCTAGGATTTGGCCCTCTCCACGGCAGCCTTCTCTTTTTGGAGCTGTTTTTCAGCTGGGTACTACTACCGGGAGTACTCAGGTTTAATCTGTGGGTACTAACATTATTAGCCTGCTCGCATTGCTTGCCCAAATGAAAGGAGCCAGCCCGCAAAGCCGCCGACGAAAGATTCAGCTCCTGGACGTTCAGCTCCGACTCCTCGGGCAGTGTTGTGTTGTTGGTGATGACCATTGTAGCGTTGTTGTCCTGTCCGTTTAACAAAAAACCTGTAAGGGGTTTTAAAATGAATAAAAAACCCAAAAGTTCTTAATTTTGTGGCCAAATTTACGTTTGCCTACAACACAACAGCTGATTTTGTTTCAGGGCTGCACAGTCACAGCTGTCAGTCGTACTTATCGATAGTTCAGAGAAACAAACTTAGTTATCGATAGCAAACCGTCAATTTGAAATTTCAAAAACAAAGCTCTGAAAATGATTTCTTTTATTTTATATATTTGCATATTCGTTGCCGCGGCAGCTCCGCGCAATTTAAAAGTAGTTAAGTACGAGGACTCGGTTGACACCATTGTTAAGGACCTCATCGACAATTGGCAGTCACCATTTGTTTACCTGAAAAGTCGCGGCTACCTGCCAAAGGATCTGCCTGATTTGGATTTTCAGCAGCTTCAGGGGAATTTAGATCCAGAGCTGTCCTTAAAAGATTTAGATGCCTTTAACAAGGACTCCAAACGGGAGGTAGAAACTAAAAAGGTGCTAAAAACCGATGAAGAGGTTGATCAGCGAGCAGCCCGTTCCCTTGAAGATCCCAAGGAACTAGATTTGAAAAGGATGTTCCAATCGTTGTTCTCCTCCAACGACAAGAATGCCTCCGAGGAGATTAAATCAAAACTGGGTGTAACCTGGGACATGAATGCTCTGAAATCCTCTGCCCGTCTGGGAGCCAAACAATTTCTGGACAAGTTTAATAGCAAACGAAATCAAATGGAAAAACTTGTATTAAATGAAGCACCAGACGAAGTACATCAGCTCATGATTCCACCGCACGCCTTGGAAAATAAAAGTAACGAAACTATGGAGAAGTCTTCATATTATAAATCAAACTTTCCAAAGGGAGTGGCCAAGATTCTGAGCAATCCAGAGATAAGGATCAAGGACTGGGACTCAAAGCCAGCCCTAGACACATTTCTTAAAGCTGCCCAAAAGAAGTTTTAAAATTGTTGTTGATTAAATGTTCTTGTAGTTCCGAATTGGGTTGGCCCAAAGCACAATTAATTAGTTGGGGGCGGCTGGCCTGCTAGTGCCAGAAGCAGGCGCGATTGAGACGCCGCAAATTTGATATTCATGGCTGTCTGGTTAATCTCAGTCATTAGCAGAAGCGATTGAAACCCGTTTAGTGGGCTAGGCAACTTTGGCGTAGTATAAAAAGCCGCTGGCCATTGTTTTAGATCCAGTAGCTGCTCCAAAATGCTGAAATACGTGAGTTTAATCGGATTTAAAGGGTCACATTAGTTGACCAATGTCTATCTTCAGGCCCTTATTCTTGCCTTGCTGGTGGTTTTGGCCAACTGCAATGAGGAGGATGTCCAAGCTCAGCTGGTGAAGTCGGAGAACCACCAAAACCTGGACGGAGCTGGTCAGTTCGAGCACGAGATCACGGTCACCAATGGCATCCAGATCAAAGCACATGGCAATGTGAACGGCATACAGGGCGAATACTTTCTGCCCGGCGAAGATGGCAAGCAAATCCGGGTGACGTACACAGCCGATGCAACCGGCTTTCATCCGAAGGTCGAGGAGTGATCGCTTGACCTTGACTATATAATATAATATGTATTTACACAAAACGGCTGTTTGTCATGATTCTTTTGATGATGGGATGATGTTGTTGTATCAATTAAACGTTTGTGGCTTTGTGATCCACATAATTTATGACTTTACGTTCAGATTTTGGCTCAACAGGTTACTCAGGAATTCGGGAACCGACTTATATATTCGTTTTGTGGGGTATTTAAGACCTTGGCCTGGTTTTGCTGGGCAACAGTTGAGTTGATTGAAGGTTTACAAAATGTTTCAATATGTAAGTTGATGTGGGGCTCCCGTAAAGCGATCCCTCTGCTCAATTATACCTTCCCCCAGCTGGCTTTTATCCTGCTAATTGGTGTGTGCGTGGCCAACGACGATGATGCCCATGCCCATGTGGCGAATCAGTACAAAAAGGAGGATGGCCACGGCAAGTTCTCCTATGGCTTCGATTTAACCAATGGCATCGGAGCCGGAGAGGCTGGCGATGAGCACCAAGTGCATGGCGAGTATCACTTCACCTCGAAGGAGGGCCTGCCCGTGAAGGTATCCTATACGGCGGATGAGCATGGCTATCATCCGCATGGCGATCTCCTCCCCACTCCTCCGCCCACTCCAGTGGCGATTCTCAAGGCGTTGGCCTACATCGATGCCCATCCGCAGAGGGAACAACATCGCCCAGTTGTCCATCATCATCATCAACATCCTGGGCATCCAATGCATCCGACAGTCAGTCCGCATGGCCATCGTCATCACTGAGCACTCGAATGGGTCATATTCCGGCCAGGGCGTCGCTGATTTCCCACTGCCATGCCCTGTTGAACAAATAAAAGGTTACGACGCAACAACACTCAGCCTTATAATCAATGGAGGGTGGCGGCAGTACATAAAATTCGCATTGTCATCCGCATAATAAGGAGCCCGGCGGAAATGGTCCGAAGGTGGGGGAAACTCGGCGGAAGCGAAGCCATTCGAGGCCATTGTTAAATGGCAAATTCAAATATGGACTTGCCCATTGTGCGGGCGCATTGGAATATGTTACGGAAATGACAACTTAAATGGGTGCTGCTCCCATTTGGCCCATTATCCCCTCGCCATCCGTTTATCCTTGAAAAACACTTTGCTGCATGATGGTTATATAAATGCAATTGGCATCATCACATATATGTATGAACAAAAGCGGTTGCCTCACAGCTTGGCACTGCCCACGGGCAATCCGTTCCCTTTGCGCGTGAGTTCCATATCCACCGAGGGCTGGTTCACCAGTTTCCGGACCACATCGAACTTGGGGTTGTTCTTGTCTCGCACCAAGTCGAAAATCACGCTTTCGCTGGTAGTGATCACACATCCCGCCTGGCGCAGCCGCTCCAGAGCCAAGTCCCGATCTTGGTTCAGCCTGGAGGAGCAGCAGTCCGCCACTATGTACACGTTGATGTTCTGCTCGAGGAGATCAATGGCAGTCTGCTCCACGCAAATGTGGGACTGTGGGAGAAAAAAAGGGGTTGAATTAAAATAAATTTGATTTCTTTAAAATTAAATCGACTTAAACATTTCCATTTTTGAACAAGTTGTGCTGAAACTATTTGGAGTTTTTAAGGAAAAATAATAAAAAAAATAATAAACAGTTTTATAGATTTTAGAAATGGAAATTTAACGGAATAAAAAGCAGGGTATTACAAAATGTTCTTCACTATTGGAGAACATAATAAGCAGTTTTATAGATTGACTTTTCATATATGTATATATATGTATAGGATACCCACAAACAGGGCTTATCCTAAAATCGATTTGTTATTAACACAACCCACCTCCAGGCCATACAACACCACGTCCTCCGGCTTGTCACTGAAAATATCCTTGATCACAGCCTTGACCTCCGGAGTAAACATGCTGAAGAGGGTTTTTCCGGAGACCAGCTTTGCATGACTCACATCCAGTTGCGCCACAGTTTTTCCCAGCTTTTCCGGATAGTGTTCGGTGACAATCAGTGGAACATCCAGAGCCTTTCCCGCCTTGGTCTGAAATCGATTACGGGCTAATCTTAGATAATCCAATGATAAGAGATCAATACCAAAATCAAAGTTCAACTTACAAGTTTGTCCACATTCTTGATCATGTTGTCGAAAAGCGGCATAGCGGGTCGGAATTTCTCCTGAATGTCGCACAGCAGAAAGAGGGTTTTCTTTGGGTTCAAGTGACAGCGTCGCAGGGCCATTTTATTGTTTATTTTTTGTATAATTAATGTTTTTAAAAGACACAATTTTCACCTGCTAATTAAACTGATTGTAACAGCTGTTCGTTACCAGGGACACCGGGAAAGCGAAACGGTTTTGTGATCGATTACAGTTGATAAGCTGCGATCGCGGGTGCGATCGATTACGCAATAACCGGTTCGTTTCTTATTGACCGTTATTTTTTATGAACGTCATGCTAAGTTTGAAGTATTTCATTTAATTAATTTAAAAGTATTTATATGCTTATGGAGATCTTTTAAAAAATAATTGTTACAAATAAAAAGCTTAACAGAAACCGTAAAATTGTATATGTGCAATACTTATGTTCGTAAAGTAGGCCCACTTCAACTAAGCAGATTTAAAGCATAAAAGCTGTTATAGCACCGATGATAGGACAGATCACTTAACCGCCCGAGTTAATTAAAAATCTCACATAATCCTCATTTAATTTAACTTTGCCCGAGGCGACATCATCAAGTAAATAATTACTAGCCGCCCCGTCCCAGTGGCGCCTAGGCCAACGGCAATTAAGTCGAAGCTGCCGCACAGCCAGCAGATTTATATTCATAAGCCAAGGCAACCTGGAATCCGCAGGCATTTATAATTGAATTCCTCGCCAACGCCCCCTTCCGCCTTCGACATTATAGTAATGAAGCCACCGGTCCAGTCAATTTCAATAACGCAATCAAATGCGTGCAGTTTCAAAAACCACAAATGTGAAGCTCTGGCGGTGACTGTATAGGTGGACCCAATGCCATTGACATGCCCGGAACGAGTGTTGTCCGGCGGAGCCATAGCCATAGCAATCTCTTGGACATTCCCGGCACGTAGCCTCGATGGACCCGATACTTCGGCCGGGAAAAGGAAGCCCACGATAATGGCCATGGCGAGTCGCATGCATATTTCAGTAATTTGCTCCGCCTTTTGTGTGCCACGCCCCCTTCCCTATCTCCCAGGTTTTACCAGTCTACATATTTCATGAGACCCCAAAAGTTTGCGGATGCTGCAATTTGGGGGCTAAAGAAGTGAAACCTTAGTGGAACCACTCAAAAAGTAATCGAAATGTCTGAGACAAACACATGCGTACGCACCTTAATGGCACCTGTATTTGCTATTTGCCCGGGATTCTGTATTCATGACGCCTCGCTCCCTAGTCTCCTAGAAGAAGTCATCTTGATTTTCAATTTCGACGCCATTTGCGCTTCACCGGAATCGAGAGTCATTTGCATTTTTCTTCAACTACACTTTCAATTGAAAAGTACTTGCACTTGCTGTTCAAAAAGTAGAACATTTCGGTGCCTTTACTAAAAAATAAAACAGTTGGATCCTTGTAAAAAATTGAAATTTAAGAGTCTACTTAAAATTTAATTATGTACATAAACTAAAAAAACATTTAAGAATAAAATGTTTTTCTCATATGTCCTATTTTTTTATTGAACGCAATTAAAAGTTTTGGCTTTTAGTTATTTTACTATTATTAAATGATGAAAAATTTCAAAAATACGATCAAAAATAATGTACAAACCATGCGCCACTAAAAGTAAAATATTATTTCTTTTGCCATTTTTTTTTAACCTTTTCCTTGCGACTCCAAAAATCTAGCTCCCTTCTTGAAAAAGTGTATTGAGTGCGTAGTCAAAAAGTGCTAATGCTAATATTAAGTCGACATAATTGACAAAAAGTGTTTTCATTTGCAAAAGTAAAAAGTAACAGAAAAACAAGCTCCCCTCAGCAATTTGTTGACATCTCCCAGAAGCAATTTTATTGAATGTGAAAATTTAAAATTGTTCATTTGAGAAACAATTTGTGAGCATAAAGTAAAGTCGAAATGTTTTCGTTTTGTTATTTTAGTACATTCAGCCATAAGTTCGAATATATGGCAATAAAAATCCAAGATGTTTGGGGAGCAACAACAGCAAGAAGCGCCCAGAGAGTTTGTGCGTCTGTCTGACTGTATTTTTATGTGATTTCTCAAGCCATCTTCCAACTGGGGAAAGTGCTCTCATGCGAGATCGAATGGGGAAACTGGGAAAATGTTATGCCATTTATTTGGAGTATTCAAGTCTTTTGGCCTTCTGCACCCCCGTCCTCCTCTCCTTTTGCCTGTGCCATTTGCAATTGTGCAATTTACCCAATGAAATGTAAATGCGAATCAATTGTAGTTTTATTTGCAGTAATTCCTGATTCGACAACCCCGACTTTGTGTAAACGCATTTAATTTCGAATATTCAATTTCCATTTCCATTTGCATATTGCTATTTCCGTCAAATATTGGTGTTTAAAGGCTCTCGGTTCGTCAGTTAGGGGGAGCAACTAAAAGAGTTGAGGTCCCGTGGCAGTGGAGAAACATCAGAAAGCACTTTGCACGGAGGGAGGGGAAACCTTTGGTGGCCCCCAAAACATATGCATACATACATGTATGCACAGCGCAGGTACGTGAGGCGATACCCCAAGCCAATTTGATTTGGGCCACCCACGTGTGCCCTCTGTTTACAACTCCCGAGGTCGCCTGCCTCGCATGCATATCAACGATTCTCAAATTGGCGACGAAATGATATGCCAAACTACACACGACGCAGGAGGAAAATATTTTCTTCCCCGGAAAATTGTGGCACCCAATCCTCCAGTCCTCCAGCATTGAGAACATGCAGCCACATCGACATTATCGGGGGGCACAGGCACAGTCACAGGTTGTAGGTTGTCCTCCGTAGGTTGTAGCTGTAGCTAATGCTTGTCACGTCGCCTCCAACATTTGACAAGGCAAATTCGCCGAAAATTCCGCCTTTTCTGACTTCGGGACGACTCATTGTTTTTTACCGAAGCATCGAAGAAAATGATTTTCGCAGGTGAATTGGAAAGCGCGTAATGTCGTAATGTTTGACTTGCCGGCAGGCACGTTGCCAACACATGTCCTCCAGTCTTTACAAAATCTGCACTGAGGGAAACCAGAGATTTTTAAGAGTAAGTGAAACAAGAATTTGCATTTAAATGACTTTCTTTATAATGTTTAAGACTTTTTATTTACAAAATAAGTTCTGAGAAGCATTTTATTTCTTAAATTTCATATTTAACACTTAATCTTTAAAAGTAATAATATCAATTTAAACGTAGTCAAAATAATATACCAACTTATTATTTAACTAAATTGGAATAAAAATAAACTTAAGCTCTTACTGAAAAAATTGCAATAATAATTTGTCATATGCTTAATTAAAATGCTAGTAACTAGATGGTTTTGAGTCTCACAAATAAATAGAAACAACACAAGCTATTACCTTATACAAGTAGTTTATGTTTAAAATAAAGTATATAAACAAAAACAATATTAATTTTGGATGAAAAATGGGTAAATATTTATAACAAATCACTAATGTTATTAAAAATGAAATTTTACTTCAAACCTGTTTTAATTTATGAAATTCAAGCAAAAGCTGGAACTAACACAAGCAAATGTTTGTAAAGCGCATCTTATTTTTTGTCTGTATCGATTTTAAGTGTAAGCTCACGTGTCGCATCGAACTTGGCGGACCACGGGGCGTATGCGTATTCCACTTTTGCAAATTGGATGAAAATCTTTGGCTTTTCAGCAACGCAATTCTTTATTTTTTTGCCACCAAGCCACCAAGCCATCAAACCCCCAACCCATTGCCCCAGTGCGATGCATCAGGCTGGAAATTGACATGTCTAACAGAGGGTTGCATTGCTCAAAAGGGCAAAATGGTAGAATTCCGGGGTTGAGCCTCCCTCATTCATCACGGCACGCCTGGCCGTGTCACACAGCATAGCATGGCTGGCTAGCCAGCATATATGCTGTACACATTCGGGTCCAACAAACAGCAGCAACAATTTCGAAGAAAAAGGATTTACAGCATAGATTCAAAACACCTACACGCAAGACAGGACAAGTTCTTGGCAGCTTACTCCGTGTATCTTGTTTCTTGGTTCATTTTTTTTTTCTTTTCCCTGCCTGGATTACGTATTTCTGTAAAGTTTTGCCCCCCTTTTCGCCTGGCCGCAAACGAAAAAGATTCAAACAAATTGAAGAGCTCGGCTCACCTTGGTGCCCATTAAACGTGCTGAACTGAGCTGAGCTGAGCACCTGAGCATATGTTACCCAGTCCGACGAGTGCGAAATGTGCTCCACGTTGCCCCAAAACGAGGCGAAAAGCCGTAACTCTTCGCGTCCACGTTTTTATTGCCACCAGAACTTTAAGGAGATTGCAACAGGAATGCTATTCGCATTTGGCCCAGCTACTTGCCGTCAAAAGGGGTTCATTCAACCGAGCGTCAAGCGGAGCGCATTTCCGGATTCCGCATTCCGGAGTCTTGTCACTCCGCCGGAGTCTGCAAATAAACCCGGCTGAGTGGCCTGCTTGGGTACTGCAACTCCACCATGGCTTTGATAAATGTGCACATAATTATGGCTCGACCATTTGAATGGGTCTGCCTTGCCTTAAAGCCATGTAGCGTGGCCTGCTTAAAGGTCATATCCACAACGGGTCTTAATTAATGTTGCATAATTAACAGTGGCAGGGGGTAGGGGAAAGGGCGGAAAAGGTAGCAAAACAAAGTTAAAGCACGGCAAAGAAAAACACAACCGAAAAACAAAAACTTTTCTAAGCATCTGCAAAACATAAAGCATACAAATTCTCACATCCCTGCCCAAGAACATGAAAAAAAAATTGCGGCAGGCCGGGCTCAAAGGAAATGGAAAAGGAAAACGTCCCAAAGGGCAAGCGGCGCCAAAGGCGAAAACAATGCCCAAAAGGGGCGTGGCCAGGGCGGGGGAAATTCCCCCACATTTTCACGTCTTTGCCGCTGACAGCCTTTTGGCCACCTTCGACTTGGGGTAGCGCCTTCAAATTGGCGCCAAGTTTTAATTATTCCATCATATTTATAAACTTTTGTACTTGCCACGCAGACTCATTATGTACGTCATCCACCCACACTCACACACATCCGCACAACAACAAAGCACTCACACACACACTCGCATTTCAATGGTGGCTTTAGCTGCACTGGGAAAAAAATTATTGTAGGACTATTATTTTACTAAATATCGAATTTATTTAAATAAATAAACGACTAAATTTAAAAAATGTTTAGAACAGTCTAAAGCTTTGCAATAAAATATGGATAATTGAATCACATTGGATCTTCTTTAAATCCAAAGTAAGTTTTAGCTTGTAGTTTCACCTATCAACATTAAAAAGTAAAAAAAAAATTAATTTTAGAAAGAAAACAATTTTATTGCGTAGGGACCGTTTTTCAAATGATTTAAAACACCAGAAACCTCTGTAATTTATCTCCCCTATATTAAGATTAAATTATTCGCCTCTTTGAATTCTCTTTCATTATTATTGCAGTGCAGAAGCCAAGTGCCTTGTTGTTGCCGCTGTTTCCCTCTTGTTTTTGTGTCGTATCACAATAATGGCAGGGCGACAACGGCAGGACAATGACGACGTCTGCCTGCTTGGCTCCATCCTGGCCAGGCATAAAGGAGTACCAAGGAGCAGGGAGCAGGGATACGGCGGTGGCACGAGGCGTTACTCCATAAAAATGAACAACAGCTTTTTATTGCCGAACAATGAAGGCGAAAGCAGCTCTAAACAACCAAAGCAGAGCAAAGTTCGACCTTTCCCCTTCTTGGCCGGCGATCCTGTTTGCCAGAGTCCTTGTCTTTGTTTGCTGCTGCCGCCATTGGTAAGAGCATTTAATGAGGCTGTCGCATTATTGTTCAATTGTGCTTGGAACGACTCAGCTTGGCCGAGGAATTTCAATAAATACGGCTAAGAAATTGAGAGTGTTACTCTATAAAAGGTTTATGGATAAATCGAAGAATCGAATTAAATCAAGCATTTATTCGACTTAATCCAGCAACAAAAACGAACAATAAAGTTATAGACCTATAGTTTGTTGCTAGCTGCATGTACAAATCAATTGAAGAGTGAGTCAAAAACAATTAGAGCAAACAAATTTTGTGGGTATTAAATTCTCAAATGATTGTAGCAAGTTAAATAATTTTAAACACAACTGTTGCAAATGTATGTTAAACGGAAAATAAAATCTAACCTCTCCAATTGCCAAAAACATAATAATAAATAAATATAAATTAAGCGTCAAGGGTTTGTAGCAAGTTAAATAATTTGAAACACAACTATTGCACATGTTTGTTAAATGGAAAATAAAATCTAACCTCTCCAATTGCCAAAATAATAATAGCAAATACATGTTAGAACAACCGCAACCAAGTTTTATCATGCAATTATCAGCAAAATTCTAAGCATAAATCAAGCGAGCCAATTATTTCAAATATTTCCTAAATCAGCAACAAAAATAAATGGCCAAATAATCGGCTTAATAAATCAGAGGCCTAAGGCGGAACACGACACGACTGGATTAGGCCACCGAAATGTGGGACCTCCGGTGGCGCAACTGCCTGAGGACTCAATTAATGGAATGGAAACGAAAAACGAGAGCCTCCTTCGCTGATGAAACTAATAACATGTCAGCCAAGTTACGCACCAGGGCACACAGAGGCACTACCTCATCCCAGAACCTCTCAGGACAACCCATAACCATCTGCAACCCACTGCCACAACACTCAAAGGCTAAACGAGGCTCAGCGCTGACACTCAAAGCCGACAAGTTAAGCCTGTCGCACATGGCGATTAAGCGGCGAAAGAATGAAGCCACCCCCTCACACACCCCCCTAGATTAGCACTTTGTTGCAGTTGGAAAGGCTGGAATTCTGGATGCCCCATGGCCCAAAAGTCGCCCCTTTTTCAAGGGCTTCGTTAGCCCGCCGGCAATTTCTGGCCCCTCCAGCCAGCCGGCATCCACTACGTATGAGCAATATTGAATCGCAATGCAGTTGCAGTGGTGCAGTGGTGCAGGGAAGGGCAAGGGGAAGGGCAAGGGGAAGGGGAAGGGGAAACAGAGCTGAGGAAGGTGGCACGTAGAACGGCAGAGGATCCACATCCACTGAATGTGCATAGTTAGAGTGATAAACTGCTTTGGCACGGAAATGGCCCTGGAAATGGAAATGATGTCGAGTGTGCCTGTGTGCATAAAAAGGCCAATTAGAGGACGACTGAGTTGCACGTTTTCCGTCCAAGCACTGAAATTTTTAACTGTAACTGTTAGCCTAGAGTGCTGTCTTTGTTACTATTTCAATAAGCAACAATTTTCTCACAGAAAACCGATTTCAAAAAGGCATACCTTCAAAGATTTGTGGTTCTAAAAATCTGCGTTTTAAAGATGGAATAGATCTTCTTGAAATTTCTTTTTGTGCACTCGTTAACACCTTTCGCCCGTAATTTTTCTCAGTGCCCTTGTAGGCGGCACAGCGTACACTTGGCGACTGACAAATGCCAGATTTACGACCACATCTAACTTTTTGCCAGCCAACATATACACTCGGCTCGCCTGTTTATATTTTAGGTTTCGGCCTAGGAATTTATGGTTGCAGGCAAACTTTAAATGAACTTTTCGGGGACAGGGGAGCGTGGGGTGAGGGGAAATTAAATAAGTTACATGTTCCGGCATACCGCTCCTTTCGGCATAATCAAAAGTTTTAAATGCATCATAAAAAAGGGAACTTTTTTTTTTTTTTTCTGTTTTGGTCAATTTGAAAACTTGCCGGTGACGTATGTGGGGGATTTATGTGTTTTATTTACTTTTCTTGTTTTCTTTTTTTTTTTAAGCAGCAGGGCTTCTGTTTATGATAAATCTAGAGGCGACAGGTGGAGGATATCTGTCAAATGCAGTAAAAGCAGTGACAGCGAACATAAAAATATTTATGAGTTTCAATATCAGCGGGAGCAACAAAGGCAATAACAAGTGCTGCATAAATTTACCTGGTAATTTCAAGGCGTGTCCTTGGCTCTTGAACTTGATATGTGAGCTGTCTATGTACTTTATATACATATATCTTAAGTGGCTGCTGCCGCCTAGCTACCTTGTGCATTAAACATTATTTGGCAAGACGGCCGAAATCTGTGTTACATAAATTATCAGCCAAAATGCTCTTAGTCCTGACTTGATGTCACTTTTATTGACTGTTTTTGGTGCTGTCTGGGCACCAGTACCAGCACCAGTACTCGTGGCATGACAAAGCAGAAGCGGCGGGGCCATAAAATTTCAATTATCGAAAATTGCCCTCGGATACCGCCACCACTCGTAATATAATTAAGCACGAATGTTGACGTTTCAATTAAATTACGAAAATCATTTCATACGAGCCATACTTAATATTCATTTTGTCGGCATCGAGCCAGACCATGATTACATACTACTTTTGCCAAAAGGTGTCTGCGATCCAAAGGAAGTGTGAGTGGGTGGGTCTGGGTGTGTGTGCGCCTGTCAAGTGTGCTTTGCTGCTGTCAATTACACACATCCTTTGGCTTATGAGTGGGGGTGTGTGTGTGTGTGGAAGTGGGAGAGGTATTACACCTGGGATACCCTGATTGCCAGCTTTCGGGCTGCATCTTTTGTTATCTCGAGGACTACAGACTTTGAGCTCGTAATGAAATTGGACTGCACTTATTGCCAACTGCCAGATTTACCCATTCCATCACCTTAAAATATGCCCCAACACGGCCAGACTTCAGTGGCAGCGCCACCGGCAATTGACCCAGTTTACTAGCACCACCCCAGGACCTCAGTGGCAATTGTCTCGGATCTCGACTCTCGGCTCTCGGTTCTCGACTCTCGGGTCGCCCACTTTCACTTCATCTAATTAAGCGACCTCTCAATGCGTGACACAATCCCTTGACCCATAAATGAAAAATTAATTTATTTGCTCCAACTGCTGCAGTTTGTCTCGCATTCATTTCGCGTCCTCCTTTCCAAACAACGAATTAAAAGAGCTGAGCTGAGCAAAATGCAGTGGCTACACAGGAAACAAAAAAGATGAATTGTAAAAACAATATATAATATAAAAAAACATATTTAAACAGTGTTATTTAAATGTATTAAAGGACCAAAATATTATCCTGTAATCCAATTAATAACATTTTATTATAGATACTGTTTTGAAAAATGAATTAACAAACTTTTTGTTAAACAGGCTTAATTGTTAAATATAATATTTATAAAAATATGTTTAAAAATGTTTGTGATTAATCGATACTATTTGCAAATGTAATAACTAATTTTTTGTAAACTTCAGTAGCTACACAGGATTAAAAACGGGAGGTTGTAAAAAAAATATTTTAATAAATATGTTTAAAAAATGTTTGTAATTCGATCTTTTTATCAACATTTGAAAACATTTTTTTTATTTAGAGTAGAGTACATGGCAAAAACCACAGAAATGTGGTTATAACAGAAATGTATAACAAAATAAAAAAAAATGTTTTCTCTCTTTTACATTGCATTATTAATTCTAGTTCATATTTTGCTCACCGAATAGGGTAGTAAAAAATGTATAGCTACAAAAAGTTCATCAGTGCATAATTAACTAACAAATGCCTTTTTAAAAGTGTCTTTGTAAGAGCCACTGCCACTTCATCTGTCTGACAGTAATTTAATTTGCCTGAGCAAGACAATAAGTGGACTCGCTTACTTGCCAACTCTTTTCCCCCGGCTGATTAAAACAGAGGACTTGCGCGCTGAAACTTAAGTTTACGATCCAATCAAGAGCAGGGCATAAAAATAAAAGCGAAAGATGAAGAACTAGCTTGGACTTCGATATATATATAGTATTATATAGTATACTAAGCACACATATATTGGAGACGCTGACCGTAAAAAGCTAAGCAATAAAATTGGAAAGAAACAAGCCAGAGGAAGACGACTGTCACGGTCTGTCGTTTTCCTCTGGCTAATGGCTTATGTAAGAGCCCGAAGCCGGGGGGCCAGGATCTCGAAAGGACCTCAAAGGGGTGTGAAAGCCTGCCGGGCTAACAAACACAAGCCCACCAAAACAGCAACAGACGTAAGCGTCTTATTAGATTTCAGTGTGTACTTTACGTCGGGTAAAGGACTCGGGATTCGAGTACCGACGAAACCACGGCGACGCAGGAATTGGCAGGACAGCACTCGCATTAACAACTTCATTAGGGCCCAAATACACATAGGCACACAGGCATCCAGGCATCCAAGCATCCAGACCAAACACACACACATGCTTGGCCAGCTGCTAAACTCAACTGTGAAGTACATTAATTTTGTGGGCTTTTGGCAACTGGCAATAAATCTTCGGCTTTTCTTCGGCTATCTATAGCCAGTTGGAAAGGGGAGAAAGGGGATGCAGATTGACAGCTGGATTGAATTGGGAAATGCAGCCTCAGCTGACATTTATGGCCCCGACAAGGCCGAGAACAATGCTGCACTGCTATCTCCCAGGACATCGGCCCTTTTGTTGTGCGAGGCAAAATTAATTAGTGCAGCCAAAGTATCCGACAGAGAAACAATGTAGCCGCAGCAGCAATCGGCCAAAACAAATCAAATTACAGAGGAGCTGGGCGCCGAAACTGTTGACCGGGGGATCCGGGGAATCTACTCCTCTCTTCAGTGTTCCACCAGGACCAACACTTTCGTAATGGACAGTGCTAGTGCTAGTCCTTCGCATGTTGGCTGTGAAGCAACAAATGTTGCAGCTGGCAAATTGCCTTTTCCAACGAGTTGGCAATAAAAACGGTGAGAGGCTTCAAGAGCTATTGCCAGGATACCAAGGGAACAGCAACCACAAGCCCAAGGACAACAAGTGGAAAATGATTATTCAAAACAGAAATTTCCATACTTTCATGGAGATTTTTCAAAGTGAAAGGTTAGGTATGAGCAACATTGGATGGAAAACAATTATTGAAAACAGAAATTTATATGCACTTAGGATAACATGTATTTCAATGGGCTTAAAACCAAAACAACTAGACGTTTATCAATAAAAAAAAAAACAAAACTGTAATACCCAAAGTTGCAACCAAATAAAAAACAAAAATTTTTATTTTGACAAGTGGGTCTGGAGAACAAATAATTAATTAATTCAATGCCAAATAATATAATCATTTACAGTTTAAATTTGTAGTCCAAGGCCTTATTTTAAAAACAACCCAATTTTTATTTTGATACTTTCGTGATAAAAAATTAATACTCATCTTATTAGGAAATTGTATTTAGTTTAAAATTCATGTTATTCAAGATGATTTGTTTTTTAACTTTATCAACTAAAAATAGAGTGTGTAGTAACAAGTATTAATATTATATCTTAAATTAATGTTAGATTTAATTTTCATTTATAAACTTTCATATATAAAATATTTTCAAGCCTTGGGCTATTAAACAATCCCAGAAACTGCATTTCGTTAATTAATATTATAAGACAGTAAATCATTGTTCAGCATACTAAAATTCATTGGGGCAGCAAGACATATGCCCATAACAAGGAGGAAATTCCTTAAACAGCATAACTCAATCCTGCTTAATTAACATTGAAAATCTGCAGTCGGAAAAGCTGCCCCCTGCGTTTTAGTTATGTTACGGATTATTGGGCTTGTACATTTTAGCATTACAACCATTCTTCATCTGTTATTCTCGCCCTTAAACTCCCTGGCGTATACTTAATATTTAAGCAGACAAGAAGGTTGCCGGCCATTATTTGTTCATTATTCAACTGTTATCAGCTTGTATCTGAGCCAGAGGCTGAGCCAATCCAATATATTGTATAGTATACGATAAAAGGCCTTCCGGCCCACTGCCTGCTGCGGTCAAAGGTCGCATTCTGTGGGCACGTCTGCCCATTAGAGACAATAATTTTCTTTAAATTTGTCGATTAAATTGAGCGCAGCGAAAGCGAATGATATCCCAATGGCAACCGCAAGTGAGTAATGTGTGTGTGTGTGTGTGCGTATACGAGTGTACGAGTACACTCGGCTTAATGTGAGTATACTCGGCTTAAAGGCCGACTAATGAATTTAGCCCAAACCCGTCGGAATTACGAGTTTTAAATTGCGTGACAGAAACGCTTTCAAAGGCAATTAGAAGGCGAGTGAATGTGTGTGGGCTTTTTGCAGCATACTTGGCCCCGAGTTAAAAGGCCATGACAGAAAATGTTTAGCATACATACGAGAATCCTTGAGAATCCGCTGGACCAGGACACGTGACATTAGCACTGGCATCGCAATGCCACCGATGATTTCCCGGAAACGGAAGCTGTAGCCAGTCCGCATTATCGCAAATTAATGCGCCATTATTAGACAAATGCATGACAAGCGATTTAATTAGGGCGCCATAAACAGTTCGTCCACCCATAGACATATATATATATAAATATATAGCATGCCCACTATATATATACTCGCTGTGACAGTTGGCTGACATTGCTGGGGCATCATTATAGTCAATTGCAGGATGGTAGGATGGCCTGCGGATAATCAAGCGCTTTTAATGATTCCGCATTCTGTGTCTCTGTGCAAAAGGGGAAATTGCATTTCTGCCATTGATTGCCAGCTTTAGTTTTTCCCCTCTTTCCACTCCACTCCACTTTCGCGAGGGCCATCAAAAAACAATTTAATATTAAAATTTTCATAAATATTCAGACAGCACGACCCAGGACCACACTTGCCACGGCTCGGCACGTTTGGCCAGGATTTTATTTTCCAACAAACCAAACAGAGGAACCTTCTAAACTCGACAGCTGGCCCAATTGATGGTCGTTTTTGATTCGGCCTATTAATTAACAATTCCATTATTGCAGATGTGCGAAGATTGGGCTTTAATTAAATTGCTTGTAATGCGGTAATTATCACTCACACACACTCTCACACACACAGTCGAATTTACCCCTGTAATTAATGAGTTTTTAGTTAAAAATACATTTTTGCTTGTAATAATGACTTGAGGGGCGAATGGGAACGGCAAACACCATCATGTGCCTGGCATTTTCAATAAATTAAAGCACACACACACACAGCTCATTAAATGCTTTACATGTGTTGGCCTCTCCCCACTTTTGCGGAAAAGTCAAGAAGAAGTCCCTAATTTATGCAAATGCCTATGCCAAAATGGGCGACTGTGGGTGTGCGCCCGTGCACTTATGTAAGCCTCATCAATTTTCCATTGACACAAAGAAGAGTTCTATCACCCCAAAGGCACTGAACTCTGAACACTGAACACCGAGCACTGAGAACTGGGCGAGTAGTAGAGTATTAGAGTACAGCAATTGCAAATGTAAAGGGGGCACCATAAAGTTCGTTATGGAGCTACAAAAAAAAAAAACAGAAAGTAAGCTCGACTTGCATATACTTTTTTTGCGTTTTTCTTTTCATTTTGTGAAATTTTCAGTTATTTAACATTTAAATTTAGTACCAAATGTTGGCCATAATAAAAGTCATATTTTAGTTGACTCACCTTTAAGGGGCAGTACCAATGTAAACCACGAAAAAAGTGTCAAATTTTATTAAAGAATTATTTTAAAAGAAAATAATTGATGGATTTACCTTTTCAACTTTAATTAAAGATTTTTATTTTTTACAAAAATATTGAGAAATAATGGTTTAAACCAATCTTAAAGTTCGTAGGTCATTGTAATTAGAACCCACTCAAGTTGATTGAGTTTTAATATTCAACCATTTAATTGGTTAATTTATAGTCGTGCTATGATGTCAGCAGTTGTTGATGCCTATATTAAAACTATTTTAGATACGACCTGGCCACTATTTTACAACATTTTTGAAATTATAAACTATCGATAAGGCCAAAAAAAAATTTTAAAAAAAAAATTACATTTGTTTGGCCCTTAAATTTAGTTTATGAACTTACTGAACTTAATACTGTCCATTCATAGCATTAACAGCTTAAAAATTAATTGCATAATCAATTTACAAACAGCTTGGCTACATTATATACCCTTAACGTACATTATATACCCTTAATGTGAACCTTAAAGTAGAGTACTGTACATCCTCTCGACATATCCAGCAATCAGCATGAGCAACCAGCCAAGAGCATTAAGCGTAATTACAATTTGAACTCAAATCCTGACTCTAAGATGCAATGAGCTAGATAAGTCCCCCATCCAAAAAGGGATTAGACATGACTTTTGAGAGGAAACGAATGTCTTGCTTTCGCGGATTGTGAAATTGGGGCTTGTGTGAATCCATCAATATGCCTGCGACTTAAGCAAGGGATGAGAAATTTTATGAAATGATTAATGATCTAGATATCAGGAGATAACAAAAAGCTGCCAAAGGCGATAGGGCTACAATTTATTTATTGAGAGAGAGAGAGAGATACCCAGATAAAAAAGTTAAAGCTCTGCGCTGCTATCTTATCAAGAATTCAAATGCTTTTGGCTCTCGGCACTGTTTTGTTTACCACTTGGCTGTTGCCCAAATGGATTTCAATGACTAAGCCGAGCAGTATTCTTTGCTGATAAATATATTGGAAAAATCGAGTCAGGGAGCTTTTCCGCCAGGCGATAAGATATGGAAGTGGCAGCCACGAACCACTCATCGTTCCATTCAGTGCACTGAGAACCTCAACGATGGCCAGAAGTTTGGATGTTACGAGAGGAGGGCTGGGCCTGACCTTTGCCCTGCTACTACTACTGCTTTGCCAGCTTGTCCGGGCGGAGATTATCGATGCGGAGGAAACGGACCGCTTCTGCTATCCGGAGACCATGAAGAACACGCGTCGCTCCTGCGAGTGCAGCAATGTGAGTGCTTCGCCCTGGGGAATGCGTGCCCTGCACATCGACTGCAGCTACAAGGAGTACCGCGTGCGGGATCTCTCCCTGCTGCTGCCCCTCTACGTGGACACGCTGGACCTGTCGTGGAATGCCCTGGATGCGGTGCCCATCTTCACCAGCGACAGTCTGCATCAGCTGAATCTGAGGCACAACAATGTTTCCCAGTTGCTGGCTGGCAACTTTAAGCAATTGACTAGCTTAAGGGAGCTCTATCTGGGCTGGAACAGCATTGTCCGTGTGGAGGTTAACTCCTTCGAGGGTTTACCCCATCTGCAGGTCCTCGACCTGGCCCACAACAATCTGCACACGCTGCCCGCTCAACTTTTGGCCCCCCTTTTGGTGCTGGGCACCCTGGATCTGTCCTGGAATCGCCGTTTCAACGAGTCCGGCGGAGGAGATTTGTACACCGCTCTGGGACTCAACTGGAAACTGGCCACCCTGCGACTGGATGCCTGCAGTCTGGGTGAACTCCAGCTGCCCGTGAATGCCCCCCTGAAGGAGCTCTCCCTGCGCCGGAATCAGCTGAAGCGGATACCCAGCCAACTGCCGGCCACGCTGCTGCGTCTGGACATCAGTGACAATCTGCTGGAGGAGCTGGTGCCCCGGGATACGGTAAATCTTACCCAGGTGCGTCAGCTCTACATCGAGGACATGCCGCTGCTGCAGAGCGTGGCGGCCCATGCCCTGAACTCCGATGTGCTGGAGACCTTGAGCTTCCAGAACAGCCGGCAACTGAGAAGCCTGGATGCGGAGGCCTTTGGACCCATCGCTAGAAGCACCACAAAGAAGGCCCTGCGGTCGCTGAGCTTTCGTGGCACTCTGCTGCGCTCCTTTAATTCCACGCTGGCGCCGCTTTTTACGCAGCTTGCCGAGCTGGATCTCAATGGTCTGCCGCTGCAGTGTGACTGCGAGTTGGTCTGGCTGAAGCAGTTGCCCATGCAGACGAATGGCCGTTGCTACAAGCCATCCCGCATCCGCGGCATGCTGGTCACCGCCGCCCGGAGCGATGCCTTCAGCTGCGACACCTGGCCGCGTTGGGCCTACGGCCTCGTGGTGCTCACCCTCATCGCCCTCAGCGCCGCCGGCATCTACCTGATCGTGATGGGGCTGCGACCGCACCGCGGAGTGACCATGCGCCGCAAGGTGGGCGCCAGCAGTCCCTACGCCCGCGTCACCATCGAGCCCAATCGCCAGGAGAACCCCCACTAGAGCACGCCAAGTCAACTACCACCTAGGTTCCTGTATTTAATAGCACTTCAGTAGACAGTAAGACCACTTAAAATGACAGAAAACACTTCAAAACTAAAAATTCAAAAATAAATGAAAATGAGTAGAACAAGGCGTGCCTACTTCACTACTAAATTTAATTAGTATGACAAGCTATGGCTTAGAAATTCTAATTTTGGAGCACTCCTGTGGAAAAATATAGTTTAAAATGTGACAAAAGGATTTAACAATTAAATTCAAAACTAAAAGGAAATAACATAAATGCTGAGTATAAAATTTCCTTAAACATTTTATAGACACAAACATTTTAAGGTATGTCACTTTATGAGCCAAAAACAACATTTCGTTTTAATATATTAATGTTTTAGCCATACTTCTACTAAGCTTTTTCCAGCAGCTCTTTGTTTTTTATTTATTTTAAGTTAAACCCAAAAAAAAATTAAAAATAATAAATGTGTCCTGAAAATATACTACAGGTACAAAAACATATAAATTCATTTAACAATAGTTTAGTTTCTCTAATTCTTTTTTTCGGGTGCAGTGGAGTCCCTGGACTCTTGTTATCTAAGCCCTTTTCAATTCGAACAAGTTATATATTAAGAACTGTTGTGGAAAAGTTTATGAAATTTCAAAATAGTAAGAAATACATATTCAAAATACATTTAACTGAATATACAAGTTTGGGGTATTTAAAAAAAGAAAACCCTTTTTCTCCAAGCTTTTAGAGAAATGCCAACTTGATGTTGGGATGATAGGCCAAGCCAGGAACTGGCTTTGGGTCCTGGGCCTTACTGTACTTGATTGCGATCCGCAGCGGTGGCTTGATGCGGAAGCGGTCGACGGCGTTCACATCGTAGTGCTCTTCGAGGGCGCAGAGATTGGGGTAGCGCGGATTGCGACCCGACTGGCAGCCGGTGCCGGAGAGGAGGCCCACCTCGTAGGCGGGTTCGCCGACCACATTCTCGCGGGCAAAGTTGCAGACGATGAACTGCTGGTGCCAGCGCTGGTCACTTCGCTGCCGGAGCACTCCGCATCCCATGTGGGTGGCCCGCTCCTGCATCAGCTGGCGGAAACTGGTGATGTCACTGGCCGGATCCGACACACCCAGCTCCTTGGTGGCCCTTTTGTACTGGCCAAACCAGTTGGAGATCTTGTAGCCCAGCAGCTCCACGTCGCTGTGCCGTCCCGCGCTGAAAATCACATGTCCCGTCAGCTGACCCACGTGCTTGAAGCGCCTGGTGTTGCGGCACTCGTCGCCCGCGAGGCTGCACCTCTTGGCCGCCAGCTCCGCCAACTTGGCCAGCTCCGGATCCCAGCGGACACTGGCCATCCGGTGGGCGGCCTTGAAGCCGGCGAATCCGCCCGACGCCACCTGGTTGCGATAGAAGTTGACCTGATGGACGATGAACGTGCGCAGCCGATTGCTCAGCGGTATTAATCTGGCCTCACTGCCGCACTCGGCTCCGAAAGTCTGTTAAAAAAAACATTGAAAAAGTTATTTTATACTATAGTCATAAAATATATTATTTAGTTATTTAGATTTATATACAAGCAAACCCTTATCGAGGTAAGAAACATACAAAGAGGATAATTTTGTTAAGCTTTAATTAAAAAAAAAATTTATAATACTATATAAAATGTATTTATTAATTCGATATCAAACCAGCTATGATCATTATAAGCACGGTTTTTCGTTTTCAAATTAACAAATATATACATGCTAATTTAATTAAAATGGTGGATTTTCATAACATTACCTCATTATGGTATAGTTGTCTGCTTTTTATAAAATTAAAACCCTGCTTCTAAAGTCATAAAAAGTTACTGTATGTCCAGGCAAGGAGAATTGAGAAATATATTTATTTACATTATAATGATTTCCAAGTTAGAATCTTGTTTAACTAAGTGTTTCATATTTAAAACCATGCTGCTAAGATTGGAGATGATCTAAGTAAAACTCTAATTCCGAATATAGCACTCATATATCAAGGTATGAATAGAAACTCTTGTTACCCTTATTTAATATCAGGTTTTATTATCATGTTCTCTGAGTAGACTTACGCCATTGTTGTTGCATGCCACATGGTCGTTGGAACGGGGACACCAGTGCTCCTGGCAATAGTCCCAGGCTCTGGTGGTAAATAGATCCAGGGTAAGGATCACGACACTGAAGAAACACACTCGAAGCAGGAACATTGTTGACTGTAAAACAGAGATATACAGTCACTTATTTACCGACCAATCAAAGCCCGGAAAATTATAATTTGCTTGGTTTAATAGGTCGGAGAATGCGAAAAAAATCAATAAAAATCATATATAGTTTTCATTTAGAAACTTTATTTATATTTTGTATATTTCTCTAAAGCTTTAAGTTTTTTAAGAGCAAACAAACCATTTACTTAACGTCAGTCACACGTTATGAACCGCGCAAAATGGGTTCTGATTTAAAGATCCAGGGATTAGTATGGGTTCGTAAACCCAACCATCATGTGGTTGAGCTGTTTTTGTGGAGCAGTCGGCTTGCTATTTCTCTACCGTCTCGATGGAGTCATGTGCGTATCAAAAGGCAACTTTTGCTCGTTGAAAAACTGCCCATATGACGTCCAGCCCAATCGTCTGCCACACATTGCATGCAATCACACCGGAGTAAGTAAACTAGACTTACCATTAAGTTCTTTTTTATTTAATAGAATTTAATCTGCAGAAGTGGTCTTTGAACTGTGGTGACAACTCAACGCTGCTCTCCATAACCAAATCGATGCACCTCTAAATCCTGAGCATGCACAATAGCCTGCGATCGATAGCAGCCGCGGCAACCACAAGCATTCCACGATCCGGCAGAATGCTCAAGCTGAGCTGGGACACGGCGCTGCAGAAGGTGGCCTCGCTGTTGGTCATGGAGTGTGCCCTCCATCATGCGCGGCACTGCCTCTCCACGGAAGACTTCGATGCGCCCGGAGTGAACATCGCTTACAGCAAGTTCAAGCGGAGGCAGGAGCCATTCAAGATCATCAAGTCGCAGATTAATGCGTGGTATGGCGAAAATAAATACCTGGAGCATCAGAGCTTGCAGACTGCATCCTTTAAAACAGAGTAAGGAGCAGTTGAAGTGTACCTAGTCACACTCTTAGGTACAACTTTATCTTACCTAGGTACAACTTTACCTTACCTAGGTAGACAAAATATAAGGTTTCTTTTAACTTATCTATAGGTAAAAATTTGTATATGTCGTTTCCGACACTATAAAGTATATATATTCTTGATCAGGATCAAAAGCCGAGTCAATCTAGCCATGTCAGTCTGTCTGTCCGTCTGTATAAACGTCGAGATCTAGGAAACTACAAAAGCTTGAGATTTGGCATGCAGATTCTAGTACATAGTTTCTACGCAGCGCAAGTTTATTTCAAAACGGAGCCAAATTGTGGGAGTGAACTGTCACTCTGACACTTGTTAGACACAAACATGTTCAAAATCAAGCAAATATCTTAAAAGTTATGGTTATTTTGAACTCCTCTGCCGTCGCACTGCTTTAAATGTTTAATTTTACCATGGGGTTTTTCTCGGGGTGTATATTTTCAGAAAAGAGACCGGACACTTCCTGAACATGATGGTGAATCCCAGCAGTGACTTGGGCTGCGCCGTGGCCCTGACCCAAAAGGATGGCTACTACCAGCAGTGGCTGGTCTGCCTGTACAGCTGTTCCCTCAAACAGGCGGAGCCCATCTGGGAGTTCCGAGGACATCCGGGCAGTTTGTGCCTCGGCGGTGTGGATCGCAGGTACTCCAGCCTCTGCGACATCTCGGAGCCGGTCGAGAACTGCCGACTTTTGGGCTTCAAGGAAGTGCGTAGCGCCATTTCACCGGGAAAGGAATTGGCATCGGCCATAAGGAGCCATATGGCTTCACATTCAAGTAGACATAGACGACACATAGAGTCATAATAGACTCCTCCCACTCCACTTCCCGTCATCTGCAGCTTCTGTCCAAGTTGCTGCATTGTAATTTAAAACCTCAACTAATATTTAAAAGTTTGAAGATTACCAGGGTCTTGAGAAATTTTAGAGAAGTTTGTGAAATATTAAAAAAAAATGTATTATTGTAAAAATTGCTTATAATTATACAATATATTAAACTCACCATCATAAAAGAAAAAGTAAATACACTTTCAACATTATAATTTATTCATCTTATCCTTCTTATCCTTCTTAAGCCCAATTGAATTAAAATCTGTCAATATGCCACTTTACTAAATGCTTCACTTTGGGGGACCAACAGAATTTACATCTCTGATGTAAAGTGAAGCCAACTGGCTTCACTCTATTGTGCGCGGCATTAATAATAATAATAATAAAGTATGCAATAGTCGCCGTCATAAATTTTTCGACCATCAGCTTTAGTCGCGAGGGTGGCGAGAGATTTACGAGCCCTCTGAATGGAATTCGCATAAATAAATATTTTTCTGCACCGCGTTTCCTCCGTCTGGACACCGGCAACCAGTATGGTGCAAATTATTAATTTCGATATCTGACTGGCAATTATTGTACGTCAAATGACCGAGGAAAAAGGCCTACTTCAGTCCTCATGAATTAATTAATGGAAGGGCCGAAAATTTCTGGAATGCTCAGATGGAGAATGGCACTGTCTTTCATATTGTTTTATACATGCAGAATGGATATGTAGTACATATTAAATGTAGTACATATTAAAAGTATTACAATATATTAATGTATTAAATTTATTAACAAGTTAATCCCAATTTTGAATTTGTAAGTTTGCTGCCCTTTTAAATTCGCCAACTATTTTATTTATTTATTAAACTAAACAAGAACGGAAGAAAAAAGATAGGTACCCACAGCTAAACAAGATTAATTGTTGTCAATTTTTTTATTAACATTTTCACAAAATGAACAATCAAATGTTTAATTTTCGCAAATTTCCGCAAAAAATCATGGTAGCAAAAATATTACATTTTTTAAAATTGGTGAGAAATGAAGTTGTAGGTCTTAACCAACACAAAAGAGTTAGGCTTTTAGCTGTGTGTTCTATTTTGGGCAAGCTACCAAAACCCAACAAACCTCATTGAATAAAAAATAATAATAAAGTTTGAAAATCTTTTCTGTTGAGGAAAAAAACAGACATAATCCTGATAATTTATTCATCTTTAAAGTTGTATGGCTTGCTTACAATCCTTTGCCGCCTAATTAATCGCATAGACTTTGCCTTTCCATGGACTGAGAAGCAGATGTGGGAGCAATTATTGACAAGTAATTTGCATTTCATTACGACAATCTATCAATGACTGGCCCGTCATCGGCGACGCCTGTGCATATTAATTGTGGGCCACTTTCACACCGTGTTTGTGCTTTCGTCTTGGGGCTTCGGTCTTATGGCCAAAGGATGCGGCTCTCTCCCGGCGCCTGCGTCCTGCGTACGTGTGCCAGTGGCCCAGTGCCACGAGTTGCATGCCACTCCGAATGGGAGTCCGAATCCGAATTTTAAGCTTCAAATCGGAGCCATCAGCATCCAAAGTGACGCTGTGTGCCAGTTGTAATTGGTGCGTCGAGGCGAGTGGACGCGCTGGCGGATGATTGATGCGAATATTGCGTATACGTCGTGTGTGCGGCTCCAGCGTTCGTCGTTCGTGTGTGTGAGTGTGTGTTAAGTCGAGAGGCCCGTTAATTGTGCGCTTGACGTTCTGGCTTTAGATGTGCGAATTGTAAACCGCTTTCAAGGGCCGCCGGCCGATGTTGTCCTCTGCTCGCTCATCAATAAATTATAATGTCCTAATACCAATTGACAGCGCTGGGAGCGTTGGCGGCATGCATAAAATATCAAAAGCATTTTGGGCCCCAAGGTCTGGCGTTATCATCAGCGAATGAGCAATGGCAATTCTCCGGTGTGCCGATGCTTAAGTTGATTTTATTTTTCGCATCTGGGCGTACACACACACACCGTACACACCCCCTTTGCATTTATTAAATATTCAGCGTTTATACGCAACAACACAAAAGTCGTTGCTCTTGCTGGCGCCCTTTGCTCCCATTTTTCTTCAATTTTTTCGCTTTTGTTGTTCCACTTTTGTTCTTTTGGGGGATATCTCAAGCTGAGAAGCAAAACAATCCTAATGTACATTGACAGTGTGGTCGAAGGCAAAAGGCACTTAGCCATGGCCAGAACCACATCCATATCAGCCCAGCGGGCTTAGCGAGTCATGTTTACTTAATGGATACGCCAGGCAACTATTAAGTGCTCCCCAAGCTCCCGGGGAACCATTTCTTAGTTACCATCTAAGCAGGGCCAAGCGGATATTAGATTTAATATGGCCATGTCAGTTAGCCAGCCACGTTATCTGTATTTTGGAAATTAGGAGCACCCTGCTTGAGCCATTATACGTACTTACTATCACTCCCGGAATCATTTAAGTACGGGGAATTCTCCCCTTTATTAGCCCCAAAAAATTGCGATTTGACTGTGCCTCGGGGAAAAGCAGCATTTGCCTATCTCGATGGCCCCATCTTCAGACCATTACCCCTTTCCGCACCGAACAACAAAGGAATTCCGTGGAAAACACTCGCCTCGGCCAGATTCCTTTGCTTTCGCTTCCCTGCCTTTTTAATTTTAATGCGTATCTTTCTGCAGCAGGACTGCGGCAAAAAAGAAAGTCGGCAGGTGAGAGAAGTGAAAGCAGAGCCCAGCGTCTGAGGCCAAAAGAAAAAAGAAAAACCGAATTAAGCCAAGTTGAAGAGCGAGTAACAGACACCGCCAGCGGGCGGTCCAAAAAGCCAACTTCATTTACGTCTGAAACGCAGTTGAAATAAACGACTTCACGACACTGGCGGATTTCCTAAAAAGTAAGTTAAGCCTATGCCACCACGCCGCATCACCTGTCATCCCGCTAACACCACCCACTGCCCACTACCCACCACCCACTACCCACCACTCACTGCCACCACTCACTGCCACCACTCACTGCCCACCACCCTTTCAATCCTGCATCCTGCTTTCGGCATTCCTTCACCTGCCGACGCAGCTCATTAAAGTTGGCAATCGGTAGAAAGCGGAGAAAGTAACAAGGACAGTACACGGCGAATAAAATAACAATCACTGTTTCTACTATGACTTGTGACTGTTTAAATCGTTTTCAAATAAAAAATTTTCAAATAAAATAATAACTAAAATACTGTTTTAAAATTTAAATAATAATAATAAAATAACACTTTTAGTAAGTCGAAAATGATGGAAATTAAATTACAATTATAAAAATAACTTTCACAGCTTATACCATTACCTGTTTAACTCTTTTTATAAAATCAAATTAGTTTCCATCATGTTGGAGGTCATGTTTATTAATTGACATCAACCATGTTCCCCTATCTCATCATATGATTAACTTATTTCCTAAAACAATATTATTATTCTTAGCTTACAAATGCGTTCCGTTTTAGGAGCTCCTTAATCCTTATTAGTAAATAACTGAAGTCAAACATATTCAGTTAAGACACTTACTTAAATATGATTTTATTAGAATTAGAATTGCTAAAATTGTTTTAAATTAATCAGTAAATTGGTAAATTCTCGCTAGTTTTATTGGAGTACTTAAATGTTACACAAATTGTTTAAATTAAGCAGCAATTAGTAATTGTATTTAAGCCGTTGATTAGATTTATCTTGTTACTACTTAAGTGTTAAACAAATTGTTTGAATTATCCAGCAATTACTAGTTGTTTCTTTTAGGCATTGATTAAATTTGATTTGGTTAAATAAAACCAAGTAAATTGATTGCAATTACTGATTTCAAGCTCAAAATAATTGCCAGCTCAGTGTGTATGTTAAAGTATCAAGTTGATTTGGCAGATAGATGTTGTTTTAAATACCAAAAACCCCTTATTTTTCTCCATGTTTGCGGGCCTGCGGCTAAAGGGCGAACGCAAAAGTAAGTCAAATACTACTTGTTCTTTTGGCCAGTTGGCATTGTTTCAACTCGACGGCGGATGTGATGCTACTGCTGCTGCTTCTGCTCCTGCCACTCGCACTCGCATTCCGCTCATCCAAGCCGAGCTGCCGCATTCCTCGCCGTTTACAATTGTCGTGGGCGCCTAATTAAATTTCACAGCGTGGACAAATAAATAAGCACAAGCGATTCTTCTGGCCTACTGCAGAGTAAGTGTGTCTGTGGGTCGGATGAGGGTCCGGAATCGGAAACGGAATAGGAATCTGGGATCCGGATGCAACTGCCACTGCATGTGGCATGTGGTGTAGTGAGGGGGAACGACAACAGCTGGCGGCGTAGAAATATTAAAAGTTTTTACCTAGGGCTTCCTGCGACGGCAGCTGCCACATGCCACATGCCACATCCTTTAGGTTGTTCGAGGGGACAACCGAAGCAAACCGAAAAATGTCACACAAATATGGACCAAAGCGATTTATGTGCACCAGCTCATGCTTATGACAATGCCAGCAATGCAAATTCACGCTTGGCCAGTCCAATGTGCATTAGACAGTAACTCTGCTGGATGCTGAATGCTACATGCTGGCTGGAACATATAGTCCTTGCAGATGGTATTAAGGATAAACAAAAATGTTGCAAAAATTGCTGTAATGCGGAGGAGCATTAAATAAAAACCGAAAATAAAATTATGTTTATTTTCCCCCATCTCTCGCCATTCTCAATGCGAATGTGTGCGAGTGTGTGTGGCTTCTGGAGGAGGTCTTCAAAAACTTGCCAACGACACAAGAAACTTTCCCTTGAAGCACTCTCCAAATTATGCTTTTCCTTCTTGTTTTCCTTATGGGGAAAACTTGCTTACACCGAATTCAAGAGACGTTAACAACGTTTTCCCCGAGCAGAGCAGAGCAGAGGGTGCTGGAAAAGCGGGAAGGGGGGAAAGCTGGCTGCTCGTATTTATATACAAGCTGCGATAAGCAGAATGAGAGTAGATTCAGATGGGACAAAGATATTTGACTACAAGGGAACAAACAATGTCAGGCGATTCAATTACATAGTTTCAAAACATGGCGACTTTCGGCATCATTATGCTCCTTGCCTATTGTGACATTAAAGGCCATCAAAGCATCTTAAATTTTGAATTTGTTTATGGGGCTGCAGTAATTATTCATTTAAAAGCAAGCGTTTATATACTTAAATGATTATCAAATGTTTAACGATAAATAATTTATATTGTACATTGCCTTAAATATTTTATTATACTTAAAAGCTAAAGTTTATTTTTGAAGTTATTCTTAAGATAATCAGTTGCTAAAAACAGGAAATCTATTTTTGATAACATTTTTTTAAGTTACAAAATCATTGCAAAATACTATAAAATATATATGTGGTCTCAATTAAGTTTAGAAAATATTTTATTTGAAACTAAATAAAAATAAAGCAGGTAATTTTGGTTACCTGTAAATAAATGATTTTTACCTTGATGATTTACATAAGTTACCAATTTGAACGCAAACAAATTTGACAAATTTTCAATAAATTCAGCGAACAGCGCTTATAATTATCCATTTGTCACGGTTTTTGGGCTTGATGATTGAACGCCGAGACTTTGAAATTCCACCGAAAAGTACACATATGAACGTACACCAGGAAAAACACTTGTCAGACAACCACACAAGCGCTATCGCTTCGTGCTTATCGCAAAACGCATCTTAGCAGGAGCGGGAAAGCGTTGGGAAAGCTGGAAAAATGGGGGAAAACCAGAAGGGGAAAGCTCGTGTGCGACAGTTTGGCATTGTGCGAGTATTGTGCCAAATTGTTAATGCTCAGCATTCTCGGCTCGCCTTCTCCTTTTGGCTGCTTTCGCTGCTTTTGCTGCTTTTGCTGCTTCGTCTTATTGTTCTTGGCATTATCATTGTATCGTCGTCATCGCTGTTATTCTCCTATTCTCCTACTTTTCCCCACAGCCCACTCCTGCATCCTACATTTTTATTTTATTCGCTTATTTTCGTTGTTATTTTCTTTTCCTTTCTTTTTTTTTTTGCGTCTGCCGGGAGCAAAATTTAATGCTCCTGGTGGCGTCTGGCGGTCGCGGCGCCAAAGTTTCTTTATGACCTCTGCTCTGAATCCCCTAACCCATACCACATATACCATATACTATATACGTAGTAAACCCAACCCACATTTGTGTGGGTGAATTGATTGATAAGGTTGCTGTGAACAAAGCAAAAAACCAAAAAAAAACAGGAGTGGCAACAGAAATAGAAACAGAAATAGAAATAGCTCTGCTCTGCTCTGCTGGTGTCGCCACAGTTTATGACGTATTCCAGATTACGCATACGCAGCAGTGGCGTCGGTGGCATTTGAAGATTACGCATACGCAGCGTTGACAATACGAACGAAACTCAAATGCAGCCATCCTAAAACTGGAAACTCGGAACTCGAAACTTGAAGATGCCGGCGGCAAACTGGCAAAACTTCGGCCATAAAACGAGCGGGCAGAGACCGCAAAGCGTTTGCTTAGCTAACCCCGCCAGCATCTCGCAAACTTTTCGCTTTAATTCCACTTTGCCACTGTCACTGCTTTTGCCGTTGCCTTTGCATTTGGCTCATTTTTAAGCAAATATTGTGGCAGACTTACACACATCCATATGGCATATATGGCATGGGATTGCCGCCGGCTTATTTGCTACCAGACCAGACCAGACCAAGACCAGCATTCACATGTCCAAAAGAGGGGCAACAACATTGCTGCAGCGAGGACGTCACAACGAGGGTGCCAATAAAAAAACATTCAACTAATTTGAAGTGCGTTGAAAGTTTTACGAAGCTCCAAGGCCCCAAGCTATATGCAACTAATTACGTGCGTTACATTGTGCGAATAATGGCTGGGCGAGTGTACCATGCTATATGTTATGTGTTATGTGTTTGCATGGCCATATCTGGTAATCGCCTTTGCTTTTTTATGGCTCTGGGCCGCCTTAGCCGTAATGACCATAGGCGTGCTCCGGATTTGGCCAACGTCACCATCACCGTGGCCATCAAAAGATGCAGAAAGTTGCGGCCAAGTTCTTCAAACTAATCTACTTTATCGGCCATGTGGATTGCCAGTTGTGTACGCAACAAATTTAACATAAAAAGGACACTTAAATGCTGAGATAAAACTAAGCAGGCTAAGAATTTGGCTAAAATTACAGGGCAGTAAGAATTAAGGAAAATAAAACTGCGACCCCTAAAGTATGAAATTAATTGTTTCTATTGCTTGGAATTTAAAAAGGGAAAATAAAACCAACCAAAGAATAGGATTTAGACAAATATGTGATAGTTTCTAATAAATTTACAAAATATTATTATTATTTCATGTGAAGATTTCGTTTTCCGATTTTGATAAAAATAAAACCTAATTCTAAATTATTAAACCAATACTATGTCTAATCCAAAAATGTTACATTTTTGTTCATTAATTTTTTTTTTACATTCCGAAGGGTATAACAACAATCGCTTTAAAATGTACAGTATATATAGATATATGGATTGTGACAATAATTGAGTTTTATTAATGTTTATTTAGTAACTCTAGTTTCAAGTTGAAAACTGATTTAAAAAAGTCTATGCTTAAACCTATTTGACACATTTTATTACAACAAGTAAGGAGTCTTAAAGCTCTGGGATATTGACTTCTTAGCGTGTCGTCTTGAAACCATTGAACGTCTAGTTCAACACACCTTCACCAATGTTTTTACATCCCTTGAGGTTTGGGAAAGCCTTCCTCCCTTAGAAAGAAAATAGGAGGCTAAATAGAACAATCAACACGAAGGACTTGTGGCCGATTCCTTTTTTTTTCCAGTCACCCAAAGACAAACAACAATTTTTTTCCGATTGCCAGTTTTGCCTACGCTCTGTCCATCAATTTCGATTGGTTTCTTGGAATACAGATTGATGTTAATTATCTGTCTTTGCTTTGCTGCATTGAGGGGTGAGAAAAGTGGGAAAAATGATTTCCCGTGCTACACCCACAATTTTCCGGGCTCTGCAACAGAGAGTTTATGACACGAGCGTAATATAATTCATATTGTACCGAAAAATTTTAATGCCGCCTGAAAAATAACTCCCAATAAATAATCCTTAATGTCCTTGCGAGTGGGTGGCTCTGCGTGAGTGGGCGCATGTGTGGCTCATGTCGGCCCATTCTCGTGTTGTTTTATGCGGTGAAACCGCACCACATACAACCTGGGTGGTTGGATGCGGCCATGCGGCCATCATGTCCTGACAGTATTATGACGTGGCTTGTCGCCGGCTCCTAACTCGGAATCTCTGCCCGTGACATCGACTTTGGAAACGGGAAAAGCCGGAGAAAAACAAAGCGAATGGAAAATGAAACATGGCCGCGACAAATTTGTCAACACAAGAGTGTCCAGATGAAATAAATTGCCTTGTTTTTGTTTCCATTTTTTGTGGTTTGTTCTTTCCCTTTATTATTATTTATATGTACGTGCTTGGGGGCGTATTATCAATTAAGCGGATCCACGGGACTCCAGTTTGCACCAGAACAAATCCCGGGGCAGCAGGCGAAAGCCGGAAATGTTGGCCATCATATCGCGAGGAGTGCGTTCCGTGGGTTTGAGGCGGTAATGCAGGACCAACTGGAAGATCAGGGACTTCACCTCCATGAGGGCCAACCGGTTGCCAATGCAGCTACGTTGGCCCACTCCGAAGGGCAAATAGGTGAACTGCCGGATCTCGTGCTTGTGCTCGTCGTCAAAGCGCTCTGGTCGGAAAGCCAATGGATCCGGGAAGTTCTCCGGATCGTGATGAATTGCCATTATGGGAATGTGCACCAATTCGTCCTTGCTTACATTGAGCAGCACCTCGCCCTGCTCATCCTTTAGCTGGAAATCAGCACCACACATGCGATCCAGGATGAAGGCCGGTGGCCACTTTCTCAGCGACTCGGAGACCACGCAATCCAGATACTTCATGCCCATCAAAGTGTCGTAGTCGAGCAATTTATCACCAAGTTTCTCCTTAACGGCCCGGATTTCCTCGTACAATTTGTCCTGCACCTCGGCATTCATCTGCAGTTCGTAGCTGGTGAAGCTCAGGCAGGTGGCCACCGTCTCGAATCCCGCCGAGAAAAACAGCAGGCACTGGGCCAGCAGATCTACGTCGTTGAATTCGGCACGATCTTCTTGTTTTCTGCCGGGATCCTCCTTGGAGGCTTCTTGCTCAGTCCTAAACTGCTTTTGGGCTTCCATTAGCAAGTGGATCATGTCGGGGCGCACTATATTCTGCTCTTTGCGACAATTCATGGCATCAAAAACCAGTTTCTTAAAGTATTCGACGTTGTTCATGTCCATCACGGGTACACGCAATGCCTAAAAATCAAATAAGGGTATTAGCGAATAATACAGAATGAGGTTTTTTCTATTACCTTCATCAGCTTGGGCATCAGAATGTAGAACATTACTTTGAGTGCGCCCCAGAAACGAAACTCCGAGATGCGCTGACCAAAGGAGAAGAACTCATTGTTGGGATCCTTGAAGGAGTTGACCTGAATGCCAAAGGCAGCCGTGGCAATCACATCATTGGTGTAGCGCGTGAAGAAGTCCTTCAACTCCAGTTCCGCATTGCCCTCATCCAGCTGGCGCTGCAAGAAGCCCACTGCCTCAACATTGCAATACTGGATGAGCTCGAACATCTGGCGGATCTTGAGGCTGGTAAATGTGGGCGACAGGGTGCTGCGCATCTGTTTCCAGCGACGATCCCGCAGACTGAGCAGACTCTTGGACAGGACACTGGTATCATTGGGTCCATCAGAAAGTCCCTTACGATGGTTGGCGAAGTTGTCGAAGCTCTTGATGCCCACCTGGCGTATGAGCTCCGGATCCGACAGGTAGTACAGGGGATCACGCAGGTTGTACACTCCATAGACCTTGTGTTGCTTCAGTCGCATGTGCATTTCAATGCTGAGGATAGAACAGGAAAAAAGAAAGACTTTAGTTAAGGTATTTCTAAGTGTAATATTTCACCCACCTGTGTCTTATATACGAATCCTTGCCCATCAGCACTGACCAGGAAATATTACCCAGCAGCGGAATGGGTTTGTCATGGGCCACGCCCCGTTTTGTGAAATAGCCGAAGGTATTGACAGACCATTTGTACAAAAACAAACCGACGAAGGCCACGAATATCAACAACTCCACGAAAACCATGGCATAAAAAATTTGGGAATTAAGGGGGAGAGAACAGGGTTCTTTTAATCGAATTGCGCAGCGTGGACGAGCTTCCAAAAATTCAGAGAGCGTCTTCGCCGGTCGACAGCCGAAACGCCACTGAAGTAAACAATTTGCGCTCTCTTTGTTTATATACAACCTCAGATATATAGAGTAGGAGAACAAGAACCGGCAAAATGCATAAATGTGTGGAGCAGAGATTCATCTGTTTAAGGGAGTAATACAGAAATTCAAGAGAGCGGGTTTACTTATCAATTAGCATTTTAATTCACATGCTTATTAAGGAGTATTATCTACACAATATATAAATATAAACATTGCATTAGTTTAAAGGTTACTTTTTAAGCATTAAAAAGCCACATCAGCTTTGCCAAATTTTCATAACATAATGAAATGAAAAGCAAAACACATGACGTCACTAAAATCTATAAATAGATCGTAATGAAAAAAAAACCTATCAGATAGTATGCATATTTTTTGGCAACTTTGTTAGCAAACGTTTGTTTGTGTACTTACAAAAAGATAACTGTAGTCTGATAGTAAAGCATATGCAGAGGAGATTACTTTTCGGTTTTATTTATAATAAAAACACATAAAACCTTAATATAGAGAGCACCACATATGTGTGAAAGAAAAATCCATCAGTATCTGCGAGCAGATGTACATAGATTCAGTTCTCACCTTAGTTAAACTTGGCATTCGGCATGTCATGACTAATCTCATCGGCATAAACTAATTTCAACATTAATCCCCTTAAGTGACTCAACTATTTATTATAAAGGACTTAGCGACGACAGCGCAAGGGAGGAGTTACGCGTTGCTTAAGGAGCACAGGGAGCTACGTGCCTGGGATCTTACTCCACTGAAGACCTCAAACTCAACCCCGAACAGAAACCGAAATGGAACTTCTGTCACTTTCTGCATCTTACACTGCAAAGGAAATGTCCGGGGAATTTATATGTTCCCAATACGTTCTTTTTTAACTTTCACCGGACTATGATGATTTATAGTCACTAGTGTATAAAATTCAAGGACTTCTCTTGAACCGAATAAACTACAATATTAATAAAAAAGCCGAAATCATTTTTTCATTGTTCTAATAAAGCATTACACGATAATCATTTTTATAATAATATATTTTAAGTATACCAAAGTCTTATGAGAGTTTTTTAAAGGGGTTGAACAATATAAAATAAAATCTGAGTTCTTTATTTTTCATAAGTTGGTTACAGAAAAGGTGAACAAAAATGGATAAATTAGTTAAATTATTTGCGTTATTAAAATTTTTAACATAAACGTTAAGATTTCCATATCTTAAGATTGTTTTTCGTTTTTCCAAGTGCCCAAGAAACCAACTGAGGTGAACACACTAGTATGTATAATTTTGTGCGTGGTGTAAGTGGTGTAAGCATAATGAAATTGCTTGGAGTTTGCAGGTTGGCAAAGTTTAGTGTGCCGACAGCTAACTGGCTCTAATGCGAGAGGTCCTAGTTCTGGTCCTGGCCGAAGTCGAGGTCCTTGGGCAACCAACTCACGTCCCGGCCAAATGACAAAATTTGCTTGCATTTAGTGAGCGGCTAACGGGAAATTATTGCACTGCTTGGCAGGAAGAAAGTGATAGAGAGAGAGAAAAAAAAAGAAAGGAAAAGAAGGATGGGAGGGAGAGCATAAAGCCAACAAATCGGTTGGCAGGCAAAAATCCCGTTTGATTCAGCGGTCAGGAAGGAATATCAAATGAGAGCTAAATCAATCTTTCGCTCACTCTTTTGAGCTCGAGTGCTCACTTGCTTTTTTGTTGGGAATTAAATCTTTCTTTCTTCGTAACTGTTACTTTGTGCCAGTGGCGTAGGTCTGAAAAACCCCCCTTGAAATGCTTTTTAGATATTAGTTTTTTTTAACTAGCTTGGACATTGAAAAAACTCAGCACTTGGGGATACGATCAAAAATGTTTCCTAATTTATACAAGTTATTGCTAACCAACAATTTTACATTTGAAGGTCTATCTTTTTTCGAAACAGTTATTTTGTACCAGTGGCGTAGACATATAACCTATTATTTTCCAATTTGTTCACAAAAAAAAAAGAATTAGAAAAATAAAATTAAAATGCTTAGGTCAACACAAAAGCTAATGGCTTTTGTTATAATCCAAATTCATTTAAAAAGCCCTGTCTTTATACACATTAAAAGCTAAGAAGCTCAATCCTTATTAAATTCAACAAATAACAAAGCTTCCATTCAAAATAATATACATTTCCATTTCACAAAACTACCTCCCTAATAAAAACCCTTCAACGCCCCTGCCTTGTTCCATGGTTTTTGTTTTTGCTGGATATCAAGTGTGTTTACATTGGCAAAAATGGAGAAGGGCAGCGAATAATAGTGGTTCGTGGGGAGTGGAGTGCACAGAGCCGAAATGGGCAAGTACTTGAAGTCGTTTTTTGTGCACTTCATTGACAACCCATGGGTTTGGGGCCATTTGAATGGTTTGTCCTCGGCTTCGTCCTCGTCCTTGGCTTTGCTGCTGTTGACTTGGCTGTTCTCGAGTCTGTTTTCGCTGCCCATCCCATTCTTTGGCCAGCCATTTGCCATTAGAATTCAAGTGCCGCCAGAAATCTGCTTCGCAGGAGGAGGCTCTTCTTTGATGTGCGGCCAAATAGCCAAAGTCAATGTTTTGACATTCTGACTCTAATTAGGCCAAAATGCTGTGTTTTCTCTAATCAAACGGATAATAACCGTAGCCAGCACTCGCGGCCGTGCACACAAGTGCAAATATTTGCTCAGTCAGTCGGCGTGTGTGTGTGATTTTGAGTGCCCAGAGCGGTGTGCATGTGGTGGTTATATCCTGGAGGAGGAGCAGGGGGAGCAGAAGCATAAGGAGGAGGGGGAGGAGGCACCGCACTTGGCATATTTCCTGCATTCCCACCCACTTTCTCCCACTCAAGTGGGCAGCAAGCCACAAAGAAAGTAGAAAGTGATGAGAGGAAATAAAACTGGAAAAGAACTGGAAAAAAGCCAGCTTATAAGATTGGAGCTACAAATACCCTTAAAGATCTAAGTTTTTGATGGCTAAATATACCCTTAACATGAGTTTTAAAAACCCAATCAAAAATAGGCAAACAATAATTTAAAAACAATACGCTTTCGAAAATTCTTTAAAAGGAGCCTGAAAGTATGCTATATATCATACATTTTTAGTCCCGAAGACTGGTAGATTGATCACTTATGCGACTTGCCCATTTTTCGTTGCATACTTTTACACGCCATTATAAATTACTTTAAGCCCCTAATAAATTCTGAAGCACTCCCAACACAGAAAACTATAATACATTTTCTAAATGCTATTTTGTTAGTCAGAATAAGATTGATAATACTTTATCCAGCTAGGGTATACAAATATGCTTGAAAGGCTCTTGGAACGCCTTGAGCCAAACACTTGGCCACTGTTGGCAGTGTTTGCTCTTCAGTTTTCCTTCTTTTATATTCCTGTTATTCTGCAGAATTTCAATTTAACTTGCTCTCTTTTGCTGTATGAGTTTATAATTAAAATAAATAAACAAGAGCCCGAGCATTGGATGCAAAACCTCATAAATAATTGCCGCTTCGGTTCGACTGAGCGATTGAAAGGAACCGGAATGTATGCAACCTAAATTGAGGCATATCCGAGGAGGTCCTTTGAGAAAAGGCCGTATCATATCAACCGGAGTTCGAAGCGAAATCATGAGCAAGGATCCTCTCGGCCCGGTCAAATCCGCTTTGAATAACTGCTTATTGGAATGCCAAAAATGTTTCTGCCCGATAATCGCGCCATAAAAGGCTTAGCCAACTGCATAGTGGAAAAGGAGACACACTCACACGCGCCGAAACCACATTCCATATAAAATGTTAATTTATTGCCATTGTGGGCCATTCCACAAACGATGTTATTATGCAATCGCTGGCAAAACAAGATTCGGAAAAATGCCAGAACATACAAAGCGAATCGACTAAAATTTCGGTTTAAATGTGTTCCTATGGGCAGTGTGGCCCCCAAAATTTATGACAAACGGAAAACGTTTTGGTTAGATTTTTCGGCCGAAAATCAACAAAACGCAATAAATATTTTTGGGGCAAAAAATAAAGTAGGCATTGGGGGGACGCGAAAACAGTGTTCTGGCCCACTTATTGATTCCATGCGATGTGCCGCCTTGTCGACAGGATCTCGGGGAAATTGGCCCAAAGACAATACCCGAGCTGGCGGCCAACACCTGGTCGTACGTGACCGGGGCCAAGAATTTATGTGTGTCGACGGAAATCGAAAAACATTTTTTATGCACACATCAAATTTATGGCCCCCAAATATGGACCTCACCAGATAGCCTCGGCTCGCCCATTCCAGCATCCATTTTTGAGTTTCGCGACCTCCGGCAAGTCCCCAGAATTTCTCAGTCAAATATTTGCTCACAGAGCCAGTCCGCCGGCACAACGCGGCTCCTGTCAATCGCAAATTCCAAATCCCGGGGTGCGGGTCCGTCATTCAGTCATGTCCCCGCATAGATGAGTCCTGCTTTGTGCGCATACCCTCGTATGGGGTACTCGGAATTTTTCACTCATCATCAATTCTCCTACATCAAAGTAGTTTTCAACGTTGACTTTTACACATTTCATTGTGCAAGTTGTGATGGCGCTTAATGAAAGTCTGAAAGTATGCAACAAAATATTTTTTTAGTCCAAAAGTCTGTGGGCTTAATTACGAAAGTCGACGTTCTTTTTTTCATTGCATACTTTTAGAATTTTTTATTTTAAATACTTCAAAGTAGTAGCCATTTCTGTGCTTAGCCTTTTTAAAAATATATAGCTTTTAATGCTCTACTAGTTAAATCACTAACATTTAGACTTTCTAAATTTTTACGCACCTCGTTTTTAGTACCTATTTTAACCAGTTCAATATTTTATGTTTTAACATAGTTACAAATTAAAATAAACTAAATGTTTTTGTTTGAGAGCTTATTTTTCATTTATTAGCTTTATTTATCGAATTGTTCGTATTTAAATTATAAAACCATTTTTATAGAAATTTTCACGATAAAGCATAAAGAAAGTTCAAAGCTGATTTAAAGTTGAAAAATATTGATTTCGAATTTTGTATTGGAAATTTTGCTGCCAAAATAAGCACCCACAATCGAATCCCTTTTATCCATATAATCATTAATTGTCACAGTGATGGGAATTGTATTGCCGTGCTCATCTCTGGCCAAAATAGGAAAGGGGATTGTATCACTGCCTAATATATGATAAGGATGTGTATACAATATGGGCCTTGACCCCCCGTTCCGTCGCCTCCCCTGTAAGCACTCATTCAAATTTATACGTATGCCTAAACGCTGATTATGACAAATATGCCACGCTCCACTGGACATGCCACCCACTTGTCCAGCCCCCCTCCCCCTTGAAGCAAATTCCACCCACCACCCCCTTTTTTCTATAGAGGCTTATTATTTCTGTAGGCCTGTTTGTTTGCCAGCATTTTGTTTACTTTCGGTCAGTTGACGAAAATCCCAAAATAAATACAAGTTTTATTATTAGCTTGGGCAAAACAGGGGATCCCCAACAAATAGCCCAAAATAAAATGGAATCAAGGCAGGATTTCTGGCTCCATTCAGATGCCCACTAATGACACGCATACGACAGGCATACACATATAGTATATATACGTACATTTTCTATAGCCACGCACAGGGAGGGCGTGTCAACAATTATAATGTGCAAATTGTTTGATATGCGTGTGTGACGGTGTCACCTGCCACATTTGCTTTATTGCCGCTCATTAGAGATGCTCGACGAGCAGCAGGTGAACCCTTCTACCCTTCTACCCTTCCACCCACTATCCACTACCACCCATTCAACTTTTATCACTCCCCGATGTTTTACATGTTGCTCTGTTGACTTCCAGCACGTATTAGTTTTTCGCTATGGCCCAGCCCCTCATCAAATCCCTGCGATTTGACAGCAAATGACAAAAGATTTCCACTCGCCAGCTGCTACGACACTTTGATGAATGGGGTCAGCAAGTTGTGGCTGCCAGGACCTACGCCAGTGCCACATAGGGATACAAATGTTAAACGCTCCACCGATTCAGGTTCATCTGCAGACATTCACGCGCAAAAAATGTCAAACAAATTGGTCGGCAATATTGAACGTTTATTGTGCACTGACATAGTCATATTACCTCAACCCTGTTTTCAATAAATATTACAATAGGTTTTTGAAGGTGTAAAATACTTTTTAAAGTAAAAGCTAAATGGTTATGACTTTTGGAGTTAAAACAGCCCAACAAATACAGATAGCAGATAGCGTACAATATGTTTTAAGGAACGTGTTTTGGGATGCATTAATAATGATTAAATAATGGGATCAAATTGAGGGTTAATCATCGGGTTTTATCATAGAAAGAAAAAAAACTTATTGCATTTTTCAGTTTTATAAAAATTTATATTAAGGACAAATCATATTTCACATGTAGGCCTCAATATACAACTAATATGAGTTTATATTTTCATATTCAAAAACAATAAATATTCAAGGTGATAATAAAATTTAATATGATTTTGTAGTATTATCACAATCACTTGCTTTTAAATTCAGCTCAAAATATAAATTAGCTTTATTTTCCGCGATAAAGCGTTGATTATTCTACAAACAAATATGAGGAAATAAAAAACCTGTAATTGGATACCAATTATATCACAAGTGGCAACTGTAGTGAAAATAAATCCATTTAATTAATCGCGAGTAGAACAACGTGGCCATTGCTGTGTGTTGCAGAGCTTTGAACAATTGTTCAAGTGTAAATGGCTGGGAAATCATATTTCCATTTCACTCATTGTTGGCACTCAACCGAGGCTTAGGATTTCAGGGCTCCACTTGTGTCAGTGTTGATTGTTCTGGGCAACGGCGATTATATTGCGTATGCGATGCGTAATTGTCGGAATTGCTGCCGGACTGAGCCGTACAATCGCGCTAAGCCAACAATAGAAGGGTACTACGGTCTCCGGACTGCGTAACTAAGCCCCAAGGAGTCAGTCCAACAAAAAAAGGATTATTTTGATTATTCTGCGTGTTTGCCCAGTGGAAAGTGAGTGGGTGGTAAGAAGGCTGTTCATTTCAATGAACTTGCCTTTCAAACGAAATTTTATCATGCTTGGCCAGGCCGAGTTAACCATTTCGCATTTCGCTCCTAAAAAGTAACGCAACAATAAACCGAATGCATGAACTGAACAAATCTGAATTGAAATTTGCTTATGCCTGTGCCGCTTACCCTTATTTTCCATTCGCAGACATCCAATCCCTGTGGCTAACGAGCTGGCTCAGCGGGAGGACCAAGCGGAGCACCGGAGGTGGAATCGGAATCGGGAACGGAATCGGTGGAATCGAAGGAATCGTTGGCCACGAAAAGCGCTCAGTCAACGTTTACACGCTCCAGCAGGCGCATAAGTTTCCGCCTCAATTCGGCGGCGGTGGTAATTGCAATTTTGATTGCCAACGTGAGCTGGACAGGAACCATCAAAGCAAACCTTCATCGGTATCGGCATCGGCATCGTCATCCCGATTTCGCCAGCAATCAACACCTTCCGCGGCAACGGCCGAGGAAATCTACGAAACCAAATTTATTGAAAGCTCAATGGGTAAGCAAGAAAACAACACCCAAATATATAGCACAATCACAATCACAATCAGCAGACAGCAATAAGAGTTTAAATTAAATTTTCGCCTTTTCCCCGGCATTCACCCATTTCTAAATCCAAAAAGTTGAAACAGAAACGTCGTCTGCTGTTTGATTTCATTCCTAAATTTGCATAATTTTGTTAAGCAACCCAAAAAAGCCAGTAATCCAATCTTACACTGGAGGAAGCTTTTCAATAGGTCAGACTTTTCTTATGCCCAGAAATATGCATATTCTGTTTGATTTGAATATATTATTAGCCAAATAAAATGGTTAAATAGTAATTTTTAAATTAAAAAAAATAAGAACATAATTTGTATTTAACAAAAACCTGATTTTAACGGGTTTTAAAGAAAACTATTTGTGATCCCCAAAAATAAAATATATTAAATTGCTTTCCCATTATACAATACAATAAAATACAAATTAATCAAAACCTCTTTGCCGTTCTCTGTGCAGCAAAATAATACTAATAATCTGATTAATAGGAAGAAATTTTAAATAAATTTTTTAATCATGTGAGACCCTCGATGGAAAGTAAATGAAAACAATTTGTTATGCCTGAAAATTAAATATATATAATTTATTTAAAATACAATTAACATTAATCAAAGCCCCTTTAGAGCTTGACAAACTAAATAATTGATGGTTAATAAGAACATGTTTTATAAAAAGTACTTTTTGTATAAATAAATGGGTGATATAATTGAGACCCTGGTTTGATATAAATTAAAATAAAATGTATTAAATTGGTTGGAAATACAAATGAAAACCCCTTTGACATTCTCTGTGCAGCTTAACAAACTAAATAAGCTAACTAATGTGATTTATAAATTTGTGTCTTGTATAGATAAATAGATTATATATTTAGGTGATACCCTGGTTTGATGGGAATTAAACAAAAGATTTTTGTAATGCCTGAAAATAAAATATTTTAAATTGATTTGCAATACAATTAACATAAATCAAACCCCTTTTCAATTCTCGGTGCAGCCCAAACGATGGACGACATGGTCTTCCAGTGCAGCAATCAAAATTCGATTTATGTGCTTAATGCCAGCTACGGTGCATATGGGGTGAGTGCTTTACGATGCGGGTCCCGTGTCCACTCATCGGGCCATCCACTTGCACAACTATCTGAGCTTCTTTCGTCCTTTTTTGGTCCCATTCCCATTTCCTCTTCCCAAATATATATCTACCATCTTGACAGGACTATGGCACATATGCGGCAACAAAGCGTGAAATAAATGGCAGCCGGAGCAGAGCAGCGGCAAATCCAATTGAGGCAACTTGCTCGAGTGGCGTCCTGCAGCATAAATTCAAAACTTTTGGCAGTGCCGCAGCAGCGACAACAGCAGCAGCAACAGCAACAACAGCAACAGCAAACGCAATGGATGCGGCAGTGGGAAGCGCATCAAACTACGTAAATCCTGTCGCTACATCAATGTCAACCGCAATGTGTTCACCGGCAACGGCGGCCCTGCAAAAATTGTTCAATTGCAGCGTCGGAGTCGCCTGCCAAAATGTCACCCACGCAACCACCCACAGCAACCACAGCAGCAGCAGCAACACCAGCAACACAAGCAGCAGCAACATCAACGGCAGCAGCAGCAGCAGCAATAACAATAGCAACCATAACAATAGCTGCCTGTCAGCGGCAGGCGGAGTAACCCAAAACGGCCGCAATAGGAGCCGAAGTGGCGAAACGCTCGATGGCCCACCGGGTGTGGTTACCTCCACGGGATCTGGAGGAGCAGCAGCTGGAGGACCAGGACAAGGCGGACTCCCCCTCTTGCCAAAGAAGAAATGCACCAATGTCAAATCAGCGCTTATTGCCAAGAAGACAAAGTTTCTCAAATATCTCGAAGAGGAAAAATGGCGCAGCCACGTCGGAGCAGCGGAAGATGCTGGCGCCATCAGGTATGTAACAAACAGGCACTCAAAAAAACGTGATATGCACTCTGGTCCAAAGTAGCAGCAGCACGGTTAAAGGCAATATATTATTCTGGTTTAATTAGGTTAAGAACGTTTTTTAACATTTAAATCATTAAATTGCTACGGTTTCAGTTTCTGAAAATAAATCTTCTTATGTAAATGGGTATATGCTGAAGCCAAAGAAATCACTAGGTTTTTAAAACTAGTTTAAAATGTGCACAAAAGTATGCAACAATATTTTTAAAACCTAAAAGTCAGTTTGATTTACTTCGGAATACGGCCTTAGTTTTTATACTGCATACTTTTGGACACATTTTAAAATTAATATCAACCTTATAGGTTTTATAGATTTGCAGCTATTTTAAAATGCCTTGAAAATGTTTATATTTTATATTACAGGGTCTCAAAATTATAGTATTATTTTAAACTCATAATAATAAATTTTAGTTAATGGTCTACTGATTATGCATATCAATATATTTATACGTTTGCAGGAAATTTTTAGTATACACCCAAGGCACTCAATTATTTTTTTCACTGGCATATCGATCTGCTCAAATATATTTGTAATCTCAAAGTATTTTAAAAATGGGCTATCATACATTTGTTTGTATATTAAACTCCTGCATTAAGCTATAAACTATTTAGTGATCAGCGATTGCAAAATTTAATATTGACTTTTCGGAAAAACAGCAGCCACGTATTTATGTCCTTGCTTTTTCTTTTCTCCAAGTTCTTACATTTTCCCAATATTTTTTTTTACATTATACTTAAAGTGTAGTTATATGTTCCAGTATGTGGGTTACACTGTCAGCGGAGCCATCTTCTCGCCGCCGCAAAAACTTATAAATTCCCATAAATGTTATAAGGCATCTTGCAACGCGCTGCAAACTGTGGCAAGTTTTTATGATGGCAATCTGAGGAGACAAGTGGTGGTGCGGTGATGTGGTGGTGGTGCTGCTGCTGCGGCCTTAGTTGCCATGCCAAAGTGGTTTCTCATTAAGTTGATTGAGAGCTGAGCGAATTCCAGCAGTTCCAGGCATTCAATTATTTCTTAATTAATTATTGAAGTGCAGCAATTGTCGTTAGTTGCCACTTGCTTGCGAGTATATCATTGGGTGTGTTTCCTTATATCGATTAGACATTGCTCATCTCTCTCCCATGGGTGACTTCTTAATGGCCAAATGTGCTTTTCTTGTTTTTGCTGCAGCTTTTAAGCGCATTCAATTATCTGTCAGCGGACACTTTGTTGTAAGGGCAGAAGCGAAAACTTTGCCGCGTTGTTCATGAAGTCATAAGTTTTGATCATCATCGCTTAGCAAAGTTGTTCACCCCATTTTCCTGCTGCTTTTCCGCATTTCCAGCATTTTCCGCCCAGCAGTCATTTGCGAAATTGAAAAATTAACGCGCTCGGCATAAACATAAAGCGTGGCAAAAACATTTGGTGCTTAAGCAGGGCTTAAAAAGTGGATTAAAACGTCGACGGGGCCAGCTTATAAATGTACATATTGAAGTGCAATAATCATATTCTGGGGAAACTCAATTCCCAAGTTGCACTTACAAGTTATATAGAGCCCCCGCCGACATCACTCATACGCAAAGTTTTCGAGACCCACTCCCCCTTTCGGTTATCCTCTTTGTAATAATCATGTCAAAAGTTCGCTCACTGAAAATTTGTGTCGGCAAAGGCGGCTGGGAAAATTTCATTAATTGCATCAGGAAAAAAGGGCGGGTATTCGCTTTGATTTATTAGTACCCTGTGCGCATTTAATTAGTAAACGTCAGCTCGGGCAAAAAAAATGCAGAGTTTTTTGCCCGCTTTCCCTCCTCCCTCTCCGTTCTTTCTTAGGCATTTTCACGGCGGAAAATTCTCGGGCGCACATTCATCAACTTTCTGGATGGCGACACCAGCGCAACTGACAAGAATGACTCCGCCAACTTGTGTCGCAAAATAACTGCGCAAATTTGTTGTGCAAAGTTACTTACTTTTGCATTTTTTGTGCAGTCTGCTTTTCCGCTGATGCGATTTAAGAGCTCTCCAGCTCGCATTTAAGCCAACCAAAAAGGTGGCTTAATTTATTGTGGCCACTAGCTGGAAATGCTGCTGGGACAATGTCCGATTGTCGCCGCAAATTAAATGGCTCGCTTTGTTTTCATTTTCAATTTGCTCTTTTTTTTCTGCCCACCGGTGCACCACCGTTGGAAATGAAAAGTTGCAAAACTGCTGGAGCGTTGATTTATCGCTTTCATCGATCGACTTGCCTTTGTTATCGCTCAGTCTTTGCTTTGGCTCTTTTCTGCTTCCACCTTTTATTTATTAAATATTTTTCACAAAAGTTCCCATCCAGTTATTTAAAAACGCTGTTCTAAAATCATCCAACCAATCTTTAAAGGTGTTGGTATTACTTTAAACAGATTATAGGGTGGAAGAAGAAGCCGAAGCTGGATTATTATTTACAACAAAATGAAATCCTTTTGAAGCTGGATTATTATTATTTGTAATATTATTATTTATAGTAATACAGATTTTTGTGTTACTTTAAGCAAATTAAGTTAGATGAAAAGTACAGAAATACATTAAAAATGGAATTAAGGTTGAAGATATAGAATACCAAACAAAATTAAAATGTTTTGAAGCTGGATTATTTTTATTTATAATAATAAATCGTTTCATACTTTGGGAATGCCAACAGGGGCTAAAACAAAATAAGCCAACTAAAACACTTTGGTGAATGGAATATTAGTCGGATCGATATGAAATGTGGATGGGAATTAGGAGCACAAAGGCTTTGTGTTCATGTCAGAATATTCGTTTTTTTTTCAATGCTGTGGCTGCTGCAGAGTTTAGCATATTGGTTTATTTTCTAGTATGCAACTGATATACAGGGGTTTAATTTCAATGTACTGTGCACATCAGTTACCATATCCCTGCCCTGGGCTACCATCCCTTCTCCACTTTATATCAATTTGCATGAGGTGAAGGGGAGGAGGTGGAACTGAGCTCCACTTCCTGCTCCTAAACCGCCTCCTCCCCCTCCTCTTCGTCCTTTATAATCGCTGCGAGTCCTTCCGCGCCACTTGCAGCCATTTGATACGCGTTTAGTTTAGTCAACCAAAAGCTAAATAAACTTTCATTTAACATGCTCGACAGCAATGAGGCAGAGCCACCCAGCGGAAACAACTTGAAAAATCAGAGCAACAGTCGGGAGGCTGGAAATGGAAATGGGAATGGGTATGGAAGTGCTGGTGGTGCTAGTGTTGGCGGAAGGCAGCTGAATAAATTGACCAACTGGAGCGTGCATAATGAGGACAACAGCACAGCAACGCTGACCAACAACCAACAGCAGCAACAGCAACAACAACATCAAGAACAACAACAACTACAACAGCCGGGGAAATCAAGTTTCGAACTTTACCAGGAGGCAGCCGACATTTTGGGCCTGAGTTGCAGCCTCTGTGATAATTGCCGATGCCTGGACTGTCAGGTGAGTGACAATGGGAATAATGGGATACACCATTGAAGGGGTCTCCAGGATGCAAACTGGTCCACAGCAGTGAATAGATTGAGGTTCGGTCCTAGTCATCACAGATTTAGCTTTGATTCAATGGCTCTAATTACTATTAACCTTTTTTTTTCTGTAAATAACATATATTGTCTCAATCTTATTTGTTATGAATGACTTGATTCACTTAAAAGTAATCACTAAGTAGGTTTAAGCTTTAAGCTTTAAGTCAAAATAAATAGTTATATACGTGAAAAATTATTTTTCAAAGATTTAATTAATCATGCAGATATTTTATTTCCTCTGGCCTAAAACAATTTGCTAGAAGTTAAATATTAAATAGTCAAGCCCTAACGAAAAAAGTAGCGTTAGCGAAAAAGAAGAAATAAAGCTACCATCGAATATCGAAAACTGGTTCTTAAGTCTTACTTACAGCTCTCCTAAATCTCTTAAAAATTATAAACTATTCACATCATGGAACTTGTGATATCTTTAAATAAATGCCTTAGTGATTGATATATATGATTTTTTTTCCATTGAGGCTGTCCCAAATGCAATACATTTTGTCTTCCTGTAGTGACAGCTCTCCTTAAACACGGCCAATCATTGGCTCAATCTTGAGCACAAACTAACCCATCTTCAATTTACTGCCCCACCACACAGAGCGGTTACTTTGACTGCGACGACGACGATGAGAGCTACTCTGAGCAGTCGCTGATGGACGACGAGTACGATGAGTTCGACTGCAGTGCGGAGGAGCTACAGGCGGTGATGACAGGAGCTCGGGAGGGGGGGATGTGCCCCCGATCCGGATCCCCTGCTGTCCACTCGACCCCAACTATGACGAGGTGCACAAAGGGGATCCGGATTCCCGTTCACCGGACTCACACACTCCGCCGGAATCTCTGGGACATCGGTTGGCCATCGATTTTGATTTAATTAACGCCACTTGCAGCCAAGTGCTGCAAAATTGTGAAACATTCAACGAATTGAGTCTGCTAGATGCTGCCACCGGATCAGAGCGTCCTTTCACGTAAATCCAGGTAGGTGTAGGTGTACGTGTAGGTGAAGGTGTGCAGAATGCGAGTATTACGTGTGTTGTCTGTGGGGCATTTTGTGAATTCCTGAGCGCTGTATGACAACCATTTCTCTGGGGGCTTTGATTTCACCTGTCGCTGGTCAAAGTGCTTTCCATCTATCTAACCAGGGATATGGTTGCTGGCCAAAAATCCAGTGCGGACTCGCATTCGCACTCGCAGATTGCTATAGCAATTTCTCATTCGTTTCCTGGCAGCGAGAGTGAAACTGAAATTGGGGTTTATGCAAAAATGGGCAAATTGCATTTTATTCGAGGAAAACGTAGCCAAATAAAAGGAAGCTGAATGTCGACTAAAAGCTACCCTGTTTTTCTGGAAATACTGTTTGGTGAGTGGATAAATTCGGATTAAACACTACTATTGTTTCGTAAAATTTAACAATTTTTAAAATGTTAAAATAAAATTTTTGTGGTTTTAAAAGAAGGCCTAAAATAACAGTTTTTCAGTATAGAAATGAATCTTTAAAGCTTTGGAGTTATATTATTTATTATTATATAAATACTTCTATTATTGCCTATTAAATGAATACCTTTTTAGCATTAAAATAAATAACTGCCTGTGGTTTATTAAAAACTAAACTTTCATTTTTAGGAAAACTTGCTTTTGTTTGTAAATTTGAAGTAATTGTACAATGAAAATTTGAATTAAAACAATTTGTCATTATTCTTAAAGTGCTATTTATAATATAAGAACAACATATATTGTGATGCATTCCATTGGCTCTCATTAAAAACATAGTTATCTTTTCAAGAGTTAATAAAAGTCCACATTCCAAATTTTATTACCCAAAATCTAATGGGTTCAGGAATCCTTTTGTCCATAAATCATGAATACTTTTAAGGACCGTAAACACTGTAGTAACTGTTATACCCTTGAACTCAATGAATGCCGGGTACAAAAATGCCGCTGAGTTGGCAAAGCTTAGCCCAAAGCCTGGCCAGCGAAATTCTGGGGGGGATTGGGTGGGTGGTTGGACCACAACAGTGGCAAAATGGCCTGGCACTTGGTCAGTTTATTGCATTTAGTCAAGTTTCGCCGTTTGCATGGACGATTGCTGGCAACAAATGAAATGCGGTGCTCGGAGGTTGCATAAATGCAAAAACTGGGGTGTTGCAGAGGCTGTGGGCCAGCTAAATTTGATTTTCGCACATCCACACACACACACACACACTTTCGGAAGCAGGAAATTTTCCATATTTGTTGAGGGCTCAAAGCAATATGCAAAACATGCACTTCCGTTTGTTTTTTCCCCTTGCCATTTTTTTGTTTGTTTTGCATTAAACTTGCCATGCTGCTCTCGTTTTATATTAAAGGACTTTTTGTTTGCTCGCTTATTCAATTGAAATGCAATGCAGGCCAACAAAGAGCACAAAACCCAAGCGGAAACTATGAAAAATTCATTGCCATCAGAACGGCAAGCGGCAAAAATGGCAAATCGAGAGCGGAACTTAAATCGAATTACATTTACCAAATGAAATTTAAAGAGCCGCTCCTTGCCAAGTGAATAATGACTGCTACAAGCGGTGGCAATAAATAGGATGCTCCTCGTCTGGCAATCCTCTATCCTCTATTTAGTCCCCCGCTTCCCCCCTCGCCCACACATTCCCTTTCCTTCCCATTTTCGCCATGCTCCGCTGCTCGCTGGCAGCCAAAGCGTCCAAAGCCTACCATCTAAGCCCCGGAGGCTTAATGTCTACAATGATGCACTGGAAACCATTTTTTGGTCCTGATGTTATAAGTTGTTTTATTTTGAAACCCTAAAATAAACTTTAAATATCCGAATTTATTCTCTTACCTTATTTCCAATGTTAAAATTACACTGGATATTGCATAATTGCAAAGATTATTAAAAGTTCCTTTGACGATATTGAGAAAGCTTTTAAAAAATTAATAGAAAAAGGTTTTAACCTGCATTAAGAGATTATCTTTAGCCAAATTATTAATAATATTTAATTTCTTCTTATAGTTTTTAAACAACTAAATCATTTTACTCATACCAGTTTATCTTGTGTAATCGAATTGTATTGCTTACCGAAAGAGAACATACATTTTTTTTCAGTGCACAATACTGCGCGTAACATGTTGCCAATGTGTGTGCTCGAATATGTGTGTGTGGGTGTGGGTGTTGACCAAGTGCATTGGCTGTTGTTTAACCTTCTCCCAAAAGGAGCAGCACCCGAGAGCTGCGCCAGCTGTTGGAGCTTTTGGAGCTGTTGGAGCTGTTGGCCACTTGCCAGGCGCCCAGTGGAATTCCGCTTGGCTGGAAGACAATGCACTTAAAGGGGATGCTGGCCCAAAAAACATGGGCTCCGGCTCACATCGCTCTGCCCATGTCAGCTACTTATGCAATTTCTGCCCACGGGGCGCTGGGCGCTATTGAAAAATCATTTTACCTTAGATTTTCCGACATGGCCAATTGGCCATGTTGGCCACCTTCACACACACACACACACAGAAAGCCATTTAGACAGTAGCGCCAGCCATTAAACCATGCTCACAAAATTTAATTTTACGCAATGGCCATAGAAGCTAAAACATTTTGTGTGCAGGTTTTTATTATCAATTTACCATTTCAACAGTGGTCGCCATTTCATGGCTGTCCTAATGCCAATAAAACTAGCATAAACCTTTACGTTGCACAAGGGCAGAAGTAAATGATAAAATAATGGAATGATAATAATAATAAATAAATGATAATAATAATAAATAAATCAGTTTAAATTATAAAAAAATTTATCTATAAAGTCTTTTTAAATAAATTGAACAATTTTAAAAAAAAAACTATCCATCCAAATAGATTTTAGCCAAAATATTTGAACAATTTTATAAACTGTTTTGTATAAAATTTTTTAAAATAAATTGTTTTTTGCTAAGGAATTAAGGAGCAAGTTAAGGAACAATGAAATAGTTATGTGCAGCTTAATTGAATCATTCTGTCTGATATAATTCTTTTTAGTTCTCGATAAGGTATTGTATATAAATGGTGTTTAGACGTGCGGCTTTTTAGAAAAAATAAGCAGTAGACTGCTGTTTATTTTTTTTTGACAAATCATTAATTTTCCAGCTTTTCTCCCAAGTAGTTTCTCAGATTAATGAACGCCAGTTCCCCTAAATCAAACTTTTAAGTCCCTTGCGGTCTGCTATTGACGGCCAAACCAAGCTAAAGTGCTCCTAACCACGGTGCACTGCAAATCCGAATGCAATTGCCATTAGAGTACGACCGCAGTACGCCCACAGGCCACGCCCCCGCTTAATGAGGCTTGATTTAATTAATGCCGCATTACCTACGTGGCCGGAGGATGAAGTCCCTGACTGGCGGACCCCGGGGTCCTGAATCGGGAATCGCAACGGCCGGATGGCAATTGGAAATTGGATGTGGCTGGAGGGGGACAGTGGGGAGTGCAGTGGAGCGGCGACAGGATGAACCACATTGCCATTTGCTGATGATGATAATTTATTGCCCCGAAGGGCTTACAGAGGCACCATGCCCCCCCCCCGTCTTGTTCCCCTCCGACAACTGCGACTCCTTGGAGGAAACGATTTCCGTTTGGGCCTGCTTGGGGCGGCGTGGGCAAATATTTGCCATGGCTTTCTATTTCCCCAGCCAGGCCAAACAAATTGTTTACAATATTTATTGTTTGTTCGACGTTCTGCGGCCGTTGACAATGATGAAACGGCAACTTGGGCGATGGAGCCGCCCAGTCGGGAAATCAGCGCATGTGACTTGACCAAAGCAACGGGCAAAGGACTTTCCGCTCCAAACTGGAAAAGTCTGGGATGTCTGGGATGTCTGGGTCACGACAATCGGACGGCAATGGCGTCAATGCTCATTTCCGTCGACATATTTCCATTTCCTTTTTTCTTCGACATTTTGCTTCGCTTTCGCTGGCTGTTTGTCCAAGGATTACCAGCAGCTGGCACTCCTTCCGCAAGTCCGACGTCCTTCGCGTTTCGTCCTTTGCGCAAAGTGTAATTCATTAAACTTTATTGTCCAGCTCCCTTTCGTCTGAACTCGCTTTGAGTTCGACTCCAGTTTAATTTGTTTTGGCGGCAGGAAAACCTCATTTATGGCCCTTGTACAAACACAGCAACTTTTAAGCGTATATTTAAAAAACAAAGCACAGAAAACAAAAAACAAAAAACGCACACAAAATCATAATTAAAATTTTCAATAAAATCTGCGTAAGCATGGCGTAAAACAAACAGAACCGCCTTTGTTGGCTGCCTGCTAATTATAAATTATAATTTTCCCGATCCTTTTGTTGCCGAAAATTAATCTTAATGAAATTATTCAAACAAAAGTTTTGTGCAATCGCTCGGGCGGCGGTCGCATTTTCCTGCCCGCCGGCAATTAATTTCGCTCAACATTCATGGACAAAGTGAGAGCACGTTTCGATAATGAAAGCCGCCAACGGCCACGCCCCCCGCCCCACTCGTCACGCCTCCTACTAATTGTGCTAACAACTTGATTCCAGCTGAGCAACTTTCCACACTCGAAAAAAGCCTACACCACATAAAAGTGCCAGGACGAAAGTTTCTACCCTTTTTCCCCGTTTTGGCCAGCCCCCAAATGTATGCTATCTAATTGTTAAAGCATCGAGCAAATGCCACAGAATCAAAGCAGCTCCCCTCCCCTCTGTCGAGATGAAAATCAGATACGACCGCTCTTCAACTGCAGTTTCATAAATTTGAATTTCAAATTTAATACACACACACACACGCATGGGAAGAGGGGGGGAGGATTGGGGAACATAAGTGCCACAGATTCGACTCCCAGATACCTCAAAATTTAATTTTGAGCACAGGCTCAAAATCTAGATTTACGTGCTGACAGAGTGACAGGTGGTCTGATATCTGCAGCCTGTTGCTGACATCCAACTGAACTGGCAAATAGTAATGGATTGATAATTATTTCTAATTATGCAAGGCATTATGCTTGCACAAAATATCAGTTTACTTTATCATCTTTAAGGAAAACCTTAGCAAGTATTTAATACTCAATTTAAATATTTTATAAATTGCTACATATTTGTTCATTATTTAATATCAACATCTCATTTCAATGTAAACTTTTTTAACTGATATTTAAAAATGTATATTTTTCACTGTAATACAAATATTTTAATAATAAAAAACTTAGCAAATAAAAGTATTAAATACTCAACTTGAATATTTTTGGCTTTGATTTTACTCAATTGCGGTGTTTAGTTATTTTAAATATGTCAATATTAAATTTTTGTTCAATATTTAAATTGTCTTTTTCGGAATATATTATATGTTATATCTGAAATATCTCATTTGAATGTAAACCTTACTTACTTGATACACATAAAAATAAGTAATACATTTTAATATTTAATTTTAAATACTTTATGCATTGTGATATATATTATGATTTTATATTTTACTTAAAAAATCAAAACGAAATTTGAATTTAAGAGCTGTGTATTTTTTTTTTTACTATGCCTTGCTTTTAAGTAATATTATTTAATTTTAGTGATCTTTTAAAATAATGATTTTAAAATAAACAACAATGAATGGGTATATACCCATCATCGCTTTTGGTTAAAGCGCCTGCCACAAAGCAAAGTTTTCTCTCGATTCTAAAAGTTGTAAAGTTGTATCCTTATGCAAATTGATTTGTGTCGTGTGTTTCTGCTACAATTTCCACCCAGTCTCACCTTGTGCGTGTGGTCTCTGGTATTCGTATGTATTTATTTGATAAAGGTTTTCTATGGCTGACACTTTCAGTTTACATTGTTAACTTGGAGGCAAAACAAAACTATGTTAACATAGTCGGGGATAAATTAATTAAAATGTCAACGTGAATTTATCTTTTGATACCAATTTACGTGTGTACAGAACTTGACAAAAGTTGTATGTTTTTTGAAGATGGGGGGATGTCTTTAAGAAAGCCACCTGACAGGCATAATTTAAGCCAAACCCACAAAGAGTAGGTTTATGAATCTTTTATGAGCACAGACCTTGCATAAAAATTAAAATAAATTTCGTGTGTGATTTTAATGGGAGGGTGGGCCTGCATATGCATATATTTTCACTTAGCCATAGAGTAAACATGTCGCCCAGCCATTTATTTACCTTTCCTTTCCCCCTTTCTATTTACACAGGTGACGAACTAAAAGGACTCGGACTCTGCAGCTAATTAAAGTTTAACAATGGTCAGGAGCCCATTAATTGCATCTGACACCTCTTACAGTGGCTGCCAATTGTATGCGTACCCGCCCCTGGTGTTTGTGTTTCATTTATTTTCTTATTTTGATTTCAATTAAGTTCCGATGCAAACGGAGAACGAGGAATGCTAAAAATGTTTTACTGGTTAACAGGAAAGCTTTCGCTGCCATATATCCTATATAAATACGCAATATATAATATATACTTGTGTATATAGTTGATCAGTTTGCAAACGCGTGACAAAATATTCAAACACACACTCACACACAAATCGTAAATAAATTAATTGCGATTGGCGATTGTCGAATTGCAATTTCAATTTCAATTGAGACGGCGGAAATTCAATTGCAGCGAGCACTAGCGAAAATCCGAAACGTTTCCATCGATTATCAGTAAATATAAACCACATATGCAAAAACAATGAAATACAAATAGTGCCAATTTCATATTCATATATGAATCTATTCGAGTTGCAATGCAATGCAAACCAAACCAAAACGAAATACAAAGGGATTATGTAGCCAACAAAACTATTTAAAAATTCAATAAAATATGTATCTCTGAATCTATGTACGATAAAGGCTCGATGTTGGTAGTGCTTAAGTATTTAAGAATTTTCGTGTGATGCTTTTTATTCGTTCAATTGATTTCAAATCAAAGAGAAACATTGGAAATATATTTGTGTTGGAAAAGAACGAACTCTGTCTGCGGATTCCTTTTTCTTGTTGTTTTCTTTTTTCAAGGTTCAAAGGTCGTTCCTTGGCCGGAATGCGAAGGCACACAAAGCCAAAGCCATTAGCTTCAATTAAGCGTTTAACAACTGACGACTGACGGGCAGAATCCGGCGATAACAGCCGGCACAAACATTAAATGCAATCTGGCCGAGATAACTGGGCCTGCACCATCCGAGAGTTGGCCATTTGGTAAGTGGCAGTCAGTTGGCCCAGTTCGCTCATTAGTCTGTCTGCCAGGAATCCCCTGCAAGCGAAGACAAAGGTGCTAAAAAGTCCATCAAATGCTTAAAACGTAATCAGCGTTTTGGCCCAGTGTCGCCATATCTTATCGCTTTGACATGTGCCTTAGGCTTTAGAGTGAATCACGGTTAACGCTTTTGGCCAAAACAACTCATCTTGTGGGTCATTTCAACCGAAACATGGATCATCTGGGGGCCCTACTACTGGCCCTCTGCGTCTTCAGCTTCCTGCTCTTCCTGCTGCGCGTGAGTTCGCCCCATCTTGGCCAAGTTAGTACATCTCGCCAAGTATCGAGTTTCGTTTTTCAGGTGCTCCTGATTGCCTGCCGCTCGTTCCCGATGTCGCTGCGCCTAAAGGAGGAGCAAGGTGAGTGGGCAAACATAAATATTTGCCCCAGTTGGGCCACTGAACTTGTTCTTGAGATGAGTGAGAGAACGAGAGGGTTTCCCTCCCCGCGCTCCATAAATCATGGACGACATTAATATATATTTATGCGAGTGTTCCGACATATATCTATTTGCGCACATTTATCATATCGCCGCCTCATTAGATAAATTGCGAACGCGAACACGAACAAAACACAAAGCCCTGGCTCGACACTGGTTTTGTCACCTTATCAGCTAACGATTACAAAGCAAATATGTGTGTTCTTGGTTTTGGTTTGGGTTTTTGGCCTGCTGTCTGACCCATGCCCGGATGTCCTATCAATTTCGGTGGCCAGTAGTGCAGGTTAGTCGGGTTCGTCAGTTTGTCGGAGAACGGTTGTCTTCAACTTCAACAAAATCGTATCGATCAGCGCGTAGTAAAAATGGCACCTGCCTTAAACACAACGGTCAGCCCTCTTTTAAGTAATACTACTTCCGTGCTTAACACTACTACACTTTACACCACTGAAGCTACTATTCCGCCATCGGAATTCAATTACACAACTATCACCATTTATGTCGACGATGGTCCATACATGTTCTTCTATCCCAGCTATGTAGTTTACGTTGTGCTGGTCTTCTTCTTTGTCATAGCCTTTCCTTTGGCCATGATTTTGGTAAGCCTATCCCATAAACGAGTCACCCTTTCCTCCTGCTAATGATTAATCCGTTCTGTTCCGAAGAGCGCCAAACGCAAGCGGGAGGCAGGTGCCCGGAATCTCGCCCAGCAGAGACAACGAGGTAAGATTCCCTTTCCAGGCTCGTCCAGAGTTTTTGTACTTTTAATTTGGGGAGCCACACTTAGACTAAAAAACCTGCTTGAGTGCTTCGAGGAAACCGAAATTGATCAGTCCCAGGTAGAGGTAGTAGCAGTTGAGCTTGAGCAGCTCCCATCGCTCGCGCACCCGCAGCCAGAGGATTCGCGAGGAGGAGCCGGCTGAGCCGGCGGCAGCCTGTTGGGAGCGCTGTTCGGCGTACGAGGATTGCACACAGCACTTGGACATGACCCAGAAGGCGGTCATGCGGTTCTGGGTGCGCAGCGTGGACTCGATGCCGCGGATCAGGTCGTTGGTCTTCAGAATGAGCAGCATTTGGCGGTCCACCTGCTCCAGAACGTCGGAAATATGCGGCAGCACCAGCGAAGTGTTGTTCTGCAGCGTGTTCTTCTGTGGAATCATAGGAAATCATAGCTTTGAGTAAGTCGAGGGGGAGCAGCTTAGTTTCGAACGCACCTCTTCTTTGGAATATTTAACTTTGGTGAGGCCCTGCATCACCGTCTCCCAAGGACGTCCCGTCACCATGCACGCAAACAGACCATAAAGATCGCCCTGGAAGTGGGAATATAGATTAGATGGGTTAAGGTTCGACTGCATCACCCAACTAATTTACCTTGATGCCCAGCTGCTCGCTGTGCAGCCGCATTGCCTTGCGATCCACATTGAGAATGCTTAGCCAGAGTTTGGAGTAGTCGTACCGGAACTTGTCCGTCAGATTGGCATACAGCCCATGGTCCAGCAGAACGATTTCCAGGCTGTCCTTTGGCGTGCGCCGCACCAGGATGTTGCCGGGATGCGGATCGCTGTGCACGAAGCCGGTGCGGAAGATCATCTCGGAGTACAGCTGCCCGATGCGATTGGCCACCGCAAAGGTGTCGATTTTGTTACGCCGGATGTAGTCGAGGTCCGTGACATGACCACCCTCCAGATACTCCATGACTAGGACGCGAGACGAGCTGTATTTCCAGTAGATCTTGGGCACCCGCAGCCAGGAGTACTTCTCGAACTGCTTGGCCACCTTCTCGGCGTTGCGTCCCTCGTTGAGGAAGTCCAGTTCGATGGGCAGGTTCTTCTTGGACTCCTCCACCAGCCAGTGGATCTTGAAGTCGGGGAATATGCGCGCCAGGACATTGACGGCCAGTTCCATGGTCTTCATGTCCACGCGAGAATTGCCCTTGACATAGGGATGTTGCACCTTCACGGCCACCACCTCGCCGCTTTTGAGTCGCGCCTTGTGCACCTGGGCCAGGGAAGCAGTGCCCAGGGGCTCCCGCTCGAAGCTGTCGAAGATGTCCTCCGGATTGCAGCGCAGATCCTGCCGAATCACCTTGTACAGATCCTCGATGGGGTTCTGCGGCGCATCGGAGTGCAGCACCTTCATGGTCTGCACGAACTCCTTGGGCAGCAGGTACTCCAAGGCACCGATGTGCTGGCCCACCTTGATGTAGACGCCCTTGTTGATGCATATCAACTGCAGCAGCTTCTCGGCGGCTATCTTGTGGACGCGGCTCTTCGCCGCCTTGTACTCCGACGTCTCCTTATCCCAATCCCTGTAGTAGAGCTCCCGCTTGTAGGTGAGTGCCACGTCCACGACGGCGGCGGCGGATCGGGACAGCCGGACGATGCCCAACGAGTTGGGATCGTAGTCATTGGTGTGCAGGCTCCAGCCGGCGGAGGCCAGTCCGGTGCCCACAATGCCGTAGCCCAGAACGCGACGCAGCAGCATCTCCTCCTCCGGCTGAAATACAGAGATTGTTCAGTCTGGTGGTCCGAGAAGAAAAAACCAACAGGTGTCAGTGGCGATTAACCTTGGCGCTTTCACCTCCGTTTAAACGCGCACTTGGTACTGAACTACGGAGTCGCTGAGTCACACTTTGCACTTTGCCCTCTGGCAAACTGAATTTGGGCAAATCGCACACACTTAACCTGTTGCAGCTTCGCACACATTTTCATTTACATTTTCCACATTTACATTTCCCACATGCAGCGACGCAAACTTTCACCTCGGCGATTTGGCCCGCGCCATTATGTAAACACCTGAATGAAGGTGAGCCGATGCTCACTTTGGAATACCTGCCAATAGTTTCACTTACTCGATTTTGTGCGCTTCAGGTGGCGCCGCGTTTTTGACGGCGCGTAGGTGTTGTAATAACAAAGTCTGTGATTAAATTGAAGCGCCTCCGACTTTTTCGTGGCGCCAACAGCTGTTCGGCTGACGTCACAGCAGCTGATCCAACAGCAAAGTTCAAGGGCGTAGCCAGGGTCTTACGGAAGGGGATTGAGTTAACTGAAAATATTAAAAACATTACTTTATTAAAGAGGATAGCCTAGGTGCATACTTAAAACAAGAAATTTAAATCATTGGTTCACGTTTTGCATAATCCCTTTTTTATAGTTGACTACGCCCTTGGCTAACGGCTAGCGGTTAACATAAAGCGGTTAGCAGAGCAAAGCAATTACTGTTAATTTAAATTGGAACTTTAATGTATTCAACTTTTATTTGATTTGATGATTATTTAAATCATTAATTGTAAGTTATTTTTGTATTACATATTATATGCCTTTTGCAAGCTAAATTTGATACTCATCTGATTTAAAAGACAGTTTATTTTTGTTCAAAATTAAATTTAAATATAAAGTTTAATAGTATTTGTAAATGTAGTATAAATATAAGTACTAATTAAACTCTTAAATATATTTTTATAGTTATACATCCTTATAACTTAGTTTTTAATTCTAAGTTTTGTTTGCTTGAAAAAGAAAATAATCTTATTGTAAAGTTAACTAATTTAAAAAAAATTGTAGTTATAAAAGTAAAATGAGGGGAGGCATTTCTAAAATCAAATTGATCTCCCTTTCTCCCGCAGCCCGTCGCCAAATGGAGATTAATGTGACGAACAGTTGCAACGGCGGCTCCGGCGGAGCCACCAACGCTTGCATGACCACCCAGGACGAGGTAACTGTGCTGCCCAAAACCTTGGATCTGCCGCCCAGCTACGATGAGGCCGCTTTCAGCGATCGAAAGCAGGACAGCACCCTGACCATAGCCACCAGCTTGGAGGCGAGCAACCCCAATTTGGCGGCTGGAATCAACGAACCACCGCCAGTTTACGAGGCAAACGTGGCCACCACGACCACATCGACCACCACCACCACCGTGTTTTTGGTCAACGGCCAGCCACCAGTGGTGTAACTCGGAAATGCGTTTCACAGAAATCTTACATTATTCTTATTTCTACACCTTACAAAACACCTGTACAGTTTTGCTATGTAAATAAACTTTGCTCCTCGAAACTTGTTTTTATCCAGCCCCACCTATATTTACATTGTTCCCGGTAAGATGAGTGATTGCCGCAAATTAATTCTGAGTTCTGACCAACCTAACACTACTTAAAAGACAATACCAGGAAAAATTGCAGGGATCGCAAATAAACCTAGTAACTCAAAAGCTTTATACACGAAACTAAACCAATTTTAACATAAATAATAAAGGCGTAGCTAACAAAATGACCACAGGGATTAGCAACGCAAAATTTCGTCAAGTTTAGGTCCCCATCGGCCGTAGGGATCTTTGGGAAGAATGAATATATTGTCGCACCACGTGTAGCCAAGAACGCGATTCTCGACGATCATTTTAAAGGCAGGACTTTCATCAATGAGGTCTCTGTAGTTGTCGTTGGAAACTACGGCAGCATTCCATTCGTATGCCAGCTGCAAAATGAAGCTAAAAACGAATAATATAAGTGGCATTTTCCTGTAGCAAAAAAAAGATAATCTATAAAGCTCACCGATCATCGTAGCTGGATGACATTTGACCAGGAAGATTTTTGCATGGCGTAAAAACTATCTTGCCCTCCTTGTGCAACTTGTCCAAAAGCTCGGGATTTGAGGATTTATAGAAGTTCTTCCGAAACATTGGCACTACAGCCTTGCAATTGTGGCCCATTTTGTCGAAGTATTGCAAGCAATACATTATTCCCTCCGAGGAAAACACATTCGAATTTCCATGGCTGTTGGCAAAATATAGAATAAATATACAGATAATCGAGAGTCTGTTGGAAAAAACTTACGCAAAGGCCACATTGCTACCGTCAATGATAATAGACCTCTTGTTCGTTTTCGGCTTGCTACTGGTCTCTCCTGTCTCCTCCGAAGGATTAAATGTGTTGCTATTGTAGTCTCCAAGTTTTTTCTTTTCGGCAGTGGTGAAAAAGCCGTCATTCATCCGGCCGCTTTTCTCTTTGGTCTTTTTCTCAAGCCTTGTGCTCCTCCCTTTCTTTTTGCCCTTCACTAACGGCGGTGAATATGATGGAAGTGGTATGTAATCTTCTCCACCAACAAACCCAATGGTGTCCTCAATATTAATTACTGAATCGTTGTTGTCTGCAACTGGACTGGGCACTCGTTCCGGGCTATCCACCAAGTTGATGGTGGACTCTGCCTTCGTGATGGTTGAGTATAAAACTTCATTGTCTGATTTGGTTTTTATACGCAAGGCAGCCTCTCTTTTGCTATCTTCAACTATCTTCGGTGTTGTTAGAGACTCGGCGCGACGCTGGCAAGCCTTAAAGATTTTATCACTTGTGCAGGGCTCATCATCGCTATCATCGCTTTCATCGCTATCATGGCTATCACCTTTATCTCCATCATCATCATCAATGTTTATGGAGACATTTGGAGTCTCCAGCAGCACGCAATCATCATCGTCGCTGCTCGGTAACTCCTCGATGATTTCACCGTCTTCAATTGTGTCATTTCGATGTTTGAAAACACTTTCAGCGATCTGTATTTCAAAGGAAATAAGCATATAAACAAAGTACATAATATTGCTGAAAACGTTTACCTTTTGCGGCCTGTAGAACTTTGGTTTCGGCAACAGGGGATTCTTTTTCGGTGACTCTTTGCTACGAAAGTCCAATCTGCGCTTAATATTAGGGTTTTTTTGTACCTTGTATTTTTTCTTTATCGAGCTGAGCAGTTTTGATATCACTTCGCGATCACGTTTCTTTTTTTGAATAGCCTTGCGTTGTAGTCTTTTTGGTGAGTTCTGCAAAAGATCGCATGCCATTATTGGGTTATCTTTGAATAACGATTAGTTACCTTAGCTTTGAGGTCCCTGAACTTCTTGAACCACTTGGTTTGAGACAGAGCATTTGGTCTGGGCATTTCGCCGCTGGTGCTGGAGACCACTATATCTTGTGTTGCTGCCTATTTGGGAAAAGAAATTTATTTAATATCATGAGAATGTGACTCGATCGTATGTTTGGAAAAGTAATTCCACTGTTACTTTTCCTACTTACTGCGATTTAATATTTCTTTGGTTCTTTAAGTGATTTTAGAAAAACTACACGTTTTGGTACATCATTTACATCAAGTTTATTAATTATGAGCTGGAGTCTACAGGGCTTACGTATATATCTAGGCGTACACACTAACTAGGAAAATGATTTTGATTACACTTGACTTAAGAGTAAAATTAAATAGATGCATGGCAGAGAAGTTTCCCTGGTACAACGTACATCGAACGCCTTGCAGTCAAACGAGGTAAAACGGCCAGTAAGTACACAACTCAACAGCAGTAAACAAAGCAGCCCCGTCGCATTCTGATCCCCTTCAACTCCAGTCTACTGCTTCTTCTTTAGATCGCTAATCTCGCTGCGTATGTTGGCCCGGGCCATCTCCTCGTACTTGTCGTGGTAGTCTCCGGTGGCATAGATGGAGGGTATCATCAGCAGGGTCTCCAGCACCTTGATGCGCATGGCCTTGTAAGTGGCATCGTCCAGATTGGCGTACTCCGAGCGGAGTAGAGTCGTATAGTGTTTGTATTCCTCCGGCGAAGAGCTTGAGTAGTGCAAAATGGCGGAGAGTTAGCGAGAGGAGGATGGGTTAAGAGATACTCACGCAAGCACCACCAGGTCCACATCTTGCAGCAAATTGGCCTCGTCGTCATGGCACCAGGTTAATTGGTTCTCAGGGGTCTTGCGCCCCAGCAGATTGCAAACCAGGCTCTTGGCATGGTCCTGTTTAAGGTATAAGACTCCAGATAGAAGGGTTTATCCAGCACGGGATTCTTACTCACATCCTCGATGACGGCATCCTGGCAGAACTCCTCGAAGACCTCGCAGTTCTGCTCGGCACAGCTGCGGTTGCCGTCGAAGTGATAGTACTGGAAGAAGGCGGCCAGCACGATGTTCGGGTTGGCCACGCCAGCCAGGTGCGGCTCCTTGCGCTTCATCATCTCCTGCCAGTTGTGGTAGGCGCGTGCGGGATCCTTGGAGCTGAGGTGCTGCTGGATGCGGTCGAACCACTCGTTGGCCACCTGCTCGGGCACATCGTGGTGCTCGCACACCTTCTTCCAGATCTTCTCCATGCTTGGTGGGTTTTTTTTGGTATAAAACTTTGGCCTCTGGGATGCGGATTTGCTGGCCTAGACAGCGATGATTCAGTTGGCTGGACCTGGTGTGTCTGGAACTTTTCACTATTCGCTGGGAATGTGGGAAGTTGGGCGCCGGCGATTGCGCACTGCCCAACAGCGCCCCCACCACCACTTGGTCTTCACTCGCGGGAAAACAGAATCGGCGCGTGTCACCGACGCGAACTCGGAAATGTCGCCAAAATGCGGTTTATTGTAAAACAAAAACTCTAAACTTACCGCGTTACTAGGAGCAGAGGGTGCATCTATTTGGAGATCGACGGCTGATAATTTGAGAAGGATTTCTGAAGCCTTGGCGGAGACCAAACCCTTCTTATGCCACTGCTGTTTCGTCTTTTTGTTCTTTTGGTGTCTCCTGTTCTTTTTGGTCTTGCCCATTATTGGCCCAACACGTTTTATTTATGGCAAACAAATAATTAAAACTCTCTATCTTTATTAAACTCTGCAATAGGCAACCAGCTGATTTAGCAATGTGCGTGTTTTGGTATTTTTCCAAGCGCTAGACACTTTCCACAGCGTGGAAAGGGCGCGAATTAAAAGGCGCTAGGATATTTTTGTAGGGCTGTCGCCTACGTATTTTTTAAAAACAAATCATGGATTACCTATCCCAGATTATGTTCATGATTAATTCAACCATTTATCAATAATTGCTTTTTTAAATAATTAAATACATTCTTCAATTGTGTTAATTCGGGTAATTAAATCGATACACTTAATTTGAAAATCGATACACTTGTTCAGCATATGAAATATATGTATCTGAATATTTATATTATTTGTTTTTTCGTTAATATAAAACTATTGGGAATAAATTAAATGTTTTAAAAATAATCTTAATTATGTTTATTTGTTATAGAATAGTTATTTTGTATTTGTACAGCAAATAATTATTCCAAGCTGCACAATTCATTGGTCTTATTCAGCAGAACAACATGAACGTTGAACACTGAGAGCGTATGATCAATGATCATGATGTAAAAATTCTTCCATCAGAATCTGCAAAAAATGAGCTTAAAAATATTACTCTACCTTTTCTTGATACATGATACAAATCTGCTAGCCTATATCGATGGTGTTAATATCACTAAGAACAATTAAAAAATCGGAATGTAACAAAAAAAAATATATATATATAAATCTATATATATATATTAATTAATGCGTAATGCGTAAGCGTTCAGCATAACAAACTATACCACTTATTACTGATCCATCTGCTGTTCTGCTGAATACGCCCATTCACTTTCCCAGTCACGATGATTATTGCCCAGCTGCCGATAGTATCGGTTCACAGACATTCTGTTCGCGCACTTGGCAACCCTGCTTTGCATTGGACGAAAACAAATTTTTGCAAAATCGTAAACAAAAACTGTGAGTGGAAATGGAGCAGGTTTAGGGGTTTCCCACTGGATCCGCTGACATCATGACGACCTGCGTGCTCTGCCTGGCCTGCTCCTCCGCCGGCTACGGACTGCAGTCCGCGGAGGGCGTCCGTCTGAACATTAGGGCGACCATAAACAAGCACTTTTCGTTTTCCGAGGTAAGCTGTGCGCCATAACCACAAGTTTGGGAGCTTAGGGGACTCACAATTCCCTCTCCTGCAGGTCCTCACGGCGGACAAGGAGGCGGCGATCTGCCGGGAGTGCTGGGACTGCGTCAGCAGCTTCGAGGAGTTCCACCAGCGCGTCTCATGCCTCCACCAGCAGAGGAGCAGCGACTCCAAGAGCGTGCCCATTGAATTCTGCGGCGCGACGGAGGATGCTCTCAATCCGCTGTACTCCGTGGAACTGGACGCCCTGGCCGAGGGTTTCTTCGCGCCCAGTGAGGTCAAAGTGGAGGTGAACGAACTGGAACCTCTGCCCAAAGTGGAGCTCCTAGAGGACCCAGTTAAGACGGAGACCAAAACTCTTCTCAAGCGGTTGGGTGTGCGAACCGAAGGCTCTCCACTTCCAAAGCGGCGCATCAAAAACGAGCAGCCAGTGGACAGTGATTCGGATGCACCTCTGGCGGATTTCCTCTCCCCGGACAACAAGAGCAACCCCAATGGAACAGCAAGAGAAAGCGAACCCACCAAGGGCCGCCCGCTGCGAAGGAGCACGAGGCGTGGACGTCCGCCCAAAGCCAAGCCCGAGCCCCGTGCCTCGCCCAAAAAGGAACTGGACTCCGATGAGGACGACAACGGCGACGACGAAGAGGACGAGGCCAGGGACAACAATGACACAGAATTCGTGGCTGCCGAGGCTGTCTTGGGCACCGACGACAGCGCCAGTTCCTCCAGCGAAAGTAGTGGCGAGGACTCCGACCACAGTCTGCCCGACATTGAGCCCGAGGAGCGGTACGCCGAGATTCCCAAGCGCGTGGTGGTGAAACCCAAAAAGTACCGAAAGCGGGAGAAACCGCTGGTGCCACCCGTACGCCTGAGCCGCGAGGAAATCGAGCGACGGAAGCTCCAACAGAACGAGTACGATGAGATTATCCTGCAGTTCTTCAAGAAGTTCCCTTGCTCCGTCTGCAATCTGTTGGTGCAGAACTTTGCGGACATGCGGCGACATCAGCGCGTCTCGCACAACATCGATTCCGGTTTCATCGAGTGCTGCGGGAAAAAGTTCCACATACGCAAGGCTTTGGCGGAGCATGTGCTGGTCCACAAGAATCCGGATCACTTCATGTGCTCGCAGTGCGGCCGGGTGTTCCAGGACTCGCGCACCCTGGAAATTCACGAGCAGACGCACACGAATCCGGAGGTCAAGACGGAACCCAAGGAGAAGCGGGTGTACCAGTGCGAGAAGTGCCCCAAGAGCTTCACCACCAAGGCGGCCATAGAGTACCATGACGTGTCCAAGCATGTGCCCAAGTCAGAGTTCAAATTCTCCTGTCCAGAGTGTAATAAGAAGTGGGTTTTTTGTTTATATATTTTTAACTGATTAGTTAACCAAACTTTTGAATGGCATAGGATTCCCACGGAGCGCAAGCTAAAGGAGCACTTGCGCTACATGCACGACCCCGAAACGGCCATCATCTGCGATAAGTGCGGCAAGACGCTGCGTTCCCAAACGAATCTCAAGAAGCATCACGAGCTGGAACACTCCGAGGAGCCGCGGCCCAAGCCCGATCCCGTCCAGTGCGAGATCTGCGGCACATGGCTGCGCCATTTGTCCGGACTGAAGCAGCACATGAACACGGTGCACGAGCCGCCGGGCGGCGAGCATCGCTGTCACATCTGCAACAAGACATCCACCAACTCCAGGGCCCTGAAGCGCCACATCTACCACAACCATCTCTGCGAGCGCAAGTTCAAGTGCGGGATGTGCGAGAAGGCCTTCAAGCGGCCGCAGGATCTGCGGGTGGGTCATTGAACTAGTAACCTAGAATGCTGATACTCATGCAGAGCCTTCTGTCCACAGGAACACACATCCACGCACACCGGCGAGGTGCTATACACCTGCCCCAACTGTCCCATGACGTTCTTTTCCAACGCCAACATGTACAAGCACCGCCAGCGACTCCATCGAGCCGAATGGGAGGCGGACCGCAAGAAGCCGCTGCCACCGAACATCATGAAGATATCGCAGGGCGCCACCACGGCGATGAAGAAGCGCCAGGCCAGCGGCGCCCTCTTCCCACACTCGGAGCAGAAGCAATAGCATTTGTCCGTTTACGACATCTATAGATAGTAGATAAATCGTCAACCATTATTATTAACTCGCACTTAACACACAGATAAGTTAAGCCATAAATAAGTAGACATGGACATATTTACATCGATTTATGATATGATATAGTGTTGTATCTAATCTGGCCCTAGCCATCGTCCTGCGGTATCCGGATCTCCTCACTCATGCCCTCCTCCCGGTGAATGCTTGCCCAGTGCTGGGCGAGTTCCCGACTGATGGCCTTGCGGAACACCATGCACGAGATGTGTGGCAGCTTCTCGAAGCGCACCCGCAGCAGGCCGATCCTGGCCAGCGAGTAGCGCCAGTTCTTCATGAGGTGCGCGTTCTTGCCGACGTGCTGCGAGTCGGGTGTGATGAGCACGAGGATGCCCTCGGGCAGGAGCAGATCGTAGGCCTTGCGGCAGCACTGCAGTCGTTGCTCGGCGCTGGGCATGTACTCCAGCAGCAGGCTGAAGATGACGCACTCGTAGTGGTTCGCTGGCAGCCTTCGCACGCTGCCCGCCTCCAGTTCCGGTTGATCCAATCCATGCGCCGCCACCTCCACCTTGAGGAAATCCGCCTGCAGAACATCTTCGGTGGCCGGGCACAAATCCAGGGCGGTGACCTCCAGATGCGGGACACTGGCGAAGGGGTTGAAGCAGCTGCCCACATCCAGCACATGCAGTCTGTCCGGCGGCTCCTCCATCAGCCTGCACTCCATCTCACCCAGCTTGCCCTCGGCTCTGTAGGATTCCAGGAGTCGCTGCTCACGCTGCCGCTTCTGCAGGTAGATGCCCTCGGTGAAGAAGTACTTGGTGATGTAGTCGATGGCCCACTTGATGCGGCTGCGTGCCTGCAGCTCTACATTGCCCTCGTTTGTCTCCCATATGGCCGCCAGTTGCCGCATGGCCTTGGCGTACTCCGCCAGGCGTTTGGCATTTCTGGGACTGGTGTGCTCCTGCCAGGCCGCCGTGGCGCCATGTTCCTTCGTCAGCTGGCGCAGGCTTTCGTGGCAGCTCTTCACGATGTTGGCCAGGCGCTGGTGCTCCTCCGTGGCCATTCCGAAAGCGTTTGATTGGATTGGATTGTTTACTTCGGACGGGTAGCGTGTATTGGGTATGCGAGTAGTTCGATAAATTAGGTATCGTTATCGCTTTTGATTTAAATTTGCGGGTGTACCGTTAGGTTAGAAATGTTTCCAAAAAAGTAACGGTCTATAAACTACAGGATATAAAAGTTGTTACAAAAATATCGTATAATACTACAAATTTTAAGAAAATATCATAAAATTTTTCATTAAAGAAAAAATTAAATAATAAAATTAAAGAAAATGTTTTTTTTTTTTTGAAAAACAGAAACAGAAAATTAATATCATAGCTTGCAAAACTTTGTATTGTTTGTATTTTAAATGAATTTTATTTTTGATAATAAGTATCTGAAAATAAAAGTTAATTTAAAATTTGTATGCTGTTGCTTCGGGTTTATTTCTTAATCCCGAATCGACAGCCTTTTTTTTTTAACACATTTCAATTTTAATAAATTCTATCACTTGGGATTCCTCTTACACAACTCCCTTTCCATCTGGTTTTGTGACTATCCTTGGATTGGGAGAGTCATCGAACCAGGTCATGACATTGGCGCACAGGGCAAGAACCTCCATGCGAGGATTCGGGGGAAAGACGCGGCCAAAACACTCCAGCAACATTGGTTGTCGGCGTACCACCTCGTAATACTCCTCTTCCTGAATGTAGGTATCCTTGTCCAGATCGAACTTCAGAAAGAGCATTTCTTTCATGTCCTTCAGGGATGGTAAATAAAAGTCACAAACATAAAAAAAAAAAACATTGCCTCACCAATCGAAGCTCAATGGCTTCGTCTTCATCCTCGTTCTCAAAAAATTTGCTAACAAAGGAGCCCACTTCCTCGCCATTCAACTGCTTGGAATCGGTTTTATCGTAGATCTTTAGAATAGTTTAATATTTTATATAAGCCGCAATTAACTGGAATTTTCAACTCACCGAGAAAGCAAACTCCATCTTCATCTGCAGATCTCTGGTAAAGTAGATGGTAAATAGCCGCACAAATGCGTCCAAATGCACATGTTTGTCGGGAAAGAAATCAGAATTTCTAGGGCCCGGAGTATGGGCAATTCTATACACAATAGTCGCAATATAGTCGCGATCCACAATCTCGAACAAGAGCTCCATCAGCATGATGAGTTGCAATATAGTCATATATTTGGCCCTTGGTCCATTGGCCAGGACAAACTTATGGTAGAGCATCACAATGCTGACCAGCTCGTTGCTCGTGAAGATCGAGTCCTTTCCCAACCGAGCAATGGCCTTTACATACAAATAATTGAAACGGGCATTTTCCAGGGTATCCAAGGTACCGTCCAGGTCCTTCATTTTGTGTTACTTCTCGAAAAATAATTAGTTCCAATAGTTACTTAGATACACGGTTTTTTATAAAAAAGAAATAGTTTTTGATTCCATTAAACACTGATTTTACATAAATCTCTACTTTTACGTTTGAAATGTTTTTTAGAAAAGCTTCCCTTGATTTATATAGTTTCATTTAAAAAACGAAAATAGCAGGATTACCATATAGTCAGTTTGCTCGCATATTCCCAATCCCTATTTAAACTTTTAAAACAATCATCCCAACTGTTTACACACTATGTATTTGTATTTCATTATCTAATGGTTTAATTTTACCTTGCTCTCGCCCCATATACGGCATTTATTAAGCTGAAGCAAGTGACAGGATATTACAGCGCTATACAACACGACGTACAGTAACTTATGATTACACGAATTATAAAAGTTTCTCGTTTATGTATGAACAAACATACATTGATTTACATATTTACGGCATGGTTGCACCCTATGTATAAATGGTAGTTATGTAAAAAAAGGCTTAAAACTAAACCGAATGAATATATAAAAATAATACAGTGGCCATAGAGAATACTGACTGATGAGTAAATTGCGTTCTGCAAAAAGGGGAACTTATTCAGAGTCTGTGCTTTTGAGTATTTTGTTTGTTTGTTTGTTTGTTCGACGACACAACCGCGTTTTGAATTGATCTCTTTGCCCGGAATACTTAACAGATACCGATACAATTATATATTTATAATACTAATTTTCTTGAAAATGCAATGTCTGTGAGTTCGTGTGTGGTGCGAAATGCACAAAAAACAACAGTCCATTTGTCCGTGTGGCAACTTGAGTGTGTCGATGAGTATTCGTATTCGTTTCCGTTCCCATATCCGTAATCGGATTTCTGCATTTCCGGCCAAACCGGATGCCTCCGGATGAGCTACATTTCGCTAAACGTATTTCAAGCTAAATTTTAAAGTACTGTTGATGTTTCCTCTAAATGCCCTTACACGCTAATTGCTGGCAATCCGTACTGTGTATGCAATGTGAGCCCTAATTGCAGGCGGCGGCGGTATTGAGCGCCAGCGCCCCCTCCGCACTGGTCGATGGCCCCGCCTCGTGGACATTGTTGTAGTCCGCTTTGGCATTGCACTTTGCGGAGCTCTGATCCTGTATGCTTCCGTTGAGGCCGCATCCCTTCAGCGAGTAGATGCCCAGGCGCGCCTCGTGCTCCCGCCGCTGCTGCCGCAGCCGGATGTCGTGCTCCTCGCGCATGTGCCGCAGCTTGAGGTCCTGCTCCTGCCGGTAGTAGGCCATCTTTACCTCCTGCTCCATCTGCTCGAAGCGCAGCTTCTGCTCGTGCTCCCGCCGGGCGTAATCGATCTCGGCCAGGCGAGCCTGTTTCAGCAGCCGGAACAGGTCCTGCTTGTACTTCTGCTCCATCTCGGAGGAGGCGACGAGATCTAAGGTCTGGCTATTCGTGTCCACCGCGGCAGTGGCGGCTAGCGAGAACTGCTGGAGCGAACCGGTCTGAGCTACACTATTGGAGGGCTCGTTTTCGTCGGACAGCAGCGACTGGGCTTGGGAAAGCTGGTGAAAGATGAAAGATCATTAGTAAGTTTTATAATTCTTAAATTAGATAATACCATTTCGAAATACTATCTAATTACTTAAAAACAAAAAAGTAAGTTTACGATTTTAAGAGATAATGCAGCCAAATCTTATCTTATGGAAAATGTAGGGTTTTAAAGAATAAGGATATGTTTCATAAAATATATTTATAACTAAGTCCTATCTAAACTATGTAATATATTACTTTAAAGGACAATGCTGCCAAAGCTGAGGATATTCTAGACTTTACGAATTCTGCTTACTTAACATAATAAGGAAAACAAAAACGTTTTGACTTAAGGGTATAATACGGCTTAAATCTTATCTACTATATGGAAAATTAAGAATTATTAAGAACAAGGATATGCTAAAATGTAATTAAAATGTTAAAATGTATTTATAACTAAGCCTCAACTAAAATAGACAGATTAAAAGTATAACTTCAAGGGCAATGCTGCAAAATCTTAGGGTAACCTTATAATTAACTGAAATTTCGCAGACTTCTGAGTCTACTTAAGATTATATGGGTAAAAATCTTTGTTTATACGGGAATCTGTTAAGGATTGACTTCTGTCCCAAGTCAACTAAAAATCACATTTAATTACAAATCAGTTAAGATTGGACAGCATTGTCCTTTTAAGTTATGCTTCGCAATCCGTGTAGCTAAAGTTCTTTAAAGCACATCCTTTTCCTTGAAAATCCATAATTTTCCATAGGGTATAAAAGACTTAGGCATCTGATTTCGAATGGAAACTGTTAGGGTAATTTTCTATGCCTACTAAAAATCACATTTAATTACAAATCAGTTAAAGATTGACGTTATACTTTGCACTCTTTCTAGTTTATATTATTAAAATTATAACCTTCTCCTATACGATTTGGGCATCTGATTTCGAATAGAATCTGTTAAGGATGGACTTGTGTCCCAACTCACATTCCTCTGTCTGCGTTTTCGCGGCGAGGCTGCGCCCTTCTCGTTCTCCTCCCCCGTTTCGGCGGACGCTTCTGTCTTGGCGCCCGAGGGCGATGGCTTGGCCTTGGCCCGCTTGCGTCGCTGGACGGGCAACTGGGCGGCGGGAGTGGCCTCCTGCTGCGAGTCCCCATCCCCGCCGGCGGTGGAGGGCGGCGGCGAGGGGATGGCGATGGTGGAGGTCTGCAGTGTGTCCTCGCTGGCGTTCGTGGAGTTGGGCAGAGCGGCCAGCGGCATGTCCTCGTCCTCGTCGATGTCCAGCAGCTCCTTCTTGGCGACGCCGTTGGTGCTGTTGGCGCTGCGTGTCTGGCTGCGTGAGGTGACCGGATCCTTCTGCATCTCCTCCAGGAACTCGATCATGCGCATGCCCTCGAGGGCCTCCGCCTTAGGATGCTTCTGCTGGTGCTCCCGCTTGGCGGAGTTCTTCATGCTGCGCCACTGCACCTGGATCTGCTCCAGCAGACGGTGTCGGAAGTTGAGGGCATTGAATCTGAATGGGAAAGGTTTTTGAAAGAGGAGCTCATCCTAGGACAGCATTGCGCAACTTACTGCTTGGTGATCTGCGACCATGCCAGACGCTTGGCCTTTATGCTCTTGGCATCCACGCTGCGGTTCTCCACGAAGGCCACCTTGGACTTGATGACCTCGAGGAGCAGTCCCCGTTCGGCCTCCTCCCAATTTAGTGAGCGTTTCTTGCGCGTGCCTTTCTTTTTGCCACCCGCGCCTTCCTTTTCGCCAGCATCCTCGGCCGCATCCTCCGCATTCTCCGCCCCCTCGTCCGCCGTGGCGCTGCTCGACTTCTGCGGCTTCAGCTCCGCCTTCTCGTCCTCGTCGTCGTCCTCCGGCGGCGAGGAGGATCCTTTGGTCAGCAGCTCCTCCAGTTTCATTGTTTTTGTTTACAAATCCGTTTTACTGTTGGTTGGATTCCAATTCGAATGGCCAGGCTTGCAAAAATCGTATTTGATTTCTGTATATACTGGAGCTGCAGTGTTGCCAGGTGGCGCAACTTAAATTTCTCGTGGTATTTTTGGGACTTGCAAAAAACATACTAAAAATACTGATGTTCCTGGGAACTCGACAAAGAGGGCGCCAAGAATTCAAAGCTTACAAATTCTATAATATAAAAAACGAAATAGGTTATGCTCTTATAGTTATAGTTACGTTTAATATTTTATTACATAGTGTTCTCAATTAAGTAAACTTTTAATTAACCCCAAATGCGAACAAATTTAACGTGACATTTTTTATAGATTTTGGTGAGCTTCGATATTAAAATAATTTTATGTTGTTGCAAATTATATAGGTGTACTGGGATTAATTATACTAGTCTCTGCTTTCATATTTATATTGTTTATGTTTTAGTTTTTATTTTTGTATTATTTTTGTGTCTTATGGATCAAGAACAATATTTTATATTATATACTACAGAAACAAAGACTACTTCAATTAAATTAAATTGTAAAAAATATTTAAATTAAAAAAAACAATTTTATAATTAAATTCCAAAATGGTCACCCTAGCCCAACGGTATTTGGTATATTGGTGTCGAAAAATACCTAGACTGTGCCGCTTTGGTCACACTGATTGTCATACTTTTGGTATCGAACGAGTAAGTAGCAGGCGTAATTTTTCGTTTCATAAGACTCTGAATTAAGAATTTATTTTAACCAAATCAGCGAGATGGCTTTCGGTGACTATCCAGCTGAATACAACCCAAAGGTGCACGGGCCCTATGACCCGGCCCGCTTCTACGGCAAAGGTAAGACAAATCCGTGAAATTACGTAATTTTCGCTCGGTGTTTTGCGGCAGGCGCAGAGCACATTTACACTGGCCCACAAACAAAATTTATATAATTCTATGTTATTCGATTCACAGCCGATGTGCCCTTCGGCCAGGTCAAGTTGGGCGAGATCGGTGCCTGGCTGGGACGCCGCAACAAGACCCCCAACGCTGTGGCCGGAGCCGTGAGCCGTGCCTGGTGGCGCTGGCAGCACAAGTACGTGTTCCCCAAGCGCGCCGGGATCGCTCCCTTCTTCCAGCTGACCGTCGCCAGCATGACGTTCTTCTACATGATTAACTACACCAAGTTGAAGCACCACAGGAACTACAAGTACCACTAAGCGGCGGCTCCGTTCCCGGTGGTCCGGCATCTAAACTGGATCTACACTTTCCACACACACACACACATACTGCGTGCGAGAGGCGGGCAACCGGATTACCACCATATAATAACTATATTTGGCTTTTGTGTTTTGAAAACTGCTTAAGTGAATAAAACGGCTGCGAATAGGACTCAATCGTTTTCGCACTCGAAGACCGCATTTGGGCCAATGTCCAGCTCGGATTCGGAGTGCTCCCAGGTGGCAGTTGGCCGGGTCGTGTGAATTTCGCAGATGAAAGGCAGCTGCTGGTCGCAGTTTAGGGTTTTCCAAGTTCCCTGAGGTGTTAGGGCCACGCAGCTGGCATTTGTCAGTTCCTGACTGGAAATTTGTACATATTAACTTAATAAGTATTTTTAAAAAACGATGTCAATCCACCTGATACGAGGATGACCTGCCTCCCAGGCTCTGTAAAGAAAGCACTGCAGGCTTTCCTGCTGGGAATTCCTAAAATCACGGTGGCTAAGGGATGTAGAGCTATTGTACACCAAACCCACATAAGCCAAGAAGATATTTGTCTCTATGGGAGGCCTCCTGTTAAACTCCCGTAACCACTGAGCCAAGGAGTTGGTTCTGTGCTCAGAGGCTACGTGGGCCAGACTGCCAGTGAACTCCGAGGAATTAGTGCAGGTCAAGGAGGCATTCAAGTAGATGCTGGGCTGGGTATAGATCACAAATAGGCCAACTTGCGGTATGCAGCTATAGTTCCGGACAACTGGTTACAATAGCATATAGAATAGATATCCTAATAGAGTTTTTGGTATACCTACTTTCTGGCCTGCCATATAAACTGTAATAATCAAAGCGACTATCGTTGACCATGCCGGAAAAGGTGCTATTCTGGGGACACGGCAGCACGTGGCAGTTGAAAAACTCCCCAGGCTGTTCAAAAACACTCAATCGACTCCGTATGTGCTGTTGTTTTTGTGTCTCCTTGCCCAAGGACCTCTGATCGTATATGTTTTTCCTTCTCTTGGGTCCTCCGGGAGCATAGTTTATGGCCAGACCCCGAATTTCAAGAGCTAGATGGGCACAGTCCTCCAAGGAAGATGTATTTTCCAGAGCCAGTGCATCCTGCGCCGAAGCTCGTTGACACTGACGAACCAGGTGGAACTGCACCTGATGCGATTTTTCAGTGGGACAATTTAGGGAGCACGTAGTAATACCCATCAGTAAATTAAAGACAAAAATTTTCGTAGTCGCCATTGCTGTCAAAATTGCTGATTACCTGGATATAAAACCATCAAAATTCAGTAATTTTATAAATCTTTTATAAATTTATAATTTAAAAAATTTGATTAAATGAAATAAGTATAATACACACTGTATATATTTTATATATGTATGATATATGTTTTTATATTTACTCAAGATAGTATAAGTCAAAAGGTACAACTTCAAAACTCGATATAAAATTGTTTAATTTTTATAAATTTAAATATTTAAAAAGGCTTGAGCTCACATTTAGAATAAATCAAAACGCTTTCAATATCACATTGAAAAGTTGTAATAGCAAATATTTAAAGAACGAAAACGCTATTCCATGCTGTTCTTACAAAAACGTACCTTTTCAAATATTAGGTATATATTTTCGTAACCAGTTCATTTCAATCCTAAAACCACACTGATATTGTTCTCCATTCGTGGCCCCATCAGATTGTAACCCCAGACAGGTAGTGCCACTCAAAAACAACAGCAGGTATTTAGGTCAATTTGAGTTTATTGTTCAATGATTAATATTAACTTAGAGGTACACTAAAATTGAGCTTTAAAATATGAATTGAATTCCGTGTATTGAACGGCTCCAGAGGAGCATTCCCTTTATTTTTTCAGTGGGCGGTGGAATGCTCGATTGAAGCGGTGCAAAGGCCTAAGCTTACTTTGAGAACTGTTGCCAGACATTCCGTTTTCATTATCATATATCAAATATCATATATCCATATATCATATATCGGTATAGTAAGTGGCTGATCGGGACGGCTGCTTTATAATAAGGGCTCCTGCCGCAAAGGGTTTAATACGCGTTAAGTATATCAATGACAAGAAAATGTTCAGGAAATTCAACTAAGAGGGCGTCGAGTGCTGTAGTTTTGGACCTTTGGCAGTTAGGCATCCGATAAATTAATAAATTACGAATAGGATTTAGTCGTTAAGTAGATACGAGTACAAATATCACCTGAGCGTCGGCTGCTGCATTCGTTGTTAGTTCGAGTGATTAAGTTAGGGGAAGTACAATAGGTTAGTTGGGGTTCTTGGGGTAGTAGGGTAGTAGGGATGTAGAAACACGCTTACACTTACAGTGGAGTGTCTGAAGGAAGGGCGAGTCCAACACCGACTGTGCGGAACAGAGTTGAATGGGTACCAAAACCATACCATCTGGACATGGAGTACCCAAGATCTCTGCGACATTAGCGGGCAATGGGGATGGACACCCGCCATTGCCCGGTAATCTCTGCACATCATATTGCAAACTAAGACTAGGCTTAATCTATGGAACAGCCGCTGTACGACTGACTGCTCCGGTATCCTTACAAACTAGGTGGCTCCCAATCCTACCAATCGTTGACTACCGCAGCGGCACCTGCGCGACCTAATCTCCTCTCTCTGATTTTAAACACTTTGAGTGTTGTGCATTTTGGAAATGGAATCTTGAATTTTGAATGGAATCTTTGAGGACCTCCCCATTCCTCGCTTAGCTGCTGTGCGAGAAGGCGGTGTTCGTGTAGGGTCCACTGTAGATCGAGCTGCCCGAGTTGGACACCGTCTTGGTGCTCCTGCGGGCCATGATGCAGAGCACGGCGGCCACCACGGCCAGCATGAGGATCAGGCCGGCAATGGCAATGGCTATGGCGAAGGTGCGCTGCGACACGCACAGGGCATCATCCAGAGTCTGAAATTGAGGGAAGTATATTTAATATATATGTTAAATATTAAATCTTTAATTAACGGAAAAATATATTGAGTATATATGTTAAATATTAAATAAATAAGTACTACATATTTAAATATTGCACTTCTATGGGTAATCGGAATCATTTGTAATCGAATTACTATGGTTATATAAATTCCCCGACACCCACCTTCTCCTTGTAAACCGCATCGTCGTCGCTGTCATTGGCATTCTCGTTCTCATTGACATACAGGCCGGAGAAGACCTCAATGGTGGCGGGCAGGCCGTCCTCCTCCTTGCTGTCGACCGCCGTCTGGCGCTTGGGCCGCTTGCCGCTGCACAGAGGAGCCTCCTGGCAGGTGGGATCCTCCAAAGCGCACAGCCGCACATTGCACTGGTAGTAAACGGAAGTTGTGTACGGGAACTTGTGCGCCGGGAAGGTCACATTGGCAGCCAAACGATCCTCGGTGTAGTTGAACTGACCCATGATCTCGTTGTCCATGGGGCAGCTGTTTAAATAGGTCATAAATTATATAACATATATAAATATAGATTAAATTTGTGGTGACTTACCCATCTTCGCCCACCAGTCGCTGCTCTCCCCAGCCCAAGCCATCGCGAACTATGCAGTCCGTCACGTGGAGTCCATAAACCTGCTGTCTATCGATGCTGATCACTATGGTCAGGGGATCTCCGATCTTCACATCGTCGGCTATCTTGTGCTCGTCGTTGTAGATCTTCATGTGGCAGGCGGGCATGGGGATCTCGTTGTTGCTCACATCCTCCTGCTCCTCCTGCGGCGCATTCGCATCGTAGACATCCTCCTCGTCGAGGTCATCGTCCTGCTGCTTGTCCAGCGATCGTCCGTAGTCCCTGCGATCCTCGCTGCGGAAGGCCTGCGGCTTCTGGGCATGCTTGCGCAGATACTTCTTGGGCTTCATGGCCGCATCGCGACTCTTGTAGGCACAGCGAACGTGGTAGCCACGTCCCAAGTCCGTGATGAGCTTCAGGTGCGGCTGCAGCACTATGGTGTTGAAGAACTCGATGCCACCATCGTCCTGAAAGCAAAAAAAATTATGAGTTTTTAAGCACTGATAATCATAAATCTAAATCATTCAAGGAACTGCGTAAATTGATTGGACTAATTATCATATAAATAATGATATCACTCCTTTTACATGTTCCAGAGGTAAGTAGGTTGTTTAGAATTTAAACTTCGATGTTGCAAAATGGGTGGTTATGGGATAAACTTTGTTTAGAGCTAGGTTGTTCAAGGATCTTTGTTAATTGATTGGACTACTTATCAAATAAATATTAATATCAGTGCTTTTACATTTTCCAGAGCTATGTAGGTTGTTTAGAATTTAAGCTTCGAAGTTGCAAAAATGGTGCCTATGAGCTAAACTTTGTTTAGAGGTAGGTTGCTCTCGTCTTTGATGGGCGAAAACGTTTGTAATTTAATTAATTACAAAGTAGTGTTTAACAGGCGGTTTAAAGGGTTTATAAACAAAAATATAGAATTTAGAACGAAAATTCGTTCCGAAATCAATAGCTTTTACATAATTTATCAATAACAATTGTATATAGTTTCCAGTACGTAAATCCTTTTTTTAATTCAAGCTTTTACCAAGTCTTCCAAAAGAATTAAATTACTTTTTGTTTTTGCCAGTGAGTGTAAGTATAAGCTTTCTTCAGCTCAAGTTATTACCATTAAAATGAGAATAATATGATACCTTAAATTACCACGTACTGACAAAAGACCCGGACAACAAACCCGTTCGCCCCCAATTCACTAGGTGAGCTGAACTGGCCACCGGCCAAAGCCAAAGCCAGAGCCAGAGCCAAAGCTAAAGCCAAAGCTATTGCTAATGCTAATGCCGAGAAGCCATATCTGCCACCTGAACCCAAGTATAATGGCGGCGAAGCCCCTTCTCATTATGCATTCAGATTCACGCTTGGCTGCAGCCCGAAATCGCCGCTCAGAAGTTGAGTGTGCGATCCAAGACAGACAATACTCGAGTGGGGGCTGTGGAGCACTTCCTGGAGTCGCCATCAGAATGGTGCTAGAGCCGATCGGCCAAGTGTGACGTGGCTAGTCGTCTCAACTCACTCCGGGGAGCTGTGGCCCTTATCTCCTCGCAAATTAGCCAAGTTTGCATGATGAATTTTAATGGCTTGTTACTTAGGCACTTGGGAAATCCAAGAATGCGATGCTGGCATGATGCAATTCCCCTTAGGTAGGGATTTTTAATTGAATATTCGCTGGAGAGAAAATCTTCTTGGCTGGCCACCAGTTTATTAACACCTGCAGGCATTCATAATTACATTCTATCTTACTCTTCAAGCTTTATTAGTTTTTACAGAATTTTTTTTATGTGAACAAAAAAAAAAAAAACTTTTGTTAAAAAAACAGTTGCTGGCAGTATAATTAAAAAAAGAACAAAACAACATGTTTTTTTTGTAAGGTGAGGTATGGATTTTGCTTGTTGTCCATAAAAAACTAGTATTGTAATAAAATATTTATTATTTTATGAAGGCGGTAAAAATGTTTTTATTATATCTTCTTGATTATAGTAAAGAATTAAATCGTAACTAAAGAACTTTTATTTTTGCACTAAAATTTTAACTCAATATATATAAAATATATGTTTAAAGATTAAAAGGATTGAGCAAGATGTAAAATTGATGTTAATATTTTCTTTAATTTTTTAAACTTAAATAAAAAGAAGAAAAAACGTAACTATATCATGTTGTTTGTTACATTTTCTGATATTTGGACCAATCTTAAATACATTTCCTTCTTACTAAGTTGATTTTCCAATACAGTGAATCACCAAAAACATGGCTTGAAATTCTATTTCGAATAGGTTTGAAGTTTTTCGCTCTGTGCACTTGTAACGGGTTATTCGCCCATCGGTGATTGTGCTAATTCCATCGGGCAGCAGAAACAAATCGAGTACACACTCGATGGCGATGGCAGGAAAATAAAGCCAACTGTGCCGAAGAAAGGTGAGGTAATGACGGAGGTAAGTACATACATCGACCGCCAGCTGCCAGCTCGGAAGTTTTGTAATTGGGTCTCTACGGATTTGGGCACGGAAGTTCTTCGTTAAAGTGGGCTCTCCGCGGGCGGCTTTATTCTTAATAGCAACAGCCCCGATGTTTTTTTGTCTTATAGCAGGCATTAATCGACGGCCAAAAAAAGAAGAAGCTTTAGACTCTGGCCAGTGTGCGATTTATTGCCCAACACGGTTTCCGCTTAAGACAAGCCACGAGATGGCTAGAAAAGGTATAGTAGGCTTCCCCTTTTGTTGCCCAAGTCCCCATAAGAATCGCTAACAGTTATGTTCGAGTGTCAGTTCTCAGCAGCTGGGCATCTGGGCATCTGAGCATCATCATCCCAAGACAATGGGCCAATAAAAAGCTTAATAAAGTGACATTTAAGATTTTCAAGATGCTAACGGTAGAAAAACCTATTATGTCATTATAACACTTCTCCACATAAACATGGTTACCGCGCGACAAGTGTAAGTGTATCAGATGGCTTGAAAGTGCTTGGATATGGCCAGAAACAGGTTCAAAAGCTGGATGCGTGGGAGTCGGAGTCCGAGGCGAGACTGACCTTCGCTCCAAACACGGCGGTAGCTGCCTTTAAATATCAATACCATAAAGACCATAAAGCGCTTACATGTTCGGACATTTTTGGCCTTTTCATGGTCAGCCGACGGCATTGGTGGCCAATGAACGCATTACTAGCGGCAGCGGACAGAACAAATTGATTTCGCTGCGAGAGATGGCTTACTGGCTGGGCGATGAAAAATTGGTTTTCCATAGGAGTTCTGGCTTTGGGGGCAATTAAATTTTAATTAAAATTGCGACCCTGCGAGTACCTGTTCGTGGCTGATTTAATTATGCCTGACATGCGCACAGCCAAGACCCTCAACTCAACTCATTTCAAGTCGACTCCTCAGGGGAGCTGTCGCTCAATGGCAGCAGATGTGGATGTGGCTGTGGCAGTGGTGGCTTGTCACGCGACTTTTTACACTGCAATGATGAGCTCATCGCGACACGATGACGCAAGGCAGGATGGCTGCCATTAGTGCGACTGCATGCTGGATGAGACCCGCTCATCGTGTTTAATGACAAACATTTAAGATATCTACCTTGTCGGGCCTTGGACGCCTCTGTTGGTTTGCCAGTATTTGCGGGGGGTAAATAATATTTACTGATTCTTACTTATTGAACACTTTGTGTGAATTGCTTGGATCAACAGAAAAAAAAAGAACAGGCGGAGCGGCGAAGGACAAAGCAATGAAAAACGAAAGACTTAAGCAACGAACTGAGCGAATAGCAAACTAAAGAATACTATATAGTATGTGCTATAAATGGCAGGTAACTCTCAATATGTACAGTGATCATTAAATTTGTATTTCGTTACCACTTTTCGCACATAATATTAATCAAAATCAAATGACTTAGGCAACGAACTTAGGTATGTGCTTAAATATGTACAGAGATATCAAAAATCAAAAATGGGTGTGTCAGTTTTCGCATAAATCGTTATGAAAATTCAACTGTGCTTAAATTTTAATACATGATTACTATCTGCTGACTTAACTTTTTAAAAGGCATAAAAAGTAATTCCAAACATCAGAATACTATATTCTATATACTATATTATGGTGAGCATTTTAAGCACAAAAAATCGATAACAAACAAATGACTTAAGCAACCAACTAAGATATTCAACTGGAACTTATTATTGCACATTAAATTTCAAGTAAGGCTATCTCCATCGCAAAAATCTAGGCAAACTATATATTTCTTTATTGTTAAAAATATACAATTTTTTTACTGACTTTACCGTAAATTCTTAAATACTACTTAAAATCAAATGCCTCGTAAATATATTAAAGCTCTTTTCAGAAGTTTTTAGTTGCCTGTAGCAATCATAAAGTAGCCAGCTAACCCAAATCGCTGACTTCTCATAACATCTTGCGGTTCTTGAACGCACTGCACTTAGTTGCCACATTGCGGCTATCGACTGTCGTAACTGCAATTAACATTGGTAATTTCAAAAATTGTGTCAATCCAATCGAGCGAAAGGAAAAAGCGGCAAGCAGCAGCCGCTACAGGCAGCAAATTACAAAACACTGGCCCCATAAGTGCCGAGAAAATTACATTAAATATGTATCACATTCGGACTGAGAGGCAGTGGCTATAAAAATGCCTTTGCTGCCGAGGTGCGTGAGTTGCAGCCGCATTAGCCCGGTTAAGTGCTAATTGAGATTTCAAAATCAGATCCCAGCACAAACACAGCCCGTTGTTTGCCCGAATCGATCGACTGAATGAGCCAATAAATAAGTCGGGCCATATACGTATTAGACAAACCTAATGGCAAAGCGAGAGACTGAAATTTATATGGCACATCTTGGCCGTCTTTCGGATTATTTGATATCGTTTGCAGGGTGATGAGAGACGGCTTGTCACGCTCAATCGGGCGGTTCAGATCAATAACACGCTTGCTCAGGTCACAGATCTTGGGAAAACTGGCTTTTGAGTGATTTTGGCTGACTCAAGAAATAGATTCTGGCTATGAAAATGTAAATTAATTAGAAACTATCTAAACAAGCTTGTTAGGAAAATATTAATTTATCAAATTTCCTAAATTAGACTTACTTATTTTTACATAATCAATTTTTCTAGGAACATAAGTTTTCATGTTTCTAGTTTCCAGATAAACTTGTTGAGAAAATATTAGTTTTGCCAATTTCCTTATTTAGCCTTACTCATTTGTACGTTAATATTTTTCCTTGGAATAAAAATTTCACCATGCAATCACCTTTAGCTGAATCTAATTAAACGATAGACACTTGTAAAAGCCAAGCCCATAACCATTAGAATCTTAATTTTTATCCACCATGTCTAATGACAGCTATTTTAGCTGAAAACTCTGTGAGGCCATCGCAATCGCATCATTAGTTTAGCCGCAAAAGGTGCGTGAGATGGCCATTTCTGACTCAACCTTTCAATGGACTAATCATCTTGGCATATGGACTTTACCTTGTAACCAATGAACCGGGTCTGGCTGCCTTATAAGTGCTTAAGCTTAATGTTTAATTTTTTATTTGCATGCCAAAATGGTAGAACCAGTTGGGCATATGGGAAATATGGCGTCACCTACGATCGGCTATCTATATCTATAGATATACCATCTGCCTGAGTGGGTGTTTAATGGAATTCTAGACTTACCGTTTCCTTCGGCATCGTATTGCAAGATCTCAGCGGCAGTTTGTAGCGCAGGGAGCCCACATGATCTCTGCGGGGTAGAGATTATTAAATGGATTAAAATCTGGATTGGATTAGCCAAAGTGCGAGTGGCCACACTCACCTGTATTCACTGAGACAAGTGGAGTTCTTGGACAGGCCTTTTGGGTAGATCATGCCGCTGAACAGCCCCGTTTCGTGATTCGGAGGAGCATCTTTGATGGTGATCAGCATCGAGCCGGACAGGCACTTGATCCGCACACTCGGCTCCACCGCCGGCTTCGAGGTGGAGGCCACCTCCGCCTCCTTCTCCGCCGCCGCAATCGCCTCGCTCAGTGAGCTCTGCGCATCCTCTGCAAGGGGAAATCGAGGAAATCGGGGAAATCGGAAATTATGAAATGCAAACAGAAACACGACAGGCCCACTCCCGAAAAAGCACAGTTAGACGGCCAGCAGGCAACCTCCAGAGTCATTGGCATAAATCATGAGCTGAAAACCCAAGACAATGGCTCATGGGAGCAGTATTTAGTTAAGACTATGGCTCCAAGTTGAAGCCGGCATGCGGAAGACTATAGCCAAATACTTTAGTGCACTGACACTAAAATGTAAAGCTATAAAAACTAGGCATTGGCCAATAATTTGTTGATATCAAAGTTTATGTAAAACTTTAAACTTTGTAACATTTGGAAACTAAAAACGATTTTAACATTTTCAAACTAACAATCACTTTTACATTTCCCCTTAGAAATACGAGTATATATTTTAAAATGTATTTAAGCACGGTTCGTAACTTACATATATAATTATACAAATAAGCTTGTAAATGTATTACAGAGTTTTTCCATAAGTTTAAAATGTTTTTGAACCGTACTGCTTGAACCTCAACTAATTCTATAAATATAATTTTAATAAGGTTAAAGAGTGAAACAGCATTCAATAAGTAATCATTTGTTTGAATAAGGTATATTTATTGCATGGTAACTCCATAAATTTTGAAATTTTCTTGAATTCGAGTTGCTGTTTTTTTTTTTTTGAGTGCATACTCATGACATTGAGAAGCCATTGAAGCGGCAACATCGAGTATCAGCAGAAGCGGCAGCGTGGGGCGAAGACACGCCACAGAAGCGCTCGTGGCCATTAGAAAGACGCCGCGCAGCAAGTTCCTTGAACTTCAGCAAAACAATTCGAGACCCAGGCTGGGATTTGGCTGTGCTCTTGGCATTTCCTGCTTTCAGCCAAGAACTCCCCGCTGGCACCTCAGCTCCTCCTCTGCAAAGGTACACAATTGGCCAAGAAGAGACCACGAGCGGAGGAAAGCTGCCCAGGCACGTTCGCCCTGGCAGTTGACGGTGTGTATACAGTATATAGATATATATGGTTCGGATGGGGATGGGATGCCTTCGGTCGAGTTGGTTCAACGAACCTTGCCGCATTTCGCATCACTTACTGCGGTTCTGGGCAAAGTAATTGCATGCAACACGGCCATCGCAGAGCCGGTTTTCTTCTTACTGGAAGTGGATTGGAATCCACATCCACATCCACTTCCACTCCTCGACTCGACTCAACACGACTCAACTCGACTGGCACATAAAACATTTAATGGCTTTCTATTATGTATAATTTTATGGTCTCGGCAGGCGAGCCGAACTGCACTATGCACTCCTCAAATAGAACAAACTAGTCCAAAAACCACAATGGTTCGCATAAATTACTCCTCTCCAAGCTGTTTGTTCCCTTGGCATTCAGCGAACAAAGAAAATGCAAAAACCTCAACCTAAAGTATACATCTCAATCGCAGTGTCGTGTGTTGCCTCGAAAAATTAATCAGTTTTTTACTCTCTGATTTATGAGATATATTTCGTGATTTGGATCTAATTTGAGGTAAATTATCGATCGCTTTCACCAAGTTTATGGACAAAGATAAATTTTAAGTGCACAAATGGATGAGATTGGGCCAGAAAATGAGTCAAAACAGGAAGGCAAAGATCAGGTTAAGATCATCAATTCTTTTGCAGCAGATCTGGCTTCAACAATAACTGGTACATATACGAAGCAAATTGAAGTGGAAGCTGAACCAATTGAGTCAGCTATTCAGCTAGGAGTTAAATCCTCGCTGTCCAATCAAGAAGTAAGTGGAGGGTTCTAAACTAGCAAGAAGTGTATAAATAATATGATTTCTAATCAATAACAGCTTATTATTAACGAGAATGCCAATACTACTGAAGAGAGCTTTAATTCGGAGAACATAAGGTAGGTAGCCTTTATACTAATATTATACACTAAATAGTTTGTTAAGAAAAAAGTACACACTAATGAATAATGATTTTTTAATACAAACATAACAAAAATTATGTTTCCTTCAAGTTGTGCGAAGTATAGTTTTCTTACTTTATTTCGAGTGTAAAAAAAAACTTTCTTTACCTTTCACCAAACATCCAGAAAAAAATTAAAAACCAAGGAGTTACGGACTACATTTCCTGAAATTACATTTTAAAGTAGTCTTTGACTTAATAATAATTCTTTTTGGTCTTAAGTTCATGATTACATTAATATTTTATAGATGGAAGTGTAGTCCATAATGTCTTGAACTTAAGATTTTCTTTTTCCAAATGTTAACGATTTATCTCCTTACAGTCCCTCCAAAACATCAATGACTTTGGAGCTGAAACCCCTTAGCAACTCATTTAGTGTTCTGGCTAAACAAAGTCCTAGCAACGAAGATCTAAACTGCTGTCAACCCACTAAAACCATCATGGATATTGAGCTTCGCCGAATTCTAAGTGACTCCTCATCCGGCTCCTTCAAGGTTTATGTGGGCAAATACAAATTCTGCTGTCATCTGCATGTATTGCAGTCGCACTCCAAGTATTTCCTGAACTTCGAAAAGGTGGACACCCTCACAGCTCACCTGCCAATCGAAATGGTGACCCCGACGGCCTTTCTTGTCGTCTACCACTGGATGCTGGACATCAAGGAAAAACGAGAGAAACCAAAGGGTGGCTGCAACCTTGTGGAGCTATATAGTGCAGCCAAGTTTCTGAAAATCGATGAGTTGCAGGAATTTACCTATATATGCTTCAATGAGAGCTGGAATTCCGGCAGCCTAGCTTTTACACTTTTTCTAGAGGCTCAGAAATTTAAGATTCGTCTGATTCAGTTTCTCATGTTGTGTCGTATTAAGGAATTCTTTCTGACTTTGGTGGCCTCCAAGGAATTCGTGGAACTGGACTTTTATTGGGTTCGAAAACTCCTAAGTATGAACAATGTGGGCGTGAATAGTGAAATTGAGGTGGGCTTTCAACAGATCTTTTCTAAACTGGTAAAAAAATCGTAGTAAATCCAAATATCTTGTATTGAATTTAAATACTTTTCGCTTTGATTTATATTCATTGCGGTTTTTATTTTTTGTTTAAATATGATATATATATATTTTTTTTAATTGTTTACTTGACTATTTTTGTAATTGATTTTATATTCGAAAATATGCTTTTCAATCAAAAAGGAACGTAGCAAGTCCAAATATTTTGTACCCGATTTAAATACTTGTGCGCCCATAATTTATAATTGTAATAACTACAATCCACAGATCTTCATGAGTGCAGTTCGCTGGCTAAGTCATCATTGGTCGGCCAGAAAGATTCTGATGGAGGAGCTAATGGGCTGTGTGCGTTTCTGCCTACTTCCTCCGATTTTTCTGAGATTTCTGCAGCGGGAACAGAAGACCCTGGTGTTGAACAGCATTTGCCAAAGTCACAAAATCCAGGAGACAGTTAGCAAAGCCTTTGTGTGAGCCAAACCAGTAGTTAAAGTCCTGATTATCAAAGATCTTATCATCCAGTTACATCTCCGCTGAACTCTGCCACCTGAAGGAGCGCATCTTCGGTTTGGTCAAGGAGTTCGATCCGCCGGAGCAGAGGAGGTGGATATTCGACAAGCGGTGCCCGTACCATCGCCATCCAGGTGGAAACCAGGGGCAGTTCTTCAGCTACCAGCAGTTCCTCAACTATTTGCAGTCGCTGCACGAATCGCTGCCCGATCATGGCTCCTAGGTCAACGGGGTCTTAGCCAAATCCCACTCCAAAAAAACAAAAAAACGAAAACCCAAAAACGCAATGTGAAAGCCAGAAGGAAGTGTGCCGCAATGTTTGGCCAGTCGACTCCAATAGACTTTTGTTTGCCATGCGATTATAATGCCTGCTTTCGGCGTTCGGCTTTTGGCCAACAGAGTCAACAGAGATTTTGCAACCAGAAAGACAACAGTCAACTTAGCCGGTTTACTTAACAATGGCAAACTGCGCTGGCGGACTAAAGTGGAGTGTCTTTACAACTAATTAGGTAATCGTTTTGGGAGGGGAAACAATTCATCATTGTAATGCTATTTTTGTCTAAGGAATTTGTATAATTTCTTTTAAATAAATTTGTAGGTTTAAAAAGTTTAGTTTTAATGTGTTGAAAATAAACTACAGACAGTATTAAAATATAAGAATTAGTTCAATCTAAATAACCCCCATACTTTTTAGCTTCATTTCTATACCGAGGAGTTTAAAACTCTGGTCTAAGGCCTTATTTTTGAACAACATAAGATAATACTTTGCAGGGAATATTTATTAAATATATTTTGAGCTTTTCTAAAGCACTTGTATATCTTTTTACATAATTCTGTGAATGATCTCCAATTGCTTTACCTCTTTAAAAACCTATATGGGTTTGCGTTGTTAATGTTACAGACTTTATAGCTACAAATTAAATGGGCAACCAAAAGACTGTTTTAGTATCTAAATTATTTTTATAGTTCTCAATTCAAAAGCTAACTTTTAACTACTACACTTCTATCTATATATATGTTTTTTTGATTATTTGTCCATGCCTTGTTTTAAAATGTTTACCAACCTTTATTCTCAATAACAAATATTTAAAATCTTGTATTAACATATTGAGCGATAACCAGTTTATGGGCTAGATGTTGATGCCTCATTTGAATGTCATTTAAGTGATCGGAGGCAAACAAAAGCCCCCCGCGTCTTCGCTATCAATTTGTTAGCAATTTTTCTTTGGTAGCCCCAATCCATAGATTTTGGTTTAGCTTCTTAATAGACAGATTTATGTACTCACTGACTGCCGTTGGTATCTGCGCCGCGTGCGTCGTCAGAGCTGCGATTGTCTGCAAAGAAAGTGGAGACAAGTCACACATTAGCATAGTTGGCATGCTATATGGGATATATACTATGGACTATAGATACCCGACCCCTTTGGGGCCACAAAGCGTTGACATAAATCACGACAAGCCGACATTAAGTCCCTGGCATAATCCATCGCCAGTAAGCTTCTTTAATTAAAGTGGAAATTTCGTTTTCGTGTTGCCGGCAGATAGGGGCAAACATTATATTCTCACGATTCTAAGGCTTCTCTCCAAAGGAAACTGGCGAATAAACTTTCGCCAGCTTGGTGCCTAGGTTAGAGTTGAACCCGAACCTGAAATCTGTTGGATCTCGGCTCGATTTGGAGGCCAAGCGGCTTAGAAGTTGGGGCCACGGTGTGCCACTTTTGGCCACTTGGCTGGAATCGCATTTAGCATACGGAGGAGGAGGAGAAGGAGGAGGAGGGAGTCACCAACTGGCCTCCAGCGTCTCCTATTCAGGTTAATCGCATTGGCATGCAATTGTCATTCAGTCGGGCTGCTCTTTGATTGATGTGTTCTGGCCGACAATACCGGCAATTTCTCTCCAGAATAGTATGTAAAAAATAAAATAATACTTACGATTAAATGCAGCGCTGTGTAGAAAATGTCCATTGGAGTGCCGGTCTTCATGGTGTGAGCTGCAAATCGAAAGACGGATATTAAACCTTGGCAAATAGTCAAAACTCAAAATATATATAAGACTGAAAACAGAAAACCGGTTCCACACCCACAACGAAACACGTATAGGATTATGCTAAATCACTCGAACACCGAACACTGCCATTCTGTAATGAATTTCGTGGCTCCAGGGCGAACTTTCTGTTCGCCAAATGGGTCAAGTCAACAGAGCCGAATTTTCGGATCGCGTGCGGACTCATTGCAAATGGGTTAGCATCAGCATAAAGTGGTAGCTGTAACTCAACTTAAGTACGAGCTAAAAAGTATCTGCAAGATGCCAGCAATCAAGCGCAGAGCAAACAAACAACCGTCAACTGCAACTCACGGCATCATGACTTTGATTTCCGCTGGTTTCTTGGCTCGGCAACAGTAGCATCAACGGCATTACGAGATATTAAGCGCATATCAATAACCCGTGACAAACGCTTTTCCACTTCCTGCCGAGCGGTGAGAACTCCGCTGGCGAGTCATGGCCAGGAAGGTATTTTCAAAGTGACCACTGCACGGTAAAGAATATGTGGCTCTATAGCTTTTTATAAATGAATAACATGGGGAAGTAATAAAAGAGAAAAACCCATCATCTAGTTCAGAAATATTAGTTATATAATAGAAATATAAAATAAAAACTACCATTCGACCATTGCTTTTATGTTTTTGTAATAGTGGTATGACTTTTAATTGATATTTTATTATGTAAGCCATAACGTTCGCCGTTTTTCTTTAGCTTGTAGCTTTCGCTATAAAATAATGCAACATTAAATGACAATTGGATATTAATTAAAATAACAGTTAATCTTTGAAAACGAAAGACATACATATGAATATTCGTTGGCATATAATATACACCCAGAAAAAAGTATGGTCTTAAACATCAAAAATATGGTAACATGGGCTATTTATTGCAGCTAGGTATCAAAGACTTATTTGAAGTCCATTAAAGCAAAGGCTTTAACGGTCTTAAATATAGTTCAAAACCCAACTTTATTTTAAGGAAAAAATACTTGAATATAGTGTTCCCAATAATTAAAGTTAAGATCATTGCTGCCTTTCAAATTTTTAGTTATTTACATTTAAATCATTTAAGATAAAAACAGTAATGATTTATGATTCATAAATAACACTTCAAAATAATATTTCAAGTATGAGATCTTATTCCTTAGAAAATATCCTTTTAATTATACATGTTCAATATTGATACATATTCAATACTCAATATTTCAAAATAATATGTCAAGTATGAGAATATTATCTTTAGAAAACACCTTTTTATTTAAAATATTTACCAAGTAAAATATTTACCAATATTTACTGAACAATCCCCACATGGTAGAACCTATAGATATGAAATACAATCCAGATGATAGCCGAAATGAGATCATATTTTTCCCCGTGCATGCTGATCATTGTCTTAGGCGTCACAAGACAGCAGTAAAATGCGGCTTACGTTGATGGCCGAGAGGCGATAATGATTTGTTGTTACCACTGCCGCTGCCGCTGCCAACACATTTCATTCACGGCAACAGACATACATGACGATGATGTCACAAGACCAGTACTCCACTCCACTACATCCATATCCACATCCACATTCACTCACCCCGGATCGAGATTCAGACCCCAAGATACAGCTGGTTATTATCCAAGCGGTGTAATCTTGTTGCGAGTCTGGTTGCTATTGAAATTGGTTCGCCGGCAAAACGGGGAGAAGCTCGGAATTGGGTCAATAGATATCTCTTGAAATTGATAAATTGTGGGCATTATGCAGTGAGCACACATCAATTTGTCAAAGTAGGCTCACACTTCCTGAACAATGCCGAAACAATCACAATCCGTAGGCAAACGTGGCTCGGAGTCGAATGCAAATTGCCAACTGACGCCGGCCAACATCATCCCACCAGCGCACTTCCACTGGCATTGCAATAAATTAGCTAAAATTAGCAAAATGACGCAAGCGGCTCTAACCGAGGCAGACAACAGCTAAAAAAAAAGTTCGAAATTGAAAACGCAGCTCATGCAGGCAAAAAATTAGTTGGAAAAATGCGGCGAAACACGCCAACGAACATTATGAATAATGACTTTGATTGGCATCTGCTCTCGTTACCCAGTTCGAGCTCTAAAAGTGAGCAAAAGAAAATAAAACATTAGGCCAAATGCTCAATGCCCAAAGCCCAATGCCCAATGCCCAATGGAAATGGCAAACTCCAACTGACCTTCAATTGCGTTCATCGGTGATAAGGGAAATTGCATCAAATTGGGGCACAAATTATAGACATTTTGGTGGTCATTATAAATTGATACCGGTTTTTGGTTTCCTTAGAGAAATACAGGAAATCTACTATAGAAACAAAAAAAGATGTTATCTATAAAGGAAATTTGATCGAATATATCATTGTTTATCATATATGCAGTCAACCCCAGTCAAACCCAACTTTTTAGATTTTTAAAACATGAGCTCAAATTTATAATTTATTAAATCAAATCAATTTATTAAATCAATTTTTTCAATATACAATTAAAAAAAATGTAATACATTTTTTTTAATAAAAGTGTATAGTAAATAAATAAATAGTTATCGATTTTTACTCTGTAAGTCAGCATTTCCTGCAGTTATTGTGCATTTCCTCTACTTATAATTCTCCCCATGAAATCCAAGAACTCTTGACTAGAATATAAATTATGTAACGATGATTCATTGTCCAATCAATCGTGTGCAATCGATTGAAACGGATAACATCAAGTGCCGACTTCAATTCATTTGACACACATTTCACAGAGCAAATAGCACCGAAATAACTAGACAAACAAAATGTTAAACCAAAAAACAACAAAATGGGCCGTGCAACTGAATAAATTAAATGGGTTTTGCGTGCACGACGAGCCAACAAAGTAGTGTGTTTTATTATTATTTTGTTTAAACAATTGCAGTTTCATTGAAGTGTGTGTGTGCTCTGTTAATGTGGCGGCTAAATGACCTCGCGTGTTTCCATTTTCCCGTAATTTATATGCTTTTAAATACACAACGAGGGTATGGGTATGGGTATGGGTATGCAAAAAACGAAATATTATAGTTTGGAAATGCACACTTAACTTTACAGCTTTCTGCTTGAGCGAAAATGGCTGGGAAAAGCCGAAAAGTGTGTGAAAAAAGCGTGTAACTATGCGTTAAATTGCGCTGAAGTTAAATATTTGAAAATGAAATGTTGATGGCCCCGTAAATGTTTTGGGCCGGGCGAAACAAATTCCTAATGAAGTGACTAATTAAAGGGAACGGACCACCCGTAGACCCACGTATATGGGTGAACCGCATTAATCAAGAGACGCCGACCTGGGAACCCTTTTGGAAATCTCAGAGATCTCAGGAAATTAGTCAATTAGAATATCTGACGACTCCCATCGCAAGCTGTCAGATCTGGTTCCAATCTGAATTGCCAAAGGCAATGGCAAAATCACAAACAAAAACTGTGTTAAGCACACAAACTCAAGATCGCACACACTGCCAGCGAGTCTAAGCCACAACTCACTAACGTGGCTCTGACCCATTTGGAACTATCGAAGTGGCGGCGCTGGAGGGGGTTCTCCTACCATTCTACCAACTTTCGGTTGCGGTTTGCCATTAAAATGGGAAACCTCCGCCGTACATCTCGGCTGTAGTGTGATCAATCACACGGAAAGAAAAATTGCCATAATTACTTGATAGATTTGATAGACTTGATGACTAAACATATACTTTTTATAGGTATAGACAAAGTTAAGATGTCAAAAAGTGGAACATTTCTGGCTGTGAAATATTCTACCTCACACAAAGAATTGTTTTGAAATTTAGGGCATACAAAATAAAAATATAAAATGGTAACAAATTTAGATACATATATTCTAATATATATATAACTTAAACCACAAATTGTCTTCGTACTAAATATTAATGTGTGCATATTTCATTTATCTGTTTCTAATATATGGATAGACAAAAGTAATAGTCAATAGTAATAACAATCCCTTTTTCCCGGCATCTTTATTAAAATATAAATGGTTTTCTAATCAACAAAATAACAGAAACGTAAACAAGTTTACAACTCGTCTATGTACATATTTAAACTTTATAAACAAATAAACAATCTGTTAGCCCAGCTTAATTGGAAATGTTTAGACGAAATGAATACAACTTTTTTATGTACGAAATTACAAATTAACCAACATTCAAAATGTTTAACATAGACATATTATATATGGAGCCTTAATATTTTCAATATTTTGTAATAACAGGGCTTTGGTTCAAATGGAAAAAAAAACAGGATAAATATTCCAAATACCCCTCTATATTGATAAGTAATAATCAACGTTGGTAGATTGAAATACCACCAAGTAAATATAAAAAATGTAAAATATTTTTTATCCCTTTTTTGCAGAAATTACAAATTAAACAACCTACAAAATATTTTACATTAACATATATAAAATTTTCATTTAGTTCAAATGAAAAATTGCCGTTTAGTTTTATTATTATTTTGAGGAAATCATGGGCCTTCAAAAAACAATGTTATTGATATTTGTTTTTTAAACAATATTGAACCATCATATAGAACTTCTTTTCCTCCTGTGTAGCATAGCGATGCGTAGAGCTAATTTCAGTGCAATTCTGCTGGCGTAGAAAGTAAGTTGGGGCGGGTTAGGGCCTTGAAGTTCGGTCTTCCAAACACCGAACACCGCTCCGAAGATGCATTGTGCGATTGTCCCGCATTGTTCTTAATGACGGCAATTAACGAGTCGAACAAAAAGGGCAGCTATACCTTCAAATGAGGTCAGCCCGGCTTTATTGCCAGACTTTTTGGACTTAGCTTTTACTTTTACCTGGGCCAAAAAAAAAAAAAAAAACAAAAAAACTTCTAGTTGGCCAGCGGGCTAATCAAGCGTCTGAGATCGAATGGCAATTGAGGCATCGACTTTCACCTGCTTGTGTATGCAGGCTTTGTTTTTTCTCGAAAATCAGAATTTTAAATTTAAATTTAAATCTCGTAATTAGCTGGCATTTGATGGGGAATTGATGGGCTTCTGAAACCAGTCAGTTAGTCAGTCAGTGCGGAGAGTCAACGGTTCGGAACGAAGTTTAGTTTTTAGCCGACGATTGGCTCAAGGTCAATGCAATTGTCTCGCCACCGCCGCCTTTGTTCGCCTCAAATGAGTTAACAATGCTTTAATTTGCTGTTGGCCAATTGCAATAAACGCCAGCGCCGATTTCGTTTATAGATTTCGATTGGGCCAACCGCGGCAGCAGGCAGCGGTCTTAAATGGACAATTGCCAATTAAGACAATGTGAGAATTTGAAAATCGCGCATCATTAGGAGGCACATAGCAGCCCAGCCCCAAAATGCGTTGACCTGGTTGTCAGACGTTGCCACACGCAGCATTAAACTGGAGCGTGGAGACATCGCCTGTCTTGCCACACAAAATGTGTGCGAACCAAGTTTGGGTCTTAAGACCAAATACTGCCCAATCCGTTGCGTATTTCCAAGCCCAAGTGTTATGTTATGTAAGTTCTCTGCAAATGGCTCGCTTCCCTGCCATTTGTCAAGATGTCCAATTTGGCTCAAACGCCGACTGGTTGACTGACAATATGCAAAATGTGAAAAGCACTGATTGGACACCCACAACTGGCCCGCGGCTCAGCCTAAATATATTTTTCTCTCTCATTTTGACGCCTAATTTTTGTGGCTTACAAGCTTTGCGGCTATTGCTTTATTTTTTTTTTTGAGTCTTTGCCACAAAAACTGAAAAAAAAACAACACGAAACAAACGGCAGAGAAATTCGCATTGAACGTGACTTGAGCTAAGCTGTAGACATGAATGTGTTTGATTTTTATCAGAGCCGGGTCTACAATATTTCAGTTTTAGCCATTTACTTTGCGCATTTTGCTTTGCCTTTTTGCCTTTTGACTGGCGCCCATTGTTACCCGCTGATTTTGTTGTGTTTTTTATTTTTCTTTTTGCCCCAAAGGCACAGCTAAAACTAGTTTTGTAGTTCCGTTTTTGCTTGGGCTCCGGGTTTTTGCGTCTAGAAGTACTTAAAATGGAGGCTCCCAGCGACATTGGCAACGGCTACTGCTGGTCAACAGGCTAAGCATGGGCCTAATTCGTCATTAAAACTCATTTATTGAGGGCTATTTTAAATGTAGATACTTGTGGCTGATGAGGGAATCCACTGATGAGCCAGAGACACGGGCATTACTAATTACTGCCCTCCAGTGCTGACCTCATGGCTCTCATAATAACTCTATCCAAGTTTTCCTTGACTCGGTATATGTTTAAGTATACACCTTTTGAAGAAGATTTCCGCTTTGTACGAAGAATTAATGATCTCATTCTAACCCAATGGGTGCACAACTTAGCAGAAGTAAGAAAAGAAATAACTAAAAGGTTTTGTGACTTAGCAATAAAATGTTGTTATGAAAAGTGATTCAATAGTATTTGAGCATAGAATTCTAAAAATAATTAAAAAATATTTTTAAAATATTTGGGCCGCCACATGAATACTATTGTATCTTTAATTTGTTTAAATTAGTATTATTATTAACTTTTTAAACGTTATAAAATCTGAGTAGTTTGTTTAGTAAAATTAATTTAAAACAGTCTTTAAACCATGATTGATATTCTCATTTTGAGTTTAAAAAAATAAGCTCTGCTATATCTGACATCTTTTGTGTCCAATAAATTGATAGTTCCGCAGTTTAAACAAATACTTGAATATTTTAGAATTAATAAATAACATAGAAATTATTGTTAATTTTTTTTAAGTATTTAGCAAACTAGTAAAATAAGAGCATTCGAGAAAGCCCAAAAAAGCTTGAAACCTATTTTAAAGCGTAACAACATCCCAGAACTTATGCCATTTAGTAAGCCACTCCATTCTCGGCTCATTTCCTTTAGCCACAGTCCAACTCAAGGCGGTTGAAAAGTCTTGGCCTGCCACACCCCATTTAAGGTTTGTATTTGAAAGTGTTTCGGAATGAATTGAACAAACTCGTATTCAACTGCAGTCGCCGCGTGTTTTTGCGTGGGGTTTTGGTCTAAGGTAAAAGCCTGCATTTAAGTCCGCTTGAGTTTGCCAATGTTGATTTAATTCGCCAACGCTGGCGGAGGAGGCAGGGGAGTTTGGGGGGGTGGGCTGGTTTAGTGGCGAATCAACTAGCCAGACGACTTTTCAATTTCGGTCAAAAAACAAACAAGAAATCCAATGCACATTGTCCAGACCGGAGAGCAAAAAAAAAAATAAAATAATAAACAGCATGTGACTCATGCTGACTATGTTTTCGGGCGCGCCTTTCGCTGGCATTTTGGGTTTTTGCATAATTAGGGGCAAGCGCCAACGTGTCGCATGAGTAATGCAAGCCTCAAGTTCGTTGCCTAAGTCTTTCGTTTCAACTGTAAATCAATGGCAACGAACAAGCGGAAAAACTAAATTCGAAAAGGTCTTAGCCTGGTTGAATGAACTCACCATTTTTGGCGCTTTCTTTGTCAGTTCTTCGGCGGTAGATTATAAATCAATCAGCACACCTTTTGGCAAGCCCACACGCATTTTTCGGCTTAGTTCATGAACCCCCCAAAAAATCCGCCATTTGTCATCATTGGCTTTTCGAGTTGGAGGAAGCTAGGTATTTATTTCTCTCACTTAAGTGCTCCCATACAAACGTACAGCAAAATAATACTAAATTATACATACAATCATATTTTCCGTCTTTATTTTATTTTGTGCCTGATTCAAGGTCACTTCAACCGCGCTGTCTGGCTGTTATATAAACAAGTTAAATACACGATGGCTCTGAAAACTGGTATTCGAGCAGCTCGAGCGCGGATTCGCCTTTTAATTATACAAATTTTACGCTTGCGTTGGCGTTCCTCAAACGCAAAAGCTTTCTGAGAATGTCGGAGAACTGAGAAATATTCAACAGAAGTTAAAGATACCACCACTTCGATATCAAAGCAACCATTATTCACTAGAAAAGGCGTTGCATTCAACGCAGATGAAGACCATTACATGGCCAGACAATATTTTGATAGCTAACAAACCACAAATTAACCAATTAATAGGCCACGCATCACCGAAAAATGAAAGGTTCCCATACAACCCATACCCTGCACACTACAGATGATGCAAGCCTCTCCATCAATCAACTTTCCTAATTGCTTCTTTAGACGCCAACTCATATACAATGGAAATGAAGATAATTATGGCCCTGTGTGATCCGTGGAAGTGCTAAAAGTTCTACAGGGAGAAGAACTTTTCAGGGCGGTTGCTGTTGGGTCAGCCAATTAGCAGCAGATTCCGGCTTATAATGGCCGCACACAATGTGTGGAAAATGTGAATGGACTTAGGGCCCCGATGACACATTACTTATGCGCTGCACAACCAGGAATGGGCATTGAAAACTGGGAAACCGGGAAAAGCGGATATCCGTGATGTGACTGCTTAAATGGCCAAAACCCCATACGCCAGCCATAATAATAATATTTGTGTCCCCAAGATGGTGATGTAACTGGCTGCGAACTTGGCAGCCAATTTTTGGCCACAGGCAACCTTGGCAAACAGGTTCAGATCCCCTGGCAGATGGGGACATTTTATTATTATTTTTATTTCGCTTTTTTCTGTTCAACAAAACCCAGATAAAAACCCATTTAATTTGCACAGAAAACAGATTGCAATGCTTCTTCAATTTATTCCCCCAAGTACAAGTATTCCGTGAATCTTGAGCAAGGCGAAATGAAGCTAACCGGTTTGGCTGATGGATTTTTGGCACATCCACAACGTTCGCAGCCATTTATGAAGTCATCTTTCGATTTTTTTTTTGCCAAACGGCACAAACTTCGATTTTTCAGCCTGATTTTTAACTGTTTCTCTTTGCGGTTTTGCGGGTTTTTGCTTTTCTTGGCCAACTCCATAACACTCACCTCTATCCAACTTCGCCCTTTTTGCGTAATCCAATTTGTTATGTGTCTGTTGTTTGGCGATTTTGCTATGCTTTAAACTGGTTGTCCGGAACGTTGATGATTTTTAAATATTTTAACGAAATTTTGGTTTCACATTAGTTTGATGCTTTTTTTTGCTATACTTCCTTAATGGTTTGTATTTTTTTATTTGCGGGCTTCCTCTATAATTATTTCGTTTTGTGGCCAACACTCGTTTTACATGTTAACGCTGCGGGAATTGCACATTTAAGAGTTGGCCAAGAGCGGCCAAAGCGACAAAAAGAGCGGCTCCTTGGCGAATTGTGGCAAATTGTTGTTGCTGCTGCTGGTGTTGCTATTACGCTGTCTCAACACAAAAGACTGAAGCAACAAACTTTCCGACACTTTTACACTTCCCCAGAAAACAACGCGAAACATTCAAAAGATTCACAAATCATTCAGCACGTATTTGCTGGGCCCGGTTCAACCACCCGTCGTCGTTGTCGAGCTTAATAGCTTCCCAAGGGCAACAACAATCAGAGGAAAACACGACAAAAATATCACAAAACAACACACAAAATACACAAAACACAGCAGCAACAACCGCAACTATTTCAAATCTCGAAAATCTTTTTCAATCTTTGGGGATGGCGTTCCGAATCCGTTTGCACGATCCAATTAGAATCGAGTAAACGGAATTCAAGCCGTAGAATTTAAAACACTTGGGAAACTCACGCACGATTTGGAATCGAAACGAATCGGATCGTATGGAAGGAATGGGGATCGTAGGTTCGTTGAGCGCTGTGGATGTGTCTAGCACACCAACCTGGCCAAGACTGAAGCGATCGCACTCCGACAAAACCGTCAAGACGGCGGGTCAACCAACAACCGGTCTTGCCAAGATTCGGAGTTACTCCGCTCTGGGGTTTCTGGTTTTCGGAATTCGGATCTCGTTCGTCGGAGCAATTGGCAAGTCTAGGTTCGCTCTTAAAACGAGCTCTTTATATAGTTTGATGGCACTCAGTACACAGGTATTGCTGCTGTTTGTGGTCGCCTTGGTGTCGCAGCCAGTTTTTCAGCAACAACACGTCGTCCAGTTGAGCTGCACTTGATGATCGACGGGATAGCGACCGGGGGCCACGCTCCGCTGGCTCCCTTTAATACACCCATGGGTCCAGACTGTCTTTCTAATGAGTGCGGCATAATTAGAGGGTCGGGCGGGTTGGTCATCCCACATCGCAAGTCTGCACTTGGGAAAACAATTGTAAGGCATTTTAGAAAGAAAAAGGATTTTAAAACAATCAGTATACCTGAAACTTTAATAAAACTAAAACACAACTACAACAATTCTAAAGAGGTTTCTAAACTAAACAAAATTATGCAATAAAACATAAATTCTTTCTAGGAATTATCTAAATTAGAGACAAAATTTTCAGCGTGAAAAAATTATTTTAATTATCTTTTAAATTCTTTCTAGGAATTATCTAAATTAGAGACAAAGTTTTCAGCGAGAAAAAAATATTTTAATTATCTTTTAACGTTTTCTAAATGAATAAAATTAAATCCCTAAAATGGCAAAAATTAATAAATTATTTTCAGAGACACATCTTTTCATCAGAAGTTCTGCAGAATTGTACTTTAACCAAATTCTCGCATTCTTTTCAATTTTGATTGAAACAAAAAAACAAAATACAAAAATTACAATTTCAAAATAAATCAATATCAATACAGATTTCTAGTTATTATCCAAAAATGATTTGCTTTAAACAGAATACAAGACATAAAACTAGGCCTTAAGAACCCTGAATTTGTTACTAGTTTTCTAATTTTCTTGATTTTTTTCGAGTGCTTTTCAAAAACCCCTTCAGAGCAAGCGTCATGGTTTTGGCCACAGCTGTGATCGCGAACTGGAAGCCAGGTTCTGCTCAAACTTGGCAACAGACCCGCTGCAATTATGGCCAGTGTGTGGGCTGTCACCAGAACACCTTGATGACGGCATATATAGAGTGTGCATAGCCACTACTGCTGAGGCTGATTGAATCAACCAGCGGCCTTTCGCCGTGGGACAAATGTTTTATCTTCTGTTGTTTTACTTCGGTTGCACATAAATCTTGAACTTGCATTTACATTCTGTGAACCCAGCACCTTTGCACCCTCGAAAATACAGGTACCAGTACAGGTAGCTGTGACACCTAACGAAGACCTCGAATTGTTTTTATTTTCGGTGGTATTTCCCTTGAAGTCATGCGTTTCTGTTTATACTTTTAGTTATACCAATATTTATGATTATTATGCGTGTTCTTCTTTTTGACTTTTGATCTTCAAGGGAAATAGGAAAAATGGGTTTAACTTTACGATTTACTCCTTTCAGACGTGAGAAAATGCTTGGCAGTAGCGAAGATAATTCCGCCAATCAACAGTTTTATGCATAAAGTATTTAACATAAATTATCCATAGGTGTTTTAAGGGTTATGTTGTTCAGATTGGATTTCGAAATATAAATATAGATTGTTCTTGACGAAGAACACAGAAAAGTACAAAAGTACGAAATGTTCGTGAAAATTTTTGGCTGTGTACCTCAGTAATTAGAACATAGAAATGTACATAGTTCAATGCTTTAAATAGTTATTATGTATATTATTGTATAATATTATGTTTATTAATAATATTTAAGCTACTTCAGGGTTAAGCTCCTATAAAATCGTTCGTTCATTTTGAAGAATGAGATTAATGATTGAGTTACATCATGCTAATTCTGAAGAGTATTTGCATAGTCAGCCCACGCTATTTTCGTATCTTTTGTGTGAATTATAGCGCCCACTCTTGCAGCAGTTTATTAAGTTCCTCATTCCGCAAGAAAGTTTCCAAAGGGGCAACTGCCAGCCCAAGCAACAGTCGTCTGGGAGGGGGGGAAATCGAACAAACCGAACACTGAAAACGAAACCACCCCAAATAATACAGCAACAGGACACGGACATGGAAATGGACTTCTCCTGGGACCGGGGGCAATTCCCAGAAGCCGGCCGGGGAGCCAGGTGACTAGGTAGCCAGGGGTTACTGTCACTGTTTGGAGTACGTACAAATTTATTTACTTCAAGCAAATTTATTATATCGACTCTGATTGTGGAGATAGCAAGCAAATTAAATCTGAGAAAAATTCAATGTGTTTAGTTGGTCCAGGTCATTTATCAAATCAGAGTTCCCATTGCCACAAACATAATCGTTGTCCGTGCATTGAGCCACCGCAAAAATGGCCGAACTTTTGTGCCGCGAGAAGGAACTGTTCAAAATTAATCAGGAGCTCAACCTGCTGACCCTCAGTCCGGTCGCCGAGGCCATGTATCCGGGCAAAACGGGGTCGCCCACGGCCGTGGCCGTGCCCCGATATGCCACCTTCCAGAAGCACAAGGGTCCGAGCAGCCTGCTCCGCAAAAAGGGCATAACCACTGGCCAAGTGCCCACCAAATCCCGTCCGAGAACTCCGACCGGCAGAGATGCATTGGTCACATCCCCGCTGCCCGACACCAACAATCTGCTGGCCAAGACCAAGACGCCCGACTGGAGGAGCTCGAAACCGGCGCCGCAACCCACTTCGCCCAGCAGCCGCACGGTGTCCAAGTTCAGCACCTTCACGCGGGATGTGAGCAGCAAGACGGCCACGTTCGTCAAGTACCGGAATCCGCACTTCAGCGAAAGTGCCTCGCTGGACGAGCTGCTGCGGAACAACAATGTCGAGGATGTCGAGGAGACAGCCCGGAAACAGGAGGTCCAGGTCGAGGTGGAGGTCAACCAGAAGCGCGAGAGCACCACTGTCGTCAATGGCCAGCTCAAGAAGCAGGTCACCAAGGATAACTTTATCAAGTAAGTGGGCGAAAACAATTAAATGGCAGGTTGAAACCGATCAAATATATGCTCAGGTGTTAATTTCCTGCATTTACATACAATCTGATCAATCTTAACTCAGTCCACACCATGGTTTTTGAAAATATATTATATAATAAATATAATAGTCGGGCTTATCAATTTTGAAATACTTTTTATTCCAATATTTCATTATTATTATTTTAAGAAAATCAATTTTTATTTGTTTTAATTGGTATATCTCTAGGATTTGACCATCCATGTTAAGTACGCTTTTTGCAATTAAAAAATATGATGGGTCTTCCACATGGTTATCTTTGATTTGCCTTCCTAGCTTAAGCCGATGTGTATATATATGCCCTTTTCTTCAAAATCACAGCAAAAGTAATTAATCTCAATTTGTTAAAATCAAAATCAAATATTTTCTTCCATGAAATTTAGTGAACATTAGACGTTGTGTTCCTATCATTTAAAACATTCATCATGTTTATCTAAGTTGTTTGGAGATTTTGAAAATTGTTTTTCATATGTTTGTCCTAGTGACGAGTCACAAACTATGCCCAAACCGGTTGCTATTTAAAGTTTTAATACACAATATTGGAGCATAAGTTGGCTATGCTTTAAAGTTTAAACAGAAGTACAAATGGGAGTAAGAATTAAGCCTATGCTTCAATCCAAACTTTGTAAAATCAATGTGTACTAAACAAAGTAATTCAAAAGGAACATTTTTTGCCCTCTCAAATATAAGTTCTTGTTAATTAAATTCATTATTAATTCAATCAAAGCACACAAGAACTGGTAAAATAAAAAATTTGCACAAACTGTAAGTCACTTTGCCTTCTGCTAGTCTAGTAATTTAAGATCTAGTAAATAAAAACATACAATCAGAAAGACCCAGAAATTTTAATAAAAAGAGAATACAAAATTCGTCATTTCGGTAGATTCCTCAAGGCCAAGGTGGCCATCCTGGAGGAGGACCACGCCCACCACGCCGGCGAGCTGACCCGCCAGAAGGAGCAGCTCGAACTGGCCCTGGAAGCGCAGCGCAAGTCGGAGCACCAGCGCGACCAGACGATCTGCGCCAACAAGCTTCTCTCCGAGCAACTGATGCGGGCGGAGCGGCAGTGCGAGGATGCAAGTCGGCGGCAGAAGGAGCGCCAGCAGGAGTTCATCGCCCAGCAGCGGGAGCTGGAACAGCTGAAGCGGGACGCCAAGGTGGCCAGGCAGACGACGATGAACCTGGAGAACCGCCTGTCCCGCGCCCAGGAGGATGCCGAGACGGCACGCCAGGAGCTGAAGCAGCTGCGCGACGAGCAGCGCGACCAGTTGGAGGCGCAGCGCAAGGAGCTGAGGCAGCGGGACAGCCGGATCCGGGCCCTGAAGCGCCAGCGGGGCGACCTGCTCAACGCCTACAAGAAGCAGCTCTACATGATCGACAACCTGAAGCGGCAGACCAGCTGCCTGGAGCAGTCGGCGGCCATTGGGTTCGGCGAGAAGGAGTTCAACAAGGTGCTCGAGTGGAATGTCAAGACGTGACTCCTTTGCTAGGCATCTAAGCAATGTACATAAGTGGAATGTAATTACATTTGATGGTCTCTCACTCGGCCAAGTCCCCCAGCAATCTCGTTTCAATTAGCCGGGGGTTAACTCAATTAGTTGGCATCCTTATCCTCCTTTGACTTGGGGTATAAAAGTCAGCGATTCGGCTTGGTTGGGCACAGAATCATTCGGTATCCAACAGCGCTTAGACCTCAATTCGCACACTGCCCACAACCCTGAACGAAAACTGCAAGATGGCTCTGCGATTCACGCTCACTCTGCTCCTGGTCACCATCCTGGTCGCAGCCCTGTTCCTGGGCTCCAGTGAGGCCGCCTACAGGAAGCCTCCCTTCAACGGCAGCATCTTTGGCAAACGCAACAGCCTGGGTAAGCCTTTAATTCATATTCTGATAGATCCATCATCATTTAAATTCCCATCCAGACTATGATAGCGCCAAGATGAGCGCCGTTTGCGAGGTGGCCATGGAGGCGTGTCCCATGTGGTTTCCCCAGAACGACAGCAAATAGGACCACGCCCTGCGACAACACCTCCAAGAACTGATTTTGAGCCTACGACTAGTGCACCAGCGATCGGTGGGCAGCAGTAGCTCCACCTGCTTCTGCTCCTGCGACTGAATGGGGAAATGCCGGACGTTAGAAAAGTCATGTATAAAATTTATAGTGTAAGCCGTGCATATAGGTACATAGAACTTATGCCATACATCATATACATATATAATACTCAATAAACTTACAGCACTGAAAAACTCGCTCTTCTGTTTCAACTTCAACTTCAAATTCCAATTCAATTTAAAATTCAAAATTATTGAAATATTCTAATAGATACCTGGCTGCTGCGAACAGCACTCGCACTTGAGATACAATGGGATTAAAATTAAAATACAGTTTTGCTCAATTGATTGCCTAGTGGTTCCTGGGGGCTCGGCCACGCCCCCGTTGCCTCAGTTCGTTGACATGCTTGCGCAGATTGGTAATGTAGTCGGTCATGGATGAGGTGAGCGCCTGCAAGGAGTAATTCAGGTATTAAACTATTATAAGCTAAGGATTTTTAGGACTTACTGCATCCAGGACATAGCGAGGAATATAGCCCTTTAGGTCCAAACAAAGCACCCATTCCACAATGCAGCTATCCGACTTGCCAACGATTTCACGGAAGGCAAACCCACTGACAATGTTCTGACCTCTGAAAATGGGGAGAACCATATACACTTTAATTTGTAATTTATTTTCAAAATTAGCATACCAACCTTGTGTATTTGGATGAGGGCGGAACACCCGCATATTGCACACTTATCGCGGAGGTAACCCAAACTTTGTCCTTGGTCTTGCCCACACTGGGTGCTACATTTGGTTTTGTCATGGTTTCCGCTGCGATGTCAGACTGGTCCTTGGCATCCTCGAACTCATCTTGATCCAGCGGCGGTGGCTCCTCCTCAAAGTTGACAATGGGACCCAGGCTCTTGGCGCCCAAACTATTGCCCAGCGTATTGAAGGGCGCGGTGGGCGCCTTCGATGAGCTGGGAAACGTGGCCTTGCAACTGGACACGCTGCTGGGCAGCAGCGGTGTATGCGAATCGCCATCGGAAATGGTGCTAACACTGCCCTCACAGGAGCGATTTAGACTGCTGTTCCCATCATCATCGCTGCTGAGCTGCGCCGCCTCGTCGTCGTCGCAGATTTTTCCATTGTAAAAGAGACGACAGGAGCGCAAGTTGACAAAGTCCCGGCTCTTCACCATGCCACCGCCTCCGCCGGCAGAGACCTGATAGGTTATATCGGTGTAGGAGTTGACTTTCTGCCATAAACAAGCAATATTATTAAAAGGTTATTGAATATATACTCTGTTGCGCCACCTACTCGCACTATTTTTGATTCTAGAAGGGCAGGATTCCATTTGGGACAGTCTTCTATGCGATAAAACAGATCTTCCATTAGGGCCTTAGCTGGATATTTTATGCGAGCCTGTAGGAGATATTTATTTAATAGGTGAAAATATAGGGAAATATAGTATAAAAACCAACCGTGAGTTTGTAAATCTTGCCAATCTTCTCACGCTGAGTGCTGTGTATAGTGTCGCCCTTTTGGGTCACCTTCTCCACCTTCCAATCACCCGACTCGATGATCTCAAAGGCCTTTCGCAGGCAATCCAAGCCCATTTGGTTGTACTCCTCATCCTGAAATCCGAACGAAAAAAAATATTAGTAAGACAGGAAAACCTTCAGGCAAACAACTACCAATATCATCTCTTTTGATCGATGGTGGCACACTCATTCGCTCAGCATCTTATATAGTCTCTATTTGATCTGGACCGACTTAAGAATGCGCATTCATGAATAACTCACCTCCTCTTCCTCCTCGTCGGAGTGACGAGCCGTGTCCATGGGTGAATAAAAATCAGTAACACTTTGCGGCGGTCTCTCGTGCTCTATCAAAATAGCCGGCTGTTCCATTGGAGTGCGATCATTGGAGGTCATGGCTTAAATGCAAAATACAATTAGTATGTGATCTGAGATCAGTGAACGTACTGAGCCTGAGCTTACTTCGGAAATAGTGTTGAGCATGCCGTTCCTGGGGAATCACACGACAGTCCAGGAACCAGGCTTCTCCCCAAGCCAATATAAACGAGGTTATTATCAGGACGACCTCAAATACTTGTTGCTTGGAATCCAGCCACTAATGAAGAGATAATATAAAGTTAGTTAGCAGCAAACTTGTAGGCTATGATAGGTTTTTGAGGCTTACATCGAACACAAACACCTTGGAGATGAGGAACAAACAGGATCCACTTGTAGAGAGCTGCAAAGGAAGTTAAATAAAATTAAATCGAATAATATAATGAAAGGAATTGTAAACAAATCAATAAAAACAAGCTGTATGAAGTCTTTAGCTAATCTTATCTTATCTTTTCTAATGGAATCAGTATTATATGCATTAAATTCGCGAACCACTCATGGCTATATCATGTATAAGAATTAATAATTATATATAACATAAATGTTCTATAGTTCGAGGATCTCTTATAAATAAAAGCAATTGAAAATGTTTAGGAATTCATAATTACATACAAACGAAACAAAACAAAGCAAACATACATGTGCTATTCAAAGGTCTCTGATAAATACACAGAAATAATGAAAATAAAATCAGAGTAATATTCCGAAATGTTCAATTTTCAGAATTCATAATTACATATAGCATCCCTGTTCTATAAATCGAGAGTTTCATTAACAAAAATATTGTAAATCGGCTTAGAATTTCTTTTGTAAGCCAGAAGTTGCAATATAATTAAAATTTTTTACTAAGTTCATAGAAATTCTCTGTTTTTAAGGATATAGGATAACCCACCGCAATGATGGACCAGTGATTGATGTACAATATGGCGTAGAAAAAGATGAGAACGACGAATCGGCAGATGGCGATGGCCACCACATCGAAGAGCGACTTGTAGACGGTGTACTCCACGATCTGTTTGTGGAAGGCAGTGAATATATTGTCGCCGTTGATCTGCAAAACGAATGAATGAATCTCAGCTGAATCTCATTGGAATTAACGCAATCACAGTCACAGACCACAATGCAAATGAGCCAGAGCAAAGAGACGAAGACCAAGTCGAATGTGACGAAGAGGCAGAAAAATCGGCGAACCACGGACATCCGACCATCCTGCATATAGCCGGCCAGGAAGTCCTCCGTAATCAGGTTGATGGAATGTGCTCGCGCTGAAATTGGTTAGTGATCTATATAGTTTGAAGAGGAATCAACTATTTATATGGTCCTATACTCACACATATCATATTGCATGTTGTAGGCGCTATTTCCCTGCTGCGCATTGGATAAAATCAGCTGGGCGGTACTGCGGACATCACTTGGATCCATATAAGACATGGCAGAGTTGGTGTTACTAAACTTAGCTCATGACTTGAATACTGAAATTATAGATTTTAAGTATGACTAACTTTAAGGGTCAAACAAACCTTGCATATAACAGATTGGGTCAAAACTCTATATACGCACCTCGTTTGCAACCAAACGTAAACAGAGCCAAAAACTAGGTTTCAAATGTGGAGCAATTCTAGTTGTAGATCGGCGGTTATAGATTATCGATACGCACAAATGATTCGTCAGCTTTGCTTTCTTTGTTTTTTCTCAATCATAAACAAAACTTCTCAAATGGCAAGTACCCGCATATGTTAGTTCTCAAAAAGCAACTCCCTCTATCCGGTATACACTATTTAATAATATAATTTAACCACTAATAATGGAAAAACCACAGGAACTGGCGGTTTTATTATTAGCTTGTTATTTGTCCTAGTTTTAAGCCTTTTAATTGCACTATCTGAACAAAAGGGAAGCCGACGAACAGCTGTTTAGTGTGCCGCACTTGGATTGCTAAAAAATACCAGATAGCCAAAAAATACCAAAAGTCGTTACAAAATACTTGAATATTTAAATTTTTATTTTATACCTCTGTTTAATTACTCAAGTGTATGGATATAATTTTAATGTCATCGTAGGGCTTATCCGTTTTGGGATTCGCCTTTGAATTGCATATGTTGAGTACCACTTCCATGCCGCGATAAACTCGTCCGAAAACAGTGTGCTTGTTGTCGAGCCAAGGCTATGAAAAACGAATTAATTAATAGCTATATTGATTAAATAAACTAAGAAATAGCTACCGTGGGCAGGACTGTTATGAAAAACTGGCTGCCATTCGTATTTGGTCCCGCATTTGCCATGCTAACCGTGTACGGACGATCGTGTTTTAAACTTGGCACAAATTCGTCTTTGAAATCGCTGCCCCAAATGGATTTTCCACCCGTGCCCGTTCCCGTAGGATCGCCAGTCTGCACCATAAAGCCCTTGATCACGCGATGGAATATGTGTCCATTATAGTACCTATTGACATGGTGCAATTAATCAATTAAGTTCAAGTGTATAACTTCAATTCATACCCATTTTTCGCATGAACACAAAAGTTTTCCACGGTTTTGGGAACCTCCTTGAAGAATAACTTCATATGGACATCACCTTTCGTGGTGTGGAGCACCACGTTCTCATAAATACGTTGCACGACTAGAATAGATTGAGCATTTTGTATTAAATTGGTCTTGAAATTTTGGATAAGGATAACCTTCGTCTTGAAAAGGTGTTAGCGTGCAACAAAAAGTAGGTTAGTTGTTAGTAAACGAACACCAATTAGATAGTCCATAACCAAATACCTGTAGCCTCTGGCACTGCGATAATATCCTCCTTCGACGGCTTCTCGTTGAATATATCGCGATCGACATCTTGCAGATCCGATGGCAATCTTCGGCTGAACAAGTAGAACCGGTTTTTCCTATTAAAAATACAATATTCTTATAGATAAGTCTTATTGCATTATTGAGTCGTGTTTACTAACTTGTACGCTGTGCAAAAAGCTGTTGGATCATTTAAAATATTCTGCAAAGCTGGGTTTTCACTGGCCTCCTGCTCCATTGTAATGGCAGCTTTTTGCCGCTTGATTCTTCCCTGGAAAAGAGCCACCTGCAGGGGCCGAATGTTGTCCGTTTTCCCCAGAATGGTGACGCAGCGATTCGTTACCACATTGATCACCTTGATGCCCAGCATCGTAGGGTAGAGTAAAAAGTTTCCCGTGCTGTCGAACAGGATATTAAGGGTTGTGTTTTGAGCAGTCTTTTCTAGATCTCGCTCAGCCGCCATTCTGTAAAAGGTAAATGTTTAGTATCTAATTTATATACTACTACATATAAACAGATTTTGTACCTTCTGCCAAACTCCATGTTGGGCAATGCATGCTGCGTATGCTGCATTTGTGTGTATGTCGAAAGAGCTTCATCAAATACCCGGATTAACTTGCCCGTATTGAATTGAAAGACTCGCACTTTGCGATCTGTAGAAATGGCAGCAAAGCGTTTGCCATCCGGCGTGGCAGCCAAACCCGTGACTTGGGTCTTTTGCTTGGCAAACTCAAAGAGACCTTTTAGGAATGTGATTATAGTTATCTTAAGAGCAACTTGATTATATCAGCAAGCTATACTTGTGTCCAGTTTGGAGTCGAAGTTGACCAGGCGCTGCGGAAACTTGTAGTCGTGCTTGGAGTTCTGCCAGTACTCCAGAATGCCATTGCGATCCACAGAGATTACTGTTTCCATGGCCACATTCAGGCACATGGCCACCACGGGAGCCGAGTGCAGTTTCTCCAGGGTGTGCAAGACTTCTCCCCCTCCTTGTCCATCGTAGATGTGTATGCAGCTGCTCTCCGAATCCGTTCTGCAAGGAAAGTAATCTTTAGTAACCAATCATTCGGTTTTATCCATCAACTTACATGGCCAATCCTTGAACGGCATCTCCTGGCCCGTTTATCCACTCACTGCACTGCGGCGTGTAGCCCAAACGAATTATGTTGATCATGTCAAAGTTGACCACATCGAAGACCTTGGCCGTCTGATCCGTGGCCGCCGAGCAGAGCAGGGTGCCACTATCATTGGTGGTCAGAGATTTGATGGGTACTAAATGATTAATGGCGATTAGTTAAGCAAATGAGATCTGTTTAAAGTATAGACCTACCTAGATGGCTGCGGAAATGCTTGACAAACTCGATGCCCAGCTCGCCCTTCTTCCAGAACTTGATGTGGCCATCCAGACTGGCGGTCACCACGAAATCCGTTTTGGTGCACACCAGATGCGTGATTACATCGCGGTGCATGTAGCTCCTCTCGTAGCTTTCGGCATTGGGCAGGTTCTCCAGGTAAATGTGTTCGTAGGGCAGCACTATTGGAGTATTTGGGAATTGGGATCAAAAGGTTTAGTCCATAGAGTTTGCATTACCTTTTTTCTTCTTGGCCGGCACAGGGGCGCTTTGCTCAGAGGGCATCGGTCCTATCCAGGCATCCTCCTCGCCCTCCGCCTCTTTTTCGGGTGCGGTTCCATTCTGGGATTCCTCCTCGTCCTCTGGAGCACTGCGTTTTAGGTCTTCCTTTGATTTCTCGCTCATTTTGTGTAATAATAAACAAAAACACAGGGAAACTGGATGAGATTTTACCGCCGTTTGGAGGGCAGTGTTGGAAAGTGTGCAGAAGCAGCTGTTTTTAGACAGCGCTGAATGTGCTTAGCGTATTTTCTGGAAATGGCTTTTCAAAACTACAAACACAAAAGTGCAAATAAATTCCATTTGAGAGCTCTTTACCGGAATAGTAGGAAATAACGTTGGAAATGCACAGCTAACTTTGCCGCCGTTTGCCGCCCAGTGTTGCACAACGAACCCAAAACAGCTGTTTTTGGCCAGGGTTGACGGCGCTTTTGTGCGAATGGCTCGCAATATTCACACAAATTGCAAACACAACAAGGCACGGAGATTTAAACAAATTAATTGTATATAAAAACGCAAGCCCAGCGATGCAGAACATAGCGGACGAGGAGGGCGCGACGCCCAGCCGAGCGGCAGGGGGCGTGGCCGCCGCTGGAGCAGCCGAGGGCGACGACGGCGGCGGAGGTGGTGGTGGAGGTGGCGAAGTAGCAGCAGGGGGCAACAACAACAGCAACAACAACAGCAGCGGCGGCGTTGGCGGCGGCGGCATCATTGTTTTGAGAGCTGCGCTGGGAGAGAACGAGACGAGAGCGGTAATCAATAAATGGCGGGTTCGCGAGGGACAATTCGTGTCGGCGGCCCAAATCCTGTTTCTCTACCAGCCCGTTGGCGAGGATGGCAAGCCCGGAAAGGCGACGTCCGGCAGCGGAGACTCCTCCTCCTCATCCTCCTCTTCCATCCAGAAGTACAAGTCCCAGCGCGCCGGAGTGGTGAAGAAGCGGCTTCGCAAGGACGGGGATCTGCTGGCCAAGGGGTGAGTTTGAGTTTGTGGGTGGCAGCAAGTGGGTGGTGGTGGGGGGGGAATGCAATTATGCAGCGTATATACACCGTATACACACTAACCGAGCCTGCCTGCCTGCTCTTTAGGGATGCCATTCTGGAGTTGTCCGAGTGCATACACACCACGGTCATCAAGGACATGTGCGCGGACTGCGGAGCCGACTTGCGTCAGAACGAGAATGTGAGTACACACACAGACACATGCCGCAGCCCCCCTCCCGCTAATATAGTGAATAATTAAAAATCCCCTTGCGCTCGCAGGGGCAGACATCGGAGGCGTCGGTGCCCATGGTGCACACCATGCCCGATCTTAAGGTCACCCAGAAACTGGCCCAGAAGCTTGGACACGATGACACCCGACGCCTGCTGGCGGACAGGAAACTGGTGCTGCTCGTCGATCTCGATCAGACGGTGATCCACACCACCAACGACACGGTGCCGGAGAACATCAAGGGCATCTACCACTTCCAGCTGTACGGCCCGCATTCCCCGTGGTACCACACGCGCCTGCGTCCCGGCACCGCCGAGTTCCTGGAGCGCATGTCCCAGCTGTACGAGCTGCACATCTGCACTTTCGGGGCGCGCAACTACGCGCACATGATTGCGCAGCTCCTGGATCCCGAGGGCAAGTTCTTCTCGCACCGGATTCTGTCCAGAGATGAGTGCTTCAATGCCACCAGCAAGACGGACAACTTAAAGTGAGTTTACTACTCAATCAGGCCCGATAAACTGGTTTCAACTTAAAGCGAATTTGAACAAAAACCAGAACAGGCCTTTATAACATTATTGCCCACATTTAATTGCAACTCTTTTATTTGCAGAGCTCTGTTTCCCAATGGCGATTCCATGGTGTGCATCATCGACGATCGGGAGGATGTGTGGAACATGGCCTCCAATTTGATACAAGTGAAGCCCTACCACTTCTTTCAGCACACGGGCGACATCAATGCACCGCCCGGAATGTCCAAGCACGAGCTGGATGGCGAAGGTGTTGACTTTAAGGGTTAGTATGCCACAACACTCGAAGTCGAACCTATCTAACAAATGCCCAATCCACGCAGAGATTACGGAGAAAAAGGAGGACAAAGAAAAGACGGAATCCAGCAGCGTTGTGAAAAAAGAGGACAGCGATAAGGGCGACAATACCGTCTCAAGCACAAGTAAAGACGACGAGGGCAACGAGGAATCGGTGGACGTCTTCGAACTGGAGGGCGACGCCAAGGACCCAGAGGTTTCCAACTCCTCCAGTGCCACAGAGGCGCCCAAAGAGTCGAGTGATAGGTTAAACGGCAAAACTGTCGCCGAGGAAATCATGGTTATAGACGACAGCTCATCAGGCTCACCGGATGCTGAAAAGGCGGCCAGCGATGGCGAGGACGTAGTTGTTATTGATGAGAATTCCAAGGAAAGCACAAAAGCCGAGGTGGAAGCCACACCATCTGAAGGGAACGAGGTGGAGGCGTCATCCACCAGCTCAGCGGACGAGAAGAGCCCGAAGACCGACGAGGATGTGGCCACCACTTCGAAGAGTACTCCCAGCATTCGGGTTCCACTCGACGGACAGAAGCAGATCGAGATCGAGGACCCCGACGACTATCTGCTGTATCTGGAGGTCATTCTGCGCAACATTCACAAGCGATTCTATGCCATCTACGACGAGACCATGGAGATACCCGACCTCAAGATCATCGTGCCCAAGATTCGGTGCGAAGTGCTGCGCGGCAAGAACCTGGTGTTCTCCGGCCTGGTGCCCACGCAAATGAAGCTGGAGCAGTCGCGGGCGTACTTCATTGCCAAGAGTCTGGGCGCCGATGTGCAGCCGAACATTGGCAAGGAGATCACCCATTTGGTGGCGGTCAATGCCGGCACCTACAAGGTGAACGCCGCCAAGAAGGAGGCCGCCATCAAGGTGGTGAATGCGAACTGGCTGTGGACCTGCGCCGAGCGCTGGGAGCACGTGGAGGAGAAGCTCTTCCCGCTGGATCGCAAGGTGCGCAACAAGGGCCGCCAGCCACCCGCCCATTGTCACAGTCCCGAGCACGTGGTCAACTACAGCGAGCGCTCGGAGATCTCGCCGTCGAGCAGCAAGCAGCAGGAGGAGCAGAGCGGCAACTTCCGCGAAACCCTCAATCCTCTGCTGGTCTTCACCAACGCGGACATCGAGTCGATGAACAAGGACTACGAGACATTCTTCGAGTCCGACTCGTCCAGCGACGAGGGACCAGTGAACTTTGGTGAGGATTTTACCCATTCAACTACCTGCAATCTTACCCAACCTTACCTTGAATACCCACTCTTAAGTATACTGATATATTTAATTTAAAACTCTTATATTTTACTTATTTAAGAAAATCCACCCATGGACAAGAAGCTGCTAAAGCGAAAACGTGAGGATGACAACTCCAATCGAGCCCATGACTTCTTCACACGCAGCGAGGATGTGATGATCGGAGCGCCGAACGTCTTGGAGTACGACATAAGCTCAAACGAGGAGGGCGATGACAAGGACGAGGATGCGGAGGCGGATGACGACGACGAGATGCCCAGCGCCAAGTTTCGACGAGGTAGATCCTTAAACTTTTGGCAATTCTTACATATTAATAAGTTTAATCCTATAGGAGAAGAGCTGCCTTCCGATTTGGAGATTGGTTCCGACTCGAACAGCGAGAAGGACCCGGAGGACGAGGACGACGGCGAGTGGAACATGATGGGCGCCGCCTTGGAGCGGGAGTTCCTCGGCCTGGAGGATTAGCTACCCCACATTGACTTTGACATTTTGAAATTCTGCAAACATCCCGCATTGGAGGACCCGCTGTACGGCCACCCAAGACATTTTAGTTTCACTGTAGAGCAAGGAGTGGACAGTGGAGAGTGGAGCAACCGGGTACGCTTATGCTTAGGATCCGTACTGTATGTATTAGCTGTTAATATGTACTTTTAAAGTAGCCTGTAAGAGATCGCACATGGGCCGGCAACGCGGCTCCTCCAATCGCGGTGAATTTTTGAATCAAAAACTCTCATTCTGATCTAATGTAAATTGAAGCCTAATGTAAATGTTTTAAAAATAAATTCCGTTTCCGCGGACTAGTATCTAGTGTTTAATTTAACAGAAAAAAAACGAAAACAAAAACAAAAACAAAAAGAAAACAAAACCAATTGTACACCACACCAGTAGTTGTTTATTGTTTGCGTTGTGTTTGTAATACAAATTCACATTAAACTTGAACAAATATACGAGTAATTCCCAGCTGAAGTTTTAATCTTCGCTACGTTTTGTTGAGTGCGCGCTGCTCCTTGAAGCGGCTGACCCGCTTCTTGGGCGCATGCGAGTCGATGAACTTGCCCTGTGGCAGCGGCTCCGGTGCCGTGGGCTCCTCCTTCTCCACGAGATCGTGCATCACCTTCTGGTAGGCACTCATGTCGCGCAGCTCATCCTCCAGTGTGCGCTCTTTCTTCCTCTGCTTCCGTCCCTTTTTACCCTTCTTGGGCTGCTGGCTGACGACGTGCGGTTCCAACGCCACAGCCTCCTTGTTCCGGAGTATCGACTTGGTGGCTGCTTCTCCCTCAGAACCGCATGGCTTGGAAAACTGCAAGGGTAAACGATTAATTCATATTCCCAACTCATTTCGATGATCTTACCTGACTTCTGGGATCTTCATAGGCTGATCCACGCGCAGCTTCGCTCATGATGGGCACTTTAACCTCCTCCTCGCCTTCGAAGCCATTTACGTATATGGGAAACGACTGATTCGGCTTTGCCACATCCCTCTCGTATTTCGCATAGAAATCCGCTGGGCTTCCGGGTATGTCATCGTCATGATCTCTTTTGGGAGAAGGCACAGCATCGGAATGTGTGAAACTAATGTGTAGAGTGTTAATACGTCCCGTGGACTCTTCCAGAATTCGATTGAGCAAGTCAAAGTCCTGCACGCTCTGATTCTCCTTGACAAACTCGATGTTTCTTTCAACTTTCTGCAAGATATCCGAGTTGGTTTTAGGCTCTTTTTTATTGGCTGCTGGTATGGCATCATTTCGATCACTTTTGGAAGAAGGCACAGCATCGGAGTGCTTAAAACTAATGTGTTTGGTTTCCTGAATTCGATTGAGCATATCATTTGTAGGGGTCATACTATCGTCCAGCTTTATTATATCCCTGGAGTTCTGCTTTTTCGCATTGGGCAGCATTTCGGCCACAGTTTCTTCCCGTCTAAACTCTAGCTTTTCATCGGCAAGAGCAAACGAAATGCGACGTTTGTTTGTGCTGGCTTCAGGTACAACTTCAGGTTCTTCAATGGGTTCCTCTTCGGTGTTTTTCTCCTCGTCATCCCCATCGTTGCTGGCCTCCATCTCCTGCTCGAAAATAATGTCCTGCAGATCGTCCTCCAGCATGACCACCACGTTCATCAGGTGAATCAGCTCGTCGCTTATGAAGTTCACCTTTTGTATCTTTCGCATTTTGGCCTTCAGCACCTGCAGTTGAGCTCTGAGGAAGGGCTCGCGTTCTTCGTTGGGCAGCAGAGACATCTGCTCTCGTATGGTTTGCACCTCCTCCTCTTGGTCCCCATCGTCATCATCCTCATCAAGTGATATGGCTTCTTCGATTTCTACAGTCTTTTTTATGCCTCCTATCCGCTTTTTGGCAGTGGGAGTATCTCGATCCCCAGACATTAGTTGTCGGACTAAAATGTCCGTGTTTTTCAGGCTTTCTTCTGCTTCCGGGCTGAGATCTGCAGCTTCTTGCTGCTCCTCAGCTTCCAACTTCTGCCAGAGCTTTGACTCCTGCTCTTGGCTTAGGGATTTGGTAGGGGGTTCGGTATTTAATGGCTCCTCATTGAGCATCTCTTGCAGCTGCTCTTCGTTGACATCGTCGGGATCTAGACCTAGTTCCTCCATCATTTCGCGCTCCTCCAGCTTTCTCAGCATTTCATCATCGCTTCCTGGCGGTTCCGCCTGCCGTTTGACTCGCTCCTGTTGCTTTTGCTGACGCACCCGCTCCCTGTGCTCCGCCATCCACTTGTTGTGCGACTCCTCGTTGAAATCTTCCACGATTTCCACCTGATCCCCATTGGGCATGGCACCCTCCATCCGCGGAGTGTTAAGTTTATTCCTGGAAGTCAAGCATAAAAATTAGTTCTGCCGGTCTCTGCAACAATATCCCACTTACGTCCAGAGATCAGATTCGGTTTCCAGCTTTTTCAGCTGCTCCTCGGCCAGTTTCAGGCGGTGGCGACAGATCTCCTTGGCCTTGTGGGCGGAGCAAGCGGAGAAGTAGCCCTCGTAGTGACCCACCAGCAGCTCGTTGGTGTGGATCAGCTCGCCGGGCATCAAGGCCTTCCCACCGATGGGCACCATAACCTCCACGCTGAGATTCCGGGCGAACAGGTCCAGGTTCCGGATGGTGGACTCGTTGTCGCTTTTAAACGCTTGCCAGCGCTCCGTTTCGCTGGCGTTCTTATCGAGGGCCTATCGTGCCGCGTTTCCAAGAGGAATCCCATAGTAATTGCATTTAAATATGGCCACAAAACATACCTGTCGCAAAACATCCTCGCGCCGGTCCATTGTTTTTGTTGCTTCGAAGATCAGTGTGACCGTTGCGCATCCAATAAAATATACTCATTAATGAAAAAAAAAATACATAATAAACATACCACAGCTTTGCGCGCGAATTTAAATTTTCAAATTCATTGCTTGCCCCATTGCTCTATTTTCGTAATAAATTTTTTATTTTACAGACTAAGTTAAACAAGTAGTTAAATGACATTTTTATAATTTGATTTGAAACTCAGATTAATGCAATCATGCAATTTTATAAGAGTCAAAAAGCTTGTTTATTTCTCTAAGTATTCTCAAAACTTAAGTTTCATGTGCCTTGCAAATTTCACAATTTCATAAAATCGCAAAAGCTTCCGTTTAGAGTCCAAATTAAATCATATTTCTCAATTCACTGAAATAACCAGAAGTAGTAAAAGCACATAGTAGCCTCCACAGTTTGGCCCACAATGTTGATTAGATAGGAGTTTGCAAACCGTTCCATATGCCTGATTGTAAATCAGCTCTTTTCTCCTCTAAACAAGCAATTTCCATTTGGTGATAAACAATTCACGGCCACCATATGTTGCCTTTTGATAAGAACAACTAAAACAGACTAGGACCATTGTCATCCAGGTTTATAACAAAACTAAAATGTGATTGATTTGAACTTTATTAGGTTTCGGGCATTTGCTAAACACAAGCTCACTCGTAAATATTAAAAACGCATCCCACACCAACAGGCTGCTCATTATGCTACTGAACCACCGGACTAAGTCACATAGAACAGATTGCTTCGTTGCGGCTCGTTTTGTGGGGTGATATATTGTAGTTCTACTTGTTCGGCTAGTTCACATTCGGATTTCCACTCACTACATGACCTGGGGACATGGACTTCTGCTCCTGCTTCTGGTTGATTGAAACGGTATATACATAGAAAATATACATGGGATAAAGCTTTTGTTGTCCTGCGATCCACACGACGTCTCAGTTGCGGTGCGTATTGGAGGCTGTGCTTCCCAGCACGGGGAAGTTCTTGGTGAGCTCATGCGCCTGCTGGTGTTCCTGCAAGTCGGCGGGGATGAGGACCTGTTTGCAGACCTTGCACACTTCGAGTGACGGCACGGATTTGCGCTTGGCGGGCGACAAGCTGTTCAGATGCTGTTTGTGCACTAGATAAAGTTCCTGAAATGTATGAAGATTAAAGAGTCTGTTTGTAAACAAAGAACAACAACTCCAACCTGTTGCTTGCTTATGTCAGGCAGCATGGCCAGCAGCTCCGGGAACAGATTGTAAAACGAATCGAACAAGACGTCCTGGCAGTGCATGTAATAGGATTGACCAGAGCAGGATCCATCGCGGAACTTGGACGACAGTATGCGAAATACTTCTAATGCCTGCGGGGTTCGGATTAAGCCCATGACCTCGTCCACCAATTTCTACAAGAAATTTATAATGTTAATGTCAATGAAACTGTGTGTGTGTGTGATTTTGAAAAAGATATTCCCTTACCTGATTCCTGGAGCTGGTATCTGGTGGATCGATGTACGTATAGTGGCTAGGTACAATGTCATAGGACTCGCCCATCGAACTGGTGAAGGTGAGATTGTTGGGCAGCTTGGCCACCGAGTTGACAGTCACATTGGACACGAAACCGGGCGGTGGTTTGAGCGCTCCTCCAGATCCCAGGCCGGGTGGAGCACGTATTGGTGTGGGTGGAGCTCCATTGGCTCCCGACTTTTGTTCGTTGTTATTGTTCTTCTCCTTTTGCTTGCCCCCCTTGGGCTGATTCTCCAGATTGCCCTTTTTATCCTTTGCTTTCTTATCTTTTTTGTTTCCCTGTTGCTCCTGGACATTGTTATTAGTGTTATTAGTGGCCTTGGCTGCCGGCTTTGCTGTGGCTGTGGGCAAAACAGGTGCCGGTGCCACCTTGGACTTGCGATTCTCCAGCTCACGCAGCTTCTTCTCGGACGTTGGCTTGGACCAGTTCAAGGAGCCAGATCCATTAGTCGGCTTCGGAGCGTTGCCCCTGCCGGAACTGCTGGCACTGGCACTGGCACTGGCACTGGCACTCGGGCCCAGGCTGGGGAACTCCGAGGCGGTGAGCTTGGGAGCACTCTTCTTCAGGGCCTCCTGTCGCGCCTTGGCCTCGTCCTCCTCCTTTTGTACCATCTGCAGCTTATGGAAGTTGGTCGGGTTGGCCACCGACACATAGTCGTCGGCCAGCGACCGATGCTTAGCGGATATATTCGTCATGGGCACCGCAGAGCCGCTGGGCAACATGTCCTCCTCCAGATTGCGCAAGTTCTTCTTGTTGCCCTTGCCCGGTAAGGCGGGGAAGTCTAGCTGCGGTGCGCCAGCCTTTTTGGCCACAGCTGCTGGCCGATTGGAGACATGCAAGAGCATTCCATTGCCGGACGGTGTACTGCGATTGCCGGCAGATGCCGCCGCACCGGTTGGCTTCTTAAAGACCGCCGCCACCGGATACTGGGACTGGGCAGCTCTGGCGGCGAGGCTGCTGGAACCGCTGGAACCGGCCACGCCACCACCATTTCCCCCTCCAAGCGCCGGAAAGTTTTCTTTGGTCCGAGCAAGTCCCGAGGTGCCGCTGAGATTGCGCATCGAGGGCGGCGGCGGCCTCACGAGGGAAACGCTGGGAGCTGCGGCGGTTCCCCTCAAAGTGGGAAACTGGTCCTCGTTGCCAGCATCGATGCTCACATGACGCTGGCTACTCGATGGCAGATCGTCCAGGTAGTCGTTGTGCTCATCGTTTCTACAAGGATAACAGAGCTTAGAAAGATCTTTTCTTTGCTTTGAATGACAACCCGCTCACCTCGCTCTCATATTGGCTATGCCCTGCTCCGTCTGACCGCTGCGTCCACGCGGTCCCAAGGTGATTTCCAGCTGCAGGGTGCGCGTCTGCTTGGCCTGCTGCTTGTTGAGCGACTTGCCGTGCATGTTGGCCACGTGCGCCTTGTACTCGATCTCATTTCGAAAGGCACCGACGAACTGCTCGGTGGCGCACTTGCCCTCCTCGCAGAGAAAGTGCTCCTGCCGGAAATGATCTGCCAAATCGGCATAGTCGTTGTAGAACTCATTGCAGCCGTCGGCATCACAGAAGTGGCAGAAGTAGTGCTCACGCCGCAGATGCCGGAACAACTCGTCGCGGTCCAGGTAGCGCTTCTTGCAGTACTCACACAGCGGATGGCCGCGATGCGAGCGATTGTCCGGATCGCCCTTGCTGTTGTGCAGCTGCAGCTCCGCCTGCGTGTAGCACCTGCGCTCGAACGTGAAGATCTTGAGGGTCTCCACGCAGAGGTCGCAGTACAGCAGGCTGTGCTCGCTGCGCACATGGTTGCGCAGGCCCTGGAACGTGCGGTACGGGGGGGCATCGCATCTGGGTTTCAACACAAAGAAAAAAAAAAAGGGGGAATCACACTACTCGAACAAAAGTTCTGCTTTGGAGCATTTACTTGGGGCAGGGATGGTCGAGCAGCTTGAAGAACTGCTGCTGAATCTCGGCGCTGCAGAAACCGATGCGGTACTTCTTGCTGTAGAAGTCGGAGCGATTGTTGGCCTCCAGTTCGCGATAGGGTAGCTTCTCTAGCGTAAACAGAACCTGAGAAAGTCAAGATATGTTTACAAGGGCTCATCTTTACAGAAATAGAGCTATTACCTTGGACAGGACGTGGCGACAGATGGGACATTCGTTCTGCTGGCAGAGGACACGCATCCGGGTGGAGCACTCGTAGCACACCGGGTGATCGCAGTCCCCAATCGAGTAGATGTCCACATTCTTGAAACACACCACACAGGCATTGTCGTCGATGCCCACCTGGTTGTCCATGGCCTCCGGCTTGACCGCAGCCGCTGACGCAGCGTTCTCCGTGGCGGTGTTGGGCACTCCGGATCTGGGGCGACGGTTGTAGTGGGTGGACGGCCTGGCCGCGGATCTCGGTTTTCCGTTCTGCATTTCTCTCGAGAGCTTTTGCAGCGAATATGGAAGGGGGGAAATTACTTGTTGCCAAGGGCACTGGGGAATCAAAGTGCAAGGCCTGCTCTCTGGTTAATCAGCCGGGTTCTTTTCTTATCACAGGTACTCCTTAGAATACGGTGCTGCACTTGGCCAGCGAAATCAATCAAATAAATGGAATATTTGCAACGCAAACACGAGGCAACACGCACACACAACGAAAAACTTGAAGGGAAAACTCTGAAATAGAGGTTGCAGTGTTGCCAGATGAAAAATCTGCTTTCGCCCTAAATAATCCAGCAGAATCCCGATTTCCACATAAATTCATCACACAGTAAAATTTTAAAAATTTAATTTCTTCCTTGAAAATTATTTTGTAGAGAGATATGAAAACATATTAAACATTTAAACAAAGTTAAAGTTGGTGTTTGATATTTTTTAGTCTTCTGTATATATTATGTATGTTGTTCTTTTTTTAAATAAAACACACAGTATTAAATTGTTAAACTCTATAAAAAATAAACACTAAGCTTTTCCCCCTAAAATTTCGTCTAGACCGTTAAAAAACCCGTAAATCAAGGGGAAAACCCCTAATCTGGCAACACTGTCAGGGCTGACGGCAACGAAGGGTCTCAAATATTAATAAGGGTATTCAATTACATGTTTAAATATATAAATAATTTTTACGTTCCTACATGAGTGATGTTAAATAATGAGTGAATTTCAGCAGATATAAAGAATTTTAACAGAAATTGTGCAACAACTGGAGTTGAGAGCTAACAGTGTGCAAGATCATGTCGTTGAAGATGGCAAAACATCGATAATGGCGGACAAACATAGATAACAGCGATATTATAAAATCATCGATGATTTCGGAGTTTCTATCGAAGTTTTTCCACCTCTACAATGTTGGCAAAAATTTCAAGATCTTGCCTTTCACGTGCGGTTGCTTGTTCCTCCGGCTTGATTCCAAACTCATCAGCGGCTTTTACCGGCACTTTCAGACATATTCAGGTTGAGCAAAAGCGAACGAAACCATTAAAAATGGCCCTGTACGAAACCGTTGAGAAGGGCGCCAAGAATTCGCCGAGCTACAGCCTGTATTTCAGTGAGTAGGCCAAAAGTGTGTGGGTCCAATGTGACCCGGCATAACCCTCTGGCTTCCCAGCCATGCATTTGCATATTGCCCGAACCCTTTGCAGTCACAACACGGGAACTAAGTTAATCACAGCCGGGCTGATTATGCAACAAGTCAAACCGGACTCTGCTTAGTTAACTCGTCGCTTTATCAGCACTATCAGACGATGATTTGTCTTTGCGGCGGAACTGGCGGAAATATCAAGAGTTTCGCCTTATCTTTGTTTATTATAGCTTCCATATAGCTGATATCGTAATTGGGGGGCCAAAATTCAGTAGACCAATCAAGAAATTTGTGACCTTTGTCTAGACCATAGCACTATCAATCAAATGGCGTGCCCCAGCTGTCATCTATATATCAATTGTAACTACTAATTTCTGGCCACTCTCCACAGAAAACAAGTGCGGCAATGTCATCTCGCCGATGCACGACATTCCATTGTATGCCAACGAGGAGAAGACCATATACAACATGGTTGTGGAGGTGCCACGTTGGACCAACGCCAAGATGGAGGTACGTTCGAACTTTCTCCAGTTCAAGTTCAATAGCACTTGGTAATTCAACTATTGCATGTTCACCAACCCCCTAGATTAGCCTCAAGACCCCGCTGAATCCCATCAAGCAGGACATCAAGAAGGGCAAGCTGCGGTTCGTGGCCAACTGCTTCCCGCACAAGGGGTACATCTGGAACTACGGAGCCCTGCCCCAGACCTGGGAGAACCCCGACCACATCGAGCCCTCCACCGGCTGCAAGGGCGACAACGATCCCATCGATGTCATCGAGATCGGCTACCGTGTGGCCAAGCGCGGCGATGTGCTGAAGGTCAAGGTGCTGGGCACCATTGCCTTGATTGACGAGGGCGAGACCGACTGGAAGGTCATCGCCATCGATGTCAATGATCCACTGGCCTCCAAGGTTAACGATATTGCCGATGTGGACCAGTACTTCCCGGGCCTTTTGCGCGCCACCGTTGAGTGGTTCAAGGTGGGCATTTACATTCTCTTTCCAAGACATCCTCCCTTTAACTCTTTTATAATCCCCTCCAGATCTACAAGATCCCCGATGGCAAGCCGGAGAACCAGTTTGCCTTCAATGGCGATGCCAAGAATGCCGAATTTGCCACCACCATCATTGCCGAGACCCACAAATTCTGGCAGAACTTGGTGCACCAGAGCGGCATTTCCAGCTCAATCTCTACGTGGGTGCCATGTCCTTTGATAGTCACATAAAATAGCTAGCTTAACAAAACCTTTTTGCAGTACCAACATCTCGAATCGCAATTCGGAGCACGTTATTGCCAAGGAGGAGGCCGAGAAGCTGCTGGCCGAGGCCCCCGAGGGCGGCCAGGTGGAGGAGGTGTCCGATACAGGTAAGGTTCACTATGTTAGATCGAGCTTATAGCCGCTTCACCCGATCCCAACCAAAAACCACGCTACTCCAACACCTGCTTTAACCAGAAACTTGCAAACAAATTGGTTACACAAACACAGCCTGCATGCTTACTAATAGTTACTTTAATATGTCCAGTTACCAACCAAAATCTGAAAATTACCCCACGCTGTAAATACTGCTATAACCCAAATACTTGTAATTGGCTGGCTTGCGTTTGTTAATCGTTGTACATATGTATATATATTGAATGTGATTTTGAAATAAACCTCTTTACAAACCATGTCCCTTTTTGTTGTTGCAGTCGACACTTGGCATTTCATTCATCTCAAGTGAGAATGAGGAGTCCTGGAATGATTCCACCACAAGATCCACGATCTTATCGTTGTCTTATCGAATCGGAAATACTTGCACTTGCACTTGTGAATTATTGATATTGGATTATATAGTATGTTGAATAAAGTTTTGCACCGCAATCAAATTCGCTGCCGGTCTCCTCTTGAAATATACAATCTTTATTTATACTTTACGACTAGATCCAAACAAGTTTAAATTAATTAATAGTTATGTAATCGTAGGGCATATGCAATAGTACACATAGAATCGAATCGAATTATGCCTTGTGGGGGTTTCCCGGATGTATTTTCGGTTCTATTGCCGGGGGTGCAAATGTGGGGAGGTGTGGAACGTAAAATTTATTGCCGTAACAAGTTAACTTAAGCTTACGAAATAAAAGAAATGTACAAAATAGTTAGGCGTTATAAATATGTATGTATAGAAATCTTTAAAAGAAAACAAAAATAATTTATTTACATCAGACATTTTGATTCTTGTTCGTTCGTTCGTTTGTTCTCTTATCGTTTGTTGGCTTTCTCTTTGTTCAATTTGCTCTTGTGCCAAGAACTGAAAGAAATTAGCATAATTCTCGTAGTTACTAAAACTAAAAGCTCCACGAGACTGTTTAACAAATCGATGTGCATGACAGAGAATAATACAAAATAAATAAAAACCAATTTTCACTTTCCGATATGCGGTGCGGATAAGTAACGTGTAATAGCTTAGTAATTGTTTTCATCATCATTATTTTTTTTTCAACATTTTTGATCTGCTTTCTCTTGTAGCTTAGTCGTTAGTTTAGTTATTTCTTTAAGTGGTACACATTCCTCGGGTCGATCGTTTCCTGGTTGCCATTGTTTCGTGCCGTGTTCTGCCACAGTTATCAATATTACGTAGTGTACTTTAGTTTATTTTAGTTAATAGTTTATAGTTTATAGAATTAAGTAGCTGCTCGTGCCAGTGACGGTTGCCAGAGCCCAGAAAATAGCAGTTTACTTTCGTCCCAGGGTATCGCGCCATTCGTTGTATTTGTCCATTTCCTCGTGTAGCTGAAGAGCCTCTATGCAGGCGTTGAAGAAGGGCGATCCAAAGCATTCTTGCCTGTTTTGAATAGATCGAATGGGGATTAGTAAGACTGATTTTAATTTACATTTTTCAATGAAGTTTGCTCAAAAACTGGAGCCAAAATGTCAAAAATTTCTTTGCATATACAACAAATTGCACAAGAAAATACAAAATGCTTAAACTTAGTTTTATCCAAATTTTTGTTTGAATAATATAGTACCAAAATTGGTTGACTATAATTTTCAAAAATTATTTTTAATCAAGTTTGCTCAAAAAAGAAAAAGCAAACTGGTCAAAAATTCGTAATTATTTATAAAGTACAAAAAGTATACATAAGAAAATGGTACACAATATTTATGCATATTTGGCTTGTGTGATTGACTGAAAGCCAAACAAAAAATTGCACAAAGTCAAAAATCAAATATTATTGAAAAAATAAAAATAAATAAAAACGTACCAAAACAAAAACGGTAAGCAGACGCTTTTAGTCGCGCCAGAAACGTGCGCAAATCGCCGGCTGCTGTCTGTCTGTCTGTCTCTTTCACCTCCTCTATAGCGGTCTCTTTCTCTGGCGGCTGTCTGTCTCTTTCGCCACCTCTATAGCGATCTCTTTCTGGGGTGTCTGGGTGTTTGGCGGCTCTGCGTCGCGCATTCGCATTCTAATTCTCATTTATCACAATTTTGATGCTCTCAAATAGCCAGCGAATGATTATCTTTTATTATTTTACATGGGGGCTTATAATCGTTATTGCCACATTTGTAATGCAGTCCTTTTTCGCGTGTTTTTACCAGGGGTTTTTGTTTGTGTCTTGCACAAATTGCGTTCTTGCGTTTTTTTTTTGTTTAACATTTAGTACGGGCGTTTACTGTAGTCGTAGTATGCGGGTAAATGTTAGGTTTAGCTTTAGATAGGTATATGTTATATATCCTCTTTTCGCCAACAGATTTACGCTAATAAGGGGTTTTATCTTTACAAAATAGCACAAAATTGTAAGTGTAATACATTTGCAAAATACTTTCGGTCTCATGTGCGGTGTGTGTGTGTGTGTGTGTGTGTGTGTGTGTTTGTTGTGTGTGTTTACAATGAAGTAGCTCTATATATTTTTGCCCTTGCGGGAAAATCGTGTAAAACGTTAATTTTAAATGCTGCTTTTACAATAGAATACAAAAATAAAAGTAATAATTTTACATTACATGGATTAAAAACAATGGATCTCGTTTTGTTTATTTTATATACACAACGCATAACGCAATAATAATAAAACAAGCTAAGAATACTTAAAAATAAATACTTCGGCTTCTATATGGGAGAGTTACGAGATCTGCGAAATCCGCATCATCATCATCATCATTATCATCAATCGCTAATCTCTCACTCGCCCATTGATTATGTTACTTACAACAAACGCATAACGTTCTCAATAAATTAATAAAAATAATTCGTTTTTAAAAAAACACATATATAGTAAAAACTGTAAGGCATACAGTAATAAATAAGTACGAATTAAATTTGGGCGTTTTAATATTTTAGATTTCTTTGTTCTGGCTCTGCATTTGTGGTTGGATTAGTTGGATTCCCATTCTCCATTCCACATCATTCGCAGCGTATTTTCAACTGTGTGTGTGTGTGTGTGTGTGTCTGGTTGTGTGTGTGTGAGGGGGAGGGGATTTAGAGTTATGTTTGCGGGCCCATGTTGAAGGATATGGGCGAACCATTCACTACTCTCAGAAAGTGCTGTAAGTTCGATATTTCCTCTTCGGGTATTAACAGCACTTTCAGGCATTCGCCAAACCATTTTGAATCAAAGCAGTCTTTCCTAAAATTAAACACGAAAATCATAATCAAACACAACGGTAATGGTAACTCAAAGTCGTTAAAGTAAAATACTAAATACATATGTAGGAAAATCAGGAAAATTAAGTCGTAAGCGGAAAGCGTAAACGAAAGCGGAAACGGAAGTGAAAAACGAAAGTGGCAGAAAGTATTTAGTCTAATGGTAAACGGGCTTGTGAAACGGATAGGGCGATCCATTGATCACTTTCAGATAGTGCTGCAGCTGCGAAATCTCTTCGTCGTCGATCAGCAGGACCTTCAGGCAGTCGCCGAAGGTCTCGTGGACGAAACAATTGGCCCTGCATCGAATAGACAAGAAACATAGATATAGGAGGTCGCACAGAGAAATCAGAATGAATCAGAATGGTCAGTAATGAATTATTTTTAGTATTGCAATAAAAATCTGAAATAAGTGCATTTCTCAAAAACCCCTGAATTGTTTATAGATTTTTTAGAATTTTTTGCAATAACTTATCAAAATATTTAATCTGAATCAACTGTCATTAATATGTATATATACAAATTATAAAGTTTTATAGCAAGTTCTTTAATTTTAATCGTGTCCACAAGATTCATGGTAAATCCAAATATTTGAATTTTGAAGTAAATACAATTTTCTTATTGGTTTAACCAATATATAATAATTACAATTTGAAGTTTTTTGTTTATTTTAAGTTGATATTTTGAAAAACAATGTTACATTCAAATATTACAATGTTTAATTTTACTTTGGGGTTTTTCTTTGGGTGTACTCTAGTAGTAACTTTAATTTTCATCGATTTAGTTATTTCTTAAATAAAAATATTAAGATTTTAAATTTTTTTTTATTTTTTTGGCCGTTGGTTTTAATATATGAAAATTTAACTAGAATAAAATGCAATTAAATCAATTTATTTAAAACATTTTAATATTAAATCAAGCAGTATTGCATCCTTGTGATTTAATATTTGAAGCTCAAAAAAGAGCTCGCAGATCAAAGAAAGATATGTAGAACAACAAATCAAAATTGGCAGCGTGGTCGGCTGTCGTTTTTCTCTGTGCGTGAAAGTCAAGGGGAAAGTAGCTGGCTAGCTGGCTGGGCGAGGAAAGAGCCCATAAAGTTTATAGAAATAAACGAAGGTCCCGCGAGAGCGTTTCCCGAGACCCCCGGCATTTGTGTCAGGGTCTGCCAGCACTTAAGATCATAATTCGACCGAATTAGCATATTTTTGGCCTTGCCTTGAACGCTGTAAGGGAATCTCTCTGCTCCGGCGATGAGTTAGTTAGTACATCTCCTAAAAAATGAGACCCCCCCAAAATGAGACTTACTTGCATAATCGGTGTATACTCGTCTCGCGGAACAACTGATAGCAGTCCTCGCAGATGCGGTCCAGTCGGAAGAACATGGTCTTGTTGAAGATGCCCTTGCACTCCAGATCGAAGAAATTGCTGCGCTTCGACAGATTGTGGTTGTGTGGCAAGGCGGCGAAGATTGGTATCAAGACGAGAAACAGCACCACCGAGATCTTTATGTTGCGGGAACACATCTGCAAAGGAGTGAGAAACCGGAAATGCATGTAAAAATAGATGCCTATTTATAGGTGCGATCAATTAACTGCCTGGGCAGATGGCCAGTTCGTTCGTTAACTGGGTAAGCAGATATGGGCCAAGCCAAGCTGGGCATCGCTTTGGGCAAACTTGCCGCCAAAGGACAGGGGCAGGGGCAGGGGCAGGGGCAAGGGCAGGTTAGCCAGGTGGCAATCAAGCTGCCGCTCTTGCTGCTGCTGCTGCCCCATCGTGGCAACTATATAAATAGACCTCGTCCGACAGAGCCGTCTGCCGTCTGGCTAAAAATAATCCCCCCCATCTCCAATCCCCAATCCCAATCCCCATCCCCATCCTCATCCTCCGATCGTCTGCCCAAAGGTGCAATTGCAATTGCAGTTGCTGTCGTTGCCGTTGCCGTTGCCGCAGACGATCTTATCGCAGGAGAACTCTATAAATAGCAGCGGCGATTTCAATGTTTATAGCATTATTTGCCATCTGTCGGCGGGGCTTAATTTTTGATGTAAGTTTGCCGCTTTGGCGGCTCAAAGGAGAGCCAATTTACGGGCGGACGGGCCCCCAAAAAACAATTGTATTTACTACATTCACACACACACATACACACACACACCCGTTTTTGTTTACTTTGCATATTTTATCAATTTGCGCGCCCGTTCGAAAATTACAGCATATATATATACAACATATCATATATACATTTTGTGGCATTCCAAACTATTGAATAATTTGATTAAAAGTGCAAATTTTTCCATTGCGCGTTGTGCCAATTGTTTGTTTGCACATGACATGTGTGAAATTCTTTCGACCCCCGTCTGAAAAATTGAAATGCTGAATGAAAACCAAAGCAGACACAACGACGTCGACTATTTTGAGAGCGAACAACAAAAAAAGGAACAAACGAATGAATATCAACAACATGAAAGTGAATTTGTAAAACAAATTTTGCGCTCTTGTGCCGATAATGATTTAAACACATATATTGCTTTAACGAGTTTTTTGTTTCGGCTGTCGAATCTGACTATCTGTGCGTTCTAAGATCTTTAGCAAATTTAGCAAATTGATTTTTTATTGCCTTGTTGATGCCTTCAATTAAGTTGAGCACATTTTTTCACTGATTTATGGCCATCGTATGGGAATTCGTGAAATGGGAATGGGGCATTGGGGACTGCGAATGCGAATGGGATTTCTTAGAAAGTTCATCAGTCGCTAGCCAATGGCCTAGGCAGAAATATATGCATGTTTATACCGTCTATAAAGGCGAATTTACGCCCCTAAAAGTATGCTCAAAAATGGTAATTATTTGATTTAAATCGAAATTGTTGGAAAAAGTATGAATAAATTAAAAAATTGTATGTTTCTTTAGATTTTATTTTGAAATTTAGTTAGCTTATTTATTTGTTTGTTTTATTTTTATAACTACGCCTAATCTTATTTTAAAAATATATAAAATGGAAGCAAATTTGGGGAATACCAACAAAATATATATGTCATTCCATCTGTTGTGCCATTTTATTACTTAGATTATATACAAAATATGTTATTGTTAATCTTTAAATGACTAAAGCTCCGTTCATAAGAAAACAATTTTGATAAATTATATTTTCTGAAGAATTTTATTTATAATTGAAAAAAATTTAAAAGAAATGCGTGTATATATTTCGTCTGTCGTCATAGTTAATAGCTACAATATTTAACTGAAGAATTAACCAAAATATTCATCAACGCTTCCATTAAAAAAAAAAAAATTAAAAATTTTAGTTATTTACCGCAAGCAAATATTGAAAATATAAATATATCTAAAAATGAAAGCGTTTAACCCATTGAAAATGATTGTGGTATAATGTTTTTCCATTGTTTATTTCTGTTTATGACTTGGAAAATGTAAAATTTAAAATTATCAAAAGAATTTGATAAAAACCAATACCTATTTTTGCTACCAACCACTTAATAACGTTTTCTTTTTTGTATAAAAAGTGTTATTGGCATCTGGACTTCCACCACGTGTGTGGGCGACACCGGGCCACCGCATCGAAAAGTGCAAGTTATGGCCGAATGGGGAACCCAAGCCCAATGATGCCACATAGTGTTCGTTTCGTCAGAGATCTCCCCACGATGTCCCAGTGCAAAGTGCAGCAGCTTGCGGACGAGCGATTCGATTCGATTCGAGTTTCCCCGATGGATTCGGCTTTGGCTTAAGCATCAGCATCTGGTGATAATTGGCTTCGAGTTGCACGATTTATGGCATCATCGTTCGCTGCAGGCGGCTATTTTTAACGCTCTTTTTTTGCCGGCCGCATGAATGCCATAATTGATATGCGAAACGCGTCAAAGATAATGTAACATGGTCTCTTTTCAAGGGGGGAGCATTATGTTCAACAGGGCAAGGGAAAGTTGAAGGAGAAGTTGAATGAATTGATCCGTCGATCGAATGGCGTCATCATCGTGAAAAGGAGCCAACGAACGCCGTCGTCGCTTTAATCGATCTTCGATCTGTAGTACATATGTACATATATACCATAAAGCATCTTCGATCATCATTATCATCGACATGTGCTGGCAATTTGTTTGCATTTTACTTTTGATTAGCTGCCAATTGATTTTATTTGTCGGCCGGCGCTTTGTATCAATTTAAGTCGCGAGCGTGTCGTACATACAAGTCATCCCATTATTCGAATTCCAGCCACTATCTATTTGTCCACATGCTCTATATGCTATATACGTACGTATACGTATACGTATTTTTATTCGGTTTCGTACCACTGAATCATTGGAGCGAGTCGCACGCACGCCTCTCAATTGCCATCTTGCTAATGTTGTTGTTGATTGCCGTCTGATTGTACACTATTCAACTTTGATTTGATTGCTGTATTCGCAGATGATTTTATTGCTGCCAGGCGACATTGAATGAAGTCATGAGCCAAAAATAATTATGCCAATTATGACACAAAAACGGATTGTGAATTCTTTTTTGCGCAATAGTTTATAATTATTGTTATGCTCAGGGAATAATTGGGCAAGGGGTATGCTTGATTTATAGGAAAATGAAATCGAAGATATCACAAAGCTTTATAACAGTTCATTTTAAAAATCAGGACTTAAATAGAAAACACGATTAATATAAACCTATTTATTTCTACTTAGAGTTCTTCTGACTTAATCTCTTCAAATGGTAATATTTATATTTGTTTAACCTTGGGTCCCTTAAATTATATATTTATAAATAGCAATCTAATTAACTCTACTTGGAGTTCATCTGACTTAATGTCATTAAATGGCAATATTTATCTTTGTTAAACCTTGAGTCCCTTAAATTAAATATTTATAAATATTAAAAGAGTTCAAATAATGGTGAAAACTATTTGTCTATTTAGTGTCCCACTTTCATTAATCAAATAAATGTTCTTTTCCAATTTCCCAAACCTAATAAATCAAAAGGCATTTCAAGGTCGACTCCCTAAAGCTTGATCCCCTTTTTATAACGCCCACCCGGAGCTGTCACGAAATGCGCTATTTATAGAACACATGGCTGGTTCAAGTCCAGCGATTCCTTATCAGTTCCCCTTAAATTCGTCTCGGTATGTGGAAAATATTATCTATCTCACGATATATATCATCGGGCATTATGTGGATTATAAAGCGGCACCGAAGCGACTGCAAAACTGTGCATTCTATATGCCAGATATACCTGATTGCGATATGTGTGTGTACCAGTACTATATAGTACTGCTACCATATATCTTAACGCTTGGCTACGCAAGCATGGCAAACCGAAAGCCAAAACATAAAACACAGGCCCTCTTCGGTTTTTGTGTTGCTCTTTTTTTTTCTGTTTGTTGTACATCGCAACTAAAAAGTGCTTAGACACGCAAAAACAACACCACTGGTAGCGGACAAAAACAACAACGAGAAGCATATATAAACATTCATGGCGAGACTGCTTGGTACCAGCAACTATATGCTAAACTGGCACAACGGCAACACTTGCTGCGCCTGCGCGAATCACTAAATGCCGCTGTTAATTTGATGGACATGCCGGAGTCTCGTAGTCGAGTCTCCTCTCCCCATCTGCAATTTGCATGATATGTGTCTTCGATTAATATTCATTTATTCATGAAATCTCTGGGTATGCTAAACAGGAAAGGCCGAGTGGAAAACCAAATCTTGCAGCAGGCAGGCCGCTTGAAACCCGTGTGCACTGGAGAAAACGCTTCCTAAATCTCTTGGAAATCTCACCTAACACATTTCGCAAATCATCCGAATAAATATTCACTTGCATCACATGATTATATCACATTCGTATTATTTTTTGCTTAGATATATGAATAAATAGGAGATGTGTTTACTGCAGAGATAAGATGAAACTGTTTGTTTACCTAGGTTTAGAAATACGATGCATCAGTTTTTTGGATTTTGATAGAACTTGAGAAAGCTATTAATTCAATTGTTTTTGGATTTTAAACAAATTGCCAAAAAAAACTTAATCGGAATTATTCTTTAATTATTTAAAGCAAAGCAAATTTACATTTCTTTTGTCTTAGAAAACAGTTCTGTTTAGTAAATACATTTTAAATTTTTATGTTAAAAATGTATAATTTCAAGAGCAATAAACGTATCATTCTGCAATTAATTTATATAGTCTTAAAGACATTTCCCACAGGCACAAGTTGAACTCGTGCGCAGTGCAACAGACACACTTTTTGTGACAGGTTCGGGTTCTCTTGAATAATTCATTACTTGCAAACGATTCATTGTGGGACCTGAGCTAATTTGGTTTAATTTCCGAACAATTTTACATCCTCCCCACTCACAGTAAATGCCGCCAATGCAGCGATTCTATGGCTTCCATTCGCGGGCATGGCTCAGAGTCAATTGATCTGAATATATATCCAATTGATATTATTGAGATTAATGGCGAATGGTCGTGTTTCGCAATAGATCTTTGGCGTCTGCCAAAAGGCAATTGGCCGCGCACTTCGAGTGCCGCTCGTTTTGGTTAAGTCTTGGATAAACAATCGCGATGTTTAGACAGCGATGACAAAAGTCAGTCGGCAAACAGCACGAGATATTCAAACCGAAAAAAAAGACAAATAAAAACCCAAATAAAAAAGAAAAGTAACACAGAAACGAGAACGACGCGCGAGCAATCAACTTTTGTTGGCAACACAAAAATAAAACTGAAGATCGCGAACGGCTGTTGAGGTTGCATGGCGATGGCGATGGCGATGGCTATTGCTACCGCTTTGCTTATCAGGCGGGCCCACACAGATACACACGCACACACCGAAACGAAAAGAAGGCGACGACAGCGAGTCTGGCGCAGTCGGCGAAAAAGTATCTGAGTATCTGAGAGATCGTCGCTACGCTGCTGAAAAGAGAGCGAATAGCGGCGACTGGCTGTGGAACAACCAGGCGTATACGTGATGTGAATGCCTATCATTTGAGCCGCACAAAACAAGTGGAGTTGGCCGTTAAAAAAAAAAAAACCACTTGTCCTGGCACGCTCATAGAATATCTAATTACCATTATTAAACTAGTTTGGACCCGCCCAGGTTTTCCCCCTCTGTCTCTCCCACCCCTCTCGCATCCATTGGAAAAGTGAATTAATCAGCCATAAAACAAGTGAGACTGCTACTTAATTTTCCACCTTGCCCTGGGCGAATGGAAATTTCAACCGATTCTATCTGGTTAACAAAATGAGTGACTAAGCTGTTCAAGTTAATTGTCATAAGTGAAGTAATTTCCGCCAGTTCTATGAATAAATTGCCCACAAGTAGTTTATTGTTTTTATGACGCCTTTAAGTCTAGATAATGAAATGGTTTAAATAAATACATGGAATTCATTGCATACATTTGGGAGATTTCAGGGAGCTATTACTGTGATTGCTTCATAAATCAGTTTACAACAAAATATATAATTACCCTCAATCTTTGTTCTTCAATATTTGCAGGAATTTCTAGTTAATTAAGTTAAGTTAATTAAGCACCTAAGATCATATTGATTTTAAGTCATTGTCCATCAAATACAAACAGCATCATATCTAATTATCTAATCAGATAATTATCTTTAATTTTACTCACAAGAACCATTATCTTTTTTAGCTTTTTCTATTTACTTATTTTCTATACAAGCCTATCAGCTTTTTTTTATCTTTTTTCTAATTTGTTATTATTTATTATATGATTCCTTTTTTCTGCAAACTCTTTCATAAGAAAATATCCATTTTCATGATTAACTTAGAATTATAACTTAGTATTATAACTAAACTTAGAAATTAAACGAATTAATAGAATTTAAAATTTTACAAAATTTAATTTTAACTACCTTAGTCATATTGTGTATTTATGCGGTTTCTATATTCAAGGTAAATTTTGTAGTTTTATGAAAAAATCAACAAGTTAAAGAATTTAGTTTTTAAAATTTATGACAAAATTTAGCATTTTATCAGATTTATTTAAGGAAATTAAAAAAAACTTCACATCAATTATTTCTAATGTGTTTTGATAATTTCAAGCATTTTTGTGCCAACCCTTTAGTTAACGAATGGAATTTGAATAATTTGTATATCCCGCATCACTCATACGCCATGTTGCACTGGCCCACCAATTAATCTGCCAGATCTGCAACCATTTTTTGTCTGCCGCTCCAACGTAATAGCAATCACATGCGATCGAGAAATGCAGCCGCTTGCCGCTTGCCGCTGGCCATATTGTATTTGTATGTAGTATCTGCTGCTGCTGCTGCTGCTGCTGCTGACGTTGTCGCGCGATTTTGCCAGCCAGTTGGGCGACCGACGACCATTTGGCACAAACAAACTGACAAACTCGGACTCACATAGATACTCGCACTCAGCAGCACTCACACACGACAATTGGCTTTTTATTAGTTTAATTGAAAGCAAAACAATTTAGCATGGCGAACTGGTTTCAGCTCGTTTTCCAAATGCACGCCAAATTATCATACTCGACTCGGAGGGGGTTTGTTTTTGTTTTTTCTTTTTTATTTTTTGTATCTTTGTATTTGCAACAAGACGGCCAACTTGAGTCGAAGTTTGAGTCGGAATTTGTATCTTGTACCCGAATGTGAGGCAGATGTTGGGGCAGCGGCGCACAGAAGCGTGTCACACGTTTCGCTCTCACAAATATTTACTTATATGCATTGAATTCGTGTATAAATAAACAAGTCCATTGAGGAAATTATTTGCAAAATATTCTGAGAGGGCGGGAGAGGGGCAAATAAAAGTGCAAAAATGTGCAAGCTGATCGCCTTTTTGCTGATTGTGCCAATTTTGCAGTGTTTTTGTTGCTGGTTGCGGCGCGATGAACGCTTTGTTTTAAATAAAATCGAAAAGCTTATAAATCACATAATTAAGTTTTGCCCCTTCGAATCGGACTCGATCGGAGTGTTATGGCTACGTGAATCGTATTAATGAAACGTAACCCAGCGGGTGTTGAGCTCTCGATAGGGCCATTACGCCCCGCAGCTGGACGTCTCATTTGAAAAATCGAAATCTGAAAAGGAGGGAAAGCGGTAAGGGGATCACCGATCACCGGTCGACAATCATGAGGATGATGATGATGATGATGATGGCAAGGTGTGGTTTATTTTCGGTCGCCGGCGATCGCGAAATTCGCGGAATCCTCACTCACTCAGAATCACACTTAAGCTGATTAAAAGTAAACGCCTTCTTTAAGTCACAATCAAGGGGTTTAAGTTGGAAATAGAATATAGAAGTGAAAGCGTTTGAAAGTCTCAAGAATTAACAATCAGGGGGCTTAACATAAAAGGAAAATATTAAAATGAAGGTGTTTTAAATTAAAAGAATTATTTAATTGCGGGGATTGACAATCAAGGAAGATTTTAAAGTGCTTAACTTGAAAAATTTTACATAGAAATGGAAGTGCTGGAAAGCTTGGACAATAATTAACTGTCAAAAATAAATTTAAGCGGATCATCTAAGAAAGAGAAAACATTGTTAGTCCCATAAATTATATTATTATTATGGCAAGCAAAAGTGAATGTGACTGTATCTACTTAAAACTTTTCAATAGGATGTTAAGGGTTTTCAAAATGTATTTGAAATATAAGTGTAGTTTAACCTCCGAAATAATTCCTTTATCAGCTTTTTAGAGACATAAAGTAAACTTAATTAACGATACTTAATTTCAAAAGAATATATGTAAAAAAAAATCTTTTGTTGTCATTGTTAGGCCCAAAATTATTTCAAATTTTGTTTCGCGTATTAGTGTGATTGCCAATTTCGCTAAACGTGGCGGCAATTAACAGAACCAAAATACACCCCAAAATATTTGAAATATTCCAAAGTGACGACCTATATTTGAGATTTTTCTTAAAGATTTTGGCAAATACAAGTGTTCACAATAACCATGCCGCGAATGTCAAGTCGCGCCAGCCAAAACGGAAATGAGTCATTGGCAAAGTGCGAGGCAATCACGATCAAAGAACCAATTACAATGAACGGCCATTGAACGATCGGGTGTGAATAAAAACGTAAAAAAAGAAGCAGCAGATAGCAACAGCAGTATAAGCTGGCTATAACCAATGAGTGCAGTGCCTGACACACAGATATAGCCAATACAATCGCTCGTGCATTCCAAGAATTCGAGAAATGCCCCAAACGGAGTGATGCACAGCAAAAAATAAAGGACTAAATATATCAAATATCAAAAAAAGCTTATTTATATACAAGGATCTTTCCAACATTTATTTCTATTTTAAGACAGAAGTGGTAAACCCAGAGAAAAAACATGGCAAATTTAAATATGTTCACTTTGAATTAAATATTTATGGTACTGATTTTGCCCAGAGAGCTGTTTTGTTTAAATCAAAGGGTTACACAGTGTTTTTTAATTTATTTAAAAGTACGACTACATTTTGAAAAACAATGTTACATTCAAACATATTTACTGTGCCGTTTATCTCTGTGTGTAACAATACATATACATACATATTACATATTATTATAGATATTATCTTTGAAATTTAAAAAGTTGAAACATAATGATTATTAAACTAGTCTCTGTAAATGTGGGATTAATATTAATTTTCCTGTGTGAAAATCGTTTAGCTTGCTTTATTTTGTCTTTTTTTACATTCCATTCGGGTGCTTGGCTTGGTTTTTCCATTGGCCAATTCTCTTGGTCTAATAAGGTCACCTACAACTCCAAGCCGCCGCAACAACTATTCCGATCGCAATTGCAATTGCAATTGCAATTGTCGTACGGCCAAGGACGGAAGAAATGTGCGCGAGGAGATCGGGCGAGTCGAGTTGACGTCAATTAAATTGGCTAAATGCCTGAAACTAGTTTTAGCCCGCTCCCCAAGTCGATTACATGACACAAAATCAATCATTAACATTTGTATATCGCAGACATAGACGTATGTGGTACGTATTTGGTAACCTGTCGTTGGTCTCCAACTTTTTAACTTCGACGGGCCCCCGTTTTCAGCCGCCTTTGTATTTATTGTATTTCACTGATGTTTTGGTTTTGGTTTTTGTTTTTGCTTTTGCTTTTATTGCTGTTGTTGTTTTGGCTGCCGCTGTTATTATTGTTATTGTTTATCGTGAAGTTTTAATGACGTTTTGTCAATTTGTTGTTTAATTTTCATGGCTTATTACAGCATTTCATTTGCCTGCTGACATAAGAACCCATTAATAATTTAACGATCAGATCATTTGTTAATAACAGCAACAGCGGCAGCGTCAACTAATTGATTCGTTCAGCATAAATTGATAATAATTATATGTGAAGATATGTGGATTTTATGGCTGGTTAGGAGTTAGCGGGGCATGGCCATAAAACGCGAAATTAATTTTATTTGCAGACAAGCCATAAAACTTGACGGTTGCATCAGCCAATTTCAATGTGAATTGCGGGCCATGATTAAAAGTAATTTCCAAGCACAGCAGCTCCTATACTCCAAATTCTTTGAATTACTGTTGAGTCATTGGTGGTAAAGATAAATATAGCAATAAGATAAGGCAACACGAGATGAGTAAATGATAAAGTTGTGTTGAAAGAGTGTAAGTTGTTTTTGATATCATTTATAAGTGCTGTGACTAAGTGTGTTAAAGGAGATTTCTCCAAATGGGATTCCCTTTTCGCTCATTCACTTTAAGGTGTCTTCTAAATAAATTTTTGTTTGTAAATATAAAATCCTTAATATAGCTTTGCTTAGCAAAAACCCAGTTAAGTCCCACATAAATAAACAATCGAAGAGGCAAACAAACTAACCGCCAGCAACAGCGTTTTGGGGCATTGAACTGCAGAAAATAAGCCAAACGACAAGTCGGGAACAGTTGGCAGATGTTATAAGGCGCACAAACATACAATTATACGCAAGCATCGCCAAGTGTATGTATATACTTGTACTCGTACTCGTACTCGTACTCTTACTCGCATGCATGCTAAAAGCATATGCATATTATATATTGTATGATATATGGGCAATGACTGTGGCGCAGGAGAAGCGGTCTCTTGAGTTGCCAACATCAAAGTCGCGTATCTGCGAAATACATTTGTATCTGGACTCTGGTCGTGGTATCTTCTGCCACACATTAACCCCGAAGAGAGGCGCACACGCCTCCATTTGAGTGCGCCGCAATTGCTTTTCAATTAGCCAGAGTTGCGGAGGAGGATCTGTGGGATCTGTGGGATATCTGGGATGCGACTTAGGTGGCGCGTGGCTGTGATTTATCGCAGAATTCAATTAGAGCCACTTCAGACTCTGGCCAGCGGCAAAAGGCGAAGGTCAGCCCATTGACCGTTGACCAATAAAATGTGAGGTAAAGGAGAAAAATTGCGCTTTCAATAGAGCTTTAATAAAAAGAGATGAAATTCGAAGCCATTTAACAGAAAGTTGGCAATAAAAATTGTTGCTAAATAATTCATTTTTCCCTATATTTTCTTATGCACTTATAATCCATAGAAAAGAAAAGGTTTTTAAGAAGATATTGTTTTTTAAATGGATATAAAAGAAATCTATTAATTTAACAAATAATCCAGTTTCCTAAAAGATGCAGTAAATAAATTAAATGGTCTAATTGCTCGCAATAAATATTTGCAAACAAAAAAGTTAATGACCACTTTAAATCAGCAAATTTTCTAAAGCAATGTGTTTTTCTTATAATTTCTAATTTTCTTTAAAAAAAAACAGAGTTTACATCAAATAGGGATTAAAGATTAATTTGCTCAAACTTTACTTCCTAACTAATAAGCATTCGAGGCTAAACGTTTTTAATTATAAGTAGGTTTAGCTATTAAGTTGAAAGCTTAAGACCAAATTTCCGGATTTAAAATTTCAAATTGCTTTGTAACGGGAGAAAAACTCGGCTTAACAATGTCACAACGTTTCCAAGAATTCTTTATACTATACTCTAGGTCTGGACTATGATCTCTTGCAGTACCAATTGTAAAATCGATTCTTTGATTTGCCAGCCCGTCAGACTTGTCAATTGACCTGAATGTCTCCATTAAATTTTCCCTTCAATTGGGAGCTGCTGTTGCAGCTCAATTTTTTCCACTTGCTGTCCGATTCTGCACTTTAACTTAAACTTTAACAAGAACCGCCAACAGTCATCGGCTGCTGTGGGGAAAGCAACTTCGTCATGGTGCTCATCATCCGCCTTCTGGATCATGATCTCCGCAGCGATCGAGAGTCTTTTCAAGTTCATTAACATGACACGGTCCCATCAGCAGCGATTCCATTCCCCCTTCCCCTCTCCATGCCTTTCCTGAACTTGAAAAGTGCACTTCCCCTCCCCCATCGAGCCACGCCCCCATTCGAAAGAAGGCCCTTTGTTGGGACAACATGTTGTTTGTATTAAGTACGATATATATAGAGTGTTGATGGCAATTCTTATGGCCCGACCAGATTGATACTCACATTTAGTGACAGCTTCTTCATAGCGAACGATTTGTGTCTGTTGCTGTTTCTGTGGTTTGTTGGTTTGTTTGCTCTCTTTTTGTTTTGAGAGAATGAAGTCGTTTGTTTGCGTTTCTAATTATTGTATAATGTCGAAACAAAATGTTTGCTTAAGTACTTTTGTTTGCTGTTTAAGTACTTGGTGTAACACAGTTTGGTTTTATTGTTTGCCTTATTCGGGTTTCTTAGTTTTTAAGTTGTTTGGCCGCAGTTGTTTTTGCTTTTATTTGTGGATTATCTAAAATTGAAATGAATTCGTTAGCTCTGCTTTCCCACGAACTTGGATATGTTTTCTTCGATTGACAGCGTCTAATTTGATTTTAATCACTCTTCTGTTTGTCTTATGCAATTTGGATTAGTGATGGCAGCTTAAGCAAAAGATTGACAGCAATCACCAATCAAAGTATCGCGGTTTGACGACTAAATTTGCCTTTAAAAAATATATTTTTTTTTTGTGTTCATATTCCTTATAAGTCCATATGTAAACTGGCATGATCACTGATTGTCATTTATTGTTATTAATGTTGCTGCTGCCGCAGTCGTTGATTAAAATCATTTATATGCATCGACGATGAACGGGTTGCCGCTGCAGCAGCAAAAACGGCAGCAAAATCAGCAGCAGGGCCCAAGTTGCTACTGCTGATGTTGATTTATTTAGCCGGTCCGAGTCCGAGTCTGAGTCCGAGTCCGATCGCTTCGCTGGCTGCATTTAAAATGTCGGAAGTGTTTGCACGCAAAAAATAAATACAGCCACATATAAAACACACATCATACCAGAAAATGTGTGTGCTGTGTTGTGTTGTGTTGTGCTGCGTTGTGTTTCTCAGCATAAATAAAATATATATTTCCTGTTGCACACGCACTATTAAAGCGATGGCAGCAATAGACGCCGGCGATTAAATGCGAGATTTCGAGGAAATAATTCCCCAGTCAGCAGTCGACAGTCAGCAGTCGGCATTTAGCAGTCAGCAGGGCCTTAAATTTCGAGCTCCGAATGCCAGTCCCTAGGGATTGGGATTGTATGGGTGTATGCGTCCATGCGTCCATACGTCCATACGTCCAAGCGTCCACTTATGACATCATCGCCGGATCAATATCGGTCGAATATCAACGAAAGTTGTTCTGGTCGCTTGACAACACCAACACCACATACCCCCACATACACCACACAAAAAACACACAGAATGAAATGGAACAAAAAAGGCTGACCAGCATGAAAAGAAGCAATAACCAAAAGAAACTCAGATTGCTGTTGCTGGTGTTGCTGTTGCTGTTGCTGCTCCTGCTGCTGCTGCAAGGTGGCAACATCATGCGAAAAGGGCAACAAGGCAGTGGTGATATGATGGCCATAACCAGCAGGTAGTTTTAGCTACCCGCTTTTCAGTCTTCTGGCAATTCGGTCAACTGACGCAGACAAAGATTACAGATTACAGATTACAGAATACGGATTGCAGCACAATTGGTATTTGTTATTGGACATTGGACAGGTTGGGTAAGAAAAAACAAAGCATGCCCTGCATTTACAAACGCATTAAGCTTATAATTGTTATTTAATGTTTCCTCTTTTTTTTTGGTTGGTTGGTTGGTTGGTTGGTCCCCCAGTACTTTTCCACATTCGATCGGGATTTGTGCCATTTGTGATTTTTTTATTTTCGCTTAAATTCGCTTGATGTTAATTGCTGCCAATCTTGAAAGCTGCTCCAAGTTCGAGTTGTATGTTTTTTTGTTTATAATTAAACGTTTAACGTTTAATGTTTATTACATTTTCGTAATTCTGTTTGTTGCTTTCGGGCGAGGGAAACTTTGCGTTTCGTTCGATTTTTAGTGCTGGGCACCGACCGGCACGAGATTGCGGGGTTACAGGTTATAGGTTGCGGTTTGCACCGGGTTGCAGGTGACCTTTGCCAAGCGATTTTCTTGGCTCTTTCACTCGCGCGCTTGCGTTTGGTAAGACTGTAAAGACACTTGTTGGCTTGGTTTCTTTTTATTATTTCGGGCACACACTTTTTGCTTTAATATTCTTCGATATATGGAAACAGAAAAACCGAAACCGGAGTATCTCAACTTGGCTGCGATGCTTACTTGTTGCTTCGCGTTTAAGGACTACGTCGCAACTCGGCGGTAACATTGTATTTTAAGTGAGCGGACCGCTGCGCAGTCAGCGTCTCTGTCGGCGGCGTCGTCGGCAGTGCTCTCGCAGCGATTGAGACTGTATCTGTATCTGTATTCGTATCTGTATCCGTATCTGTGTGGCGTGCTGCTCTTGGGCGATCCAACTTGTTGCCGCAACATGTTGCCGCAACACGGCGATCTCATAGATACAGAGACTCTTTCTACTCGCTTTTCTCTCTCTATCTCTATCTCTCTCCCTCATTTTAAGCCACTTGTTTTTGCCGGTCTAACTGTTCTTGGGTCTGTAGGGTTTCCCCGTTTTATATACAATACCTTATTGCTAATCAATGCAATTATCAATAGCGGTAATTGCAGAGCAATCTCTATTGTTTTGCGCGGGAATGGGAAAATCGTCGGCCAAAGATCACATGTAAACGATGACGAGGCTTTTTTACCAACAAGCCGGAACTACCACTATGCGAGCATGACCTAAAAATAGGTCCTGAGAGCATAGTTTTCATACCTTTGTGTAGGGTAAAATGCATCTTTTAAATTAAGACTTCGTTGAAAACATTTAAAAGGGAATTCTTCAAAAATAGACCTCAATTTAAACATAATACAATAGTTCATAATATAATAGTTAAAAAAATGAAATGACAGAAATATTTAAGTGAACCTAATCAAATTGCAACCACTTTAAGTTTCGCAAAAATATTTTACAAGTTTTACATTGAATAATACTCTTGTTTTATACAACTTTTACCTTTTATTTTAAATCAGATAGAATATTGGCTCAAAAACATGTTTTCAGTAAGCATATTATAGTTGCTTTTAAGCGATCTGATTAAGCAACTTACAAATACTATGAGACCTTAGAGAACAGAATCCCCCAAGAGGGGTGTTAATCAATTTGATAATATTAAGCTACCTTGTTAAAGTTGCGTAGATCGACTGTGCGTCACTTGTCTGCCCATTGCGATTGCAATTTTTTGTTGATTAATACATCATGCAGGCGTACCTTTTCACCCCGCTGGACATTCCCAGTCCCACAATTGTTGTTAATAAACAGAACCGAATACAATTAATGACCAATTTTGGTCATTGCCGTATCGGGTTGGATATTGCAGCACAATTAGCATAAATCGATGTGGGGTTTTGGGGTCAGAGGGGTACTTTACACGTATTTATTCTGGATGACTCAGTTTACCTAGATGAACTGGAATTTGAACAAATGGAAAAAAACCGATCAATGGAAAAATATTATCCAACGGCGTTCTGTGACAGTTACAGTCTCTTATGTAACAGGATTAGAAGTTTTTGCTTATATTATGATGATCATTCTTGGTAAGGGAAGGTCATTAAAGAAGTTGTCTATCCGGTTTCGCAATTAAAGTGTAATTGAGTATTATTGTTACTACAGCGTGGGCCCAAATAACTGTCGCACTTTTTCAAAGCTTCGGCACTCTTAAACAAGTGCTTCTATTCTTTTTGTTTTTTCATTTCTTCTTTCTTTATCTTATTTCGTAACTAACGGGGTTTATTGCTGATAAGATCAGTGCAAGTTAGAATTTTGGCGACGATGGAAGCAAAACGGGAGCTAGTGCAAAACTTGCATTTGCAAGGAAAAAAAACAAGTGAAATTGTGAAGTTGCTAAAAAATCTCAATGTGAATAGGCGATTTGTTCAGCGCACTGTGGCTCGATTGAAGGCAACTGGAAGTGTTGATATAGCCAAAAAAACTGGTCGGAAAAGAAGTGTTAGAACCCCTAAAATAATAAAGAATGTGCGTGAAAGAATTAGGCGAAATTGTGCGAGGTCAGCTCGAAAACTAGCCAATGAGCTGAATGTGAGCCGCAAAACAATTAGAAACATCATAAAAGATGACTTGGGACTGAAACCTTACAAAAAAAAAGAATTCATGGTCTGACAGAACGTCAAAAAAAATGCGACAGGAAAGAAGTGGGCAGTTACTTCGGCGGCACGCAGGTTGCAATACTGTGTTTTCTGATGAAAAGTTGTTCATATTGCAAAAAAGCCTGAACCCGCAGAATGATCGGGTGTATGCAGCAAGTATGGAGGATATTTCAACAGAAAAAATTGCTGTTGAGAGATTCCAAAACACAACGTCTGTCATGGTTTGGGGGGCCATATCTGAAAAAGGTAAGTTACCCCTTCTTTTTATCGATAAAGGCGTGAAAATCAATGCCAAATATTATTTGGATGAAGTGCTTGTGGGCCATTTTTATCCCCATGCATCAAAGCTGTTCGGGAATAAGCCATTTTGCTTCCAGCAAGACTCTGCTCCGGCTCATAAGGCCAAAACTGTTCAGCACTGGTGCAAAGATAACATTCCATGTTTCATGGCTGTTGATGAGTGGCCTCCATCGTCACCAGATCTAAATCCTTTAGACTTCTGCATATGGGGTTACATGCTGGATAGACTAAAGGATTTAAAAAAGATGAATTTGGAAAAGTTTAAGCGACACTTGACAAAAATTTGGAATGAAATTCCTGATGATGTGGTGCGTGCCGCTTGCAATAGTTTTAAGAAACGTTTGAAGCTCGCCCGAAAATACAAAGGGGAAAGATTAGAACTTAAGTCTTAGTAATGTAAGCTATATTAATATATATTAAATAAATAATATTTGTTACTTAAAATATCTCATGGTTTGTTTTTTATTTCAAAAATTAAGTGCGACAGTTATTTGGGCCCACCCTGTAGTTATAGAGTCAAATACATAGTATTAGTGTCTTTCAATGCTCCGAATAGTATGCAATAAGAAATGTCACATAAATTAGACGATAAGTAATGACTCTATTAAAAGATATTAAAATAAATACAATATTAGTATGAATAATGATAAAACCATTTTAATTAACAGATATCTGCAAAGCCTAACAAGTTCAAAAGGCTCAGAAAATAAAATCAAGATGAAACGCCAATTAATTGAAACAGATTAAATATAATGAATAAATAAAAGGATTTTACAAAAGATACTTAAGTTACGCTAGCTTAATCAAACAACACAATTTTACATAAGTAATTTAATACAACAATTTCATTCAACAGATATTAAAACCAATTTTATTAAAAAGATTAAAGAGTTTCCCACACGCAAGAGCTGATCAATTGGGATGTGAATATATAGGCGCTGTGGCAAAGCGACACTTACTCACACACACAAACGAACATAATGGGGCACCCATTACAGATTTAAATAACGGAACCGGAATCTTGACTTATATGTATAAATGTAAGTACCTACTTACTTGGGCTTTAGCTGCAGCATAACCGAATTTATGATAAGTAAAAATATATTTTTCCCGAAAGCGTCACACACTTAAACTACTGACCTTGTAACAATTTCTTTTTACACGAATTTGTGCCCCTCATTTAAGATATGAATTTAGTCGGAAACGTAATGCAGGGCCAGGGACAGGGCCGCAGACTATTTACGAATTCACTGTACTTGGTCGCCACAGTGTTATTAACCTCCAAGTGGGCCAGACCCGCCTTCCGAACAAAAGCTGAACTTGTAAAAAGGGTGTGACACCGCTAAATGCGAATGCAAACAATCAACAAACGAACAAATTCGCGAATGTCGATCACAGTTCACTGAGCGAAAACTCCATTGAAATCCCAAAAGATGGTCCTGTCCTTAAGATTGCTTGGAAATCATTATTTATCAATGCTCTAATAAACTGCGAAGATATCCTTTCAATACACAAGTAATTGTTTTAGAATTATTTTATTTAGGATAAAATAACCAGCTCAAGCGGCAACATATAACAATTTGTATTGGAAGTTTATAAAGGTCTTGAAATCGCTTTGAAAAAACAATAAAATTTTGAAGTCGAACCTCTGGATTATTACACTCGAACCCAATTTTTCAGAGTGTTGAAATGCGAAATGGTATTTTAGCTGGTCTTACCTTAGGCGCTTGATTCGGGTTTGGTGCGGGGTTTTCTGTGGACTGGGCCACCCAAACTTTCGGATGTTTATCGCTGATATTCTGGTGGGTTCTGCGGGGATCTTTGGATTTTCAGGGGGGCTTGGGAATTGTAGTTGTTGTGGGGCACAAACGAGTTTGTTTACTTCCCTTTTTTTTTTTTGGTTCGAAGCGAACTTTTTTATGCCCGCAGCGATTCTCTGGTACTCGAGTTTATCGCCATTTTGTGTGGATTTTGGTTAGGTCTTTGTGTTTGTTGGGTGTCCGCTGATAACGCGTCACAGGGGGCGTCATAAGGGGGCGTGCCCAGAGCGAACTTTTTGATTGCTGCTGCTTCCACTTCATTCGCTCCACACTCCGTGGCTCCCCTTTCGCATTTTCTTACGGTTCACACGCGACACTCTCTGCTTTCTGCTTTCCACTCTCCACTCTCACTCTCTTTCGCCCACCGATTCGTATTCGTGCGTGGTGAAAGAGCAAAGCAAAACTGGCGATAATCGCAGCAATGAATGGAAATGAATGTGAATTGTCGCTTGTTTGTTTGTTTGTTTGTTGTTGCTGTTGTTGTTGTTGTTGTTGTTGCTGGCGGTAACTGATCTACACGCATTGGAAAGAGAGCTGGCCCACTCCCACACTCTCGCTTCCTCCCTCTCACTCTCTTTTAGTGACATTCAGTGCCAGGAGGAACTTGCACACTCACACACACGCACAGGGGGTATCTTTGTAAATATATTTCCACATAATTGACACTCCACATCGATGTTACAATTACAACTGCACTGCAAACTTGCAACGTCAGCGCAATTTCACGTTCGCACTCATTACTCACACATGCATACTATCTGTATTTGCGTATTTATTTAGCTCACATATGTATATATATATTTAAGCTCAAAATATTTGCGTATCTGCTGGATAGCTATATCTATAGCTACAGCCAAGGCAACGTACGCGATCGCGGCACAAGGATTTTCCGGCGAAACCAAAGTAAAAAGAAAAACCCCAAACGGCATGAGAAGCGAAAGCAGACTAACTGCAAACATGAAATGTCAAAATGCTGGGGACCGTTCTGCTATGCACACCATCACACATACACGCACACCAGACCACACGAACATCATGTGAGGGGACGAGGGAGGAGCGAAAAGTTTGCCAAAAGTTACACAGTCAAAATTTATTCTGCCAAAAGTTACACTGCCGAAGGTAACTCTGCCAAAATTGACACCGACTAGGTTAGGACTTGTTAATTAGGACGTGGGTTTTTAACAATGTCTTTCCCAATTTGCAATATTACTTTAAAATGTTAACGATATTTGATAATATGCAATTATATGAAAAATCAAATTATAGTATTAGATTTTAATCCAAATAAATCCTTATCGCAGCATTCTTTCAGGAGTCTTTGTAAGTGATTACAAACCACTAGTAATTGTGTCAATGGTTTGTAACAGTTTAAAAATAATTGAATTGAAAACTCAAAGATCACCCCTCGCTGGATATATGGAACGCTTATTGCTCGAAAGAGCACGCATGTGCCAGCGGTTTGATTCGCTTTTCGTTTCGTTTTCGAGTGTGTGTGTGTTTGTGAGACAATGCGGCCCCAAATCTTGCCCACCCACCCCACTGTCCCACCACCCCCCTCGATCATCCCGTCCACCCCTGAAAAGAGAAGACAAGCGCCTCTAAGGGGTCTTTAGACGAACAAAGGAAGTGGCTCGAGGGTGATAAGTCTACATGCATATCCATATCCATATTCACAGCTACTTCCAGCGGAGAGTCATGGTCGTTGTTTATCGGGTTATCGGGGTAATTGGCCCCCATTCGCCTGCATTCGCTGCCAAATCGACGCCTCTGTCCACTGACTTTAGCTTACCGTGTCACAAACGCACACATGCGCACGTTCGCTAATTGAAATTGAAGCATGTAACTGTAAGTCGGGCTCTCGCAAGGAAAACGTGAGCATAAGCCGCTCTCTATCTTTCAGTGGAGAGCGGCTCCTCCCACCTTGGAAAGAGCAAAAGAAGAATGGCTGGGAAGTTTGAGTTCGAGTTGCTTGAAAATGCGATGTAAGGAGTGTGTAAAAAGTTTGCGGCGCAAATAATTGCCCATTTCCGTTCTGTCCCACTGTTTGTTTCTCCGACTTTCTGTTTTTCCGTCCGTTTTCCCCAGCACCCGCAGAAGTTAATAAATTAGACTCAATTACAGACAAACTTCGAAAAGTCGACCACACACTTTCGAATTCTATAAGCTCAAAATTTGCACCTTTGCATTCCAGAATTTAGAGTACTAAAATAAGTTGTATATCTTTCACTTAAAATAACTTGAGTAAAAAAAAATTGAAGACATAACAATAAAATGAATTTAAATAGAAATCGTTAAATAAATAAGGGCTAGATATATAAATTTAGTTTTAAAATATACGCTTCTCAAATATTTTAAAAATACAATTTTTGTTGGATACAATAAACCATTGGGAAGTATAGTTTAAGGTATTCTTAACAGTAAACCCTATTCAAAAGCTACAATTACAAACTATTTATTTTAAACCCTGTTTTTAAAATCAAATAATGTAGATAAGGCCTCTAAATCGAATCGAAATTGTGTTTTTAATGGTAGTTGGACTGTAAAAATAGCTGCGATTGAAAGCAGTATGGACAGACAATGTAGGCTTGTTAACAATTAGATTTATGAGCATACTGCGCTCACGCCTGGCCCCCGGCTCATATATCATGCATTTCTTATATTTATTGCATATTCAAGTTTTGCATGCAATAAAAATATTACGTATACGTCAGCGGAGTGTCAACAAACTGGTAATGTGGCACAAGTGTGATTCAATAAGCCGGGTGGAGGGTGTTGTGGCCGCCAGGTGCGATCAGAATTTAGTACGTGTCTGGGGTTTGTGGAGTTACATATGTGGTCCGTCCGGACAAGGTTATATAACCACCCATAAAATCGCACAGCCATAAGAAATATGAAATAAGAAACGCTGCACCGCCGGACAGAGTTGACTTGACTTGACTTTGACCGGTCGGTCAATTTAGCTGCAGTTGAGCGGGCTAATTGCCGCTTTCAGATCTAAATGAGCGGCGCACACGCAAATGATGGAATATACACACGGCTACGGGCACTTGAGCGGCACAGGCACACACATTGTAAGGAAATGCCGCCAGCCGGGCAGGCAGGCAGGCAAAAGATTTTAAGATTTGAAGATCCGAGATTCCAAATTCGCGACTCGGGGGCACTTTCTCAGAGCCTCGCAAAGGTCAAAGCGAAAACGATCTGCAGATGTATCTCGGTTCGTGACTCTGACTCGTGATGGGCACTTAGGAAATCCAGATATAACCGATGCCATTTAGAGAGACGCGCCGCAACATAAATAGCAATTCCAAAGCCAAACAATTTTCAATTGCCAAATGCCCGAGACGCGGTGGCTTTTCCTCTCTCTCACTCGATGTGCCGCCAACGCCGCCAAACTCGTTTCCACTGTAATTGAAACTAAATCTATTTTTAGATCCAGTCCCCAGCCAGACGCCAGCTCAGAAAATATTGCCAAAGCCGCCAATCGACCACAAGCGATCAATCGATCGATGGGTTTATGTGTCTTATTGGGTTTTGAGACCCACACAGAACAAGAGTGTGATATTTGCTAGGATAGTTGAACAGCTATCTCCATTACATAAACAGTGTAAAAACTATAAACCTATCATTAGAGTTTTTATTTTGGGACTAAGGCTTGCCTGGCAAATAAATTTGTTTTTTTTTTTTAATTTAATGGCACACAACTTTAAGGAGATTTTATAATAATTTATTTTTTTAGCTCTAATTTCCAGAGTTATGAAAACTGTTTCCCCATTTTTCATTTGTCAAAGCGACTTTATATTGAAAGCGTTCAATTGGGTTTTTATATTTCTGACGGATACCCTCCAAAAACTGATATTCTGAAATTTTAAACCAGGGAAGCTTAATAGTTTACAAGGAATCCTCTAGATTTATTTTAATTCTAGCTTTTTTAAATCCCTTCCTTTAGGCTTAAGACGATCTTAATTCCGTACTCACCATTCTGAGGGCCCTTTCGTTGGGTTAACGGATTAGCGGAATGAACTGAGTATGGATTCTCCGACGAGACTAGCACAAAACTCTGTCGATGCCAAAATGTTTGCGAAACTTCTGGCCAAGTGGCTTTTATACGCCGCTCGCATTCAGCGGATGCGGATGCAAGGGCTTGGGGTTGGTGGTTCGGCTTGATGGTGGTGGTAGTGGTGGTGCCAATGGTTTTGCATAATGCGCGGTTAGTATTGGCTGATTACAAAGAGCCCCGAGACAACTCAAACTGAAGTCAAGCCAAGAAAAGCGTATAAATTATACGATTGTGGCCCCTTCAGAATGTCTGTTCTGGTCATATGATTATGATTACGTTGATTAAAACGCGCTCTTATCGCCACTTGGTCCGCTGCTGTGTGTTAATGTGTGTTGTCCCATGCCGAGTGCTGTGTCCTCCTTCTCCGGCGTTTTAGCATCCCATATTCCGCATCCGCCCCGTGCGCCCGCCCAATTGCAATTGCTCATACGCCGCGTTGGCGACAGGACAGTCCGCCAGTGCCGCCTTTCAATTTGCCAACAAAGGGACATCGTTAGGCAAACGGATGATGGATTCATTATGCACATCGATATGCGCTTATTGAAGTCTCAAGGCTATGGGTTAATGTGTAACCCTTTCCCTTTCCCTTTTTCTTTCCTTCTAAAGGCTGAGATACTTAAAGCTCTTTATGTCAACCACCATATGGAACACCACCTATTTAGCTACTAAATATATGGATGGTAATTTAATATTAAATTTAGTATTAAACCAATTAATGTGTCTTTAACAGTGAAAACTATTTAAGCAAACCTAAAGTACAAAAACCATAAACCAACTAGTTGTATCTATGTAATTTTTATACCCTTGCAGAGGGTATTATAATTTCAGTCAGAAGTTTGCAACGCAGTGAAGGAGACATCTCCGACCCTATAAAGTATATATATTCTTGATCAGCATCACTAGGCGAGTCGATCTAGCCATGTCCGTCTGTCCGTCTGTCCGTCTGTCCGTCCGTTTATATGCAAACTAGTCTCTCAGTTTTAAAGCTATCTGCATGAAACTTTCCCAAAAGTTGTCTTTCTATTGCAGGTAGTATATAAGTCGGAACGAGCCGGATCTGACGACTATAGCATATAGCTCCCATAGGAACAATCGGAAAAATAAATGAAAAAAAATTATAACTTTGCTGTTTTTTAATTTTTTGTTTAGTTCTTCGATATATAGTAATGGTTAAATATTTCCGATTTACGGTTTAAATTTCATCAAAATCGGTCGACTATAGCATATAGCTCCCATAGGAACAATCGGAAAAATAAATGAAAAAAAATTATAACTTTGCTGTTTTTTAATTTTTTGTTTCGTTCTTCGAGATATAGTAATGGTTAAATATTTCAGAATTATGTTTTAAATTTAATCAAAATCGGACGACTATAGCATATAGCTCCCATAGGAACAATCGGAAAAATAAATGAAAAAAAATTATAACTTTGCTGTTTTTTAATTTTTTGTTTCGTTCTTCGAGATATAGTAATGGTTAAATATTTCAGAATTATGTTTTAAATTTTATCAAAATCGGACGTCTATAGCATATAGCTCCCATAGAAATAATAAAAATATATAAAATAACTATCTAATAATTGAGCTGCAAATCATCATAGTTTCAATGTTTTTCAGCATATACTCAAGTAAATCATAATTTAAATGTTTTCAAAAGTATTTAATTCATGCAATAGCTGCAAGGGTATATGAACTTCGGCTTGCCGAAGTTTGCTTTCTTTCTTGTTATGCTTGTTTTTAAGTAACGAAATAATTATTTTATTTTTTTTAACCTTTAATTTTAAATATGATTTAAAAAAAACTTGATTTTTTTGAAAATTGTAATTATACATTTATATTTCTATTTGCTTGTTTAATAGAACAAGCATTTAACTTATGATTATCAAGAATTATTACAATCATTTCGATTTAAACCAATTGGTTTAATTATATTTTACCTTAATACATTCGTAATCGTTCGTATAGCTACCTAAAGTTTTAGCTTATCCTTGCCATGATGACCATGTCCGTGACCGTGACCATGACCATGACCACCACCTCCACTTCCTCCGCCGACGACGACGGGCTTAATCACCACTACGGGTTTAACAATCACGGGTTTCACAAACACGGGTTTTGGTTTGACAAATTTGGAAAGCAGTTGGCTGGGATCCTTCAAGAATTCCGGCTTTGGTGGCAACTTGGCTAGCAGCTGACTGGGATCCAGCATGGGTTTCGGTTTGCTCAACTTGGCCAGTAATTGACTGGGATCCGATAGAAAGGCGGGCTTTGGTGGCAGTTTGGCCAGCAGCTGACTGGGATCCGGAAGAGCTGGCTTGGTTTTCTGGATGGTCAGGGTGCCCTGGACGCCACAGGCGAATAGACAGGCACATCCGATGGCCAGGAGCAGCAGGTGACTCTTGGGCAGATCCATTGTGAGTGTGGCGGCCCAGTGAAGAAGGCATCTATTTATGGTGGATGATGCTCCCGTTTCCAGACCTCATTGGCATGCACCACCTGCTGCCCGATCTTGGCGAGCTTTTATTCAAATTTTAGTCGATCGAATCGATCGAAACTCTTCATACGGCAGGCGGCGGCATTCCACGCGTTCTGTCGGAAGAATTCCCCGAGTGTATGCTGAATTCACAATTACCGGCAAGGCAGGGTTTTCCTTCTCGTAATTCTGCGCGACATTTATTCATGATCGATCTGAGTTGGCATTCAGCGGGCGATCCGCGAGATTCAAATCAGACATGACATGACGTCTTTTGCTCCCGAGAAACAAGGCTTTCCATTCGCATGCCAAATGTGTGGGCAAAAGTTGACATAATTTCTGAATCCGAAGGCGGAAGTAAAAATAAACAGAGCCTATTCCATAAGGTGTCTCAGATTAAAATATTTAAATAAAATCATTCCATTTATATATTTTGTTGACCTTTATTACATTGCATGGGAAACGATTTTTTAATGTCTAAAGCAAATCACAAATATATTAAACATCGAAATTTAAAGCTAGAATATTGTTTTATAAAAAATGACCCTTAATTTCATTTGATTTCCTTATTAAAGTAAACTAAGTTTTTCTAATTAGTATATTAGATAAATAGGTATAAATAGATATAATTTTAAATTAAAAACCATAATTATTTATTTGAAACGTTAAACTTACTAAAGTGTATTTATTTGACTAATATAAAAACTAAAAATAATAAATTACATATATTTTAAATTATGAATATTAGTTAATTTAAACTAAAATATTTTATTTATTTTTCCGTGTGTCAATTTAATATTACATTTTTTCAAAACTAAACTTTTATTTTTAATTGCTACAAAGCAAAAATTTCAATTTCTTCACATTCCAAATTAAAAACCGGCCAAAAGTAGGCAACGTTTTAAGATATAAAAAACCCACTATCGATATCACATACCGATAACAACTATCGCATCCAGCAATCGATGGCAACACTGGTTTGTTTATGCGTTTGTTTTGTGTAAACACGACAACCCTGCTAGACAAGGGAGAAAAAACAAATTGTTTTGCAAACAAATCTGTGTTATCAGAGAAAATATAGATTTAAAAAGATATGGACGACAGTGTAATACTGCTAGATGATTCGCAAAACAGCGTGGTGATCGTGGAGGACGACGTGGAAGACGGGGAGCTGGAGGATGAAGTGGAGTTCGTGCCGCCTGAAGATGTGACCCAAAAAGAGGTCGAACCTGCCGCCAAAAGTGAGGAAATTGAAACAAATAATGTCAGTCAGGTGGGTGCTTGATTATATATCCAGTACTCCGATGAAATCAGCAAACGTCCCTTTCAGGATACCACCCAAGACGATGGGGATAACCCGGTTTTCGAGGTGAGATTCGGCAATGAGGAGCACTTCGCCAGTCTGCAGAAGCAAATGCTGGAGGTTTTGGAACACACTTTTGCGGAAAAGGAATTGGATTTCAGGGTAAATCCAGAAGAACTGGTAATCGCTGCCTTTGAGAGGAGTGAAGATGCTGCGGACACTGAGGATCTCTTCATGATCGACACTCAACCGGTGGCCAAGCTAAATGCCTCCCAAGTTCCCTCCTATAAACGCTGCAATTCAGACATCCTGGACGAGCAGACGGAGGCGCGGAAGAAACTCAAGGCCGAGGCGGTCAACAAGTGCTTCCGGCCCAAGGCGCAATCCTCGTGCTTCAATTGCGGCGACACAGATCACTCCCTGCGCGAGTGTCCCAAGCCCAGGAACAATGCCAAGATAATGCGGGCCCGCCAAAAGAACAGCCACCGCATGGAGCGGTATCACGTCGACGCAGAGCAGCGCTTCGGTCACATTCGTCCGGGGAAGATCAGCACCAAGACGCGTCATGCCATGGGCTACAGTCGCGTCCAGTTGCCATTCATGTTCTACCGCCTCAGGGTGCTGGGCTATCCGCCCGCCTGGCTGGAGGACGCCAAGGTCCAGGGATCGGGAATAGCCCTATTCAATGCAGATGTGAGACTGATAACTACGCCATCAGCTAAATGCTAACTTTACCTTCTTGCAGGGCACCGAGGTCATCAAATCCGACGACGAAGATGGAGAGTCTGACACCTTTAAGTACGACATCAACAAAATAGTCGAGTTTCCTGGCTTCAATGTTCAGCCCGCTGACAAGTTTTTCGATGTAAATATAAGCTACAGCTACTATGCCCAAGACTCTTTTAAAAACCTTTAACCCCCAAAGGACTTTAAATACCACAATGTACCGCCATTTCAAGAGAGCCAATCCAAGGCGAACTTTATCAAATCGCTGGGCGAAAACGTGACCAACGGTTACAAGCGCAAGAAGCTGGTGGATCTGCCAGCGCCGCACGACCAAGAGCCCGTTCCCAGCGAGAAGCAGACCAGCTTCGGTGACTGCGACATGGAGCTTGTGGACGAGGCCGAGGATCCACCGCTGCCGCCATCAACGCCTCCACCACCACCACCCCCGCCAGAGGAAGATGAGCAGGAGGTACGCTCTCCGTCGCCAAGTCTGGATGATTTGAGGGCTCAGCAGGAGAAGCTTATGCAGCAATTGGAGTGCAACACGTCACTGAACACGACGGCAAACGATTCAATATCACAGACTGACCTGGATGACACCTCTGAGGTGGCCGAGCCTGCAGTGAAGTCCCAAGAGATGGAACAAACGCAATCAGCTCCTGCGACGCCCTTCAAGGCTTCCTATGAGGGAACGCCCTTGCTTAAATTCTCCGTTTATGATAAATTGCCCGTGGGCAGCAACTTCAAGGTGGGCGTCAGCGATGTCATTAACTTTGAGAACCTGCCCGACTCCACCGGGAAATACGAACAAATGAAGGGTCTGCTGAAGAACGTGCGCGAAAAGATGGTCAAACTGCAAAATGAGAACTGACAAGCCCATGGACAAAGATATGCAAACCACATCTCATCCCGCCCACCAATTGTACAATATTTTAAATGTTTTAAAGCCTCGCGCAAACCAAATAGACAACAGAAACATGTTTTCCAAAGTCTATTTTTAAAAATTTCCAAATATGTTAGTTAATAAGCCTGTGTTTTGTTTTTTGTGTATGCGGTCTTGCGTTTTGTACAATGTAAGGTATGTATAATTTTTCTAATCTGTGTAAACGTGCTAAGGGATTTAACCAATTGAATTTCTCTGGTTCGATCCGCCATCTAGGCTCTAGTGAAGAATTTTCTTTCTCTTTCGCGGGAGAAATAACAAAACAAGGAAATGCGTATTGCGAATTGTGTTGTAGAAGCTCAGGTTTTGGCAGAAGCAAGCATCCACGGCCACATCTAGTTGATGGCCGGCGGAGGAGGCGGCGATCCGTCCTGGTTATTGTCACGTCTGCCGCCGGCGCGCTTGGTGCTGCTGGTCAAGTGGCCCCAGGTACTCGGATTCAGTATGTACATGAACATGGCAACGATCAGGAAGATCATCGCGACGGAGAAGCCGCTGCCATCGTCGCGACCGGCGGCCTGTGCCTGCTGCGCCGTACGTCCGGAAACTGAAAAATGGTTTGTATTTTAAGTTAACTAAAAAGTCCTTTGCAATATAGGTACAATTTCCTAGTTAAAAGATATATCCTGTTGCATACTTTTTGGGGACCAACTACTGAGAAGGCTAACTAAAGAAACTTTTTTGACCGTAACATTTGTTTAAATAAATTATTTGTTCTTCAAGTAATAAAATCTTTAAAGTACCTGGTCAAACAAAATAATTTGATTTAGAATAAAAAGCTGAGCTTAGCTTAATTCATAAATTGATATTTATAAATAGCTCTGATTTATACTTATATTGTTTTTTTTTTTTTAAATATGCGTGCAATTTTCTGCTAAGAAAAGTCTTTCAACAAAAAAAATTTTTTTTTTAATAATTTTTTTTTTGTTTGAAGATTAAAACAAAGTTTTTTTTTCCAAAACAGATTGAATCTCTAGGAGACACCATAGTAGAACTTACCATCGAAGCACTCGGTATCTGTGCAGGCATTCTGGTTCTGGCGTATCTGCAAGGAAGAGATATAGGATCAGAAAAGAAGAGGCCTCATTAATGGTGCAACCTACAAAGTTGATTAGGCGCTGCATCGCATATTCCTGCGACCAGACGCACTCGCAGCCATCGAAGTCGTCGGACATGGTTTCGGATTGAGTCTGATTTGAGCTGCGGAGATCCAAGTTTGTTTTCAAATAATATATATATTTTTTAAATGATTTTTATTTTAGTCTACAAGCGTTGACGTGTCTTTCAAACAGATCCGAACAGAGAACGAAGAGAACTGTTTTTAAACAAAACGAACTCAGCTGAGACTAATTTATTTACCAGCCGCAATCGAGCAATATAGTATATGGACTGTATATATGCTTGCACGATTCCGATAAAGTGGGTTTAAGTTGGCGAGAGCGGCAAAAAAAAGAGAGAGCTTGGAAAACGGGCGGTACGTACTGGGTATATGAAACTGGTACCAAATGTAATTTTACTTTATTCTAATACAATTTCAATTTTGGAGTCGTTGGCAAAGCAAGGTTATTCGATTGACAGTAAACGCAAATCGTATAAAAAAGAAATCAAAACAAAACAAAAACAAAAAGAAATCAAAGCCCCACAATGTCCACCCCAATAAATTCCCATATACACATACACACACACATACGTAAGCCCCCAAGTTTTCTGTATAAGTATTTTGACATAAAAACGCGATTATCAAAAAAACTAAAACAAGACGAAAAGTTTTAATTATCGTCTCGACAAATACAGGGCTTATCAAAATTAATTACAAGGTTGTTTCCGTTTGGAGCTCCGTTTTTTGAAGACCCTATCTTTTCAAAAACGTAAACACAACTTTCCCATTTTGTTGTTGTTTTTCCAATTGAAGGCGTAAACAAACACAGTTTGTGGGCGTACATCAATTTAATGGCGTTACCTTCCAAAACTTTTCACTTAAACGTGCTTCCCGTGCATGTCAATCGTGTTTGTAATAAAATTATAGTACACTTTTACCCTTGCAGCGTAACAATTAACTTTTTCTTACCAACTGGAATGGGAATAATAATTGCACATATGGTAGTGCTGGGTAACGACCAACACTGGAGGAAAGTATCGATGGAACTGCTGGCAGTGCTGGAAAGGTTCGGTTTGAAAAGTACCGGAAATGGCGCCCAATTAAACATTTAAAAACCTAGCAATGTAAAATTTCCCTATTTCAAAATTTGATCATTACATTTTATAAACAAAGAGAAGAATAAATCACATTTTACGAATTGGTTAGCGTATGAATCGAAATTAAAATTAACTTATTGCGAATTTTACTAAAATTAACACTCTTTGGTGTCTGTAGCAGGAAACATATATTCCGGATAATGAGCCTTACTGGCACTTAACCTCTTGTTTTACGACCCCGGCTTTAATTGTGATGGTTTTTATCGTGAAGGTGTAAATGAGTCGATATTATAGTAATAGCAGCTGTTTATCAACTAAAACGGTTTTAGATGCATTAGATAATCCCATTAAAAAGATAATGATAAGTGCGCTACTTATTTTTACCGACTTTCTACTGCTTTTAGGCAGCAAACTTTTAGAAGCTCCATTTCGCCTCCGCGTAACCATCAAAATGTTACTATTTTTGTTAGGATCGGTTTTTTTTCGTTTCGTTGGTGCTCCTGATACGGATTCCTCCGTGGTTATTAATGAACTCAATCAGGCTCTTCAAATAGAACTGAATGTATTCATAGACTTCGAAGATTTTGGCAGTTCTAATACACTTTTCAATCTGGACACACCCAAAATTCAACTCACTTTGGAATGTGAAGATATTAAAGATTTTCGAATACGTGGACATTTTACAGAACGAGCTCTAATCATAGTTAAACTAAAGGATTCAGGACTAGACCACAATGTAGCGGACTTCCTGCCCAATCTGTTGGACGAACTTCATGAGCTTAATATAGTATTCCTGAGTACGGAGGAACCAGTGTTTCTAAAAGAGGACCTATTTACCTACAGCTACAAACAGGGTTTCGTTAATGTGATTTTGATTTACGGCAAGGATCTCTACGGCTATCTACCCTATCCATCCATTCAACCTATTAAGCTCTCAAATATTTCCGAGTATCTCGATACAAGAAGGATTATTCGCAATTTTCGGGGCTATCCCATACGCACTATTCGAACAAAAGGAATTCCTCGCGATTTTGAGTATTTCAACGGCCAAAATGAGCTGGTTCAGGCAGGATATCTTTTTGCGGCTGTCAAGGAGTTTACTTATCGTTATAATGCTACTCTTATAAGTAAAGAATCGCCCAAAGGATCTAATGTCGCTTCATACCTGGCCATAGCGGAGATGCTGAGTCAAAAGGAAATCGACATAATCTGCTTCTACAAGGAGTTGGGCTGGCCTGTTGCAAGCACAGTGCCTCTTTCCATTGTCAACTATCACCTTATGGTGCCCCATGCCATCCCCATTTCGAGCTATTTTTACTACTCGCGACCCTTCACTTGGACTCTATGGCTGGTCATTGCTTGCACTGTATTTTACGGATCTCTGACACTGCATCTGAGTTCGAGAAAGAAGCAAATCGATGTCAGCAAGTGCCTACTGTACAGCCTTAGCCACATCCTCTACACCTGCCATGAAAAAATTAGGAACACAGGCTGGAGAGCGACGTCGATTCATATAATTCTAACAAGCTGTGGCTTCATACTCACCAATCTTTATCTGTCCACGCTGTCCAGCATCCTGACATCGGGATTGTACGAACAGGAGTACGATACACTGGAGGATCTGGCCAAATCCCCGTTTATCAGTCTGCACGACGAGTTCCACTGGACGTATTTCACGACATTTACCTTTCTGCCCGAGGCTCTACGCAGAAACAGCATGTCTCTAAATGTATCCATTGTGACGGCCTATCGCGATGGCCTCAACAAGAGCTATATGTACTGGATATCGGATGATCGGATAGAAATGGTCCTTAGGCAGCAGGAACTGCTCAAAAAGCCGCGCTTTTATAAGCTGAGTCAGCCAGTGGGGTACTCCCTCGAATCCTACTGCGTGTCTAGGAGTTTACCATACCTCGAAATGGCCAGTGAGTTCATGAGGCGTCTGCAGGAGCACGGGATTAACATCAAAATGAGGGCGGACACATTTCAGGTGCTGATCCAGCAGGGAATATATACCCTGATGAGGGATGATGAGCCGCCGGCCAAGGCATTTGACCTAGAGTTTTACTTTTTCGCCTTTGGTTTGTGGACGCTTGGAATGGGTTTGTCTTTCGTGGTCTTTTTGGGGGAGTCTTTTTAATTGTGCAAGTCACTTGTAAAAACATTTAATTTAATTAAAAACAAGAAAGAAAGCAAACTTCGGCAAGCCGAAGTTCATATACCCTTGCAGCTATCGCAAGAATTAAACATTTTTGAAAACATTAAAATTATGATTTACTTTCGTATATGTTTAAAAACATTGAAGCTATGATGATTTGCAGCTCATTTATTTGATAGTTATTTTATATATTTTTATTATTTCTAAGGGAGCTATATGATATAGACGTCCGATTTTGATAAAATTTAAACCATAATTCTGAAATATTTAACCATTGCTATATGTCGAAGAACTAAAAAAAAATTAAAAAACAGCAAAGTTATAATTTTTTTCAATTATTTTTCCGATTATTCCTATGGGAGCTATATGCTATAGTCGTCCGACTTTGATGAAATTTAAACCGTAAATCGGAAATATTTAACCATTACTAAATGTCGAAGAACAAAACAAAAAAATAAAAAACAGAAAAGTTATAATTTTTTTTCATTTATTTTTCCGATTGTTCCTATGGGAGCTATATGCTATAGTCGTCCGATTTTGATGAAATTTAAACCGTAAATCGGAAATATTTAACCATTACTAAATGTCGAAGAACTAAACAAAAAATTAAAAAACAGCAAAGTTATAATTTTTTTTCATTTATTTTTCCGATTGTTCCTATGGGAGCTATATGCTATAGTCGTCCGATCCGGCTCGTTCCGACTTATATACTACCTGCAATAGAAAGACAACTTTTGGGAAAGTTTCATGCAGATAGCTTTAAAACTGAGAGACTAGTTTGCATATAAACGGACGGACAGACGGACAGACGGACAGACGGACAGACGGACAGACGGACAGATGGACAGACGGACATGGCTAGATCGACTCGCCTAGTGATGCTGATCAAGAATATATATACTTTATAGGGTCGGAGATGTCTCCTTTACTGCGTTGCAAACTTCTGACTGAAATTATAATACCCTCTGCAAGGGTATAACAAAAAGCAATTACGACTAATTTATACGCGTTTCATTTCATAATGTTTTTGAAGTAATCATTGTTTTTGTACCCCTGTTGGCCAGTCAATTATCATAACAAATGTTGTAGCAAAGGAAAGTGTCATGTCATGTGAGCATTAGAACCAACCTATAAAAGCTTATTTTCACAGCTTAGTGTTTATCAAAATGTTCTCACTTATATTAGCGTCGGTTATTACCATTATCCGTGTCTTTGGTGCTCCTAATTCGGAACCCAGCCAAGTTATTTATGAACTTAATCAGGCTCTTCGAACAGAACTCAATGTATTCATTGACTTTGAGGATTTTGGCAGTTTTGACCATGTGCACATACCCAGAATTCAACTTACTTCGAAAATTGATGGTAGTGAGAATCTTCGAATACGTGGACATTTTACAGAACAAGCTCTAATCATAGTAGAGCTAAAGGACTCTGGACTGGACCCCAAAGTGGCCAACTTCCTGCCCAATGTGTTGGACGGACTTCATGAGCTACATATAGTATTTATGAGCAAAGGGGAACCATTGTTTCCAAAAGAGGACTTCTACAGCTACTGCTTTAAAAAGGGTTTCGTTAATGTGATTTTGATTTACGGCAAGGATCTCTACGGCTATCTACCCTATCCTTCCATTCAACCTATTAAGCTCTCAAATATCTCCGAGTATCTCAATACAAGGGGGATTATTCGTAATTTTCGGGGCTTTCCCATTCGCACTCTTCGATCCAAACTAGCGCCTCGCGATTTCGAGTACCACAACGATCAAGGTGAGCTTGTTCGGGCAGGATATTTGTTCACGGGTGTCAAGGAGTTTACGTATCGCTACAATGCCACTCTTGAGAGTGTACCCTTGCCCCATGTACCTGAACACGCAACATATAAGGCCATCGTGGAGATGCTGATGACGAAAGATATCGATGTTGTTTGTTATGTTACGCCGTTGGAGATCTGGTTCAAGGTGCCACACACAGCACCTCTTTCGATCCTTACCGAGTACTTCATAGTCCCACATGCCCGACCAATTTCCAGCTATCTGTACTTCTCCCGACCCTTCACTTGGACTCTGTGGTTGGTCGTGGCTTTGACCGTCTTTTATGGCTCCCTAATGCTGTATCTGACCTCGGGCAGGGCACGAATCGAGATCGGGAAGTGCTTGCTGTATAGCCTTAGCCACATCTTGTATAACTGCCACCAGACAATCAGAGTGGCAGGTTGGAGAGATGTATTCATTCATGTTGTTCTATTGATCAGTGGTTTTGTACTCACCAACGTCTATCTGGCCACGCTGTCCAGCATCCTGACATCGGGATTGTACGAAGAGGAGTACCATACGCTGGCGGATCTGGCCAATGCTCCGCACCCCAGTTTGCATGACGACTTCTACAGGATCCAACTGCTGGCGAAAACCTTTCTTCCCGAAGCTCTTCGACGGAACAGCATTACCCTCAATGCAACCGTGCTGACAGCAAATCGAGATGGCCTCAACAAGAACTATATGTATGTGTTGTACGAGGATCGCCTGGAGCTGATCCTGATGCAGCAGTATCTGCTGAAGGCGCCGCGCTTTTACATCATCCGTCAGGGTGTGGGCCACGCCCTCGAATCCTATTGCGTGGCCAAGAGTTTACCATATCTGCAAATGGCCAGCGACTTCATGAGGCGTCTGCAGGAGCACGGCATTAACATCAAAATGAAGGCGGACTCTTTTCGTGAGCTGATCCAACTGGGAGTGTATACCCTGATGCGGGACAATGAACCGCCGGCCAAAGCATTCGACCTCCAGTATTACTTCTTTGCCTTTGGATTGTGGGCTGCGGGCATGACTGTCTCTCTTGTGGTTTTCTTCCTGGAGGTAGCCAATAGCCGATATTATAGTAAGAGACATTAATTAGACTAAAGCTGTTAGTTTAAAATACCGCCTTTGCAATTTGCTTAGCCTTGGGTTCCTACAAAACTCTAGTTTTTATGTTTTTATCTTTATCCAAATTATAACAAACCAAACACATCTTAACAGCATTTAACGAAATATCTATAGCAATACATTCAAGCAATGAGTTTATACAATGAGTTTTCAAAAGACCAAAATAATGAAATGATTATTATAATAAGTCTACCACTTAATCCTGTTGAGACCATTCAACTAAAACTTTCAAGGCATATTGTTCTAAAATATGATTAAACGAATTTAATAAATGTTATTAAAAAAAAAGACCTAAGAAACATAAACCTACCGGCGATTTATATTTCGAAGGGATTAGTCTAATAGCGGCTCCGACTCAAGCCAAGTCTTCGAGATTTATTGGGAGGCATGCAAATTGGGGACATATCCTCTGCATTCTGTCTTAAGTTCGTGGACTCCTTGGCCAGATTAACATTTCTATCGGCGAGCGGCGTACTGGTGGAAGCTGGCATGGGAGCAAATCGTGGTTTAACCGGAGTGACAGCACTTTCCGCAGAAGTTCCAGTTGGCGTGCTAACCCGCTTGCTCTTTTTACTTAGTGACAGATTCCGGCGAGCTATCACGGATGTCGTGGTGCTCTTGTCCAGTAAAGCTTGTGATAACGAGGCGTGGATATCCTGCGGCGTCAGAGCACTGTGACACGAGGTAGTCTTTTGCAGTTGCCTGCTGCACTGGGGACGATTTTGTTGTGCTGGCGAGTTTCTTTCGCTGCGACGCCTCTTACTCGAGGGAATGCCATCGGAGGTGTCCCTTCTGTGCTTAGGTGTGACCACACTTGGGTTATCCGCACAATGGGACATGTTTTGGGTTCTCTGAGATAGCCTGGGAAAAACAGAGTCGTTGAAAAGGTCATCCTCTATTGAAAAAGGCATGTCATCGTCTATTGGAAAGCCATGGAACTCTTCACCAGAAGCACTATCTGTAGAGTCCGAGTCTCCTTCTTTAGGTTTACTAGCTATATTTGTGGTTTTACTTCTAGGAATTTCAGCTGGCGTCGCTACTGCCACATCAGCCATCAATTTGGCAGCTCTAACTCTCATCTCCTCCGATATTTCTATGCGTTTATTTGATGCTGTTCGAAACCCAAAGCATTCTGAAGTATATTCGGTTTGCCTTGTCAAGTTTTGGCCTGTGTGAGCATCTCTAGAAGGAATTTCTTTGGAGATTTCTTCTGCTTGGACTTCTGCCATAAATTTGGCAGCTTTAGTTTTCATTTCTTCAGACACCACAATTGGTTTATTTGCAGCTGTGCAAAAGCCTACAAAACCTGGATCGTCTCCAGATTTAAATTCAGCCATTAATTGCAGAGCTTTGTTTTTCATTTCTTCAGAAACTTTGATTGATTTATTTGAGGCTGTGCGAAAACCTTCAAATGTGGGTTCACTTATGGTTTCATTTTCCGCAGCCCTGATTTGTTGATTCATTTCTCCAGCCTCAACATCAGCTATCAACTTAGCAGCTTTCTTTTTCGTTTCGTCTGATATTTCAATGGGCTTATTTGAAGCTGTTCGGAATCCCACAAACTCTGTTTTGCTTTCGCATTGGCTAAGATTCTCTGAATGCTCTTGAGTCCTTGAATTACGTTTCTGACTAGGTTGATATAATCCGGATTCAACTTCAGCTATTAACTTATCGCCTTTAACTTTCATTTCCTCAGCCACTTCTAAAAACTTGTAGGGCGTTTTACGAAAGCCAACAAGCTGAGGAATGTTCATCGACAGTTTTTTATTAGGGGTCTTTACTTCAGGAAGCTCAGCCTCGTTTCTATGATATGATTGCTGGGTTTTGATTTGTTCAGGTACTGCAGTTAGCTTTTTCGAGGTAGTTGGAACATCATATGGAATATCCATTGGCTGCCATTCACTAAATGCGATCCCATGAAGAATCACGTCGTCGTTTGATTGACTTAGTTGTTCTGTAGTTTTAAACTGTGCTATGAATATGGCTCCTTTGCTTTCCATTTCTTCAGTGATTTCAATTGGCTTGTTTGAGGCTGTTCGAAAGCCAACAAATTCTTCTGACACCTTCGGCTCATCGCTATCTGGTTCATATTTCTGCTGATGTGTTTCATCTTCTTTAAAGTCAGCCAGTAACTTGGCAGCTCGATCTTGCATTTCTTTGGAAACCTCAATTTTTTTGTTGGACGCTGTTCGAAATCCATCAAATTCGGGAATCTCCAATGGTTGCCAGTCGTCAAGTTGGATTTCTTGCAGGAACTGCGTGTCATCAACGTCCTGGGAGGTACTTTTATCAACAGTATCCTTAGGAATTTTTTGAGAAATTACTTCGCTTGGACCTAACTTTACAATTTCTTTGGTTTCTTGAATTGACTCTTCAGGGATATCCATTGGAGTTTGCCATTCGCTGATTGGTATGTCATCTAATATAAGGGTGTCTGCATTTTCTTCCTTTACATCTTCCGTTTCCGTTTTAATTTGATTTGTCAAAGTGGCCTTTGGTTTAGAATCCTCACCATCTAATGCCATCTTTTCTGTGTTGTAGTGTTCCATGAAGGAATCTGCGTCAGACCAATCGTCGCACACTTTTATATCTGTAAGGGAAGGTGGGTTTTAATTGACTTTTTCTTATAGGTAATGTTTTGTTATTTTACCATGTTGAGAGTGCACGATTGTGGTAGTTGTTCTACTATCGCCAAATAGAGTGTCAGCCAAGAGTCCTGAAACTAAAGTTTAGAATTATGAATGCTTTTTGTAAAGTTTAATTAAATTTCCTACCTTGAGGCTTAATATCACAGTTTTGAGTTGCTTCAAAAGTGAAGCCGATCTCGAGAAGGTCATTTTTTAGGTTGATTAATTCAGTATGCTTACACTCCGCAGATGAATCCTTATTTGAAAAATTGTTGCTGTGTTCCCGGGAACACGATGGTTTCTCTGAATCTCGCCGTGCCTTAGGAGGAAGATCTATCCCTGATTGGACAGCAGGTGTTTGAGCATTATTGGGATTAAGACTGGTGTTGCTTAGGGAAAAGTATTGACTTAGATTTTGGAGGTTCTCATGTATCTTCTGCGAAGTATTGGCATCCAAGTTGCACACGGCGGCTGTTAAAGAGGCATTATTGAGATCCTCCTGCACGGAGAGATCTGAGGAGCAGCTCAGCCGATCCTCCTCATCGTTTTCTACGGCCACAGGCAAATCCTCCATGTGGGAAACCCTTCTCCTACTGTAGCATCTAATCCTTTTCTTGCGAAATCTAAACCATGGCGGGGATTCGCAGGTGGGAACATTTTCCTCCTCCTCGTAGGTAGGGGATGAGCAGAAATCTTTCAGGATCATCTGGACGATTTTCTCTCCGGGCGTGGGATCGGATTGGGTGGGCAGGAGGTCCTGCAAGCAGACGAATTCACTGGTGGCAGGCACTACCCGATCTTGTCTTTGCATTCGCTGGGCATGCAAACTGTCCTGACGATCGGCATTATATATATTGGCCAATTCGTCGGCCGGAAATCTCTGATTTCTTGATTTATCTGCCGTTGGATTTCCATATTTACAAGTTTCTCTGCTTCGGATACGTTGCGTGGATGTGGAGGCATTATCCTCCCGAGTCCCAGGACTCGCTGGTATCGAATCCAGGTCCATAATCTCCCAAAATTAGTTATATTATTGCATTTAAAGTAAACAAGTGTCCAACGTTATTGTGGTTGCAGTTCGATAGGCAGACAGGCGCCCCAATCGATATATTAGAGAGGAGACGGCGCAGCCAAAATAAAATGTGACTGCTTTGCGAAAACCATTGATGTTTTAATTTATAATTTATGTTCCGGTCTAATCTGACTTGGAATGTAACAGTAATTAATTTTCTTTTATTATTCTTAAAATCTATCGATTGAAAACATCGATGCATGAAGCAGTGCAAAAATCATCGATGTAATCGATAGTGCCATCGATTTTGTTTCCAGCTCTAGCTCTTGCAAGAAGCGACAATTTTTGCATATAATACAATTAAATAATAAAGGGCGACCGTCGAGGCTGCGAAACCTGGTTTTTATACTGCTCCAATTGCTGAAGAATCTAGTTTAGGTGCCACCCACGAAAACCAGAAAGTGATAACGCAAAAACTACAAACGGAGCTCCCAAAAGAAAAAAACGCAGCGACGGCCCAAAAGTGAAAGCCCCCAGAAAAAGTACAAAAGAGCGAAAGAGCAAGAGCAAGAGCGAGAGCGAGAGAACGGTGAAAAGAGTCTGGGCGAGAGAAAAACGATTTTTTCAGAGAACACCGCGATTTTTTGGTCATATTTTGTGTGCAATTGCAAGACCTGGTAAGTGCTTACATTTCATCGGATCAGATTGGAAATAATGAGTCCCAATCGGAACCCGCCGCAATTAGGTAGTGCGAGGAGCCGACAAGGAACAGGACCGGAACACACAGACAGCCTTCAAGATTCTCGGGCACTTCTACAGCGGCGTACAGATCCAGAGCCAGAGCCACGGCCACCAGAACGCAGAAGCCACCGTTACCTACAGCACCAACAGCACTCCACTAGCCGCCACCACGCTCCACCACAAACAGCCAGCAGCCATCATGTTCGTCAACTCGATGACGTTCCGCGGCAATCCGGCGAACTACCACCAGCAGCAGCCGGCTCTGAACCACCACACGCTGGCCGCGGCGCACCACCAGCAGCAGCTGCACCACCATGCCGCCGCCGCCGGTCACCTGGGCCACGTCGGCGGCGGACATGCGGCCAGCAATCACCTGGCGGCTGCCGCCGTCCTTGGCCGACATGGCGGCCACAACTCCCTGGGCAGCGGGCACACGTCCAGCTCCTCGCATTCGACCAATGTCGGTGTGGGCGTGGGCGTGGGTGGAGGTGCCCTGGCCAGCGGCTCCACCGGCGGCGGCAGCGGTGGCAACAGCTCCCCGGACAGTGGCAAGATCTACATCAAAAATCTGGAGCGATCCATCGACAACAAGGCGGTGTACGACACGTTCTCCGTGTTCGGTAACATCCTCAACTGCAATGTGGCCAAGGACGAGGATGGCAACTCGCGCGGCTATGGGTTTGTGCATTTCGACTCGGAGGAGGCCGCCCGGGCGGCCATCGAGAAGGTGAACGGGATGCTGTGCAATAACCAGAAGGTGCACGTGGTCAAGTTCATACCACGGCGGGACCGGGAGCAGGAGAAGGCCACGCACTTCAAGAACCTGTACGTGAAGAACCTCAGCGAGGAGTTCACCGAGCAGCATTTGCGTGAAATGTTCGAGCCCTACGGCCGCATCACCAGTCACAAGGTACGTTGTTTTTGGTTGTTTTTGCTTCTGGTTACCTTTTTTGACCAGCGGGGGTGTGAGTTGAGCCGGGTGGTTGGACGACAACCATGTGGCACAGTTTCTCACGCTCTTAAATCCGCTCTTGCCACATTGCTGCGCATGCCCATGGAGTTGGGGGGCAGTTACACTGGGCGGCCCATCTGTTCAGATTTCAGATTTGTTTATATCATCGATTTGATCCGATCTCCGATCCTTGCAGCTCATGTTGGACGAGGAGGGGCGCTCGCGGCGCTTCGGTTTCGTGGCTTTCGAGAATCCACAGTCGGCGCTGGCCGCCGTGATTGGCCTGCATGGCAAGCAGCTGGGCGACAACAAGTTCTTGTACGTGGCAAGAGCTTTGAGCAAGGCCGAGCGGCAGCAGGAGATCAATCGCAAGCTGGAGGAACGCAAGCGTCAGAAGGCCGGCCAGATATTCTACTACTAAGAAGGCGGCGGCGGCGGAGGCAGCTGATCCAAGGACATCGCTAGGAGTTGACTCAGACCCATACACACATACAATATACACCCATATATAAACCTATATAGTTATTTACGAGAAATTGTATCGAGCAGCTGAGCGAAAAATCAGGCAGCGGGCAGGATGCTACTCCTGCATATTTACATTTAGAAGTAGGCAAAAAGTGTTGCAACACAGTTGAAATTTATAGAAACACACACACAAACACACACACACAGGATCATAGACAGAAAAAGAGAAGCATTACACGGAACTCTCAATCGAAAGGATTCTCTAGGCATTAGGACAAAAGTTTCTTAGCACTCACTAGCGTTTTTTTGGACTTAGATGTTTGTCTTTACTGTTGAATTTAGTGAGCAGAGGCTTCGCTGTCAGCTTCTCGCCTAAAGAACACATTGCGTACACGTATTTCGAATTGTATTTACCCACACCAGGCCCACGTTCACACAGGCCCGCCCTTTGGCATTAAGTCTAGATCGCGCGATCGCAGCTAGAGCTACGCCCAGCCGAGTCCTGGGCAACATATGAATATTTACACATACCTATTATATATTAAAACAAAACTAAAGCTACAAAACAAAAAAAAAAAAAAATCAAACAAAAACACAAAAAAACAAAAATGGAAAAATGGAAAAAAATACAATTGATGTAACCCCTATTAACAATTGAAGCACTCACTCTACGTATATACATAAACATATATATTTAACGTAAAACCCATTACACGCTGTAGTTAAAAGGCGTTTATAATACTCACACACTCTACGCTATAACTAATACTTTTGACGAGGAAATCAAGTGCAACCATTGCGAAAGCGAACCCTACACGTAATTTATATAGTAGACGCAAATGCGGAGGAAGGAAAGAATAAATCGAAGCTGAACAGAAAAATAATTAGTAGGAGGGCCCAGAGCCGCTCCTGCGGACAGTATATGAGTATTAAAATTTTAGCAATTACAAGACATTTTTGTAATTAATTGTACATTGTTTCAAGTAGCAACAAACGAAAATGAAACCACAAAACAGGACCGCAAAGACAGCCGTAATGTAGCGACAAAACAAACAAATAAACAAAAAACAAAAGAAAAACTAATTGAATATAACCAATCCAAGGAGTGTACACAATGCAATGTTTAAAATCTTTTAGAATATTATTACGGATACAAGGCACGAAATAAAACCCTAAAAATGGAAAAATCACTTTGAAGGCAGGCGTGTATACAAGTTCGGCCCATGGCAAATTAAACCGAAATAAAAGCAAATACATACATAATTTAAGGTTATTGAGCTTAATTTTTAACATGTTTCCAAGAACAGAAAACGAAAGTAAAGAGAAAAACAAAAATATTAAGAAAACCCAAAAACCAAACAATGCTAAACTCACTCAAAATTTGTAAGATTCAAGTTTTGTGTCTAGACATACACACAATGTATAGTTAAAACAGTACCACAAAAGAACAAAAAATGAAATTACATAAAAATAGTTATAAATGATGGCAATATTTAGGATGGCATAATTAATGTAACCCTCATTTGACAATATTTATTTTCCATTACATTTCATTTCGAGCTTAGGTTGCTCGCTCCCTTTGATCTTAAGTTTTTTTTGCCTAGGGAGCGACCGATATTACGATTCTAGTTTTCAGGACAAAAGTAGGATTAGGCCTCCACACTCTAACTCACACAGAACATATGCAATATGAATTTACAAGACAAACAAACAAAAGAAAATTATGCAATTGAATAATATTTACACAAATGTACAAAACAAAAAAGTAAGAAAGAAAATGAAATTTATTTTCCTTTGCCAAGCAAATGCGACATACTTCTTATTATTATTAGAAATTATAATTGTAATTGAAACTTAATTTTTTTGGTAATTGCTTTTGCAGAATTTACCTAAAAACAAAATAAACGACAAACAAAAAGAAAATGAAAAAAATCCAAAGGAAAACCCTTTTATAGTGCTAAATTTTTAGAGAGTACAAGAAATGTTAATTCAGTCTTACAAAATTAATTGATAAACACAACACACAAGAAACGAATTCCATTTCGAACCCGCAACACAAACACAAATGAACTCGATTTTGCACCATTTGCTAAATGAGACATAACACCTGCATTCGATTCTACTCACGAGAACCTAGTTTTTATTTACATTTTTACATTTTTTGCTTGGACTGGGGTGTGTGTGCCCCCTCGAAAGTCCCCTTTTAATGACTAGCGAACCCCACACGCGAAGCACAGATAATACTGACACAGATGGCGTATAATATATGCATTATATATGTAATTCCATTGAAACGAAAATCCTAATTATAACATATTACAAATACCTACTTATTAACAAACCTAAAAAACAAAAAAACCAAGCGAAAATGAACAAGAAAAAGGAAAACATTTAATGATGAAAATCAAGATGCAGTGAGCAGAGACATGTGAAACTTGAATAAAAATGCTTTTGCAAAAAGTGTTTGAAATTGCGACTTCTGGCTTGTATTTATTTATACATTTATTGATAGAGTTTAAATTTAAATACTTTTATTGTAGCTAATGCAAAATAGTTTAAAATTAGATTCTTCGCTGCCACTTGAAGTAAAGTTTTTCAAGAAGCAGTACCAACAGACTGACTATAGTTCCACCAATGTAAGCAATCCACACGTAGTACAGATCCTTCCAGATAAGATCGTGATAGCCACCATCTGAATAATCTACACTGTAGTTCAGTTCGCCCACAGCCATTAGTTCGTTAAAGGATCTCCTGAACCACAAATTGTACAATCCACTGTCGAGTGTGTGACTGAGATATCTGTTGAAGGCGTCACGATATATTGAATTTCTAGCCATCGGCATTGTTACTGGCATAAACGGCATGAAGCTTATTTCGTTGGATTTTCGAAAGACTGGTCGCCGCATTCTAATCTGTTTCAGTTGGAGAAGGGGCCACAAAGTACTGGTTACAGGATAGCCAAAGGAGGTGTTCAGCTCGTTCCTTTTGGCCAGAAACTCCACGAAGGAGGGCGTTATCTCAAAGATGTCTAGGTTTTCTGCCAGAAGTTCTTTACCAATCGATACATTGAGGGTGGACAGTTCCTGCTGGGAGACTAAGATCTTTCCATGGGTTCTTCTTAAATCGTTGTAGCTTAGTATCCTGTAAGCAGCTGGCGGATTAACGAGTAGAGTTGCTAGATTGACACTATAGAAAGTACTAACTATTAGACCTGCCATCATCAGCAGGCTGTACAGCAGAGTTCTACTCAATGATAGTCTATGCGGCATGACGAAGGACTGCGCCAGGATGGCTCTCAGAACATGATCCCCAAAGATGTCACCGCATCGCAGCGTAAGGCGTCCTTCGCCCGCCTCCAAACCACGGGCATTGGCCAGCAGTAGGGCCAAGATGATCATCAGACCCAAGAAATATCGCCATCCCTTGAGGTTGAAGTACAGACTGGAGAGTGGCATGTCGGGCTCCACGGGCAGCATTAGAAACCAACTGATTATCTCGCTCACATAGCTGGGGTAAAAGGGTTCCGGAGCAAGTGTGGTCAGGACTAGGGGAAAGTCCACCAGACCATCGCGAAGCAACGCGGAAATGACATTCTGACTGGGAGTTTCGTTTTCCGGAACCAGATCCCAACGCACCCGAAGAGAAGTGTTCAGACTGCTGGCAAAGTTTCTGTAGAAATGGGTTAGGTAACCAGTCATCTGGCGACGTCCCTCTTTATCGCGATAAATCACAGATCGGGGCAGCATGTTGTAGGCAATGGTGGATATAGGATAACCTTGAAGGTCCTTTACTTGGGGTTCAAAGAACCTACCCACTTGACTTGTTTTTCGCATAACCAGTTTAAAGCAGGGAAAAGCACTATAGCTATACACTAACTCCCGATTCGAGACACTCAAAGCTATAACATTAAGCATCTGATACGAATGACATTTCTCAAACAAACTGCTTATATTGGTTTCCAGTCGAACCATGAATAATACTGGAGTTCCCCGCATATCCATTAGATTTTCACACAGGGCCATCAATATGCGCTCCTCCGCAGAATCCAGACAAACTAAAGCTAGTATTTTTTTGTTAACTTGACCCTTAAGGTAGTTGCTTTGATTAGCATCGAAGTTAAGAACGGGAACCTCGTCATCAAAGTCTTTTTGATTCCAACAACTATCACTTTGACTTAAAAGAAGAATAGTCTCATAATACACCTGTTCCTTAACTGTTTTTAATATGTTATTTAACGAAACATTCTGTGCATCTACCAAACTGGCTAATATAAAGTACACAGCAAGACGCATTTTTAAAAACGACTGCTCAACACGATTTGGTCAAATAAACTGAAACTTGACCGAGCTTTCAGCTAGGCTAAGGGTTATTAAGATAAAATCAGTTATCCATCCATCAGCCAAGCAAATGGAAATCAATAAAAATTTTAAATGTCACAGTTTTTAATTGCAAATAGATGACAATATAAAGACACCTTAAGCACAAATAAGAAAGCAAACTGCATATGAAAGAATTAACATTTATTTGTTTGTTGGTAAATAAGTAAATCATTTATTCTAAAAGATTAACATATATTAGTTTAAATAGTATTCAATAACAATAATATTTGGTTTTTTCTTCAAATGACATCTGGAGTATCCAATCTCACCTAGAAATACTAGAAAACTTATGAGACCCCCCATATCGGTAAGCCAAACAAAACTTAAGTCCTGCCATTCGAAATCACTATAGTCTTGATAATCCTTGTCTGTATTGCAGTTAATTTTACGAAGGGCAATCAGTTCGTGGAAGCTCCGTCTGAACCAGAAATCGTACAGTCCGCTTTGCTTTGTGAGTGCCCTAAAAACAAAATAAACGACAAACAAAAAGAAAATGAAAATGAAAAAGAAAAAAATCCAAATGAGAACCCTTTTAATAGTGTTAAATTTTTAGAGAGTACAAGAAATGTTAATTCAGTTTTACAAAATTAATTGATAAACTCAACACACAAGAAGCGAATTCCATTTCGAACCCGCAACACAAACACAAATTAACTCGATTTTGCACCATTTGCTAAATGAGACATAACACCTGCATTCGATTCTACTCACGAGAACCTAGTTTTTATTTACATTTTTACATTTTTTGCTTGGACTGGGGTGTGTGTGCCCCCTCGAAAGTCCCCTTTTAATGACTAGCGAACCCCACACGCGAAGCACAGATAATACTGACACAGATGGCGTATAATATATGCATTATATATGTAATTCCATTGAAACGAAAATCCTAATTATAACATATTACAAATACCTACTTATTAACAAACCTAAAAAACAAAAAAACCAAGCGAAAATGAACAAGAAAAAGGAAAACATTTAATGATGAAAATCAAGATGCAGTGAGCAGAGACATGTGAAACTTGAATAAAAATGCTTTTGCAAAAAGTGTTTGAAATTGCGACTTCTGGCTTGTATTTATTTATACAATTGATAGCTAATGCAAAATAGCTTAAAATTAGATCCTTCGCTGCCACTTGAAGTAAAGTGTTTCAAGAAGCAGTACCAACAGACTGACTATAGTTCCACCAATGTAAGCAATCCACACGTAGTACAGATCCTTCCAGATGAGATCGTGATAGCCACCATCTGAATGATCTACACTGTAGTTCAGTTTGCCCACGGCCATTAGTTCGTTAAAGGATCTCCTGAACCACAAATTGTACAATCCACTGTCGAGTGTGTGACTGAGATATCTGTTGAAGGCGTCACGATATATTGAATTTCTAGCCATCGGCATTGTTACTGGCATAAACGGCATGAAGCTTATTTCGTTGGATTTTCGAAAGACTGGTCGCCGCATTCTAATCTGTTTCAGTTGGAGAAGGGGCCACAAAATATTGGTTACAGGATAGCCAAAGGAGGTGTTCAGCTCATTCCTTTTGGCCAGAAACTCCACTAAGGAGGGGGTTATCTCAAAGATGTCTAGGTTTTCTGCCAGAAGTTCTTTACCCATCGATTCATTGAGGGTGGGCAGTTCCTGCTGGGAGATTAAGATCTTTACATGGGTTCTTCTCAAATCGTTGTAGCTTAGTATCCTGTAAGCAGCTGGCGGATTGACGAGTAGAGTTGCTAGATTGACACTATAGAAAGTACTAACTATTAGACCTGCCATCATCAGCAGGCTGTACAGCAGAGTTCTACTCAATGATAGTCTATGCGGCATGACGAAGGACTGCGCCAGGATGGCTCTCAGAACATGATCCCCAAAGATGTCACCGCATCGCAGCGTAAGGAGTCCTTCGCCCGCCTCCAAACGATGGGCATTGGCCAGCAGTAAGGCCAAGATGATCATCAGACCCAGGAAGTATCGCCATCCTTTGAGGTTGAAGTACAGACTGGAGAGTGGCATGTCGGGCTCCACGGGCAGCATCAGAAACCAACTGGTTATCTCGCCCACATAGCTGGGGTAAAAGGGTTCCGGAGCAAGTGTGGTCAGGACTAGGGGAAAGTCCACCAGACCATCGCGAAGCAACGCGGAAGTGACATTCTGACTGGGAGCTTCGTTTTCCGGAACCAGATCCCAACGCACCCGAAGAGAAGTGTTCAGACTGCTGGCAAAGTTCCTGTAGAAATGGGTTAGGTAACCAGTCATCTGGCGACGTCCCTCTTTATCGCGATAAATCACAGATCGGGGCAGCATGTTGTAGGGAATGGTTGCTATAGGATAACCTTGGAGATCCTTTACTTGGGGTTCAAAGAACCTAACCACTTGACTTGTATTTCGCATTACCAGTTTAAAGCAGGGAAAAGCACTATAGCTATACACTAACTCCCGATTCGAGACACTCAAAGCTAGGACATTTAGCATCTGATACGAATGACATTTCTCAAACAAACTGCTTATATTGGTTTCCAGTCGAACCATGAATAATACTGGAGTTCCCCGCATATCCATTAGATTTTCACACAGGGCCATCAATATGCGCTCCTCCGCAGAATCCAGACAAACTAAAGCTAGTATTTTTTTATTAACTTGACCCTTAAGGTAGTTGCTTTGATTAGCGTTAAAGTTCAAGTAGGCAGAACTCAGATCAAAGTCACTTTGCTGCCAACAGGCTTCAGTATTTTCTCCACCACTAATTAAAAGTATGGACCGATATGCTAGCTCCAGTTTTAAGGAATCAAGAATGTTAGACAAGAAAACGTTATGGGCATAAACTATACTGTATGCTAATATAATATAGCACCTGATGTTAAACCGCATTTTTTGGGTTTACTCTTCTAAGGCTTTTCGCTAAATAATCAAAATTAAAGTAGACTTCACGTTTATTACGGGTTCGAACAAACCGCTTTTATAGGCCTAATAACTAATGACAATCAATCAATATATTTCAATGACAGGCAATTTTTTTAAATCCATAACCCTAAACCCATAAAATTGACAGAGCGATTAAGGTTTATTTGTGGTTACTAATTTTTGCTTAATGTTAATAATAATAAGAAATTATCCTTTAGTTGGGAGTCTTCTTCACACTCCACTTGTGGTATAACAGCTCCATGATAAAGACTAGGAAACTTACGCTGGTTTCCACCACGTAGGCTATCCATACAAAGTAAAAGTCATTCCACTTAAGATCGCAGTACAATCCATGATTTCTGTCTTCTTTGTAGGATATTTTTCCGATGGCCACCAATTCGTAGAAGCTACGTCTGAACCAAAGCCTATATAGTCCGCTATCATGAGTGAGTGCGGTGTATCGTTTTAGAGACTTGTAAAACACTGAGTTCCTTGGCATCGGCAAATTAAAGACTAAAAACGGCGCAAAAACCATCTCTCGGGATCGGCGGAATATGGGTCGACTTAGCCTAACTTGTGACTGCTCCAATTGTGGCCACAAGGTAGTGGACACTGGGTAGGCATAGTTCTCATCCAATAACAAGCGCTTCTTTTGAAAGTCCTTCGAAGTGGTGGTGTGGAATATATCGCTGTGGGCATCGAAAAGTTCCGACCCCATAGAACTTCTTAAGTAATTCAACTCTCTTGACATTACAAGGACCTTCATCTTTCGGCGGCGCATTTCATCCCAGTCCATGATTGGATCAGCTGCCGGTGGATGAACGAGCCAGGTTTCCAGATTGGCCGTGTGGTAGTTGCTCACAAAGAATCCATGAAGCAGGATAATCCAGTAAATAATCATCAGCTTAACGGAGAGTCCTTTGGGTAATAGAAATGGTTGTGTCAGTGTTCCCTGCAGTACTTTACATCCCACTACGTAAAATCGCCAGGTGGGACTAAGATCCAATTCTATGCGATGGGCATTACTAAGCACAATTGATAGCAGTAGCGCTAAAGGTATAAAATTGTGAAAACCAAATTTAACGAAGAAACGAGCTCGGGGCAGGCGTGGTTCCATAGGCAGGATCAAAAACCAGCTGGATACCTCCATGGGAACGACTTGTTTTAATGTATTTTGGCTAAGAATACTTGTGACGAGCGGAAAATCCACATCATACATCTCCGAGAGCTTAGTAGCATCCATCAAATGGGTTATACCTTCCTCCGGAACCAGGTCCCAGCTAACTTTGAGAGTTGCATTGAGGGTGCTCACATAGTTCCGGATAAAGCGGCTAAGGTACCCGCCCAACTGACGAGTTCCATCGGCAGTTCGGTAGACCACGGTCCTCGGCATTATGTTGTCCGGTAGTGTCCTTAGGGCATAGCCCCCAAGATCCTTAAGCTGTTGCTGGAAGTATCTCAGTCCTTCCTTTACCTTTCGTCTTATGACCTTTAATTTGGGGAATGCCTGAAAGCTGTAGATGAACTTCGTATCTGAGCCCTTAAAGGCCAACACATTTAGCATATTTTCACTGAAACACTCCAAAAACATACTACGTATGTGGTCATAAGAAGATGCAAACAATATGGTGGGCGTATCTCGCATATCTTGAAGATTGCTATAGATTGCTCTCATTAAATCATTTTTCTTTTCCTTTAAGCAAACAAGTACCAGAATTTTTGAATTTAAGATGTCTTTTAAATAAAAACTTTGATTCGCATCGAAGTTAAGAACGGGAACCTCGTCTTCAAAATTTTTTTGATTCCAACATCTATCACCTTGACTTAAAAGAAGAATAGTCTCATAATAAACCTGTTCCTTAACCGTTTTCAATATGTTATTCAACGAAACATTCTGTGCATCTACCAAACTGGCTAATATAAAGTACATAGCAAGACGCATCTTAAATAACGACTGCTCAACACGATTTGGTCAAATAAACTGAAACTTGAGCTTTCAGCTAGGCTAAGGGTTATTAAGATAAAATCAGTTATCCATCCATCAGTCAAGCAAATGGAAATCAATACAAATTTAAAATGTCACAGTTTTTAATTAAAAATAGATGACAATACACAATGCATATGAAAGGTTTAACATTTATTTGTTTGTAGGTAACAGGGAGTTACGGCCATTTAAATGAAATAAGTAAAACATTATTTCTAAATGATTAACTTACATTAGTTTAAATAGTATTCAATAACAATAATGTTTGGTTTTTTCTTCAAATGACATCTGGAGTATCCAATCTCACCTAGAAATACTAGAAAACTTATGAGAGTACCCCCCATATAGGTAAGCCAAACAAAACTTAAGTCCTGCCATTCGAAATCACTATAGATTTGATAATCCTTATCTGTTTTGCAGTTAATTTTTCGAAGGGCAATCAGCTCGTGGAAGCTCCGTCTGAACCAAAAATCGTACAGTCCGCTTTGCTTTGTGAGTGCCCTATATCGATTCAGTGACTTGTGAAAAACCGAGTTTTTCGGCAGTGGCATGGCCATCATCAAAAATGGTATAAGCTCTAGCTCCCGAGATCGACGAAAGATGGGTTTCAGAAGTTTGACCTGAGCTTGCTGCAAAAGTGGCCACAATGCGCGAGTTACGGGATAAGCGTATGATTGGTTCATAAATAAGCGCTTGTTTTGGAAATCTTCCGAGTTTGTTAATTTAAAAACATTGCTATTGTCATCTACAAACTCCTTGCCAAGGGCTTCTGTCAGGCTATACAATTCGGTAGGCACAATAAGGACTTTCTTGTTGAGGCTGCGCATTTGATTCCAGCTTCGGATTGGATGACCTGTCGGTGGATCTACAAGCCAGGTTTCCAGACTGGCCGTATAGAAGTTACTCACAAAGAATCCGTTCAGCAGGAGCAACCAGTAAATGAACATCATCTTGGCGGAGAGTCCCCGGGGTAGGATAAATGCTTGTGCCAGGATTCCACGCATGACTTTATCTCCCAGGACGTAGCAACGCCAGCTAGGACTTAAACCCACTTCTATGCGATGGGCATTGAATAGTACCATAGCCACTAGTATCAATAGCGGTATAGCCCTCTCTAAGCCCAAGGCAATGAAGAAATGAGCTCTGGGCATGCCGGGTTCCATGGGTAACATCAGGAACCAGCTAGAGGTTTCCATTTGGACATTTTGTCTGGTCGACCCATGCTCGATTCCGTGAATGCCCAGCGGAAAGTCCACGCCATTGTTCTCCGAAAGTCTGACTACTTCCGGAAGTTGGGTCATGCCCTGCTCCGGAACCAAATCCCAGCAGATTTTGAGTTGTGCATTCAGGGTGCTCGCATAGTTCCGGATGAAGGGGTGGAGGTATCCAGCCAACTGGCGATTTCCATCGTAGTTCCTGTAGACCACAGTTCGAGGTATGATGTTGTCGGGCAGTGCCTTTAGGGTATAGCCTCCCAGATTCTCAAGTTGCGGCTCGAAATATCTACGAACTTCCGTTAGACGTCTTTTAATTAAATGAAACCTTGGGTAAGCCTGGTAGCTGTAGATAAACTCCCTATCTAAGCCTTTAAAAGCAACCACGTTGAGCATTTTTTTTCTGAAGCACTCCAGTAGTAAATCCCTTATTTCGTAGTCCGAAAGAACGAATAATACGGTGGGTGTATCGCGCATATCATCCAGATTTCTATATAGAGCCAGCATGGTTTTTCCATCATTGTTGTCCAAGCAAACTAGAACAAGTATGTTTGTGTTTAATGTATCTTTCAGATACAAACTTTGATTAGCATTGAAGCTTAAGACAGGAACATCTTCGTGAATGTTTTTTTGTTTCCAACATGAATCACTTTGAGATGAAGATTTTAAAAGAATTATTGACTCATAAAACAGCTCCTCTTCAAGAGATTTTAAGATGTATTTTAAGGATAGACTCTGTGTGCCTATCAATCCAATGACAGCTATCAGGTACAATGTTAGCCTCATTTTCAAGTTAACTGCTCTAAAGGACTGGATACGAGAAACTGCAACATTCAGAATGTATTCCTAGTTATGTGGGATAATTAAAGAAAAACATTCAAGTAACCAGAACCAGTAAACAACAAAACAATGACAATTCAAATGTCATAGGTTTTAATTGGACTTGATATCAACATAAAGTGCATTTATGGTTTGTTTTGGTTACGGAAATGCCTTAGATGCTTAACACCACTTAAATAAATAGCTACCGGGTTTCGTAAGCAAATAAAAATGGGTAATACATAATAAAAAATTAAACTTAAGATTTATGGTTTAAAACTTTTGCCGTTATTTATTAATTCTCTTAAAATCTAAGAAAATCCTGTTCATATTTTTCAAATTAGAGGCTTTTTAAAAAACGTTTTATAATTTTTTTTTATTTTCTGTGTAAAATTTTTTTAAATAAATAAATCAATTTTTGAATTTCCCCAAATGAAAAGTCAAGTCCAAGGCGAAGTTACATGAATCACCCTATGTGTGGGATTTTTCAAGATTCGCAGCGCAGTCACACTAATAGCAAACGTGAAAAAGTAAGAAAACAGACGGTTTAGTTATTATCATTTACCAGGCACTAAAGCGTTCTACTAATGGATTATATATAAACGGTACAGAGCGCATGGCGTAATCAGCTGCTAAATGATTTACCGGTTGACAATTGCATGAAATGCGAAAATATTTCGTAAATTTCTAGTGTAGTTGTGTAATTTGATTTGAAAGAGTTCGAGGCAAAAACAAAAACAAAAAGCTATATCGCGCGATATTGCGTAGATGACGTAGCTTCTTGCGTGTGTGTGTGTGTGCTAACTTTTACGTTTATACATCAAAAAACAATGTGATTTAATCAATTTATTGACTTTTAAACCAAATCCACAGTAGGCTAACAGCAGAAATTTCCGCCTTTTATTTACATTATTTTCTATTAGACGAAAATCGTGGAAAGGAAACCGTTACATTGCCCCAACGAAAGAGGAAGAGGCAGAAAGAAAGATAAACGATAGGCTAAAATCTACGCCAGGAAACTAAAACAAAAGAGGATATAAAACCGAGCGACAGAGAAACCAAAAATACACAATCTCCAGACAGTTTGTCGGAAATTCAAAATTAAAATTGAAAATTCTTTGGAATCGGATTGGCAGCCGAGTCGAGCCACGCCCACCACCGCCCCTCGTCGTCGCCATGAACGCCCTGCTACGTTACAAGGGACGCAATCTGCGAACGAGTCATTTGGCCCAGAATGTCTACAAGCGCTGTAAGTTGGCCAAAACAAAGAAAACAAAACGCAAATCCCGAAAACTTTCCATTGATTTTGCCCCTTTGGCGTCTGTGTGTGTGTGTGTGTGTGCGCCACTTATCCAGTGTTTTGTTTTGACTGCACTTTCGCTGGAACGCAACAGCTGACTGACTGGAAACTACGACGTGCGCTGAAAAGTCTATAGTGGAGGGATATGAGCAGTGGCGTAGCCAAATATTGTTTTAGGAGGATCCGAATATTTTTGTTATTATCAAAATAACAACAAAATGATTCTAGATTCATACAATCTTAACCGGTTTTCAAACTATTATACCTCTTTAAGATACGCCACTGCTTTAACGTTTTTGCAGCTTACCTGTAAATTAAATTACTCACTTTGTTGACTTTGAATCGCGACATCTAATAATCTAATCTTTTGGTCAATATATAATACATACTTGCAAAGAGGAAAACTTCATGATTTTAGCATTTAAAAATTCCACTTTGATAAAATTAAATATATTTTAAGCAAATAATTCCAGTTTATCAAGACTGGAGACCAAAAGATTTATGTTTTAAATTACAAAGAATTTGTTTTATTCAACTTTGATTAAGTTAATTTTGTTGTTTCCTTTGATATCACAATAATCTTGCTGAATTAATAACCAACTAGCTGTCAGTTCAGGACCGCTCCCAACCAATATTTAAACAATTCTTGTAAATCTTTTCCCTCTACATGTCACTCACAAATTTGGCATTATTTGCGAGACAAATTTAGCATTTCTAAAAAATACCTTAACAAGGAGCAGGTGCCAACGACAGGTACCAGAAATCGCCAGACAAATAGGCACCTGTGGAAAAGTACAGCCACAGTTCAGTGCAAAAACTATTAGACCTGAAAACAAGCCCGAAATCGTTGAAGAGACCTGAAAATGGGTCAGCAAACGCCTTCACTTTCTCCGCCACAGTTCCTTTTTCATATTCCTTCTTTTTTTTCACTCAACCGCACATTCATTTACCTTGAGCAATTGCCAAGAATCGGAAAATCAAGTGAGAGAAAAGAAAAGAAAAAGGAAAAGTGCGCTGTAAACAATTGCACTCGCCGCACATTGCTAAATGTTTGCTACATCGTTTATTTATAGAGATAGAGATTCGCCATGTTTGTGTGAATTTGGGTTCGTTTTTTGGTGATTTATGTAAGTTCTCCACTCCAGGTGCTAATTTTCGCCTGTCGCCAGCGATCTTTGATTTTTCTATTATCAACTCGTTGCTTCTACTCCAAATCCCTACAGAAATCCGTAATCAAGGGGTAAAACGCTTATCAAGTGCAAACTTTTCTTGTTTTTTGTTCGTGGTGATTAATAACTTATTGTGTGCTTTTATTTTCATTCTTCGTTTCTCGTTTTTCGCCGGGTGTTTAAGATTATTGAACTGATTTCATACTTTTTTAGAAAGAAAGGAAATGTGTTTCGGAAAAGTCTTTTGTCACACGAACGTTATTGACTATAGATTCAGTTCATTGGCCTCACATTGCTTTTGTGCTTTGTTATGGAATTTTTCCAGGGTTTACCTACAAATCTATTAAGAGTTTGTTACTTACAAACTATGTTTATCGTATTAAATGTATAAAACACTTGGAAATGTATTATAATAAACCCAAATTCAACCTTTTGCAGATCTCAAATCCAGCTGCTGTGCCTGCAGCTCGGCTAACTTCACAGATTGCTCCGCCACAGGGGGTGAGCGGCACCGGAGATCTGCGTCGACATCGGTGCTAGAGATTGGCAGATCGCTGGCCGACAACCACCGGAGGTTCCAGCCACACGCCAGCTATGGGTATCACTATTCGGGCCACGGATTTAGGCATCTGCACGCCAGCCGGACGATGCTGGAGACGTCCAGTTCGAAGATCGATGCGACCGTCAAGAAGCTGAAGAACCAGCAGAAGGAAAAGGTCGAGGAGATCATGAAGGAGGTGGCCAATGCTCAGGCAACAGCAGTGGGAGCTAGTTCTGCTCCCACCGCCAGTGCATCCTCGACGGAGAAGGGTCAAAGTGCAAGTGCAACGACTGGTTCCACATCGGCGACAGCCTCGTCGACCACGTCTTTGGCTACGTCCACGGACAAGACGGTGGCCAAGCCAAAGAAGCCGCTGCGCACACGCATTTGGGACGAGCTGGTGCACTACTATCACGGCTTTCGACTGCTCTTCATTGACGTGGCCATCTGCTCCAAGCTCCTCTGGCGGGTGCTCAATGGCAAGGGGCTCACGCGACGCGAAAACAAGCAGCTGCAGCGCACCACCTCGGATCTGTTCCGCCTGATCCCCTTCTCGGTGTTCATCATTGTGCCCTTCATGGAGCTGCTGCTGCCGCTGTTCATCAAGTTCTTCCCCGGCATGCTGCCCTCCACGTTCCAGACCTCGAGCGATCGGCAGGAGAAGCTGCGCCAGTCGCTGGGCGTCCGCCTGGAGGTGGCCAAGTTCTTGCAGCAGACTCTCGACCAGATGCCCGTCCAGCACAAGGAGCACAGCAGCGAGGAGGCCAAGCAGTTCGAGGCCTTCTTCAACAAGATCCGCAATCCCACAGAGCCCGTCAGCACCGACGACATCATCAAGTTTGCCAAGCGATTCGATGACGAGATCACCCTGGACTCCCTGTCGCGTGAGCAACTGGCCGCCCTGTGCCGTGTCCTAGAGCTGAACACCATTGGCACCACCACGCTGCTGCGTTTCCAGCTGCGGCTGAAGCTGCGCTCCCTGGCCACCGACGACCGGGTGATTGCCCGCGAGGGAGTCGACTCTCTGGACCTTTTGGAGCTGCAGCAGGCGTGCAAGGCGCGTGGCATGAGGGCCTATGGACTGACGGAGGAGCGCCTTCGGTTCCAGCTGAAGGAGTGGATCGATCTCTCGCTGAACGAACAGGTGCCGCCCACACTTCTGCTCCTCTCGAGGACCATGCTCATTTCCGACGACAGCATCACCACCGACAAGCTGAAGGAGACGATGCGCGTGCTGCCGGATGCAGTGGGCGCCCACACACGACACGCCATCGGCGAGAGCGAGGGCAAGGTGGACAACAAGACCAAGATCGAGATCATCAAGGAAGAGGAGCGCAAGATTCGCGAGGAGCGCGAGGAGGAGCAAGAGGAGACGATTGCCAAGCGCACGGCCATCAAGGATGAGCAGCCCGCTCCGTATGTGTTTGCTGAGAAGCTGGCTCCCAAGGAAGAGGCTTCGGTGTCCGAGACGGACAAGGGCATTTCCTCAACGGATGTCCAACTGCTGTCCGATGCCCTGAAGACGCTGTCATCTGACAAACAGCTGGTGGTGGAGAAGGAGACGATCAAGGAGCTGAAGGAGGAGCTGGCCGACTACAAGGAGGATGTCGAGGAGCTGCGGGAGGTGCGCCAGGTGGTCAAGGAGCCGGTGCGTGAGAGTCGAGCGGCCAAGCTGCTCTACAACCGGGTCAACAAGATGATCTCGCAATTGGACACAGTGCTCAACGATCTGGAGCACAGGCAGCACCAGATCAAGCAGGCCGATTCCGGCGACTATGTGAGTGCCAGTCCCACTGTGGAGCCGCAGCAAATGGTGCACATCGACGAGCTGGTCTCCACCATCCGGCGCATGAAGGAGTCCTCCGACGAAGAGCGCTTCCGGGTGGTCGAGGATCTTCTGGTCAAACTCGATGCGGACAAGGATGGAGTGATTTCGGTGCACGAGATAACCAAGGCGGTGCAGAGCATCGACCGGGAGGCCACCAATATCGACAAGAAGCAGCTGGAGGAGTTCACCGAGCTGCTCTCCAAGCTGGCAACCCGGCGGCGCCACGAGGAGATCGTGCGTATTGATGACCTGATGAGCAACATCAAGGTGCTGAAGAAAACCAGCGACGAGGCACGTCTCAAGCACATCGAAGCAGTTGTGGAGAAGTTCGATGGCGACAAAGATGGCGTGGTGACCGTCAACGATATCCGCAAGGTAATTGTACCTCCCAAATTGCAGCCAAATGCGTACTTAACCAACTAAGTTTTTGTACTGTTGACAGGTAATGGAGTCCATTGGTCGCGACAACATCAAGCTGAGCGAGAAGGCCATTGAGGAGCTGATCAGTCTGCTTGACAAGGAGCAAGAGCTGCATGCTGAGCAAAAGATTGAAAAGGCCATTGCCAAGAGCATGAAAGAGGCGGAGAAACTGAAGTCCGAGGTGGACAAAACGGACAAGGATTTGGCCAAGCTTGTGAATGACATTCACGACTCAGCCAAGGAGATTCAGGACATTGCCAATGAAATGCGTGATAGGGAGGAAACACTAGCCGACAAGGCTAAGGAGAGTAAAGCGGAGGTAACTAAGTCACTTTTAAAATATAAAACTTATATCTATTAATTTAATTTGTGCCATTTTAGCCGGCCTTCCAGGATAAGGCTAAGACTTTAAAGGACAATGCTAAGAATCTGGACGAGACGACAGCGCCGAAAGACAGCAAAAAGGATCCCAAAGCTTCGTCTGGATCTGGTCCAACGGGAAAGAGTGGCGGTGGTGGCAGCAGCAGCAGCGGTGGAGGAGGAGGTGGTGGTGGCATTGCCGTTGGCGGACCAACGACGGAATCGGCGCTCCGTGAGGCGGCCGAGCGGCAAATGGAAAAGATTCTGCCCTCCACGGACATCGGTCTGCCGCCCACGATACAAACGCCACCCAAACCACCGACGTCCAAGAAGGCAACGGCCACGGCATCCACCCTGTCCACGACGATTACGGCCAAGAAGCTGCTCTGACCGACCGACAAGTCCAAGAAGGAAGCGGACGAGACGAGTCCTAAGCGTGTAGTACCTAAGCCGAAGTGATGTGATGATTACGATGAGTAGAGAAAGGACGGAGGAGAGGTGCTGCTCGTGTGTCCCCATATTGTTCCGACTATACAAAGAATTAATTGTTACCACTTAACATAAAAATCATAAACGTAGGGAGAAACGTGAATCGAAACGAGAATGCGACTCTGTATTTAACTAAATCCGTGATCTTGGATCGGGATTAGAAGAGAGTGTGCTATACTTAACGCGTGGCTGTAGTACGGTAGCTTCTCTAAGTAAGGCACAAATCAGAAACTAATAGAAATACATAAGAATATACCCACTTAACCGATGCATCTTGATTTCTAAATTAGTTTTACAAATTCATCGCCTGATCTGGCGATTGACGACTTCACTTGGCCCATAAAACATTATTAGCTAAGCGATTGTGATCATTAAGCGAAATGTTAATTTACGATTTATACCCTTCTTTTATTAATTTGTATTTACGATGGCCACGAGATATTGAAGTTAAATTGAAACCACGTGATAGCTGTAAACAATAATGTGTGTGTGTGCTTGAATTAGCTAGCTAAAGAGAGTTTGTAAAAGTGTTTCGCAATAAAAGTTAGTACAAAAAACGATTGGCTGAGTGTAATTTACGGTCTCAAATGAGGCTTCAAAGTTTCTAAATATTTGTGAAATGATTTCCCATGCAATGCGCACAATTTCAATCTGGCATTATCAACAGATTCCCAGAAATTACTACATTGCAACCATTTGGGAATTTTAAATATCTGACTGCAGCCGAACAATTGCTCTTGGAAACCGCATTGATTGCTCAGAATTCTATTTTTGCATTGTTTATTGCCTCGGGAGCGGAATGGTGTTCCATGAAACCCAGTTTTGCCAACTGGCCGGTTGTGATTCGCAATCGAAAGCCACAAAACCCAAACTTTTATGGCCAAGTTAGTTTTGCGCCAACGAGAAGTGCAGGAGCATCATATCCTGGGCAGTAGAAGTAATAAAAAATTACCACAAAATGTTCAGAAAATTTCATCTTTGCCTGACCGCTGACCCATAAATTCTCATCATGTTCAGCAACGGCCAAGATGGTGTGGTATTCGTAAAATATTTAGAAATGCTCTCCAACAGTTTGGCAATTGCTACGGAACAAACAATGGAATATAATCAAATCAAGGCTGTTAGTTTGATCTACGATGCCCGAAAATCAAAACCAATCTGTGCTTAAATATGGGAAAACTTTCGACCAACAAAGAAATCGAAAACAAATAAACGCAAAACGGTGAAAAAGAATGAAACGGAAATTTATTTAAAGGTAAATAAAACCGGCAAAATCGCGAAACAAGCCAAATAATAATAAACTTCAGCTCCGCTGGGAGGAAATTGTTGTTTGCAATCAGGCCAAGCCCAACAACCCAACAACCCGACAAGCCAACAATCCAGCAACCCAACAACCCAACACCGCAGACAGACCAACTCAATGGACAAATGGAGGAGGACATGGTAGATGGACAGGGCAGGTCTGGAGAGGATGGTAAAGTTCTGCAGAGTGTCTCGGCGAAAGTTTGCTCAGCTCAAAGTGCTTCGGATGCAACAATGAAACTCGAAATCTGCCATGAATTGCAGACAATCAGCGACAGAGGACAGAGGACATAAGACAAGCTGGCCGTCCGGGTGAATTTAAAGTATTGCGCCATGGAACGAAGTTAATAAGTTTGAAAGCCAACGCCCCAGAGAATGCGAGTGAAATAGTGCTGCAGGATGTGGCATAAAAATGGCAAAATTATTTGAAGAAATGTTACAAAACAATTAAAAAGTTGCCGACTTTCATGAGTCAATCAAAGGAGCGGTAGCCGCAACGAGTTGAGTTTCACTAAAAGTTGCTCAACTTTGCCCCCCGCCGCACTTTAAATGCCAGACAACAAGCATACGCCCCGTTGTACGTCATGTGAGAGCAGCAGCAGCAGCAGCAGCAGCAGCAGCAGCAGCAGCAGCAGCAGCAGCAGCAGACATCCCTTTTTGCCCACAACTCCCCAGCTAATGCAATTTGCTCTTGCTGAATTTTATTTTCTGGCCAATCAGAGCCAGAACTTGAAAAACTGCTGCATTTTCGAAAGCAGCTAGACAACAGAAAACGGGGCTGTCAGTTAAAGCTCCTGGCAGTTGTTCCACATATCCACATTATACATATTTCGGAAGGCGCTGATGCGCACCAGATGCAGATGCCTAAATGGATTGCTGCATTTTTACATTTAATTTGTTTTTCAGCAGCAATTATATTCGAAAAAAGTTGTTCTGCTGTGGCACGAGTTTTAGACATTTTCCGACCTGCAAATAAAGTTTTTATCTCGGTTGTTTGGCCGAAAATGAAGATAACTGGGTCACATACTAAATTCTTTGCAACGAAATTGGATCTTGCATTTTATTTAAAATCGTTAGAAAAAATAATAAAAAAATTCTTTTCGTTTAGGTTTTTATTATTTTTTTATAGGCGGATTTTGATTTGAATTTAAAGTTTCTATTCTAAATTCATTGCTTAAACTTTAAAGTTTTAAAAATATATTATTACCAAAACCTCGTTTAAAAGATATTTGTCTTAAATATATAGACACATTTTTAAAGCGACATTTAAGACGAGAAAATTTGACAGGACTGAGTGCTGGGAAGGTTCATCTAATCCCGTCTGGGTACTCGTTTCTGGAAGGGATCGGACTCCCGATGAAACCAGCCATATCGCCAGCTAGTCGCCTCCGGATAGTTGTACTTGTCGTCCGGACTGCGTTCGTACCGCCTCTCCAGGTAGCTGATCCGCTGGCCATTCCTCAGTAGTTGAAGCTCGGCCGCCGGCACCGATTTCATGGGAAAGACCCGACTTTGGCCAAACCTGGACTCCTCCAAGTGGGACAGGTGGTAGTGGAATACTCCGGAGCCGGAGGATCGGTACATTCGGCTGGTAACTGTATTCGAGCTCCTTAGGGGAATGTGGAACTGTTGGGCTCTAGTACACTGATACAAAATGGAATAGTAAAAATTAATATCTGATTATTGAAATCAAAATGTTATTATCAAAATTTAAATTAAATATTTAGTCAAAATATTTAGTCATAATATACAATACATTTTTATTTGTATGATTTCGTATTAAATATTTCCATTAACTTGGAAAATCCTAGATCTAAAATATGTACTATTTGATTAAAGTTAAATATTTAGAAGATGGCGTTTACTTCTATTCAGAAGAGATGGCCAAAAAAATTCAGAGCAGCTCAAAGTTAAATATTCAGGTAACAAAATCAATTTCGAAATACTTAATTTAATTGTAACATAATATGTATTTTTTTAAATAACTAAAAGCCGCAATGGATAGAATGATAAAATAAAATAATAAAATAATAAAAATAATTGAGTAATAAATGTTTGTTTTTTTTTTTACCAGTTTAGAAACAGTATTCCGGTTGGGTGCCGATTTTCTGGAGGAATCTGTAGTTGGAGTAATGCCCTTTATTGTTTTGGACTTTGTCTTATTAAGGACTTTCTCCAAAATACATGATTTATCCAGTACTATTTTAATTCCTTGACTTGAATTAGATTTCAGCTGCTCTGATGTCGATTTCTCCGTTGTCTTCTCGGAAACTTTAGGAGCTGATAGATCAGAGCGAGCTGAAGCAGTCTTGGCCATATTCTTGGCTTTTTCCACCCGAAACGGGGAACTCAAAGCAGATTTGGACTGGGCGGATTTCACAAACTTCAGTGAGTCCATGGACGTATTCGACGACCTTATGTTACTTGACTTTCCCGAGCACATTCGCTTCATGACTGCACTTCAAAATTTGGATGTCACTTATTTATTTAGAGATCTAAACGTTGTGATTAAGACACTTGTTCATACAAAAATAATTACCAATTTATACCGACATTGACAGAAAAGTCAAAGAGCTATTGTGAAAAGTTAGTATCAAATAGAAATCTAATAGAAAATTGATTTTGTTAAACAATATGTTAGTTCCTTTTAAATAAAATATTAATTTTGTTTGTTGATTTGAATTCAATAAATTTTGTTTGGTGACCTCCTCCGGAATATGTCACAATTATGGATAGTTTTGATTGGTATTATTTTGATATACTCATATAATAGTCTGCAGATTTTTACAAGTGTTGTCGAACACACGGAGTGGATTCCCAAACAACAGACAAACAATTTATTTGAATTAAAAAGAAATTTTACAATCGATTGTTTGGATTAAGGATGCTATGTTGGAACTTCAAAATCAAAATGGATAAAAATATTTGATTCTCAAACACTTATAATTCCATTTGGCCAGCAAACGATGATGTCTTTTTTATATCTGTTTTGATTCTCAATAAATGTTAAACTGCTGCTGAGTTTTCCTTTTCCTTTCCACATTCTTTACTCGTAACCCGAATTTGTGTTTATTTTCAATTTGTGTGGTAGTGTGAACATATAAAGTGGATTATGCAGAGATAAGAGCGCTCTACAGACACATTTTTCTCACATTTCCCATGTTATTTTTTTCATGCCTGACCAAAAGGAAGCTTTGTCCCACACGTTGGCCATAAAAATATCGCAGATATGTCGCCAGACTGTGAAATGTTTATATGCATGGGGTCGCGTGTCGTGGCTGCAGCCATTGCAGTAGCACCACGAAACTCCATAAAACCCGGAGAAATCGACAGGAACTCTAAGGATATATATATATGTATATTTATATGTATATTCCGGCTTTGATTTGGTCTTGTACCAATTGGCTTGTTTATTTCCGAATCTTTTCTGTTTACCTGGTGGCTTCGTTAAAGGTGTTTTCGGTGGACGTTTTTCAGGATTTGGTTGTTTACCTTCACCTGCACTGCATAAATTAGTTGCACGTCTTTTTATATGTCTCTTTTTCCTGCTTTCGATATATAGGTATATCACTGAAATTCGGAACTTTTGACGTATGATACAGTATCGCAGATTGATTTTGGCCAACTTCCATGTGATCGATGGGCGTAATGTCATTGCAATACATTGCGGAAGTGAAAAATTAAACGACTTGCAACTTTAATAAGACGAAAGTGCGCGACAGCTGAAGCACTCACAATTTCCTCGACCCTCGCTGACCATTAGCGGAAAAGTCGCTCTTTCCACTTCGATTTGACTCGAATCGAATCGAATCGAATAGCTTCCATTTTCATTTCCATTTTCTTTCGCATGCTGCATTTTTCTTCATCAATACCTTCCCTCCATCTCCTTAATTTGCACAGCATTTGTCGCCATTTGGCTTTTAGTTAGCCGGGAAATGCGGAAAATGCGGGAAAAGCTTCGAAATCGGGGAGTTGGGTAGTTGGGGGCCAAGCTGCTGACTGATGGAGTTGCAGTTGCACTTTACTGCAATTGGTTGCACTTTATTCGCGGTTGCGTGAGTGGAACTCGAAACTTTACAATGGAATTGGCAGCCAGCAAGTTAAAACTTCTAAATTGCATTATGGCAAACCCCAAAACCCCCTCAAAAAAACCATGGCAGCAGGGCCAACATTTCGCTCTTAATTAAATTGAACACTCTCGATATCCGATTTCAGCTCACATATTAATGATGTAACGACTGGCATATCTTTCCTAATTGCGGTTTGAGTTAATTGTTTTAAAACTATATATTAAATTGCTTATCAAATGAAAAATAACAAAGAGAAATAAATTAATGTATTATTCCCTCTAAATAAACACATTAATGGGATTGTTATTTAAATTGGAACTATTTTAATTCTAATATTATTCATATTAATTAAATTATTTGGATCACGAAATTTAATATGCATTGTTTTTATTATTATGATAAAGTATTTTATTTTAATAATTAATAAATTATTTTAATATATTAAATTTCTCATTTTGAATTCAATATTCAGATATTAAATTTTAATTTAAAATTGAATTTCATCAATGTGGGATTGTATACACTTTTTTGGTTTTCTTAGTTCAGAAAATTATTTTATGATTTGGCGATTTCCATCCTAGATATCAAGATGGTAGACAGGTGGAATCTCCAGCCGCCAAGTTGAAGTGATTCAACGGCAATGAGCTCAAACGACCTCAAAACCGACAACTGAGTGGCGGATGCTGTTGGCCAAGCCAAAGTTCGTTGACTCAAAATGGCACTTTGGGGCCCGGGCACTCACAAGATCTCCATAAGCAACTGGATGATGAGCAGCAGCAGCAGCAGCAGGACAAAGGGGATAATCGGGACAAGCAGGACAAATAGGACAAACAGGAGGTGGAGCTGCGAAAGGACTAAGTCAACAATGCCGTGCGCATTGCTAGGTTTATTAAAAAGGGCTCAGGTGAATGTCGGAGCGCCATTTGAGCCATCCGGCGAGCCCCTCGTTTTGTCCCCTGTGTTTACTTAGCCGAGACACACGCAAGCTTACGTATACGTAATATAGAAATAGAGATAGGGAAACCAGAAGCCCTGAGTTTACCCTGGCAAAGTTTGCCCCTAGCCTTCGACTCGAAGCAGCAGTCTGCCGTCAATGGTCAAAGGTCATTTGCATTTTGCCATCGTCAGCTTGGCCATGGCCAACCAAACAAATATAGGTACTACAAACGCTACGACGCCTGGCGGGGAAGGGACCATTGATACAAATATAAAACTGATTAAATGGCCGAGATTGGAGGAGCGGTAAAAATATTTACAAAGAACACAACAGCACTAAAAAAATATTAAAAAGACATCCAAGTTGAACGAATATTTTAATATTTTTTGTACATGCTGTGTAGTTTATTTATTCAACTACAGTTCAGTTCTACTAGGTGTAATATTCATTTATTTATTTCATTTTAATTTTGATACAAATATTAAAAATATTATCTTATTTCTGAGCAGTTAACTTTATTCCTATCAAGAAACTAAAACAATTTGTTCTTACTAATAACTGTTAAATTTTTTTTAGAAGGTAAATGCTCAAAAATGACAATAAATATATATTTGTTAAATAAATATTGTTTTATCATTGATTTCTTCATTAATTTAATGTAGGTTATTTTTACTGTAGCCACGTTAAATAAATAGTGAATGAATCATTGGGCGATAAAGCGAGTAAATAAAATACGGATTTAATGCAATAACTTCAATAATTTCAAAAGCAAGTCAGCAGCTTGGCAATAAAAATTATATATACTTTTCACAATTTGTTTCTTTGTAGTTAACTTTATGCAGTTAACATTTAGAAAGTATATGCTTTAATATCATAAAATATACATTTGCTTAACATATAATGTTTAGCCTTTAATTATTAAGTTCTTCATTAATTTAAAGTAGGCTATTTTAACTGTAGCCACGTTAAATAAATAGTGAATGAATCATTGGGCGATAAAGCGAGTAAATAAAATACGGATTTAATGCAATAACTTCAATAATTTCAAAAGCAAGTCAGCAGCTTGGCAATAAAAATTATATATACTTTGCACAATGATTAATTGACAAATATCAGAAATATGTTGTTTTTTTTCGCATGCCACAGGCAATCGCGAGATGGCCACATTTTCAGCATGTAAACACGTTTCCATCGCACAAATTCCCATGCAGATACCATCTCGATCCCAATCCCGTCATGTTCAAATCGCTCGTCATTAATTTCCACACATTGGAGTGGGAGTGGAATTGGGATTGGGATTGGGATTGGGATTGGGAGAGCGATGGCAGCACTTGAAACTGTGCTCCAAGCCTTGTTTATCCACAACAGCGTCCTCAACTTTTATTGGGTCTTTAGTTGCGCTGGCGTCGAGGGTTTGGGAGGGGATTTAAGTGGGCTTTCAGTGAGTTTTGGGTACTTGGTTGGGGGACAAGAAAAACAACAATCAACACCATTTGACGCTACAAATTAAGCTCGAAGCAAACAAATCGTGGTAAGTTCGCTCGGTTTTGCCCGCCAAAGTTTCTGCTGTTTTTAGCACATGTTGTTGCCTTGTTTTATGTGCCTGTCTTTTCTGCTTTCCCGCTTTTACGCATTTTCCGCATTTTCCGCTTATTGCTCGGCCCAAACCCCCCAGCCCCCAAAATCCCCAAAAGCCCAATCCCCAAAACGAATTCCATTCCACTCCTCGCTTGTCTCAAGGGCAATTGCCGGTTCAATGTGAAGCAGCCTTTTCGATTGGCAATGCTCACTATTTATGGGGTAAAAGTGCTTAATCAAATGCCAAACGGCGGGGGCACGTACCGAAAACACGGCGTATACTTAATTTTCGCACATTGCCCGAAGCCAAAATCTTCCTTTCTCCATCTGTGTTTTTTGCGTTGAGTGCTAATGAAGCCATGCTCTTAGCATTGGAAAATTCGTATTTAATTAACAAGTTTGACAAGGGCTTAACTGTTGATTGAGGACTTAAGGCATGAAGAGTGTGTAACGTGTTATACAATGTATACAAAAGATAAACTGAAATAAAATGAAAATAGCTAAAAAAAAGTGTTTTCATTAAAAACGTTTTTTATGTCAATTTTTAATAAAGTAATAGAAAAAACTACTTTTAGTTTTACAAGAGATATTTTAAAAAATATGAAATTATTTAAAAATCATTACCAGTTTTCTTAATGTTTGCGTATAATATGAAATCGATTTTTGGAAAGAGCAAGTAAATTAAATGAGAAATAAATAAATGCAATAATTCATATAAATGCATTAGTAATATTGACAAATATGAGAACAGTTTTCCCATAGTTTAATGCAGATTAAACTTTAACACAAATCACACTATGTTTATATTCTGCGGTTGGCTAGTATGCCTTGATAAATGCTTTTATTAATTCATTTAGCGCTATGCCTGCGGCAATGCCAAAAAAATAGTAAATAAAATGCATTGCCATCATTGCAAAAAAACATATTTACGCAAATTTTGAATGGGTGAAAACGTGTGTAAATTCAGAATGTCTGGTCGTTGGGGAAAATAATTAAATTTCTGTAATTCTATTTGCAGATCGACTTTTTTGGTAGTTTAATTTATTTATTTGGCAGCAGCATTTTTAGTAAACGTTTGTTTTGGGGATTGGCCATTTTTGGTTGGCACGTGTTTAATCCTGGTAAGTATGCGCCACAGCTCCAGGACATCCAGGACATTCAGGACTCCTCGTTCGGTACACGGTTGTCATAAAATGTTAAATATAAATTTATGGCAGACTGCTCGCTGCTGGCATACTAAGCACCGCATCAGGAGTCCACAGGAGAAAGGAGTCGCACAAGGACTTCGCAGGAGTCGAGGCTTTTCCCGGTTGGCTAAGCACATTAGCAAAATGAAGCTGTTTCGATTACGTTTACATTGGCCAGAGATTTGCGCTTTTGTTGCACTTTGTGATTTTGTTGTCAGCATTTCAGCCACAGGACTTTTGTAGACCAGCTGCCAAGGACTCAGGCTCAGGACCTTTATAAATGGGATCAGGTGCTGGGATTGGCTTGGCCAGAATAGTCAGCCAAACAAATTGAAATATTCACTTAGTAGTGCGGCAACAGTTTTACTATTATTGTCCTCACTATTTATGTTAACAATAATATGATTAGGGTGGTAATTGTTAATTCGCTTATAGATTGAATTACGCAGATTTACCTTTGTTGCAGCAAATTGAATTAAATGATTTATTTTATTTTAAATTGCTTAAATACGTGATGTACTTGTAATACTTGTATTAAAAACAAATTAAAAGCAAAAAAAAAAACATGATAGAAAACGATTAAAATAATTCACTCTTAAATGGCCCGTATTTTTAATCGTGATGGTTTTAGAATTGAGAAAATTAAAACTTTATTTTTGAGCCACATTAACATCATATTTTAAATAGTAATTTTGTATCAGAAACCGTAATAATTTTAAGCTTTGTTATAAAAATAACTGGGCAATGCTTTGATTTAAATAGCTTAGTTTGTTTATTTTTAAATGAAAATCATTATTTTTGATATTTAATAAAACTTATTGCATGCTCATGGGTTTTCAACAACAAAATTTAAAATATTGATTTTTAAATATTTATTTTTGCCTTTCAAAAAAAACTAACACGTTCTGTGCTTCTTCCCTCACTTAAAAAATTTTCAGCCCCCAAACAACGTGCACATACATTTTATTCCAGTCACAACATTTTAAATAATTAAAGTAAAGTCATATGGCCGAACGCTATGACCGCGCAGTGACCATTTACTCACCCGATGGGCACCTGCTGCAGGTGGAATATGCCCAGGAGGCAGTTCGAAGGGGTTCCACGGTGGTAAGTCCCTGTCGTCTGGCATTGACCACTGTTTAATCTGCCCAAAACCCACCAAAAAGATGGGTCTGTGTACCAACAACGCCATAGTGCTCGGCGTGGAGAAAAGGTCCGTGGGCGATTTGCAGGAGGAGCGAATGGTGCGCAAGATTTGCATGCTCGACGACCACGTGGTAATGACTTTTGCGGGGCTTACGGCGGATGCACGCATCCTGGTAAGTCGCGCCCAGGTGGAGTCCCAGAGTCACCGCTTGAATTTCGAAAAGCCCGTGAGCGTTGAGTACATAACCCGGTGAGCAAAAATCATTATTCGCTGTGACTATACTTACTACACTGGGAGAAACGAACTTGTGAGAAATTCGATCTCAAATTCAAACCTATCTGCTTCTAAGATAATATTATATTTTCAACAAATTCGTTTTAAAATATGAAATTGTTTTGTGAATATATTCAAATGGTACCTTACTTACTACATTTGTAAAAATGAACTCTACAAGCTTTTAGCTTAGCTTTTAAAACCTACGTCCAAGAGAATGTTGTTCTATTTTAAAATCGATGAGTATTTTTATAAATATTTATAAACGGAGACTGCTTTAGTTGATTATAATTTAATATTTTAAAATTTAGATTGTAAGTCTTAAAAACATTTTTCCTAAGCCTATAAGTTATAAGTTTAATTGTTTATGAAACAGTTTGTTCAAAAGAACTATTTCATAGAATTATTGTTATTTGTATCTGCCCTGATTAAATAAAAATTTTAAATTAATGTTTTAAAGCAACAAAAGCTAATTGGCGAACAGCAATTTTTAAAAGACCTTGTTGCCTGTTTAAAAAAACAGATATAATAATAGCTTTTCCATTTCATTTATTTACAGACCTTATATAGTTCAACTGTGTGAGCCAGAGATTTATTTTCCATTTCTGTTTCTTTCTTTTCCATTTCGCAGCTTCATGGCCCAGCTAAAGCAGAATTACACGCAGAGCAACGGGAGGCGTCCGTTCGGAGTGTCCTGTTTGGTTGGGGGCTTCGACGAGGACGGCGCTCCGCACCTGTTCCAGACCGAGCCCTCGGGCACCTTCCACGAGTGGAGGGCCAGCAGCACCGGGCGGTCTGGCCAGCCGGTCCGCGACTATATGGAGAAGCACGCGGACGCGATTCTGGCCGCCGTCGATGAGCCCGCGGCCATCAAGCACATAGTCCGTACTCTGATGAGCGTGTCCTCGCTGAATCACAACCAAATGGACGTGGCTGTGCTGAAGTACAAGCAGCCACTGCGTATGATTGATCGCCAAATGCTGGCCGATATTGTGCGAACGGTTCGCGCGGAGTTGGAGGCGGAAGCGGAGGTTAATCGGAAGACCCCCCGTGTTGGCTAATTTTCGGACATGGCCCTGGGTCAAATTCATCGCCCTTTCATGACCAATCAAACGTTGATATCCTTAGCTTCTCGAGCAATTCAATTTCGACCCGGGAGATGGGGGAAAAGTAATCAGCAGGAAAAATGTGTAAAGCGGGCCAAATCACTTAATTTGTCTCGAGGGCGTATTTGTTTACTTTATATCTCCAGACGAAGGCGCGTCCGCCTCTCTTTTCAGGCCAACCAAGTTAAAAAGTTTTAAGTGAAAATGGGAATTGAATTTGTAGAGGAAAAAATAAGAGAAATGCGCGCACACATGCAGAAAATATTTTTCCAGTCTTTGATTTGATTTGCCTTTGACGGCCAAAGGTTTTTCTGTCTAGAAAATACTTGGATGGGAATAGACTATCGAAAAATAAACGAGTTTCAAATTGCATTTAGAAATCTTATTTAATTTGAAAACATTTTTGTTTTGGCTTAGAAAAACTAATTTCGTAGAATGGATAAATCATTTGTGAGTTATAAAAGGATGTATGAGAAACCATCAATACTTTTGACTTCAGGCGTTATGTAAATATATATGGGAGTTCTATAAAATTCACAGGAGTTTTAAAATAATTGATAAAGGCGTCTGAAAGTATACATTTTATAAAATATTTGTATTCCGGAAGTCCAATGGATATTTAGCAAAATACGAAATGGATAAACAATTTTGAATATATGTAAGCAAATATTAAGAACCATCAATACTTTTTGGTTAGAAGAGTATTTTGCCCTCAGGCGTAATGTATTTTTTATAAAGGTTGAAGTCAAGCATGGATTCTTAAAATAATTTATAAAGGTGTCTGAAATTAAGCATTATATAATATATTTTACAAATTTTTAGACACGTTTAAAAAATATTTCAAACCTCTTTTGACATCATTAATATTTTATTTTATAAACTAAAACCTCTTTAATATTTTTTTGAGTACAAGCTCAGTTTTTTGCAAGCTGTTAAATGGAACTTAGGATATCCTGTTCCTCTTGAACTTTGTGTTCCCTGGGCTGTCATAGTGGTCGTCAAAAGTTTACCCCCACTAGTCCTGAAATTGAGTACTTCAATCAAAAGTGGGCTTCCGGGGGTTAAAGGTGTGTGCTTTTATTTAGGAACGGCTCAATCCAAAGCTTAACCCTTCAAAGAGGTCATGCCGGCCTGCATTATTTCATCGGTGAGCAGAAGGTTGGCGGCAATAATGGAGCTGGCGTCCAGGATGTGTCGCCTCACACAGAAGTTGTCAAGGATGCCTGCGGCTGATGGGTCCATGGGTTCCCCCGTTGCCAGGTCGAGTCCTACGGACTCCTCCGTCTCCCGCTGGGCGTCAGTCAACTTGACCATGGTGTCCGGCACATCAAAGCCACTGTTTGTGGCCAATGTCTTGGGTATGACCAGCAAAGCCTCGGCAAAGAGTTGGACACCCAGTTGGGCCTTTCCCTTGACACAGTTTTTGACCTTTAGCAGTTCCTTGTGGGCCCTCAGTCCGAAGGCTCCGGCACCTGGAACCACACACTCATCCCGGATGGCGTTCTGAACGGCATGGAGTCCATCGTGGATGGCATCTTTGATGGCTGCCATCTGGTGACGGGCTTGACCGCGAATCAAGATTGTCACGGAAGTGGGATTGCGGCAGTGCTCCACGAAAGTGTACTTTGTTTCGCCCAACTCCTCCTCGCGAACCAATCCAGCGAAGCCCAGATGCTCCTCTCTCAAATCCTCCAGGGAATGCAAGGCCTCTCCTCCGCAGGCTCTGACCAAACGCTCCATGTTCCTGCTTTTGGCGCGTCTTAGGCCCAGAATTCCCTCTTTGGCCAGTGACTCCAAGGAGGGCACATCGATACCTTTCTGAGTGATGACCACAAACCCTTTTTGGTTGCCCGCACAGACTTGCTTCTTCAGTTCTATGATCTTGGCTAAACGGAGATCTATAAAGCGATGTTCCTCTGTCACACATTTATCCACCTCTTCGGCAGTTTTGTAGTAAAACCCTGAGTTCACAGAGGTTTTCTGCATTTCCAAGGAGACATTGCAGGTGAGAATATAGGCATCCTGCAGGATCTTCGGCATATTCACATGACGACCGCCGTGATCGAGAACTAGACCTTGAACAAGCTGAGTTTCCAGACCCGTGTGCTGAAGCATTTCCATTACTTCAATCATGTTGAGATCTAACAGATCCCTGCCATCACCACGAATAGCCAGAACAGCATCCACGCAGATATCAGTGATCATGTCGGCCAAACCAGGTTCCAGTTTAGTTCTTAAGCTGGTTCTTGCCACCGGAATCAAGGCTTCCCGCTTTATATCGATGGGAATCTTCAAAGATTCTAGTACTTCCAACGCCCTTTTCTTGGCCCACATGATACCCTCCACCAGCAAACGAGGATGCAGTCCCTCTGCGATGAGTAACTCGGCCTGTTTGAGCAGCTCACCAATCATGAGCACCGTGGACGTGGTGCCATCTCCCAGCGAATCGTCCTGGGCTGTGCTTGTCCTGGCAATCATGTTGGCCGTGGGATGGCGGATGTTCATCTCGTGGAGCAGCACATTGCCATCCTTGGTGATCTTGATGTCCCCGGCCGGCGAGACGAGCATCTTGGTGGTGCCCTTCGGACCCAGATTGGAGGCCATGAGTTTCTGCAGTCCCATGGCTCCAGCTGTGTTTATGGCCAGAGCCTCGGCAGCTCGCGCGATTTCAGCCTTGGGATTCAGCAGACTTACTGCTGCCATTTTTTATTTATTTAATATTATTTATTTTCAAAATGAATTTTAAGGGATTGTATTATCAGAGACTTCTAATCACCGCTGACAAGCAGATGTCAAAGTGACAGCTTTTTCCAGGCACACCAGGTACCAAAAAATGATTGATTCATAATATACGAATGATACAGAAGGCCTTGACTTTAGATGTCATTGAAAAATCCATTTGACTCCTTTAACTAAAACTCATTAGTTTAGCCAACATGTCGGGCTCGTAAGTATTGTTATTTTCTCCTGTTGAGTATTTTTACCCACTTAAAATAACCCATTTTATTTCGCGTTACAGCAACAGCATGATAGTAGAAGGCAGCTGGATCAGTTGGTTTCTTGGCCTCCAGGGCCACGAGTTTCTGTGCCGTGTGCCGTTGGATTATCTAGAGGATAAGTTCAATTTGACGGGTCTGGAGACTTTGGTGGGGAACTTCAGCCAAGCCCTTGACTTGATTTTCGAAACGGATTTCGACAACGAGGACTGGGGCACCGTGGACACCACCGATGCGGAGCAGCTCTATGGCCTGATCCACGCCCGATATATCCTCACATCGCGCGGCGTGGAGGATATGTGTTTGAAGTACGAGCGAGGTGACTTCGGTTCGTGTCCGAGGGTCTACTGTAAGGGGCAGAAGACCCTGCCCGTCGGCCTGTCCGACCTGAGCTGCCAGAGCCATGTGAAGGTCTACTGTCCGCGCTGCCACGACATCTTCCATCCCCGCACCCGTTGTGCTCTGCTGGATGGAGCCATGTTCGGGACCAGTTTCCCGCACATGTTCTTCATGCAGCTGCCGAACATGAGACCCCAGCCACCCAAGGACAAGTACGTGGCCCGGTGAGTGCTTAACCCATTTATTTCCGTATCTAAGTTATAGACTAAGCCCCTTTTGCAGTCTCTATGGCTTTCAGTTGCATCAGAAGGCCCTCAATCCACCACAATCGCCTGAACAAGAGCCCAAGAATTCAGGATCCTCGCTTAGCCAGTCTACCTTTGGAGCATTGGACAATTCCCAGGCCTCGTGCCCACCTTGGCGACGATTCAATGGGATTTAATGGATGTCTATTTATTGCAATTAAACGAATTTCTTATTAGTGCGTTGATATAGCCAAATATTATACACCTATAGGTATACACATGTACACTCACTAAACAAATACAGATCGTTTAAAGCTGGCCATATCAACCACTCGAATAAGTAGCAAACTTAAGAACTCTTGTTGTTAATGGAGCTAATCACCTGGGCGTTTAGGAACTGAAGCAACTTTAAGCGGCCTATTCATCCGCTTAGAGCTTAATATTTTGCACTGGCAGAAATTAGAACCCTTACAAATAAGCATGGAAAACTCATTGCTTTTGCTACAATTCTTGGTCAAAAAAAATAATGCGATATAAAAAGAATAGTTAAAGAGAAGCATTTATAAACTTTTAATTCAAAAAATTGTATTGCCGTTTTACATTACATTATATTATATTTGTTATATAGAGTTTTATAGATGCATTTAAATAAACATAAAACCTAATTTCTTAGACTTAGATCGAAAATATGTCACAAATAACTAATACCTTTTCTTGCTCTGAAATGTTATTATTAAACATAACTCATATTTTTTGTAACAAGATTTTCTTGGAGTACATAAACTTGATTTTATGAAGATGAAGAAAATTGCCAGAGATAGGAGAAATTTAATATTTTATCTCTGTGTGACTTGTGTACGCTGGATTGCGCAATCAAAATCCACTTGCAAGCACAACCTGCTAAGCCGATAACGGGAATAACGCAGAGCTGAGGACTCGAGTCCTGTGAGTCCTGTGAGTTCTGCAAGGAGTCAGCTTCTGTGTTCCACTGGCCTCTCCAATAAGTCATGCCTTTATTATTATTTACTGCCGCCTGGCCGCTTTCAGTTTTCCGCTTTCCACTTTCCACTTTCCGCTTTCCACTTTCCGCGCCACTCTACGCCTTTTCTCTGTCGAGCAGAGAATTGTGCCGACAAGCATTCTCAGCCTTTCTCCTTTCCGCGTTCTCTCACTTTTCACACTTAATTTCATTAAGTAATCTTTCATACTGCAGCTTTTATTGAGTTTTAAACTGGCAGACCGTATAATGAGTATGGCAAGTGAGGAAAAGCGAGGGAAAGCGAGGAAAATGTGAAAAGAGGAAGCTTTTCAAGAGGAAGTAAGCGTTTTGTTTTACATAACAATTGAGCTGTGAATGTGCTTTCTTATTGTCTGCTGATGGCATTTCACTTGTTGCTCCTCGGCCCGCCATCATTTATTCATGGCGAATCCCTGCTTTATTTTTTTAATCTTTACCCAATTCCAGACGGCACACGTTTTGTAGTCTTAGTTCTGCTTGGATAAACAAATCCGAATGTACAGGTACTAGTAAACAAGGCACTTCCATTCGATTGTGAACTTTGCTGCAGGATGGCGTTTCCATTCCTTTTGTGTTGTTATCCAGTGCGCCGGGCGAAATGTGTTTTCAAGAGTGGCCGAATATTTGATTGTATCGCCACAGGCTCCGCAATTTCTATCCGCCATCCCAGCGCCGACAACCAATTTTCAGAAAGTTGTTTTTCCGAAGAAATATTATTGTGTGCTGGCTTTCGAAAATATTTCGACTCCCTTCGCCGGGCAAACAATATATGCCATTCGAACAACGCCCTTGCAATTTCAGTTTTATGAATGGGAAAGGTAATACAAAAAGATATACAAAATAAAATCGCAGACATTTCGAAATCATGTTTGCAACCTTTTTAGTAACATTTGTATTACGCATGTCAAAATAAACTATAGTTTGTTTCATTCACTTAAAACCCAAATACAAATGGTATCGTATTGTTTTATATATGTTTAATATATACATATTTTATTTAATTTATTTATGGGTAATAGCCGTTCAATTTTTTTCTATTACGTCTTTGTGCAGGCACACGTTTTGTAACAGGTCGTTTAGAAACGGGAGAAAAAATTTTAATGTTTAAAAAATTAAAGAACTGGTAATTTTGGCACTATTTCATTAATTGTTTACAGACATTACTGTTATTAAATTTTAGATGTAAAGCAGCTTTCTTACTTTCTCAAGCGAGGGTAGTTTCTAAACGTTTCTTATTCCCTAGTGCTGATTACGATTCAAATTAAAAGCCATTGTGGCTTCACATTTTTTCTCGACTTTTATGCAGTTGAAGTAATTTTTAGACTTTCCATGATGAACCCAGTCTGAGCTAAGCGATTCAGCAATTTATGGTTAATGGCACCAAATTGGTTAACTTTGGCAGGCGGCAGGCAAACTTTCTTAAAACTTGGCAAAGGCTCCGGTTCCGTTAATTTGGAGCTGAGCGGTCGGTTGACCAAGTCACCCAGTCACAAAGCCAACTGCAAGGTCCCAAACGCCGGCTGATTAGCCCACTGGGAAAGAGGACCACCGTAATTATCCTGATGAAATTGGCCGGCCAGGCCGGGATCGGGGTTCATCAGCCTGGTTAGACTGGTTAGCCTGGTTAAAATTAAGTTACTGCGGACCAAACGCCGGACATGTCTGCCCGGTAATAAGCTAAATGAAAACAAAAATGGACGTCACTCAGTCACTCTCCAAATTGATGAAGATGAAGTTGGAGGCGGATGGCAGATGACAGAATGGCAGGATGGCAGGGTAGGTAACCCAATAACTTTGGCCACGCATTAATTGGAATTTATGAAGCTGGCCACTTTCCGCCGGAGATGCTGTGCCAAAGAAAGCGCGTAATGCGTGCCAAGTGTCACGGGAAAGGGTTAGCAACCCCTTGGACAAATGGCTAAATGGCAAATGGGCGAAAGGCAAGTGGAAATGGAAAAGTGGCGAAAAGGACGAAGAGGACTTGTGGGACAAGTTTAAGTGCTTTTAAAAAACCATTAACGTCATTTCCTTTGCTGTCTGGCCCTCTATTTTTTTTCTTCATATTTATTCTTTGCTAACGTACAACATCAATGCAATAAGTTCTTGAAACGTAAATTTTGATTAAACAATGTCTTGGTCACTTGGATTTCTTCTTGATGGCATTGGGCTGCAAGGATCCAGAGCCCCAGGTTCCCTGGGGATTGGGCACTGGTGCTGGCCTATCATTGCCAGTTGGTGGAGGTTTCACCAATGAACTGGCCTTCCTGGAACCGCGTTTTATTCTGGGTGGCTGGGATTTGGGCAGGGGTTTCTCTGCTGGCGGTGATGATGGAACACTAGCTGGCGGTGGAGCTCTCAAGCTGGTGTCTGTCTCCTTGACAACGGGCAGCAGTTTGGGATCATTCAGGGAGCCCATAACCCTTTGAGCAACCTTTTTAAAGACACTCGGCTCCCTCTTTTCAATCTCCGGCATGGGTGGCAGTTTGATGGACTCCCGGCTGATCCGTCGGCGGTTGTCCAGCGGATCGTTGTGTATGACCTGCATGGGTCCGGGACAAGCAGCTATGGTGGGGGGATCGGTGTAGCAAACATGACGGGCGTAGTCAAAGGAATCCCGGCTATCCGTGGCCGGCATTCCACGGCGATGGAAGCAATTGATGGGACACGAGGCCACGCACGGCGTGTAGGGCTTCTCCACCTCGGCCAGCTTCTTGATCTTCACCGAGTTGCAGTAGATCTGGTGGCGATCGGCCACCTGCTCCTCGCGGCACATCTCCCGCTGCTCGTACTTGCGGTAGGCCAGCTCCGCTTTGGAGTAGTAGCCCGGCCAGCAGTAGTCCCTCAGTCGGCTGCGCTTCACCATCCTGCCCTCCGGTCGCATGTCCAGCTGGTTCTGCCGCTCGTACCGCTCCACGGCCGTGGCTATGGGGTATAGGGGGCGACCCACACGGCGCGACTCCTCCATGATCTGCACGGCCTGCTCGAAGAACTTTTTGTCGTCGTCGAGGTAGGGATCTTCGTTGCAGGCCGCCAGGTTCATCAGCTCGGCGCGTCGCTTCTCGAGGAACTCCTGCCGCTGGCCAAAGAGCACGGTGCGCAGCTCCTCCTTCACCTGGTCCCGCTTGCGCTTCTGCGAGGCCTCGAAGTGGCGATTCGCCTCGGCGTTCTTGAGGCGACGCGCCACATGGAAGCGCTGCAGCTCCTGCTGGCGTCGCAGCTTCTCCGCCTCCTGCTGCCGCTCCACCAGCTGGTACCTCCGGCGCTCCCGGGCCAGCATCTCCCGCTCGCACTGGCGCCGATTCTCGTCCACCTGCGTCTCGAAAGAGTAGCGATCCTCCGCCTTCGCCTGCCGCTCCTCCAGCTTCCTCTGCTGCTCCTGCTGCGCCTGGCTGACCACCACAGCCCGATCCGCCCGCTCCTGGATGCGCTTCTGACGCAGCTTCTTGACATGGCTGCCATAGCGAGTGTCCAGGTTGCGACTGGCCACTATGTACACGCAGTTGCGACGGTCGTCGATGGCATCACAAATGCGCTCGTCTGCGGAGTAAGAGGTAATAATAACAGTTTACTATTATTTCTGGGTGAAGAAAATGTAGTAAAAAATTTAAGCCTTAGTTTCAAAAATTAAAATCGTTTGTTTGTTTTTTACGAAATAAATACACTAATACAGTATTAAAGAGTATTTGATTTTAACATAGTTCAAATATTTAATCCTAGTCCAAGTATTTAAAAATTTAGATATTTTTGGCTTTAATTTTTAATAATTGTTATAATTTTTTATAAAAGCTAAAAATAAAATGTGAAATAAAATGTTTATTTTTTCTGTTCCATTTTTTATAAGTGTATCTAAAGCAAACATTCCGTAGGTACTCACGCTCTGCAATCTCGGCTTTCTCCTGGATGGCATCCCGATGGGCCTTGCGGTAGAATTCGACTCTGCGGGCCTTCTTCTCCTTGAGCGCCTGCTCCTCCTTGTCCTGCAGGCACTTGTACTGCGCCCGGTCCACCTGCACCTCGAAGATCCTCTCCTCCCGCTCGGCCTCCCTGATCTTCTCCCGCGCCGCGATGTCCTCGCGCATGCACTTGGCATGTGCCGCATTCCGCTCCTGCTGGCGGGCCACCTCCTCCTCCTCGGTGGCATGACCGAAGGGCACCAGGGCCGCAGGACACAGCTCCTCGTCGGCCCGCTCCTGGGCACGAGCTGCCTGAGCGATCTCTTCGTTCAGCCCCTCGTTGTACTTCCTCTGGTGGATCATCTCACTGAGGAGCAGGGCCTGGTGCAGGGCTCGCGGTCCGGGCTTCAGTTGATCCAGCAGAAGATTCGCTCGCAGGATACGCTGCTTGCGGCGTCGCTCGTCCATCAGCTTGGTGGTCACCTCCTTGACCACAGTCAGCGCCTCCTTGCTCTTGGCCCTGTCCGACTTGTGGACCCGGGGCACATTGGGATCGGTGAACAGGCTGCACAGCAGGTCGTTGCCATCCTTCAGGTACTGCCGGTACCTGCGCTCCTCCTCCACGGCCTCCAATTGGGCGTGCTTCTCATCCTGGCGCGATCTTCCCTGGATTGCCGCAAAACGCTTGGCCGAAATCACCACGGGATGTCGATGGAAGCGCTTTCGCACGAACAATCCATCGGCACCGACTTCCTTGTTCTTGCACGGGTTCATCTTGACTATGGCAACATGTAGGTAGCTCGCTTCAGAACTCAAAATCAAAAAGTATTGACTTCTTTGTGGTGTGAAATGTATGATTAAACTGCTCTGAAAACTCGATCGGTCTGCTTTGGAATTGAAATTAAACTAACAATCAAAGGGTGCTGAGGTTTTTACCGAACGTAATGATCATTTTTTACTTTTACCCCCCTAAAACATTAAAAAGTCATCATAATTTTTGTTGATGCGATCTGGGTTCAAATCTAAGTTTAATTGCAACATTGAGAATTTATTGTATTGTCAATTAATGGGCTGTCATATTCTGCAAATTATTTCCTTTTTTAATGGAAAGATTCTTCACCTGCTTGATAAAAAAAACATTTTTCTAAAACTGATTAATTTTTAGATATTTATAGCTTTATAAAATGTCACTTCTTGATTTGTGCTTAATCGAAACTATATAATTAATAATGTTTTTGCTTTGGCGAGGTATTAAATATCCCCTATCTGATCTTCACTGAAAAATATTTAAAAAGGCCTCAATTTGGCTTAAAATAAATAAATCACTGGTTATGATCCATTATTGTCGGCTATAAAAACCAAAATATGGTATTTTTACCAATTGAGATATTACGGTAATAACATTATCATGCTACAATTAACACTATAAATGTTCATATCATTCGTTAACGAGGCAATAAGTCCGCAAAAATTTGCTGCATATCGGCAGTCTTTTACTGGTGTCCATAGTCATGAATCGTGTGATTATCATTTTCGGAGTTTCGGTGCTAGTTGCTTTTCTAGTCTGTAGCGTAAGAAACATAGTGACGATGTCCACTCGAAAAAAATAATTCTATATATTTTTAGGAGGCTCCCTTTGTTAAAATGACAAATGCAGTCTGCAAGTCGTACAACAAATCGTGGGTTGTCGTTCATTATTGCCGCCTTAAGGCATATTCCCGGAACAAGACTAGCTTGAATATAAATGCAACATTTATAGAGCCAGCCAACAATATATTTCTCAAAATGAAGATGATGAAGAAGGCCAGTGGCTATAAGCCGTTTTTGTTCGATTACACCATCGATGCCTGCGAATTTATGAGAAAGCGAAATCAACCCTTTGCCAAAATAGTCTGGAACTTGTTCAAGCACTTGTCTACGGTTAATCATACATGTCCCTATGTGGTGAGATCGCCAATTTAGAATCAAACTAATTATTTTTAAAACACTGTGGTTTTCTTTCAGGGCTTGCAGATGGTAAGCGATTTTCATCATATTGAATTGCCTTTTGTTTTACCAACTGGAGACTACCTACTTTTATTAGACTGGATATTTGATGGCAAGCCACAGTTCGCTACAAATGTTTATTTCACATTTGTGGAGGATCTATTGAAAACCTAATGACAAACTAATGAACGGAAATAAAAAAAACACCTAAAATTATACAGATCATATTAAAAAAACAAGAAAGAAAGCAAACTTCGGCAAGCCGAAGTTCATATACCCTTGCAGCTATCGCAAGAATTAAATATTTTTGAAAATATTAAAATTATGATTTACTTGCGTATATGTTTAAAAACATTGAAGCTATGACGATTTGCAGCTTAATTATTTGATTGTTCTTTTATATATTTTTATTATTTGTATGGGAGCTATATGATATAGTCGTCCGATTTTGATGAAATTTAAACCATAATTCTGAAATATTTAACCACTGCTATATGTCGAGGAACTAAAAAAAAATTAAAAAACAGCAAAGTTATAATTTTTTTTCAATTATTTTTCCGATTGTTCCTATGGGAGCTATATGCTATAGTCGTCCGATTTTGATGAAATTTTAAACATAATTCTGAAATATTTAAACATTGCTGTATGTCGAAGAACTAAACAAAAAATTAAAAAACAGCAAAGTTACAATTTTTTTTCAATTATTTTTCCGATTGTTCCTATGGGAGCTATATGCTATAGTCGTCCGATTTTGATGAAATTTTAACCATAATTCTGAAATATTTAACCATTGCTTTATGTCGAAGAACAAAACAAAAAATTAAAAAACAGCAAAGTTATAATTTTTTTTTCAATTATTTTTCCGATTGTTCCTATGGGAGCTATATGCTATAGTCGTCCGATCCGGCTCGTTCCGACTTATATACTACCTGCAATAGAAAGACAACTTTTGGGAAAGTTTCATGCAGATAGCTTTAAAACTGAGAGACTAGTTTGCATATAAACGGACGGACAGACGGACAGACGGACGGACAGACGGACAGACGGACATGGCTAGATCGACTCGCCTAGTGATGCTGATCAAGAATATATATACTTTACAGTGTCGGAGACGTCTCCTTCACTGCGTTGCAAACTTCTGACTGAAATTATAATACCCTCTGCAAGGGTATAACAAAATAATAAAAAATGTATTCTATTGCTTGCCCTTCTATCTTCCTCTACCTTAAACGTGGTTAAAGAATGAAAAAAACAATCGGATTGGTATATTATATATAAATTGTATTTACAACCTTTGTCAGATCATTAGCAGAACATCATATTGTCACTAAATCAAAAACCACACACAAACAAACAATTTGTAATAATGTTTAGAGCAACAATCCCAAATGATTTACAAAAATATTCAATAATAAAGACTATTATATATTATTTGACTGGCAAGCCAATACAATAATATTTCTGAAATTTTTTTTCAATTTAAATAATTATTTGAGATTGAATATTTTTGATTTTTATTTTGTAGTCCCATGTAAAGTGCTAAATTGATTCAGATTTGTCAAAATTTTCCCCAGTAATCGGACAGTGCATACTTAATAAATCATTAGAAGAATAATAATCAATTTGTACCTTGTTTTATTATGCAACAAATGTTAACATTTAGAATTGAACTGTGGTTCCGACCAAAAAGTCATGGATTCTAAGCTTTTCCTACTTGGAGCATTCATCAGTGCTGCGTTTCTGGTCTGCAGTGTAAGATAACTTAGATTTTAAAAAATATTATAATGCAATACTAAACGTTATCTCTGTTAGGACACGTACTTTGTTAAAATGACTAATGCAGTCTGCAAGTCTTACAATGAATCGTGGGTCGTTATTCATTATTGCCGACTGAAGGCCCATTCACGCAACAAAACCAGCTTAAATATAAATGCAACCTTTCTGGAGCCAGCTAACAACATTTTTGTCAAAGTTAAGCTAATGAAGAAGGCCAATGGCTATAAGCCATTTCTGATTGATCTCACAATAGATGCCTGCGAATTCATGAGAAAAAGAAATAATCCCGTCGTCAAGATCATATATAAAATGATTAAGGATGTGTCCACGGTGAATCATACGTGTCCATATGTGGTGAGATCGCATTTTTGTAAATATATGATCAAGTATTAGCTATTCGTATTATTTTTTAGGGCTTGCAGACGGTGAGCGATTTCTATGATATCCGAATTCCCGTTCCATTGCCAACTGGAGAGTACCTACTTTTAGGGGACTGGATATTCGATGCTAAGGCGCAGTTCGCTACAAATGTTTATTTCACCTTTGTGGAGGATTAATTAACAAAATGTTAAATGCATAAAAACTAAAACAAAGACCCTTTACTAAACTTATTAAAATTGGTGGAATTTATGGATCATTAACTCTTTGTTTTTATGTTTTTGCAAATAACACCGAGAACTGAACTCACCAATCACTCTAACTCCAGTGGGGTGTTTTGGATCATTAATCCCTTAATTTTAAAATTCAAGAATTATTTGAATATTTGTATATTTGTAATGACTTAATGTGTTATTACAATTTTAATGAGATGTGCTTAATCGATTCAGATCCATTAACATTTTCGCCAATACTCGGACATTGCCTACTTAATTAATCGTTAGCTGAACAAAAAACAGAACTTGACTAAAGTTTAATTAAGGTTATGCAACAAACATTTAGTATTGAACTGATACTTCGGCCCAGCAGACATGGATTCAAAGTTGTTCTTCCTTGGAGCTTTTATCACTGTTGCTTTTCTGGTTTGCAGTGTAAGATGTCCTTATTATTTATATCTGAAGTACTAAAAATCATCTTTGCTAGGACACGTACTTTGTTAAAATGACCAATGTAGTCTGCAAGTCTTATAACGAATCGTGGGTCGTTTTCCATTATTGCCGACTGAAGGCCCATTCCCGCAACAAAACCAGCTTAAATATAAATGCAACCGTTCTGGAGCCAGCTAAAAACATTTTCGTCAGAGCAAAGTTTATGAAGAAGGCCAGTGGCTATAAGCCATTTCTGGTTGATTTTAAATTAGATGCCTGCGAATTTATGAGAAAAAGAAATAATCCAGTCGCCATAATCATACATAATATGATCAAAGAAGTATCCACGCTCAATCATACCTGTCCCTATGTGGTGAGATCGCATTTTGATAAACATTTGATCCAAATATAAGCTAAACGTATATATTTTTAGGGCTTACAGGCGCTAAGCGATTTCTATGAGGTTCGAATTCCAGTTCCATTGCCATCTGGAGACTACTTATTGCTATTGGATTGGATATTCGATGCTAAAACGCAGGCTGCTACAAATGTTTATTTCACCTTTGTGGAGGATTAATATACTAAATGTTAAAAACATAAAAAACTAAAACAAACACTCTTCACTAAACTTATGGAAATTAGTAGAATTTATGGATCATTAACCATTTGTTTTTGTGTTGTTGCCAAGAACACCGAACTAATCACTAATCTTACTCTAGAGGGGTGTTTTTGATCAAATTTGTATTTGTGTTATAAAATGTGAATTTTGAAGTTAGTCGTTAAGAACACTTATCAGACTTATTAGTAACACTGGCTTACCAATTTTAAATCGACAGAATCCTCCAGAGCAAAAACGTTATTTTTTAACATTTTTTACTTGTTTTTATACCTTTTTATTCCTTATCTCCAGTTTTGTATGACTGATTTCGGTAAGAGATAATTTATCTTACTACAAATATAACATTCATACTAATGGTATGAGGATTGGTTTCTTAATATAGATGCCAGAGAAAAATTACATATTTTTATTAGACTGGATATTTCATAGTTAATGTGTAATTTATTTAAATGTGGTTATAAATCCTTCCAAAAAAAATGTTGTTTTCATTTTTTTTTATATATTTTTTATTATATTTTGTTTGGTCTGTAATCGCCATGTGCTATAAATACTTGTAATTAAACTTATAATTTTACTTTCATATTATTATTTCACATTTCATGAACCAAGAATAACAGCAGGTCGAAAACTAGTTTTTGTTGTATATTTTTAATGACTTAATTTGATATTACAATTTTAATGACATGTGCCTACTTAATTAATCGTTAGGTGAACAAAAAATCGATCATGACTATAGTTTAATTAGGGTTATGCAACAAACATTAACATTTAGTATTGAACTGATACTTCGGCCTAGCAGACATGGATTCAAAGTTGTTCTTCCTTGGAGCTTTTATCACTGTTGCTTTTCTGGTTTGCAGTGTAAGATGTCCTTATTATTTATATCTGAAGTACTAAAAAACATCTTTGCTAGGACTCGTACTTCGTTAAAATGACCAATGTAGTCTGCAAGTCTTATAACGAATCGTGGGTCGTTTTCCATTATTGCCGACTGAAGGCCTACTCTCGCAACAAGACCAGCTTAAATGTAAATGCAACCTTTGTCGAGCCAGCTAATAACATTTTCGTCAGAGTAAGGTTTTTGAAGAAGGCCAGTGGCTATAAGCCATTTCTGGTTGATTTTAAATTAGATGCCTGCGAATTTATGAGAAAAAGAAATAATCCTGTCGCCATAATCATACATAATATGATCAAAGATATATCCACGGTCAATCATACCTGTCCCTATGTGGTGAGATCACATTTTTATAAACATATGATCCAAATATAAGCTATTCGTATTTTTTTAGGGCTTGCAGACGGTGAGCGATTTCTATGAGCTTCGAATTCCAGTTCCATTGCCATCTGGAGACTATTTACTTCTAATCGATTGGATATTCGATGCTAAGACGCAGTTTGCTACAAATGTTTATTTCACCTTTGTGGAGGATTTTTAAAAAAAAATTTAAAAACCCAAAAAATTTAAGAATCCTAATGAGTCTTTGTTCGTAAACGCCTTTTAATGTTTTGGTGAGAAACAACTGACCAGTTTCACTGGGAAGTTATCACTTGTATATGTTTTTCTGAATTTCTGTATTACCTGCGAACTGTTGCAGATAAATATAGCAATTAAAGTCATTTTTATATTTTGAAAACCATCAATAGTTCAATTATATTATTACTTAATAATCAATCTTTTTTGGATAATTGTTTGGAAATTGCAGAACTATTATATGGTCAGGCTTCCAATATCACAATAAATATTTGAACTCTCGTATTTAGTTGTGGTTCCAGTCTAGAGTCATGAATTCAAAGTTAATCTCACTTGGAGTGGCTGCATTTCTTGCCTTTCTCGTCTGCAGCGTATGATTGCATACAATTAAAATCCACATAAATTCAAAACTAAGCTTAGCATATATTTTTCAGGAGGCACCATTCGTCAAAATGACCAATGCAGTCTGTGAGTCATACAACAAATCGTGGGTCGTTTTCCATTATTGTCGCCTAAAGGCCTATTCGCGAAACAAAACAAGCTTGAATATAAATGCAACCTTCCTGGAGCCAGTTAATAATGCATCTATCAAATTAAAGTTGATGAAGAAGGAGAATGGCTATAAACCGTTTCTTATTGATGTTACTTTGGACGGCTGCAAATTTTTGCGAAAACGAAATCACCCTGCAGTAAAAATGGTCTGGAATTTGATTAAGAATGTGTCTACAGTGAACCACACGTGTCCATATGTGGTGAGATCGCTTTTTGAGTTTTCAACCGATCATGTTTAAAGCTTTTAACTGCTCTTAGGGCTTGCAAGTGGTAAAAGACTTTCATCGTATTGAGTTACCTATTTTGCTACCAAGTGGAGACTACCTACTTTTATTGGATTGGTTTTTCGATGGTAAGAAGCAGTTCATTACAAATGTTTATTTCAACTTTAACGAGGATTAAAACGACGGAACAATAAGAAATGTACACATTTAAATGGCTGGCAAAGCTGCAAACGGAAGTGGAATATTTATTATTGTTTATATAAAAGCATTTGAGTCAAAAATAAATGGATTGGTCATGGATTATAAATGTATCCTAATAAGATTATTTGGATTATTATTTGTTTGCAGTGTACGAATTTTTATACCCTTGCAGAGGGTATTATAATTTCAGTCAGAAGTTTGCAACGCAGTGAAGGAGACGTTTCCGACCCTATAAAGTATATATATTCTTGATCAGCATCACTAGTAGAGTCGATCTAGCCATGTCCGTCTGTCCGTCCGTCTGTCCGTCTGTCCGTCTGTCCGTCCGTTTATATGCAAACTAGTCTCTCAGTTTTAAAGCTATCTGCATGAAACTTTCCCAAAAGTTGTCATTCTATTGCAGGTAGTATATAAGTCGGAACGAGCCGGATCGGACGACTATAGCATATAGCTCCCATAGGAACAATCGGAAAAATAAATGAAAAAAAATTATAACTTTGCTGTTTTTTAATTTTTTGTTTAGTTCTTCGACATATAGTAATGGTTAAATATTTCCGATTTACGGTTTAAATTTCATCAAAATCGGTCGACTATAGCATATAGCTCCCATAGGAACAATCGGAAAAATAATTGAAAAAAATTATAACTTTGCTGTTTTTTAATTTTTTGTTTAGTTCTTCGAGATATAGTAATGGTTAAATATTTCAGAATTATGTTTTAAATTTCATCAAAATCGGACGACTATAGCATATAGCTCCCATAGGAACAATCGGAAAAATAAATGAAAAAAAATTATAACTTTTCTGTTTTTTAATTTTTTGTTTAGTTCTTCGACATATAGCAATGTTTAATTATTTCAGAATTATGGTTTAAATTTTATCAAAATCGGACGTCTATATCATATAGCTCCCATAGAAATAATAAAAATATATAAAATAACTATATAATAATTGAGCTGCAAATCATCATAGTTTCAATGTTTTTCAGCATATACTCAAGTAAATCATAATTTAAATGTTTTCAAAAGTATTTAATTCATGCAATAGCTGCAAGGGTATATGAACTTCGGCTTGCCGAAGTTTGCTTTCTTTCTTGTTTTATCTACCCTTAAAACGAAGTAAAAATCGTGGTAAAAACTTTTTTAATTTCAAGTCTATTAATAATATATTGTAAGCTGATACATCAAAAATCGTTATGGTACAAACCTATGAAATGTTCAACCGATTTAGTAAATTGGTTTTTTTTAATTTGTCGTCATGCTACAACTACCCAAATAAACTTTTGATTGTTGTATCTAATATTAAACTAAATATTCACGAGATTGAGATACTTTTTGTAATACTCATAAAATATAAATATATATAAAATGTGTCTTCACTGTTATTTATAGCAGTATTTAAATGGTTGACTCCTTTAAGGTCAGTTTTCATCAACCGTTCCTTAGACTTTCGTATTTGATTAATTTGATTTAAGCCTAAACTATTCTTTTATTTTTTTATAGCCAAATAACTTTTAAATCACCGGATTTTCGAATGATTTCCTCAATTAATTTCCGTCATAAATTTTTGTTGAAGCCCGCAAACGGTTTCAGTGCAGCACATGATACTTTGATACTTTGGCCATCCGCAATTAGATGAACCCCAATTAGTGTTAATCAAATTAGCCAAAAGCCTCGGAGGAGAGATTCGTGAGGCAGGAGTGTGGGTCCAAATGGTGCACATTCCAATTCCCGGCAGGCGTCAAATTATACAGAAAACTCAGATGGCGAACAAATGCGAATCAAGAAAGAAAAAGGAAAAGTTGACTTTCATGCGAAAAGTTTTTTCGGTTGGGCGGCGTGAATTTCTGCACCGAAAATTTTCATTTGGAGCGTTATAGGGGGTACTTTTTTTTGGCGGGGGCGCTGTAGGCGTGGTCAGATGCCAAACACCGGCGATTATTGTTACAAAATGCAGCGAGGCGTGTAATTTTTCGGGCCCGAAAGAAACGCAAAAGAATCCACATCCACATCCAGATTCAGATTCAGTTTGCGATTCAAATTGCCAAAGAATCCAGTGGCCCTTGGGGAGGGGAGAATGCGGCTTCTGAAAATTGTTTTGCGAAAATTAGTTTTCAAACTTTTCCTGTTCTTGTTCGTTTATCTTGCATTTCTGACGGCATCGTCCTTTTTCTCTTTTGCCTTCTTGCCTGCGTGGGCAAATGAAAATCTAAACGCAGTATGCGGATATTAATTTGCATTTGGCCCTTGACAGTCTGGGATTCGTGGTAGCTCGGTGGCACAATAAAAACCAAATTTGAATAATTTTTAATTTATTTAGCAACGGCAGCGGCCAAAATTGGTCGGTGTTTTTTTTTATGTAATTGGCATTTCTGTTGTTGTTATTTTTAAGGATCCATTTGTTGGCTTCCTTTTTAAATGGTTTCCCCGTAATTGCCATGAAATTACCTTTTGAGTGAGCCAGAGTGCCATTTTTTAGGGCAGTAGGAAAACAAACTTTATGCAAATCGTTTTAGTGATATTTATTTATTTTGATTTAAATCGTTTTTTTTTTGTTTTGTTTTTGCGTATTCAATACATACTTTATTAAACATCTCGCGTTCAATTAACTAAATTGAGACATACTTAAACTGTAAATTTATTTTGCTTTAACTATTACATTACTTAGCTACAAATGAAAAATGATTTAACAATAATGTTCACATCAACCGACTTAAATTCTTGACAATCACAAAGTTAGGATTTGATTTTGATTCGTAGAACAGTGGGTAATTTGGTATACGACTCGAGCTATGGAACTAGAACTATGATTAACCACAACGCTTTAAGGTCCGCCAATATCAGAGACTACATTGATCCTTAAACGGTAGAGAATGGAAGAAGGAATTTCTAGCAGGATCTGAGAGGAAAGTCTGATATCTCTTTGTTTTTGTTTTATTCACGGGTTTCTGATTGCACAGAAGAGGCCAACCAGGTTGGCCAAAACCATTTACAATCTATTCTACTATTTAGATTTAGTTTTAGATTTAAATTTAGATTTAAATTTAGCCAATGCACACACACAACATCCAACAATTATGATTAGTTTATGCATATAAGTATTTTTGGTTGGGAAACTTAGGGTATCACAAACACTGAATGAACACTTACTATGGTTAACTTGGCTAATTTCGATTGCAGGGGCATAGTCGAAAGCTTAAAGTAGGAAAAGGAACAGTCTAGCTAAGGAGATTTGGTTATCGTTAGATGGCAGCGAATTCAAGCTTTTCCTTTCGGCTCTTTATAGGATTTGAACTTTCACAGATTTTATAAGATTTACTATAAATTTGCTTGATGCGAATTACAATTTTTTCAATGCCAAAGTCGGTAAACATTAAATAAAATGCTTGTTAAATTACTTGATTTAATATTACAAATTTATATTAATGTGGAAAATATTAGATTTAAAATAGTTCCTATTTGATGTAAATGCATTTCATTTGAGTCAAATATGCTTTAAATTTAAATTAAATATTCAGGTATTTATATTAAATCCCAAAATAGTCAAACGAAAAATTAGAAATTTAATCTTTTATTTTAATCTGTACGGAAAATATGTATTTCAAAGTGATTTGGATTTGCGCTTGTTTTTCTCTGGGTATCAAATAATAAGTTAATGGAACTAAAAAACCCGACCTACCCCTTGTGATCTTCCAGTTCTTAGGCCTAATAGACAACACACATTTTATGGTTTGCTCATGCGATATTATATAGACACTCACACGCACATACACCTATGGAATCTTAGAGATACTACTCATTCTCACTCCCTAGTTCTTCTTTATTTCGGGGAATTTAATGCCCATCGGTAGGGCGTAACCCATCCATCCTACTTGCGGTACTCGGCCAGTGGAAAGCCGGACTTCTCAGGCGGCGGACTGTGGCAGGCGGCGCGAATTCTTGAGAACCGCAGACTGCCCGTGTGCGAATGGGTCCGCATCTTGGCCTGCTGGTGCAGCGGATGGTGCGAGCACTTCTGCGACTGGCGAGCCAGCAGCTGGCTCTTGGCCAAGATCACATCCTCTGCGTACTAAATGTCCGGAATGCTGCGTCCACAGGTCAGCTTCATGGATGATTCGCCATCCAGGGCACCTCCTCCTCCGCCATTGGCGGCCTTGCTCTTGGCACAGTTCACGTCGTGGAAGAGGTGCTCACACAACTTGGGCTCCGAATTGGAGAATTTGCCCAGTTCGGCGGCAGTGGCTGCCTGGCTGAGATTCAGATCCAGTTGCAGATCGCTGGCCTTGCTGAAGGAGGTGGTCTGCTGCTGGTGGTGCTGCTGCGGCTGGTGCAGCTGGTGCACCAGGTGGTGGGGGTGGGTGTAGGGCAGGTGCGGTGGCAGGTTCTTCTGCATGGCGCTCAGGTTGCCAGAGCTGACGGTCCGCTCCAGGATCTCGCCCCAGTACTTCTCGGACAGGCCCTCGATGTCGGGCCGCGTGGTGGCGAAGGCCTCCGTGGCCTGGTGGCCATGCAATCCGCCGCCCATTGTGCCGCGTATGTACTGTGAGGCACTGCGACTCAAACTGTTGGCCCGCGAGCGTCCACAAATGCCCAGAACGGAGCCACCAATCGAACTGGCCACTCCACCGACTCCACTAGAAGCTCCTCCTCCACTAGCTGAACCAACTCCTACTCCTCCTCCTCCTCCTCCTCCTCCTGGTGGTGGGCGGGATGAGGGCGGTTCCGGGGGAATCGGAAGCGTTGTGATTTCGAAATCGTTAGCATTGATGTGACAACAGCCTGATTTGTGCTCGGGCGTATCCTCATGGGGGAAACACTAAAAACAGAGAGCAAAGTGGGAGGGAATGGCATCATAAATTTCCACCCGCACAAAAATTAATAAGGATTTTAAATTCGCATTTATCCGGGCAGAGCACAAGGTTGGGCCATAAATATTCCACAGACTGACCCCCGGCTTTTTGCGGAAGTAAATCATGCAACTTGACTGCGTTTACCCAAAATAGAATCAAGGATTTTCGGCATGCGATGGGCTAGTGGTAGTGGGCCACTGTAAATGCCGTTTTGCATTTGCTCTTTCATAATTCAAAATCACTTTGCTGGACTGGTTATTTTTGTTGCTGCTGTGTCTGTTGATTGTTTACTTTTACATGGAGCCATAGTCTGCCAGCTTCCTGGGGCTTACACCTTTGGTTTTGGATTTATGGGTGCTTTTTGGGGTCGGAGTTGGCAGTTTTTGTTCAAGCAAAGTTGCCAGCAAAATATGCGAGGATGCAGGATGTGCACTTGGGTGAAATACCCATATTTGGGAGGCAGAGAGGTCAATGAATGTGCAGCTGGGGTGTTTGAAACTGCTATAAGCGAATCAATCAATCAGAGCTTATGACAGATTTGCTACTGAAACAGACACTGCACATCGCTTCGGTTCGGATATGCTGTAAATTAACCCAGAAAAAGCGGAAAAAAGGAAAACTCACTTTGTTTGGCATCAGTTGGCGACTCAGACGGCGGAAATCGGAGTTCAACAGCCAGTACATGAAGGGGTTCCACAAGCTATTGCTCAACGCTGTCCAGGTGACCAGGAAATCGAGAAACGGCGGCAACTGCGGGCGGAGATAACATAGAATGTCACATAGAATCAGAACTGATGAGCCACTCGTGGCCGCATTACGTATGCGCCCCGTTGTACGCAATGGAAGGCAAACGAAACAAACACTTGCCTTGGATCCAGTGCAGGCAGTGACTATCTCCTGAATCGTCCACGGAGTGACCATCACAATGAAGCCCAGCGAGATGGCAGCCATCGAACGTGAGGTGGATCCGCTCGAGTTCTTCTCCTGGATGGGAACAATCTGTGCCAAAATTTTTGTGGGGCAATGCAATTAGTGAGGGAACAATGTCGCAATTGCTGTATAGATTTTTGGACCAGCCAAAATTGTTCAATACAAACATTTTTGTAGATATTTAATTTGGAAAAAACCTTACATTTTCTTAAACCTTTTTTGGTTTACATATTTTTTAAAAGCTCACCCAATACCTTGCTAAATTGCCAAAGCTAGAATTGAAATTTAGTAATTTCATTTGATAAGCTTAAGTTGTAAAATGTGTAGAATACATGAAAATTTGTTTATAAGCTGCAAGCGAAAAGCTGTCAGGATTCTTTAAATTTGAGGTACGCATACCGATAGCCCTAACCATTTGTTTGCCTTGGCAGCCAAAGCAAGTTTAGCAGTAAATATACTAAACTTAATCCACAACTCAGTCGCTTGAACAAACTGTTTTGGCACCCGCCTCCTGCTCACTTGGCTCACCTTTTTGGTAATCTTGTTTGTCATGTTCGGCATGCCGGCCAGTCCCATGCCCATGCTCATGGCCATGCCGAGGTGGCCCATGGGATGGCCATGGTGGTGCGGGTGGCTAGGGTGGTTAGGGTGGCTAGGGTGGCCTGGATGATGTGGATGGTGCGAGTGGCCGTGGTAGAGGTGAGAGTGCAATCCCGCCTGCTGATGGTGTTGAACCTGCTGCTGATGCTGCTGATGCTGATGCTGCTGCTGGTGGTGTTGATGCATCTGGAGCTGCTGGGCGGCGGTGGGATGTGGATGGGGGTGTGGGTGGTGGGCGGCGGCCGTGAGCGGCATGGTCGGATCGTTCAGCCGGAAGCGGCTCATGTGGAAGCTGGAGCCGTAGCAGTACATCAGCACCATCGTCGTGGGAAAGTAGAGGGCGCACGTCGACAATATCCTATACGAGGGCTTGCTGTAGAAGGGCTCGCAGGCCATTAGACCCGTATTGTTGAAGTAGTAACCTGCGCATATACATATAGATTATAAAGATTGACGCGATTGAGGGCATATTGATGGTAGGCTAATCACGCTGCTGGCTCACCTTTGGGCAGGACCAGAAAGCCAAATACCGTCAGACTGATAATCCAGGTTAAGCTCAGTATGGCCACACAGCCCTGCAAAATGAGTACACAATTAGTGGAGCACATTTCCGCCAGATGTGAGTTGATTTATGGCTGGGGAAGCTGGAAAGCATCACGTTTCTGGTGCATACCGAAACAACATGTGTTTTAGGCTATTATTGGATTTTAGGTGTTTCGATATTGGGTGATTAGTCGAAAGAGAAATACATTTTTAAGGAGTCTAAAAGTATGCAACAAAATATTTTAAGACCGGAAGTCCGATGTTTTAATTCCAAAAGGAGACTTTCTTTAATTTACTGCGTACTTTTAGACACCTTTTTAAATGATTTCATTTTTATTGAATTTTGAATATTTTATTTACTAATTTAATTTAGCCAAACTTGTATTACAAAAACATTTATTTTACTTTTCTCAAAGTTTGTTCTTGTTTTGGAACATTTCAGCGCACCTTTCATCTGACAATCAAGAAATGACGAGGGAAAAAAACAAAAAAATTAAATAAAATCTTGTGATTATGCTGAAAACATTTGGTGAAGGCTGCTGACCACAGATGGAGAGCGATACTTCCGCTTTTTTGAAATGGTGAAGTGCTGCCACAGTCATAACTGACTAGCTGGGTTACTAAATGCAGCATTCTGACAGGGAAAATGGGAGAATATTGTCCTGTCCCTCAACGCTGGCCACCTGCACAAAATAAAAAAAAACCCCACCTATCCAAAGTGCCAAAGTCCTAGCAAAAAAGCGGAGAAACAACTTTTGTCTGTGTCTCTTTGAAACGGACCATGGCTGTGATTAATTTAATTTACGCTATTATATTTAAAACTTTTGCCAAGCGAAAAACCAACAGTCTGAGAGGTCAAACAATAAGAGAATATATTTTGAAATGCAAACATTTTATTAAGCTGCAATGCCAAAGTTTTTCATAGAGTACCAGTGGAAGTTTAATTAATATGGGCACTCGGAAACTTTTATTGAAAATTATAGAATTGAATTTTAAAATGAATTTAAATATATAAAATTGTGATTGATAAATAAGTCAAAAATGGGATGAGTTCATTAAGAAGTTCAAAGATATACTTTTTTGTCTGCTATTAAACAAAAAAATCATAAACCGAAATGATTTTTCAAGACTGCATTTGAATTTACGACACTTTTAAAAGTAAGCAAAAACGAAAGTCAAAAGTTTCTGATGCCATTACCAAGTTCCGCCGAGCATTGGTTTCTCTTGCATCTAAAGTGATTCCCATTCAGCATCCATTTATTAATTTTCGACAGTGCGCACACAATTTTTGCGAATCAGGGCGTGGCAGAGTGCCAATTTCGCCCACTGGCCCCATTTTGGGGGCCAGATGGCCAGAAAAATCAGAAATGGCGCCGATTTTTTATCCAGGAAAAAAATTGCAAACCAATTTTATGTAAATTTATTTTCCACTATTGATATTCCACTGTTTTCCTCGGTTTCCCCAGTGTTTTATTAAGCCTGATTGTGTTTTCTTTTATTAGTTTAAGTAACAACCTATTTTTAAAAACCCAAAGAAAATTGAGACCTAATCCAAAGAGGAAAGCTAGTGATTATATTTTAAAGGGTTTTGAGTTGCTCTTTTTGTATTGTTTTACAAGGAATTATTTTCAGTTGGAAAAAATATGTAAATTTTCAAAGGGATTTGTTTGTGGATGATATTTCGTTTAAATACAATGTCAATTGAGCGATAATTAAAACATGTTAGTAACTGAATGGAACTAATACTTTTGTAAGCTCCACAGGTTTCAAATTGCTGTTGCACTTAGTTTACTGAATGAAAAGGTTACTTTCAAAGGTTTTACTACTAATTTGAATAATAATTCCCATTCTGAGTGGTGCAAGTGTCTTAAAAAGTTCGAGAATATTTGAAAAACAAAAATGATAATTTGATTGGAGGAAAGGTCATTCAAGGTTCGGTTTCGTTAGCTGACTAGTCTTCTAGCTTTCGTTTTGTTTACAGTCCGGGAGCCATAAATCAGGCTGCTGGGGAACGGGAAATAGAGTTGGTAGCTCGTTTGCTGCTTTTTGGCCCTGCTTGCGGTTTCCGTGGGAGGTGCCGCTTCATTTGCCTGCCTTCGTCCTGGAAAAGGACTTTGCTGTGGTCGTCGCCCCTTTGCCGAAGTCATTGCGCGTAAAAAATCTCTAGGCCAACTTTTACCCCCCTCCCTCGCCCATCTTTTTTTTTATCCTTATTTTATACACTTTTCGAATGTCTGTACGAGTTGGCTCTCGTATTTTTTGTTGGTTTTTGCCAACTTTGCTTTTTCATTCTCCGTGATGCTTTGTTTTGCACTTGCTCTTTGGCTCCGACCCCGCCCACTTTCTTTTTTCTGCCTGCTTAATGACTGTCAAGCAGCTTAAAGCCCATTATCCTTATTTATGCTTGCGTAATTGGCTCGCCAACAGTATTGTATAGTTGTTATGTTTGTCCTCCCATTGTTATGGTCGATTTTTATTGGCGCGTGATTTCTTGTAATTACGCCAACGCTTTGTTTATTGTCCTTGCGCGAGCATAAGAATAACAAGATAAAGATCGAACCAGATCGTGCCTTATCTGAGTAACCCAAAAATAAGAAGGAAATTCTAATATCTACTCTGAATCTTACCTTTTTGCTGGAGTGCTGGTAATAGCGTCGCGGATGCAGAGCACACATATATCTATCGACGGCCATGCAAACGAGGATAACGGCACTCTGCTGGGAAAGCGCGCCGCGTAGCAGAGCCTGGAAAATGCGGAAAATGCGGAAAATGGGGTAAATGCGTTAGTGCTAGTTAAGAAGTTTATTATTTATATTATGGCTTTTTCGCCTAAAACTTTTCAGCTGTCCGGCGCAAAATGAAAAACTTGTAATGGAATTTTTTCGGCGTTCCCAACTAATACGTCGAGATTATTAATCGTCAGTATGAGTGGAATACCAGTGAGTTATGCAGCGAATGCGTGTATGTTTTACCAATATTCTTTTAGAAGCAATAAAAAAAACTCGTTCATTTTAATAGAAACATGAATTAGAAAGAAATATTGTTATGTCTTGGAATAAGCTATGAAGCATTATTAAGTAAATATTAAATCAAAATGTATGTATCAAATTAAGAAATTAATGTAATCGATGTGACTAGCGATGTGTAGCGCTAGGATACTAACAATCTAATAAAATCAAAAAAAATTTAAATAAAATGAACTAATCATATCAATGTGATTTCTTTAAAATTAATTATTGAACAGTTATCGAATTTTATTTGATAATATATCCAATATCAATGGCCTTTCCCCTCCGTGTTTTAGTTAATTAACCATACTGATAACCGGCAATTTATCGCACATTCTGGCATTACACAATTTAATGCGCCACACACTTGAATATGTTAACATTAGCATAACACATTGTTCCGTGTGATAACCGGGCTTTTCCGTTTTCATCTCCGCCACTTATGTGCTTCAATTACCGTGCTTTGTGAAGAGAGAGTTAATTGACCGCAGGGACAACAACAGATGCAGGGACATACAACAAATTAACGTATTTCCGCCTTACCTGTTGGACCTGTCGACCAGCGTTACCACCCCAAAAAACACCCACTCACCTGTATCTGGCAGAAGATCTCTCCGTACGGCCAGCAGTGAAACAATGCCGGCATTAGACCGAATGGTGTAATTAACAGACCAATTGTCAGGTCATTCAGGGCCAGCGAGGTGAGCAGATAGCGGGGCTGTCGAGGGTTAAACACCAGATACAAGGAAAGAGGGGGGATTACCGAACCGAATGACGATGACTCATCAGCCGGCCTCCGCTCACCTGTTGGTGTATGTAGGCCGCATAGCGGCGATTGTTGATGACGAAGATGACCAGGCAGTTGGCCCCGATGACGCCCAGTGTCAGGACCAGAATCAGTACCGCCTCGATGGTTTCCGCGATCCCAATGTGGGCGATGAAGTTGTGGCCCGAGTAGCGCGGATGCGAGCAGCTGGAGTTCTTCACGGCGGGCGCCACGAGGAGAGAGCCGGTCTTAAGATCCATGGCAGGGCTACAAAAAAAAAAAAACGACACGAAATAAGTCAGAAGCATTTAGGTCAGGAACATAAACTTAACCCGAGATACCCAAAAACTACTTCAAATTGTTTTTACGGTTCTGATTGAGCTAAAAGGGAACTTTAAATAGTTTTTCTTGAATTTATTTCGTTTTAAATGTATGTGAAAACTCATAAGCATGATGGTTGGTTAAAAGAAAATCTTATTACAAGAGGTAAAATATAATTGAATTAAGTAATTTACCTTAATGACAAAAAAAAAAAAATTCCACAGAAATCACTAGGGTTTTGAAATAACTTAAGATCGTGTGTTAAAGTATGCAAAACAGAAGCAGTGGTGTCTTTCGGAATAAATCCCATGGTTTTTCTGACTTAAAATAATACATGTCTAGCATTAAACAAGTTACATTGCGTAAAATATTTATTTATATAATTAAACAAATAAAGTTTTGCTAGTTGGTCCAATTAGGTCTTCTCCAGTGTTCTCTACACAAATTGGATTTATAAGCTAGTCATATTATGCACTGTGTGCAAGCCATGTGTATAAATTAGGTGAAATTGCCTATACGCCCTGTGGCCATTATGTCGTCCGGCCACAGAGCCCAGCGCGCAGTTTCTTTCGGAGATGCCTTCCGCTACCATTTCCGTTTCCCCTGCGACGAATGCAAAATGTCGGCGATTTGTTACGCCATAATGAAGTCGGAGCATGTGAAAGAGAAGCCGCGCTGACGATTTATCAGCCAGGGAATAGCTAAGGCGACAGGATGAGGTTGAGCATTAGGATGAGGATGAGACCGCCCGTCGACGAAACCGCAGTGTTGTCACTCCGCCGGAGTGCTGTTGCTTTGCATAAAAGACAATGGCGCAACAATGGCCCAATATGGCGGCACATCCGGTTGCCGCCATTGCCGCCATTGCCGCCCCGAAAATAGCAGAGTGACATAATGAAAGTTAACAGGATAATTGGATGACTTGGGTCTACAGTCTACGCGACATTGTTCGCTATAAATCAAAATACTCCCGTCAGTGTCACGTTGATATCTCTCTTTAGCGAATCTAAGAGCGCGGTGAAAAATGTCTTGTGCAGCGAGGCAGTGGCTTTAAAGAGTTTTCCGTTTTCCGCTTTCCATTTTCCCGCTGTCGCCGACTGTCTGTAGATGTAGCCGTATCTGTATCATTTGTTTGTTGTCGCATCTCTTATTAAGTTTTGCCACGCATACAGTGCTCTATATATGTATATGCACCATGGTATATCCCCAGGCAACCATCGCAGATCTGGGCCTTGATTTATCGTGAAGCGTCCAAAGTCGCCAGAGAGTCGGGATGTCGCCGAGCCGCTCGGTTTTATGCTAAGTCCACAAATCACCGCATGATATATAACCGAACTGAACCGAACGGCAAAACATTACAGCTCACCCAATGGCCAAATGGCCCCCATGTCTGGATTTAGTACGCTAATGTGTCTCAGTTGAGCTTCAGGTTTTTCATTAACAAAACGTTGTGCTGGCGGCAATAAATCCTCAACTTTGGCTGAATCAATTAGGATCTGGTTAGTGAGTGGTATCCGCTGTAACCGCTTCGGGATTCAGGTTTCCACTCATCATGTGTGTGTGTGAGTGTGAGTTCGTTTCGGTTAAAAAACCAATTTCAATTTCCAAGTAATGAAAAGAGGAAATTCGCTTAATTCCTCGCATTGTTAAGTCTGGCGTAATCGAAGAGTTGCAACTGCACAACCAGAAGCCCAGAGAAGGCAGACAAAGCAGAGCAGAGGGCGAAGGTCCTGGCGAAAATAAAAGGATAACGAAGGCAGACGCAAATGCGAGACCGCGTAATTGTTTTAAAATGCACAACGAAAATGGCAATAAATGGCAGATCCAATGGGTAAAATGGTAACTGGTAACTGGTGACTGGTGACTGGTAGCTGGAAACACAGCTCGTTCGGTCATGGGGCAATGCCATTAAAATAAACGAAATTTCCATGCCAAATTTTAGGGTCATTCGGCAGGGAGCAGGGTTGAAATAGTCATCAGGATGCTGCGACCACAGCTCCGTGATCCCATTTCGATGACACTGCCAAAGACAAATGCAGAATAAATAATTTAGCTGCCGGATTAGAGAGCCGCAATCCGCTTTTGAATTTACACTCAAGTAACTGCCATTAGTGGCGAACTATTGCATATCATTAGGAGCCACCGCAGATTTGCAGTTGTAACAGCAACAGCAATTGCAACTGCAACAGCAACATCGACAGCAACAGCAGCAGCAACATCAACAACAACTGATGTCGCCCCCAATCAGCGTCCATTGTGCATCCGCAGCATCCTAATCCGCAGCCAAAGTTATTGCTGTTACTTGGCACTGGATTTGGCCAGGATGAAAATAACAACTCGCAACGCACTCGCTTCCAACCGCTTTTTGCCCAGCCAAATGGCTAAGAAATGCGCAAACGTTTCACGGCAAACTGGGGACCAGGTTATCCAATGCACTGGACCCAAAAATTGTGATTCGGTTCCAACTTTAAGATTTAAGTAAAGAAATTAGGCAGCATGTACAGTAATCAGAGCTTTCTGCCTTTAATTGTTTATTCATTAAGATTTAATTATTGGCTTATTCCAAAAACCAATTTTCCAATTCTTTGGTGTGTTAAGTGTCATTAGAAATAGAAAAGTCCTATTCTCTGCAAGTCCTATGTGCACCTTTTTAACTAAAAGAAAACATTTATGAGTTAATACAAATTATTTGTGAGCTTTAAAAAAGAAAGGTTGGTTTTGCTAGCTACAAATATTAATTTTTCCAGAAAATCAATTGTAGATAATTAATGCGCGATTGATGTTTAAAATATATTGTAAATTTTAACAATACAACAAATATAAGGATACGTTTATAAGTTTCTTAAAGAGAAGTTTTATTTGGCTACAAGTTTTATATAAATAACAAAAAAAAAAGTGTATTTAATAAGTGATTGATAAGCCAAAAATATATTTAAACTTTTACAATGCTTCCAATCTTGGGATTTATTATTAAATTTTTAAAAGAGAAAAATGGATTAATAATATTTTTATTTAGGACGGTTTACAAGCAGTGTATTCACCCACAAAAAAGGGCACTAGTGCTGCAGTTCTGAAAAAGGGACACACCGAAATTGCTGGGCATAAAAAACAATGCCACAGGAGCAGAACAGCAGAGCTCCATGGAGCAGAAAGGACGCAGGATGCGGAAGGGGAGAAACGGTAGTGGGTCGGGTTAAGGGTTAGGGCGTAGGGAACACCACTTCCACATTCACTGTGCGTTTTGTCCTCCCAAATGACTTGTGTGTGTGCGTTTGTCTCGGTTTTTGGCCCTCTGTGCGTGCGTGTTAATGCACGAAACCGTAACGCCAGACTGAGGGAAAAAAATTTAAAGCCAGCCTGACGGCGATGCATTTCATGCACATTTACACTGCGGAACTGGCTAAGTTTTGCCAGCATCAGCAACAGCAACAGCAACTGTGATCTTAAGCCATTGCTGACACACCACAAATATGTGTGTGTGTGTGAATGTCAGCTGCATTTCACATGCAAATTTGCTGGGAGAGTATCCCATTTTTTCTGTTGGCTTATTTATAAGACTTTCTTTGAGGCCACTCACTTGGCACATGGGTCGAAGCTGATTTCGTTTGACAAAATGCTTCAGCAGCCACCCGTTCAGACTGATTGCCACGCCCATCAGTCTGGGAACATGGCAAGGGCTTAAGCTAGATTGTGTGGGGCCAAGTGTGGATTTTGGCTGGGAATTTGTGTGCTCAGCCGAAGAGCTGGCCTAAATTGACTAGTTGAGGCGACAGATTCTCAAAATTGCTTGACATTGTCAAATGGTTTTGCTTAAATAATTTCCCATTGATTGAGGCCAGACACCTGGAAATGCGATAATTAATATCCGGCAGATGTCACTTAACAGTTGAGTTTCATCTGCCGCCAACGTGTCGTATACGTGTTGTAATCAACACAAGAAAAAGCAAATTAATTATGAAATGAATTTCATAAAGGCAAACATTGTGCGTATATCACTCTGTTATGCCAAGCTGTGTTTACTTTTAAACAATAAGTGATTTCTTGGAATCAAGTCGAGATGTTGCCGAGCTGAACATGAACGTTGTGTAGTTATTTAAAAAGCTCTTTACAAATATTAAATAATACTGTTATTATTTAATAGGTGGTTTGCATACATATATTTCGTTATTTAAATATGAAATATGAATATATTTAAATTTGATTATCTGTTTCATAACCTTTTATATCAGAAGTGTTTTCATGGCATTCGATAAATATGCAAATTGAAACTGGTTGCAAGCACTTCCTTTTCTGTGCAAGCGAATTAAATCACATTAGCTCTTTTAATGGCGTTACGTGCTCAAAAACTGATGGCTGATGCATGCAAAAATCAGTAGTATATTAAATTATTGATTCAGTGATGAGCCTTATAATAAACACTGAAATATTTCTGCAGGCATGGTTTGATACAGATTTGATTGGCATGCAAAGAGGCTTCTGTACAAAGAAAATAACAAAAAAAAGGCGAGGTACATTCACGTATTTAGGGCGGATACAAAAGTTTGAAAGCCAAAACGGTGCAAACGGAATTTAATAAATACGTGCAAGGCATTTGTAATTTTTACTCGCACTCGCAAAGCGTTTCGGCATTGCCTTAAAAGCTAAAAAACTTCCCAAAATAATCACCCGCTTGGCTGCAATTAAAGAGCTCCCCGCAGCCATAAAGCGAATCCCCTTGGAAAACACACACTGAATGTGTGTGAGTGTGTGTTCTGGCTGTGTGTTTTTTGGTATTCCCTGGTACAACTTTTGCGTTTGCCATGCGTGGTCACGTACACGTGAAAATGGCGTAAATGTTTTAAAAGTTGCATCAAACTTGTTATGAAGTATTTGCCCCACTGAAATGAAAGGAGCAGCCAGTGGACCCCTTTATCACCTACTCCCCACCCAGAACTTGCCAAGAAATTGCAATGCATGTGCCACAGTCCAAAGAAATTAGCAGAAACATTTGTGCGCTTCAAGAAGGAACTTAGACTTTTTGTGTTAATGATAAAGTGGCAAAAACCTTGAAAAGTTGCTGAGTTTATATTTATTTTATTGAGAATTTTAAGCTTGTCTGGTTTTGTAATTTAGTAAGCTCCATTACCATTTGCATTAGTTTTTTAAATATTTAAAATAAAATATTAACTTTTTTTAAGTATTTGGATAATAAAATTGCTTACTTCTTAAAAATGCGTTCTAGATTCAACCTTCTCACTTTCACTGGATATATTTGACAGTATACAAAATCGAATAAGTCAAACAAAAAATTGTCACCCTGATATAGCACCTTAATTGAAAAAGTCATTTATGTAAAGATAAAAATGTCTTTTACACATTAAATTCAACTTTGCTCAAATAAAAATCATACAAAAGAACTCTTAGCTTATGTATTAAAAAACGAATTCTTTGGCAATTTCTTATATTTCATACTGTTTAGACAAAGTTTATAAGTAAAAGTATATTTTAATTTAATCATTCTAAAAGCTTTTTGCTTGATCTTACTTAAACAATAATATATGTACAAGTTTAGATTATAAATTCTGAGAAATAGGTTCCAAACTACGCAGCTATTAACTTGAACTTACAATGCCGCTCAAAACTTTGTTTCTAAGGTAATTATTCAACATTTTCCATTGCGCTGTCAGGTTTTACTGAAAATGCAGAGAGGTAGGCTATGAAAATCGTCAACCGCAACGACAACACTGGGTACAAAGTTATCTTTTGCTCCCGGGGATCGGGCTCATGTTAGTTTTCAAGTACGAAATAAGCAGAGTTTCCTGTGCCGGTTTACTTTTGCAAGCCTTTGGCGGCGCGAGCAGGTGGAAATGGTGGATAAAATGGGAGAAAATCCTTTCGGACGGTGCTGATGTTTCTCTTTAAGCCACGACATGCAATTAAAGCACATCCCCTTTGGCGATTTTGTTTGCGAAATTTTACTGCCTTTGCCAGTCAGTGCGGCTTATTGCGCCGACAACTGAAAGTTAATGTTAATTAAGGTCTGAATCGGAAGTAATTTTCCCCTTTGTCGATTTCTTGGCTTTTGAGCCGTGAGATATTAATGCCCAGCATATTCACCAAGTGTTTTCATTAATTAAATGTGCAGTTCGCAAGCTGCACTTCAGATCTCTTTCCTAATGATGTCTCTGGATTTGATTGGTTATATCCGCTCACTCACTTGCCAAGGACTCAAGGACCGCATTAAATCGAGGTTTAATTGGAAAGTAATTAAAATGAAAAATGCCTTTAAGCCAGTGGTCTTTTGTTCGGCAAAACAAAGGAGAAGGCCACCAACAAACAATGGAAGTAGTTTTTACCAGCAACAACCAACATTCGGCGTTATAATTTTCAGGCTGTCAGTATAAATTATTTTTAAATTGCTCTCGGCACCGTCGTTGTAAATTATGCATTTAATAAATAAATAAATAATAAATATGGCACTTTATAACCCTAACTGATTGATTTGATTTTCTGCCTGACAAATTGGAAGAGTAAGCCAATCAGTGTGTGATATATGTATATTTGGTATATTAAATGGCGAAATCTGAGTGATGAGCTGGACCATAAATGCTCACTCATTTGCAGCATTCGACACCATTGTTAATCCCGAAAAGGGCTTAAATGGCACTAATTAAGGGCAGCACATGTTGGATTGGCTGGCAAGATGAATGTCCGCAAATGCGGCAAAAGGGAGGACCATTAGTCATGGAAATATGTTGGCCAAAAAGAACATGGAACTATGAAAACAAAGAGATGGGGTAAAATCCCGGATGGAGTTCACTTAACAGATCGTTTATTCATGTGTCTAAGGCTTAAGCAAAGTATTATGAAACTATAACAGGCAATTATGTGTGTTGTTCATATGGCCTTTGTTGTTTTAGTTTTTTTCAATAACTACAAAAGGTCTGACTTTGTGTGCACACCATTAATAAATGCAGTTTTAAATCGGCTTTGGCTGGCCGACAAATAAACTCCCGTTTATGAACGTTAGGTTTCGATGCACTTTTGCTGTTATGGACATTCGGTTTTGATGGTTGAAAAACTGTTTGTGCGTCTGCAAAAGTAAATTCTGATAATATTCAAGTGCTATCGTCTGGCCAAAATGCCCTTAACCTTTCGGAATTATGTTCGCTTATACGCAATTTCACGATTCATCGCGCGCCAGACGTCGAAATATTTGCACGAAAGGCCTAAGGGGATTTTGCGTGAATTCTCGATTGACGGCATATTTTGCATGACTTAAAATGCAGAACTCTTTAAATACGGCTGGTAATTAAAACGGCAGTCGCTCACACTCCACTGAAGTGGAGCTACCATGTAAATTCTCTCCTCTTACATTATTAATAACTCTCGAATATTCATTGAAAGTCAACGAAATTCGGTATGCTGCATTCAGCTCGGATCGATTCGAATCGAATCGAATCGAATGATTTAAATGTCAACATGTGCCGATTGCTCTGCACTCTGGTCACTTAATCACGTCCAGGGATTTCCCAATCGACTCCTTGAACTCCTTTGGCAAAATGATGAATGCGGCCTTTCAACATGACCAGCAATCTGATGGCATTATCCATTCTACATAGAGCATATTTACAAAAGCCAACCGTATTTGCGGATTCGTTATTGTTAAGATCGCATTTGCGTTTAGCGGATTTGGAATTCAGTGACAGGCAAACCGTAAATATTTGCACCACATTGGATAACGAAACAACCAAATACACAACAGCATAAATAATGGAACACATGTATCCCTGGAGCTTAACAGGCGACAAAATACATACGTAAGGCAAATGCCACTGGGCAAATGCCGCTCCTTTTGTGCCAACAACAGGTTGAATCAATACGCGCAATTTGAAACTAAAACAATTCCGAAATTTCTGCCGAACAATAGGCACAATGGCAAATAGTCATTGTGTGACTAAGCCATTTCCTGCCCCGAGGGAAAATACAATAACACGCTTTTCGCACTTTTACAAAATTCTATAAATTGGCGTTAGCAAAGCTAAATAAATAGGAATATAAATAGCAAAAATTAGGTGAAATATTATAACAGATATTTTTAATTAAAAAAAAAGAAGATATTATCAATAGCAAAGGGTAATTCTATAAGTCAGTTAATAATACCATTTAAAGTTTGCTTAAAATTTTTATTTTTTAATGCTAAGTCTAAGGGGCTCCAATACGAAAAAGCCCTCTTTTGTACATTTTACAAAAAGTGTTGCACACTTTTAAAGACTTTTCAAACTAGTTTCAGAACCCCTTAAATTTTCTTCCCAAATTATTTTTGCAGTGTCGAAACAAATGGATAATGGAAACAGAATCAGAAACAAGAACCACCAATCTACTACCAAAAGGCACGTTGTGAGACGTGCGAAATTTAATTGCCATTATCTTTTAATTTTTTCGGTAATCATCTCTTGCTGTTCAAAGTGTGTGTGTGGTTGAATATTTTTGCCGTACTGACAGCCAGCGGAATTGAGTTCAAATGAAGCTGCAACGTGGCTTCCAAAGAACCAAAAACCGAAGACCAGCGAAGATTAATGAGTGTGGCGGGTCCAATTGAGAGGTCGGTTCATTCAGAGCGTCAGTGGGGGCTCCGAAAAACAACTGACAACCCAACGGCATGAATATCCGTATGCCGTACTAATTGCCACTGTGATGCATTTTTCGGATGTGAAAGCGCTGCATAAACGGATTAGTTTGCTGTCGCTGGGCTTTCCCCAAATGTTCCATGGAAACCAATTTCAACCGCGACTCATTTGCCTTAAATGCAAGCAATTTTATTTCCACTGGAACGATACACACAGCTTAATTAACTCTGCTCATTAATTGAGATTTCATTTAAGTTGAATTTCGTTTAAACTTTCTGAACTTTTGGATGACAATCAAAATAAACTCTGCGCCCAAGGTCATGTGTATTTCGCCGATATTGGAGCGAATTCGCATGAATGTTATATCGTTCGAGGGATCCAGATCCCTGACCACATTACGGGCCATGAAAAGAAGTGGCTTCAGATTGGAGACATATAGAAAAGTACGCCTCGGACTGGAGGTGGATCGAAGTGGAACTCCCTGGTTGTCCAGAATTATAATGTCACGACCTCCGCGATGGGCGAAGAGGTCGACGAAGGCATCCCCATCGTAGGACCTTTTGCGACTGTGGAGGACCAGAAATTACCAGTGAAATGTTTATAGTTGTTAAATGGTAAATAATAATTTGGAACTCACGGAGCCGCCTTTTTTACGGCTTGTGCGGCTTTCACAGTTTTACGCAGATTTTCTGTGATCGATTGCCCAGAAATTTTTGACATTTTGTTAGTTTATAAATAACAGCGTCTGTGAAAGTAGTGTATTTATCATAGCCAACTTGTGTTTGACAGAAATATAAACACAAAATATGGTTAATTTTATATCACCAAAATAAAAGACCGCTTTGGAAAGTTAAAGCATGAATGGGTATACAATTAAACCACAAGTAATTTTAGGTTTAGCCCTATGAAAATGAAATTCTATGGGTTCAGTTATGAACCTAGCAAATTAGGATGTCTCTTGATAAAAACGCTATATTTGATCACCTAAACAATCATGAAAGACTTTTTGCAAAACACGCAACATTGAAAATTGATTACAAAATAAATGAAATTAACTTTATTTTCTGAATGTAAATATCTTGTTAAAAAACGAGGTTTGTCGATTTACAAATTTTTAGAACATTACCAAAAATTGAAAGGAGTATGAACATTACAATTTAAGCCATTTTACAACTACACAGGGCTGAAACAAAACTAAAAGTCAACTAACTTAAATTATTTTCTTTTCTTTAAGATAACTATATACATACGTCGCTTTATTTTACAAAATACTTTACAATTTGATTCATATACTATAATCTGATTTAGATGGGATACTTTACATTATAATTTAATTTATATGCAATAGCCAATGTCTGATTTAGATGGGAATGCGGTTTCGTAAGTAGCTCAGTATCGACTGAGTTCCCATCTTTAGGATCTGATGACGCGGCTGGCGAAAGGGATTGCCCCACAGCTCCAACTTCTGGAGCTTCTGCATATTTCCCAGGACTGGCGGCACTATCCGGATGTCATTGTTGCTCAGATTGAGGTTGAGCAGCTGCGACAGGGCGCCTAATCCCTGGGGACTGGCATCCACGCTCTTGATCTGGTTGTCGTTGGCCATCAAGGACTCCAGGCTCTCCAGCTCGTAGATGGAGCTTGGCAGATGCTGGAAGCGATTGTGGGAGATGACCAGCTCCTTGAGCAACTTGAGTCCGCCCAACTCCATGGGCAGGTCGCACAGCAAATTGCCCGAGAGATTGAGGGCCACCAGCTTCGAGAACTGAGAGATATTGGGGGGTATGAAGCAGATCTCGTTCTGGGTCAGGATCAACTGGGTGAGCAGCTCGCTCAGCATGTGCAGATACTTGGGAACTTCGCGCAGTAGGTTGTTCTCCAGGCTCACAATGTTCACCAGCTCCTGGCGAGCTGACTCCAGGACCTCCATGGGCACCTCGCTGATTTGGGCTCTTCTGATGTTAAGGATCCGGGTATTTCGCATGAGGTGTTTGTCCGGAAATACGGATCTTTGCTCCCCCGAATGCGCCTCTCCCCCCTGCAGCCGTGGGCTATTCAGTCCGTCACCAACCATTGTCATATAGGGTATTCTCTAACACTAAATAGGTTAATTGCGGAAAGATTCGGAAAATAAAAACTTACAGAATTTTATATAAACTATAATTGAACTTGTGAGTTGTTTCGACTGATACAAATTTGAAACTGAAATATAAATCTTTCTGACAAGAGTGCTCATTTTAAAAGAATTTGCAAAGGCTTTTTGATTAATTTAATGTTGCAAAGCCTTCAAAATACTAAATCTTTAGCAATTTTTATTAAAACAAAAATTATGCTGAACTACAATAATTATCATTTCAAAAGTATTTGTAAATGATTTTCGATTAAATTAATGTTGATAAAGAATTAGCAAAGCCTTAAGTGTACTAAAGAAATTTTTAAAAAGCAAAAGTATTTGGAAAACCTTAAAACTACTGAAGAATGATTTTAAAACTTTAATATAATTTTAATAATATTAAATCCTTAGCAAAAGTATTTGCAGGCATTTTGATTAAATTAAAATCTTTAAAATGCCAAAGATTTAAACGCTTTGTATATTTCAATAAATAAAATCAATAATGGGCAATATAAGTTATATTAGTTGTTAAAATATTTTTAAAAGGATATTGAATTTTTAACCATTTTGATGATTAAAAAATGTGCTTTCCAAATAAATAATTAATTTTTTGTTAAATTCTTCGTTAATGTGTTACATTTATTTTAGGCAGAAGCAGAAGTCGAATGTACATTTATTTATTAATATATTTTAAATTTTAAGCTTTCCCTTAACAGGACTAGTTTTTTGTATTGCAAATCAATTGTAGCTAAGATCTTAATGAAATTTTCAACTTGATTCGAGCACGCCACATTCCGTCAGCTCGATCATGTTGTGGCTCATGGGCAGGTGTCCGATGGCCTCCTGGATCCGCTCCAGGATCTGCATGCCCTTTCGCACCTTGCCGAAGGCAATCCTCCTGCCGTTCAGGATGGATAGCGGCTTGAAGCTGATGGTGAAGTTCACGGCCGTGCGGGCATTTCCGCGGACATATCGACTGGGAAAGGAGAGGATGCCGGCATCCACGCCATGGTTGAGCACCTCGAAGTCGTGCTCGATGTTGGTCGGTTCAGTGCTCCTCTGCGGATCCATGGCCAGGCGGCCCTCCATCCAAACGGGTGCCAGAGCCCGGCTGAAGACGATGGATCGCTTGCGGTTCTGGGTGCAGATCCTCATGAACTCCAGCACCACCTGCGGACAGGCCTCGGTGAAGAGCTGGATGGCCAGGCGGCCCTGGATGCGAGCCTCCGGCACCGCGATGTCCAGGTAGATCTGCGGACGCAGCAGCTTGCACAGGATGCCCACGTCGCACTGGGCGTCCATCAGTCGCTCGTAGCGATTGATCACATGGAGCGGGATCTCGCAACTGAAGGATCCCGAGGACTTGGGCTTGTAGCGCTTCGACTGGCCCACCTGCGGATCGAACAGACCACCGCCCTTGTGGAACACCTCGTTCTTCTCCAGCTGCCGACGCTCCTTTTCCCTTGCCAAGTTGGCATTGCGCCACCGACCAGCTGCCAACCTTTCCGGGGATTTGGTAAAAGTGCGCAGCGTATTATTGCTCTTCTTGTAGAGAGCCGTCAGCATCTCCATGTAGGACAGCTCCATGCCGTTGCCCTCGATCTGGACCTTGGGCGGCGGCAGATGGGTGTTCACCTTGCCCTTGATGTGGCTCATGCGATCGCGGTGCTGGCGGTACAGCTCCCGCTGCTCGTTCATCACCATGTGGGATCTGGTCTGGGGCAGGTTCCTCCGCGACGTGGGCACTGGAATGAGACGCTGATGGTGACGATAGTTGTTCACCAGTGCCTGTTTCTGCACATTGAAAGTGGGCTTGGGACGCGGCTCCTCCACCTGGCCATCCAAGCCCACCAAATTGGGATTATGGCTTTGGTACACCGGATTGGTCATCGTATAGGGTCCACGCTTCACGGCAGCCACATACGAAGTCATCGAACTAGGTACTTGGGGAATCTTGCCCCCCGAATTGCGTGGCACATCTCCGCGGATGAACATTGTGGCTAAATTGTCAAAAAATCTATATACTTGAATTTTAAATTGCTGAGCGGTTTTCCGTTAACCCTTTGTGATTGGCTAAAAAACGTTGACTGATGGAATTTGTTGGGGAGAAATGTAGAATTAACAATCATAGGTCACCCAGTTTGTGCAGTAAAAACAAAATGAAACAAAGGCAATTGAAGCGTTCGGCAACATAATTATCTGCCTAATGCTAATTTCATTAACTGAAACATATAAGCTGCACAAAACATAATAAAATGCCTGCTATGCGTGTGGTTTTTTGTTCTTTGATGTGGAAAGCAACATGAAATTGCAAATTTTTGCATCAATTATTTATTTGATATATGTATACATTTATATATATTTATTGTGCTGTCGACGCGTGAAATATAAAGTTCAATTTAATTATTTTCAACTATTTTAAACGAAATTAACACTGCGGTGGGCTCATAAATGCCAACTTATTTTCGCGTAATTAGTGATTTAATTAAAAACAGCAAAAATGCACGTCATTAAAACGAAATATTTGCCTAGTTGTTCTCTACACTTATAATTCCCATTGTTTATTGTGTGAAAAGCTACAGATAGTTAATAATTATTTCATATCTTAATGTTACATACATTTTGAAGTACTTTATTTATTTGTTGCTCATTTATTCCAGACGAAAGCAGCTTTGGTTTTATTTGCACTCTTTTGACTTTTTATAATCGGTCATTTAATGGGGCATAAAATGATTTTCACAGTTTTTGTCATTGCCAATTGGTGTTTTGTAAGCCCATTGAACCATTTGGAAAACGGACAATTAGCGACCATAACACTTGAATAATTTTGCGACATAGTTTGAATAAATTGCGGAGCTTCAAAAAACTAAAACCTACTAATTTTAACAAGGCTTTTGCGTAAAAGCCTAATCAAACATGCATTTAAATATGCATTCTTTTTTCTATGAGAGCTATTTTAAATCAATAGCAGAGCTTTCACTGATTTACTTTTGTTTGAAACGGATTAAATGGTATTAATGGCATATGGTGCTCATATTCAGATAGCCGAATAAAAAATATAATTGATTGTTAATATGGTTGGGCTTTTGCGGTCACAATTAAATGATTAATGCGATTGTGTGCGGTGTAGGGGCTTCAAATTAAAGATAATCGTGCCATGAATACATGTGCGCAGTAGTCAGGATGATCTGAGGCATTAATGGCCTCCACTCAGCCGATTATGAGGACATCAACTGAAGGACATCCCTGGGCCGGGCCAAGTAAAGTAAAGAGTGCCGGGGCAAAGTGTCATTAGGGCAACGCTCTTATCGCTCAACAATCAACGTCAACGTGGGTGGATGGTTGGCTTTGGGTGGTTTTGGGTGGCTTTGGCTGTTTCGGTCCATACACATTGAACCACCTAAGCGGTTTTTTGTTCTCAAGTGTCACACCCATCAGTGCTCGTATCATCACATCACCCACTCTTCCCTTGTCCCTCTCAACTTTCACCTCCACGACGTGTTTTGTACTTTCTCTAGTGCCATGCTGTGTCCCCCTCGCCATGGCATTCATTTATTTGATATTCATATTTCAATGTACATCTTAAAAATGTGTCAACAATAAACCCACACATCCGTGCGGACAAGTGACTGCAATTTGATCAAATACATACACTGTACCATATATACACGTTGCATTCGAGCTATTTTATTTATTCTAGCCACAATGGCCTGTGACAAGTATTCCGAACGGAATGCTTGACATCTTCAATAAACCACCGTACGCATATTCGCATTGGAATTTCAGTCTAAGGTCTGGTTATATTTGAAAAACTCAAACTGCTTTCAGCCAAGTGCCATACTTTGAAGGCATCCGTTTTAGATAAAAAAGAGCATTAATTGCAAGGCATTTTTAAGTTTAAAATTTTAAATATGAATATATTCAAACGAATTTTATTTAGCTTTTGCATGTGCTGCTCTTGTTAGTCAAAAACCACAAGAAAAAATAGCTAATTCTCAAAGTTTATGATTAAATCTTTGGTAAACAAAATTTTAAAAATATTATATAGAGATAAAATAGGGAATTTATGTATGCTGTTTCTTCGTCTTTTCAATCTGCTGAATTAAATAGCTTAGCTTTCATCCTTAAAAATTTAATTTAATATTTAGAATAACTTAAATTGTATTAAGATGTAATAAAAATCCAACATTATTGCGCTAGTCATAATCATCAGTTGATGAAACACTCCAAATATACATATTTTTTTGTGAACTATAACATGACCTTGATGGCATTGCCCGCAAATTCTCCTATTATTTTTGTAGTAATTTTTTGATGGGCGAAAACAAAAGCCGGAGCCGTTAGTTAAGAGCATTATGGATCATAAATGCTTTGGCTGCGAAAATGTGATTTTATTTTGTCTGCTCTGACGCGTCTTTTGCCTCCATTATCCAAGCATCTGGCTTATGGAACCTGTCTTATTGCTGCCCCGTCTCCAGGATTATACATATACTTTCGCCTGGATGTGTATGGTACATGGCACAAGTGTGTATTTTTATGACATTCTGCTTTTTTTTCCCCCAGCTCATGGTTGGGAGCACTTTGTGTTTGTCATATTTTTTCCACCGCCGAGATGTCAGGGGAAAGCAAGCCAAAAAGGAAAAGGTCGGGGAGATTTTTGGTAAAACAGGCGAAATCATGTAAATGGAATATGTGAGCATTTAAGCTGAGATTTAGTGAAGGCAAAAGCAAGGTTTAGTCAGAGGTTTACCATAGCAAATTAAGAGAAATTAAAAATAAGTTGCCATTGACTAAGACTTTAAGAAAGCCACCAATTTCCATCCAGTCCATTTAATCAGCTGTAATTAGCCCATTGCTGCTGCTTAAATGCCATCAATTTCAGTTCCATGTTTACCAATTCGACAGACGTTCAGTGTCTGAATTGGCTGGGCCCTTAAGCCATCAGTTAATTAATGCCATTAATGCCTAAGCAGTAGGTCTCGAAACCAGTAATTAACCGAGTTGACAAATCAAGTTTGCCCCCAAGGAGCATAACGGATTGGCTTATATCAGTTAGCAAGCAGGCTTAATTAACAATAAGCTAAGGTGTTAATAGCCCGACGACAGCAGGCCTGAAAAGTTCGGTTCCAGCCCGAAAATGTCAACCCCAAATATTTAATCCAATTCAGGGACAAGAAAGGAGGCAGTTCCTTTCCACACATTAAAAAACCATTTCAAAGGATTAGGTTTTGGGCTTGCAGCCCTTTCCCAAAACCCATTCCCATAAGCCAACTCATCTGAAAGTTACCTTACCTTTTGCCAAAGCCAAAAAGGTAAACGTGCAAAAGATGTCGTGCCAAAGATGAGAATGTTCAGATACAATTTAGGGCATCCTTGTAATCCCCAAACAATTTATTAACCAAGGAAGCCAATTAGGTTAATGTGTTGAAAGAAATCGGATGCTTCACCTTGAAAACACAGTTTCCCTAAAATGTACTTTATTAAATAATTTTAAAACAGAAGCCATAATCTTAAGATTGCCAACACATTTGAATTTTGTTTTAGCATATTTTTGCCTACAAGGCTTTGTGTAGTGATGCTTTAGCCGTGCCTTAATTGAATTTGTAAAAAGGACTGGCAAACTTCTTTGACTTGAACTGAAAACTGCAGGAGCCAAACCATTTAAATTGCAAACGTGAGGGCACAATTTAGGGTCTCGAATGCAGGCGCTTTTGCTTTTTGCTTTCCCTTGGTGCAATTTTCCGGGCAAACTGCTCGTGGCGGGGGGCTAAAGACGAGTGTTCCTGAGACACTCACAAAGGGCTTACATGCGTTCGCTTTTAAACTCGTTCCCTGGCAAAATGGCCACAGAGTTGGCTCTGAAAAGCCATTTATCAAGACATTGCATAACAATGGCGCCCTGCCCCCTGCGCCCTGCTTCCAGCCACAAAGAATATTCAAAGCGAGCTAAGCTTTATGATTTGAACACGTGTTAACAACACATAAAAGCAAGCATCGCTTTTGCCATTGGCAAAGCGAGTGGGATGGAGTCTTCCAACTAAATAACACTGAATCCTAGATGGACCTAGTGAAGCAGAAATAAACGACTCGCCGCCGTCCAAAGACTCAAAATGTTAAATAAATAAATACTTTTGCTGGCGTCCAGAAAGAAAACACCGCACTCACTGCAGCCAAACAAAAGTAATAGCTTTTGAATGGGTGAGGTGAAAATATTGCCGCTGGGCATGCGCCTGAATGCAGCTGGCAAATTGCACGGATCATAAATTAAAATCAAAAGCAAAGAACCCAGACAGGAAGCGTAAATTTGCCAACTTAAAGTGGAAGTCTAGTACGGTGGCTTAACCTTAAGTTATAACTCACTCAGTCTACCACTTATTCTTTTCAGGGTTGTGGTAAATCATTTCCTCTGATTTATACAATAATTTCATAGACGTAAGTTGCGAATAGGGAGGCTAGGTAAATTCCACTTGTGATGACAGCTTTTGTGGTGTTTTTCTTTTAAGCGTGTTTAAGTTTAACGTGATGGCTTATAAATTTGGTTTTCGTAAAGAAAAGTTTAAGATACTTCGAATATTCTAGTTTGTTAGACCACTATTAATTTTTATTTTTTCCATATTCTTTTCTGGTTTCCAAGTCATTTTCAAATTAAATATTATATTCCACCTACATTCCTCTAAATTTGAATATATAAATTGATGTATTACATTTGGTTGTGAGTCCTCTCTAGTATTAAAAATTGTTTTAAAACTTTTGCTTAAAGTTTTCATTGATTACTGAGACATTTTTTTTCCTATTCTTATTTCTAAATAGACGCTAAGACGAAAATTGTATTACTGTTTTCTTATGTGCACCTGCTTAATGCCACTTTTCTGCATACTTAATTTAATACTCGACTTCCAAGAAATTCAATCTTAAATGTACATTTTAAGATCCCCTTTTAAATACGTCAGTTTTATGTGCCACGAAAATGACTTCCTCAGCCTGTTGCAGACATCCGCTGGAAAGCAATATACCCGTATAGCCAACGAGTACCGGGTAACGAAGATACCGACCAACAAACACACACACACACACACACACATGGTGAAAAGTCAAGTGCATGCAGTGGAGGCTGGTATGAAAAGCCAAGGAAAAGTGGAAGCTGACTGCCACAAAGCAGCTGTAAAATAGTTTTAATATCCGCTGGCAAGTTGCATTGTGTTTGTTGCTGCTTGTTTTTCCCGGCAGCGCTTTGCCGCCCACTCCGCTTATTTCTTAAGCTTTCCCAGTTGGGGGTTACTTTGGTTTCCTCCGCATTCCCCTTGGTTTTCCTCCCTGTTTCATCTGTTTTCCCCAGTTTGTCACCTGCTCTCGGTCGGTTGCTGCCTGCCAGCTGTGTGATTGCACATTCATAAAATTTCCTATCAGCCCCTCACCTTTGTCTGCCATATTGCACAGGGCCTTTGAATCGCAGCTCATTTGTAGCGTTTGGCTTGCGGAAATTCGAGCCTCGACAAATCAAAGTGCATACGCACACCCGCACACTTTCTTCACAAAGTGCCTGCCACTAAATAAACTTTGATTTATTTATACGCACTTTGCACTCGAAATGCAAGAAAAAAGACCTTTTAATCGGGGCAAATATTTTGTGGACTTATCCTTGCCAGCTTCTTGAATCCCCACTTTTCTGGTCAGTTTCAAAGGTAGTATATTTTCGGCTTCCGGCCAGACTTCGCAAAATCACAATTTGCTGGCAGTTATACTGGCCAGACAATTAAGCAGTACATTTTCATACGTGCCGTTGGCAAAAGAACGAAGTCACATACACAAAACTGATGATGTGGCCATGAGAGTATGCTTTAATGGCCCAAAATGTGTGCGAAATGATTTGAACTATAATAAGTATGTCTTAAAAGCATGTTAATAAGTAAACTCTTATGATTATTCGACATTGAAGCCCATATGAACTGAAAAGTAGTTTATTTTCATTTGTATTCTAATAAAAATCTTAGCGCAGCTAGATAATTATGTTGAATGGGAAATACAGCCTTTGTCTTACTGAAGATTTTAACTTAATACATTTGCTAAGCTTTTAATTAGGTGTGAGTTTGCTCAACAAAATAGATTGGTTATTAGAGTCCTATAGACAATTAACAAGCTTAAGAATTCCATTAGTTAAATGTGAAACATAGTAAAGTAGTTTTAAATTAAAAATATTTCTTATAATTTAAGGCTACTACTAAAGCTCTTTAAAGAAAACCTCCAATGGATCTCAGTTTATAAATAAGAATAAAATCTAAAGATTAAAATGATATAAACGAACCCTGTTTTACTTTGCCGCTTAAAAGAATTTTCCATCTATTTGTTCACTATAAAGACAGCTCAGTGAAGTTGTTTGAGAGACTTGTTGCCGGGATGGAGAATCTGCATAAATCCTCGTTAACGATGTCACATCACGTGACAATATGAGCAGAGCAGGGATTTAAGTTGCACTGCCATCCGTGGAAGTGCCTGTGCAGTAGTAAACTGGAAAAAGGGGAAATTGTTGCCATTGCAGGAGTCCTCAAAGTCAACCAACCCCCCACATTTTCCACCTCGTCAGTTGAGGGAATCCAGGTGTGCTGATACTTAACTCACAATGCTTACACGTTTGCTTTACACCGATTGCTGCATATAGATTGGAAAAAGCGGCAAAAGGCACCTGTTGAAATGGTGACTTTAGTGGGAACGCAGGTAAATGAATTATCGTTTAACTCTAGCACATGCCCCATTTTAGCAACCATTTTCTGTATGAGGTTTGGCCATAAAGACTGGAAGCTATTCATGGGTTCACATTTTTTTCTTTTAGATATACGTTTCATCTTCGGTGCACGTACACTTGACTCACACACTGGTTATACATTCCACTGGCACAAAAGTAATAAAATCACGTAGAAATACTTGTAGAAATGATAAATTCAGATGTCAATTCATAGCCTTGGCCTTGAACAAGAAAAGTAACAGTTTATGGAAAGAAAGAAAATATAAAATTTTTCTTTTCTTGCATTATCTATGCATTGCCATTGACTTCCCTAAAAGCACGTATGAATCCTAAGATGGTCCATTAATAACCAACCAAATAAACCCATTGTCGAGCTCTTTGTTGATGCCTATGCAGATTTCGTGTCACTTTTTGCAATGTCTTCTGATATATTTTTCTTACCGGATTATTGCTTTTTCAACTCAACTCCAGGTAATGCACACAACCGAAGCACTTGGCTTAAATCAAATTTCTGAGCAAAAACACAATTTCAGCAAATAGTCAGGAGACTGAAAGACGCCGCTTGAGGAGCACAACACACCCACAAATCTAATGAAGAGGGCCATTCCCTGGCAATCGAAAATGCTTACCGCATCCAGCTGGCCCTGATTGACTTCGGTAGCCGAAGTATCTACATCTACAGTGGAGTATCTGTATCTGCAGCAACGAACTGAAATAACTTGGAATGGATTGCCAAAATGGGTGAATTTTCAAGTATTCGACTCAACGGGCATGACCACAAATCGCTAAGTGAGCAGCACGTAAAATCTATTTTGATTGTTAACAGTATGCAAAGTTTGCTCTTTTCTTCGAGCACTATCGGTATTCATTTAATTTATTTCCCGATTTTTTCCCAGAACTGTAGAGAAAAAACATGCACAGAGAAAAACAATCCATTTTCCGATCATGGTAAACATAAATTATATTCAACATATGAGTCTTCGATTTTATTAAATATTTTATGCAAATATATAATTGATATAATGGTAAATATATATTATTGGAACTTAAGCTTTCCTTAAATCAAGATTTTTCCAATGAAAATAATTTAATAAATATTTCTTCCTGTTCAGCTATTGTTTTTCCAAATATTCCGCTTGCACTTTTGCAAAACACAATCCAGTCTCTAAAGTGGAACATTTTTATTTTTTGGCAGTTGCTTGCCACTCGAAGCTTAAAAATATTTTTATGCCCTGCATATAAATAAAACGTTGTAATATTCAAGCGCAGGCTGGGGTCAGCCCAAATAAAAATATCCAGCCAACACATACGTGGCCATATCGTATATACTATATATGCATATATGTGGGCGCTTAAATGCAAACCATTTAAGAACGTTTTTGGCCCAAAACGGAAGTTGGTGAGCTGGTGGACGTGTGTTCCGAATGTTGTTTTTGTTGTGCTGCCACGGCTGCTGTTGCAGCTACTGCTGTTTCTGTTGTTATTGTTTTTGTCTCCGCCACCTGTCGCCCGGGGACTTGGTAGCTGATATTTCAGCTCCGGCTTTATCCGCCATCCACATCTCGGGCGCACACGGCGTATGAGTAATCCGCATGACGTACGCGTTCGCTTCACGTTTATTTTATGTTGTTTCGTTTTTTTACGTATTCTGAAAGCGCAGCTGCCACCACAAGTTTGTGCCGAGTAAATTAAATTTTAACTGTGAGTTTAGCTTAAATGGAAAGTTTCCGATCCCCGATGTGGGGCTTAAAGGGTTAAAGGGTCGTGGGATTCGAGGGGTTCGAGGGGTTAAGAAGCCCCCGCCTTTCTTAGTTTAGTGGGTCTTAATTAAAAGCGAAACTTGCTCTTCATGTGTTTTTGTGCGCCTCTTGATGCTTAATTAAAATACTTATACGACATGTTGTACATGCATATGTGTACCTATCTGCCGCGTGCGCCATGTAGAGTGTGTCAACAGCTGCTCAGCCCACACCTGCCGGCCATGTGTGTGCTAAGGGGTGTGTGTTGCCCACCTGAATCGAGTGTGCTCCTGCCTCTGCTCCTCCTCCTCCCCATCCTATTTCGTCCTTTTAAGCTCCTGATTCTTGGCAAAAAGTGCGCAATCCCCGCTAATTTGCCATTCCCTGCCAAGTGACACCATTAGCTGGCTTTGCCGCTTTGCAGGGCTTTTCACGAAAGATGAGCTACTTTCGAGTAGTCATCAAATGCGGTTAGCTAAAAAGTGTTTCGTTTTTTTTTCTATCCTTAAACAGCTTTCGTATCCATTAAGAGTTATAAATTTCGCCTTTAAATGCCATTTCCAAATCAGTAAATTCCCAAGTTCAAAATCTTCTCAGTCCCCACAGATATTTTAATTAAAAGCCGTTAGTCTTTTTGCCAGGAATTTCGTGGCACATGGCGTTCAAGTTGGCGCATGAAATGAATTATGTTAACAGCCATCCGTTGGCGGTAAATTGTTGGGCCCAACTGCCATAACCGCATTTTTCGGTTATTTCACCGTTTTTCGGGTGTCGTGAGTGCGGTTGGCGTTTTATGGCATTTCTTTGTACAGATTTTGCGGCTGCCGGTTGCCGCATCGCGGCTGACAGCGATGACAACCAAGTGACTGATCCCTGCACCATATAGGGCTTAACGCACAGGATGCTCCTTGGCTGCTCTCAGACTAATGAGCGGATGCGCCCGTCGCCCGGCGGTTTAAGCCAGGAATTTGTTGTCGACGTCGTCGTCTGGCTTAAATGAGTTTAAGCGATTTGTGTTTCTTGGATGCCACACGGAGAAAAAAAATAGCCACACTCACAACTATTCTTGAAAATTAAGGAGAACTATTATGGTGTCTAAAAGTATGCAACATAATATTTTAAGTCTAAAAGTCCATGGGATTATTTCCCAAGAACTACTTTAATTTTTCATTGAATACTTTTAGACACCTTCTTTAACCATTTCACAGCCCCAGAAATTTCTATGGCTACATGCGTCCTTATTTTCAAACATTTTTAATTTAGTCACTTGTTTTAAAAGGTTCATTAAACTTTTGAACAAATGCAATCTTTCTTATATAACAATGACAAATCTCAAAGTTAATTTAAAAATATAACTTTAAAGTAAGCTCTGTGTAACTTATTGCTATGATTAAATGCATGGTTTTATAAGTAGCCTAATCGTTGTTTAGCAATTTGGCCTTTTCAGAGTTAAAACCACACGACAAGGGGGCAATGAGGTTTAAATGTCACTGCCTTCGATCATGCTCATAAGCAAATTCCCCTGGGATTTGCCCCCTCCTCCTCATTGCGGTGACTCACTCGCTTTGAGTGACAATGTCTTGTTAGCCAAATTGGATTTAGCTTGGCTTTAAGCATATATGCGTGTATTTATTCAAACGAGTTTGTGCATGCAAGCTACAGTTTTTCGTCGGCGAAAGTTGAAAAAGGGTTATCAGCACGCAATCAGAACGCACCCTCGATCCCGAATGGAGGACTCCTCGTCCTGCGGCTTGATTTCGTCCCTATTTTCGCCCTATGCTTCGTCTTCTGCTCCTGACGTTTATTATATTGCATTATGCGAACATTTCTATTGGTATTTATGCGCGTGCTTCTTTTTGCGGCATTTTTTGAATTTTGTGGGTATCCTTATGGGTCGCATGAATAGGGATGTGTGTGGGTGTCCTAATTTGAAATGTGCTCGCTTGACTTTTTTATGTGTATGTTTGCGACATTTCAGTCGCGCCATTTTGGGATTTATTTTAATGTGTTTTCATTTTTGCTCAATACCATGCCATGTTATTGGCAGACACATACACGCCTGTCTATTTATGAATTATTTATTGATAACAAGTGCAGAACAAGCAGAGAAGGGCTGAACAGATATGTGGTAGACTGTAAAGTTACGCTGTGGCTCTGACAGCGAACCGAACTTGTGTCGAATTATCCATTCAAATTGGCAGCGAAAACTTTGGCCAAAACTTTTCCAGTCCAAAAGCCACTTTGCCACCGAAAAGTCGGCGCAGGCGATCCAAACTATCTGATAAGTATGCAATGCAGTGACATATAAGTGTGTTACGCCAAATTCAATAAGACCCAAACGAAGGGTTTTAATTTACAACCGTTGAGTGGCATTTTTTCAACAATTTCTGGAGCATAACTCAAGCCAGGGGAATTTAATTCGATTTACATATTTAAATAGCAAAAAAAAAAAAACGCACACACACGTGTTCCATTCAGGAAATAAATGGCGACATTATGCGCTAGATATGCCGCCAATATTCTGCGGTCGTACATTAAGCTGCCAAAAGAAAATCTGATCAGGACAACAGGACGGAAGGGTAACAAAGATAAGCGTAGACAAACCGATGAAAGCCTCGCGGCTGGTGTCCTTAGAGCACTTAAATATACACAAACCTACATTATTTATATACACAAAAAACATAATAAAAGCAAAGAAGGGAAGCCGAAAAAAGGAGAGGCATAAAAACGCCAAGTAAATAGCACTACAATGTGAAAAAATGAAGATGAATGCGAAAATATTGCGTATCCGCCGGGATGGCATCGAAATCTGTCGCGCTGCGGGAGGCAGCCCTGATGTTTGGTGCTGGCATTTGTGGTGACAATCCTCCGCAGTCAGTTTATGGCCCTTAAATCCGATTCCAATACTTAAATCCTGCGGCACGTAAGTGCCAACTTAAGTTGCGGAAAACTTGTGCAATTTCAATATCCAATCAATCAGACTTTATTTATTTTGTGCAGCGATTAGAATCAGAAATAAATTAGAATAAATATTAAAAGCCTGTAGTGGCAAAAAAAATCATTCATAATTCTTATGTGCCTCCGGAAATACATTGGAGGAATGCAAGAAAAAAGCGGGAAAAAAAAAGATAAACATGCCGCAAACTTTATCAAGAATTCGCAGGCTAATGTATTTTGTGGGTAGCATGAGAAAAGTGAAGAAAACATTGAAATCCCTGAAAAACTCTGTGCTAAATAAAATTGAAAAAAAAAAATCAGTGCACTGCGTCAGTTAAAAAAGAAATAATGAATAGGGAATAAAAATACATCAATATGATTGCATGTAAGAACACAAAATAACTCAAAATGAAGTACAAAACTGAACAAAGGATTCAAGCAGATTATATCCTTAAATTTGAAGTTCGGAAGACTAAAGCTGTGGAACAGCAGATAAACAAAACCGAATACACAATTCTATAGGAAACAACAAGGACGAGAAGGTGATGGGACACGAAAAAAGAGAGAAAATGGGCAGACTGTAATCCAAAATAGCCATCGCTGAGCTTGTTGCGAAAGGTCCCAAGCCAAATTTGCGACTAAAAGTTCATTTTTGGGTTTTGTTTGAACTTTTTGGACCATCGAAAATCCCACAAAACGATTTTTGCGGTTTGAGCATGGATTTTACGTCACTTCCAGAGGATTTCGTATATGATTTTTATTTAATTTTATGCAGACGAAGAAAGAATTCAATTTAAAGTCACTTATATCGAGTTTTTTTTAATACGTACAAGTATTGAAAAATTAAATATGCTTTAGCAAAAATTGGTTCAACCGAAATCGTTCATCGAAAATTAAATAAGGTCTATAATAAATTGATTTTTATTGCTGCCATTGAATTTTTAAGTCTGCAAAGCTTTTAGCGTTAAATCTATCATCCGTTGAACAATATTCCTCAAACAATTATTTTAAAACTTGTGCAAATGCTAAAATGCGTTTTGAACGTTTTGCAATATTCGCTAAACTACATTTAAACGGAAACTTTTTCACCGTTTTTTCACAAAAATGTACTAATGGGAATGGGAGAACAAGCCCTGTTTTGCCATTCGTTTTGTAATAAGTTTGCAGTTGAAAACTATAGTTTCATGGTTTCTGTTTTACCAATTGACCGTCATTGCCCTCGCTGGTGGCAATCAATAACTCATTTCCGCTGCCTCTAATTAAATCCGATTCCCCTTCAATCAACCGAGAGCCACAGGAGCTTTAATTACCAAAGAAAAAACTAAAAAATAAATCCCATTAAACTGGTAAACCGCCGGGGGTGTCAATACGCGAATAAACTCGGAACAACAAGGAGTAATGGAAGTATGAAATCGTAAAAGTTAAAGTGCCTTAAAAACATAAAGAAGCAAATGTCCCAAGTGCCTTAAAGTGTATTACATTTCTCATTCTTTTCAGCTCGACTTCTGTTCCGGCACTGGAAAATCCATTTCCCCTCGGATTCTCCGGGGAATTCCCGTCAACGCTAAGGCGACTTATGCCCAGCGATGGAAAGGAAGATGAGGCCTTTGTTCTACAGCATCAGACCACTGACTACAGACTACAGACTACAGACTACACAAATTATGATAAGCACTTAAGTATAATAGGCCATGGAGCAGCAATCAATGCGGGATCCAAGTCCCCGCTGACTATTGAGCAAATGAAAGTCCGAGCTCCGAATTTCTCCGGTTGAATCTCTGCCAAGTGCATGGTCAGCATCGTACTCTTTCTAATGCCATCGCACTGTCTCTTTCTTCGGGGGCCCAACAAACAAAATAACTTAGTTTGCTGTCGACAATTTTGCTTGCCAAGAAAATTTACAAAAATAATAGAAAACTTCAACCGAATAACGTGCCAAATAGTTGTTTTCTCTCTCACTCTCTTTATATTTCCATTTGTATATTTGCTTATACATATTTATGGAGTAAAATGGTGAAAAGTGAAGAAAACAAAACGGCAAACGCAGCCGGAAAATGGCTTGAAATGTGTCAAAGGCATACATTGTGAGCGAAAAAACTGAATACTTCGGCCAAGACGAAATAAATTATGGCAACAAACAGAAAAATTAGTTCAAGCAACCCACACGAAGGCCGAAACAGGCCAAAAGAATGAACTATTCTACTGGTAGTGGTAAGGTCAAGGAATCTGACTAACTACTATAGAAAGCAGATTCCCATTGGCTCTATTTGTCAAACTATATCGGTGCAAAGCAATTTTATACACACTGAACTAGAAATGTGCTGGCCAAACGAATCCTTGGCCCTGGACCTCGAACAACATTAGCACATGTCAGTTGAAAGGCTCCCAGAGGAGCCCCTAAAAAGGACTAAAATTGCAGGATTTAAACTGCAGCCATTGATAAACTGAAAACGACACGGGACAAGGGAACTGGCGATCGAAAGCATTTGTCTGCCCAATTTAACTAGCGCCCGACGGCAAACAAACCTGCTCGGCTGAATTTTGCGGTGTCCATCTGTCCCCATGGTAATGGAGCTCTAAATCTGTATGCCGGAATGTGTTCCTACTATACATTCAAAAACTGAGAGTTCGGGAGGGAGTCGGATGAATGGAGGACACACAAACAAGATGCAGAAGGCGCTTATTATTGTTTGCCATTCAAGCATCAGCCGGGACTCGCTGTGCGGAACCCAAAACATCGGATCCCCGAACATCGACCACTCGACAAGCACTACGCCGGCAACCAAAACAATAGAGGCCAAGCCCGAAAACTGCGCAATTTGACCGATGAATGGGGCGGTGAATGGAACCGGAAAGATCCACTACAAAGTGAATATTAAAGTGTTATTTATCGGAATATTACACAGAAAGTCCATTAATAGTTAGCCAGAAATAACAAATAAATATGTTAAAAAAAGCAAATTAACACAACGTTTCAAACATCTGAAAATCTTAAAGTTTACTCCGTAACTCAACGTATTTACTATAGCTGAACATTTTGCCTCAAAGTATGCTTCTTATTTTTAAAAGTAAAAAAACTACAACTTTAGGAAACACAATTACCTAGATTCGTTTTAAATGTTTTTATGTTTGGTGTGTCACAAACGGCTTAAAAAACCAAATATAATCTCTTTTTTTTAATTATATATATTTTAAAGTTTGAATATTTTTGTCTTAGTGTAGATAGGGGCCTAAACTTAATCAAAGAGCAACAATATTTCGCGAAATGGGAGTGCTTGAGCTTTAGCTGATTATGTACCAATTACCTGTGGGATGTCAAACTTTAATTTCGGCTCCCCTGAGAGCTTTTAAATGCGTATACGCCGAGTGGACCGCGCGCAAATACAAGCACGTCGCATAACGAAGCAATTAAAAGAAGAACGAATGCAAATATCCGGCTGGCCAAAAAAGGAGCAAAACGAAGTGAATTAATGTGGCGTCAAATTGAATGACAGCCCGCCGCCAGAAAAGGTGGAAAAAACGGAGGAGCAATGGAATTAAAGATGCTGATGGCACTGATGGCGCTGATGAGTGAAAAGCAGGCAAAGAAATGGGACGACAATTTCATTTCAAAAATGCAAGATGCCGTGATGAAGCTGATAAAAATGAAGTGGATTCCAGCCGGAATTATAAGCAGCTATACGCAGAGGCGGCGGGTCCACTCTGGATCCGTAACAAGGGTCTGGACACAGTCCCAGATCTTCCTGAAAGCCGACTCTGTGTCACGTTTCAGTTAGCCAAATGAAATGGAGAAGGAGGTGGACACTGCTGCGGGCCTGCACAGGCAAAATGATGAACGGAATTACACAAAGTGCTGGGAAAACTCGGAGTTCTATAATGAAGACGCCAGAGCACACGCCTGGCTGACAATCCATTTAAGTCTCGTCAAAGGGTGCTCAATGTCCGCCTGCAGACAGGAACCAAGACAGCATTTTAATTGAAGTCTGCAGACTGAAATCCGCAGACAGCTAATAGTTGCCATGGACACTTTTTAAAGTAAATAATCTTAAATATTTCAGCAGCATACGTTTTTTCGTTCGGTCCTCAATTACATTTAAAAGTTCGGCGCAGCCATTTGTTGTCGAACAGTCATGAATTTTTCATGAATTTCTCATAAATGATTTTATTACTCAATACCGGCAGGCAAACGAAGGCAACACAAATCCATAAAACAAAATATAAATGCTTCGTTAGAAGCTTTTGTGTGCCCTGGGATAATTTAATATTTTCTTTGACACTCGAAATCCAAACAATTCCTTGGGCCATAAGTGAATGCTTTGTCATGATTTCTTTCATTACAGACCGACACCAAATGACAAACCACACACAAGGAATGCCAAAGTCAACGAACGAATGCACACACATTCTGATTCAGGTTTAATGAGAGTAGGGTTTCTGGCACCCCGCCACATATATGTTATATAGTATACAACTATCCAGATTTCAGATCCAGATCTCCTATCCCCTCCCCGTTTATGTGTGCAAATTATTATCCCAGCCGCATACACATATAGATATACATTTGAGTGTTGATTTACATTTTTGATTTATTTTATTTATTTAAGCCCCAGCCTTGTGTCTCTGTGGGTGTGTGCGAGTGTGGGTGTGTGGGAGTGTGGGAGTATGGGTGTGTCGTTGTCTAGGCCACAGAAATGGCGAAGCAACAAAGCTGGCAAAATTATTGCTGCCCATAATTTTCATGCTCTCATTCGTATATTTTCCTTGTTTTTTTTTCCTTTTCGGTTTTTGTGGATTTATCACAGATTTTGTTCTTTATGTAAGTGTTTTGTTACTTTCTTTGTCCTGGTCCCCCATATTTTGGTACTTCACAGGGCCGAGCTACTTGAACGGAATTATCACTGGCAGATCTTCAAATGCTCCAATAGCTTACGGAGATTTACAAATGGCTCAGTTGACCTCGGGTTCAAGTTACTAGACAACCAGCATTTCAAGGGGGTAGACTTATTTCAATAAAATGCAAAGTGATCAACTTTTATGCTGTCTGTTTGGAAATTGGTTTGTCATCAATTCATTTAACCTATGTTATAATTTCGATACCTTAGTCTTGCTGTTTATCTACTAACCAAAACCACAAGTTCTTACTCACATTCTAGGTGTCACTTGTTTACTTGCTCAATGCAGATTCAATGTACCAGACAAACAAATCAAAAGCAAATCGAACAGCATATCTCCTTGCAACTTGATGTTCGTTTGTAAACCAACTTTTATTATTTAACCCGCATTTGAACTGCACATTTGACTTGAGGCGAGTTTGTGTATGAATGGGCAATCATCAGTTAATACTAACTATTTTGATGGAGTGCTTTGGTGTTAAATGGGCCATAAGCTGTAAATTAAATTACAAAGAGGCAGCAAAATTTATTGCCAGTAAAATTTGTGTTAACGTGTTCGGTCAGTAATTATTTTATTTGCCCTGCGGAATTGGATGTTTTGGCCAAATATACTGTTGTTTTGAGGACAGAACTGCCAGAATAAACAGTAGAGTACCTCGACCCAGATGAAACGACATCACAGGGTGTTGAACCTAACGAGCCTCCACTGTACTCTAGTCGAGTGGCTTGTGTATTTTTCATAATTATGTGTGCACATTACTCATGAGCAGCCAAATGCAAACAGGGACAATGCCAGATGCAGAGCGTAAAGTCCGGTACCGAGGAGTGCCGACTGTAACAGTAACTAGGCACACATTTGCCGTATATTATGGCTAATTTAATTGACTTGCCCAGCTTGCTTTTGGCCATGTGTTGTATTGTGTTGGCTGTCTGTAGTTATGATGGCTGGGGGCTCCTCCGATACCTCATGTTTGCTTGTGCGTGCGGTGCCTTTGATGTTTTGCAGACTCGTTGAGAAATGTCCTTATTGGCAATACAAGTGCTCAGAAATTCCAGACGGCCAAGTATGAAGCACAATCAACGGATTTAAGGAGGTGAAATGGAGAAACTTTATGAACTCGATGTTGAGTACAATAAGAGAAAGAAAAAAAAGAGTAGTGAAAATAAACTCTTTTAGCTTTCAGTCGAAAGAATTAGAAAAAATTAAAAGTTTTTAAGGCAAATCTATTTGTTGATTTTATCAGCTTTTTAAGTTCATAAATTTGCTACAGTACACTTTGAAAACTATCGGAAGAAAAAAACTTTGTTCCAACCTTTAACAAAGATTTAATTTCAACAAAATAAAATCAATAACTTTGCAAAATATTTCAATATGGTTAGGAAACCAACATATTGGTACGTGGTCTACAGCATATTTGGAAATATTTTAGCGCCATGCAAAAGATTTGCAGTCAATCCTCTCAAGCGGAATGGAATTCTCAAGCGTTTTGGCCAACACACACTCCCAGATAACCGAACCCATTCTCCAGCGCCCCAAACGACATATTCCATTTGTGTGATCCAAATGTTCTGGGCAAAATATGTGTGGGCATGAAATACCTCCTTGTGGGCCCAGCATGCTCTATATTCACTTAATTATAGATGCGACACGCACAAATTCCGGCCCTCCTCGGTGGACATTGTTATGGGTTCTTGCCCCAAACTGGGAACATATTTATGCGCCCTGTTTCTGACCCTCTGGGATTCCTGGGCTCCTTTTGTCCATTTCATTATGGGACACGGAGAAACAATAAAGTAGCAATTACCAGAAGTAGCAACATATGCAAAGGACCTCAAAGAACCTTTTAGAAATTTGGAAGCCGAATACGAATGGCTAATTGGTTTCTAGAGAGACACATAGGACGGGTAGTTATGATTGACATGTCCCCAGATGGAAACAAAATGTATTGTAAAACATTTTCAATTTATTTTAATTTTTATTAATTTTGTTTTCAGAAACAGCTCATCTTTAAAGTGGCACATCATTGTATAAACAAAAGAAGAACTGTTATGGTTTTAATTATCACTCATACGCAGTGTTGACACATTTAATTGAAAGAAGGCAGAAGCTTTTTTTAATTGAATTTTTGTAATTTTTACCACACAATGCCAACCAATTGAGGAGAAAAAAAAAACAAATATTTTCCTGGAAAAGGTCTCAAGTAAAGTTCAACGATTGGCAGGAAAAAGAATGCACAGACGCAAAAAATGAAAAACAACTACTGCACTTACCATTCACATCACACGTTCAATCTGTTCGCTTTGATGGAGTTTCACGTAGTTAACCAAACACGGATCGAAAGTCTGCAAAAAGTGCAGGGCAATTCTTTTTTTTTTTTGTTGCACAACCTTCGTCACTCTGCAGTTCAGCCGGAAAAGAATATGAAACCGCGGCAGCTTTGCTTAACTAAATTTTGTTGTCAAAACTTCAATTGTTGGCGGCCTACTGCACGAAAAGTTCGGGCCAAAACATTTTGACAGGCCGGGGATAGAGTTTAGAATGGAGAAGTGAGCATCAAGGGCCAAGAAAAACTTTTCCGAAAAATACCAACGTGTGAGGAGGCAACACCGAATGGGCCGAGATTCAGTTACGAGCGCACTTAACTATCACGGCCAACTTTGGAGCACTTAACAACACTTGAGCGAAACTTTCTACTAACCACATAGACATAGACTTCTTTGGCCATATATATGTTAGTCGCTTATCGGTGGCTAATTCTTGGCAGACTGGCAGACTGGCCGACTCTTGGCTAAACTTTCCCTTTACTGTCCAGGCCACGGCAACTATTGATGATTTTCCGAGCGACTCGTAAGCCGAGCTTGCAACCGCCTCGTCCAAGGAATCACCGCAAACTGTCTGAGCTTGGCCAAGTCCCCAGACAGCAGACTGTTGGCAGCATCAGCATCCTCTAGTGCCGAGTCCATCTCGGCCGAGAAACATCGTCGCCTTTTATGAATGGGGCGATGTTTGTGGAACGTTTGGCAAACGAAACCCGTTTCGCGCATGCCCACAGGGCGTATGCAAGATTTATGACAGTTGCGCCTGGCCGAAATACATCGAAAACACGTGGCGGCGGTCCTCCAACCAACAAGTGTGATAAGCGTGATAACGCCCGAACGCAAATTCCACTGTTTTTTCACAGCTCTAGGTCGGCGATTGTCTAAGGTCAGGGACGATGACCGCAGACCGTTGACAAAAAAAGTTGAAGTCACTTTTGATTACTAAAGATGAAATAATTGCTACATAGCTTAATCCAATTAATATATATATAGAAAATATATCCAGGGCATTGGCTTAACATTTTTTTATTATGTTTTTCATATTTCTATACAAAGAAAGGACTTAAAGGTCCTTAACTAAGAAATAAGTTGGAGCATAGAAATACCAGATTTTTGTTTATCTTACTTATTCTAGTCAAATAAGAACTTAAATTCTTGTCTTAACAAAAAAATAAATAAATCAAACAAGTTTAATGTTATGTAATGGGACTTTGGTAAATAGACTTTATTAGGAAATATAATATAATATAGATAAAGTCAATGTAACAAGATATTTTAATACATAAGTAGGAAAATCGTGTTAATTTAATGTAATATTTTGTAAAATTTAAAAGTACTCTTTAAGTAAATTCTCATAAATCAAAACAATTTGTAGTCCCTTCTTAATTTAAATAAAAAATTAACTTTTTAATTTTAATCATTTAAAAAATTGGGATAAGCTTAAGATTTTGATATATTTAAATAGGAAAAATATTTTTAATTTTTTTTTCAACTTAAGATGGGTAAAAATGTATGGTAGTCAGTGTAAAAACTGATAATCGTCTCCCTTGCATTTAGTTATCAGTCAATCCAATTAGATTCAATGTAAGCTTATCATTTAAAGTATTTACCCTTTTCAAGGAAAAGTTAAGTTTATTCATAAGCAGTGAAGTGGGAAGATAACTTTTGGCAAAATATTATTTCACACCAAGCATAGTCAGCCGACACAATTATGCAATATTTTACACTTAAGCTATCTTTTATTAGCTATCCTGACAGATATGCTCAGCTATCGCAGAACTGAGCATAAATTCACTTCCATTCAAAAACCGGTGGTGACGCAAAAAGAGATAAGCTGTCGATTAATAGTAATTCCTTATCAGGCATCGACTGCCAATTCAATTGTGTAACAGTTTGCACTCGAAGTGACGTTAATTAATTAAGCTGGCACTACAATGGCGCATCTCATTACCCCGACAAACTTACAAACTTGCGGTGTGGTCACCTGGGTGGGAGTGTGGAACATGGGGCTCTGTCTGAGGGCGTCTCATTATAATGCGCATTATTAACTGACATCTCATGTCACGCTCGAACAACCACTTTAAAGGGAATCCGCCAGAACGGACGCCCAAAACCGCCAATCAAATCGATTGGCATTCGTTGACACGGAACATATGCTCGTCGTGGTCGAAAATCTGAATGGTGAACCTATAGGACTTAAAACTTTAAGTTACGGAGTCGTCGTTATTTGCATGCACATCGTCGGGAGCATCTTGTCCGGGGTCCTCTTCCTTTTCCTTCTGCACTTTCGACGTGCCCTGCTCATTTTGCCAAACAAATTCAGAAACACTTTAAACTATTTTGCTTGCTCTTTGGCCGTGCCGTCTGTAATTTCATGTTAATATATGCATGCAGGGTGTACTTCAGGGTGCTTTTTGGGGCAGGGGGCGGCACCCGCGTTTTGTGGGACGCCAACACACAATGCAAATAGCGCAACAGGGCGTGACCCATCCCAAAAAATATTACAACCATAATAAAATGCCAGCGTTGAGTTCATTTTAAAAGGAACTATTTCAGTGAGTCCTTTTGAAAGCAGCCCAGGGAAAAGTTAAAGCTGATATGAAATAAGTTAAGGTTGAGCAGACAAATTTGTTTCTGAGAAATATACCACCTAAAAGTTACTTTAAAAGCCGTATCATATGTTTCAACTTTGCCTTTAAGGTTTACTTACCAGTATCGGAAAACTTTACAATATTTGTTAAGCCCATAGCTTCATTAAAAAAGTTACTACAAATTTAGTTCATAAACTTTGAATAACATCTTAATATTGAGCCACATTTATAGTATTTCTTTTTAACTTACACTGAAAGGCTTATAAATTCCTGAGATATGTCCACACTTATTTTCAAAATGCCTTGAAAGTCATATTTTATATTTAACCTTTGCCTTTAATGTTATCCCACCAATATCACAAAACTCGTAAAAAGTTATCGAATTATTGTTTTTATTTTTGGAATTACTAAGAATTTTGCGCCAGTTGTTTTTCTTTATAATATCTTAATCAAAGGCCACATTTATACTTTTTTTTATACACCTACGGAAGGTTTTTAAATTTCTAAGAAATATTTAAATTAAATATTTCAAATGCCATATCTTATGATTAACCCTTGCCTTTACAGTTTACTATTACTTATGTAGAATTCTTTAGCGTAAGTTCCTATCTTTTAAATAATATCTTAGGCCAGAGCCACATTTATACTGTTTCATCTTAGCAAACACCTATAAGAGCTTTATCAACTCGCATATTAATTTTTTTTGGGATATCATTTCGAAATGATATGAATATTTTAGATAAAACTTACTTAGTCACTTATTCACCGACTATAGAAGGGATACCTGGCACACGCCGTTGCCATGGCACTTCATATGCGGAAGTCACTCCCGCTTATGGGCGGAAATGAAAATTGAATAATTGGCTCAAAATAGATTAGACGAGCCCACAACAAAAATCAGCTGATGTTACCATAAATCTTCTACTTATTTCGGCCAAACTTTGGACTCCACGCGTGTGCCGATTGGTGGTGCTTAATTGATATGATAAGCGGGCCATCAACGCGATATAAAAGACAATGTAAGGGCTCTGGCCACTCAGTTGCGAATTAAAACTGGACTAGCAAAATGCCGACAAAGGCAGTATTCCCCACCTTCTACAACAAGGAGACCAAGATCTGGAGTGGCCCGCCAAGGGCCACGATGTACGACCACAATGCATCGATCGGTCAGATTGTCTTCAACTCGCTGCGCTGCTGGCCCACCAATGTGATTCAGGTAAACGATTGAGTGACCACCACCAGGAGGATGTGTTTGGAGTTCGGAGTCTGATGAGCTCGATTATATAAAAGTAGATCACCGACGACGACGGCACCGTTCTGACCAACGCCGACATGCTGGCCTATGCCACCCGCATTGCCTTGTTCTTCAAGAGCGAGGGTCTGACCCAGGATGACCACGTCGGGATCATTGCCAACTCCAGCACCTTCGTGATCCCCGTGGCCACCGCCTGCTTCTTCCAAGCCACGCCCTTCCACGCCGTCAACTATTCGCGGGAGCCGGCCATCATCAAGGGGCTCTACTCGGTCACAAAGCCCAAGATCATGTTCATCGATGCCCCCGACTACGAGCGCATCAAGGAGGTCACCAAGGAGTGGTCCCCCAAGCTGATAACGCTCACCGGAAAAGTGGAGGGCGTGACGAGCATCGAGGATCTGGTGAATCCCCATCCCGCCGAGAAGATCTATGTGTGAGTAATCTATGTGTAATAAAAAGCACAATTCAACAATTATTTCTTGACCAACAACAAAGTGCTCAAAAAATAAAATATATTTTTGGAGTAATAATTTGCTCAAAAATGTTAGCTTTAAGACGCATTGCCTTGGAAGAGATTGTTTTGTTAGCTTACTGAGCCAATCACGACAAACCAAAAAAACCATTTTAATTTTATTTATTTTTTTTTTTTATACAATATTACTATGATAGTACAATCCATTTTACACATTAAGGATGTCTAAATATATATATATTTTATTAGATGTTTTTAAGGCCTTTATTATGCCTACATTATAATTACTTATGAATAAGTCAGAATTCGTTTTAATATCCTTTTTTAAAGTAGACCATTTTGTAAAGATGTTTTCATCGTAAAGTGGTTCGTATTAAATAATTTCTTGGCCAAGAACATTAATCAGGAAGCATATGTTCTTTTTTAATCCATTTTTAAAATTGTTACCCTTAGAATCGAGTGTTTTGAGGAAAAGGCTTAGTACGTAATTGTTTTTGATAATAATTTACAATTTCTACCTATTGCAGACCCGCAGCCTTGGCCACAGGTGGTGACCAAACCGCCGTGGTGCTGTGCTCCTCGGGCACAGCTGGTCTGCCCAAGGCAGTGGCCCTCTCGCACCGCCACATTGCGTCCACCAACTCGTGAGTTTCAATGAATCCAAAGGGGGCTTGCCTATCTAACCCAAAACATCTCCACCTGCAGGCTGTGCATCAGTACTGATGTGGTGTACACCAGTGCCACCATTGACTGGATGACCGGATTCTCGATAACCGTAATGAATCTCACTTGGGGCTTCACCCGCATCATTTCCAACAAGACCTTCAGTGCCGAGACAGCCCTGTACCTGCTCCAGAAGTACAAAGTCAACTGTCTGGCTATGGCTCCTTGGCAGGCCTACGAGCTGTACACCAGTCCACTGGCCACTCCGGAGAAGCTGGAGACCTTGAAGATGTCCTTCGTGATCGGGGGCTGGATATCGTTGGCCCTGCTGCGCAGAGCCCAGGAACTAATGCCCCGGACCTACATCATGTTCTCGTACGGAACGACGGAAACCGGCGTGGTGACCATCAACATCGACCATAGTTTGGAGTGCTCGGTGGGCAGAGTGGCGCCCGGAATGAGGATCAAGATCATCGGCGAGGATGGCCAGCAGCTGGGCGTGAACCAGACGGGCGAGGTGGTCATCGACATTGGGCTGAAGTGGGAGGGATATCTGGCCAACCCAGAGGACACGTTGGCCACCATCCAGAATGGCTGGATCAATCTGGGCGATCTGGGCTACTTCGACGAGGACAACAACCTGTATCTGGTGGACCGCAAGAAGGACCTCTTGAAGTACAAGTCCAAGCACTATTGGCCCAACGAGATCGAGCAGATCATCGCCGAACTGCCGGAGGTGGAGCACGTCTGCGTGGTGGGAGTTCGCGATGAGAGGTATGGCGATGCCGCCGGAGCCTTGATCATCAAGAAAGAGGGCGCCGAGATCACCGGACAGCAGATCATCGACCATGTGGCCCAGCGCGTGGTGGTGGACTACAAGCAGCTGAATGCAGGAGTCATCTTCGTCGATCACTTCCCCAAGAACGCCAATGGCAAGGTCATGCGGAGCTTGGCGCGTGAGGTCTTCGAGGAAACCACCAAATAGGACTAAATACGAAATCTATTTTAAAGAATAATGTAAAGAAAAACCTAAGTCTTTGTTGCGCGTGATAATTAAAGTGTACATTTTTTGTTAGTTTATGTGTTGGGTTTTATTAATTGAGTATTTAAATCATTGGAATGTATAATTCACATATATTTTTTTTATGTGGTTGATTATGACAACTTTATTTAATCTAATAATCTATTATTTGTAGAAATAAACTACATTTAGATGTGGTATTTCAAATTTAAGGCACATTTGGAATACTTTAATAAATAAAGTTATTATAATGCTTATTGTAATGTTTTTATGGAAGCGTTCTCAAAGTATTGTATATGTTATTGTTAATATAATGAAAATTATATTTTATTTGAACTAAGTTATATTCAAATGTTGTATAAGGACTTTAAGTTATTATATTAATTATTGTTATATTTCTAATGGAGGGGTTCCCAAAGAGCATTTACTTTTTCTGATGATTAACTTAAGTGCAAAGTTTTATAAGACAATGACTTGCATTACTTTTTATCTGTAATGCCTTAAGCATTATCTATTTAATTTAATTAAAAATGTGAAATGATTAAAGCTTGACTCCTGATAAGATATGTCTCGAATTCAAAATATTGTTTATAAAATATGTATCTAACATACCTATCTAAAAAAAAAAACAATTAAATATGAATATATTTAATATTTAAGATCCCAATTACAGTTAATTAAATAAATATCGCTGTTGACTTCCAGCCTCAATTAATGAACCAAAGCACATTTCATTTAATTCAGTTGCAGTAGTTTGAATTGCATTTCAACCACGTTCAAGTGCGGCCATCAACGTGGTTTTCCGGTTTCCAAAGTCCGAATAATAGTGAATTTCCGTGCGAAAATGGCAAATCCCTGGCCTGATCCCTTTCGGTACATAGCATGAGCACCTTTTGTCCCAGCAGCTGCGGTGGGTAAATGCGACCATTTCACGGTTATGGAAATGAAAATGTCTGCCAGTCCAATTGCAATAATTTACCTTCCGGTCGATGGTGGCATTTTGTGTTTCCGGTTGCGTTCGCGGCTTTCACAGCCGCTGTTTCCGCCGCACGCGGCACAATCTGCTCCATTTGGCTGAATTTTCGGGAGCTATGCAAAAACTCTGTTGACCGCAACACTTGAATTGCTCTTTTTCAGCAAATTCCAGCAAATTCAATGTAGCATGTCCTGTTTGGTTTTAGTTAAGCGCGTATCCTTGTGGCTTCCACCAAAAGGGATATCCCCTTGCTGTTTCGCTGTTGCACTCGCAATGCATTCTTGGTGCGCCGTCGACGCCATCGTAAATTATTCAAATTTCGAGTCGTAAATAAACGCTCATAAACATAAGCACAATCGTTGTTTACGGGCCTGCTTTTGAAACCGGCAACGCCCACAGGACAACTTTTCAGCTCTGGGACTTCAGGCACTCGTCTCCGTCTCCGTTTCCATTTTCATTTCCATCTCCGGATGCCACAAGCCCCTCGTGAATTCAGTGGCAAATTGCTAAAATCGCTGGCTTCCCATGCGAGTTTGAAGCTGGCTTGCGGGAATCCCCGGCAATATTATGCGGTGGCAGCTGCAATTGAGACAAAACTTTAACGCAGCCTCTCACAAAATGTTTTGGGCTATTATGTGGGGTTTTCATATGGTATATTATTTGTATTAAATTATTATACCAAGAAGATTGCAAAATAATAATATTTATCACCAAAGAAACTTTTAATTAGATAAACACTAAATTGACTAAAAATGTTTTGAACAAATGGCCAAATGGCCAATTTTGAAATACTTTTATTTCAAATATTTATTTCAAATACGTCAAATATCATTCTATATTGAGATCTCCCATAAAATTAATTTAAATTTATACATTAAAAATGTTCACTTTAAAAGAAACATGCTCTAAAAGCAATTTAAGTTCTTAATCCAAATCCAAATCCAAAGTTCTTAATATGTTATTAACCATTACTAATCAATATAATCTAACTGAAAATGCAACTTCATATTGTTTTGAAACTTTTAGTGGCACCTCCTACTTGATTGACGTTTGGCCAAATCAGGGGGTGATTTCAGTCTAAGTTTGCTTTATTTGTTGACAGCCATATCATCCATCCATTGTGGAAAGCGGACTTAACAGATCCTGGCATTGATGCCTGGTGAATGGACTCAAGACTTTTGACTTGGCAGCCAAAAGGCAATTGTTTGATTGATGGACGGGTTTCGATTGCTCGCTTAGCTAAGTGAAGTGGATGGCAGACAAAGTCTTTATCTGAAGGGGACACTCGATGCGAGATGAAGGTCGATGAAACCACCAACCATCAACCACCCAATAGTCGGATTTAATCACCCACCCACTCACTAATTATGCCATCGCCGCTGGCAAGTGCACCTTCCTCGCAAACGATGTTTACATGCAATTACCGTCTCAGTGTTCCGCTGTCAACTCGAACGCTATTTTCCATTGTTTATTACATGATGCTCTCGGCCCAGCTCGATTCGGTTAAGGGGAGCTAAGTGCAGGTGGAGTACGCCAGGTGATTCAGGTGATTTTGCGATTCCAGTGGAGGGAGTGGAGTGTAGGAAGTGGAGTGTAGGAAGTGGAGTGTAGGAAGTGGAGTGTAGGAAGTGGAGTTTATGGGTGTCCTGTCGGTGGCATGCTTAATTGCATTGCTGTCGGCAATGTATCATCGCAGAGCCATTTCTGTTTCGGTTTCAGCTGCATGAGCTGGTAAAAATGTTCGTCGCTAATGTCGCAAATGTTTGCTCTTGGCTTATGACTCCGCGCTTGGCTAAAACACGAAACAGAGCCAAATGGCAAAGGAAACGGTGGTTGTAGAGAGGAGGTTAATTTAATTGCTGCATTCCTGAGTTCTCATCGTTTTTTTAAGGCCAACTGTTTGGTTTTTAGGTTACTAAAAGTATTATTTCTAGATATTTGTTTTTATTTGGTTTAATTTATATCTTATTCAATTAAGTATTCATTAAATTCTTAATCAATTTATTTTACTAAATAAAATAAAATAGTTTAATAATTTGGAAAAAAATTAAAAATATATTTAAATACACGAGATTTTTTCTCTATTTTTTTTGTTAGAAAATCAGTTTGAATTATAAATTTCCCCAGAATTTATTTAAAATCCACTCCATATCTCAACCCCAATCATAGCCAATTTATAATAGGGATAACAGATTTGATAAGTTAATTAAAATGCGGAGATTTACTTGAAAGGGCCGTAGAATCCGCAGACATTTTCAAGAAAGAGTTACGGCCAAGGCAATTTAAGTTGTTAGGCGCCAATGAATTATTCATTGCGACTCGTTGTCGTGGCCTACGCGTCGATGATTAAATCAAATGGCTTCCAGCCGTTGTCAGTGCGCCCCGCAAGGGCTCAAAAACCCACTCAAGGTCGCCACCCACGCCCACCCACCGGTCATCCTTATCGCTGTGGTAGTGCAAATGATGCCCACGGGCTGAATTACCAAAGCATTCGGCTGCCAGGCAACTGTCAGCGATTTCAAGGGGTTAATTGTGTCGCAACCCGCTTAAATCGCTGAAATTTTCTATTTGGTAAAGGTCCAAGACGGGGCGGGAAGTCAACCCCAATCCCCGATTTCTGTTCGCAGTTCATTGCCTTGGGCGGAAACAAACAAACTTCCAACTGACTGGAGACAGAGTAACAAAAGGTCCGAGAAGGTCAAAGGTTGCGCATTCGAAAAACAAAGAAATAAATAGAAGTCCGTAGTATAGCCATTCATTTGCGACCAACGAATTTAAGTTTTTTTGATTAAATCAGGAACTTTTCGGAATTGCCTGCTGCAAATAGAAACCGTACAAGGCACACCTCAGCTTTTCGGAATTTTCGCATTCGTAACGGGTGCATGGGCCAGAAATTGAATGGACATTTTCATTCAACAGCATTCTGCCCATTTCGTTTTGATTTGAATTTCCATTTTGGTGCATTGGCCATTTGCTTTTAATAAAAATTCATCAAAAGGCCGAAGCAGAAGCAGAATCAGAATCAGAATCAGAATCATGTGCGCCAGAAGTCATAAAAAAGAGTGAAACAATGGCGAGCGTGCAACCGGAAACGGAAGTCGACGCAGACAAACACCAGATATGAAAGGGCGCCATTGCGAAAAGGGAAAAGGATCCAAGGCTGGAATGGAACACACAAGTCGGTAGCACAAGCAGAAGAAGAATCCCAAGCAGCAGCAGTGACAGCAGAAATAAGCTGCCCCTTTTTTCGACTTCACAGTTCTCTGAGATGATTTTTAAATAAGCAAGTATACGTATTTTTATGGCATTCCAATTTTGCGGAACAGAGCGAGAATTGTAGTTACAGCAAGAGCTCCTTTCGGCCAAGGACTAATAGGCAGGGCCTTGACAGCACGTCCTGGATGTGGAGCGAAACGAGATGGCGAAATGGCAGCAGCCATAAACGAAAATGTGTAAAAAGCTCAAGCGGCACTAAAGGATTCCCCCCTACATGCCACCAAAATGGGGCGAATAGGTGCATAATGGCCGACTGACACTGTGGGCAGATGTCAACATGTGCTTTTATTATCAGAGAGAGAGAGCACCGCCATTATCCTCCCCTGCATCCTGCATCCCTCGTCCTTTGCCGCCGCTCCACGTGGCCACGTGGCGGGACTCGAAATGCAACTTAATTAAGAGCCGAAAAAGCGGCAAAGGAAACTGCAGCTGGCATCTGCGGCGGTTAATGCCGGACGGCCATAAATCTGCCAAAATGCACGGCAAGCACCAGAGATCTGCAAACTGCAAACTGGAAACTGGCTACGTATAACGAAGAACGCAGAACGGCATGGGGCTATATAAATATACGACTGCGACTGGCAAGCGATAGCCAAGCGCATTGCGACTTTTATGACCTCCTCCGAAGCGAGTGAATTAAATGCGAGGTAATTACATATTATAAATGTGTTTAGTTCGGTGATAGTTTCTCCCAGAAGAAAGCTAGTTATCACAATGTATTCGCCGGGCACATAAAGTTACACGGACAAAAATTTACTAGCCACTTTTGTCCCATTTCAATGCGAATATAGTTTGGTTTTTTTTTGTGTTAATGGAAAGCACAAAGGAAACATTTTAAGCGTCTTAAACTTACATTTCAAGGGACTTAATATGTAGTTATTTTTATTACAAAAATTAACAATTACAATGCAAAATTCTTTTATGTATTTATGTGCTTTTATTGTGATTTTCTTAACAACTTTTAGTTTAACATGTTTAAATTGTATTCGTTTTTAAAAGTTTTCTGACTTTATTATTGTTTGTTCAAAGTCACATGCTCGTTTTATACGACGTTTGCAGAATTTGATTTATATGTGCAATTCAGTTTAACTGCTGTTTAAATGTTGTTATAGTGCTATTCATTCTCCTGTTCGAGGCGATCGCAGATGGCCTTGACGAACTCGGAGCACTTGGCCTTGCCGCCCACATCCTGTGTGCGGATGTCCGTGTCGCGGTAAACCCCGCGAATAGCACACTCCACCTGATCCGCGTGCTTGTCCAACTTGACGTGGCGCAGCATCAGGACGGCACTGAGCAAAGGCCCAGTGGGATTGGCCAGATCCTTTCCAGCCAGGGCGTGGCAAGCCTTCATGCGGCAGTCGAACACGGTGCCCAGACTGCTCACTGAGTAGCCGGGACAAATGCCAGGAACTCCCATCATGCCGCCAGCAATGACGCGCATCACATCGCCGTACATGCTGGACGAGACCAGGACGTCGCTCTTCTTCGGGTTCATCAGGATCTTCATGATGCAGGTGTCCAGGTAGTGCTCCTGGTACTTGACTTTGTCCACGAACTTTTCGTGCTGCGCTCGCATGGCCTCCAGGAAATTGCCATCGGTCAGCTTCATTATGTTCGCCTTGTGGGCCACCGTGATCTTCTTGCGATTGTGCTCCACCGCATAGTTGAGCACAAACTCGGCGAGCCTCGCCGCTCCGGTGGTGGTGCTGACCTTGATAGTTTGCACGATACCCGGAACCACCCGATGCTCGATGCCGGAGTAATCGCCCTCCATCTGATCCCGAATGATGACCACGTCAAAGTCGCCGTATGGCGTGTCCAATCCCTCGATGTGGGCGCACAGGGCTACGTAGGCGAACTGGGCAAACTGTTTGCGGATTTGGCGCTGCCAGTGGCGACTATCTACGGGTCCCTTGATGCCCACTTTATTGGCCCGCAGGGAGTCCAGGATTTCGGTGGAAACATTTTCGCTGTCGGGGGCCATGTACTGGTCATGGATGTCCCACTCAATGGGAACCTTGGCGGCGCAGAGCACTTCCTGCACGGCATTCATCAGTTCGGGACCCACACCCTCGCCATTGATTAGGGTGACCTTAGTCACCTTGTTGGCATGGTCACCCTTCTCCTTTTCCTTGGGTTTTTCCTCTGGTTTCGACACACTGACATTCTTGGACTGATCCTTACCCGAATAAAGTCGACAGCCCACCGATCTGAGGTGACCCAAACGTAGTCTCCGCACGATGTTCATTTTTGAAAATTTGGCCCAAAAAGTGAATTGTGACTGGAAAGTATTTGTTTGCTTGGGCTACGTGTTCGCGCAGCCCCCAAAAAAAAAAAAAACACTTGATTTGGCAGGATTTCAATTGTCTGCTCATAAATTCTCGGAAAATATGTCTTGGCAGGGTATAGAACTGGGTCACCGGTGGGGGATTTAAAAGTCGTTGGGGCCCGCTTTAATGTGAATCCCGGGCACCTGAAATCCAGGTGCATTTGGTGTGCTGATTCCGCCTGCGGCTGTGTAAATGTGACAAATGGCTTGTCAACGGCTGTGGGCCGAAATCCAGAAGGCGACTGCTGGCGACAGACAAATGTCCGCCCCGTCCGTCAGGGGCGTAGCAATTATGAGGCCAGCGGCTGTGATTTTTCACAGGGGGCGTGAACGTCTGCAAAAGCACACCATTAAAATCGACGACCATTAAGAGCAGACCACTGGTTGTGTTATAAATGTGCAGTAATTATTTCACCCGCCAGCTGATTACAATTTCACGATTATTAATGAGGTTTATTCTCCATTTCATCCCACTAGTAATCAGCGAAAACAATCTATTAAGGTTTAACGACATCTTCAATTCACTTTTACGAGACAGAACCGTAAATCCTACGAAAGAGTATCTTACAGATATCGAACAAAAGTAGGAACTTACTTGAATGTGTTTGTCGTCCCGTGCTTTACTATCATATTTTATCGCGTATGGCCTCTATATTGACAACTTTTGGCACATAAAATCCAACAAAGTGCAATTCGCCAACAAAGTCGGTGCAATGAATAGCCAAAACTTAGTAAAGTTTGTGTAAACATTGGCCAAAAGCAAACTGCCAGCCATCGCACTTACAATGTGTGAACCCAAACTGTTATTAACCCCAGCTCATTGTTCGGCAAATTGAAAGTTAGATTAGGGCGATGGCTGAGGTGAACCGAAGGATAAAGGCCTTGAAAGGTGACTTCTTGATTGGCATATTCAATTCGAGGACCTGTTCAGATGTCGGTTTGTTTGGTGACATTTTATTGATATTCCATGCCTACTCAAGAATCAAGATATTGATAAAAAAAAAGATTCTAAAAACCAGACGTTTTTCAAAACATAACTTATTTTTGCAGTGCATTTTAAATTGCTGATTTAATGGCCTAAAGCACGAAAAAATGTACTCGAGTTTCGATTTTTTGATTATAATAATTACCCCTTGATATAATTATTAAAGCAATTCAAGACACATGCATTGCTAAATCTAAGTTCAAATTTCTCCAAGTGCAAGCCAAAAAGAATACGTTAGCGACCTTCAATGAGTCTCAGGAGCTTATCTAAGTGCATGCACTTAAAAATCGTTTAAAAATGTTGCAAGTACCATAACACAAGAACAGTACAATTTGGTTGCCTTGAAGGTGAAGGCAATATAAATGCATGGCTTATTTACAAGCTGTGTGTGCTCTTTCGAGTGCATACATAATTCTAGCCATTGTGTGTAGTATTACATATGCGGATGCATTTGACGAAGGACGTTTTCCGGGAGAGCTGAGGGAAAAGCGTGGTAAGTGAATTACTTTTCAGCATCTGCGAACTCATTGAAATCCACATCGGGCCACTCACACATGTAAGCCGATCTGTGGGATTACTTTCCCTTGCGGAAACGCAATCGCTATTATGCAGTTAGTCGAGTGCAGTCTGATGAGAAAGCTTTTGCCGTATCTCAAGGCTACTTGGGGTAAACGCTGGAATGAGCAGTTATGATCCGCTGATTTTCATTAGTTCAGCCCGGTGCTCATGAATAATGCATGGCAAGTTTATCATTTCAACGGGCTACATGTTGATTTAAGCCTTTTCAGGCCCTTTTCGCCAAAACTTGCCAAAACAGCTCCTGCCAAAATATTGGCAGAGGATATAAAAAATAAAGAGTTTTTCACACCCAAAGCAGCGGACAGACAGATTTGGTTGTTTATGTAGTCAAGGGACGTGCAACCCTTTTGTCAATGAGGAGGTTGCAAATTCAAGACGGAGAAAAATACTGTTGCATATTTGATTGTCTCGTTCAATATTTGCATATTCGGTCTCGTCAGTTTTCCCTCTACGTTCTTGCTTTTCTGGGCTCACGCTTCGTTTGATTCCCTTTCAGAGTCAATTTATCGAGTCCAGGAGGAACCCTAGACCTTCGACCATTACCTTCCAGATCCACTGCCATCCGGCTGAAATCAGAATTTGCATTTCTATTGTTGCCCTTTGTTTCGTCTGCATATCATAGAAGTGCGGTTGGCCAATGTAAAAGCGTGTGAATCCCAGCACCTGTTTTGGCCAGCAATCGGAGTTGCATTGCACGGAAAAAAGTGGGCTAAAAACACTATTTTCGATACGCACCTGATACCCAGGATCAAGTGGAAATTTGGCTATTACAGGGCTCACTCGCACCAACAGTCGATTATTTATTGCTGGCAAAAGAATAATCAAAACCCAAAGCGCAAATGCTTTTTGTGAATCACCTTTGAAAAAATAACTGACCATTTGAGTGCCTGAACATGGCCAATATGTATTTATTTATTGCTCTGGCTTGGCATTAATTACAAAATACTATTTGCACGGTGAAAAATACGTTATTTATATGTGCAAAGAAAAAACATTTTAAATGTGTACTTTTAATAAAAATCGATGTCGGGAATAAGCAAATACAAAGCTTTAATAATTGGTTGCATTGATTAAGCCAAGCTTTTGCAAAATAATGCAATTAGTTATTTTATAACAAGTTTAGCAACAAAAGAGTTCGGTGATTAATTAGTTGCTTAATTGCGAAGTGTCTCTTGCCTGACCAACTAAATCAATTATAAAGCGATTCAAAATATTTATCCCAAGCCTCGTTTGTGGTGGGCCACATAATTTTCATGGCAATCACCTCATAATATTGAGTCACTTTGCGGCTGGCCACAAAAGCAAATTCCCATGGGGAGTTTGGAGTTTGGATTTACAGCCGTATCGATTTGCCTAACGTCTCAATTAAATAAACATTTTCAATCAAGCTGAGAGTCTTGAGCAAACAAATATTTGCATGTGCCGTTGGATTGATTAGCATGTATGCAAATAAATAAAACATAAACAAGTAAACATATATTTGACAGCTTCGTTTTTAGAATAATTTGGCCAAGACTAAACTACAGCTGTCGGGTCTACTATTAAATTTTCTTTCTTGTGGCTGCTGAATAATTACAATTAAAATGCACAAAAGCCATAAGAGCCCAGTGCATTTATATATACAGTGTTCGACAGTATTCCAGTCACAATATTGAGAATATTTTTGCACGCAGTGCGGTTTGTTTATGCGTTTGCCGAAGCGTAAAAAGTCGCACAATGTGACAGTTAAATATTGTGGGATATATATATACTTTTACGATAACCCATGCACGTTCCACGACCAGGCGGCAATAACAGGGCGGCAAAAAGTTAATTAAGTTCTTAAAGGACTCCTCTTTTTTATTTTCTGCAGCCATTTCTCGTCCTTTCGCTCGTTCTGTGTGCTTTGCATATCTCAGCGAAAACGATGGCAGAACGTGGAAAATGAACGAGGACGACGAAGAGGACCTCTCACGCCGGAGGTGCAGCAGCAGCTCACATAAATTGATTCCATACAAAACCGTATCATTCATTCCCGCTTCGTTTGCACCTCGATTCCCGGCTGCATTGTCCGCCGGAGCCGGAGAAAGCCCGGCTGCTGGTGGGTCTTAACCCGCCGGATTACCATCGCATCCGCACTACCGCCGGACAATATAATAAATCATGCAGTCCAACGGGGCCAAAAGTGTCCCGACAAATCAACTTTATTTCGGTAAATGTGATGAAAGCGTTTTCAAGTTGAAATAAGAGCACGAGCTACAATCTTTCCAAACGATTTGTTCATTTATACCATTTAGAAAACGCAAAAAAAAAAACAAATGGTCATAGAAACTAAACTATTGTTCCATGAATTTTCAAACTATTGGGTATGAATAAGTTATCAAAAAGATGAGTATTAAATTAATACCACAAAATTATCAAAATAAAACGTATGCGGCATAAAAATTAAACCTTAGACTGCAGTTTAATACTACAAAGTATAGGGTATAAGTATATATAAACTGTAGTAGTAAGTTAACACACTTTGCCAACTCTCAATTGTTTATATTTACACAATTTATTCTGTAATAGTGATATACTTTTATTCTGTCCATACGACTGTGCTCTTCAAATTTTTAATTGTGAATCTTAGAACAAAGCTCAGTGCTGGCATACATTTTTAATCTTTTTGTTGGCGTTCCAAGAAGATATTATGCCTTTTTATTATTCTTTGAGTATTTTTATATATTTACAAGATTATCTTAGAATTATCTTACAAAACCATCGTTCACTAAACAAATTAAACATCTAAAAGGCTTTTGTTAACAATTTAAGTCTGATAATAAAGGTAGCCTTAAAGGATCTCATCATTTCACATCATCGCGCACATCAATTCCATGTTCCCCTTATGCGATTAACTTCTTAAAACTTTTCTTAAACTCACCGCTTAAAATACTGTTTTTTTTTCTGCAGCTTTCATCCACACTCCAGGCGTTTGTTGACTTAAAATTCCGCCTTCCAGCTAATTAGTTTACTAACCATTAATACCACACCGGTGTCACCGCCACTCGGAAATTCCCACTTTTTCCAGGCTTACAGGTTTTGCAAAACCGAGACTTGACATTTCGCTCACGTAAGGAGTTGACGGCGCGACTTTGGACCAAGTCGGCGGGGACTTTGGGCCAAGTCAATTTATATCAAGTGCGAAAAACGGACAACATTCTGAGAGTTGAGACAGGTGAGCAAAGCTCTTGGTCCTCTCATAACTCAGGGACTCGAACGAAACTGGCTAGCAGCGTTACCAAATTTAATTACGGCTACATATTAGTTTGAAGTTGCATAAACAAGAAACAGGGCGTGGTCGGTAGTTTGGAGAAGTGTTTTGCAATTTGAGCAGGCGGCCAAATTGCAGGGCATTGCACCGCCCACTGGCTGTCACTTCAGTTTCCCGGCTCGCCGGACAAACTTGAGCCAATTTTATGCTGCAACGGCAGCCCGACGAGGGCAGAAAAAAGGGCCAGCCAACTACTGACGTCTATTACTTGCCTTCTCAGCTCAACGGCTCCTTCGGCTGGGAGCTGTATGTACTATATTTGGCCGGGGCTACTCACTGTCTGGGCCAGGGCCATAAATTATTAAATTTTAACAAGTTTTTATGCAACGGCAACATCCTGTCTCCTCGTCTGACCGTCATCTTCGCCTCCTTCTCCGTTGTCCAAAATCGGGCAACTTGGTTTACTTTGTCAGTGGCCAGGAACGTGACTGAGAAAAGACCGAC